>NC_140771.1:73026534-74380534 GCF_044657685.1 Stegodyphus dumicola
TATAGTACTATAGCTCACTGTATGACTGTATATAGTACTATAGCTCACTGTATGACTCCCTCTTGAATTTTTGTAGTAATTTAATTGATTTGATTAAAAAAACTGCACCAAATCACAAGGCAAAAATAAAATCCAAATATTGTAATCTGTTTTAGCAGAGTGAATGTACCAAGAAAACAGATAATTCACCCATTTAAATTTTTCATTCAACTCATTTAAGAAATGAAATACGTTCTTAAGTTTGTGTACGATAATTTTAATATTCAATCCTCATACCTTACCTGATTTCACAAAGTAGTTTCAATCTGAAGTATACATGACTAATCATAATTTATCAACAATTCATATAAAAGAAAATAAAAATAGCAAATTATGTATCATATTAAATACATTTAGTGCAACTTTTTGAGTGAATTTGACATCTCGTGTAATTACTCATCCGTTTCCAATTCATCAGATCTGTTTTACTTTTCGTTTTGGAACCAGACAGCAAATTTCATTTTGTGAAACCACCAAGTCATTTATCTGAACATGATCAACCATTGACTACTTTTTGAAAATAAATAAATAAATAAACTGAAAGCTTTCAGATTTTATATTATGCCCTGAGGTTTTTTTTTTTTTTTTTAACATTTTGTGTTATCTTTATTTATTAAATATCATGTTCTTCCCACTTAAATCATAAAATTCAATTCAACAGCAATATCACAAATATTTAAAAGAGCATGTCTTTCGAATTCCCAGTACACAGTCTCGCACATTGGAGATAAAAACGTTCCCTCCTCCCATACAGAGTTGCTATTGCTCACTTTGAAATCATTGAGTTTCTTAATCAAAGACTTATAAATGCGTTACAAGATATGAAATAGATAATAAAACAAATTCCAAATTAGGGCTTCCAGATGCCCATATTCTAATGGAGACATACATTATTCAAAATTTGATGGCCCTAAACACAGTTGTTTTATCACAACGTGAGAAACATACATACATTTATGCAGATTCTTCATTATTTAACTTCTTTAAATATAATACTCTAATATTTGGTGGCAACAATTGAAAAAGTGATTCACCATTTATAATGAATCAACGCAAAATGCCAAAACAAAATTAATAGCCTTTCTGGGCAAATTGCCCCTTTGAGCTAAAAAGATTATCTTCAAGAAAGCTGAAAATAAAAAAGCAGGAAAAAAAAAAGATTGGCCCACTTTGAGAACAGCACATGACACTTTAGGAGACATTAATTTTTCCTCCCACAGACCCATCCTTTAAGGAGTTGGGGAAAAAAAAAAAAAAAAAAAAAAAAAAAAAAAAGAGGAGGAAAAATATTTAAAATAGAAAGCAGATGTCAAATTAAGCATAGCAATGCATATCATAAAGATGAGGTAAATAAAGGTACAGTGAGGACTATACATGCTCTTAATAGAAAAGAAAATAATTATTGATAAAATATTGTAAGCAAAAGCTACAATATCATTTCATCAGAAGTACAGGCAATTATATAAAGCATCGATTAGAGTAGACTGAAGGGTACCCCTTGTATTATTGCGAAGATGTTGTTTCATTTATTGCCAAGTTGTTGTTTCATTTATGTTGATTGCTGAGTAGTTGAATGTTCTGTACATCCGTAAATATACTCAGTCAGTAAATAAAGTCAAGGGAGTGAACAATGCCAAGTTTCTTCAATTCTCTGGTGATTTTTTAAGTGAAAATAGGTCAACGTGTTCATGGATAAAGAAAGTCAAGGCAGTGCACAATGCCTAGTTTGTGCAATTCTGTGATTTTTTTTCCATTAACAAATGTATTTGTTATACCAATGTTTTATTATAACTCTCTTGTTCTGATCATAATTTGTAATTTTTCATGTCGCATTTATGTAGGTCAATGTGCACAAACGAGGTATACATGTGCCGCCAAAAATCACCAATGGGTACTCGTAAATATACTTTTACCAAAACATCACTGTGCAAGTAGTAATACCTTATTGATTATGCCAAAGCATTCAACTAGTTGATTTATACATGTATAATGGAGAGAAAATTTATGTGAAGAGGTCCTTTGCGAATGATTAGCATACTTGATATAAAATAAAATAATGGCTGATAATAGAACATCACTAATAGCACATTTCCTTAGATAACCACTCCCATAATACAAATCTATTTAAGTAAGAGGTTATTCTCTTTGGAAAGTTCGATTGCATTTTCTACAAAAAAAGCACACACTGTTTTGCATATCATTACATTCGTCCATATCTGTGTTGATAGCAAAAACTGAATCATAATATTAAATGATGAGAAATATGCCCAAGGAAATTGCAATACAGTTTAACTAAATAAATGGTTGTATAATAGAAATATAAAATTGCATGTTTCCACAGGACTTTTATTAAGAAATAAGAGCTAAAAATTCAATAATAGTGGAGAGCATGCAGTTGTCATGAAAAATTTCATTCATACACAGTTTATGAGCACTGGGTGAGACAGTTTTGAGAAATAATAAGTAAGAAAGTTTTCTCATCATCATATTCAAAGACATTTTTTTTTCATATTTTGTACTTGGATCTGTTTGGGAAAGTGACTGATTTTGCCATCAGTAAAAGTTATCCTGCTTAAAACAGTTTATTATTGTGTTTTCTGAAACATGGTTTCAAAATATGTATTTAGAAGATGCAGAAAATACACCAAGGAGGTTAGTCCTTATTAATTCATTTGCACTTTCATCCAAATTTTCCACATTATGAAGAATACAGCTCACCTCACGAAGATCATATTCTTTCATCGCTCTATAAAAATTCCTTAATCGCAAACTGGAATAACAGATATCATGTTTTCTGCAAGGAATAAAATTCCAAATTTTCCTCATTATGAAGAATACAGCTCCCCTCACGAAGATCATATTCTTTCATTGCTCTATAATAATTCTCTGATCACAAACTTGAATAATAGATATCATGTTTTTTGCAAGGAATAAAACTTCGGCATACTTTATGAAGTATGTTTTGTGACATGCAGTTGTGAATCAGATCAAAGGTAAAATTCTTTTCATCTTACAGTTTCTAAATTCATTCATTAAAAATTTCTGTCATCATCTACACCATACGTTATTTTTTCATAATTTCAAATTCATCAAGAAAAAAATCAAATACATTTGCTCACATTAAATGACATAATAATTACAACAAACGATGAGTCAATTTCCCATGTTTCTGCACAAGTGCCGATGGAACATTGACATTTTGATACACTTAAAAACTCGCAAAACATTAGAATAAATTTTTATTTCAGAGGCAGAAACAATTTAAAAAATCATCACATCTGAAATTTAGTGTCATTCACTTCACAAATGATGTTAAATTATGCGAAAGCACAGTCATTTTACGATTAACTAAATTATCAACAGAAAAAATGCGTTCAAAATTCAGTATTAAAATAGTATTTTTATAATTAAACAGTTTCAGTGCTTTCGTAAGAGGAAAAAAAACTCAGTTTTGTATCCCTGATGGTAATAGTTTTAAAACAATATGCACAAAATTTATTCATACCACTAAAAAAATTATATGAAGTGCTAACAGAGATATTAAAAATTGAAATTGTTTTGTTCTTTTATTTATAATACGTTTAGCAGGAAATAAATGTTAATTCAAAGAACACTGCAATGGAAGTTCTCACATGTCCTATCAAACTTTTGTCAGTGATTTTAACTGAATTATCACCAGAAGAAATTTATTAATAAGCGAACACTACAACAACGAATATCTAAGATATTCTTTGACTACAACAACGTTTGCACCCTAACAAGAAATCTTCGATGTTTGTTTACATCGCACGATAAATTGTTAATCTTTGCCATAATTCACCGCGAAACATGATAAAAAGCCAAATATTGTAACCCATCCAGAAGCCAGTGACGTCACGGTAAACTTTTCCGTACACCTTTGGCGTGTGTCTGTACATAATTGTGACGGACTAGCGTTCGTAGAACGATTATTGCCGCTGCTGTAGATCAAAACGACGGAGAGCTATCCGAGCGTGGCTCAGTACGTGACACACACGGCAACATTCTTTTTTTGGACTGTATAGCAAAAGAACTAACTAATTTATTGACAGTAATTAACTACATTTAGTTCTAATACATGCTCTGGCATGTTGCTTAGCCGAATCCAGATGGCCAAGTGAGAGTTTCCTCCCTATCCAATAGGTGGCGCTGTATTGTAACTTAACATGCCGCCGCCCGTTGCAATTACAAATTTCAACATGTAAATTACAAACAAACATACAATTTAACAATTCAAGAAAAACTAATTCTAGAGTACAATACGAAAGCTAATAGATAATTTCATCATGAATATAATATAAAATAATATAATCATTTTGAGAACATTAACATTCACTATACTACAATCGAACTGACTCTTAAAAGAGTTCCATTTTTATGTAAATCACAATTTTTAATAAGAACGTAATGTAAACTAAGCATTATTATCCTGAATAGGTAATAAACAAATTTTACAAATACATCGAATATACACACCATTTGAAGTTTTCACTTTAACAACTCTGACCTTATTATCTTTACCAGGTAAAACTTCTAGAATTCTAGCTAAAGACCATTTAAATGGGGGGGAGATTATCTTCCTTTAACACAACTAACATACCTGCCTTTAAATTTTTTTTTATTAATAAACATTTGGTGCATTGTTGGAGATGATTTAAATTAATCAGTTTGCCAACGTTTCCAAATAACTTGAATGAACTTAGTAATAACTTGCCATTTAGAAAGTCTATTATCTGTAAGATGAGACAAATCTGGTTCAGGGTATGAAGTAATGGAACGTCCAATTAAAAAATGACCCGGTGTTAAGGCTTCAAAGTCATTTGCATCTGTTGATAAAGGTAAATTGGACGAGAATTGAGAATACCTTCAATCTGTGTGATAACTGTCCAAAATTTTTCTAAATTCAATTTATAACTGCCGATTGTACGCTAAAGATGATATTTAAATGACTTAATACCTGCTTCCCATAAACCACCAAAATTTCGCGCTCTAGTTGGAATCAGTTTCCAATTTATACCTTTAGATGTTAAGAAATCTGCTATGTCAGAATTAGATTTAATTATTAAGCTATGCAATTCTTTCAGTTCTGATTTTGCACCAACCATATTAGTACCGTTATCTGACATTATAGTATTACATTTTCCATGTCTAGCAATAAATCTTTTAATAGTAGCAAGTAATGAATCTGTGGTTAAATCAGTTACTTCCTCTAAATGTACTGCTTTAGTAGCTAAACATATGAATATAGCAACGTACACTTTTGCATAGTTACCCTTTCTCTGATTTTTATACTTAATGAGGAATGGACCAGAAAAATCGAGTCTACACGTATTAAATACAAACACTGGATTAACTCTCTCACCAGGTAAATTTCCCATAAGTTGTTCACATACAATTGGTTTAACATATTACACATTCATGTACAACCTTTCGAGCTATATCTCGACCATTAATAACCCAAAATTTACTACGAACCTGATGCAATAGTGCTTGAGCACCAAGATGTAAATATTTAAGATGGTAATACTGAAAAATTATTCTAGTAAATAGATGATCTTTTCGCATTACATAAGGAAATTTTTGGTTGTAATTAAGATTACTATTGGCAAGTCTGCCTGCTACTCTCAGAAAAGAATCATTATCTAAAAATAGACATACAAATTTTAACTTACTTTTGGAAAAAACACAATTCTTATTCAGAAGTCAAACAACAAAAATCAGCGTTATATTTTCAAAATTTTCGCAGGACTAGTTTCGATGGTTTTACCAAACCACCATCCTCAGCTGCAAAACCGCAAATGAACAAGATAGGAAATAATGATTAGATGAGATAAGAAAGCCTGAACAAGAATAAGCAAGTGGTGCCATCTGTTGGTGAAACCAGAACTAAAACATAACTTCTTTAAAGGCCGAAGGCAAAGTTGGATTGGAATTAGGATCGTTAACTAGAACAGAAAGATTTTTATGAATGTGAAATGCCTCTAGAAAACTCATTTCTCCAATGGAAGATGTTTTTTGAATAATTTTGGCAGCAGAAAAATTGAAAGTGTGATTTTCAGACCAACAATGTTGAGCAACAGAAGACTTCTGTGTTTCCTTTTTTCTAACATATGCTTCATGTTCCTTGATGCGAAAATTTAAGCTCTCTTAGTTTAGCCAATGTAAATTAAACCACACTGGCAAGGAATCCTATAAATACCCCAGGAATTCATATCCGGAATGGGGTCCTTGAGTATGGAACTCGAAATTTTATTGATGGAAGAATAAACAACCCGAAAGTTAAATTTCTGCAAAATATGTGCAACTTTATTGCTAATTGATGGAAAGAAGGGAATGACAACAGAATTTTTATAATCTCCTAAAACAAGAGTGTGCCTTTTAGTGTGTTCAGATGAGAAAATTTTTTAACTGCTTGATTGATAATGCTGGGTGAAAAGCCCCGTCAATAGCTATTGATTTTAAATAATTTAGTTCTTCATCAAGGGCTAGTTTGGAGGGACAAACTTGAAGAGCAGGGAAAAAATAGGAATAAAATGAAGCTAACTTTTGTTTAGTCGGATGACATGATTTAAAGTATGGTGGGAGGCAAACCAATGACGGTTTATGGTAAACCTTAGTACTGAAGTTGGATGTATTACGTGTGACCAGAATGTCGAGAAACGGAAGAGAATTTCAAGTCTCAAGTTCAAAAGTGAACTGAATAGCAGGATCAATAGAATTCATTGTTGAAAGAACTTTATTTAAATCATCTTTATTACCTTCAAACAGGGTAAAAGTATTGTCTACGTAGCGGAAGCATACCGGGAAGTTTAAAGTTTCAAAAAATTTTGCTTCATAATAATGCATGTAGATATCAGCCAGGATGGGACTGAGGGAGCTTCCCATGGCTAATCCCTCAATTTGCTTGTAATATTTATTTTGGAAAACAAAACGTGTTTGTTTCAAACAGAGTTGAGTGAGAGAAATTAGCTCATCAATTTCGATGCAAGAGAAATGAAATTGGCGAATTCTGGTTTCTAGACATCTTAATGCACCCTCCACTGGAACATTGGTGAATAATGATTTTACATCAAAAGAAACCATGAGTAAATTTCTAGGAGAAATGTTTTTAACCTTTTTTACAAACTCTATTGAATTTTTTATGGTGTAAATGTTATTGTCTAATAGAGTTGAAAATCTAGAAACTAAATGTTTAGCTAATGGATACGAGGCAGTACGCAAATGCGAATGTTACGTTTAATGGATAAGCGAATGTTTTAAGTTGCTTGAAATGATTTGTGAAGATTTGACCCTGCTAAAAATGCCCCGTAGAAACCCATAAAATTTTTTTACGGGAAATTGGCCTACGGGTACCCGTACAGCTCTACAGGTACCAAATACCCATAAAAATCCATAAAAAGAAACCTGTACTTTTGTACGGGTACCCGTAGGCCAAATTCCCGTAAAAACCCATAAAAAGAAACCTGTACGATCGTACGGGTACCCATAGGCCGAACACCCGTAAAAACCCATAGAAAGAAACCTGCACGGCTGTATAGGTACCTGTAGGCCAAATACCTGTAAAAAACCTGCAAACAGAAACCCGTACGACTGTACGGATACGAGTAGGCCAAATCTCTGTAGAAACCTGTAGAACTGTATGCACTATAAACAAAATCCCAGTAAAAACCCATAGCCAAAAATCAAAACTTTATATGCATATCCATTGGCCAAATTTCCATTAAAAAAATGGACATTCCGTAGGTCTATGCCTTGTAAAATCCAGTAAACAAAAGCATGTACACCTATACAGGCACCCATATGCCAAAGCCTGTAAAAACCACTTCACAAAAATCCACAGACCAATAAAGGTACCTCTTGGAAAAATCGCTGCACAAAACCCATAAACAGAACCAATAGCATTATACCATAGTGGAGTATCCATACATAGAATCGTACATAGAACGGGTATCCATATACAGAATCCCTATAAAAAAACAATACACAAAAATAGAACTGTAAATCAAATTTCCATAAAAACATAAACCAGCAGAAGTACATAATTAGCACTGATGAAATGTACAGAACTAAATTGCGGAGAAAGCATGTAAAGTAATTTTAAATAAAACTCGATGCAAATAAATAAAAATTTTAAAATATCTAGAAGCCTACGAGCCCGTCCTTCTTAATGCACGTCAATATCTATAAACATATTACAAAATATTTGTATAAATTCTCTTTACAAAATTTTAAACTACCTTTATATAATTCTGAAAATAAAATGAATAGAAAGATAACAACCAAAGTCATGATTCACAACCATCGAATGATATATGTACATATATATATGTAAGAAAAATAAGGAATATGCAAAAGATTAAATTAGCAGCATAAAATTAATTTTCCTTCTCTATTCTAAAAACAGTAATCTTTCTGCACTGCATCATTTCGAGATTAATTCATGTCATATGACTCTTACATAATTTGATGTTGTAAAAGAAACTAAAACTCAAAACAGCCAATAGTAATTTTACAGCAGTATTAACTATCAAATACGAGTAAAAATGCATCGAGAACCAAAATTAACTCGGTCTGAATTAAGATTTCACCCTTAACATAACGCATTTGCTTTTTATGCTTTGTATTAGCTGGATTGCAGTCTGTCTGCTCCTTGTTTCTTACTACACATTTATCAAAAATGTTAATTTTTGGAATAGGCATAAATAATGTGCCAACTTGTTTGTGGCTGCAACATATTTTCTGAAAGAAAAGTTGAATTAAATCTACCTCGACTGCCAAATTTCTTATTCATTGTGGATTGGAGTTTCAACATCTCTAAGCCATCAAAATTCTTGCTGTTCATTACGGATTCAGCTGCTTGTATTCGACTATAGAATCTATTACATATATATATAATATCTTTTCATTTGATGGTTGCGAATCATTACTTTGACTGTATATATATTATTGATTTCATTATAAATATATACATATAGTACTGTACCTCACTGCATATATTTGTATTTCAGTTCTTTAATTGGGAAATTAAACAATTGTATTTAATCACATCAGCTTGTTTAACAATTTGATACCTAATGAGAAATGTATTGCCAAAGGATGGTACTTTCTAGCATCTGTTTAAATTTTAAGTTACCTACAATGCACTAAACCAAATTAAAAAATAACTAGAAGAAACCAAATTTTCAGGAAGAGAAACATCATTAACAAGCAAGCAAAAAGTATACGGGACTTGCAAATTAGAAACTTAACATAGAGTTCAAATTTAGCATACTTGCTATCCCCTTAAAGCTCGCTTACCAATGATAGTAACACCATGCAGCTTATTATGACATGCATACACATAGATGTTTTGCATGGAAGAAAGGATGAATCCAAGAATATAATGTAGTGAAGAAATAATAATATACAAATACTGTGTCGACCCCTTATTACAATACTTTGAATGTTACCATTATCTCTCAAAAGATAAATGAAACATGAAGATAACATATAATAAACTTAATAGAACCCAAAATATAATAAATTATACTGTAACAAAATGAATTTTAAAAAATTTACAAGTTTCAACAAATACCAATTCTCAACGCACAGTTCGGGAATTAAGAAAATATCTCATAGCGTATAATGTTTTATTCCGTATTTCACTTTTAGTACTATATAATCTTCCACAGATTTTATATAAATAAAATCTATAACATAATGGGTATTTATAGTATATGTAGTTCTTGATGTAAAAAAGATCAACTTTCGTACCGTAAAAATTCCATCTATGTGAATAAGTATGAATATACAGTCAAAAGTCGTTAATTCGGACACCCATAATTCGGAATGATCTATAATCCGGACATCAAAACTAAAAACTTTCTGCGCATGCGCCACGTTGACACATGCGCAGAGGCGTTCACGCGTGCGCGTAAGACCTTTTACGACTGCGCATATGAGTGTGCGCAAGTGCAGAATACGTTTTCGCGTGCGCATTTTATGTATAATGGACGTATAAGCTAAAATTATCTAATTATCCATTTCAGTTAATGTTGATGATTGCGTTGTTCCTTAATTTTCGAATTGCATCCGGCTTATTATTTTTTGCAGACTGTAAGAGCAATTTTATAAAAGTAAGCTTAAACTTTCGATTATATCAAATAGAATTTCCGATAGATATTTGTTAATATGTAAAGAATCTAAAGCGAAAGTATGTTTTGAAATCCGAAATCCGTTTATCAATTTCACGCTGCTCGGCGGCGGGCGCCTAATGAATTGGAAGTTGATTTGTCAGCACTATCCTTATCTTCAGCGCAGATGTTTTTATTTTATTTGGCTTATAATTCCTTACCAAATGTAGTATTTCATCTCGATATGCTCCGTCTTTGATATGATTTAAAACAAGTTCCTCGTCATTATAATTCGCTTCCGATAGCGAAGAAAAGTGACAGAGGTTATTGAAAACAAAAAAATTTCGATTGACAAATTAGTCGGTGTTCTTGACACAGCAATTATAGGACTTGAACGGCGGAACTTTGTAACTGAACAAGAAATTATGTCTGTTTAATAGAATTAAAGAGAAAGTATTATCACATGAAACGAAGCAAAACTTAAACAACTTACATTGAAAGAAATGTTTAATAAAGTAAACAAATAAATATTAAGCTTTTTCTTTTTGCAAATTTTGATACCCTTTAGATCATAATTGTTCTTTATTTCATAAATTACGGTTTCATATTTTTAATTTTAGAATTTCTGCATGCCATCTTACGAGATTTAAACTGATGATCTATAATCCGGAAAAATCGATAATCCGGAATCGCCGAAGTCCCGACGAGTCCGAATTAACGACTTTTGACTGTACTCATATACACATAATTATACTAAACTAATTTAAGGAAACTAAATTCCTATAGCAAAATGGGGAAAGTGTAGAATGTTGACTGTCCAACATCTGGCACATCTAGTAATTTTACATTATACTCCATCTGATATTATGTTTCATTAAGGTAATCGAATTATAAACAACCTTCATTAATAATGCGCTTAATAAACCAATTAAACTAATTAGTTATAACTAATGCTAGTCCATAATTATATAAAAAATAAAGGCTAATCTTTGGAATATGGTAACAGGTAGTTTGGCGACATTTTGGTAAGGCTATAAAGTTTACTAGCTAGGACTTTAGCAGTGTACATGGATAAAGTCAAGAGTGTGCGCAATGCCATTTTTGTGCAATTCTGAGATGTTTTTTCAAGTGAAAATAGGTCGACGTGCACATGGATGATACCGTGTATGTGCAATTCTTAAAAACGCGGCAAGCAGTGGGCGATTCTGCACTTTCTCCCAATTTCGCACCTAATCTTCGTCATGATTAAGCACTTTTGTGTCATAAAAATTCTAGCATAAGCGTAATTCGGCTAGCAGATTGTTGGAATAAAATGTTGAGTAAAAAAAAAATAATAATAAAATAAAAGCCTTTACTTCGTGAAAACAAAATGGCGTCCCCCTCCCCCCAAAAAAACTAGCAGGTTGCTGTAGCAGGGTTGGTCGCCAAAAAATCGCCGAGTTACCATAATACAAAGATTAACCAAAATAAACATTGAAATAATTCATTTTGTCGGTAATTAAATCGCAATGTAATCATTAATCCTATTTCCTTAGTATAAATTACTAAGGGAAAAAATTACTAATTTACTGATATATAAAAAGAAATATTTGACAGTCTTTCCTTCAATTTTTACTTTCAGGTTTTGCTAAAAAATAAAAATAACTTGCCGTCATTCGAGTATAATTGAAAAATAATTCTGGGTACTTCTGCCTCAGTGACGGAAACAATGCTGCATGAGCGGAATACGTATCTCGCTCTTGAAAAATTGACCGAACCCATTCCCGCCTTGGAACACAAACGCTTTTGTACAGCAAATACATACATATTAAATTACTTCTCAAATGCATAACGCGCTTTCTTTCTTCAGCTTTTTTAACTTTAGACATTCTACCGCAAACTTTCGACATTGTACCCCAAAATAGGAAATATTGCCCATACGCAAATCAAAGCGACTTGATTGGTTGGGGGTAGTAATTCTTAGGCTTTGAGACTTACAAGTGTAAACGGGTGGGATCCTTGGGAGTATCAACTTAACGTTAGCGTACGTTTCTTGGGACCAAAGTTCCGCTAGTGTAAACGGGCCTTAAGGCGACCAGACACACTTGCAGAATTTTCTTTGTGAATGGTCGCCTTACAGAGGGAATATTCAATACCAAAGTATACTTATGTTTTCAGAAATACTAGTTTCTTTCAGAGGTGGTTTTTGCTACGAGTTGGTTCTCTGAATACACACACATAAGCACTTACATTTCTGAATTACAAATAAACACCGGTATCAACCGACATCTCTTTAACGCGAACAAGTTCATTCACAATCGCAGAACTTTTCTCCCTGTTAACGCTGACGAGAAGAAAAAAATTCCCCTCCCTTCCCCACTCTCAGAAGTTTCCCAAACAAGCAATATGGCGCCGCTGTAGTTATTGTTCTGCGATGGTGGTGTTATTTTCTTCGTGTGGTTGTAGTAATGCAATATATTATTTACTAGGATTTACTGTATTACAAATTTTACTATGTTTTACTGTTTAGAAATTAGTAATAAATAATAAAATACCAGCACTGACTATGAATATACAACTAAAGCCATGCACGTGTAATTGTGTCTAATGTTTGAGAGAACGTTGCTGATAACTGACTAGTTGTGAAATGGAGTTTTTGTGCGTGAAATTGATGTTCCATCTTTAGTTTTAACCTGAAAAACAATGTGCTTAAAGACTGAAAAGTGATAATTTCAGACTTGATAATTTGGTTCAGTGTGCAGATGCAGAAATATAGTTTTTGCATTCTACTGAAACTGTATTTTAAAAAATTTATTTTTTTGATTACAGTTTAGAAATACTTTTTTAAAGCTTGTTCATGTAGATGCTTTATCATTTGAATATTATGTACTAATAAATTTGAGCATACCTTACTTAAAAATAATCTTGCATGATTCAATTTTTCGACTAATGTGATGTGGCCAAGCAAAAAGAATGTTTTTTATGTTTTAAAAAATGCACTAATTATATTTCGCGAGCAAAAAAGTTAAGTTTTATTAATGAAATAAACATTGAAATATTTAATGTGTTTATTACTTATTGAATGGGGTAGACAAGACATACAAGCTTAAGGAATCTTTTTTCCACTACTAAAATTATGTGAAAATTTAGATGATCATAGTAGCTTACATTGTTTTTTTCTTTACAAGTATGAGACTAGAACCACATTTTTACATTAAATATTTTGTGCTATTTTGTTAAAACACATATTATCATTTTTATGCATACTTTAATTTTCATTATTATTAGTTTGATGAAGAAAATTTCAAATGTGTTTTTCATAAATTGCTTTTGAAATAGAAATAGATTTGTAAATAAGATTTATGTAATATTAAATGTACTAGTCTTGGGAGTATAAAAAGTGAATTATTTATTTGAAAAAAATTACATTAAGTTGAAACCTCATATAGTGGTTATTTTCTTAAATGACCACCTCTGATAATGGCACATTTGTCAGGACAATAACTAAATAACAGGACTTAAAAATCATTCATAGTTTTGTCAGGCTACAGGAAACTGGCATTTTCCCGAATTGTGGAGTTGATTGTTTTAGGAACGTTTTGCTGTATAATCAAATGACTTCGGTGTAGTAATTTTTACGTGGGTATGAATTTTGCAGAAGTAATTGAAAGTTTTTACGAGACAATTAAAACCAAAGCTTTTCGGATCATGAGTCTTATAAGGGCACTGTTATAGCATTGCTTTCAGATATAGTTTGAGTAATATTTAAACATTATTTTCGAAAGCACTTCCACAGAGAATCCAGTTGTTCTCTGTGGATGAAAACCCATATAAATAAATCTTCTGTACAGCCTTATACAAATGCAGTTAAAATTACTGTCATTACAATTAAGCGAATATAGCTACATTTGTTTACAAAAGGTTATTATTGCTAAATACTGCACTATATAAATTTCATTTGCCATTGTAATTTCAGAAAATGCTCAGCATGAGGTATTTTTATAATCTACTCTCAAAAACAATAGCTACCTTTTCAGTACTTTAAATTTTACTATTTAGAATTTTTATGGTTCAAAATAATATTTCTATACATTTTCTAAAGTATTCTTTCTACAATAGATATCTAAATAACTTACACCTAAAACACTGACTCAAATTTATTCAAATAATGCATCGCTTTAATTAAATTTATGTTTCTTTGAGATGATATATGAAGAACCTTGTGTACTTGAAGCACTTCCGCAGAGGATCCGTTAAATGTAAACATCGCCAAAATTGGCGATAACAGTGCAAAGTTGGTAACCCGGCGAATTCGGTAATCGTAGGTAGCAACCTGATTCTTCAAACGCTTAGACAACGAATCTGGAATCTGTTCTCGTATCTAAATGGTTTTGAACCATAGGCACTCCGAAATTTTCAAATCATTGGCATTGGCTGTTCTCGTATGTTCTGTGCGTGCTCCGTTTTGCCTCTGGCTGGTGGTGCATCACTACCGGATGAGCAGGTGAAATTACGGCGGAGGGGGGGGGCTTATTGATAATTGGTAACACGCCTGTTTAGAGTAGTATGACTGTGTTCTTAATAATTAAAAGACTTAAACACTCAGAACCATAGGGTACCCGAGTCCTAAAACATGATTGACGTGGGCCGCAATAATATAAGGTTTAAATAATTAACTAAAGTTTTTATTTTTATTATTCTTATTTTTATCTAAAATAATAAGAATTACATCACTTTTCATGCTTAAAAATTTGACATATTTTTAATGTATCTTAGCAATTACCTTTCAGAAGATGCTAGGTGTTTATATATGATAGATGATTAAAATGAAATAAAGAAGTAATAATGAATAAAAAAAAGTATTATTGGTTCTCTGAGATGAGATTTAAAAAAAAAAAAATTTAAAGATTTTTTATTGGTCATCAAAGTTAGTAAACCACTGCTTTGAGTAATTAATCAACCCAAAGTTTGACTTTTGAAAGATAACAAAATGTATAATGTTCTCATAGTTTTATTTACAATGCTACTCTAAAGGATTTGAATATTATTGAAGATTCTTGGCAATGTCCAGTTTATTGTGAAAAAGGCAGTTGTTTCAAAATAAAATATTTTAAGCTATCAGCAAGTAAATTCAAAAAATAACTTTGAAAATTGCTTGCATAAAATGGATATTTGAAATGTATTATTCTGTAATGAATCCATTAATCTATTATATGTATAGTAGCACTTAACATATGAAACACAATTTTGGAAATATTGACAAGCAAAGCACTTAATGAAAAAGACACTTTTAAATGTACTAAAATATTAGTATCTGTATGAACAACAGAGAATATATGTAATGAATAATACCATGACCAAATACCTATATAAACAAAACAAAATTAAGTATTCTCATCCTCGACACTTGAAAAAGTAATTCTGCTGTGCAACATTTAGTGAATTTCTGATTGCATGATATTGCAAGCATTTTTTTAGATTTTTCCTACTAGTGGTTAAGATCATTAAATACTGGTAGTTTGATCTGTGTTCATATCATGGTTAAAGGGCTGGCTGCATGGTTGATTTTTCTAGTTTTCCTCATATGTAATGCAAATACAAGCCAGTTTCCCTTAGAATGTTCATAAAGGCATCCTTCTTCAGGTCAACAGCCGGTATGCTTTGCCATATTCGAATAACCTAAACTTTCCTTCAGATTATACATTGAAAGGTTATATCTGTAGTAAGCAGGACAATGATCATTCAGCTTCTATCCGTGTGGAAGGAGTATATTTAAAACATGTCAGAACTATGGGATTCATAACAAAATCGACCATTAATCTTGAACATTGTATCAAGTGTGCCGTTTTTCTTACGTTATGGGTTTCACTAACAAGATATTCATACTTTTGTTCAAGTTCACAAGCAGTTCAGCAATACAGTTGCTGTATACTGGTAGTTTGACCCTAGTTTGAATCTTCAGTACTCAGTATCTTGGGCCATCACACTGTCATGGCCCCTAAAGCTATTACTGCTTGGCATAATATAAGCAAAGCATTTACGACTCATTTATGATACAACATTCTGAGAAGTGTTTCATCTGCCTTTCTCATGCACCTGAATGCATCATTCAGAAGAAAATGATGTTGCTGCGTTTAATTTCATCAGGCCTGATGAAAGGTCTAGAATGCTGCAAGTGCTGGTTTTTTCCCACATCTGTTATAAGAAGAAATAATTTCAGCGATATCCTGGAACTAGAATTATCCTAGTTTACATATGAATTTGTCAACAGCATATGCTATTTCCTAAAAATCAATGAAAATATTGCTTTTTTCATTCTCATTTTGGATATTCTAAAATGCAGTAATGTATACAGCATTGATTTACGTCCATTTTAAGGTAAATTTGCTGATCATTTCTTATAAGTTTCCAAACATCTTTTCAGAGATGGACTTTCTTCTTTCCAAAGTGAAATGTGTGTCAATGCAATTTATTTCAAATGACTATGGCATGACATCTAGTCTTCACTTTGGCATTCATGTTTTTTTCATTATTTTACAGAGACATTGCTATTTATTTTTAAGTGTTTTTAATGTGTTATTGAAAATATTTGTAATATAGGCATTTACAAAACTTTGCATTGACCAGAGATATAAAGTTAGTCTTCAGTTAAAAGACTTGTTTAGGATTGTGTAAAGGATTGGAAAAAAAAAAAAAAAAAGGCCCTTTTCAGGGCTATACAAATTTAACAAAAGATATATGACATATTGCTAATCTTGAATATTGCTATATATACTTTAATTTATATGCTTTATAATGTTTATAATGTTTAACTCATTAATATTATGTCTATTCCTGCTAAGTCTAATTTTTATCCTTTAAATATCATGTTTCACTGTTTGATATTATTTTTTGCCAGCTAACTCTAATTTACATGTGTTTAATATGTTTCTTCATAATTTTTATGCTTTAAATATCATATTTAACCTTTTGATATATTTTCTGCGGCTAACACAAATTTAGATGCGTTTAATATGTTTTTTTTAATTTATATGCTTTAAACATCACGGATCACCCGTTTAATTATCTTGCAATATGTTTGTTTAATATGTATAATAATATAACTTAATTTCTATGCTTTAAATATCATGTTTAAACTTTTGATAATTTTTTTCTGCGGCTAACTCAAATTTAGATGCGTTTTATATGTTTCTTTAATTTGTATTACGGTTAACCTTTTTAAATATCTTGCAACGTAACTGTACACCGCTAAACTCATGGCCGATTAGCCGTTGACGAGCTTGGCGAGTAAATACGCTTCGCTGCCAACGGATCCTCTCCAGAAGAAAACCCTAATAAATTATTAATATATATAGGTAAATGGTATTTTTATATATTTTTTGGGTAAAGTGCAGAATCGCCCACTTATTTATTTGGCACTTTTTATAAAAGTAAGAAAAGGATACAAAGAAATTGGATTTTTGTCAATTTTCTTTTGACTTTTTAAGTGAAAATAGGTCGATGTGTACATGAATAAAGTCAAAGGAGTGCACAATGGCATTTTTGTGCAATTCTGGGATTTTTTTTAAGTGAAAATAGGTCGATGTGTACATGGATACCGAGTATGTGCAATTCTTAAAAACACGCCAAGCAGTGGGCGATTCTACACTTTCCCCATTTTGCTATAGGAATTTAGTTTCCTTAAATTAGTTTAGTATAATTATGTGTATATGAGTACAGTCAAAAGTCGTTAATTCGGACTCGTCGGGACTTCGGCGATTCCGGATTATCGATTTTTCCGGATTATAGATCATCAGTTTAAATCTCGTAAGATGGCATGCAGAAATTCTAAAATTAAAAATATGAAACCGTAATTTATGAAATAAAGAACAATTATGATCTAAAGGGTATCAAAATTTGCAAAAAGAAAAAGCTTAATATTTATTTGTTTACTTTATTAAACATTTCTTTCAATGTAAGTTGTTTAAGTTTTGCTTCGTTTCATGTGATAATACTTTCTCTTTAATTCTATTAAACAGACATAATTTCTTGTTCAGTTACAAAGTTCCGCCGTTCAAGTCCTATAATTGCTGTGTCAAGAACACCGACTAATTTGTCAATCGAAATTTTTTTGTTTTCAATAACCTCTGTCACTTTTCTTCGCTATCGGAAGCGAATTATAATGACGAGGAACTTGTTTTAAATCATATCAAAGACGGAGCATATCGAGATGAAATACTACATTTGGTAAGGAATTATAAGCCAAATAAAATAAAAACATCTGCGCTGAAGATAAGGATAGTGCTGACAAATCAACTTCCAATTCATTAGGCGCCCGCCGCCGAGCAGCGTGAAATTGATAAACGGATTTCGGATTTCAAAACATACTTTCGCTTTAGATTCTTTACATATTAACAAATATCTATCGGAAATTCTATTTGATATAATCGAAAGTTTAAGCTTACTTTTATAAAATTGCTCTTACAGTCTGCAAAAAATAATAAGCCGGATGCAATTCGAAAATTAAGGAACAACGCAATCATCAACATTAACTGAAATGGATAATTAGATAATTTTAGCTTATACGTCCATTATACATAAAATGCGCACGCGAAAACGTATTCTGCACTTGCGCACACTCATATGCGCAGTCGTAAAAGGTCTTACGCGCACGCGTGAACGCCTCTGCGCATGTGTCAACGTGGCGCATGCGCAGAAAGTTTTTAGTTTTGATGTCCGGATTATAGATCATTCCGAATTATGGGTGTCCGAATTAACGACTTTTGACTGTATATATAATTGAAAATTAATGTTCTTGTCAGAACATTTTATACTTCTGTCTAATTGAACTTTTTAAAATTCATATTTTTTTTAATTTGTAATGCATTTAAAAAATTATGAATAGGAACATAATTTTATCAAAATAAGTTACATAAATAAAGCATTTATTTTCTGTGGTTTAATAATAAGAAAGAAAATTGCAATCTCTTTGAAACTGAGCTCCCCCCAAAAAAAGAACCTTTTTTAAAACTTGCATACTGCTACAGATTGCCCTTTGTTCATTTTTATACATGTTTTTAAAACTGCAAAAATTTAATTATTGATTCAGAATGTTTTTGTAGATTTCTAGCATCTGGAACTAATTATACAGACCTGGCATACACTTTCCGTGTTTCTAAATCTTCAGTTTCACATATTATTCGCGAGACCTGTGATGTCATATGGCAAGTCTTACAGCCACTGGTTATGCCTATACCAGCATCATCAGATGAATGGGCTGTAATAGCAGAAGGTTTTGAATATAAATGGAATTTTCCCAACTGTGTTGGTGCAATCGACGGTATGTATTATGTCTTGCATTCCATATTTATTTGTCAGTGAGCACTTTTGAAATACAAAAATTGCATTATATTAAAATTAGGCAAATGAAGATTCTTTTTAAAGATAAATATAAAATATTGCAGAATCATCTAACTTGATATATGAGCTGTCTTAAAATATCAAAAGACTGGAATTGTTTCATAATAAATAAATGAAAGTGTGAAATGAAAAACAAACTTTAATATAAAAAGGAATTTTTTTGCAAGTTTCTAATTTAAGAACTGAATTTATTATTGGAAAAAGTATTTATATTAATTTTTATCATTAAAGTGTATATTATTTTTCTTTAGGCAATTAATAACTGTTGCTTTTTTTTTTTCTTGTAGGTAAGCATATCAGAATACAAGCTCCACCGTCAGCTGAATCAACATATTATAATTATAAGGGCTATAACAGCATAGTCCTAATGGCAGCGGCAGATGCTAGTTACACTTTCCTTTATGTTGATTCAGGCAACTATGGACGCATCAGTGATGGTGGAATTTTCAGTAACTGTTCACTAGGTAAAGCTTTGGTTAGTGAAACTTTGTTTTCATTTCCAAATCCAACACCATTATTAAATAGTGATCGAGTTTTGCCTTTTGTATTTGTTGGAGATGAGGCTTTTCCACTCAGGAAAAATATTTTACGCCCTTATCCTGGCAAATTTCTGTCGAATGAAAGAAAAATTTTTAATTACAGACTTTCTCGAGCAAGGAGGTGCGTTGAAAATGCTTTTGGCATATTGGCGTCTAGGTGGAGAGTACTTCGTACTGAAATTGCCCTGAACCCAGAGCATGCTAATAAAGTAGTTTTGGCATGCTGTTGCCTTCATAATTACTTAATGAAAAATGAGTTGGGAAAGGCAGCTAAGAAATACTGTCTAGTGAACTTTGCTGATTCTCTCCTTTCAAATGCCACCATTAAAGAAGGTATGTGGAGAACAGAAGAATTTACATGGCAACCTCTTGGCCGTCTAGGGGCCAATAATTCATCCCGTGCTGCATCTGCAGTTCGAGATAATTTTTGTGAATATTTTTCTGCAGAAGGAGCAGTACCATGGCAAGAAAGGAAAGCATTTATTGTGTAAATTTATTTTTTGAAAATATTTATGAAATATGTAAATAAAACAATAAAACAACTGATTAGTGTTATGTACAAATAATTTCATTTATTTCTTGCCATAATTTGTAAAAATTGTATTTTCGTTTCCAATTTTTTTTCATCAGTCATTTTTTTCATATCACTATGGAGACTCAATAAAAATAGTTTATCATCATCATCATCATCATTTTCACATCGATGGTGATTTTTTAAATATTTATTTGTTTCATCAATAACAGAAAGCAATGAACTTTCAATTGTTTCTCTCTTTTTTCTTTTCTTCCCTCTAGGAGTATTTTCATCATTATTATTTGAATTAGTGTTATCTAAGATTTGTCTGGAGCTTGATGCAGGTGATAAAGGTGATTCACATGAGGGCATAACGTGAATAGCAGATGGCTCCACATATTCAGGTTCTGTCGGATATTCAATATTATCTGAAGACTCGGAGACAACAGATTCTACTGTGAAATTAAGCTCCTCGAATTCTTTGTTTCCTTGAAAGTTTGTCTGTGTCCTGTTTAGAAGGAAAAAAAGGAAAAAAAATCAAATGCATATGAAAAATATTTTTAATACATTAATGATTATTTTGTGATACAAAGTAATTAGGTAGTGAAATAAGCAAATTTAGAATCTTATTTGTTACTGCATTAAATAGCTCATTTTTTAATTTCTATTACTTATGAACTGCAGACAATTTAAATAGATCTTAAAATTTAGCATGAAAAATAATGTAAACCAAGAGTCTTCTTGCTTCACTATGATTACCTGAAACTAAAAAGCTTTTTTTGTTAATTTGAATTATAACATCCCATTGGATTCTTTTCTTACATAATCTTTTGTGTTTATTAATATTTGCAAGAATAATTTCTAAAAAAATACAATTTGTTACATCCAGTTGTATGGGGTAATTCCTAGTCATTACGTTCTTGGAGCAGTGCTGGATCACATTTTGCTTTTAATTAAAATAATATTTTATCAAATGTGGGGAGGGGTGAAATCATCATCACTCTTTGAATCTTTTGTACTGCAATATACAACTGAATTGTCATATTTACTCACTAATAATTTTATCGTACAAATATGGAGAAGGCAAAATGACATGAATAATTTATTTTCCGAAGTATGGTCAAAATAAATAAGGTGTATTAGATACATTTAATTAAATTACATACATTACTGCAATAATTTATTAAATGCATTAAATCTGTCATTGTATTAACAAGGGCTGAAATTTAAAATATTCTTAATTTATCCACAAAATATCCGGATAAAAAAAAAGGCAGCACTAAACAATCTCGTGAAATAACAAAGCTCAGAAAATACAACAACGTGAATCATGAACTTGAACAAAGAGTGAATCGTCTATTGAACTTGAACAAAGAGTGAATCGATCGTGAACTTGAACAAAGAGTGAATCGTCTGCTTTTTTACCTCGATGCAGATTAGAAGGAAAAAAACTTATCTTTTTTCTTAAACTTTTTATGTCAATAATTTTGTATTTCCATTATGACTCATTATTATTCAGTTATTATGACGTCATTATTCGGTAAGTATTTTTTCTTCGATATTTCGTACTCAATGTTGCGGTTTCCGAAACCAAGAAACTCAGAATATAAACTGAATGCTTATATTCTGAGAGGCAACGCAGATTTCAGGAGTTGGCGGATTTTCGGTATTTGACTGTATTTGTAGACATTAAGACGAAAAAATGGAACAGATTATTGGACGTGGAATCGCATCTCAGATTAAAATTATGACAATCTGTCATCTCAGCACAAACAGTTTCATCCTTCTCATTAATCCAAATAAATGTTATTTATAATGTAACATTTATTTATATTAATGCCATAGAAAATCAAATTTATAGTAGTGAAGATCAGCGGAATTATGAGTTAAATAACATGGATGTAAATATTACTATTGGAGGCTGCAATTTAACAGTTGTGATGACAGTAGTGTTTTTGACAGTAACAATAATGTAGTATGCCCTAAATAGAGATTACTTTAAATGACTTATAAAGAGTATAGTAATTATAAAGTATATAGTATATATAGTAATTATAAAGAAATCAATATTTTAGATGAAAAAGAAGAATCTCTTGCTTTCATTGAAAAAATTTTGAATATGCATACAAAGCCCTTACATAATAAATGAAAATATTGAGCCACTAATAACTCTTATTTCTTTCTATAGAAACACAATCACAAGAGAATTTTATCAAATTTTTTGTATCTTACAGTTTAAGACAAATTTTATCTAATCTTGGCTTACACATTTCACATTCTATAAATAAAAAAATATCACTATACTTTGGAGACTGTTTTGAAAAATTTCATGCCATGAAAGATTTTAACAGTTAATTCAGTAATAAAGTATTACAACTTCATTTTTTAATTCAATTTCATATATATTTTTGTATTTATTTTCATTATGAATTAATGTAATAATTTAAGCACAACTCCTTGATCTGATGGTATATATTATGATAATTAATCCCAGGCTTTATGTGTTAAGTGCAAAGTAACTTCATAAAATTAAAGCAGGTATGCATAATCTGAAACACTAACTTCTGAACATCAAAATGGTCAGTAACACATCAGTTTTGAGCTGTATGAGTACAGAAATATGGGCATCAACTATAGAGGGATAAACTATAAAAAGAAATTGGCCACAAAAAGAAAAAAATATATATACAGACAAGTCCTCATTAAAATATTTAGAAACTCAGCTTTCAAAGGAAAGAGCAAGTGCTTTGTTTATATTATGCATATGCTGTACTTTGTTAATAAGTTTACATTGCAAAAATATTGGCCTATTTTTAATTGGGAAGATTAAAAAAGTACAGAACAGCAAAGTTTCTACAACATTTTTTTATGGGTAAGAACTTCAGTTGGCCCAAACACATTAGAAAAAAACTATAATGTGTAATACAGTTTTATTATAACACATTTACAAGGTGTTAAACCATTCATAACGAGTGATGAGGCAATAAATGGTAAAAAAAAATTGTGTAGGAGAAGTTTTTGTTTTCCAGAGCATAAATATTTGGATAGAATTTGAGTTATGGCAAAGCATATAAGGTCTATCTGCCTAAGGGGAGGAATTTCTTAAGTAAATTGGTTTATATCCACATATGTGACTATCTAACATATTTAATAAATTTATATCAATAAAGTTACAATTTTTGATTGCTAGTCAACCTAGGATAACTCCAAATAATCCATTTATGCTTTATAATATTACAGACTACTAACAAGTAAGATTGTATTTTGTTAATATGAAAATTTATCATTTTATATTTAACATAACTAAATAATTTGGTTCTGAATATTTACCTTCGATGGCGGATACATGGATCCAAAAATGACATTTGGGGCATCAGATGCCATTGCTGCTTTGCAGACTCTGCACTAGCTCCACTTTTGCATTTTGTTTTTCTTCGGCTATATTGCTTACGCAGATTCTGCCACCGGTAAGTAACCTCTTCAACTGTGAAATTAAAAAAAATATAGCCGAAATTTTAATTCAACCACTGTAATTAATTACTGTTTAATTATTAATACTTTATGCAAACAATTATATTAATTATATGAGATTCAAAATGTATCCATACGAAAATGAAATATGGATCTTATATATTTTTATATATGGATATTTATATATTTAGGGATTTTTTATGTATTTCGGAATAAACATTTGCATGAGAAATGAAGAAAATGTATTTCTGAAAATTGAGGAGGAAAACTTTAATCAAATTTTTACTACTGTTGATCTTCACACTTACTACTTTTACTTTCTTCTTCTCATAAGCCTTTAGTAACATGTTGCAAAAAAGAAGAGCAAACTAATGTAAAGACAATAGCTGAAATTATGTAATCATTTGAATTGCTATAATTTGGGAAAAATTTTAAATATATATAATTGAAGGTTGCTGCATATAATTTTCATAGAACAGTGTACATTTAGATACAGTTTAAAGCAGTTAATAAACTTTAATTTAAAAAAAATCCATCTACTGAGCTTATTTAAATTTTATAAAACTCAGATTTTCAGAAATGTTCCAAAATGCTATAATTTAATATATGTCAACAAATTTTTATCGTGTAATCGTTAATAAACCTGTTTTGTACTTGAACAATTGCGTTAGTCGAAAGAGAACTAGAATAAAAGAGAGCACATTGCAATCCGAAAGGAGCAAAAAAATAAATAAATGGATACATACCATCTCGGTTCAGTCTTTCGGCAACCAGTAGCCAAGCAACGTCTTGTCCTCTTTTCATTCGATATTCTTTTTTTCTATTATCTCATAAAATCTGATGTTGTTGTACTTCTGCAATTAATTTGCAGTCAGACGTAGTCAAATCTTCCGCCATGTTTTTCGCTTAAAGCATCAACAAAACCCTCGTGATAGTTTGTACGTCTGTGATTGGCCAAAGCTTTCATCTCATAGGTTCGGAGTTAAAATTTTCCATCTCTTGGGTTTACGTCAATTCCCTTTGAAGATTAACCGCTCGACTTAGGTTAAGTTTCTTAGGACGTTAGCTTACGCTTCTTGGGACCAAAGTTCCGCTAGTGTAAACGGGCCTTTAGAGAGATTCATTCCGTAGATGCAATCTCCCTAAGACAACCACCTCTAAAAGATAAACGTATCTCTGAGAACGTGAGTATATATTGGTATTGAGCATCACCTCTCTAAGGCGACCACTTGCAAAGATGAATTTTTATTTGCGGCTGGTCGCCTTAGAGAGACCTCGTTGTGTGTGGTGTATATGATTACTGTTATTGTTTCCGAAAAAAAAAATTTAAATCAAATAAATAAGCATGTTTAGTAAAAACCCTCTCTAAAACGATCACCTGCGTTTCCAAGTTACTCTGATGGTCTTAAAGAGATCATATTTTCATTCTGTTAATTTTATTGTTTACAAGAAGTCTATTAGCGTCAGATAAAAAAAAAAAAAAAATAGCATAAACCCATATACACCAACAGAAGATTTATTATTATATTGATACCAGTAAGAAAACCAGTAAAAGTCAATATAAACCTATAAAAACCAGTACAAAGTTCTGCCATTGAAAAAGAAAAATGTTGGTTGTATGGGTGTCAATTGATACCAGTAAGAAAAACCCACAGAGATCAATAGAAACCAGTAAAAGTCAGTAGAAACCATCAAAAATTCTATAGGTACCAGTAGAAAGTTTTACTGGTTTTTATGGGTCATTTTGAAACCAGTAAAAAAAACCCACAAAGACCAACAGAAACCAGTAAAAGTCAATAGAAACCCATAAAATCTTATGGGTACCCATAAAAAGTTTTACTGGTTTCTATGGGGCATTTTTAGTAGGGGATCGCAGTTTTTATTTTTGAGAAGTCCAAAGGTGAAGGATCTTTAGGGATCGGATTATATGGTCCTTCGTTTAAGTGTTTAGTGACACCATCGATGTAAGTGTTTTTACAGTTTAGTGTCTGGTTTCACCAACAGATGGCGCCACTTGCTTATTCTTGTACGGGCTTTCTTATCTAATCATTATTTCCTATCTTGTTCATTTGCGGTTTTGCAGCTGAGGATGATGGTTCGGTAAAACCATCGAAACTAGTCCTGCGAAAATTTTGAAAATATAACGCTGATTTTTGTTGTTTGACTTCTGAATTAATATTTATTCGGCGTGTTATTGTGTCTTAAACACAATTCTTATTTTTTAAAGATAGGATATCCTTGCTAAAATGTTGTAACTGTGCATACCTGATCATGATTTTCTCAGCGTCATCCAATTCTTTAACAGTTAGAGAACCTATTAATTTTTTCCCCTTACAATTGGCTATAAATCTACAAACAAAATTTAACACACGCATAATACGAATATAGTTATTACTGATGTTAAGTATATGATCTAAAACAAGGGAATTGGAGTTCACATTTAGATTAACTAAGTCATTATCCTTAATTTTGAATTTTTTGACGTATTCCACATCATCTATATCAGATGAAATTACTTCACAAGGATTAGTCAAAAACCTCTCCTTTGGTCCATACCACCATAAATCATTATGAAGAAGATCTTTAGGTTCAGCTCCACATGATATCAAATCAGCTGGATTATTGTGAGTGCTAACATGATACCATTCATGAGCAGCAGTCATGCTGCGAATAACAGATACTCTATTAGCAACAAATGTCTTTAGTTGATAAGGTTCCTTCTTAATCCATGATAACACTATTGACGAATCAGTGAAGTAATACACCTTGACTATAGGCAGCTGAATGGCCTCTAATATTCTTTTCATTATTTTTACCAACAGAACTGCACCACAAAGTTCCAAATGAGGAATGGTAATTGACTTCAGAGGTGACACACGAGACTTGCTGCACAGAAGTCTTGAATGAACATTCATTCGAAGATGACATACATTTCACATAAATTGCAGCACCATAGGCTTTCTGACTAACATCACAGAATCCTATAATTTCTATGAGCTCTAATCCCATTGGTTAGAACAAATCTAGGGATGTGATAATCGTTGACTATTTTTAGACTATGCAGAAATTCCTTCTATTCTTCAAAGTAATTTTTAGGAAAGGTGTATTCCAATTTAATTTTAGAAGCCAAAGGTTTTTCAGAAATATTTTAGCTTTTGTCGTAACAGGTCCAATTAAGCTTAACGGATCAAAGAGGTGACCTACTGTTGATAAGACATCTCTTTTCGTTCCTATATCTTCAATGTCAAGTATCTTTAACTCGTAAGAAAAACAGTCTGTAGACGTATTCCATGACATTCCTAAGGTCTTTGTAATCTGAGGCTTATCCGTAACTTGAAAAGAGTAATCCTGAGTTGCACTTTCTTTATTCTTCAATAATTCTGTATTATTTGAACACCATTTGTGTAACATCATTCCACCACGTTCTAGAAGACAGGTTAACTGTGTCTGCAACTCCTTGGCTTCTTGCAGCGTATTAGCTTCAGTGATAATGCCGTCCACGTAACAGTCCTTCAGTATGGCTCTTGAGGCATCACTTGCTTCATCCATTGCTAACTGCTTCAGGACCCTTTTTGCAAGGAATGGTGCACTTGCTGTTCTGTATGTTACAGTCCTTAGACGATAAGTCTCCCCAGGACTACCAACTGATTCTTTCCACAAGATCAAATGCAGGTTTCGTTGAGATGGTTCAATAAGTATTTGTCTGTACATCTTCTGAACATCAGCTCCTAATGCATAGTTGTACTTTCGAAATCTAATAATAATAGAAAATAAATCTTCTGGAGGTATTCGCCCTTTCATTAATATTGAATTAAGTGATTTTCCATTGCTAGTAACCGCTGATGCATTAAACACAACGATATTTTCCTCGATATTTTCAATGGATTCAACTTCCCAAAATCTTTGCAAAATTTCTTCAACTCTTTCTTCACTATTTAAAACTAAACCACAATAATTTACTTCTGAGTTACTCTTGCATGCACCAGACGCAATATATCCAAAAACTGTTCTTTGGAATATCAACGGTTGATTTTCTAATTGAAATTTTCCTTGTTTAAAATCAAGAATAATTCGGCTCCTAATAACATATCTATTTTGTTAGGTGTTCCAAATTGCGGATCCGCTAATTCAATATCAATGGGTATATTTAATGACTGCACATCTAAACTCCTTGATGGAGTTACATTGGTTATGTTAGAAATAACCAAGCAATTAACTGATCTTACATATATTAAATCCTTATTCGAAATCTGTACATCTAGTTGATAATTAATATTATGTTTTATTATGTGATGTTTGTACTAAATTTTTAATTTCTTCCTGTTATTCGAAGTGATCATTTAGAAATATATAAGCGAGCCGACAGACTGCAACAATATACACTATCACATTTTGAAATCGAAGTTGTATTTTATTGCTGCGCGCTACCATACACCGGGTTCTTCGTAAAAAAATTTTCTTTGAAAATAATACAAATGAGCCAGCTATGAAATAATTTTGATTAATTACTTGTTTTTATTGACTGGTATGATTCTACTAAATTTTCTTCTGAAAATTATAAGATTCAGAAATTTTTAACTAAATATAATTTACAAAACAAGGGAGGTTAAACAATTAATACTTAGTGTACTGCGCCTAGCTTACAATCTAAAGATTGCGCATACACGAAGGAAACTATATTACAATCAGATATATATGCATTTTATATAAAACTATTTTCTTTCTTGATAAAAAAATAATAGACCAAGGGTAGCCAAATAAATAAGATATACGAGTATTATAACTGTCTTTTGTTTTGGGCTCATTCTCGCGGCTTTTCTAAGAAGTAAGATAAATATCAGGTGCTTTCTTTCAAAATGTCCTTTACGAAAGCAAATAGTCCTTAAAATGCTCCCGTCGTAAGACAGGTTTTGCATTGCTAAGTTCTTGCATGCTTTGTGATAACTATTAAGCTACAGACAAGGCATATTATGTACGTTGCAAAATAAAAAGGACACAAAGCTTAGCTTAAGAAAGTACCTTGAAATACTGAAGTTTTTTATAATGAATCTGTTTGCTGAAATTTATAGCAAAACTTGAAATTTAAACGGTAAATTTCTGCCCAGGAATGCAATTCTGAAGAATTCTTTATGGAACTGATTTAGAAATTTTACTTTTACTTCTTTGTACGAAGTAAAGGAAGTACTGTAATGTATCATATTTCAACGAAAATATCTAATTTGACCGCTATCGAATGCAATTTAACGATATTTTTGAGTGACATCGGTACGTAAGGACAGAATAAAGCACTCTTTTTTCCCAAAACGAATTGTAAAATGGATTTAAAACCGATTCAGAAGAGATTCTTTTCGTGACGTCATGACATTTTATTCATACGTACGTACGTATGTATGTATCTCGTATAACTCAAAAACGATTAGTCTCAGAGCATTGGAATTTCGTATATACCACTGCTATAACATGTAGTTGTGCACCTCCCTTTTTAGTTATAATCGGCAGCACAAAAATCATATAAATACATATATATATATATACCCCTGCTCTGTTACTCGGCTCAGTGTACTTAGTTTGTTTATTCTTATATATTAGTAAATTATGCATTTTTAGCTTAAAAATGATTGAATTATGTTGTTCTTATTTTACGGTTAAGGATTTTATGCCTTTATTTAATCTGCATGCAATAGTTGAGGAATTATCAACATTTTAAAAGTTGTTTAAATACAGCTAATCGATCAGTCATATTTGTTTTCGTTTGAAACTTAATAGTGAGTTAAGTCAATTTCTGTGCCTTCAGTGTCTTTTTGCCGAGTGGGAGCAAATGTAAACATTCCGTTTTGGGCACCGAAAAATTTGCTTTCTTGGCCGCTGGCCGAATTGCTTGTTTTGCCTACAAACTTTAATTTTAATTGTAAAAAGTTGTAGGGTTCCTCACACTTTTTGTCTAAGATGAACGTCTAGGAATGTAGTGAACTGTTTAGCGACTTATCGCTGAGTTCAAATAACTAAATATATAGGCTCAAGAAGGTTTAAACTACCCTTTATTTCATTCAAAGTAAGATAACAGTCGGCCCCTTTCTTAGGTATATAACAAAGCCTCTACTCGAGCTTAAAGTCAGAAATAAGAACTAAACTATAACTAACTAAGAGAGACTTAGCCGAAGCTAAACATAAGTATTTAATGTAGTTGGCCCTTAATTTAAACTAGCTGGCGAATATCAAAAGGCACATAATAGTACGGCTGAGAGTAACAGCTTCAAGAGAGATTTAGCCCGAAGGCAAACACGCGCTACTTAGGATTCCTAGCTCTTTCTCACGAAGTAAGTTGAAGCTTCCTTAAATACTTCTTCTTAACTCATTTGCATTCAACACGATTCTAAAAACTCATTCTGGTTGGAAGTTATAAGTGGACATAAGAATTGATAGGAAAGGGACTTTAAAAATTAAAATAACTGTTATAAAATTAAAATATAACTTAAAAAAGCTTTTTAATTATTTTAACTTATGTGGTGTTTTATGTTTTACCATATCTCTCAATTTTTAATGAAAGTATTTTGAATTTTTATGTATTTTTGCCTTGCTACGAAATGAAAACTCAATTGATTGAATGAGAAATATACTGTCAATTAAATTCGAGGAAATAATAATAAAAAAAAGTTTAAATGAAATGCAGCAAAAATGTGTGTAATTTAATAAGCTATACAAATCATGTGGTGTCCACATCAGATTTATTTATTAGTCCAAAGGGGCTTTGTCCCTGTAGAACTATTGTTTTCGTTTAGCGATTTTACGTCGAATCACTCTGAATGTCCGTTTCATTTTTCAAACTATTGCCACCATATATTATTGCTCTGTATTATATTTGAAGAAATTAAATAATGAAGAATCTGCATAAATGTATGTATGTTTCTGGCATTGTGATAAAACAACGATACCTAGAGCCGTCAAATTTTGAATGACGTAATCCTGCTGTGAATATGGACATTTGGAAGCCCAAATTTGGAATTTGTTTTATTACCGATTTCATATTTCGTAAAACTTTAACAAATTTTTGATTAACAAGCTCACGGATTTCAAAGCGAGCAATGACAACATTGTACAGGAAAAACATTTTTATCTCCAGCTCGTGAGACTGTGTATCGGAAATTCTTAAGATATGCTCAATTTAAAATTATTTTGTAATATTGCTGTTAAACTGAATTTTATGGTTTAAGTGCGAAGAACAAGATATTTAACAGATAAAGATAACACACAAAATGTTAAAAAAAAAAAAAAAAAAAAAAAAAAAAACCTGTTTGGACATAATTTAAAATCTGAAACTTTCAGATTTTCCTTTTATTATATAAAATATTCTGAAAAACATGATAAATGTCATGCATTCTAAACTAGGAGTGTGACATTATATCTGAATTTTATTAAGCAAACTCACTTTTAGTTTACGTCTTTCCTGTTGCCTCATTAATTTATTTTAGTCCAAAGGGGCAATTTTCTCAGGACTATTATTTTCGTTTTGGCAATTTGCGTTGATTCACTTTTCAAATTATTGTCACCAAATATTATCGCCCTGTATTATATTTAAAGAAATTGAATAATGAAGAATCTGCTTAAAGGTATGTATGTTTCTTGCATTGTTATACAACAACGATGCCTAGAGCCATCCAATTTTGAATAACATAGTCTTTCACTGAACATGGGCATCTGGTAGCCCTAATTTGGAAGCAGGAATTTTTTGTTATCGATTTCATGTTTTGTAAAACCTTTAACGAATTTTTGGTTAACAAACTCAAGGATTTCAAAGCAAGTAATGGCAACGTTGCACAGAAAAAGCATTTTTATATCCAGCGTGAGAGTCTGTATATCCGAAATTATAAAAATATGCTCATTTTAAAATTATTTTGTGATACTGCTATTGAAAGGAATTTTATGGTTTAAATGCAAAGACCATGATATTTAGTAAATAACAGTAACAGGCGAAATGTTAAAAAAACACCCCTTTCGAAGTAATTTAAAGTCTGAAATCTTTCAGATTTTATTTTTTATTTTTATTATTCTATTATATTTTTTATTATTTATTTGTTGTATTTAAAAAGTCAAAAGCTCAGAGGAAATTATGAATTGTCTTCTGTGGGTTTATCGAAAAATGGATCTGTTATTTTTTTTCTCTTTATGCGTAATGTGCGAAAATCTTTGCGTAGTAAAATTGATTTTTGTTTCATCTTTTAAGCTGTACCTTCCCGATTTTGGAATGCCAAATAAAAAGTATTATTTAGGAACAACAAATGATTCCGTCGCAGACGCTTACTTCAAACTGATGAATTGTTTGAAGTAAGCGAAATAAGCGTTCATTTTGGGGATATCGGCATCCCGGCCGATATCCCCAAAATGAACAGAGGTGATTAAAGTTTGCGAATTTAAATTTAGCACGAATGGAGTGATCTATATATACGCTTTAGTGAAAGAATTTGATGCACTTAAAATTGTTGCTGTATTATTTTGGACTACTTTTACCATACCCCTGTCCTACTAATCAATACTGCATGTAATAAAAATTATACAGCCTGATTACATGCAGTATTGTCGTGAACAATTAGTTCTTATCCCTCTGTTACCTTATAACCACCCCACTCATCTGACATCTTTTCGAGAGTTGTAAACTGTGCAATCACCTTGATTCCATTAAACCAATCAATAAACTCAGTTTTCTTTTCACAAAAAGGTGAAATATGCAATTGTATTCCATGTGGTATTTATAAAACACCGGGTGCTACTTTAGTAGACGGTTGCACGGATTTTTGGCGATTTACGTTGGCGCAATTGTTGGCGCGATTTCTACAAACGTCAGCCATCTTGAAAAACGCTGTTTTTACGCATAGTAAAGTATTCGAAACTTTAAAATAAATAAATAAATAAATAAATATAGTTAGAAATAATGGATTAATTTTTTTGTTGAAAATGTCGTTTTTTAAGATGGCAGGCAAGTGTAAATAAATACATTTACTATGAGTATAAAATACTAAAGTAAGGTTATTATTACTTTCATATAGCAGAGAATAAAAACACCGCTATAAAAACATTGTGCCAACGTTTAATTAGATTAAAATATTACTGAAATTGAATATTGAAATAAAAAACATCATCCAACATTTAAAAGAATTAGAATATTATTAAATTTAAATACTTTAAAATAAGTTATATAGAATATATATAGAATAAATACATTTACTACGAGTATAAAATACTAAAGAAAGGTTAAATTATTACTTTCATATAGCATAGAAATAGAATAAAAATACCACTATAAAAACATTGGGCCAACGTTTAATTGGATTAAAATATTACATAAATTGAATATCGAATTAAAAACCATCATACCAACGTTTAAAAGAATTAAAATATTACTTAAATACTTTAAAATAAGTAAATAAGAACGCTTCGTACACTAGAGCTAAAATGACAGCAATTAGTTTATAGTCGGTAAAGAAGGAGGAATGTCTAATAATTTTCTTACCGTTACAGCGGTTATTTCTTCCAACATGACCACGATATCATATACGGTCGTCTCAGAATCGGCTCTTCTAACGGTCTTCATCTGTGATCTACATTTTCGCACTTCATTGAAGAAACAATTAGCGACGTTTCCTCCAAACTTTAAAATAAATTTCCTCTGACCCTTGTAAGAATTTATAAATAAATCTTTGATTAGGAAAGCCAGGCTGGCGAAAATAAGGTCTCAAAAGACAATTTTTTGATTCCGAAACCAAAAATTCTTGGTACTTATCAAAAACAACATTCATCTTTGAAGGAGACATTTTTGAAGGAATTCGAAGATATGAATTAAATTTTAAAATGGCGCGGTAATGCACAAATTTTCAGCAACCTATCAGGGAGCTGATTACAGCTCATTGATGCACAAATATTCTATAACCAATCAGAGAGCTGATTACATCACGCCTAGAATAAAAATTATTTAAATAATCATACATAATAAAATCATTATAAAAAAGAAATGCAAAATTAAATTGTATTTTAATATTTAACAGCCATAAATAATGTTTAAAACATTAGATTAAATTTATAGATATTAAAACCAATTACTTTTAAAGTAAGGTGACGTCACTGATTACATCATCCACAGCATAAAATTTCATAAAATATGATAAAGAATAAAATTTTTATTTCAAATAAAAATGCAAAATTAAATTTATTTTTAATATTTAGAAGCCATAAATAATATTTAAAACACGGAATTTATGCATAATATCACGCATATTTTTTAAATAAAATGTCAACAAAGTATTGGTTACCATAAATAACTTATCCAGCAATGGATTTACCATAAGTCGTATTACTCGCCAAAAGAAAAATTGCCAAAAACTCGCCAAAATCCGTGCAACCGTCTACCAAAGCAGCACCATTTTCTGGGTGCGAATAAATCAACATCGGAAGAAGAACTACGAAAAGTTTTCAATTTCGAAATTACACTTGCTAATGTAAGTATAAAAGGTTTCTAGTTATATTGCTAATGCATTTGGTTTTTGCAACTAAACTACCTTTTCTATACGAAAATTACTGTATATCACTCGTTTATTTTATTTTTTGAATATTATTTTATTGTAACTCATTTACATTTAGTTATCGGAAAATTTCAAGGGCATTAATTTGGTAATGATGCAGTTACGTTCAGAGTCAACTAGCCTTAATGCCAAACATTTCTCACAAAAAGTGACTAGGGATCACATTTAAGTTGGCTGTAATACAAGTAATCAGAATATAGGGTCGAATAAAGATCTTTTTTCGAACGCCATAGTTCTGGCTGCTTCTATAATGACGAGTTTTCTGATGGCAAACCATAACTCAAATAAGTATAAGTTACAATAGCCAGAATCTTTCACCTAAGAACTGCTATTATCTGATAAACTGTTCTTAGTGTTTCAATATTCGGGCAGTACCTTTCCATTTTCTACAGTGGATATCTACTTAAAGAAATTAAATATGTGTAGTTTACTACTAAATAAAGTGACGGATTCAAAGTAAACTTAACGTAAACAAGCAAAAAATAAATTTTAAAAAACTCACCCTATCTACATTTCCGTTGGAAATCAATTTTCATCGAAGAGTAACTACTCTTCTGAAACTTAAAGATTCATGGATATATTAGGAAAGCATTCGCAAGGTGTTTTATAAATACCACATGGAATACAATTGCATATTTCACCTTTTTGTGAAAAGAAAACTGAGTTTATTGATTGGTTTAATGGAATCAAGGTGATTGCACAGTTTACAACTCTCGAAAAGATGTCAGATGAGTGGGGTGGTTATAAGGTAACAGAGGGATAAGAACTAATTGTTCACGACAATACTGCATGTAATCAAGCTGTATAATTTTTATTACATGCAGTATTGATTAGTAGGACAGGGGTATGGTAAAAGTAGTCCAAAATAATACAGCAACAATTTTAAGTGCATCAAATTCTTTCACTAAAGCGTATATATAGATCACTCCATTCGTGCTAAATTTAAATTCGCAAACTTTAATCACCTCTGTTCATTTTGGGGATATCGGCCGGGATGCAAAAACCATAAATTCTCTGCTTTTACGAATGAAATTTTATGAATAAAAAGAATGTGTGGGGCCAAGTACAGTTCAAATGGTTTTAGAAGAACACCCGTTTCAAACTATTCTCAGATTTCGAAATAATATCTCTTTTTAAATAAAAGAGTTTTCAAACCTAGTACCTCTAAGGAAAAAAAATTTGTACAATTACGATTATTTTGCATTAATCAGTTATTCATAATTTCAGCTTTTACCATCACTTCTTTCAGTTTTCCTCACTAGAATGCAAATTAGTTAGAGCATATTTAAGTCAAAGATTTTGGAATGTAAGACAACTGTATAATTTACAAAACTGTATAATTAATTTATAGCTGTATAATATAATTTACTAGCTGTATAATTACCTGCGAATCGTGGGGTTATTGATAGTATTGCAATGAATCGGCTTTGCACTATTGCTGCTGAAATTTAATTGTTACGTCGGTGAGAAGTTCTGACACAAATTAAAATTAAAGATAAATTGATCTCCACAAGTTTCATCTCCACAAGTGGCGGCTGATTCTGTTAGCATGAGAAGTACATTTATGTTCAAACTCGAAAGCCCGGTGGCCATACGAAATGACCGCTGTTCCAGATATTATAAATTGTAATTAAAATGATTTGTGCAAAGGTGTCTACTAATTCAAACTGAATTACTCAGGACAGGCGGCGAGGACGCCTCCTTGCTTACTGCCCCACGGGGTTTCCGCCTTCTACTTGCTTAATTGCTTAAAGTAGAGTGCAATGAAGGAAACCACTGGCGGTACATTTCTTAAGAGCCCACCGCTAGCTTAATCAATAAAGGTGATTTAAATAATGAAATGTTAATTCACGTGTCAAAGATCTCTTTGTACACAACATTTCTTGTGTAGATCTTTCCATCATTTTTAAGCTCGTCTTGTAGAGGACCATCCAATATTTTTAATTTTACGCCCGTTCTTTCTCGAACTCTTGAACAGGCAACATAAAGTTGACCGTGTCCAAATGCAGGTTCAGGTAAAAAAATGCCAACACGCTTAAGCGTTTGGCCCTGAGGCTTATTGATGGTCATAGCAAAGGCAAGTTTTACAGGAAATTGTCTGCGTCTCAATTGAAACGGCAACCCTGTACCGTGGCAACTTCACCCCATTGGCTAGTACAGTTACGCAAGCAACCAATAAACTATCGGCGACAAACAGACACTTCAGCCGCACATATATATATGGAATGAAGTAACATCATCTCCTCCTTTCGCAGGGTGACTGTGGTGAGTGAAAGTCGGGTCTTATTTCGCTCTTCAGACAGGTTTCCGTGTACGTGCGATTACGAGGTGGGCGGAGTCTAACTCGTTTTACCTCGTGCTTCTTGCTAAGCCTACTTTACGCTGAGATTGCCTATAATTATGCTTATCTTATGCCATTAATTGCTGGTTTTGGTGACTGAATTTCACGATATGATTGCTAGTTAAATTAATTATTTAATTTAGGTAAGTAATTTACGCAATTAATTTTTTTTTCAGGATTTTTAATTTAAAGTCATAGCGACTTGTCTGGATTTTGGATTGTATATTCCCGCATAGTTACCCCCGAGCTTTCGCTTCAGGTGATTGTCAAGGGCCTTGCGAGAATTTTCGCCAACACATCCGCCTGTTAGGACACCGTCAAGTGAGCCTAATTCCGGGGTGTCGGACTCCTATTTTCAGGGTGCATGATTTTTTTTGGATGCGAAGATGAATGCAGTGCTAGGTGCAGTGAAAGCGCAGATTAGTGAGCTCGATCATGTCAAAGAGCAAAATGGGGAATTCACTGTCACAGAAGGCAAGCTTTACACATTCTTACATAGTCTTGTCGATATGCTACAAGTGTTTAACACTCAAATTAATCATGAGAAAACTAATACTAATGAAAACACGAACACCGTAATGGATGTCAGACACATGAGTCAAAATTTAGAGGATAATGACAGGGGTAGAAGCCCAATTAATGAATTTTCACACTTAAACTCAGATAACGAGAAAACTCTCGATCAAGAAACTAGTTCCGAAGACGAAACGCAAACTAGACGCAGAGGCGATCGGATTGTCAGGACCAAAAATCACAGAGTGCAGTATAAAAAGCAAAAGTTAACTGACAGCCAAGTTATCATGTCTAGTGTCACCACTGCCTTGGATGACAATTCACAATCAAACACGGATAGCTCAGTTAAGAAAATTACAGAACAAATTAACAATTCTCATATTGAGAGTCATGAAATGGAAACAAATAATGCAGACTTCAATCAAAGTGACACTGCAAATAATGCCACAACCACAAATAATGTTGTAAAAACATCTAATGCTAAAATCCCGCCCATTACTCTCAGGGAGACGGATTTAAACTGGGGGAAATTAGCAAAGTATTTCATAGAAATAAATTTAAATTTTATGGACAGCAAATCCCTGATGGAATTAAAGTCATTGCAGAAACCCAAGATGATTACAGGGGTATGGTAAAAGTTTTAAATGATCTAGGAGTAGAACATCATTCCTTCAAGCTACCAGAAGAACGATATTTAAGAGTGGTCGTGAGAGGTCTCACACATAGAACGCATATTGAAGACATTAAAAGGGATCTTACGGAATTAAATTATAAAGTGGAAGATGTAAAACAGATGACTCGCTGTAGGAAGGGAGTTGTCACGAAACTGCATCTTTTTATTGTCACCTTGCCTAAGTCGGAAGAATTAAAAAGGATTTATCATGAGGAATTCCTTTGTAACATGAAAATTAAAATAAAGTAGTACAGAGGACGTCAGGGGCCCCAGCCGTGCTTAGGCTTTAATCATACTCAGGAAGGCTGCAGGTATCCCCCTAAATGTGTCAGATGTGCGAAAGGTCATTTCTCTCGTGATTGCCCTGATAAAGGCAAGCCAGATGTACCCTTACGTTGTGTGAACTGCGGAAAGGAACACACTTCAAGTTTTCGTGGTTTTGAAATGTTTCCTAAACCGAAAGTAGCCAAAGAAAAAGCCTTCAGCAGTCGAGTTGTTGAAAACAAGTCATATGTAAAAGCCCTCTCTGCAGGAGTATATCAAGAGCAACTCTCAGAAGCTAAGAAAGTATTTCCAGACCTCGCGGAATTGGTGACCGTGATTAAAAGTGCAGGCTTTCAAATGAAGCAACAAGTAAAGCAACTAACATGAGAATAACTCATCCAAATAATGGGGAACAACAGAAATTTAAAGGCGCCTATTAACTTAATGATTTGGAATGCTTGTAGCATTCACAGCAAATTAATGGAATTCACCGATTTTCTCAATAACAATAACGTAGACTTCGCTATAATAACTGAGACTTATGCAAGTCCCAATATTAACATCAATGTCATGAACTTTAAATGCTATTGCACCGATAGACTCAGTTATATAGGAGGAGGAATAGCGATTTATGTGAAGAATTTTCTTCAATGATGTATGATCAAACAATTCAGAAACAATGGTCAAGAATATGTTACTGTTTCAATCCTTCTGCCCTGTTATGGAAATACATATTTCACTTCGTTTTACAATCCGCCAGGTTTTCCTCTAGATGCTGATTTGCTGAAAGAAGTCTTATTTACCACCGTTCCTGTAATATTAGCAGGAGACTTAAATGCTAAGCACGAAGAGTGGAACTTTTGCAAAACGAACTTAAACGGTAAACATCTCTTGGATTTTTTAAATAACTATCCTGTGTACTTCTTCGCCCCAGAAGAATTCACTTATCTGCCTCTCAATCCTGTTAGAGGAGACATACTAGATCTGATGATTACTCTGTTTACATGGATGTCATCAATGATTTAAGTTCAGATCACTTACCTGTATTGGCCACTTTAGGCATACTTAAGAATAAAACAAAGCAGGAGAAAAAGTTCACTGATTGGAAATTGTTTAACAGTATTTTAAGCAATAGCATCTTTTCCCGCTCGGCACTCAGAACCACTCAAGACATAGAACTTGCCCTCCATCAGTTCACGTATAGCATTATGAACGCAATCAATTCAGCTACCAAGAAAGTCCCTATAAATCAAATTTCGGGGAGACTTACCCCAAAAATTAAAGAGAAAATCAGAGTAAGAAATAGATTACGCAAGACTTGAAGCAGAATCTGGAATCCTAGTACCAAAACTGAGATAAACAGATTAAATAGGGAAATCAAGCAACAAATCCAACAACTCAGAAATGATCTGTGGGATGAAAAATTATGAATTTCAATGAACCAGATAATGCATTCTGGGCATTTGTGCGTAACTTAAAAGGAAAACTATTTGTAAACAAGCCCCTTCATGCTCCTAATTCTATAGCTCTCACGAACAAAGGAAAAGCAAATGTACTAGCAGAGCACTTCGAAAATAAATTTAAACCTAATGGTAGCCCACGTGATCTGGATTTCGTTTATGATGTCAGATACTGTATTAACGATTGGTTAACCTCACCGGAAGACTTTGGAGAAAATTTAGAGCTCACTTCCCCGAGAAAAATACAAGATATAAGAAAACTTAAAGACAGCAAAGCTCCTGGTTAAGACGCAATAACAAATATAGCAGTTAAAAATCTTCCGATGAATTATATAGTCAGATATACCAGCATTCTTAATGCTTGTTTATACAACAAATATTTTCCGATTACCTGGAAAAGGGCAAAGATTATCGTCTTACAAAAAGCTGGGAAGGATACCTTACGACACGAAGGGTTCAGACCTATTAGTCTGTTTCCAATCTTAGGAAAAATTTACGAAAGGATTATTTATCACAGAATGCGACCGTACTTAGAAAAACTACCAGAGGAACAGTTCGGCTTCCGCAAAAACTAATCTACCACAAAGCGATTGGTCAGACTGGCGGAATATGTTGGCGGAGCCCTACACAATAAACTGAACGTGGCTTTACTTATGCTAGACGTGGCCAAAGCTTTTGACCGCCTTTGGCATGAGGGTCTTATTTTCAAGCTTATATCACTCAACTTCTCTAAAGAGTTAATTTGTCTCATATATTCTTTCCTCAAAGGCAGAAGCTTTTATGTCGCTATAGGAAACGAAATTTCAGATGTAAAAAAACATTCGAGCTAGCGTCCCGCAAGGGTCAATTTTAGGGCCTGTACTTTATCTATTTTTTGTCACTGACTTCAACAAGATGGGTTTAAACTACAGTTAATTTCTGGGCTACTACGCTGATGATACGGCCTTAGCTGTCAAATCCATATGCCCAGACCTTGCTATCAAAAAGCTGCAGCAACTTATGCCACAGATCGAAATGCACTAAGTGGCGCATCTCAATTAATGCCGATAAATCAAAGCTACTTATAATCAGGAAAAAACGCACAGCTGCCCAGATTACAGAAAAACTCACTCTCTTGAACGTGGAAATCCCCAGAGTCCGAAAAGCGAACTATCTTGGAGTAATCATCAATGATAAATTCTCTTGGAAAGACCATTTAATTCATGTGAGAGGTAAAACACTTGGTAGACTAGAAGAGAAATACGATAATGTTACAATCAAAATCGTAAAAACAACCTTGTATTTAGCGTAGGTATAATGAAACACTCAATCGATTTCGAAGGCAGCTAAAGGTCCCTCCTCATCAGGAGAAAGAAATACCTAGAAAGAAGAAAATAAGGGAGAGGGAGTCACAGAAACACGTGGTCCTTATCAGCACTGCACGTGGTTATAACTAGACTTTTAATCAGAGTTGCACTGGCCGCCTACTTTTACTGAGCCTGGCTATCTAGTCAAGCATAAAGGACAAGAAAAATTAGCGAAGTTAAAATAGGGAGCGAGGGGCAAATGCCCCTTACGCTCAAAATCTGAACTTCAAATAATGGAAAGCAACCACTGAACGGATTTTTATACACTCTGGTAGTACCAAACGCGAGGAAGTAACGCCATCTATCGGCAAAAATAACTGAATTAAGATAGTAGAATTTTAAAGGCATTAGGAAGGACTGGATTGGACTTCAAATCATTAACTAAACCTGCTAAATCTTTGTGAATGTGAAAAGCCTCAAGAAAATCCACTTCACCTATGGAAGAAGCCTTTTGGATAATTTTTGCACACCCAAAATCAAAATTAAAGTCCAACTATGATACGCTATTGAAGACTTGTTAATTTCGCCTTTTCTGACAAAAGATTCATGTTCCTTGATACGAAACTTCAACGCTCTTTTTGTTTGGCCAATATATCTTAAACCACACTGACACGATATACTATAAATTCCCCAAGAATTCAAGACAGAAACGCAATCTTTTAGAATCGAAGGGTGAATTTTATTAATAGGGGAGAAAACGACTTGAAAATTGAATTTCTAGAGAATCCGTGCAATTTTATAGCTAACAGAAGGATAAAATGGAAGCACGACATGGTCATTAATATTATTTCTAACAGTGGAATGTCTTCTTTGATGGGAATCTGAAAATTTTTTAACGGCTTTATCAATAATCACGGGAGAAAATCCACCGTCAATTGCAACTGCTCTCAAATAATTAAGTTCATTGGTAAGAGAAGATTCAGAGGAACAAACTTTAAGCGCGCGGAATACATAATAGTAAAAAGAAGCGATTTTTTGCTTAACAGGGTGGCATGACTTGACATAGGGTGTTAAACAAACTGCAAAGGGTTTACGGTACACAGTGGTGCTAAAATCAGTTTCATTGCGGATTATAAGAATATCGAGGAAGGGGAGGGAATTGTTGGATTCAATTTCAAGAGTGAATTGGATGGCTGGATCAATTGAATTCATAATAGATAGAATCTCAGATAAATCCTCTTTATAACCGTCAAAAAGTGCGAAAGTGTCGTCAACATACCGAATCCAAAGACGAAAAGATAGTTTATCAAATAATTTCATCTCAAAATAGTGCATATAAATGTCAGCAAGTACCGGACTGAGAGGATTACACATAGCCAATCTTTCAACTTGACGAAAATATGCATTTTGGAAAACAAAGTGGGTTTGACTTAGAGAAACTTTAGTAAGCGAAACCAACTCATTAATTTCAGTATGTGTGAAGTGAAATTCCCGAAGCCTAGTTTCAAGACAATTTAGTGCTCCTTCGACCGGAACATTAGTAAACAGTGATTTGACATCAAATGAAACCATAATAGAACGAAGTGGAGAAATATTTTAAAGTTTATCAATGTCTTCAACAGAATTTTTTACAGTGTGAATATTGTTAGCAAGTAGAGGAGAAAATCTGGAAATTAAATATTTGGCTAAAGGATATGAAGCAGTACAGTCGGTCACAAAAGTATTCGAACACCGGTACCCTATCAGAAAATGACAAGATGGCGTTTTTTTTCTCTTTCTCTCTGTGTGTCGTGTTATTCCATCCTAGGTTTTCTTCTCCCCCCATCTTGGAAAAAACTGGAAAAAATTGGTTACGATTTCTTTTTGAATGGGGAGATGCCATTTTGAGAAAAAGCTGACGACCCTATCTTGGAGAATGAACATGACCGCTCTACACACCCTTTTACTCTCTCTCTCTCTTTTTGAATTGGGAAGCCATTTTGGGAAAAAGCAGACGACCCTATCTTGGAGAAGGGAAATGAACGCCTCTCCCTCTCTCTTTGAAATGGGAAGCCATTTTGGGACCCTCTATTCTTGGGAAGGGAGAAAACTGAAGTCTGCACTTCGCTGTCTCTGAATGCGGAAAGCCATTTTGGGAAAAGCGGACCCTCTTCTTCTGATCTTGGAGAACTGGAAATGAACGCTCTACACGATCTCTCTTTGAATTCAGAAGGTATTTTGGGACCTTCTAATGTTGGAAAACTGAAATGGACGCTCTACGCATTTTCTCTCTCTCTCTTTGACATGAGTAGCCATTTTGGAGGATTCTCCACCACCATCCTAACCTTGGAAAATTGAAATGAACGCTCTACACCTTCTCTCTCTCTCTCTCTTTCTCTGAAATGGGTAGTCATTTGAAAACTCCCTAACTTTGGAAAAAAACAGAAATGAACGCTCTACACCATCGCCCTTTGAAAATGGGGGGGTGTCATTTTGAGACCTCCCTCCCCTAAACTTGAAGAAAAAAACTGAAATGAATGCTCTACACTTTCTCTCTTTGGACATGGGTAACCCTTTGGGGACCCTCTCCTCTTGGTATATAAAAAAAAAGAACTGAAGTGAAGGCTCTACACAATCTCTCTTGGAATGGGATCCATATTTCGGGAAACGTGGATCACCTCATGCTGGAAAACTGAAGTGAACCACCAAGATTGGACTCTATATAACATTTTTTTTTAATTGACATCATGACCCTCCTCCCATTTGTTATTAAAAAAAATTGTTTTTTTTGTTTTGGTTTTTATCCCATTTCCGATGTGATTTCAGAAATGCAATTCCATAACAGTTCAATTTCATTCGAGGTTAAATGATCTAAACAGTCTTTGACCCACCCATCCGTATGATTATTTTCTTCTCCTTCCTGTTGCACCAAATTTTGTAAGTCCATATAATCATTCCATACGGGAAGGGCTGGATCCTCACAAGGCTGTCTTGAAACACTTGGAGTCTCTTTGGGATGAGTGGAGGGATCTAGGATGTCTGGACCCGGCTGCGATTCTACCTCCATGATTTCTGGACCCGTTGGAACTTGTTTACCCGGCTGAAATTCTACCTCTACGATTTCTGGACCCGTTGGAACTTGTGAACCCGGCTGTGATTCTGCCTCCATGATTTCTGGACCTGTTGGAACTTGTGGACCCGGCTGACATTCTACCTCTACGATGTCGGGACAGGTTGGAGGAGGAGAAAAAGAAGAACAGGATACTGGAAGAGGTTCTGTCTGTGAGGAGTCCGAAAGAGGTTGCCTGTTTGAACAAGTCGGGGAAGAAGAAGAAGAAGCTTCTGGATTCTGAAGCGGATCTTGCACGCCAGGTAGGTTCCGGTAAGTCGACCGTTTTTTAAGAGGTAATTTTTTTTCTTCCTCCTCATCTTCAATTGTGATGACTTCAATTTCATTCCGTTGCCGGGTCGATTTTGTTTCGGGCCATGACGACGGTTTGGTCCAGCTCCTCTTATCATCTAAGGAAGGGATGGGTAAAGGTGGCGGAGGGTTTTCTTCTTCTTTTTCTTGAAACATCATCGGCGATTGGAAAGAAATCTCCTCTTTCAATTGTTTCCAAAGCGAGTACGAGCACCGATCGACGAGAAAGAGACTCTTCTGGGTTGTGACGATGAGATATTGCGTTTTCGGGGGAACGACATAGTTTTGAAAAGGTCTTAGAATATATTTCTTATATTTCATCCTGTCGCTGACTTTAAAACTTCTTTCCTTCAGATTGGGGGACGATGATTCGTAATAGGCGAGAGGAGCGGCTGTGGTTTGAACAATATGAACTTCGTCCTCAGCCGTCGTTCTCACTCCAAACGTAAAATATCGTTTCGTGAGAAAAATATTCTTCCACCGAAAACTCGTGCGCGGATCTGTATATCGCCGGTCTGTTTGAATGGGCCGTCTCAAAGCTCGATCCATCCGATTCCAAGAGAAGGGAGATTCCTCTTTCGTTTGTTACGATTCGAATAAATTTCTGTATATATTCTGAACGAGCAGGTTGGAGGATTCGACATCTTGGTTGAAAGAAACGATCGCTTGATGTGGTGGTAAATGCGGAATAAATGTCGCACAATGACACGCCAAAAAAATTTTCAAGTTGGAGATTTGCTTTAGCGTCTTCAAATCCTCCCCGTTCGAAATCCGTTGAGTTGGAAAAACGTCTAATAGCGACATGGCTCCCAATGGAAAAGAAATGATCTCGCCCAGTACTCTCGTCTTTTTATATATCTATATAGACACACACAGACACACATAGAGGCTCTATGACGTCCGTTTTATTTGTTTTTTTTTCGTTTCTCTCTCTCTTCTTTCCAAGAAATCTTATCTCCATGACCTCTTTTTCTTTTCTTAAAAAGATGAATGTGTGTGGGAATGAGGAAGTGAAAGTAATAATTTAATAAACAAAAAATTATCCAACCATGAACTTCTTTTTTTTTTTCAAAGTCACCCTTTCCAATCCAAGGACGTCCAGAGATAGAGGAAGCAGGGAGAGAGGAGGAGGAGGGAAGGGAAGGTCACACTCTCTTTCTCTCTATAAATAAAAGGGGAGAGCCCCAAAGTCGTATTTTTGTCCAAGTGGATCATGAGGAGGCATCTCCAGCTCACTACGTGTATTCCTTTCAAATATAAATATGTTGATCTTTCCTTTTATATCATCCAAGGAGTCGTTTACCTGAAAGCCTCCGATTTTTCAAAATGTGCGGGTTATTATACCGTGGGGAGTTATCAAAAGATGCGGGACGAATTTTTATCCGACGAAAACGTGTTGATGGCTCGTGACATTCCACCTTTGGATGCACAAATTTTGTTAATGAAACGAGCCAAATATTTTTACACGTCCCACTTTCTAACCGTCTCGCAAATGAATAGGATTATGGATCGTCTTGAGAAGACAAAAGGGATTCTCGTTCATTTTAGTGAATGGTTGCATAAATGTCTGCACGAACCTCTCTCGATCGAGAAGACTGGGAAGAATACCTATTATATTCTTCTCGAGGACTCTCCTCGTTCGTCTCATCATAGAGAGGCTACGACTTTTGAAAAAATCCTCGAGCAAGAAAAAATAGAATGGTGGAACAACTACCCCATCCCTCTCCCCGAGCATCAAGAGGAGCCTGTTCAGAAGAAAAAGAAAAAACCTTTCCAAAAGCCTATCCTCATCCTCCTCGATAATGATGGGGATGAGGAGAAACCTGTTCAGATTCCACCCCGTTTGTCAAAACCCGTCGAGGATGAAAAACCTCTCCCTTCCTCAAAACACCTTGAGGAAGAGAGACCCCTCGAGAAGGAGAAATCTCTCCCATTGTCAAACCTCCTCGAAGATGAAAAACCTCTCCATTTATCAAGACCGCTCGAGAAGGAGGGACCTCTTCCTTTATCAAACCCCCTCGAAGATGAAAAACCTCTCCATTTATCAAGACCCCTCGAAAATGAGGGACCTCTCGATTTGTCAAAACCCCTCGAGGATAAGGGAACCAAAACTTCTCTCTCTTTCGAAGAGGAGGGACCTCTCAATTTGTCAAGACCCCTCAAGAATAAGGGTATCGAACATCCTCTCCCTTTCTCAAGACATCTCGAGGAGGAGGAGGAGGAGGAGAGACCGCTCCACGTCTCAAGACAGGACCCCCCTCTATCTCTTGAGGATCCGAGGGAAACGATTCCTATTGAAAAACCATCTATCGACGATCCCCAGAAAAGGTCTTCGGAGGAGATTAGACTTCCATGTAGAAAACGCATCTGCCACAATCATCATCATCATCATAATAATAATAATAATATACCCCCTTCTCAACAACAGAATCCTACAACATTTGCAGATAAATGCATTCAAACCAGTCCCTTTATAGTAACCCTTTTGATTGGAGAACCCGTGCATTAGCCTCGAAAAATAAAATGAGATTCTAGACTGTTTCTATGACCAGAATGTTAAGCCAATAGATAGGTCTCGCTCAGAATTTTTCTTTTTAAAAGAAAATAAATAAATAATCCAAAGACTATTCGTAAATATAAATGGTAAAGTCTCGAGTCGGCTGGAAAAAAATTTTCAGAGCTGAAAAAAATTCTACAACTCAAAAAAAAAAAAAAAAAAAAAAAAATTTTGTTAATTTTTATCATGTCTTAGACATGATAAAAATTAACGACCCCCCTTTCCTTTTCTTCTGGGAATGTTGTCTCACTCTTTTGAAAAACAAATCGTGATTCATTCATGGAATGATTGCCATTAGCGAAAGGATGAGTCATGGTCTATTTTTAGAAAGGGTGAGACATCCTTCCCAGACAAAAAGGGAGGGTCATTAATTTTTTATCATGTCTAAGACATGATAAAAATTAACCAAAAGTTTTTTTTTTTTTTTTTTCATTAGAGAATTTTTATCTCAGCTCTGAGAAATTTTTTTTTCTCCCAGCCGATTCGATACTTTACCATTTTATTAAGAATGATTTCTCCCTGATCTATTATTTCAAAATTCCAAGTTTCGCTTCAGAACCATCTGTGCTGTTGAAGAAGTAACATGATATATGTTTTTTTTTAATGAGTTCTGTCAAGATTGAATTGTGCAGGATCGACCTTGCGAAGTTTTTCTCTGTGTCTTTAAATAATAATGATACCGAACCGCTTTTTGTAGAGCGCAATGGAAAAAACCTTTTGTATGGTTAGGACAATTCATGTGTTCGATCCCATTGTATTTGAGAATCTCTTGCGTCGATCCCGAAATGCAATAAATGGATCTTTGCAACCATTTCTCTAAAAACTGCCGTTTCATTTCTCCTCGCACCCAAATCATGGAAAAGGGTTCCGTCAACATCGTTAACACTCATGGAAAATAACTGTACGGAATTTCTCCTTCGTACCACGACAAGCCGTGATAATAATCACTCGCCCACACAGCGGTTCGTTTTTCTTTCTCGGTGAGCATTTGCCATGGAAACGGGGATTTAAAAACAAATACCCCTCGAGAAGTACCGTCCAATGTGACGTAAGCCAATTCTTTCACAATAAAGGCTCCTTGAGAATCGTAGAAACCTTCAAAGTCGAGCACGAGTTCCATGTTTTTTATTTCTTTTTCTTTCCAAGGTGACCTTTATTATTATGATGATGGATGTGTATTGAGATACGCACGATATTATTCAAAAAACAAATATGTATACGAATGTGACCTTTCCCAGAATTCATACGACCTGCCACGTGCAACCTTCTCTCTCTATATACATAAAAGAGGAGACGGCGAGAGAACGCTATCCATTTTTTCCTTCAGGACACACAGCGAGAGAGAGAGAGAGAGAATTTTGTTTTCTTTTTTTCCTCAATTGAAGAAGATGGACATTTTGAGTACCAAACCTCTCAAAGATTCCTACATTGTTCTGGACATGGAATACTTTCACTGTTATGATCCAAAGACGGGAGATATATGTTTCATCTTGAAAGAACTGGGCTACATCACTTGCGATTTAACCTTATGCGGATCCATGATTTTTCTCCCTCCTGTGCATTACGATGACTTATCGTCCCGCAATCAAGCTGTGGTCAACCAGACTACAAATAATCGACACGGCCTTCAATGGACCGAGGGTCGTCTTTCCTACGAGCATCTTCCTACAATCCTGAAAATACTGACCGAAAATGTGGAGGTGATCTACGTCAATGGATACGATAAAGCCGAATTTTTCAGCAAGCTCTGCCAGCGATCCGTTTATGAGTTTTACATCCCAGGGAAAACCGAGTGGCGGAACAAGTCGAAATGCACGCGATACCAATATTTCCAAAAGATGATTCATTGTGCCGAGAACAAGGTGAGAAATTTTCGATATCATTTGATGGAGGGTAGTTACGTTTTCCGGAAATTACATTGTTACCCCTCCGAGAGCAAAGCTGTCGAAGACGAAGAGGAGGCGGAAGAATCTCCCCAGGAGAACTCGTGCGACGATGAGGAGGAGGAGGAGGAGGAGGAGGATGAACTTTCTAATAATAATAATAAATGTCTAAGTTGGGATGCTCTAGAGACCCAAGAATATTGGTCTCAACCCTTATCTCACCTAGACCTGAAAGAGGATCCTCAAGTGTACTCTTTGTGGTCCTCTTCTAAAATTTGGTCTTGGAGAGAACCCTTGAATGTTCATGAATGAAATGGTATGTAAATCCCTAGAGAAAAAAAAATAGAAAAAAAAGTTCCTTTTTTTGTAATATGTTGATTTCTTTCCAATCCCATTTCTTTTCTATAACTCCAGCCCAATCGACGAGAAGAAGACGAATTTTCCAAGTTACACAAGACGTAGAAAGATTTCACAAGGATTTATAAATCACACGCTCCCACATGATATATGTATAGAGAGAAAAAAACCCTCTGTTCTCTAGCCAATACGTCAAGACTTCCCTAAACTAAGAGAGATCATGAGTACCGAGGAAACCTTAGCAGAGCAAGTGGAAAGACTTTCAAAGAGATTAGAAGAGTTAAGACGGGATAGATTTAGAGTTCCGCCGACTAAAGAGGAAACTGTCATCGATTTCAACAAACCGCTGTACTTTCATCCGCTACCCCAAAGAATGAGACGAGTGGACTCGCCGTTGAACAGTTCCAATGAGAAACAAAATGTCACTTATTTGAATAGTCAATTTCAACACATGAATATTTCATAAGTATTTTTTTCCCTAAAGCGTAGGGAGATCGGATCAGTAGTTTTTCCCTTTTCATCGTCGAAAAAGATTGGGAGGAAAAATCTTTCTCAGCTCTCTCAAAAAAATTTTTCAGCCTAAAAAAAAAAAAAAAAAAAAAAAAAAAAAAAAAAAAAAAACTTTTTGTTAATTTTTATCATGTCTTAGACATGATAAAAATTAACTCTACCCCCCCTTTTTGTCTGGGAATGTTGTCTCACACTTTCTAAAAATAGACCATCACTCCTCCTTTCTTAAAGAATAGAATTCCAAGAATGGGATCTGGTCTATTTTTAGAAACGGTGAGACCCTATTCCCAGACAAAAGGCGGGTAGAGTTAATTTTTATCATGTCTAAAGTTCAGGGTCCATCCATCTTCTTATGTGAAACGGTGACCCTGACAAGATCGAGATAAACAAGTCCTGTGAGTTGTTTTGTAATCTTGACGCGATCCAAGAAAGACTTTTTATTATTTTTTTTTGAAATAGGCGGGGGGTGGGGAGAGAAAATGTTCTCACGACCCTCAGATATCTTTTCATAAATATATTTTTTATCAAAGTGTTTCTTTCATTCCGATCCTTTTAAGAGGTTGGAATGACCCTGACATTTAGATGGGGTCGCGATCCCGACAGATGTCGCGCGAGTATAAAAGTGTGTGTCCTCCGCGAGATTTCTTCATAGAACAGAAGAAGACGTGAACTGAGCTGGTAAGTCCCTTTGGTCCTATGAATATGGTTATCTATAAACTCGATTTGATTCTTAGTTTTTTTTAATAATGATAATAATCATAACTTCATTTAAAAAGACCTTTGAAACTTCTTAACCCTTTGAAAAGAAAAATGTCTCTTTCAAGACGACGACTCTAAAACGTTTTATTGTTCCCCCCCCTTTCTAGATCTTCCCTGTTATACATATATACCTTTTCGATTCTCTTTTTTGCTCCTGTTTGTGGAAGACATCACCGTATTCATCGCCATGGCGTGTTCAGAAAACTTTATCGTGCTCGATCTAGAGGGTTTCCAGTCCTACAACCACAAGAAGGGTGAATTTACCTACGTTTTAAAAGAATTGGGCTATGCGACAAAAGATTTTTTGACCGTGGGATCGTTGACGTTTACTCCTCCTCACCCCTTCCACCAACTGAGTGAAAAAAACCAAAAGACAAATGCCTGGCTGACAAGAAACCGGCACGGACTTCGTTGGAACGAGGGTCATATTCCCTACAACCATTTAGGACGCATTCTCCAATCGCTCACTCACAGCTTCTCCACGATTTATGTGGTGGGATGCCAGAAAGCTAAATTCTTTGCTAAAGCCTTGGATTATCAAAAACCCGTGACGGAAATTTATGTGCCAGATGGAATCATTTGGAAGTATCGGGAAAAATGTGCCCGACATCATCAAAGGATGAAATATTTCCATTGTGCCGAAAACAAAGTGCGCAACTATCGATGGCATATTATGGAAGGAGATTTTCATATCAATCACGTCTATCCAGACGGAACGGAGAAAGAGGAGAGGATTCAGGAGGAAGCAGACAATCCTCTGCAAGCTTTTGATAAGGCCTACGATCAGTTAGAGAAGGATCCGTCCCGAAAAGCGTACGATAACCTCATCCAGAAATGGGATAATCTGTCCTGTTTCCAAGTGATGGAACATCCGGATGAGCATACGCCTTTAAACGTGATGGGCTCTTCTTCTTTGTCGTCAACTTCCTCCAATAACTCGAGGAAGACGGAGGGTTGGGGAGACATACCTGAAAATATTCCCCATTACGATCCAGCAGCCTGTTGGGACGAACCTTCCAAAGAATCTCATGAGACCCCCAAAATATCTTCAGAGGATCCAAAGACAAAATCCACTGAGTGTTGGGACAATGAACGGACGACTCATGCTCCAAAATCCACTAAGACTATATCCACTGACTGTTGGGACAATGAACGGACGACCCATGCTCCAAAATCCACTGAGACTATGTCCACTGAGTGTTGGGACGATGAAACCGAAAAGACGACAGAGAATTGGGATGACCGTTCTCAAAAGTATTTGAATTGATATATACATAAACTCAGCAGAAAAAAAATAAAGAAAAGATTTTTAGAAATAAGTAGGGAAAGGTTCTCCGCTTTCCCTATATTTATGGAAATGGACTGAGAAGAGAGAGAGAGAGAGAGACGAATCAGGAGACCAAAAAAAATGGGTCTTGGAAGGAATGAGTGCAAATGCATTCGATTCCTTCCGAGACCCATTTTTTTGGGTCCCTCTCTCATCCAATCTTGGAAAAGAACTTTGTCCTATTTTTCTAGGTCCATTCAAAAAGAAATGAATCTATCCATAAATTTTCTTAAAAGAAAAAAACAAAAAGATCCATTACCTCTTGACGGTCCAAAGTCGAGAATCTTGGAAAACGTCATCCACTCTCTCCATCCAGTCAAGCTTCTCTGTAGAAAATCTAGTAGGTGCATCTGCATTCTTGAACACCCGGCAGTTATTATTGGACGCGAAACGTCGAATGCTGAAATAGTTAACAGTGATCCCATTCTTAAAGAAACGGGGATGTTTTATTCATCCAGTCGAGTGCGGAAAAATTTTTGAGAGCCGGAGAAAAATTTCTCTAGCTGGAAAAAAAAAAAAAAATACCCCCTTTTAGTCTGAAAATTGATGTCTTCAATTTTTCTAAAATTGAAGACATCAATTTTCAAATTTTCAGACTAAAAGGGGGGTACTTTTTTTTTTTTTTTTTTTTTTTTTTTTTTTTTTTTTAATATCTAACTTTGAACCACAGAAATTTTTTCCGGCTCTCAGAAACTTTTCCCAGCCGACTCGATGTGAATAAAACTTTACTGTTTGTTAAGAATGTTATTTAATGGATCGATTTCAACCTATCGAGTTTCGCTTGAGTTCCGGCCGTGCTGTGGGCAAACCTGGATACAAGTTTTCCCCTTTTGGAGTAGAATTTCCGTCAAGGTAGGCTACTTTTCCTCTTTTTGCATTTTTCATGTCATTTCATTTGTATTACAATATACTGAAAACGGGTGTTTGAGTCGGTTTTCAGTATATTTCAATACAAATAGAGCTCGATCCAAGAAAGAAATGATGTCTTTTTTTTATTTTGTGGACTGGCAATTTGTATTGGAATATACTGAAAACGGGTGTTTGAGTCGGTTTTCAGTATATTTCAATACAAATAGAGCTCGGTCCAAGAAAGAAATGATGTCTTTTTTTTTATTTTCAGAACTGCCAATTTTGTATTGGAATATACTGAAAACGGGTGTTTGAGTCGGTTTTCAGTATATTTCAATACAAGTGGAGCTCGATCCAAGAAAAAAATGATGTCTTTTTTTTATTTTGTGGACAACCAATTTTGTATTGGAATATACTGAAAACGGGCGTTCACGTCGGTTTTCAGTATATTTCAATACAAATGGAGCTGGATCCAAGAAAAAAATGATGTTTTTTTTTATTTTGTGGACAACCAATTTTGTATTGGAATATACTGAAAACGGGCATTCACGTCGGTTTTCAGTATATTACAATACAAATGGAGCTGGATCCAAGAAAAAAATGATGTCTTTCTTTTTTATGTTGTGGACAGACAATTTTGTATTGGAATATACTGAAAACGGGCATTCACGTCGGTTTTCAGTATATTACAATACAAATGGAGCTGGATCCAAGAAAAAAATGATGTCTTTTTTTTATGTTGTGGACAGCCAATTTTGTATTGGAATATACTGAAAACGGGCATTCACGTCGGTTTTCAGTATATTACAATACAAGTGGAGCTGGATCCAAGAAAAAAATGATGTCTTTTTTTTATGTTGTGGACAGCCAATTTTGTATTGGAATATACTGAAAACGGGTGTTCACGTTGGTTTTCAGTATATTACAATACAAGTGGAGCTCGATCCAAGAAAAAAATGATGTCTTTTTTTATTTTGTGGACAGCCAATTTTGTATTGGAATATACTGAAAACGGGCGTTTACGTTGGTTTTCAGTATATTACAATACAAGTGGAGCTGGATCCAAGAAAAAAAATGATGTCTTTTTTTTATTTTGTGGACTGCCCTATTTTGTATTGGAATATACTGAAAACGGGCGTTCACGTCGGTTTTCAGTATATTACAATACAAGTGGAGCTGGATCCAAGAAAAAAATGATGTCTTTTTTTTATTTTGTGGACTGCCCTATTTTGTATTGGAATATACTGAAAACGGGCGTTCACGTCGGTTTTCAGTATATTACAATACAAGTGGAGCTCCATCCAAGAAAAAAAATGATGTCTTTTTTTTATTTTGTGGACAGCCAATTTTGTATTGGAATATACTGAAAACGGGCGTTCACGTCGGTTTTCAGTATATTCCAATACAAGTGAAGCTCCATCCAAGAAAAAAATGATGTCTTTTTTTTATGTTGTGGACTGCCCTATTTTGTATTGGAATATACTGAAAACGGGCGTTCGAGTCGGTTTTCAGTATATTCAAATACAAATGGAGCTCTATCCAAGAAAAAAATGATGTCTTTTTTTATGTTGTGGACAATCAATTTTGTATTGGAATATACTGAAAACGGGCGTTAGAGTCCTTTTTCCGACTATTTCTACACACATTCCACTATATTAAAATGACGTCATGGTTGAGTCCAAACAGAGTCGTCCCCGGACAGAGTCGTCATCGGACAAAGTCGTCCCCGGACAATTTTATACCGAATTTGTATAGAGATATACTTAAAATGGGCTTGGAGGGGAGGGCGCTTTCTAGTATATTCCTATATACATTCGGTTGCATTCAGAAACAAAAAGAATGTCTTTTTGAATGGACAGGATGACTATGGAAACCGGATCTCTCTCTCTCTCTCCCAAGATTGGATGAGAGAGTGCCTCCTATTTGTATTGTAATATACTGAAAACGGGCTTTCTAGTCACTTTCTAGACTATTTCTATACAAATGGAGCTTTATTTACGAAAAAAATGATGTCTTTTTTTTATTGTGTGGACAGCCCTATTTGTATTGCAATATACTGAAAACAGGCGTTCGAGTCGGTTTCTAAACTCTTCCTATACAAATTCCACCATCTATATAGAAATGATGTCATCGTTGAGTCTAAACAAAGTCGTCCCCGGACCATCTTGATGACCAGACATATTGCCTTTTCAACAACCCACATTATTCTGAACAAAAACGTGGAATACTTTTATAGAAAAGAGAAGAATTGAAAGTGAAAGTCAAAAAGCAAAATGGGATCGGCTGGGAAAAATTTCTGAGAGCCGAGAAAAAAAAAAGAAAAAATATATAATATATATATTATATAATATATATTATATAATATATATTATAAATACTTTATGTTAATTTTTATCATGTCTTCTAGACATGATAAAAATTAACTAATCCCTTTTGTCTAGGAATGTTGTCTCACCGTCTCTAAAGAAATAGACCTTGATTCATTCTTTCTAAAGAATAGAATTCCAAGAAAAGAATGGGTTCTGGTCTATTTTTAGAAACGGTGAGACGACATTCCCAGACAAAAGGGGGTACATTGAGTCTGTGCTGTAGACCCTGAACAACCTATCGGTTACCGGTAATATATCTGGAAGGACCCCAAAAAGCTATCCACTGTCGTTGGAATTGTGTTCACTGGAGGCTATTTCTTTTTTTCGCAATCTCGCTTTTAGTTTTCTCTGAGATTCTTTAGAAATGGGTGAAGATGGGTAGCGTGAAGCGGGGGACACCTGGATCAGGATTCCCGATTAGGGTAGAGAGGGAAGCGTGTTGCCTTTTCAACAGCCCACAATGTTCTGAACAGAAACGTGGAATGCTTTTATAGAAAAGAGAAGAGTTGAAAGTGAAATTAACTCACCCCCTTTTGTCTGGGTATGTTGTCTCACCGTTTCTAAAAATAGACCAGAACCCAGTCTTTTCTTGGAATTCTATTCTTTAAAAGGATGAGTCATGGTCTATTTTTAGAAAGTGGGAGACAACATTCCCAGACAAAAGGGGGGGTGAGTTAATTTTTATCATGTCTAGAAGACATGATAAAAATTAACAAAAAGTTTTTTTTTTTTTTTTTTACATCTCAGAATTTTTTTCTGAGCTCTGAAAAATTTTTCCTAGCCGATCCCATTTCGTTTTTCGACTTTCACTTTCAACTCTTCACTTTTCCTATCCACTGTCGTTGGAATTGTGTTCACTGGAGGCTATTTTTTTTTGCAATCTCGCTTTTAGTTTTCTCTGAGATTCTTTAGAAATGGCTATACAAATTTCACCATCTATATAGAAATGATTTCCAAACAAAGTCGTCCCCGGACCATCTTGATGACCGAATATGTATAGAAGTAGTCTGAAAATGGGCTTGAGGGCCGGTTTCTGGAAGATTCATCTACAAATTCGGCCGCATCCAGAAAAACAAAAATACATAGTTTCTTTTTGGGTGGACAGGAGATGATAAATTTCTTTTCTCTCTCTCTCTCCCAAGATTGGAGGAGAGAGTGGCCCAAAAAAATGGGTCTTGGAAGGAATCGAATGCATTTTGAAATGCACACATTCCTTCCAAGACCCATTTTTTTGGTCTCCTGATTCAACTCTCCAGTCTATGGAATAGGGAAAGCAGAGAACGTTTCCCCTTCCTTAAGCGACTGGAGACCATATCGCATCATCATCATCATCATCATCACCATCACCATCGTCCTCTTTCTGATACTTTTCAACGAAGGCTTGATGTCTCTGGATGATTTTGGGGAGATGATGGATCCCGAATTGAGTGATGAAAAAGAGAGGACTCTTTTTCCTTTCTTGTTCGTCTTGCACAGTCTCTCGGAGGGTGATATACGTTTCCCCGTCCTCCTCAATTTTCGTCAGAGGTCTCATGAATATTTTACACATCCAAGGGAAGAGCGACTTGTTATGCAGGGATTTCGAAGCGACGAAAGCCGCTTCATTCGAAGTGAGGACAATCTGGTTCGGTTGACCCCATTCTTTGGAGTAGTTGTCCAAATCGCCTAGTCGAAGAAAATGGTGTCGATTAGGAAAAAAGACTTGGAGAACACTCGTCGTATGCGAGACGTTCGTAGGCAAGAGAGTCAAGATATCTTTGGCATTCCAGTACAGGAATCCTAGATCCACATACGCGTGCACGTAATAGTCATCGTTATATTCCAGTTTGAGCAGCATGGCTTTTGTATTTTGTTTTCCGTTCTCAAGGCGAAACACTCGTCTGATATGAACAAGAGCTCGCTGGCGATCCGTTTATATAGACTCCTCAGAGAGAGAGAGAGAGATAGAGAGGGAGAGGGGAGGAGGAGGAACAAGGTTGATGAATTCTAAAATAAAAAAAATGATAACGAAATGAGTGTTTGTGAAGGTCATAGAGAGATGAATATAGAGTTGTTTTATTTTTTATTTTCTCAAAAGAAAAAACCAAAAGGGTCCCATTCCATACGACATGGCCTTTGAGAAGGTGACGGGGTCATGTGTCTACAAAGTTGATAAACTTTAGAATAAAAAAAAAAGCTTTCATCACGTAGCTCTCGAGAAGAAAACGACAGGGGTCTCTAGGAGAAGGTCATAGGTAGTATACAAAGGATGGTTGTTTTTTTTCTTTCGTTCCTCTCAATCCCATGACCTTTGAAAAGGTGACGGGGTGTTCTTTAGGAAAAAAATAGAAGGTCATAGAGAGAGAGATAGACAAAGTTGATTTTTTTTTCTAGAAGTCAACCGTCACGTCGCCCATCACGTGGTCTTCTCGTATATATAGAGAGGCGAGTGGAAGACAGACTCTATTTCCCAGAGAGAGAGACTGCTGTGCGTATCCATATTTCTACTCAAGATGATGATCCGCGTCTTATATAATGAGTTTGTGAGCATTCGCTGTTATGTGGATGACGGAAGATTGTTTTGGAACGCTACGGACATTTTGCCTCTGATTCATACTTCCAGTAAAAGAACCTGGGACATTCTCTCCGTGTTTTTCGACGAACACCACGTCTTCAGTCAATTTTTATCATGTCTAGAAGACATGATAAAAATTAACAAAAAGTTTTTTTTTTTTTTTTTTTTTTTTTTTTTACATCTCGTAATTTTTTTCTGAGCTCTGAGAAATTTTTCCTAGCCGATCCCATTTCGTTTTTCGACTTTCACTTTCAACTCTTCACTTTTCTATAAAAGCATTCCACGTTTCTGTTCAGAACAGTGTCTCTCTCTACCCAAATCTGAAACCCTAGTCACGAGAGAATATGAGACTAGAAAAATAGCTTAGCTTATTGATCTGAAAAATGTCCCATGCTAGAACTCAGAATTATAATCAGAGCGGGGCTTTCCAGTATCCACTTCCAAGATTTTAGATTTGTCATGGGTGACATGTTCCCAAATTCATAAATTCTTCAATTATAGTCCCCTTCTTTGACAAATGGCTAAGAAATTCTTAAAAAATATCATGATAAAGATTTAGCTATCTATATATAACATTATGTTTTCTTTTCAAAAAAAAATCCAGTCTTGATCGAAATGGACTTTACGCACAATTTATTGTATCCCCACCTTTCCAAGATTGGTTTGAAGAAGTGATCAAAAAAAAATGGGTCTGGAAGGAAAAGGGTGCATTTCGAGAAAAGAAAAGAGGACCCTCTTTTTCTCGCAATGCACCCGTTTCCTTCCAGACCCATTTCTTTTGCCTCCTCAGAACTCTCTTTCTTTTCTCCTCCCTCTCTCTCTTAAGAGGGATTGAAAGAAAGAGGCTAGATGGAAAAGTTTCTTTTTTTTTTCTTTCGAGAAGATAAAAAAAAATTTGGAGGAGGAGCAAATTTTTTTTGGGTGGTGGTGGTTGTTTTTTTTTAGAAGGTGATAACTTTAGTGACATTTAAAGAGACCACCTGAGGATCCGTTTGAGTCTCGACGACCTTTTCTTGACGGGGGTCTGTCTGGCAATAAGCGCTGGCATATTGTTTAGGGTAAGTAGAAGAATCCGTCATGCCTGGATTAGGCGGTATGTAGCGCACTCCCAGATTAAAGAGGGTGATGAAGGGAAATTTCTCCCCCAGATAGAGCAGTCGGTAAACGGGTTGATTGGGTACAACTCGAACCAGCGGCTGAGTTAAAATGCTATACACCCAGGCCAGAAGCTGATTATTTTTAGGATTATTTTCGGCCAGATGTAACATTTCTTCGCTGGAGAGGACATATCCCTCTTGAGAACTGCCGAGACTCTCAAGATCTTTTATTTTCCTGAAGACGTGGTGTTCGTCGAAAAACACGGAGAGAATGTCCCAGGTTCTTTTACTGGAAGTATGAATCAGAGGCAAAATGTCCGTAGCGTTCCAAAACAATCTTCCGTCATCCACATAACAGCGAATGCTCACAAACTCATTATATAAGACGCGGATCATCATCTTGAGTAGAAATATGGATACGCACAGCAGTCTCTCTCTCTGGGAAATAGAGTCTGTCTTCCACTCGCCTCTCTATATATACGAGAAGACCACGTGATGGGCGACGTGACGGTTGACTTCTAGAAAAAAAAATCAACTTTGTCTATCTCTCTCTCTATGACCTTCTATTTTTTTCCTAAAGAACACCCCGTCACCTTTTCAAAGGTCATGGGATTGAGAGGAACGAAAGAAAAAAAACAACCATCCTTTGTATACTACCTATGACCTTCTCCTAGAGACCCCTGTCATTTTCTTCTCGAGAGCTACGTGATGAAAGCTTTTTTTTTATTCTAAAGTTTATCAACTTTGTAGACACATGACCCCGTCACCTTCTCAAAGGCCATGTCGTATGGAATGGGACCCTTTTGGTTTTTTCTTTTGAGAAAATAAAAAATAAAACAACTCTATATTCATCTCTCTATGACCTTCACAAACACTCATTTCGTTATCATTTTTTTTATTTTAGAATTCATCAACCTTGTTCCTCCTCCTCCCCTCTCCCTCTCTATCTCTCTCTCTCTCTCTGAGGAGTCTATATAAACGGATCGCCAGCGAGCTCTTGTTCATATCAGACGAGTGTTTCGCCTTGAGAACGGAAAACAAAATACAAAAGCCATGCTGCTCAAACTGGAATATAACGATGACTATTACGTGCACGCGTATGTGGATCTAGAATTCCTGTACTGGAATGCCAAAGATATCTTGACTCTCTTGCCTACGAACGTCTCGCATACGACGAGTGTTCTCCAAGTCTTTTTTCCTAATCGACACCATTTTCTTCGACTAGGCGATTTGGACAACTACTCCAAAGAATGGGGTCAACCGAACCAGATTGTCCTCACTTCGAATGAAGCGGCTTTCGTCGCTTCGAAATCCCTGCATAACAAGTCGCTCTTCCCTTGGATGTGTAAAATATTCATGAGACCTCCGACGAAAATTGAGGAGGACGGGGAAACGTATATCACCCTCCGAGAGACTGTGCAAGACGAACAAGAAAGGAAAAAGAGTCCTCTCTTTTTCATCACTCAATTCGGGATCCATCATCTCCCCAAAATCATCCAGAGACATCAAGCCTTCGTTGAAAAGTATCAGAAAGAGGACGATGGTGATGATGATGATGATGATGATGATGATGCGATATGGTCTCCAGTCGCTTAAGGAAGGGGAAACGTTCTCTGCTTTCCCTATTCCATAGACTGGAGAGTTGAATCAGGAGACCAAAAAAATGGGTCTTGGAAGGAATGAGTGCATTTCAAAATGCATTCGATTCCTTCCAAGACCCATTTTTTTGGGCCACTCTCTCCTCCAATCTTGGGAGAGAGAGAGAGAAAAGAAATTTATCATCTCCTGTCAACCCAAAAAGAAACTATGTATTTTTGTTTTTCTGGATGCGGCCGAATTTGTAGATGAATCTTCCAGAAACCGGCCCTCAAGCCCATTTTCAGACTACTTCTATACATATTCGGTCATCAAGATGGTCCGGGGACGACTTTGTTTGGAAATCATTTCTATATAGATGGTGAAATTTGTATAGCCATTTCTAAAGAATCTCAGAGAAAACTAAAAGCGAGATTGCAAAAAAAAAAATAGCCTCCAGTGAACACAATTCCAACGACAGTGGATAGGAAAAGTGAAGAGTTGAAAGTGAAAGTCGAAAAACGAAATGGGATCGGCTAGGAAAAATTTTTCAGAGCTCAGAAAAAAATTCTGAGATGTAAAAAAAAAAAAAAAAATTTTTTGTTAATTTTTATCATGTCTTCTAGACATGATAAAAATTAACTCACCCCCCCTTTTGTCTGGGAATGTTGTCTCCCACTTTCTAAAAATAGACCATGACTCATCCTTTTAAAGAATAGAATTCCAAGAAAAGACTGGGTTCTGGTCTATTTTTAGAAACAGTGAGACAACATACCCAGACAAAAGGGGGTGAGTTAATTTCACTTTCAACTCTTCTCTTTTCTATAAAAGCATTCCACGTTTCTGTTCAGAACACTGTGGGCTGTTGAAAAGGCAATACGCCTCCCTCTCTACCCTAATCGGGAATCGCGATCTAGGTGTCCCCCGCTTCACGCTACCCATCTTTACCCATTTCTAAAGAATCGCAGAGAAAACTAAAAGCGAGATTGCGAAAAAAAGAAATAGCCTCCAGTGAACACAATTCCAACGACAGTGGATAGCTTTTTGGGGTCCTTCCAGATATATTACCGGTAACCGATAGGTTGTTCAGGGTCTACAGCACAGACTCAATGTACCCCCTTTTGTCTGGGAATGTTGTCTCACCGTTTCTAAAAATAGACCAGAACCCATTCTTTTCTTGGAATTCTATTGTTTAGAAAGAATGAATCATGGTCTATTTCTTTAGAAACGGTGAGACAACATTCCTAGACAAAAGGGATTAGTTAATTTTTATCATGTCTAGAAGACATGATAAAAATTAACATAAAGTATTTATAATATATATTATATAATATATATATTATATAATATATATTATATAATATATATATTATATAATATATATATTATGTAATATATATTATATAATATATATATTATATATTTTTTCTTTTTTTTTTTCTCGGCTCTCAGAAATTTTTCCCAGCCGATCCCATTTTGCTTTTTGACTTTCACTTTCAAATCTTCTCTTTTCTATAAAAGTATTCCACGTTTTTGTTCAGAATAATGTGGGTTGTTGAAAAGGCAATATGTCTGGTCATCAAGATGGTCCGGGGACGACTTTGTTTAGACTCAACGATGACATCATTTCTATATAGATGGTGGAATTTGTATAGGAAGAGTTTAGAAACCGACTCGAACGCCTGTTTTCAGTATATTGCAATACAAATAGGGCTGTCCACACAATAAAAAAAAGACATCATTTTTTTCGTAAATAGAGCTCCATTTGTATAGAAATAGTCTAGAAAGTGACTCGAAAGCCCGTTTTCAGTATATTAGAATACAAATAGGAGGCACTCTCTCATCCAATCTTGGGAGAGAGAGAGAGAGAGATCCGGTTTCCATAGTCATCCTGTCCATTCAAAAAGACATTCTTTTTGTTTCTGAATGCAACCGAATGTATATAGGAATATACTAGAAAGCGCCCTTCCCTCCAAGCCCATTTTAAGTATATCTCTATACAAATTCGGTATAAAATTGTCCGGGGACGACTTTGTCCGATGACGACTCTGTCCGGGGACGACTCTGTTTGGACTCAACCATGACGTCATTTTAATATAGTGGAATGTGTGTAGAAATAGTCGGAAAAAGGACTCTAACGCCCGTTTTCAGTATATTCCAATACAAAATTGATTGTCCACAACATAAAAAAAGACATCATTCTTTTCTTGGGTAGAGCTCCATTTGTATTTGAATATATTGAAAACCGACTCGAACGCCCGTTTTCAGTATATTCCAATACAAAATAGGGCAGTCCACAACATAAAAAAAAGACATAATTTTTTTCTTGGATGGAGCTTCACTTGTATTGGAATATACTGAAAACCGACGTGAACGCCCGATTTCAGTATATTCCAATACAAAATTGGCTGTCCACAAAATAAAAAAAAGACATCTTTTTTTTCTTGGATGGAGCTCCACTTGTTTTGAAATATACTGAAAACCGACGTGAACGCCCGTTTTCAGTATATTCCAATACAAAATTGGCTGTCCACAAAATAAAAAAAAGACATCATTTTTTTCTTGGATGGAGCTCCACTTGTATTGTAATATACTGAAAACCGACGTGAACGCCCGTTTTCAGTATATTCCAATACAAAATTGGCTGTCCACAACATAAAAAAAAGACATCATTTTTTTCTTGGATGGAGCTCCATTTGTATTGGAATATACTGAAAACCGACTCGAACGCCCGTTTTCAGTATATTCCAATACAAAATTGGCTGTCCACAAAATAAAAAAAAGACATCATTTTTTTCTTGGATGGAGCTCCATTTGTATTGTAATATACTGAAAACCGACGTGAACGCCCGTTTTCAGTATATTCCAATACAAAATAGGGCAGTCCACAAAATAAAAAAAAGACATCATTTTTTTCTTGGATCCAGCTCCACTTGTATTGTAATATACTGAAAACCAACGTAAACGCCCGTTTTCAGTATATTCCAATACAAAATTGGCTGTCCACAAAATAAAAAAAGACATCATTTTTTTCTTGGATCGAGCTCCACTTGTATTGTAATATACTGAAAACCAACGTGAACACCCGTTTTCAGTATATTCCAATACAAAATTGGCTGTCCACAACATAAAAGAAAGACATCATTTTTTTCTTGGATCCAGCTCCACTTGTATTGTAATATACTGAAAACCGACTCAAACACCCGTTTTCAGTATATACCAATATTAAATTGGCAGTGCACAAAATAAAAAAAAGACATCATTTCTTTCTTGGATCGAGCTCTATTTGTATTGAAATATACTGAAAACCGACTCAAACACCCGTTTTCAGTATATTCCAATACAAATTGGCAGTTCTCAAAATAAAAAAAAAGACATCATTTCTTTCTTGGACCGAGCTCTATTTGTATTGAAATATACTGAAAACCGACTCAAACACCCGTTTTCAGTATATTCCAATACAAATTGCCAGTCCACAAAATAAAAAAAAGACATCATTTCTTTCTTGGATCGAGCTCTATTTGTATTGAAATATACTGAAAACCGACTCAAACACCCGTTTTCAGTATTTTCCAATACAAATTGGCAGTTCACAAAATAAAATAAAAGACATCATTTCTTTCTTGGACCGAGCTCTATTTGTATTGAAATATACTGAAAACCGACTCAAACACCCGTTTTCAGTATATTCCAATACAAATTGGCAGTCCACAAAATAAAAAAAAGACATCATTTATTTCTTGGATCGAGCTCCATTTGTATAGAAATAGCCTAGAAATCAGTTCGAACGCCCGTTTTCAGTATATTGTAATACAAATGAAATGACATGAAAAATGCAAAAAGAGGAAAAGTAGCCTACCTTGACGGAAATTCTATTCCAAAAGGGGAAAACTTGTATCCAGGTTTGCCCACAGCACGGCCGGAACTCAAGCGAAACTCGATAGGTTGAAATCGATCCATTAAATAACATTCTTAACAAACAGTAAAGTTTTATTCACATCGAGTCGGCTGGGAAAAGTTTCTGAGAGCCGGAAAAAATTTCTGTGGTTCAAAGTTAGATATTAAAAAAAAAAAAAAAAAAAAAAAAAAAAAAAAAAAAGTACCCCCCTTTTAGTCTGAAAATTTGAAAATTGATGTCTTCAATTTTAGAAAAATTGAAGACATCAATTTTCAGACTAAAAGGGGGTATTTTTTTTTTTTTTTTCCAGCTAGGGAAATTTTTCTCCGGCTCTCAGAAATTTTTCCGCACTCGACTGGATGAATAAAACATCCCCGTTTCTTTAAGAATGGGATCACTGTTAACTATTTCAGCATTCGACGTTTCGCGTCCAATAATAACTGCCGGGTGTTCAAGAATGCAGATGCACCTACTAGATTTTCTACAGAGAAGCTTGACTGGATGGAGAGAGTGGATGACGTTTTCCAAGATTCTCGACTTTGGACCGTCAAGAGGTAATGGATCTTTTTGTTTTTTTCTTTTAAGAAAATTTATGGATAGATTCATTTCTTTTTGAATGGACCTAGAAAAATAGGACAAAGTTCTTTTCCAAGATTGGATGAGAGAGGGACCCAAAAAAATGGGTCTCGGAAGGAATCGAATGCATTTGCACTCATTCCTTCCAAGACCCATTTTTTTTGGTCTCCTGATTCGTCTCTCTCTCTCTCTCTCTTCTCAGTCCATTTCCATAAATATAGGGAAAGCGGAGAACCTTTCCCTACTTATTTCTAAAAATCTTTTCTTTATTTTTTTTCTGCTGAGTTTATGTATATATCAATTCAAATACTTTTGAGAACGGTCATCCCAATTCTCTGTCGTCTTTTCGGTTTCATCGTCCCAACACTCAGTGGACATAGTCTCAGTGGATTTTGGAGCATGGGTCGTCCGTTCATTGTCCCAACAGTCAGTGGATATAGTCTTAGTGGATTTTGGAGCATGAGTCGTCCGTTCATTGTCCCAACACTCAGTGGATTTTGTCTTTGGATCCTCTGAAGATATTTTGGGGGTCTCATGAGATTCTTTGGAAGGTTCGTCCCAACAGGCTGCTGGATCGTAATGGGGAATATTTTCAGGTATGTCTCCCCAACCCTCCGTCTTCCTCGAGTTATTGGAGGAAGTTGACGACAAAGAAGAAGAGCCCATCACGTTTAAAGGCGTATGCTCATCCGGATGTTCCATCACTTGGAAACAGGACAGATTATCCCATTTCTGGATGAGGTTATCGTACGCTTTTCGGGACGGATCCTTCTCTAACTGATCGTAGGCCTTATCAAAAGCTTGCAGAGGATTGTCTGCTTCCTCCTGAATCCTCTCCTCTTTCTCCGTTCCGTCTGGATAGACGTGATTGATATGAAAATCTCCTTCCATAATATGCCATCGATAGTTGCGCACTTTGTTTTCGGCACAATGGAAATATTTCATCCTTTGATGATGTCGGGCACATTTTTCCCGATACTTCCAAATGATTCCATCTGGCACATAAATTTCCGTCACGGGTTTTTGATAATCCAAGGCTTTAGCAAAGAATTTAGCTTTCTGGCATCCCACCACATAAATCGTGGAGAAGCTGTGAGTGAGCGATTGGAGAATGCGTCCTAAATGGTTGTAGGGAATATGACCCTCGTTCCAACGAAGTCCGTGCCGGTTTCTTGTCAGCCAGGCATTTGTCTTTTGGTTTTTTTCACTCAGTTGGTGGAAGGGGTGAGGAGGAGTAAACGTCAACGATCCCACGGTCAAAAAATCTTTTGTCGCATAGCCCAATTCTTTTAAAACGTAGGTAAATTCACCCTTCTTGTGGTTGTAGGACTGGAAACCCTCTAGATCGAGCACGATAAAGTTTTCTGAACACGCCATGGCGATGAATACGGTGATGTCTTCCACAAACAGGAGCAAAAAAGAGAATCGAAAAGGTATATATGTATAACAGGGAAGATCTAGAAAGGGGGGGGAACAATAAAACGTTTTAGAGTCGTCGTCTTGAAAGAGACATTTTTCTTTTCAAAGGGTTAAGAAGTTTCAAAGGTCTTTTTAAATGAAGTTATGATTATTATCATTATTAAAAAAAACTTAGAATCAAATCGAGTTTATAGATAACCATATTCATAGGACCAAAGGGACTTACCAGCTCAGTTCACGTCTTCTTCTGTTCTATGAAGAAATCTCGCGGAGGACACACACTTTTATACTCGCGCGACATCTGTCGGGATCGCGACCCCATCTAAATGTCAGGGTCATTCCAACCTCTTAAAAGGATCGGAATGAAAGAAACACTTTGATAAAAAATATATTTATGAAAAGATATCTGAGGGTCGTGAGAACATTTTCTCTCCCCACCCCCCGCCTATTTAAAAAAAAATAATAAAAAGTCTTTCTTGGATCGCGTCAAGATTACAAAACAACTCACAGGACTTGTTTATCTCGATCTTGTCAGGGTCACCGTTTCACATAAGAAGATGGATGGACCCTGAACTTTAGACATGATAAAAATTAACTCTACCCGCCTTTTGTCTGGGAATAGGGTCTCACCGTTTCTAAAAATAGACCAGATCCCATTCTTGGAATTCTATTCTTTAAGAAAGGAGGAGTGATGGTCTATTTTTAGAAAGTGTGAGACAATATTCCCAGACAAAAAGGGGGGGTAGAGTTAATTTTTATCATGTCTAAGACATGATAAAAATTAACAAAAAGTTTTTTTTTTTTTTTTTTTTTTTTTTTTTTTTTTTTTTTTAGGCTGAAAAATTTTTTTGAGAGAGCTGAGAAAGATTTTTCCTCCCAATCTTTTTCGACGATGAAAAGGGAAAAACTACTGATCCGATCTCCCTACGCTTTAGGGAAAAAAATACTTATGAAATATTCATGTGTTGAAATTGACTATTCAAATAAGTGACATTTTGTTTCTCATTGGGACTGTTCAACGGCGAGTCCACTCGTCTCATTTTTTGGGGTAGGGGATGAAAGTACAGCGGTTTGTTGAAATCGATGATAGTTTCCTCTTTAGTCGGCGGAACTGTAAATCTATCCCGTCTTAACTCTTCTAATCTCTTTGAAAGTCTTTCCACTTGCTCTGCTAAGGTTTCCTCGGTACTCATGATCTCTCTTAGTTTAGGGAAGTCTTGACGTATTGGCTAGAGAACAGAGGGTTTTTTTCTCTCTATACATATATCATGTGGGAGCGTGTGATTTATAAATCCTTGTGAAATCTTTCTACGTCTTGTGTAACTTGGAAAATTCGTCTTCTTCTCGTCGATTGGGCTGGAGTTATAGAAAAGAAATGGGATTGGAAAGAAATCAACATATTACAAAAAAAAGGAACTTTTTTTTTCTATTTTTTTTTCTCTAGGGATTTACATACCATTTCATTCATGAACATTCAAGGGTTCTCTCCAAGACCAAATTTTAGAAGAGGACCACAAAGAGTACACTTGAGGATCCTCTTTCAGGTCTAGGTGAGATAAGGGTTGAGACCAATATTCTTGGGTCTCTAAAGCATCCCAACTTAGACATTTATTATTATTATTATTATTAGAAAGTTCATCCTCCTCCTCCTCCTCCTCCTCATCGTCGCACGAGTTCTCCTGGGGAGATTCTTCCGCCTCCTCTTCGACAGCTTTGCTCTCGGAGGGGTAACAATGTAATTTCCGGAAAACGTAACTACCCTCCATCAAATGGTATCGAAAATTTCTCACCTTGTTCTCGGCACAATGAATCATCTTTTGGAAATACTGGTGTCGCGTGCATTTCGACTTGTTCCGCCACTCGGTTTTCCCTGGGATGTAAAACTCGTAAACGGATCGCTGGCAGAGCTTGCTGAAAAATTCGGCTTTATCGTATCCATTGACGTAGATTACCTCCACATTTTCGGTCAGTATTTTCAGGATCGTAGGAAGATGCTCGTAGGAAAGACGACCCTCGGTCCATTGCAGGCCGTGTCGGTTATTTGTAGTCTGGTTGACCACAGCTTGATTGCGGGACGATAAGTCATCGTAATGGACAGGAAGGAGAAAAATCATGGATCCGCATAAGGTTAAATCGCAAGTGATGTAGCCCAGTTCTTTCAAGATGAAACATATATCTCCCGTCTTTGGATCATAACAGTGAAAGTATTCCATGTCCAGAAGAATGTAGGAATCTTTGAGAGGTTTGGTACTCAAAATGTCCATCTTCTTCAATTGAGGAAAAAAAGAAAACAAAATTCTCTCTCTCTCTCTCTCGCTGTGTCTCCTGAAGGAAAAAATGGATAGCGTTCTCTCGCCGTCTCCTCTTTTATATATATAGAGAGAGAAGGTTGCACGTGACAGGTCGTATGAATTCTGGGAAAGGTCACATTCGTATATATATATTTGTTTTTTGAATAATATCGTGCGTATCTCAATACACATCCATCATAATAATAATAAAGGTCACCTTGGAAAGAAAAAGAAATAAAAAACATGGAACTCGTGCTCGACTTTGAAGGTTTCTACGATTCTCAAGGAGCCTTTATTGTGAAAGAATTGGCTTACGTCACATTGGACGGTACTTCTCGAGGGGTATTTGTTTTTAAACCCCCGTTTCCATGGCAAATGCTCACCGAGAAAGAAAAACGAACCGCTGTGTGGGCAAGTGATTATTATCACGGCTTGTCGTGGTACGAAGGAGAAATTCCGTACAGTTATTTTCCATGGGTGTTAACGATGTTGACGGAACCTTTTTCCATGATTTGGGTGCGAGGAGAAATGAAACGGCAGTTTTTAGAGAAATGGTTGCAAAGATCCATTTATTGCATTTCGGGATCGACGCAAGAGCTTCTCAAATACAATGGGATCGAACACATGAATTGTCCTAACCATACAAAAGGTTTTTTCCATTGCGCTCTACAAAAAGCGGTTCGGTATCATTATTATTTAAAGACACAGAGAAAAACTTCGCAAGGTCGATCCTGCACAATTCAATCTTGACAGAACTCATTAAAAAAATACATATATCATGTTACTTCTTCAACAGCACAGATGGTTCTGAAGCGAAACTTGGAATTTTGAAATAATAGATCAGGGAGAAATCATTCTTAATAAAATGGTAAAGTATCGAATCGGCTGGGAGAAAAAAAAATTTCTCAGAGCTGAGATAAAAATTCTCTAATGAAAAAAAAAAAAAAAACTTTTGGTTAATTTTTATCATGTCTTAGACATGATAAAAAATTAATGACCCTCCCTTTTTGTCTGGGAAGGATGTCTCACCCTTTCTAAAAATAGACCATGACTGATCCTTTCGCTAATGGCAATCATTCCATGAATGAATCACGATTTGTTTTTCAAAAGAGTGAGACAACATTCCCAGAAGAAAAGGAAAGGGGGGTCGTTAATTTTTATCATGTCTAAGACATGATAAAAATTAACAAATTTTTTTTTTTTTTTTTTTTTTGAGTTGTAGAATTTTTTTCAGCTCTGAAAATTTTTTTCCAGCCGACTCGAGACTTTACCATTTATATTTACGAATAGTCTTTGGATTATTTATTTATTTTCTTTTAAAAAGAAAAATTCTGAGCTAGACCTATCTATTGGCTTAACATTCTGGTCATAGAAACAGTCTAGAATCTCATTTTATTTTTCGAGGCTAATGCACGGGTTCTCCAATCAAAAGGGTTACTATAAAGGGATTGGTTTGAATGCATTTATCTGCAAATGTTGTAGGATTCTGTTGTTGAGAAGGGGGTATATTATTATTATTATTATGATGATGATGATTGTGGCAGATTCGTTTTCTACATGGAAGTCTAATCTCCTCCGAAGACCTTTTCTGGGGATCGTCGATAGATGGTTTTTCAATAGGAATCGTTTCCCTCGGATCCTCAAGAGATAGAGGGGGGTCCTGTCTTGAGACATGGAGCGGTCTCTCCTCCTCCTCCTCCTCCTCGAGAAGTCTTGAGAAAGGGAGAGGATTTTCGGTTCCCTTATTCTTGAGGGGTCTTGACAAATTGAGAGGTCCCTCCTCTTCGAAAGAGAGAGAAGTTTTGGTTCCCTTATCCTCGAGGGGTTTTGACAAATCGAGAGGTCCCTCATTTTCGAGGGGTCTTGATAAATGGAGAGGTTTTTCATCTTCGAGGAGGTTTGACAATGGGAGAGATTTCTCCTTCTCGAGGGGTCTCTCTTCCTCAAGGGGTTTTGAGGAAGGGAGAGGTTTTTCATCCTCGACGGGTTTTGACAAACGGAGAGGAATCTGAACAGGTTTCTCCTCATCCCCATCATTATCGAGGAGGATGAGGATAGTCTTTTGGAAAGGTTTTTTCTTTTTCTTCTGAACAGGCTCCTCTTGATGCTCGGGGAGAGGGATGGGGTAGTTGTTCCACCATTCTATTTTTTCTTGCTCGAGGATTTTTTCAAAAGTCGTAGCCTCTCTATGATGAGACGAACGAGGAGAGTCCTCGAGAAGAATATAATAGGTATTCTTCCCAGTCTTCTCGATCGAGAGAGGTTCGTGCAGACATTTATGCAACCATTCACTAAAATGAACGAGAATCCCTTTTGTCTTCTCAAGACGATCCATAATCCTAATCATTTGCGAGACGGTTAGAAAGTGGGACGTGTAAAAATATTTGGCTCGTTTCATTAACAAAATTTGTGCATCCAAAGGTGGAATGTCACGAGCCATCAACACGTTTTCGTCGGATAAAAATTCGTCCCGCATCTTTTGATAACTCCCCACGGTATAATAACCCGCACATTTTGAAAAATCGGAGGCTTTCAGGTAAACGACTCCTTGGATGATATAAAAGGAAAGATCAACATATTTATATTTGAAAGGAATACACGTAGTGAGCTGGGGATGCCTCCTCATGATCCACTTGGACAAAAATACGACTTTGGGGCTCTCCCCTTTTATTTATAGAGAGAAAGAGAGTGTGACCTTCCCTTCCCTCCTCCTCCTCTCTCCCTGCTTCCTCTATCTCTGGACGTCCTTGGATTGGAAAGGGTGACTTTGAAAAAAAAAAGAAGGTCATGGTTGGATAATTTTTTGTTTTTAAAATAATTACTTTCACTTCCTCATTCCCACACACATTCATCTTTTTAAGAAAAGAAAAAGAGGTCATGGAGATAAGATTTCTTGGAAAGAAGAGAGAGAGAGAAACAAAAAAAAAACAAATAAAACGGACGTCATAGAGCCTCTATGTGTGTCTGTGTGTGTCTATATAGATATATAAAAAGACGAGAGTACTGGGCGAGATCATTTCTTTTCCATTGGGAGCCATGTCGCTATTAGACGATTTTCCAACTCAACGGATTTCGAAGGGGGACGATTTGAAGACGCTAAAGCAAATCTCCAACTTGAAAATTTTTTTGGCGTGTCATTGTGCAACATTTATTCCGCATTTACCACCTCATCAAGCGATCGTTTCTTTCAACCAAGATGTCGAATCCTCCAACCTGCTCGTTCAGAATATATACAGAAATTTATTCGAATCGCAACAAACGAAAGAGGAATCTCCCTTCTCTTGGAATCGGATGGATCGAGCTTTGAGACGGCCCATTCAAACAGACCGGCGATATACAGATCCGCGCACGAGTTTTCGGTGGAAGAATATTTTTCTCACGAAACGATATTTTACGTTTGGAGTGAGAACGACGGCTGAGGACGAAGTTCATATTGTTCAAACCACAGCCGCTCCTCTCGCCTATTACGAATCATCGTTCCCCAATCTGAAGGAAAGAAGTTTTAAAGTCAGCGACAGGATGAAATATAAGAAATATATTCTAAGACCTTTTCAAAACTATGTCGTTCCCCCGAAAACGCAATATCTCATCGTCACAACCCAGAAGAGTCTCTTTCTCGTCGATCGGTGCTCGTACTCGCTTTGGAAACAATTGAAAGAGGAGATTTCTTTCCAATCGCCGATGATGTTTCAAGAAAAAGAAGAAGAAAACCCTCCGCCACCTTTACCCATCCCTTCCTTAGATGATAAGAGGAGCTGGACCAAACCGTCGTCATGGCCCGAAACAAAATCGACCCGGCAACGGAATGAAATTGAAGTCATCACAATTGAAGATGAGGAGGAAGAAAAAAAATTACCTCTTAAAAAACGGTCGACTTACCGGAACCTACCTGGCGTGCAAGATCCGCTTCAGAATCCAGAAGCTTCTTCTTCTTCTTCCCCGACTTGTTCAAACAGGCAACCTCTTTCGGACTCCTCACAGACAGAACCTCTTCCAGTATCCTGTTCTTCTTTTTCTCCTCCTCCAACCTGTCCCGACATCGTAGAGGTAGAATGTCAGCCGGGTCCACAAGTTCCAACAGGTCCAGAAATCATGGAGGCAGAATCACAGCCGGGTTCACAAGTTCCAACGGGTCCAGAAATCGTAGAGGTAGAATTTCAGCCGGGTAAACAAGTTCCAACGGGTCCAGAAATCATGGAGGTAGAATCGCAGCCGGGTCCAGACATCCTAGATCCCTCCACTCATCCCAAAGAGACTCCAAGTGTTTCAAGACAGCCTTGTGAGGATCCAGCCCTTCCCGTATGGAATGATTATATGGACTTACAAAATTTGGTGCAACAGGAAGGAGAAGAAAATAATCATACGGATGGGTGGGTCAAAGACTGTTTAGATCATTTAACCTCGAATGAAATTGAACTGTTATGGAATTGCATTTCTGAAATCACATCGGAAATGGGATAAAAACCAAAACAAAAAAAACAATTTTTTTAATAACAAATGGGAGGAGGGTCATGATGTCAATTTAAAAAAAATATTATATAGAGTCCAATCTTGGTGGTTCACTTCAGTTTTCCAGCATGAGGTGATCCACGTTTCCCGAAATATGGATCCCATTCCAAGAGAGATTGTGTAGAGCCTTCACTTCAGTTCTTTTTTTATATACCAAGAGGAGAGGGTCCCCAAAGGGTTACCCATGTCCAAAGAGAGAAAGTGTAGAGCATTCATTTCAGTTTTTTTTTTCAAGTTTAGGGGAGGGAGGTCTCAAAATGACACCCCCCCATTTTCAAAGAGAGATGGTGTAGAGCGTTCATTTCTGTTTTTTTCCAAAGTTAGGGAGTTTTCAAATGACTACCCATTTCAGAGAAAGAGAGAGAGAGAGAGAGAAGGTGTAGAGCGTTCATTTCAGTTTTCCAAGGTTAGGATGGTGGTGGAGAATCCTCCAAAATGGCTACTTATGTCAAAGAGAGAGAGAGAGAGAGAAAATACGTAGAGCGTCCATTTCAGTTTTCCAACATTAGAAGGTCCCAAAATACCTTCTGAATTCAAAGAGAGATCGTGTAGAGCGTTCATTTCCAGTTCTCCAAGATCAGAAGAAGAGGGTCCGCTTTTCCCAAAATGGCTTTCCGCATTCAGAGACAGCGAAGTGCAGACTTCAGTTTTCTCCCTTCCCAAGAATAGAGGGTCCCAAAATGGCTTCTCATTTCAAAGAGAGAGGGAGAGGCGTTCATTTCCATTCTCCAAGATAGGGTCGTCTGCATTTTTCCCAAAATGGCTTCCCAATTCAAAAAGAGAGAGAGAGAGAGAGAGTAAAAGGGTGTGTAGAGCGGTCATGTTCATTCTCCAAGATAGGGTCGTCAGCTTTTTCTCAAAATGGCATCTCCCCATTCAAAAAGAAATCGTAACCAATTTTTTCCAGTTTTTTCCAAGATGGGGGGAGAAGAAAACCTAGGATGGAATAACACGACACACAGAGAGAAAGAGAAAAAAAACGCCATCTTGTCATTTTCTGATAGGGTACCGGTGTTCGAATACTTTTGTGACCGACTGTCTGATTATACTGGGAGAACCATAAAATCGGAAAAGCGATGGGTTTCACAGTTAACGAGACAATCGAAGACAGACTGGGAAAGAGAGATCCTTTTTTTTAGCTGAGAAGCAGATTGCCCTGGAAATCCGTGACTCTGACCATATAATTTCTCCATAGACTCTTTGAACGGTATTCAGGAGACATCCTCCATGAGGGAAAAAAAATCTCCCCTTCCCCTTCTAAATCGACTGGAAAGAGAATGAGGTGGAAGAGATCCATCCACGAGAGATCATACTCTTGAACGTCAGACAAATATGAAGTCGAATAGCTTAAACAAAAAATGCTTGAAAATTCATCGAGTCTCGAAAATCTAGGCCTCTCTCTCTCTGAAGGAAATGAGAAAATGGGAATCTGCGTTTTTCTTCCTCAACGGCTGACATTCATCTGAAGTGACACTCGAAATGCTTAAATAGATAAACGAGAATCCATTCTTATAAAAAATAGCGCTGTGTCGTCAATTGGAGAATCGAGTCGGCTGGGAAAATATTTTGAGAGCCAGGAAAAAAAATTTTCTAACTCTTAAAAAAAAAAAAAAAAAAAAACTTTTTGTTAATTTTTATCATGTCTTTAGACATGATAAAAATTAACTACCTTCCCCTTTTGTCTGGGAATGGGAATGTTGTCTCACCGTTTCTAAAAATAGACCATCACTCATCCTTTCTAAAAAGAATAAAATTCCAAGAATGGATTCTGGTCTATTTTTAGAAACGGAGAGACAACATTCCCAGACAAAAGGAGGGTAGAGTTAATTTTTATCATGTCTAGAAGACATGATAAAAATTAACCAAAAGTTTTTTTTTTTTTTTTTTTTTTTTTTAAGATTTAGAGAATTTTTTTTTCCCGGCTCTCAAAATTTTTTCCCAGCCGACTCGATTCTCCATTGACAAGACAGCGCCATTTTTTTTAAGAATAAACTCTCGCTTATCTATTTAAGCATTCCCAGTTTGGCTTTAGATGAGTGTCAGCCGTTGAAGAAAAAGCATCCTGTCACTTGGGGGAGACATATTTTGAGGAGTCAACATGTTGTGTGGACCGTTGAGATCGATTTTTCTCTTCCCATTGTGTGGACATTGTTGAGCATTTTGTGAAGCTTTGAAAGAATGCAGGGGTTTTGATAGAGAATATTTCTTTTTATTGAATTTTTTTTTAAAAAAAAAGATTTAAGATTCACATTTTATAACAGGTTTTACATGGAAAGAAAATTTTTCTTCTAGTTTGACGATTTCTTTTTCTTGGGAGATGTTTCTATTGGAAAGATGGAAGGAAAGACGATTCCCACATTGAAGAAGGTTCATGAGAAACTCGTACGGATCTTGGTTCTCTTCTCGAGCCGAAATATCATACGGAATCCGGGACATGTTTTGCAATCGCTCCAGTTCCTCCTCGTATTTTTGCTTGCTCGCCAATTTCATGCGGGGACGAAACTGGTCCAGAATATACAATCCCTGGGGTTGAGTCACTCGAGAAAAAGCGACATATTGCTGAAATCGATTAAAAGGTCCGTGCATGTAAATTGCGATCGACCGAAAGGTGGCTCCTTGGGCTTTATGAGCCGTGATCGCTTCGGCTAACATCAAAGGAAACTGTTCGCGATAAAATGCGAGTGTTTTCGTCGAACAGGTGTCAATACGAATGGAGACGCGATCGATAGGAGCTAGACTATTCGAAAATTGCAGCCAGACTCGCGTCACAACTCCGTCTTCATCCTGGTCTATTTGGTGTAGTGTTCCAATTGCACCATTCATCCATCCTTTGGATCTGTCGAGCGTTTTAGTCAATTGATATCGCGCTCCTCTTTGTAAATGGAGGACGGATTCGAGATTCGCCATCTGAGATCGATGTAAATGTTGACTCCGTTTCATCATCCTCTTCCGCAATTTTTCGCTCTCGGAATAAATCACGTCTCGAGCCAGACACGAACAGTACGTACCTCGGGATTGGAGACGTTTCATATTATATTTCTCTGCATCCTTGCTCGAAAAACAGAGAATAATAGCTTCGCGAGGAATTTCGTCGAAACTGCGAACGCGGGACTGAAAAAATGCCACATCGTCCGGTTCTAAAAAGTGATTTCTCGTTAAACGATCGAGTCTCTCCTCGTAATCCAGAGAGAATCGCATACATTCGACTAGTTCATAGTAGAGCGTGGATTGAGGCGTCCACCACCCTTCAGAATAAAAAATGGGCATGTCGCGAATCGGTTGGAGCTGCTGCAAATCTCCGAATTTAATCATATGCACATTCCCAAACGGCTTATCCGGCACATGACACAATTGTCGAAGTTGCTGGTCGAGGCGCGAAAATAAATTGGATCCGATCGTGGAAACGTCATCCAAAATCACCATCCGTAAAGGAGCATACAGGGGTCTGTAATAGTCTAAAGTTTTTTGGGTCAGAGGTCGAACAAAAGTCCCGTTCATTTGAAGACGCAGGGCATGATGCAAAGTATCTCCCGTAATGTAGACCGCTCCTTGAGCACTGAGTGCGAGTTTGAGAACCGAGCACGCCTCGCTAAAAAGAGGCGTTCGAATCAGAGTTTGGTATAAAGCTTTGATCAGGAAAGATTTACCCGTTCCGGCAGATCCTTGCACAATAATATCCAGAGGAGGGGGACGTTTCGATTCAGGTAACGCGTAATAGGTGTACAAACGGACGAGAACGTAGATCAGGAAATTGTATTGCTCTTTATTACATTGTCGAATACATTTTTGATAGGCTTCTTCGGACCACATATCCTTATACTGCAAATTCGTATAGCTTTCCCACTGCTTGGGAGGAAGATGTTTCTTTCGCGGTCGGGAGTTCTTTTTAAGAACAGCATAACGTTCCCTTTGAAGTATTCGTTCTCGCTCTCGATTAGCTGAATTGCTTCGCCAGCGTCGTTTCTGTTCACGCATTCTTTCCCTAAGACGTTCTCTACTGGATAGGCTCATCGTGACACCACTCAAAAAGGTGAAGTGTGTGTATAGAAAATCACTTCCTTTAATTTATATACATATACTTTTTGAGGAGGGGGGGATGTGAAATGACCTCGTCTCGAAACGAACCAATAGCACTTCGAGAAGACTTGGAACGAGATAGGTTTCTTAGAAAGAGAGAGAGCGACACAAAAAAATATATAAAAAATCAGAATGATTTATCCGTCGACCTCTAGGCTAAAAGTAAACAAACAAAATTTGAAAAGGTCAAGGTGAACTCACTGAATTCATCTTAGAAATCAGATAGGAAAAAAAAATGAGGGTACCCATGTTTCCTCTTCAACAACATAGACTCATCTAAAACGAAACTCGGAATGCTTACACAAATAAACAAGAATCCATTCTTAAATAAAAAATGAGGACGTCTTGTCGATCGAGTGGGCTGGAAAAAATTTCTGTAACTCTGAAAAAAAAAAAAAACTTTTTGTTAATTTTTATCATGTCTTTAGACATGATAATAATTAACTACCTTCCCCTTTTGTCTGGGAATGTTGTCTCACCGTTTCTAAAAATAGACCATCACTCATCCTTTCTAAAAAGAATAAAATTCCAAGAATGGGTTCTGGTCTATTTTTAGAAACGGAGAGACAACATTCCCAGACAAAAAGAGGGGACAGTTAATTTTTATCATATCTATAAGACATGATAAAAATTAACCAAAAGTTTTTTTTTTTCTTTAACTCAGAAATTTTTTCCCAGTCAAATTGGCTGGACAAGACATCTCCGGATTCTTTCTGGAATGGACTCTATGATCTATTTAAACATTTCGAGTTCCGAGTTTCGCTTCAGTTGAGTGTGAGCCGTTCTAGAAGAAGAAACCATCCTGTGACTGGAGAGAGAGAACTATTCCTTTTTTCCATTCACCCGTTGTGTTGAACCGTTCAGATATTTGCTTTTATTAATATTTTTTTTCCTAACCCACGCGTCTTTAAACAATGGAATAGTTTGAAAGGATCAACCCATTTTATAGATATCAACCACATACCTTCATCTCAACGGGTCTCGAGTGGGAGGAAGGAAGGAGCAGGCGACGAGAACTAAACATGTCTGTTTATCGAGTAGACGCATCGGAGAAAGAACGATACCCGACCGACCCCCAACATCCTCATTACGAATTATACGTTACGGATTCTGAAGGAAATCCTATCTTGGCTCGAGACGAAAATGGTCATGAGTATTACGCGGTAGATTTAAACGGAAACCAATACATTTTAGCTCCTCGACGGTATGCCCGAACGTCTTTTGGACGAGAATACTACCCGAAATTTCAAAATGGGGACGAGTATTCGCTTTATACGTCTGTTTTATTCCCTTATGCCAAAGACGAATCGGGGCATGAAATGTATCCTAAAAAGGCGGATGGAGTCGAATATTGTTTAACGGCCGGCGATCGAATTCGTTATGCTCGCGATGCTTGGGGAAACGAGTTTTATCCTCGAAGAGCGGATCAGCAAACGGAATACCTCTGTGAAGAAGTGGGGTATGCGAAAAGAGCCGATGGATCCGAAACGTATCCTAAATTTTATATCTACACTTCTGGTTAAGATCTCTCTCTCTCTCTCTCAAAAGAGAAGAAAATAATAAAGAGTGTGTTACTGCAATGGAGCATTCTGACGCGGAACCTATTTCGTATTCCATTTGGTGTGTGAAATGCCGAACCAAGACCGATACGGTCGACGTCCACTATCGCATGTCGAAAAATCGACGGCCGATGGTCACGGGAAAATGTCAGGCGTGTGGAACCAAGAAACAACAGTTTATTACAAATGCTTCCGTTCCACCTGGAATTCAGTTCCTGGATGAGGAGGAAGAAAAAGGAAAATGTTCCGAGTAAGAAGAAACAAGTATATTCAAATCAAAAATTGGAAAAAGATGGATCTTACTATTATATGCTCTCCTAAAGCGGGTGGTTCACCTTTATAGTTTGGCATACAGACGGATTCGCATAATCCGATTCCAAGACTCGTGAATTTTCCTCAACCGGCAACTCCACCCTTAGATACTTCTTTAAATGAGTTTTCTAGCATTCTGAAAGAATATCTAAACGTCGTGAGAGAATTGATTCTTCCCCTGCATCGAAATGTTGAAGAAAAGAGCTCTGAATGTGGAAGCAAGGACACGGATCCAAAGCCAAATTCGGAGGGTTGAAAGGGATAGGTGAAAGTCCATTATTAAAAAAAAAGAAACAATGGTGATGTCATGTCTTGTCGATCGAGTCGGCTAGAAAAAATTCTCTAGATGAGATTAAAAAAAAAAAAAACTTTTGTTTAATTTTTATCATGTCTTACAGACATGATAAAAATTAACTCTCTCTTCTTTTTGTCTGGGAAGGATGTCTCACCCTTTCTAAAAATAGACCATCACTCACCCTTTTTCAAGGCAATTATTCCAAGAATGAGTTATGATCTATTTTTAGAAACGGTGAGACAACCTTCCTAGACAAAAAGGAGGGACAGTTAATTTTTATCATGTCTAGAAGACATGATAAAAACAAAAGTTTTTTTTTTTTATCACTTAGAAAATATTTTCCAGAGCTCTGAGAATTTTTTTTCCAGTCGACTCGATGATCCAAACAACAAGACATCCAAAATTGTTTCTAGAAGAAACTCTCGCTTCTCTATTTAAACCCCTCGCGTTTCCAACTTCAGATCCGTGTGTGCTGTGCACTCAACCTAGATATGCGCTTCTCCTCCCTCCTGGAAAGAGCCTTTTTTTTCCTGAGCTCTTAGCATTTTTTCTCAGCTTCATTTCCATTCTCCAGGTTTCTGTCTCCTCCTTTTCGTTAACACTGCAAAATTTCTAAATTTCTCATCACTCGGAGCTTGGAAATCTGTCATCAAAAAAAAAACATGACATAGCTCTGTTTTCAAGGAGTCGGTTTAGATTCGTCAGGATCATGGCTGATTTTCCATGACGGCTCTCCAACCTCAATATTAGAGTTTGAAAGGAATAAGGTAAAAAAGTTCGTCCTAGATATCCAACGAAACGTAAAAAGAGCGACGAGGATCTATAAAAGCTACGACCCTTTCCAGAAGGGAAGGGAGCAATGGATATTCAGGTGAGTCCACAGCATGGACTGCACGAAAATGAAACGGCTTCCGCAGATAACGGAATGTTCGAGATGTCTCTCGTCGATCAAGTCAGCTGGTAAAATTTTTCTAAGAGCTGAGAAAAATGTTCGCATACCTTCACAGAAATTCTTTCCAAGACGGAGAAGTGTGTATCCAGGTCGAATTCACAGCACAGACTGAACTAAAGTTGGAAACACGAGTGGTTTAAATAGAGAAGGGAGAGTTCCTTCTAGAAACAATTTGGATCTGTCTTGTTTGGATCATCGAGTCGGCTGGGAAAAAATTCTCAGAGCTTTGGAAAAAATTTCTGAGTGATAAAAAAAAAAAAAAACACTTTTGGTTAATTTTTATCATGTCTTCTAGACATGATAAAAATTAACTCTCTCTTCTTTTTGTCTGGGAAGGATGTCTCACCGTTTCGAAAAACAAACCGTGACTCATTCTTGGAATAATTGCGATGAGAAGGATGAGTTTTGGTTTCGTTTTCGAAACGGTGAGATATCCTTCCTTGACAAAAAGAGGGGACAGTTAATTTTTATCATGTCTATAAGACATGATAAAAATTAACAAAAAGTTTTTTTTTTTTTTATTGCTCAGAAATTTTTTCTCCCCCTCCAACCAACTCAATGGACTAGACGATGAGTTTTTAAGAATGGACGTTTTGTTATTTATGCAGATATTCCGAGTTTCGCGTCAGGTAAATGCGCGCTCACCTTAGATTGGATTCCCTTCAGACAGGTCTACAGATTGGATAACCCATCAAGAATTCTTCGACATGTTTTTGGAAAAAAGAAATCGTCAAGAAGTGAGTATTGATTTTGATATTTTCTTTTCAACCTTGAGTCAGTTTCTAGTACATTCCTATACTAATTCCATTGTATTTTAAAAAAATAATGTCAGCACGGACTGATCTGACCCGAAACGCTTGCCCATCCAGTTGGCTGCTGGAGGGAGGGGGAAAAAAAAGAAATTTGTTTTGAAGGATACGTCAATTCTTTTCTAAAAATAGATTTCTAAGAAAAGAATGAACCTTTGTTGGAAATCTATTTTTACAAACATGTCTAGACAACATGTTGACAAGAAAAAAAAATTCTTTTTTTTTTTCCTGAGAGTGAAATGATTTTTTTTCTTTCCACCCACTTTTCTTATTCTTTGGGAGGAAGGAAGAACTTCCCTTCCCCCCGCCTTTTTTCCACTAGTATTTATATAGATCCGAGTTTTTCTGCTTACAGGGTTCATTCTCGTTCTTCCTTCTCAACCGAGCAAAACTAAAATGTCGACCGATGCTGTTGCAGTTCTACCTACCCTGGTGGAAATCACGCCCGTCTGTCATCTCGATGTAGCTGATCAATGGGAACCGCTCTCCCGCTTCGAAGAATGGTTTCGGGACCCGGAGCGTATGGAACAAATCGTCCAAGAAACCATGTGCTATTTATCCTGTTACGATGGAAAAATCCTGCATTATTTTTCGTCCATCGAAGTTTTCAAACATTTTGCTTTCCAATCGATGATGGAGGCAGGAACCTTTCGCTTACACGCTTATCTGCGATGGGAAAATGTGATCGCCGTCGATGCTGGAACTTTTTTAAAACTGTTTAACGTTTCACCCGAGTGGGTTCATATTCTTCAAACCGGAGAAGCTTCTATCCGTCTTTATGGATGGGAAATGGAATCAGAAGCCGACGGGTATCGTATGATTCCCTATCGACTGCGAGCTCGCTCCGTGTACATTATTCACGGACCTCTTTACTACCAACTCCAATTTCATGACAAGACGGTGTTTGCCGTAGAAGCCCTCTCCAGGAAGAAAATGGAGTCTTTACGAGCGTTGCATCCTGAACAGCATTTTCAATTCCCTGCTCGCGAGGAAGAGAGGAGAAGGAAAAGATCCAGAAGGAGGAGACACCTAAAGAGGTACTAAAAAGAAGTCGGAAGGTAGAAGCATATTTTTTTTTTCATTAACGGAAAAAAAAAACTGTGGATCATTCTTTGTATATTTCTTGGAAAAAAAAGACTAATAGTCATAATAGAGGGAGTTAGGAGGGACCCTATCTATATATAACTCTCTATATAAATCGGAAGCGTCAACAGGACGGTCCACCGAAAACAATCTATCCTATCTTTCTCAGAGCAGAGTGGAAAAAAGGCCAAGATGCGTGGACTCATTGGAAGCAAAAAAATTCGAGTGGTTTAAATAGATAAATGAGAAAAGATTTTGAGAGGTGTTGTTTTATGGATGGAGCTGGCTGGGAAAAAAAATTGGCAAAGCTCAGAGAAAAAATTTCTGAATTGAAAAAAAAAAAAAAAAAAAAAAAAAAACTTTTGGTTAATTTTTATCATGTCTTAAGACATGATAAAAATTAACTCTCTCTTCTTTTTGTCTGGGAATGATGTCTCACCGTTTCGAAAAATAGATCATCACTCATCATCCTTTCTAAAATAATAGAATTTCAAGAATGGGATATGTTCTATTTTTCGAAACGGTGAGACATCATTCCCAGACAAAAAGAAGAGAGAGTTAATTTTTATCATGTCTATAAGACATGATAAAAATTAACATAAAAATTATCATGTCTCATAAATAATCAAGACATGATAAAAATTATCATGTCTATAAGACATGATAAAAAATTTTTATCATGTCTATAAGACATGATAAAAATTAACCAAAAGTTTTTTTTTTTTTTTTTAATTCAAAATTTTTTTTCAGAGCGCTGAGAAATTTTTCCCAGTCGACTCACTCATCCAAACAAGACATCTAAAATTGTTTCTAGAAGGAGCTCTTATTTTTTTCTATTTAAGGAACTCGAGTTTCGGCTTCCCATCAGTCTGTACTGTGCATTCAACCTGGATACCCATTCTTTGGAGATAGGGGGGAAACTTTCGCAGTTTTTTTTTCTGAAACTCTCTATGGATCAGAGAATCTCACACATATCCTCCTCCGTGGATCGAAATGGACTGACCGCCACATCTGTTTTAGATAATAGTTTTGAGTTTTCCACCTCCTCCCCAAGATTGGACTATCTCAATATTTTTTTTAAAGAAAAACAAAATTATTTTTTATGATTATTCTACAATTTTTAGTTTTTCTTTCCCCCCACTCCTCTTTAAGAAGAATAAAAACATAAAGCACATTGAAACAGTTCCGATAAATTTTGAAACTGAAAGTCCATCACCTTGTTCTCCACGGGACTAAAATAAGTTTCCCCGGTCTCAGAATCTTCTTGGATTTGAAGAGGTTCTCTCATCACACTCTGAAGCCAGGTCGAAAATAGGAGAACGTCTGGACCCAAATCGTTGAGCAGTCTTTCCAGGGAATCGAAGGTGATAAAAGGGGTATAGCGGAGAATCCGGCTGGGGCGGTCCGACGTATCGATCCAGAGATCCGTCGTTAAGGATCGGTAAGGGCGAAAAGGGGCTCGAGAGATCCATTGCTGAATAGTCCGTTGACCTTTCGGACTCATCCAAGTCCCTTGCTGGGAAAGGCAAGTCACGAGTTCCGATCCTCGAAAATAGAGCGTGCCCGACCCCAAGTAAAACGTGAGGGGTATTGTCTTGGCGAAACGGAAACGAATCGCGAGGGAAAAAGACTCTCGCCGTAACCACTCCATGGCATTTGGTTTTCTCTCTCTCTCTTTCTCCTGAGGACGAGATGGAAAAAAAAAGAAAAGACAACTTTTCTCTCAGCTTCTTTTATATATTGGAAGAGAGAGGGGAAGGAGTGTTCTCGAAAAGACTCATGGGAAATTTCCTCTTCTTCTTCTTTTTGGGGTAGGTGGGAGGAACTCGTTTTTTTTTTTGGCGGAGAGAATGCGTCGGATGACATCCCGAGACATTTAAAAAAAAGAATAGATAGGATGGATTCTTCAAATGAGAAATGCGGGGTGGCTAAGGGATCTTATTTTAAAGAATATTATTACCATTCTTCGAGGGTGAGACGTCTTACCATTAAGTCAGGTAACCCGAGATGATGAGCATTCCTTTTGACATGCCTCATATGTTTTCTAATAGTTATGTAACATAAATTTTCCAGGCTAAGAATACGTGGTTCAACAGCATAATTGAGTAACCGCATATTTTCCTCTTCCAATTTTCCATTTTTTCGCCAGCGTTCTAAAACGGTTTTGGGATCGCAACACCGGACATTTGCACCAGCAAGCAACAACATATCCACGATGAGTTTGCATCGTAATTGACAGGCATAGTGTAAAGGGGTAAAACCAAAAATATCATGTTTGTTCATGTCGCATCCAAGAAGAATCAGTTGCCGAACGATATCATCCATTGAGAACAAAATAGCGAAATGTAAAGCATTTCTTTTCGTTAATCTGTGTTCATAAAAAACGGGTGGTTCCGCGTTTATTATTAATTTTGTGAATATCCATTGATGAAAAATGTTAGAAAAACTCATATTGAATTCAACTCTATTAAATTTACGCGTAGCTTCTTTGATAGATAGGTAGGAGATATCCTTAAATTCTTCACTGGACGGGGTTCTTGAGAAGAGAGGGTAGAACCATGTTTGAGAGCACACACTCATTCTAAAAGGAAACACGGATTGAACTAAAGCGAAACTCGGAATGCTTAAATAGATGAGCGATAGTCCGTTCTTAAAAAATTGGATGGTTTTGTCCATCGAGTTCGCTGGGAAAAATTTCTGAAAGCCAAGAAAAAAATTTCTAGGCCTTGAAAAAAAAAAAAAAAAAAAAAAAAAACTTTTGGTTAATTTTTATCATGTCTTAAGACATGATAAAAATTAACTCTCTCTTCTTTTTGCCTGAGAATGATGTCTCATCCTTTCGAATATGTTTCTAAAAATAAATTTCCAAGAAAGAAATGAGTCATGTTCTATTTTTAGAAGCATATCGAGACAACAGGTTATCAACATCATTTGAAAAAGAGGGTTTTTATCATGTCTAAAGACATGATAAAAATTAACAAAAAGTTTTTTTTTTTTTTTTTTTTTTTTTTTTTTTTTTTTTTTTTTTTTAGTTTAAAAAATTTTCTGAGAGAAATATTTTTCCCAACGACTTATCTTTTTTACTCCTACCTACTTTCATTCCACCCTCTCACTCTTTCTCTATATAAACGATTGCAGAAGGAATCGCGGCTCATTTTCTTGAGCAGATAGGTCGAGAACAGATGGCTACGGGAGACTTAATCATGACGTGTGAAGACGATAATGAACCCTGTTTGGACTTGCAACCTTCTTCGCCTTTATATGAATGTGTTTCTTCGGAGAATGAGTATATCACGTCGTGGTCTGATATATCGCCAACTCCTTCTCCTCCACCTGTCCGCCGTAGGATCAAAAAGAAGAAACCTAATCCAATTCGTGATACTCCTTCTCTGAATTTCAATCCGCCGTTATCGCCCATTTCGTCTTCTTCCTCTCATTATTCAGAAATAATGGACCAATCCTCTCCACCATACATGCGTTCTACAATCGAAGAAGATCTTCCCTCCTCATCTCATTCTACTTCTTCTACTAAAAAAAAGAAATATCGAACTGAAATTCATCCGAGTGTCATAGGTGTGCTGGCCATCACGTCTGATGGATACACTCTGACAAACAGTGTCCGGTTTGCCTCTAGAGACATGAAAACGTATCGACCGCATACCAAATGGATTCAGCAATTGAATGAGGATCTGCGAAAACTTCATATTAAAAGACTGTATGTCGCGAATGAACATTGTCGAAAAAAAATTTATCAATTGCTCCGTGTTGAATCTGTATGGACAGTAAGCTATAAACCTTCTCGTCGTCCACAGAAATGTGAGTATTGTGGAACGAAATATTGTCATCGATTTATGGCTATGATCGCCCTGCAACAAATAGTGAAATATGGTGTCAATAAATATATTCATTGAAGAACCAAATGAAGTGTCTTTTTTTATAGATGATGATTAGTATTTTGTCCAGCCTCCTCTGTGTTCTATGACAGATGCAATTCGTCGAGGCATGGACGCGATTAATGTTTCAAAATAAGTTTCTTCCAAACTATAAAAAGCATCGCGGACCAAGTCCCATAATTCCAATCGGTTTCGAGCTACCCGATTCGCTAATCGACGTTCTAATTCCGCCCAAACATTTTCGACGGGATTCAAATCAGCTCCTTTAGGAGGCCAGTCTTCGACCATAGGAATTTCATGTTCTCGAATCCATTGTGTGACGCGTAAACTCGTATGGATCGGAGAGAGATCGTGCATGAACAAGAGACGGTGTTCGGTGATCAAAGGGTTTAAAGAAACATCGGGAGGTTGACTATGATCGAGAAGCACCGGCTCTAAAATATTAGAGAGGTAATAGTCGGCATTTAAATGCTGGATCCCGATTCGACGGATTTGGTTGGGAAATTTTCCGCTCATGCACATCCAGACACTGAGATTAAAACGACCGGAACGTTGACGGCCTTCTAACGCAGAAGAAAAATAACGTTCGTCTTGATAACGCAGGACCTGTCGAGGCCGCCATACGCGAATAGGACCGTACCCGATCGAACTGAATACTTTCTCGTCGGAAAATATAATCCGGGACCAATCGTCGACCGTCCATTCTGCACGCTGAGAAGCAAAGTCGTAGCGTCGTTGACGATGAATCTCCCGCAAATAATCTTTTCGGACGGGGATGCGCGACACTAATCCTTTTTCTTTTAATCGTCGACGAACCGTTTCAGCGGTGCAAGGCACTTGTAATCGACGACCAATATCCGTCGCGGGTAAAAAGGGATCACCCGTCGACATTTCAAAAATACGTTGATCCATTTCTTGGGTCGTGGCTCGAGGTCGGCCGGATTTGTGTTTGGTTTGATAGTTCTCCTCATTTTCCGAGGAGCGGGAGATCCAATATTGAACTGTGGAAGGAGCGACATTCAAGTGTCGAGCAATTTGACGAACCGTTTGCCCTCGTTCATAATACAAACGACGAATTTTCCGTCTTATTTCAATAGGTGTATACGGCATAATAAGAATAATACAAGTAGGATCTTGGTTACCATGTTCCTTGATTTCATTTCAACGTGTCACGGTCCCGATAAAATCGTAGCAGGTGTCAATGGTCAATTGCAGTGCACGGAATGTGATCAAATTCAAGATGCGTATGCTTTTATTTTACAAGCGTCCTTTCCTGATGACAGTGATCCGTTCTTATCGGCTCGTCTAGCTCGAGAATATGCGAATTGGACGGGAGATTTGAACGTACCCTGCACATTTCCTCTCATAGGGATTCCTGGTATTTTACCGATCCGTAATGTTTCCGTCACGTTACGTATTTTATTAAACGGGATTCGATTATTACAATGCGTGAATGCCCCTTTTCGATCCCAGGCCGAACCTTTTGAATCGTAAGAATCGCTCGAACGGTTCATGATCGAATACATGGACGAATACGCCCAGCATATTGAAAAAATCGCCGACGAAGAGAATCACTCCCAAGTCGATAAAGCGGCTCTGCACGCTCTTTTCACCAACATGAAATCGCTCATGGAAAATGTCCATCAAGACGAGGACCAACCTTTCAATTTCTTAAGTTATTATCACAAAGTCCTAGCTCCCTATGTAAAAATATGTGACGGCGACGATGCTTCGTTCCTTCTACCTCCTACTTCCAAGGATGTTGAAAAGGATCCCGCTTATCAATTATGTTTGGAAATGAAAGCCTCGAATCAAATTCGGGCTCGTTATTCTCCTTACACGACCCTATTTGATCTTGTGCACGTCATGATTTATTGCAATTTATGCCGGAACGAACTCAACGTGGTGGCGAATTTCGTGTTTGAGTTTGGAGTTCGCATTTGTCGTCTCCCCTTCTTCTTCAAAGAATCGTTCTTGACCCAGCAATTGCGAAAACTGGTCACTTCTCAAATTACGTACCATCGGAATACAGAATTCTACTACCTCCTTCGAGAGATTCAACAAGGCGGCACGTGCGATGCCTTATCACTAGAATTTATTGAGAAAATGAGTCGAATCGAAACCTTTTTAGCGAAAGTGTTCCTAGGAAAAGCGGATGATCGAATAAAGCAGTTTGCGTTCAAACAAAATTTCCCCTACGTCCTGTTTGTTCCGAAAGAAGACGAAGAGACGACGAAAAAAGCCACCCAAATTGATGAGTACCTCGGATATTTTTTCGGGACCGGGTTTATTATTTCCAAGCTCAAAGGTAAAGGATTAGTGAAAGGTTCGATCGCGACGGGTAAGAAATTTTACCGTCTTGTACAGAAAGTGGCCTTGAAAATACGCGAATTTGAAAAATCCGACGAAGAAATTTTCTGGACGATGGAAATGGTGAAACTGTTCTTATGTTCCGACGGGTATATGGAAAAAGAATTGAGAATGTTACTCAATGTAGCGACGAAGGAATCTCAAGTTCCCTCTCGTCAAGAAATATGTCAAGGAGGAGGAGGAAGAAGAAACGAAGACGGCGAAGAGATGGATATGTCATAATCAAGTAAATCATTGGGAAAAATGGCAGACGCAGAGGAAGAAATCTGTGGAATTTGCCTGAAGGCCTTCAAAGAAACGAAACGCCATAAAGTCTACAATCTCGATTGTGAGCATTCCTTTCATATTAAATGTATAAAGAAATGGATTCGAGAGTATGGTAAAAAGAAATGCCCGACCTGTCGGACTCGTATCAGCCAGGATGATATGCTGTATATTACCAGCGGAACATTGCAAATGGAACATTTAAGAATAGATTCGGATGAAGAGGAGGAGGAGGAAGAACCAGAGGTGGAAGAACCGCCAAGGCAACGACGAAGACGAAGACCCGAAGAAGAATTAGTCGATCTGGGAGGCCATGGTCTCATTTTTTCAGGGCCTAGTACCAGTCAAATGAGACCCAGAAGACAGAGAAGAGAAGATTTAGTGGGAGATTATGCTTATATGGATACACCTAGACAAAGTTCACCTACCTCAGATGATGAAGAACGGGAAGTCAATCCTTATTTTGGTCGACCGAATGCATTTTGGAGAGAAATGAGACGACAAAGACGAAGTAGAAGGAATTAGATGATTCTTAAAATAAAAATAAAAACAGTAAACAAAAATGGAAAAGTAAGACTGATGACTGGTGTATAATATTTCGTTATCAACAGATCCATCTCCTATACATTGTTATATCAACAGATCTATTTCCAAATGGAAAAGTAAAACCGACCGACTGTTGAAAAATATTTCTCAAAAAATCTGATAGTAAAAAAAAAAAAAAAACTTTTTGTTAATTTTTATCATGTCTTTTAGACATGATAAAAATTAACTGTACCTTCTTTTTTATTTTGAATGATGTCACCTTTTCTAAAAATAGATTTCTAAGAATGAATCATGCTTTTCTTGGAAATTTATACTTAGAAACATGTCTAGACAACATGTTGACATCATTCCAAACAAAAAGGAGGGTAGAGTTAATTTTTATCATGTCTAAGACATGATAAAAATTAACAAAAAGTTTTTTTTTTTTTTTTTTTAATACCACATATTTAGAAATATTTTCCACCAGTCGGTCGGTTTTACTTTCTTTTTTTGGAGATGTTGATAACGATATATAAGTCGATATATAAGTTTCACTCACTGGGTTCTGATTCATTCGTTTTCGCCTTTGCTTTCACGAGATATCGAGACCGCTTCAGCATTTCGAAGGAAGCCCCTTTGATGTTATACTGTTTCTTCAATCGTCGCTTTAGATTAAATAAATACTGGTAATGATTTTTTCCAAATAGTTTGGATGGAGGAGCATTGAAAAGAAACTGGAATAACTTTATCTGATTTGGATCCTTATAGACTTCTAAAGATTTAGACGCAAACGCTTTTCGTTTCTCTGGATCATCGTTTAGATATCCCAAGATGTGAATCATCCTCAATTCCGTTTCTAAAAGTAATAAGACTATCAGCGACAGTTCATCTGTTTCATAATTGGAGAGACAGTGATTACGGATTTGATTCATCTGCTCTGCTGTAAAAAGTTGGTGTTTTCGACGACGAGGTTTCTTGACCACCACCTCATCTGCAGAAGGTAAGAACCATTTTCGTCGAATAGCATTTAAAGCATTTGAAATATATTTCGCGGAATGTTGTTTCTGATCGATAAGATATTGGTGATATTCTTGAAGTGTTTCGGTATGATTTAGATCTTTATGCATTTGTAAACACCAAGTTTCATATTGATTTTCATAAATAGAGTAGACTAATTTACTAGTTTTTGAGGGAGACATGATGCTTCTTTTATTTTTGGTATAATGAAGAACTCTTACTTATTTATAATTTTTTTAATAGGTTTTTGAATCAAAAAAAAGTATTTATAATAAGAAGAAGAAACAGTAGAAACAAAATGGCCGAATGTTGTCCAATTTGCTTAGACGAACTCATTGCCGAAGATGTAGAAACCATTTCTACTTTAACGTGTCAACATCAGTTCCACACGAAATGTATTGACATTTGGAGAGAAAAAGCATTGACGTGTCCTGTCTGCCGAGAACCGTTTGAAGATGTCCTGCAGAAATTAACTTATGTTTCTCCCTTTGCGACGTATTATGTTTCTCCCTTTGCGACGTTCTTTTTTATATGATGTAATTTACGATTATGAAAACCGCATCAGGTTTTCAGACGATGAGGCTGATTTAGATGATTTACTCATGTATGAATTATTGGGACCTTGGGAAACTTCTGATGAGGAAGACGAGGAGGAAACAGAATCAATCGAACCTGAGGAAGAAAACCAGAGTGAGGAAACTAATTGAGACTGGAAAAAGGAATCGAGACCATAGATGGGTTTGAGTAAATTAGCCGATGACGGATGTAAGGATCGGACTCGAACCGATGGAATGGATTGGGACTGATATTCATCCCATTTCTTTAATCCCATCCGAAGATTTAAAGCCAATGACTTTTTCATATATTCGGAAAGAAGGAATCGCCAGGTTTTGGGACGATACTTTCCAACAATCTCGAGAGCGTTTAACATGCTGAGATAGCATTCTTGAGCTGTCCGACACAGTTTCAAATGAAAGACAACATCCATTTCATTCTCGACTTGCTTCCACCATCTCCCAGTTTGATATTTCCTTGGGTACAGCACTTCATTGTGTGGATATATTTCAGCCTCATCTTCGATCCACGGTTTCATGGTACTGGAAGGAAGGTAGTAGGGATCGCCTAAATGATAATTCAGTAACTGACAATTAGATAAATTGAGATGAAGATGGCTCGTGAAAACGATGAGACGATCGGCATAGGCTGGTTTGACCACCGAGTCTCCAAAATTCGGTTCGATCCAGATGAGAAGATCGCAATGCGTGCCGTCGCATTCGTAAGACGGATCTAACCCGCTGACGAACCAATCGTTGGAATCGTCGAGAAGAATATGGACCGTTTTATGATGTCGAACAAAAAGGGTTTCCAAATGATAGGATAAGAGGGAAAGATGCCTTCCTAAATTACCTAATACAACGGTCACGGGTGCGTCTTGACATTTCTTGAAAAGATCTTGAATGGAACCCATGCTGGTTGTTCCGCATACTTGATTCCCGAGACGAGTCAGAAAAGATCCCATGCTTCTTTATTTTTTTAACGCAGCTCGCATATATTCTTGATCTTTCTGGAATTCCGATTCAGGATAAGGTGGCTTTTGAAGACTGGCATTCACTTCATTATGAAATTGAAACCAGACGTGGGCAAAGTGTTCGCCTAAAAACCGTTCTTTATACGTTTTGAGTTTGGATAAGTAATGATACACACAAATCCCGCATCGGAGAGTTCGATATAAAGATTCTGTCACAAAGTCTCTCCAAAGAGTTTTCGCGAGACGAATATCCTCGTCCTGCTCGTCCTGAACTGAAAACGCTTCGGCCATCCAATGTAAAAGCCGCCAGTAATAAGGACCAAAGACCAACGTGTTGTGGTAATTGATGTGATGAAAATAATCTTCGGCTGAAAAAGGTTGTGGGGATACGGAAATGCCGATCCGGGTCATCAAGTCTCGAATCGCCTGACTTTTCCCCTGGAGTAATTCAATCACCGCTTCGTCTAAAAAGAAAAAGTATTCGCTCTTCCATCGAATACGGTACAGGAGCGTTAAGACGCAGTACGTAGTCAATTTAAAGAGTTGAATCCAACTGTATTCGCCTACCCAAGCTCCAGGTCGTAGAAACGTCCGTCCCCATTTATCTTGGTTCATTAAATTGGCCATGAATAATAAATAGGTGACGACGACTTCATCTAATCGTTGTTGGGGCTCTTCTTCTCGGAAAGCGGTCGTAAAGTGGGTGACGTCGATACCCGGAGGAGGAGGTGGAGAAGAAGGGGTTTTGAAGTGTAAAAGTTCATGAATTTTATGAGCCACGAACGGTGAAACACGAGCCTGGCTTTCTTGGAGTTCGTTCGAAACGATCGGTTCATCTTCTAAATAAGTTCGTTTTAAACGTTTAAAGGTTTGAGCATCCATTCTCTTTACTTAAACCACCATTGACGAAAACGGCAATACCAATCTCCCACGTCTTTATTTTGCACCAAACTGCCGAGCAATTCCCCGAAAGTTGTAAAAATCGTCAGCTTGCGAATGTATCCAAAAGCCAGAAAGAGAAAAATGAGTCCGTTGATGAGGAGGAAAAGGAGAAAGAACCAGCTTTGTGTTAAAATGAGACAAAACAGGATCACGAAGGACGTATACGCTCCAGCGACTAAAAGCGTTCCTAATGTTAAGGAATCCATTTGTTTTGTTTTCTTCTTCTTCTCTATTCTTGACCTAATGTCTCGTAATAAAGGGTCCGATACGTAATATTCTGGTAAGCATTATAAACGGGATGGTGGATAAAGAGAAATAATAAAATCCATAAGAGGATCGATACCATATTTTTGTTTTCTTTGTTCTGAGTCAGAAGAGAAGAGATAATAATAAAGTAACTCATATTAATTAAAAAAAATGGTTCGAAGGGATAAATCCAAATCTGATAAAGCGGAACGAAAATTGCTTCGAATGGAAGCAGCTCCTCCTAATCATGTAGGAGACCCAGTCGTTGACAACCCCCTTAACAATCACCCTCCAAGCAATCCATCTAACCATCCTCCTCCAATCCATGACAATCCTCCTAATAATGATAATGTAGGCAATATTCCCATGGACGTGGATGAGGAAATAATTCGTCGGCATAGGCGAGATCTCCTGAATTACGAAGAATACTACCCCGATCGAATGAAATCAGATAAGCGCTATGCCAAATTGGCTGACGGAAATGAGATTTATGCTAAGAATCGACAAGGAGATGAATTTTATATGCTGGATCCCGATGGAAATATTGTGTTTGCAAAACAAATCTCTCCCATCACCGGTAAAATAACCCCTGTCTATGCCGTCGATCATCTGAACCGTTCTATTTTACCCGTCGACGCCCAAAACCGTCCCGTGTATGGATATTTGATAGTGATGGGGAACCCATGTTTCCCATGGAAAACGGAAAAATGGTGTATCTGTTCTACGGAGGAAAATAATGGTATCCGGAAAATCCTCAGACCAAAGAACAAATCTATGCTTTAGACGAGCACCATCGACCCTATTTTGCTAAAGACGAGCATCAAAAGCCTTACTATGCTCGAAAACTCGATATCAATCAATTCCCTATCGAATATGCCCCTCTCGATTCCAACGGTCAACGCATCTATATTCCCTTAGAGAACAATAAATTCCAATACCCGTTTAATCTCGTCACAAAACGACCGCTGTTTGAACTCTCTCCGGATCAGGACGAAATGTATTTCCGAAACAATACGCTAGGTGAATATTATCCCGTCAACGAATCCAACGATGAAATTTACGCTCGAGATCGTTTGCACAATGAAATGCCGGCTAGGAACATCGATGGAACCCCTTATTACGCTAAGAGAGCGAGTGGGGACGAATACTATCCCAAGCAACTCAACGGTCTCGAAACGTATATTCGAATTGGAAATAGGGACGAACCGGCCTTAGATGCTTTAGGAGGAGGCATTTATGCGAAAGATGAAAACTTGGACGAATATTATCCGAGAATTTACCACAACGACAATGACGAATAAAGCAAAACAATTACCAAAGGATCTTCGATGGCAAAAGATGAGTATTATGCAGTCGACAATCTTGGAAATCAACGATATAGAAAGGATCGAAGGGAATTTGAAACATATATTACCACTGACGATCCCAGTCTACTGTATGCCCTAGACAAATATAAAGTTCCCCATTATGCTAAAAAACCCGTGTATATCGGTGGAGAAAAAAATTTGAGGAGTATTATGGAAAAATCAATAACTTGCCCGTCTTTCTAAAGTACCAGGGTCGAGAAATTTATGCCAAAGAGCATTCCGGGGCCGAAATGTATCCCAAAGATTTGTTTGGGAACGACATGATTGCTCGAGATGCCGACGGGCGGTATTATTATGCTAAAGATGAGACAGGAAATGAAAAATATCCCTTGTTGGCCGACGATACGGAACACAAGCCCGAATACATGTCTTACGCCCTCGATAAAAACGGTATTCCGTTCTATCCTATCAATTCTCAGGGTAAACCCATCTATCCTAAAAATGCTACAGGCGTGGAATTTTATCAAATCCTTCACCCTTTCACTCAGCAAGTCATCTTTGGAAGAGATACCGATCAGAACCAAGTGTATGCGCGGAAAGCGGATGGAGGCGAAATTTACCCGGACAGCGGTCAATTCGCCATGACGAGGTTGAAAGAATTCTTTTATGCTCATGATAAGAACGGGGTCATTATTTACCCGGTCGATCAACACGGCAACGAACGATATTTAGTGACGGACAAAGGATCGTACGATCAATTGATGAAAGATCCGGCCGTGAAACGATACGCCAAAGATGCAGACAATAATGAAATCTATCCGGAAATTATTCATGCCGATAAGCGCATTACCCAAAAACCTTTAGGAAACCGGTACGCTCAAAATAAATTGGGTGAATATTACTACCCGGTCGATCGATACAATAACGAGTACATTGTCCAGTTCAAGAAAGTGAGTGAGGAACAAATCTTTGCGAGTGGATACCCCATCACGTGTGATCAAATCATCATTGTTCCCAATTTAAATGACAAGCCCTGGACGCCTGCGTTTATACGAGACCCTAGAATTGAACCCGAAAATTTGATAGGCTACTTGTACCGATCGCATTCGAAACCGATGGATTATTTGACCAATTTGAGATCTAAACGCGCTTCTCGACACGGGTTCGAACCCTATAAAGTTATATATAATAACTCGGAGGGTAAAGTGGTCGAGAAAGTGGAAAGCGGTCTTCCAGGACAAGAAGATCCAGTGGAAGAGGAAGAGAAAAAGAAGAAAAGAAAGAAGAAAATATATGCCAACCCGATACAGTCTGACGAAAATAATCATCAATCCACCACCAACTGGACAAAAATCATTCTTTCTATGATAGGTATCTTGGTCATACTTGCGTTCCTAATCTGCATTAATATACTGTTTAAAAACTAAAGTCGTGAGAGAAAGAAAAATATCTGAAACAATCCATTCTTAAAAAGATTGGGATGTCTTTTCAATCCAGTCGGTTGGAAAAAAATTTTCAAAAAAAAAAAAAAAAAAAAAAAAAAACTTTTTGTTAATTTTTATCATGTCTTCTAGACATGATAAAAATTAACTATCTACTCTTTTTGTCTAAGAATGATGTCTCACCCTTTCGAAAATTAGACCATGACTCACCCTTTCTAAAAATAAAATTCCAAGAAATAAATGAGTCATGGTGTATTTTTAGAAACATGGTGAGACATCATTGAAAACAAAAGGGGTTAGTTAATTTTTATCATGTCTAGAAGACATGATAAAAATTAACAAAAAGTTTTTTTTTTTTTTTTTTTTTTCCCATTACAGAATTTTTTCTTAGCTCTGAGAAATTTTTTCCAGCCGACTGGATTCACAAGTCATCACCATTTTTTTAGGAATGAACTCTTCCTTATCTATTTAAGCATTTCGAGTTTCGCTTCAAATGTGTACGTGCTGTTGAAGAGGGACCCACCTAGATCCTAGTTGACTCATTCATGGGGAAGGAAAAAAAAAGTATTCTATAACGTGTTGGATAATGTTGGAGGTAAGTCTCTTTCTTTTTCATTTTTTTCTAAAGATTTATGAATGACAAACGGAAAGGTTTCTTTCTTGTACTCTTGAAGGCGATGAAAATAAAACAAAGCTTCTTGGAAAGCACAATATTTGGTCCGACCTATATGTTTCGGACAAAACGATGAATATTCATAGTTCATTGGTATGGGCGCGGTATGAAACGCCTCCTTGTTCTTGGAGACGAAATTGAAATAAATAGGACGGGCCAGTATCTGGTACAAAACATTAATTTTCCAATAATGAGGGCAGTAAATGTTTTTATATCCTGCCGTTAGAGCTACGAGAAACGGTTTTAATTGATCGTACGGCAAATGACCCTCATTCCATGAAAAGCCTGCGTTATATCCGCTAACGGTAAATGAACACTCGATACACTTTGTTTGGCGGAATAGGATAATTCAGACCACGGTATGGGTGGTTCCACGTAGATAATGCCTTGGGAACGATCATGGGTGATATAAGCCACTTCTTTAATAATATAGTCGGAAAAGTCATCATTATAAGAAAGATTAAGTTCTTTGGCGAGAGGATCACCATTCAATTCGAAACCTTCGAAATTGAGAACGATATGGGATTCCATGTTTTATTTTTATCGGTCATCTTGTTTCAGGAGAACATTGAATCTAAAATCCTCTACGGTTATCACATGAAAATCTCTCAATTTGCCTTTTAGATAGGTGGCTCCAACTAAGTGGATGGATTGAGTTCCATATTTTTTCTTTAATTGTTGGAAACAAATCCGCTCTGATACTTGTACTGCAATAGGTCCTAGACGTATCTTATCCTTGCGAGTGAACAGAGTTATATATTCTATACCCACTCGATGTTGACGAAACTTTTGTAGAAATTGTATTAAGGACCAAGATTGAAGACCCAAGGTCGATTTTAAATCTCTTTCCAAATTAAACGTGGCAGTATGGGAAATAAGAACAATATATCGAAAGGAGGGACCTATTTGTCGATTGAACCGTTCGGTGATTCGCCATGGAAGAAAGGATGAATGATTCATTTTTTTTTTAATTTAATTAAATTTTTTTTTCTTCTTCTTCGGTTCGAAGGATTAAACAAGCATGGCAGAGTATTACGATATTTCTGTTTTGAAAACTATTCAATTACCGATTGATCGACTCATCCGATTCGTGATTGGGCAAAATCCTCAACTTGAAAACTATCAAGCGACGTACCGGTTTCTGAATTTATTTTTTGAGATTACGCCTCGACTCGTTCGAGATTTTCAATCACAAGCCGTTGCTCATATCCGTCATGTGTTAGATAATATGTCGCAATATGGACACCTATATCTTTTAATCGATCAGCAGCCCCTGTTTAATGCCCCGGAATGGAATGATGAAGAATTTATTTTATCGAATGAAGAAATCTTAGACCCTATTCGCAAAATGGCCAGTCAGTTTTTTCCTAAAGATTCTGCTCATTACCATATCACTTGCATCTATCTCTTATATTTTTACGCACTACTCGCGAATCCGAAATATACTTGGATCACAATGGATTATTTAATGCACGGCAATAAATATCATCAATATTTATTAGCTAAACATGCTCATGAAGAAAAGTAAAAATAAAATCATTAGACGAGAAATTTATTTTTGAAAAGATAAAGCAATATAATGGAATTTTATCCGAATCGATATGGTAGCGAATATTACAAATATCGAAAAAAAGATCCAGTCTTTGTGAAAAGTGAATATGGTCATGAAAGGTATGCCATTCACTCCCAAAAGGGGGAAATCTATCCCGACAAAGGTGATCCTTTCGCTAAAACTCGAGACGGCCTTCCATATTATGCCAAAGATCGGAAAGGAAATGAAAAATATCCTCTACAACGTAAAAAATCCCTCGTTATTCAAGTTCAAAACGAATTCGTTCTGGCCAAATACGCGGACGGAAAAGAACGATACCCGGTGGATTTCCGAGGGAACGAATATTATTTAGTGAAAAATGAAGAACCTTACGTCCTGAAAGATGCCCAAGGTGAAATCTACTTTGCTAAAACATGTAGTGGAAAAGTCCTCATTCCCTGGAATTATTTTGAACAGTACAAGTATCTTCTCTCAGAACATTATAAACGCACATGCGATGCTGCAGGAAACTGCGTTTATCAATCCACGGTACCCGTTGAAGAAATTCTTAAAAAGTTGTTTCCATGCCTCTGTTTGTGCTTAGCTGAAATACCTACAATGGCTTTTATTCTAGCAGCTACATTAATGTCAATACCAGGACTGTAAGAACAACGTTCTTATATATAGTCAGTGAGAAGAGAAAGAATGACTCGAAGCTGGCTGAGAAAAAATTCTATTAAAAAAAAAAAAAAAAAAAAAAAAAAAAAAAAAAAAAAAGAACTTTTTGTTAATTTTTATCATGTCTTTAGACATAATAAAAATTAACTCTACCCCCCTTTTTTCTTTTTGTTGTGAATGATGTCTCACCCTTTCTAAAACTAGATTTCTAAACAAAAGAATGAGTCATATCGTTCTTGGAAATTTATTTTAGAAACATGTTGACACCTGATTCAAACCAAAATAGGGGTGAGGGGTGGTAAAGTTAATTTTTATCATGTCTAAAGACATGATAAAAATTAACAAAAAGTTGTTTTTTTTTTTTTTTTTTTTTTTTTTTTTTAATCTTTAGAATTTTTTCTCAGCTGTTAAGAAATTTTTCCAACCCGACTCGATCGACCGGACATCACCCTTTTTTAAGAATGGACTCTCACTTATATATTTCAGCATTGCGAGTTTCACTTCACATGATTCTGTGTTTTTGAAGAAGAAACATCTTGAAATCTGGCTTTCTTCAGTCAACTTTTGTTTTTTCCAAGTCATTACACAATGAAATGTTGGGAACCTACCTCATGCATATGTAAAAAGGTTAGTAATTCTTGTCTTTTTTCAGATTTTTGATGATAACATTATCGTAATAAATAACTTGTCTTTTATGCTGAGGCAGATCAATGGGTTCATCGTCCACTTTTAAATGTTTCGTGGTTGAGTGTTCTCCCTCTTCGTCGTCATGCTTTCGTTTGAGAGACGAATTCAATTCGGCATTTTCAAACTGAAGGGGTTCTACTATATCCAAAGACGAGGAAATATTATTTTCGGCTGAAAAGGAACTGAAATCCATTTCGGTCCGTTTCAAATGTCCAAATTCATCATTGAAACGCATAATGAGTTCCGTTTCGTGGATGGAGGTGTCGCGCATCGTTTTCAAAAATTGTCGAATGGCCGATTTCAGTTCGTTAAAGGTCGTAACAGAACCGGGAATGATTTGTACATCGGCATACTGTTTGAATTGTGTAAAAATATCGGTCGAAGATAGAAATTCTTTTTTGAATTCTACTAATATTTCAGGTTCGGAACGGTAACGGATCATGCCGTCCTCCATGTTAATATTGTGGGCCAGATGCAGATAAATCATTAAAAAGAAACCTTTATAGGAATCTTCGACGATAGAATCTTTGGTTTCGAGTAAATATTGATCCTGCATCACTTGTTCTGAGGTGAGGGATGGAGCATTTTTCGTAAACACGGCGTCAAAAGGAATTGCTACCACGCGATCATTAAATGCCTCTGTGGCCGTACACACTGGGAACGTATTGGTAGAAGCCATGAGTTTGGCACTGGGAATCGCTCCTACATTTTGCTCGTATAAATTCCGAAAACTGGTGGTCGAATTACCCGTGATTTCTTTCACGAGGTTTTCGTTTAATTTTCCCGACATTTCTTCAACAGTCACTACTCGACAACAAAATAACGAAGAGGCCAGTTCGGGTTGGGCTGATAGTCCTTGACCACTCGTCGTTTGTAAATTGACGGCTCGAATACCATGACTATAGCCTCCAAAGACCTTCGAGATCATTTGAAAGAATTTACTTTTTCCATTGCGCGTGTTGCCTTTCAAAATAAAAAATTTGCGACCGTAATTGGTCGCAATGAGAAGACTGGCCAGGACATCTAAAAGGTACATGAACAGATCGTATTCGAAACACGTATATTTACACATGTGCACATAAAAATGAAGCATGCTTTGAATGAGCGGGTTGGTTTCTAGTTTGTCATGAAACTCGCGCACTTTTTCCCGCAGCGTATCCAGTAAATCGTCCGTGAGGTCGAGAAAACAGCTTTTCAGATATTGTAGAAAAAATTTCCGGTCGGTTAATAAACGATAGATGGCTATCAAATCCGGATCGTGACGAAATTGTATCAACTCGTGTCGACTAAAATTGATGCCCAGACGTCGATCTGATAGGTAAAATTCCGGAACCGTCCCTCCTACATGACCCGTCAAGAGATTCAGAACCCCATCGTGGGTTCGAATATGCCATTTATGTCGATCCATTTGAATGATTTTACGATCAATGTTGGTTCGACTCAGAATGGACGAGACCACATAATTAATGTTGACCTGTTTCATAATGTCTGTGAAAGGACACATGTTTTTAGTTTTATCGGCAAACTGATTCCGAGCATAGGCCTGAATGGAGGACCAGATGGCATTCATCAGGTTTAGAATTTCTATCTGGTGGGGCACTTCTTGCCAGTACTCGTGGATATTATTCCACATATAGCGTTGAGGTTTCTTGCAGGAATTGTGCATGGTAATGACGAGAATCGGAAAATATCGCTCTTGAATTCGATGAATTTGTTCCACGAGCTGATCTCCAGACACCGAATATAAAATAACGCCTTTCATGGTTTTGATAATAGCTTCCAGTTTATCTTTAAATTTGTAAATTTTAGGATTGAGATTCGAACCACAAAAGAGGATCGTGTCGAGAGTAAAATCTTGGGAAATGATATCTATAATTTTACTGTTGATTTTTTCTACAGAATCTATGAGTTCGTGAGATTCTAATATCGTACGCAAATGGGATGCGAGTGTATGGGAGGACATTCGTAAATGTTGACACAAGGCACAAAAGACAGGTAAAAAATAGTAACCTTGATTGTACTGCATAATCGTACGAAGGGGATTGGGATCGGAATGCAAACTAGGATTGTCTAACTTGAGAGCTTGATTCACCGTCTGGAATACATCGTTTTCGATGACGATAGAATTTTGACTTTCCCGGTACCATCGTTTTAGAGCCCGGTTATTCGATTCAAAGTCTGAAATCACAAACCCGTTAAACGTGATAAAGTAAAACGTTTTTAACCAATGATGACCTTCGGTTCCAAAATCCTTCCCTTTGTAAATATACATCGGGGTTTTTAGTTTATACACAAACGTAGCCACTTTTTCATCGTCGGGTCCAGCTTCCTCATCTTTGCTAATAAGCGTGGGATACGATACTCGATACAAAGGATCGTACAGTGTCACCACAGGCATCATATATTCATAAAGTTGTTTTTGAATATCCATTGGCTGGAGGTGGAGCAGTTTACGAAAAAAGGAATTGGTATTATCCTTGCGACGTTTAAATTTTGATTGAATGCCTAACAATCGCATGCTGAAAGCATTGGGATTGGTCAAATCTAAACGCCAGGTGGTTTGTTCGTCTACATAAATAATCAGCATGGGTTCGTATTTATTCGTATAGGGCTTGGAGGAATTCACAAGCGTCGCATTCGCTAAAACGTCCAACTGGAAAATAAATTCAGATGTTTCGTGATAGAACCGGGGTTGAAGTTGGCTGCAGAATTGAATATAATCATCATGAGCGATCGAGATTTCCGGCAAATGGACATGAATACCACCTCCTGGACGAACAGCCACAATAAAAGTAAAATGCTTAAGGGATAAAAAGTAAAATTTTAAGGTTGAGAGAATAACAGAATCTACATAATCGTAGAGCATAGATGAAGGAAGGGATGCATCGCATTCGGTTTTAATATCAATATCTAGGATAAGGGAATGATGGGTCGTCGAGCAAAGATCCATCGTTAAAAAAAGATTTTCGGCAGACGTTCGAGTATAAAATCGAGAAAATTGTGCGTAGTCTTTTCGGCTACAGTAAAAGATTCCTCCCGACATCTGGTAGAAAATGTAAGCATCGTTGGGCGCATCTCCAACCGAATTAATCCTTGTTAAATAATGGAGGCTCTGCGACATGATTATATATCTTTAACTTGATTAATATTTCTTAAAAAAATACAAGCAATGCTTTGTAAGTAAATATCCTATAAAATCTCCACGTGCTCCTCTAAAGAATAAATAAACTGAGCACTTTTACCTTCATAAAGTCTGTTCCTATATACTGTTGAATTCACGGCACAGAATGATTTAGAGTGAAATTCGTTTCGCACATCTTAAATAGATAAACCAGAGTTCTTTCTAGTCAGAACTCAGAAAAAAATTCTAAAGTAGATATAAAAAAAAAAAAAAAAAAAAAAAAAAAAAACTTTTTGTTAATTTTTATCATGTCTTTAGACATGATAAAAATTAATTACCTTCCCCTTTTGTCTGGGAATGTTGTCTCACACTTTCGGAAAATAGAACATGACTCATCCTTTCTAAAAATAGAACTCCTAGAACTCCAATAAAAGAATGGGTCAAGGTATATTTTTTAGAGAGTGAGACATCCTTCCCTGACAAAAAGAGGGGACAGTTAATTTTTATCATGTCTAAAAGACATGATAAAAATTAACAAAAAGTTTTTTTTTTTTTTTTTTTAATATACATTTCAGATTATCTGGGAAATTTTTACCAGCCAGCTTTTACTTTTCTAGACATAAACGTCCTTGTTTATGTCCTTGAATGACGTCATCTCTCATGTATATATAAAGCGTGTAAGTTGGCTCTGTTGACTTATTCCTTTCGAGGAAGAAGGCGAGATAAAGTAAGCTCTGTCATGGATAATGAAAAGTACTACAATGTTTCGGATTATGTGGAAGCGTATGGAAATGTTTATAGACAATATTATTTTATAGCTGTTCGTTTCAAACTACCCATCTTCCATGTCGATACTTTGAAACATTTTAGCCCGGGTCTCGTTCGAGCACCTTGCATTCTCGTGGTCAGTGAAAATCGACTCATTTTCCAAGGAGAAAATTTAGACAAAGACTATCCGTTTCCTCATGGGTCTTTAGTCTTTTGCGTGCATGGAACAAAAGAGGATCCTCGTTGGATTAACGTCTCTAGAGATACGACCGATCAGTTTTTACAAAGTTTATTTCCCTCTCGAGATTTTATCAAGGTCTCCTATGAAAATAATACCTTATTTGTTTGTTCGACCATCAATCCGTTTTCCTTGTTCTGGAAAGTACTTCCTCGCAATATGGCTTTTCGCGCCTTAAGCGATCTGACGATGACCTACATAAAAAGAGAACCTTTCCAGTTAGAGCATTGCATGCGCCTCCGATTTTTCAAACGAAATACGCACGTCTGGGAATCGTGGTCCAACTGGTATCACTATTTACATCCCATGCTCATCCTCCACTTCATACATTTAACGGGACAAGCTGCGAGTGCTCAATTGGCTGCCAAACTTCATAAATTGTTTAAACGCTCCCTTCCACCTTACCTGCATACGGATTCTATTCCATCGGACTTTTATACTTGTGAAATTACTTTTGACGACACGAACCGGTTTAACCGGTGTTTGGTTTGTCGTTTTGAATATGTCTTTAGTGATGTATGTTTCGCCCATGATTGCGTCATTCCATCATGAAACGTTCCTCGACGTGAATCGTGAACAATGTAATTATTGGCTACCGTTTTACCGAAATAATGAATTATGGACCCGAGAAGGATTTAAAATATACGTTTCCCACTTTAGAAAGAATCGTCGCTACTTGAAAGAAGTCATGATTTGGTTATCGTCCCGCTCCGAAGAAAAATATCAATATATGTTGCTCGATTTGAACAAAGTAGCCTACCTTTTAATGATTTAAAAAAAGCAAAAAGAAAAGAATGTTACGAGAACTGGTTCGATGTCTTATTCAATACCAGTCCGACCCCACTTTTATATCTTTAAATGTCGTTGATGGTCTCAAACAAAATCTTCGAGACGACGTGATCGATGCTTTTCTCCTGAGTCGACCTTTACTCCATCTCTATCCTCAACTGTATAAAAAGAGTTCGAGCATCATCGATTTCTTGTTTCGCATTTCGGGCTTGCATTTGGAAGAGATTGTTCCGATGGAATCTCAGGACCTGGAAAACAAAATCGCTTCTTTGGAAACTCAATTGGAGGCAGATCGGAAAGCTTTCGAGAAACAAATCGAGACGCTCCAACAAGAGCACCGGAACGAAATGCGTTATTTTCTAGCGGAAAAAGAACAATATGTGAATACCGCTCGATTCGGAAAAGAGCATTCAGTCGTGGATTTGCAACGACAATTGGAACGCCTTACATGGGAGAAAGAAACCCTGCAGACTGAGTTGGAGCAGCTGAAACGGAATCACGAAACCTTACAAACTCAGTGGGAGCAATTGAAACGAGATCACGAAACCTTACAGACACAAATTCGAACGCACGAGTCTGAAGAAATACAATGGCAGAGGCAAATAGTAGAACAACAACAACAACAACAACAATTGAATAATAATAATAATATCGAGTTTCCAAACCGTTTGATGAACGAATGGCAAATGCTCCACCAACGCTACGAAACAGGACTTGAAGAATGGATGCAACGAACGGAAAGTTTAATCCGCCCTTTGCAAATGGCTTTACAAGAAACGATCGAGCAACTGAAACTTCCTCCTTCTTCTACGACTACGGTCATTGAAACTTTACCGCTCGAATCGCCTCCTTCTCAGCAGCTCATGATCGAGTCGTCGCGATCTAAATTAGAGCAATTACAAGAAACCCTCGACCAGTTTTTAACATCGTATCAATCGGAACAAAACCAGCACGTCCAGCAATTGAACGAGGAACTGAAAGGACAATTGACCCTTTGTCAAAACGAAAAACGGATGTTGGAAAAGCAGTTGGAGCAGGGTCAGAAAGAACGAACCGACCTCCTGCAAAAATGGAAAATCGAGTCCGAAACACATTTTCAGGAAGGTATTCAACGCGTTCTTGACACGCTGCAAAAGAAAAATCCTCATATCGAGACGATTCTTCGAGACGAAATGGCTAAACAAATAAAGGAGTTCCACGAAACGCAGTTTATGACGTTTTTACAGACGATCCTTCCCCCCTCATTTTGGAAACCTTTAGGTGCGATCCAAGATTGGAAAACGTTTTTCTTCCAGCAAATTCAAACGTATATCCAGTATTTACAAAATTGGCAAACCCAGCTTTTGAACCAATTAACACTTCTCGGGAATGCTTTAAATCAATCGCTAACGCCCGACAATTTAGCTCATACCATTCTTCACAGTCTCCCTTCTTCCTCTAAAAGCATGATGGAAGACACGACCCTCTTGCAACGATTGCACGATCTTCAACAATCGATTGAGAACCAGAACAAAGCGAAGGAGGTCCTACAACAAATCCAAGCTCAACTCCATCGGGATCGTAGCCAAGAACATAAAAAATTACAGCAGAGTCTAGAACATGAAAAACGGCAACGCGTCGCTTTAGAAAAGAAACTGGAGGTCCTGAAAACGAATTTGGTAACTCTGATACGGACTAAATGGAATGCGTATTTTGGGGCCACGGATTACGATCAGATTCTCGCGGAACTCGAAAAAGTATTCCAATTCAAAGAAAATCTAGAGAGGACCCTCGAAACGCAATTGGCGCAACTGAAAGGTCATTTTCCCGAAATACCGGTCGTTCAATTCGATAATTTGGCGTCGAGCATGATCGAATGGGCTCGACAGGTCGAGAATCGCAACGATTGTGAAGTCGAGCTCCGTAAAACCAAAGAACAACTTTTCGAATTGAAACAGAAACTCGATCAAGTCGAAAGTAATTATACGAAATGTAATGAGTACCTTCTCTACGCCAAAACGAAATTAACCACGTTCCTAAAAACGATCCTTCAGAATGACCCTAGTGATCAAAGAGAAGATTGGCCGCAAGCTGTTGTCCATCAACTCCAAAACGTGATTCACGAGCATCGACAATTTCAAGATCTCGTTTATTAACAAATTGTCACGCTTCGAGCCCAGTTTCCGAACATACCGGATCCCATTGAAGAATTGGCGAATTCGGTGATTTTATATTTCGAGCAGGAACGAGACCTATATCGACGGCAGTTGGAGGAACGTCCTCACATCACCGAAGTGAAAGAACCCACTACTGTACCGGCCATTACGTATCCTACGGATCAAGTGGAGGAATTACAGCGGGAAGTGAAAGATTTACAAAACCAACTGGAAGTGTCTCGGTCTCGAAACCAAACTTTAGAAAACCAACTGGCTAAAGCTCTCGTAGCTCCGCAGGATGTAGAAATGTCCGATACTTCGAAATATAAACGAAAGCACGTATCGACGGTCGACGAAGACTATGTAAGAGGTCTGTCATTAGATTTACAAGATGCCAAACACGCTTTAGATCGATGTCTGGACGAAAAAGCCCACTTGCAAAAGGAGTTGGAACACATTAAAACCGAACCAACCCCTTCTCCCTCCGTATCGTCCGATTTCAAAATGCTCAGCGACCTGTTTTATCAATTATACGTGTCCTATTTTCGATTACGATTTGATGTCGTGTACGGAAAAACCGTTTTTTCGTCGGTGGAATATATTAGATCCGTGCTGAATAAATTGGATTTCGTGGATCGAAGCATTCGATCCAATATGACGGTGAAAGAATGGACCGATGTTTTATTGCAATACATCAAATGGGACGTACAAACTCTGACAGGAGGGTTAGATTGGCAGGGGTCGCATACAGCCTACATTAAAGATGAATTCTTAACCTATTGCATGAATCAAACGATTGAAATCATTGACCGGTACGCGAAAGAATTGAGGAAACAGACCGAGATGTTTAGAAGTCCATAAAATAATAATAAAGGGGAACTATGGAATATTCAGAGTTAATCGATCGTATTCTTGCGCACCCGATTTTAAAAGCGGGGATTGACGAAATTGTTGAAAATAACCCGAGAACGTTAAACCTCGTGAGCCGGGAATGGAAAAATATATTAGCCAACAATCCTCAGTTTCAAGAGTTTCAAGCTAAAGCGATCCCGTTCCAGCATCCCGTAGAAAAAGGTTATATTCAGATTGAAAATATTAAAGATTTCAATCATCATTATAATATTCTCGTAGCGGGGTATTGGGTTCTCTGCGCTACTAATTATAAGAGGAATCTGAATGCCCATTCTTTCATATGTAAACTTTGTCCTCCTCTGGTGGACATTACCAAAGCCGTGGCCGCCGATCATTCCCAAATGCTGATTTCAGAACAATGTCGGTTCTTCATTGAAAAATGTAGACCTTCTCTCTGTAAAGCGTGTCGGAAATGAGTCAACGAAATGATCTGAATTCTCAGATGTCTCAAAATCAATGGTGTTTACGCAAAACCAAAGTGTTTGATGGAACGACCCTTTTAAACGTGTTTCAAGAAACCCTGGACCAAGAATTTGTGAATAACGATATGTTTATTGGTATTTTAAATATTAAAATTAATTCGCGGTACTTTTACGAAACGGATGCTTTGTATTGTAGAGTAGGAGGCATTTGTAGAGATATGATTCTCTTTCAAGAAGATGCTCTGAATATGATCGAAAAACCCGTGTTTCAGTTAAATATTTTAGAACCTTCTTCGAGAAATATTATTAACGAAACCATTTCCACTACCTTCGATAAAGAGAAAATCAAAACTGAAAAGGTGGATCCAGACCAGGTTCCCATCAAAAGCAAGATCAATCCAGATCTGTGCAAACCATTCAAGAAAGAGAAGCCTAAGAAGGAGGCTGAGGATGTAAAAGGCAATGAGGATCCAGTCTATTTAGGTGAGGTTTCTGCCAGTTCTATGAAGAACAAGTTTAGTAAATTTGCGTATAAACCATACGCTCTCAGGTCTCGTCGTGATCTGGATGATCTGGATTAGAAGTTAAAAAAAAAAAAAAAAAAAAAAAAAAAGCTTTTTGTTAATTTTTATCATGTCTTTAGACATGATAAAAATTAACTACCCTCCCCTTTTTGTCTGGGAATGTTGTCTCACTCTTTCGAAAAATAAACCGTGACTCATTCTTGGAATGATTGCCATTAGAAAGGATGAGTTATGGTCTATTTTTAGAAAGTGTGAGACAACATTCCCAGACAAAAAGGGGAGGGTAGTTAATTTTTATCATGTCTAAAGACATGATAAAAATTAACAAAAAGTTTTTTTTTTTTTTTTTTTTTTTTTTTTTTTCAGCCGACTCGATCAACAAGACCATCATTTTTTTTCAAGAATGTGTTCTCACTTATCTATTTAAGCCATTCGAGTTTCATTTCAGATCGTTTGATGCTGTGGTTTGTGTACAAGCTTCTACATGATGAAAACAGATTCTGTGTCAAGGTATATTACCATTTTGTTTTTTTTTTCCTTTTTACATAATAGAAATTTTTCTGTACTGACTTTTTAACCCCCAACCAAATCAATTTTTTTCTCCAAACCTTTTCGCATTTAGCAAGTTAGGAACCGCGTATCAGAAAACTGCATAGCATTTTTCATAATGAGATTATCGGGCAAATCCTTTCTCGTCAATTGTTTATTTAAAGCCGTTTCTTTGGGATACGTGATGCATTTGGATTGATAGAGATACGAAGATCCTGTTTCTTCTCCCATCACAACAATCGGTTCAGGGTGACAAATATCTTCTAACGTATAAAACCCAACCCCTTTCTTGTACGCAACATTCGAAATGACGGTTTCGGGAACGAGGTCTAAATTGGGTAGTTTATGAAAATCGAATAAACAATGCGCCAGCAGGAAATTGTAAAAAGGAGAGAATTCCGTTTTAGGGTCGACAAAGAGACCTCCATTCGCCATGTCGCATACCTTTATCTTGTCGAAGAGCGTCGCTACATTTGAATTATTAATATAGTGGTATAAACCGAAAGACGTTGCTGAAGCGTGCTTTTGAAATGTACCATCATTTCTTCTTGCATCTTCGTGGTATTGTTCACGCCTAAACCAATTTCGTTCGTGTTGCCAACTTTAAATTCCGTAGCAGTTCGTAATGGAAACGCCGATCAAACACATCCATGGCGTTATTGCGTTTCAAGTCGGTCGGGTCTTGAGAATACAGGTGGTTGATATAGTGCTCGATGCACGGGTTGAGTTTAAACGTGAGATCGTCCAACTGGACGTCGTGTAAATCGGGTCGGAAATGCTTATCCAGGAACTCGCGTGTCGGTAAAATGACAGTATTTTTCGGAAACGAGAAATTTTCCTTCACAATCAGGAAAACTCCAACGACCTTGGTATGCGATTCCGATTCCATTCGATGATAATAAATTTGCAATCCATAAGGATTTCGAAGATGGTTCAGGCAGAGAATATTCCGAAACGCCGAAATATTTTCCGACCCACAAGGAATTTTTCGATTACTAAAAATACAATTGGATTCGTTCATTGTCTTGGTTTCTGAAAATCCGGCAAGGGTCAAGAGACATGCGATTTTTTAACAAGTCTGGAGGCAAAGTCGCTAAACATTTTAAACAATTCGACATTCCTGTCAAACGAGCAGGGGAGGTCGCTAAAGTCGTCGCGAAGAATAAACCCCTTCAAAAAGTTTTTGATAAAGTGTTTAGTAAGAAAGCTCTTCTGACCGCAGGAGGGGTGACGGCCGTCGCGCTCGGTTCTCAATATGTCAACCAATACATTCGGGACAATTCGGGCTGTTTTCTCTACAACGGAGGGGACATGGTTTGTAAACTTAAAGAATTGAGTTGTTGTCAACCCGAACCTGTTCACGGGATCGAATCGTGCACGGGATTTCCTATTCAGCAATGGAATGCGTGTGAAGGGTACGACAACGAGAAAGAGGATACGTGTTGTCGATTATGTGATTGTCAATATCACGATTGTACACCGACGCAAGAATTGAAATGCCGTCGACCCACGATCGGAGAAGCTTTAACGCATTTCAGTCAAGACGTGACGGGTTCCATCACGAGTGGTATTTTAGATGTTTTGGGTAATATACCGTACCTAAAACCAATCTTGTTGGGAATCGTTCTTGTCATCATCGGCCTTATTATTTGGAAATTCGTATAAGAAAAGATGGATTTACACTTCAATCCTTAAAGACTCCTATCGATCACCTTCTTCATCATAAATATCGTCCTCGACTGAATACCGTGGTACCTCAATATATCAAATTTCATAAATTTCCGCCCTTCACGAGCCTCGTCACGCTCGAACTGGTGCGCGATCCAGAAGTACGGGAAGCGGTGCGAGACTATATTCAAACGCTGTTTCGAGAAAAAGAGAAATACGGCTATTTGTATTTTTTGAGTGAAAAAAACCTCGTACTTCCATTTACAATTCAATGGAATACAGAACTGGTCGTGGATCCACTGAACTTTTTTACTATCATTACGGAAATAGATCAGATAGCCGACCAGTTCGCTCAACGGGGAGATATGACGTACGAAATAACTCGCGTTGAAATACTCTATTTTTTAGTGTTGATTGTGAATATTCAACTCAATTGGATCACGGTCGATTATTTGCTACGATGTAATCAGATGTATGATTACTTGATTGCTGCTCCTAATCGAATCTTGACCAATTCCGAAATGGAAAAGAATACAATATGATCTCCAAGTTACGAAATGCTTCTTCTTCAACCCTCCTGAGCGATCTGAAGTAAAACTTGAAATGTTTAAATAGATAAGCGAGAGTCCATTCTAGAAAGAATTTTGAGATGTCTTGCCAATCGAGTCGGCTAGAAAAAATTTCTATAGATGGAAAAAAAAAAAAAAAAAAAAAAAAAAAAAAAAAAACTTTTTGTTAATTTTTATCATGTCTTAAGACATGATAAAAATTAACTCTCTCTTCTTTTTGTCTGGGAAGGATGTCTCACCGTTTGAAAAAACAAACCATAACTCTTCCTTTCTCATGGCAATCATTGCAAGAATGAGTCACGGTTTGTTTTTCGAAACGGTGAGACATCCTTCCCAGCCAAAAAGAAGAGAGAGTTAATTTTTATCATGTCTTAAAAACATGATAAAAATTAACAAAAAGTTTTTTTTTTTTTTTTTTTTTTTTTTTAAGCTCTTAGAAATTTTTTCCAGCCGACTCGATTCACAAGACATTTCAAGATGACGTCATCGTTTCAAGAATTGTGTATATCAGTGGATAACTTTCGCACTTCTTGTGAGTTGAGTTCCTAGCTGAGCTAAGGGAATCACCATTTCTCAATCTACAGATATTTGTTTCGTTTTTTTTTCTCTTTACAACAGAACACATGGAGAGGAAACTGGTCGTTCCATAAATTCAATTCTTAACCGGACAATATCGAGAAATTTTCGAGCTTCCCGACTTAGGCGAATGACGATCGGAGACGATGAATTTCTTGGTATAATGATACCTTCTTCTTCTTCGGTTTCGACCGTTTCGGCCGAAAAGCATATTTTATGTCGAGCCAAAGTTAGAGCCAATTGAAAGAGTTTCAGATTGCCGTACCTGATTTCTGGATCCGTGGAACGATTCTGATGATAAAATTCCAGCCATGATTGAACCAGGTAAGGTAGATGAGCATAGGGTTTAGCAAGTGGAACTGGTTTTTCTTCTTCGATTTTGGTCAGACACCATAAATCATGAGGAATGGAAGCATATCGAACTCGGTGAAGCGCATACTGACAATCGTATTCGTAACTCTTGAGAAACGTCAATTCGCTCACATCTGTGACGGGATGGAACAGACACGCCGTGTTTCTATTAGCAGGTTGTTTCGGATGAGATTCGAGCATGACATAACTTAAACATAAGAAAGCCTTTTTGTATTCAAACCCGATGATCGTCGAACAGAGTACGACCGGTTGAAGTGGATACGTGGTTTCTGGTTCGTAAAGAATAGGAATCCAGTGCACGGTCGTGGGAATGGCTTGATATTCCATGTACCGCTGATACGGTGATCGAACATATAAAATCGTTTCCGGTTCAGAACCGTTGACGACGAGTCCAATGCATTTCCCGTTAGGATTCGATCGAGTAGCATTTTCGAACCCGATTTGAAACGGGTATTCGATCAAGAGTCCGACCTTCTCAAGCGAATTTCTCTGATCGTACGTATTCAAAATATCTTGGACAATATATTGAGGATGATGCTGATACGTCCATTGTTTTTGAATGAGCGCCGTACTCTTATTGTACTCAATGGGAAACGGGATGGGTTTCTCAGGATTCACGGACGGTAAAAATTCAATAAAGGAAGACGGAAAAGCCGTTCGCGTTTTCAGAGGATCGTAATAAACGTCCGGTCGATCTTTCCATTCGTTGATGAAATTATGGACGAGGTCATTCTCGTGATGGACCTGGTTGGATAAAAAACAAAGACGATACCTTTTCCCTCCGTCATCTTCTGGTAAATGTAATCTTGGCCCGTTATCATCATCAAAGTAATGTCCTCCTGGATACGGTATATCCCATTCGTCTAAATATAGAATTGTATGATTATTTTGGGAGCGGTACACGTTTTCGAACACGGGATTTTGTAAATACCGTTCGATCGTTTTAGGATCTTTCACAAAAAATGGTGTGGCGAAAAGTTTGAAAAGATTGTGGGAGGATTCCGATGAATTCGGGATCGTGGGGAAAATGACCCGTTCGTTTTCTAAAAGAAGGATCCATGACGCATTGCGTTGAAGAAAAACGGTACACGACAAGTCCGACATTTTACAATAGGCGGCTAGGGCGAGAACGAGTGGTTTCTGACTCGGGACGACTTTATCGAAATGAACGAGTTTTCGAATCACAGAAGGTTGAAGCCGCATATGGGCTAAGGGAAAAAAAATCGTATCTTGAATCACATTGAATCCTCCTAAATGCAAGCCATGAAATTGGCTGTAAAGTGTAGCGTATTTATGAATATTCATTATCCTTTGTTTTTGAGAGGGTCGGATTAAAAAAAGAAGAAAATAGACATCTGAGAAAGTATCCGCAAGTGGAAAAGCTTACGATGAGCCGATTTTATAGTTGGCGTAGTATCCGAACTGACATTCGCTAAGGGGTCTAATAAAATCTAAAATCCATGGCTAGAGAATAGATGGGAAAGTCTTTTATGCTTCTGATAAAAACCGCTCGTTGTAAATCCAGAATCCATTGGTTAGAACAGATGCGGGAAATGTATTTGGAATTCTAATAAACAGACCAAACTGCCTCGAGTATCTGCAAGTGAAAAATCTTACGATGAGTCAATTTTATAGTTGAAGTAGAATCTTGGATCCATTAAGGATATTAATAGAACTTGTATGTAAATAGAGAGAAAGGAATGAACAAGATAAAATGAGTTATGAATCATTTCTCCGATCCGTTTTTGGATCTAATTATAAGACATTTATGCCTTTTATTCATACTATTCAGCTTTACTGTTTATTTGTCATTACATTAGTAATTTGTCTGACCATCTACATGATTTATGAAACACAGCAAGATAAACATTAGGAAAACTATGTTCCCCCTTCACGGTATTTGTTTTTCAGACATATATATTATGGATTAAGTTATTTCTTTATCAATAGCGTCAGATCCTGGCACCCATTCAAAAAATCATTAATAATAATTTAATATCATTAATAAAATTTTGAAACCTTCTAATATAAACCTTTTTATCAAATTTTTAGTAAAATAAAAAAGATCCTAAAATCCTTACCTTTTAAATCTAGTGTGTCCCATAGGACAAACCGGTTTGTCCTATGGGACACACTACATTTAAAAGGTAAGGATTTTAGGATCTTTGTTATTTTACCGTCAAGGAAAATTTAAAAGTTTTATGGAATCCTTATATTTTTTTAATCAATTTACTTTTTAGGTACCAAAAAAGGATTAGATTAAAAAATATAAGACGAAGTGAAAAATAATAGATAATAATTAATAATGAAGGGTAGGAATCAAGATGGATACTGAGGAACCTACAACTTTATCTGAAAGGAAAAGAAAAAGAAAAGCATATTTGAAACATTATTGGTCACTGGAACGAGTAAAAGAAGCAAATCGATGGAGAAAACGAGAAAGGCGAAAAGATCCAAACGTTCGATTCAAAGAAAAAGAATACCAACGAATGAGACGATGGAAATGTTGGGATAACGCTCTTCCTAAACATAGACATAAGCCTGACAATACAGTATTCAAACAATGTCCGTCGATGGAGGAATGTCAAAATATTATTAAACGTATGAATATTTCGGAAGGAACACGAGCTAAGTATGAATTTTATTTTAATGAATTCTATGATTGGTATCAAAAACATGGTGACGGTATAAAATATCATTATAAAAGAGCACTAGAGATATATGAAAAGTATCTGACTGAGGAAAAGAGGAAATCGTATAATAAAATAAAAAATAAAATCGTGTTTTTATACCGTTTGCTCGGTGAAAAAAGGGAGCGCTCGAAACAAATTCATATTAAAAGATGTCAAGGTCCTCTTCTTACATTAAATGATCTCAAAAAACTTAGAAAAATAGTTATAGATCGCTATGAATATGAAGAGATGGCTTTATTTATTCTTGTCATTCTTGAAACTGACTTAAAAGCAAACGAAATTTTAAAACTTCTGAACGAAACAGATCTTCGACGACATTATGCAGAAAAGAAATTGGCATCGTCCAATATATGGGATCAACGTAATCGGTTTTTGTATGAATTTTTGGCTTGGGTTATTGCCGGCCCACTTTTCCCTCGATCATTAGATGGTTGCTTAAGAAAATTAAAACGATTTTTTCGAAAGTATTTTCCGTATCGACCCTTTAATCCTTCCTATACTATCATTAAACGTTCCATGAAAATTGCAAAATATCGTAAATATATACGAGAAGAAGCTAAAAAAGAGATGGAATCAGTAACACAAGAGTCTATTCTTTAAAAAACTTTCAAAAAATATAGGGATCATTGCTTTTATGGATTGAAAAAGATAACCAGATTGGATCTTCAAAAGCACTTCGTAATCTGAAGTAGAACTCAAAACACTTAGATAGGTTAAAAAAAAATAGGATAATCATTTCTTTCTAGTAAAACGAAAAATAATTAAGAAGGAAAAATCTCTTACCTTTATTGAAGCATTTGTCGTAACGTAGAAGCTGCGTTGAAAGATGTTACCTCTTCAGCAGTACAGACTGATCTGTAGGGAATGTCGGATTGTTTAAATAGATAAGTGAGAGTCTGGATAATTAAAAAACCATAAGGATCAAATCGATTGAATTGGTAAAAAAAAAAAAAAAAAAAAAAAAAAAAAAAAAAAAAAAAAAAATCTCTCTTTTTCGTCCGAAATTGATGTCTTCAATTTTTCGAAATTGTGAGACATCATTTTCGGACGAAAAGAGGGGTAATTTCTAATTGCACCCAATGTAAGATAGAGTCACGGTTTGTTTTTTTTTTAAAAAAAAATTTGAGACATTTTCAGACGTACATTTTTTAATGATCCAGTTCATTACGGATCCCGATAAAACCGAGCTATATTCCTATGCACACACTGAGGTTTTCCTTGAATCATAGCCTTTACTTGTGGAAATTGACACATGCATTCATGCTGATTGAACCCCCTATAGATAAATGTACCATTTTGACAAACGTCTTTCGCCAATGCTCCACAATCCGGTCCATTGTAAAAAGCTGGATCCGTACAGTAACACGACCACTGATAGAATCCATTTTTTTCGGTAAGAATAATCATACCCCCTTTTTCAGTTTGACACGGGTAAGGATTCAGTTTGGGCATACAGAGTCCTCGAACACATTGCATTTCTTCCCCGTTTGTGCAAAGAAAATCACATGTATCCACACACCAGACTTTTTCTCGTCGACAATCTTTAAGCGGTATAGATTCGTTCATGGGGATGGAATCCGATTCTATGACAGAAGTAGGAAAGAAAAATAGAAAGAGACCAAACATCATCAAAAATATATACATTTCAGCCATCTTTTTTTTTTTTTTTTTTTTTTTTTTTTTGACAAAAAACAAAGCATAAGGATATGGAAAGACGAGTTGATCAACACGAAGAACGTCGATCTTGTCGTCAAACGGCTCTTCAGTCTAAAATTAATACTTGGCGAGATGCTTGTACGGCATGCTTTAAAATCATGGATGATTGGGCCACGATCGATTTTAAAAAATTCCATTTCATATTTGAACGATGGGTCTCGATTCTCAATCGTATCTTGGAAAATCCAATTCGTCGATTGGACCGTTACGAAATGTCCATGTATTATTGTGAAGAGCCAGGAGGACCCAAAGAGGTTATTCAGTTATATATTAATGAAACCGAAACCGAGGAAGGAAAAATTCCCGTCTACGTTATTTTTAATCTTTTCGAGTTTATTAAAATTCATCGCAATTACTGCTTAAACTATTCCACTTCGAACAAGATGCTAGTAGATCAAAACAGGGGCACGATCAATATGAACACCTATTATGCTAATCAGGTCAATGTAGATCAAACTCGATTTTATCGTAATGAAACGACATGGCAATTATTATTCATTTTTACTTTACATGCCTTGGCTCATTTAGATGTGTTTGATTTATACGATCACGCTTACTATGATACACACCAGCACGTTCGAGATTCAGTTTTCTTCCGATTATATTTCTATGGACAAGTCATTTGGGGAATATAAAGCAAAAAAAAAAATGTCTTATCCTTCCAAAGTTCCTATTGAGTATGTTCAAAAAGTGTTAGAAGAGATATTAAATCGAAACGTGCATCGTTCTGAATTGACAGGGACATGTTCGTTGGGGCACGTTTTATTCGACTTGTCTCATTTACAAAAATTTTTTCCCCGCTATAGTCCAGAAGAGTTTATAAAGTTTCGAGACGATAAATTTATAATCATTCCGGGAAATTACTGGTATGACGCTATGAGTGAAGAACCTCGTGTCCAAGACTATGTAAAACGTTTCTTAAACCGTAATAAAGTAGAAATAAATCCAAATATGCGGCGTCGATCTCAACGTCAACGTTCTAGAAGTCGATCGAGAAGTCGATCTCAAAGTCCAACGAGAGTCCGAACACGATCTCAAAGTCCAACAAGAGTCCGAAGTCGATCTCCAAGTCTAACAAGAGTCCGAAATCGATCCCGAAGTCGCTCTTCGAGTATAGATATACCCATTCGGCATTACTTGGCTCCTCTACCCAAAAAAAGAGGGAGAAAGAGAAAGTCCAAACTCAAAGCTCGTGTTGGCTACGATCAAAAGTTTATAAAAGCCCTCGAGACAAACGAATCGGGTCTGATTCTAAAACCGACTCGAGGAATGGATCGAGATTTAAATTTGCCGGGATCTATTTGTCGGGGTATTCGCCAAGTCTGTCGCTACAAGGATCCTCAAACGAAACGTTACATCAATTTTGTTCGTGACGGGAGTGAAGATGATGAGTACGTGCTGCAACTGGAATATTAACAAATGATGGGATTTTCTAACGGATTAAAAGCCAGCGGGACAAGAGCCTTCCAGTGATCCGAATAATATAAATTATAAGGATCGTAATCATATACATAAGACGGTAAAATGGCTTTATCGGTATGATTCTTCCAAGCATAATCATCTCGAAGGGACAATAATACTGATTTAGAAGTGCACGGTGACAATAAACCTTGAATCATGCGTGTTTCCAGTAAAAGAGATGAACGAGGTCCAAAATATTCGGGATCCATAATTTGATGAGTGATCTTGGCCGTTTTATAGTTATACACCCATAGTCGTATGGACTGGGGTAAATATCGAGTACTTTCGTCGTGAGTTAAGTTCAAAAATTCTCGAATGGCAGGAATGTTACTATTCAGATACATTATGAAATTATAAATTTGTTCTTCGAACATCTTGTATTTAAACATATCAAATTCAGCAAGATGGTGACTGGACAGTTTAACACGAAAACATTTTTCCGGATATTGATTTATATTAAAATCTTTAGGATCGATTTGTCGTCGAATAACCAATTTACTACTCTCGTCCGAAGTGATAAATTCCAGTTTATATGGATTGGGTTCTTCTAAATATCTTTGATTCAACTCGAAACATGGGGAGTCAAATCGTTTTACTTTCCCGTCTGATTTATAAACCTCTTTGTAATAAATATCCATGACCACATAACCCAATAAAATGGGATATTTTTTCTGTTTCAATAAATCGAGGACGAGTTGTTTATAATCCATCTTCTTGTTTATCTCGCAGAAAGCCACGTTCGAATGAGTTGACGAATAGGCTCATGGGGCATGAGTTCTTGAAAAGTATCTAAAACCTCGGCCAGACTGCGTTGTCGACTTTTACAAATCAATTGATGCGTTACATCGTTGAAGACGACTTTCTCGGAGAGAATGCATTGACCACGACATTTCTTCTTAAAATAATCCGGATGCATGAGTTTCACGTACCGAATAATGTCTCGAGTCGTTCGTCGTTTCAAGAACCGATGCCATTTCTTCTCGTTTAAAAATTCTCGATGACCGATGCGTTCTCTCTTTTCCACATTCAGAGCTCCAATATCCACGAGCACGGGATGATGGTCCGTGTACACAAAAGAACATAATTTTAAAACGGGAGCCGTTCCTCCGAGTCGATAACAAATACTACACAAGAAAACAATGAACGTGTAAAACGTTTCTGCTAAATATTCCGGTTGAAGAATGCGAGCACTATAAAGTCCAGGATTCATTTCAAAGAGACCTATTGTATATCCCGAACGTTCTCGGAAATGCGTCGCAAAAGGCAACACATACTCCGAACTCAATTGTCGATGAAGAAGGATCAAATCGAAAAAATGTTCGGGCAAGTCACAAGAGCTGCTGGCACTGTAAGATCTCCACTGCATCGAGTGGGAAGTAAACAGGCAGTGGAATCGTCTTTGATTGAAATTATTTAAAATGAGAAAACTGGCATAATCAAAATGCCAAGGACATTTGGAAGGAGCATAATAAACAATTTCTTTCACGTGTTCAATAATAGTATGAGTGGTGGATCGACTCATCTTCTTCTTTCTTTAAAAAAGAAAGATGGTGGTGGTCTGTGTCTTAGATATGGATGAGACGCTTGGATACTTTGAAGGAGAAACATTTCAAATTCGACCCAAAACCAATTTCCTGATTCAGTTTTTACGTCTTTGCAATATCGATATCATTTTGTGGAGTAAAGGTTCGGATGATTATGTCGAGCGAGTGATCAACAGTTCATTGCACGATATTGCACGATATGCGTATCGGATATTTGGCCGCACACAATGTGAAAAGTCGTGCCGAAAGTATAATATTTCAAAATGTTCGGAACATATCAGAGTCTTGTACGATTACGACATTCTTTTAATTGGGGTCGATGATAACGTCAATGAAAATATGGATGAGCGCTATGATTTAAGAATTCACGTGAAGCCGTACAAGCAGATAGATCCCCGTGATCAAGAACTGTATAAAGTCGTGGAAAAAATTACCCAATTTTGTATAGATCATCAACGAGAGTTGTAGATGAAGCGAGATAGGGTTTTTGCTATGTCAGCTGGGAACCCCATTCCGTATAGAGAAGTGAGTACGAGAAAGTTATGTGTATATAGTTCTTGAAGCAATGACGTCATTTTTAAACAAACCAATAGCGAGCCAGTTTTAAAACATGATGATTGGGAAAAGGTCGGTTGAAAATCTGGCTGGAAAAAATCTGTCAGAAAAAAAAAAAAAAAAAAAAAAAAAAAAAACTTTTTGTTAATTTTTTATCATGTCTTCTAGACATGATAAAAATTAATGACCCCCCTTTTTTGTTTTCAATGATGTCTCAGCACCATGTTTCTAAAATACACCATGACTCACCATTTCTAAAAATAAAATTCCAAGAAAAGAATGAGTCATAGTTTATTTTTAGAAATGGTAAGACATCATTCAGAGACAAAAGGGTGGTAGTGTTAATTTTTATCATGTCTTAAGACATGATAAAAATTAACAAAAAGTTTTTTTTTTTTTTTTTTTTTTTCTCCAGATATTTTTCTTTCAGCTCTCACAAATTTTTTTTTTCCACTCGACTTCATCAACCAAACAAGACATTGCAAAATTCTTTCTAGAATGAATTCTCGGTTATCTATTTAAGTCATCCCATTTTCGCTTCAAATCAGTTTGTGCTGCTGAAGAGGTAACATCTCCTAAGGCCAGTAGTCTAATAACCAAGATACTACATTCTACTTTGTTCGAAAAGAAGAAATCTATTGAGTAAGAATGGATTATTCGTTGATTATCAAGAATATTCTTTCTTCTCCCATCCTTGAGAAAGCTATCGACGAATTAAAAGAACGTCAAGGTGCTCTCAACTTAATATGTCCCGACTGGGAAGATGTTTTAAATCACGATCCGCTGTACGAGACACATTGTCAACAAAAAGTTCAATTTTCCAAAGGAACTCGAAAAGATACTGTTCACATCCGAAACATTATTGGTTTACAAAATTGCTATAATGTTCTCGTGGCTGGTTATTGGTATTTGAAACCGGGGGAGAATAATAAAACAGGAACTTCGTTCATGACTCGACTGTGTGCTCCTTTAACTAAAATTGGCGAAAGCATGAAAGAGAATCCGCAACACAAATTTGCGGAGAATTGTCGTTTTTTCATGGACCGGTGCGATCCCGCGTTCTGCTCTGCTTGTAAAGGAGCCCAAGATAAATTTCAAATTCATAGAAATATGTGGTGTATACGAAAGAGTCGGATCTTTAATGGAGAGGGTTTAAAAAATACTTTTCAGTGTTCGATTGAAAATATGTTTGGTACGACAACTTCTTTTCTAGGTATTCTAAACCTTCAAATTTCTAACCGGTACACGTTCGGAGAAAATTCGTACAAGGTAGGAGGTTTAGTTCGCGAATTTATCTTATTTAAAGAATCTGTTCTGTTCTCAACCGATCTGGATATCGAAACTCCTCTTTCCCTCCCTGTAGTCGAAGAGATGGAAGAAGGGGAAGAGAAGTGTCCCGAAATTATCGGCATTCCCAATTACTTCAAACCCGTTACTCATTTTTAAATAAGAAGAAAGCATTTAGAAATGGATTTATGGAAAATCCATCGTCGACATTTATTACCCAAACGACGTTACCGATTTTTTGCCAAGATGGCTCAAAAAGAAATGGATCAACTTCCCTATCTCACCCCTCATAATATGTTTATTCATCGAGGTTTATCGGAATCGCTGTTGAGTAACAGTTTTGTGATTACCGATCATATGCTTTCCAGCATTATACACCGAAAAGATAATATTGATCCTCAATACAGTCAATATTTGAACAAAATCGTTCCTTGCCGCAATTTTAATCAACCTCTCCTCCTTCAGTTAATAGCCACCTCGATCGCGGAAAAGGTGAAAACGGAACAGAAAGAATTACCGATGGACACAAGAGGACTTCCTAAAGACCCAATAGAGGATCCAAACGCTAGGAAAGTAAGTGTTATTAAAGGGGGGTCCAGGAACCTCCACGGAGGATGCACTGAATCAAATGTTTGGCGTAAACAAGTAATTTAAAAAATAATGGACGACCCTGTCAAAATGGTGAAGGCTCAACGAAACGATATGGTCTACAGTGTTCGAAAGTATTTATTATCGATCCAGAATCTACAAACCAAATATAAACTTTTGCAATATTTTGAACAAATAGGGGCTCAACGAGATAATGCCGGTCTGGTGCATGAAGATCGAGGCGATAAAATAAAAGTTGTGAACCTCTATTGAAAAAAAGAAGATGACGCTTTGGATATTTCTTCTCGTCTTTTATCTGTACCTGATCATGATCTACCTGTTTCGAAACGAGTCCCAAACGACTACAACCCATCCTTGGCAATCCATTTCCTACCACCCTCCTCAGCGGACGACGCTTTATTCGACTTGTATTCACGCAACCGATTGTGACGACGATCAAATATGTTTTCGGGGTGAATGTCTTCCCAAACTCCTTCCCCATGCTACTTGTTCTTCAGCTACGGGAGAGTGGGTTCTGGTGAATCAAAAAGGATTGAAATTCGCGACCTGTTTTTGTAAATATCCTCATCTCGTCACGCAAAAAGAACGCGGGGGGAATTGTGACGTAGACATTGCTTGCGGACCTCACGGCCGATTAGAAAGTTTAGACAAAGATCCTTTGAAAGAAGGTAAATGTGTTTGCGATTTTGGATACAAGCCGCTTTTGCAAGGTTTCGGGTGTGAAGAAATGACCGCTCACGAACGATTAGCGTTTTCGAAGGAAGAAGAAAAAAACAACGTATGGGATCCGACCGTATTTTCCGAAAAGTATCTCGCGTCTTTCCAAAAACCCGGTTACTTCCAGCAGCCCTGTTCCTTCGATGCTTTTACAGGTCAGCCTTTAAAACATACTTTTTATCATGCAGAATTTGGAAGTTGTGTGTGTGATCCGAGGTATGGGAATATTGGGGTGCGACTCGATCATCCCTATTATTTGAAAAATAACGATAAGGGCTATAATGCTTGCGCGAATATTTTTAAAAGCGAACCCGATTCCCCGATCCATCATGTGAAACTGTTTGCCTATTTCTACATGTTTGATTATTCGCCGGTCGCGTTCATCGAATTTGAGAATTTAGACCCGACTCAATTATCCTATCCTTTCAATTATTACGTGGTCCAATCCAAGAAACACCATCTACAAATCGAAGAAACGTGGCCTTTTGACTACATGCAATATGTTTTTAAGTACCTTCCCTTTACGGTGCATACGCGTCACTGCCACGAAGATCCTATTTTTCATGTCAAAACGTGCTACGAAACCATTATTCGACAAAACCAGCTCACACGTTGCCAGTTGATCGAGCAAGAACTGGATGGAAAATTAAGTCAACACGCGAACGCCTACACGCTCTTGTATCGATATCCCGTATGTCTTTTTTCAGAGGAGGATCGACGCGTTCCCGAAATTTATCAAGGCCATGTCGTTCTCAATCCTTTCCATTTACTGTTGAAAGCCCTCCCAAACCTTCTTCGATCGAACGGTATTCAGATGAAACCGAATGAGGAAGGCATGTGGCACGTCACGTTTGCTCGAGCTCCTTATGTAGAAACATATGCGGCGACGTTAGATCCAGCCGTCTTTTCCGATATTAAAGGAGAACCCACGAAAGCGTTGGAAAAAGGTCATTTCTTTTAAAGAGAAAGAGAGAGAAAATCAAAATAAAAGAAAGGGAGACATATAATCAAAATAAAAATGAATCGCGCTCATGAAGAATCCGAAAAGGAAATGGACCATGAAGAGGGGGAGAAGGAGGAAGAAGAACCTACCCATAAACGAATTAAACAGTCGGACGTGTCTCTATTATTAGAGCTTCAAAATAAACACACAGATCCCGGTCAGCAAATGAATCGAGAATTGGAAACGGCTCGCGAAAAATATCTCGTTTCTTATCTACGGAAAGTCATTGAAAAACTGCCCATGAGTAAACACGTTCTAGATTCAACGACCGAAATTCCAGAAGGCTACGAAGGATTTTTAAAAATGTACAGTATCGCTAAAACATGCGTCCATTCGGAAATTCAGTTAAAAAAATTGATGGCGTTTAATTCCATCTTTGACATGTTGAATGGCGTGATCGGGAAAGTCATTCACGATAAATATATTGCTCCATATTTAACGAAACTTGTTACCGATCACGATTTGAATCGGGCTTTTGCCGTATTCCAAGAAACTCTGCAAGCAGATGATACGAACGTATCCACGGAACTCCATTGCGTTTCGTTTTTGATTCAAGACGAATTGTCAAAGAAGGAACCTCTCAAAGTCCCCAATCCTTTGTATAATCGTTTCACGCAGCAAATGTATGCCGTCAGTAAATACGTGACAAGTATATTAATGGCGATCGCAGCGAATCATGCAACTGCATCTACGCCTGACTTTGAAATGATCGGAACACCTAGAAAAGGAGAAAAATAACCAATGAAAAAAAAAAGCTTAGGAATACGAAAGTCCATTAGTAACAAAACATGACAATGTCAGTTCGAAAAATTTTCTAACAGCTGAAAAAAAAAAAAAAAAAAAAAAAAAAAAAAAACTTTTTGTTAATTTTTATCATGTCTTTAGACATGATAAAAATTAACTCTACCCCCTTTTTCTTTTTTGTTGTGAATGATGTCTCACACTTTCTAAAACTAGATTTCTAAGCAAAAGAATGAGTCATATCGTTCTTGGAAATTTATTTTAGAAACATGTTGACACCTGATTCAAACCAAAATAAAGGGTGAGGGGTAGTAAAGTTAATTTTTATCATGTCTAAAGACATGATAAAAATTAACAAAAAGTTTTTTTTTTTTTTTTTTTTTTTTTTTTTTTAAGTCAATTCGATGTGGACAAGAAGTTACCCTTTTTTAACCAGAATAAACTTTCACTTAACTATTTAAATCGTCAGTCAGTGCTGTGGACTGGATCCAAGCTTATACTCCATCATAGGAAAAAACCTTCTTATTTGGGTCCATATTCTTAAAAGAATTTCTTTTTTTGAATGTCTATTCTCCATTCGATAAACCACGCAACCAACACCAGAAACACGATCCATCGAAACTGAAATATATAGAAGAGTTTAGGAAAGAAATGAAATCCATGGAATATAGTTTCGGCCGCTTCATGATACCGTAAACGCCGATCAAGGTTGACGAGCTGTTTAACCGGTTCAGGAGCGATTAATAATTGTCTGTCTTGATTCACCAGAATCACGGAATGAGCCCAATCCACCTCATTTAAAGAATCCACGTTGAATTTTTCTGCCGAGGAGTAATTGGGATAAACATGTTCCGTTACATATCGTAAATGCGCATCTAAGGGTTGAGCTGTAAAAATAATATTTTTGAGATACGTTAATAACAATTGACTTCTTAGAAATTCTTCCTGATAAGGAATCCAAGCTGATGAACGATCAAGAATCGTTTCCATCATGATATTATTTCATCTACTCTGTTTTTTCCTTCTTTACCTATTCCAATGTTTCATGTACCGAAATTTACTCGTCTATTATTCGGGACAATCGATCCCTTTTCATTTCAATCTTCTTCAATGGTATCGACAAGTCCATCAAGAAATCACATAATAAAGGAATCATTAGTGGATAAAACAATGTTTGGTTTTAATCTTCGTTCGACTCTCGCCATAACCATTTTAATATGTCTGGTGACAACACTGGTCATCATGGCCCTCATCGTATATCGTCTCTCCTACGGCAGTGTGGCTTTCGTTTACGATGCTGCTGATCCGAATAAAATCACGACCAAAGGAACGACAGCGAGCGATTTCTGGGCCAACAATAAAATGTTGCTCATTGCTCCAACGGTTGTCAATGTGATCAATATACTAATGGTCGGTTTATTACTTTACGTGTAACCGAAAAGAGAATAAAGACTAGATTCAAAAATACATCACGATGGATACAAAGGCTATCATGGTAATTATCTTATTAGGAATTGTATTTGTCTCGTTACTCAATTTCGGCTACCTGGCAACAGCTATTTACAGTGATGCGACACCCAAAACAGGAGCCGAACATTTTAATCAACGCAACTGGATGTTTTACGGAAATATAATGCTACATATTATTGCTCTAATGCTAGGTGGAGGCATTTTTATGAAAAAGTAATGATTTAATTTAAAAAAATATGACAAGACCTACCCAAGATGAATCCAAAATCTTTCAGAGAAATACTTTCATACATAACGATGAGTCACTCGTATTCATAAACACGTTCAAGGTGATGGACGGGCGTAACTTCAATCCAAGAAGAAATATACCAACAAGTGCTTTTATTGACATCTTGCCCACTCAAGAAGGAAGAACAAGAATGATCAGAGTCAGCTAGAAAAATTTCCCAAAAGCTATTAAAAAAAAAAAAAAAACTTTTTGTTAATTTTTATCATGTCTTCTAGACATGATAAAAATTCACTCTACCCTCCTTTTCATTTTGAATGATGTCAACATGTTTCTAAAAATAGATCTCTAAGAATGAATCATACTTTTCTTGGAAATCTATTTTTAGACACATGTTGACATCATTCAAAACGAAAAGGAGGGTAGAGTTAATTTTTATCATGTCTAGAAGACATGATAAAAATTAACAAAAAGTTTTTTTTTTTTTTTTTTCCACTACTAGAAAATATTTTTCTCAGCTCTCAGAAATTTTCCCAGCCAACTCGATTGACCAGACATCACCATTTTCTTACAATAATGAACTTTCACTTATTTATTTAAACCATCCCAGTTTCACTTCAAATCAGTTTGTGCTTGAATACAAGCTTCTGTTCAGGTATGTTAATAATATATTTTTTGTTTCTTTGGCTTTTCGCGTTTAGTTTATGTGATTCGTCTTTCGCTATAGAGATCCAATATTTTATAATGGCAATTTTGATTTAAGATGGTCACCATTTTTGCCATTTTCCGTAGCGCTTGATCTGCTCGAGTGTCCATGTTGCGTCTATCTTCATAAGACATATCTAAATACAGCTCATTGGCGTTCGGTTCAATATTTAGGTGATACACTTCATGATTGCGTTCTTTGTCCATGAGAAACTTGAACACATCAAATTCATTTGGCCGGCGATCTGATTTGAACGGTTTCAGGACTCTCGGACTGTAAAGTCGTTTCCCCTTCGGATCAAAGACGAAACCCGGACAAGGTCCACCTTTTTGAGAACGAACTTCCACCTCGTCCGGTTCGACATCTTCTTCGACCTGTCGGCCATTGTCGGAACGATACTGTAATTTAAACCGTCGCCAATTGTCAATAAACGCGTCGAGAGTATCCTCCGATTCTGGAAAATATTGTCGGTAAAGCGTTTCGGCTTGAGTTTGTTCTTCGGGTAATAAATTGGCATACTCCACATATTCAGTGAACAATTTCCGGAAAATAGGATCTTTCTCACTTAAATAAGTGGCCATTTCATCCAACGTCATTTCGTATAACTGTTCGACAAAATTCATGATGGAAGTGCTTTTTTCTTCTTATTATTATTATTGAATTTTCAAAGCGGACATTATATCTTCCATTCTCTCACATTGATAACGGTATTTTAAATATTTGAAAGATGTGATGGCCATGAGCGCTAGAAAAATGACGAGCGTTAAGACCGTGAAATGAAATTTAAAGTGAGTTTCTTCCTCATGCACAATCAACACGCAAATGGAATAGAGTAATCCGCTCGCTAAAGCAAAGATACCGAACGGTTCTAGCTTCGAAATATTCATGGGGATCCTAAAAGCGACTGGGCAACTCTCAAGTTAGTAAATACTTTATTCCAAAATTCTTCGTGAATAGCGAGCGAATTTTCTAAAGAGGCCTGGAACGTTTCGTACTGAGGCAGAGTTTGAGCAAACGATAAAATACAGTCTTTGGGATTCTGCATCCGCGTATGAACTAACCATTCGCGTAACCGGTTCCACGTCTCGGGCCAACATTGAATTTTTTGGTTGAGCCGATCGGCAATCGAGGGACCGAACGTTTCATTCAAAAACCAAGAAATGCAAGCTACAGTTTGTTTCATAATCGTTTCTGAATTCATGGTTCCTTATTTTTAAATATTTTTTTTTCATTTATTTCAGAAAAAGAAAAAGAAGAGCAAAGAATGAATCATTTAGACGAATTGTTTCAGTACCTTCTCCAACACAAGAAAACAATTGTGTTTGGGAACCTGAGTCGATTACCCTATGTGATCAACGATTACATTTCCAAACATTTATCCCACCTCACCATTTTTGTCATTTGTCCCTTTTATACGTACCCGTCTTCCCCTCATGTGCGTGTGATTAAACCGGAAGAATTGAGCACGAACACGTGCGATTTATTATTCTACATTGAACCTTTTCCGCATGCCGTTTTACACCACGACATTAAAACGGCTCAACACCTCGTCATTTTAACGAGCCACATGATTTTTATCGATCGATACCATACGTGTTCCTATTTATCCTATTTTCATTTCCCGGGAAGTTTAGAAAGGTATATGGAAAAAACCAAACAGCTGATGGATTTGGAACAGACGTTCCTTTACAAAACGGATCTACCCGAAGTTAAAGAGTCCAAGAAAGCTCTTTCGATCGGTCCTAGTCCTACCCTGGATCGATGGATCAGTCCCGAGAATCCCGATCCGACTCCCTTAGAAAACATGTCATGGATTTTAATCGATCTCACGTCCTTCCGGAATACGTCGTCACTGTTATTTCATTTTTGGACAGCTTTTGATTACATGCTGAATCATATCGATCGCATTGAAGGCTGGCAATTGTGTTTTAAAACGTCCGCGGAAGCTCGTGCTTATAAGAAACTCGTTCAGAAATGGATCGATTATCTCTGTTGTAGGGAATTCCAGCACGGGAACGTGTTACAATTGAATGAAATTCTCTCCCTCACGCCTTTTTATCGAGCAGGGACGGTCGATCTTCCCATTATTTTAGAAAAGAAACGATTCGGACCTTTGGAATATATTCTTTGCACATCGGTTCAAGATGCGTATCGAGCTTCTATGCGATATAACTTAGATCCTGTCGTCGGATCCGTGTTTCGATTGAAATAAAGTCAGAATGAATGATCCTAACGAGGATGATGTTTCGAAGGAAATTCCACCTCTTGGAACACCCGAAGTTATTTATTATGACGATATTCTACCTTCACAAATTCAAAACCAAGTCGACCTTCCCGACGATTTCGAACTTCAATTTCCTCTCCACACGTATGCCAAATCCGATGTAACCACTAGCCCTTACATTATTCGACCGTCCGTTTCTCCTTCTTCTCGAAGTTCGAGTCCAAGTTCAAGAAGAAGTCCAAGAAAACGCAGTCCGAGTCCAAGAAGGAGCAGAAGTCCAAGTCTAAGCAGGAGCAGAAGTCCAAGTCCAAGAAGAAGAAAAAGTCAGAGAAATCGCAGTCGTAGTTTAGAAATACGTCATTCTAGAAGAAGAAGTCCTGTAAGAAGAAGTCGTTCGGCTTCCTTTTCATCGTCTGCATCTTCTTCTTCTTCTTCTCCTTCCAATATCAATCGTAGAGGAACACAAAGACCCATTCGTAGAAGACCTATGAGAAAACGTCGAAGATACGTTCTTGGATCTCGAACCGTTCGTGTGGGTCCTAATCGATTGCTTCATAAATATGGTAACCATTCCATTACGTTTGTGACCGAAGGTGGGGCCCACATACGAAATAAGAAAATTCCCAATAAAGCTTGTCGATATCTATTAAGTCATTGCTCACGACGGCATCCAACAGCTCGAGATCGATTGCCACGACAAGCTCGTATTGTTTTGAGAAAGAAAAGAGCTTAAACACAACGAGTTGAAAAAGAAACAATATCCAAGCAATTCACAAAAGCCAAAAAACAATTCAACAAAATAATAAAGTTCACTTACCAAAATGTGTATATAATAGACTTTAACTGAAGATCTTTCGAGGCTGGTATCCAAAGCACAAACTGATCTGAAACCGAAACTCGAGTAATTTAAATAGTTAAGTGGAAATCCTTTTTCTGGTTTTATCGATCGAACCAACTGGGAAAAATTTCCAGAGCCGTATTAAAAAAAAAAAAAAAAAAAAAAAAAAAAAAAAAAAACTTTTTGTTAATTTTTATCATGTCTTTAGACATGATAAAAATTAACTCTCTCTTCTTTTTGTCTGGGAATGATGTCTCATCTTTTCGAACATATTTCTAAAAATAAATTTCCAAGATAGAAATGAGTCATGTTCTATTTTTAGAAACATATCGAGACAACAGATTAACATCATTTGAACAAAAGGGGGATAGTTAATTTTTATCATGTCTGAAGACATGATAAAAATTAACAAAAAGTTTTTTTTTTTTTTAAGCTAAATTTTTTCCTACTACCCAACTTTTGCTTCTCCTTTCTACCTCCCCCCTTTCGTTTCACAGTATATAAACAGCTGGAGCTGAGACGATTTTCTCATTTCATACTGAGGACAAGATGGATCAGGAAAACACTGTAACCCTGGAACCTTTGACATTACCCTTGAAGGATCGTCTCAAGTACGTGTTGGATGAAGTCGTGCTGGAAGAATTTAATCAATCTAATTTGTTTACGACTAAAACCACCGTTCAGTTGAGAGTTTTAAAAAGAATAGCTAATATGATGATGTTTCCGTGGACCTTGATTCAAGATTTGAAACCTCTTGTACCCGTCCATCGATACTGTTTAAATACCATTTGGCGTTTATGGATGGATGTGCAACAGCAGTTGGTACAAAATAAAACCATCTCCACGCCAGATGAATGGAATATGATCGAGAAAGTTTTATCTAAAGACTATTCTAGATCGACCGATCTAATAAGACTTTCCAACATCTTATTCAAACGACAGGAAATACCTAAGATAGAAGTGTATAAATTATTTGCCGTAGACGGATTGCTGGGCGAGGATCTGCAAAAGTATGTTTTTAATCTACAGTACGGAGGAGATGAAAAAACACCTTTAAACGAACAAGAAGCTCTAGATTTTAAAGCAGTTCATGCTCGAATCGTCCGTTGTTTATATCACGAAGTTTCCAAACGATCGGAATCTCTTCTCTACGTGGATGTGATTCGACGTACTATAGAAGAAATAATAAACACTACACCTTCTACCAGTGATGAAGTAAGCGAATGGGGTGCATTGTATTTAAAGTATCTTGGAGAGGATCTATTTTCAAATATATTTTACGAAATTAAAGTCTGGAAGACGAAAGAATTGGAACAATACCAAGCGAAAAAGAATCAACAAGAAAATAATTCTCAAAAGAGAAAGAATGTGAGAGAGGATCCTAGAATCAAGAAGAAAAACAGAAATAATATGTCGGACCTTACTTTAGCTTCGAGTGATTATTTCGACCCTTCGATTGTCGATTTGCAACCTGTTCGTTATCCTTCTCCCAAGAGTCCACCTCCATCGGAAAAGGGGGAAGAAGATCCTATTTCTCCCGAGAGTCCACCTCCATCGGAAAGGGGAGGAGAAGATCCTGTAGAAGCTTCCTTCGAAAGACTAGAGTGTGAAGACGAAAATGTAGAAACTACAAGTAGTGAACAAGGCAAAATGAACACCTAGAGACTCGGAACATTTTTTCCATGGCTCTTTAATGGAATATAAAGAGTGGACAGTCTAATAATACATTGAAGGTATGTGGGAGACTATATATATATTTTTTGGAATAGATTTAAATACTTTAGATGCACAAATATTAGACGAAATGAACTTGTTTTTGTCCTTTACAAGAAGAACTACTAACCATGATAAAATGTTTTTCGAATAGCATCCTTTCCAAAATATTTTTTCATCAGGTTCCATCCTCAACTGTAAAAACTGATTTTGACAAGATTTTATAGATAAGATAGTTCATTAAAAAAAATTTTTGAGAACTGGTTTTTATCGCTATTCCATACGCAACTGTAAAAACTAAAATTTATAGGATTTTATAGTTGAGACAATTTATTTTTTAATTAAAAAAAATTTTTTTTGGAACTGGTTTTTGTATATGTTCCATACGCAACTGTAAATACTGAATTGAATCTCATTTTATACTTGTTACTATATAAAAAAAAGAATCCTTTTATTTTTGTTGTTAAAAAAGCAACAACATCGAACTTTTTTTCGATATATAGGAACAAAGCCCTCCTCCAAGATGAAATGGGATTCGTTTCAAAATAGAAATGAATATACTGTCACTTCTTACGATCTCGATCACGCTATTCGGTATGCTCAAGAAGCGACTCAACTCTATATTTACGAACAAGCTCTTCAAAGTCGGTACGCTTTTATTTTTAAACATACCACCTTCCAAATAAGAAAAGCTGACTCCAAACGGGATTACTAAATACCTAAAACCCTCGATCCGGAACAATGTCACGTCGTCGAAAAATTTGTTTTTACGCAAACGGGATGTGACATGATTGCCTGCTTCCCTTTCCAAGAAAATTTAGAATCGTGTTCCCTGGAAGATGAACCGCGATGGATTCGACTCGGAACGGGTTTCAGTTTAGCTTGCCAACCCGCCTGCGAACGTTTATATTCCAACACACAGCAGAGTATGGACACGGAATATCGAAATGGAAAATGTGTAGCCGTAAATCTCGCCAAGAAATTATTAGCTCTCTTGCCCGAACAAGTTTTCTTTCAATCGAATCATCCTTCTCTTCCTCGTCATCATGCCGGCCTCAATCTCGTCGCGGGTCATTTACGATTCAACCAGCCTTATTGTGGAGCGTACGGTCTTGTTTTCAACGGGTCTGATTGTGTGACGACGACGGGGCAAGATATTGGCGAATTTTTCTTGGGAAGCAGTATCTATCGATCTATTTCCACTCTGCAAAAAAATTATACGTTACCACCATATCCTCCTCATCTTCCCGACTTTGTACAAAATTGGCCCAAATTGGCCCAAGAAACATGTGAAACGGTCCTTGGTTCATGAATTGGCGATTGATGTAGGGATCGATATTGGATTAGAAGCCGCGCAAAAAATCCTTGAAAAACGGATGCCTAAACTCTTAACCAAATTGAGTATGCAGTCTCTTCCCATTCAATCGGCCATCCTTCAAGCTGTCGTTCGGACCCAATTAAGTACGCTCGCAACACTTTCCAGAATCGCCGCGACAGGATTCTCGGTTACTTCCAATGTGCTGACGGGTATAAGTATTCTGTCCGCCGTACTCGATATATTGGATCCGTTTCATTTCAATAAAGTGCTGACCGCTCGAACTCTTTACGATATCGACTGGCGATTAGACGTTCAGTTTTATCAATCGGAAACGGACCATGTTCTAGAAATCACACCCGGTCTTCTATGGGACGTGTTAGAAGAAGATGCGAGCGATCGATACCTCTTCTTTGCCGAGAAAGTGCAAGAATATTTAGATGCTATCCATAAAGTGCCCATGACCGATCGACCCCAAATGCGAATGTCATTTCTCCAAAAATCACGAATAGACGAAAGAGCCCCGAAAAATTGGATTTATTTCACGATAATTGTTTATTTGTTAACAGGATTCACCTTCCTATTTCAACCCTACATGCATTACTTATGCGTGACCATCTTTTTCCTATTTGTGTTTTATATTTATAGTCATTCTAAATGAAAGCTGAAGATTTTTGGAGGGGGAAAAACGAATGACTTGGAGGGGAAGTAACTAACCAGTGAATAAACTAAAAAATCAGTTAGTACTTACAAATTATAAGAAGATGTTTCTTCTTTCACAGCACAGAGTGATCTGAAGTGAAACTTGGAGTTTAAATAGATAAGCAAGAATCCCTTCCAGAAACAATTTTGACATGTCTGGTTTTGTGGATCAAGTCGGCTGGGGAAAAACTGTAAGAGCTGAAAAAAAATTTCTAGATTAAAAAAAAAAAAAAAAAAAACTTTTTGTTAATTTTTATCATGTCTTTAGACATGATAAAAATTAACTACCTCCCCCTTTTGTCTGGGAATGTTGTCTCACACTTTCTAAAAATAGACCATCACTCCTTTCTAAAGAATAGAATTCCAAGAATGAGTCCTGGTTTGTTTTTTCGAATGGGTGAGACATCCTTCCCAGACAAACAGAGGGGACAGTTAATTTTTATCATGTCTATAAGACATAATAAAAATTAACAAAAAGTTTTTTTTTTTTTTTTTTTTTTTCAGCTGTGAAAAATTTTTTCCCAGCCGACTCGATGGACAAGATACCATTTTTTAATAATGGACTCTCGTTTATCTATTTAAGCTTTCCAAGTTTCGTTTCAAATGAGTCCGTGCTGCGAATACTGTTCTCCTGAAGATCTTTCAATAATACCACTTTCTCGGATAAAATTCATCACCATTCGCTTTTTTAGCATAACTTAGATAGATATAGAAAAATTCCTCGTTTTTATGATCTTTCGGGTAATACTCATTTCCATTTTCGTCTCGTGCATATCGGATGTAATTCGTCTCTGGCTTTTCCCGAATTCTATCCTGTATATAATATTCTTTTCCAATGCTGGATTTAGGATAAATCTCTCCTCCCCTCGCATTGACAGCATACGTTTTCACATTTACATCCAATGAATTTAACGGGTATTCTCCTCCATTGTTTATTTTAGGATAAAATTCGTCTCCGGAATTGGATTTGGCGTACCGACGAGGAAGCGCTATATATTCATGACCCCGATATTCCACAGCGTAATATTCATTTCCATGCTCGTCTTTGGCAAAAATAGGTCGATTGTCATTATCGAAATAATACAGCTCCTGTTTAGGTTTTTTAGGATCTTTCGGATATCGTTCTTTTCCAAATTCATCTATGGTGTAAACCGAAACCATGTTTTTTTCCTTTACCGATCTTGATATTTACATGAGTCACCTCCGATTATCCAGTTACCTTTTGATACATCTTTCGAATCCAGTCTTCAATCGATTGGCCCGTCGTTTTGAGATGTTCGGAATTATGAACGGTCAAATAAGCCATGTAAGCAGCTAGACCAAACGTGTGGACTAATAAAAATAAAAAGATGAGCCGGTTCGTTAAGAGGGTGACTGCGACTAGGATGATGCTGATATAAACCGTAGAGTAAAACAATATGCCTTGACCTAAATAACGATCCATTTTTTTTCTACTTTATTCCATTTGAATCAACGAGTCAGCCGAGACCGGATAGTCATCGGTCGTGACGGGCTTTTCGGTCATTTCACCTGTGTACAACAACGTCATGTCAGGATCGGGGAGGGCTTTTAATTTTCGGTCTTCCCAGTAAGCTGAACGAGGATGCGTGACGAGAATTCTAAAAAACAATTTCATGTCGCGCTCGGTCCAAATTTCATAGACTGAGGTAAAGAGGGGGATACCTTCGGGATGCTGCGTCGCATCAAAAACAGCTTCTCGTCCATCTATTTTATATCGCGCTCCATGTTCCGGTATAATACGACTCAGCTCTTGAACTTCAAGTCGAAGGGTTAATCCAGCCGGTAAAATCCCTTCATAGGCTTCTTCTTTGGGTACGCATACGTGATACCCGTACGGAGTGGCTCGAATTCCTTCTGTGGAGGAAGAAGGACAAAAGACAAAAGGCTGACGCCAATTACAAGTGGCGTATAATACGGAATCGGGAATAAATCGTCCCGATCGTATGCGATGGCCTTCATGACACGTTTCGGGAACGCTATAAGTCGAAGCCTGTTTCACGAATCGCTGCGACCAAAATTTCAAACCTTACCGTCGAACGCGTTTCTTTCGAATTTTTCCCTTTTCGAAAAGACACATGTGAGGAGAAGTGGGTAAATAAATAGCTGTTTTCAATTGTTTGAGGAATGGGTACGGCGTGCAGTCGGGATGAGAACAAATATTATAGCCGGGAATATAAACTTCTTCGTTGGTTTCGTCACAAGAGGCACGAGGTTCATGATCAAGAGTCGTCCAGGGCCGAATCCAATTCGCAACGATCGATAAATGATCGAATTTAAACACATCGAGATGCCGATACTGAAACGCGCCGGGGATGCGCGGTCGACATTCATTTCCGTCAAAAAATGTTTGAGGAGGACACGTTTGAATTTCCCTCCGAGCGCAATCAAAATATTGATCGCTCGTATCGCCTATCGCGAGTTTCGACGACGACGACTTATCCTCACAAGCCCATTCAACCGTATATTGATCCGACACTCTATAGCCTGGTTCTAGAACCGTACGTTTTCGGGTTGGATCACATTTGTAAGCTACAGCTCGATCCAAAGATGTTGAAAATGGATAGGACGGGAGATGTTTCGTATACTCGTGAGCGGGAACGACAGTTTCTTTTGAGCTCGGTTGAACATTTTCACAGAAAAGAGGCGGTTGACATGTTTGGGACGTTTCGTCGTACACCATCGGTAAATGGAATAAGGCATCGCCGATCCATGTATCCCAGGAAAGAGGACAGGATATAGTGTCTCGAACCATTCCGTTTTCACAAATCGCGTAACCCGGAGAGTACAGAAAAGATCCTTTTTGGACGATGGGGAGAGGTCGTTGCGTATTATCCGGAAATCCGTCGCAGAGATCAGACACGCATCGCCGATAATGTGTCGAATATTTTTCTCCGGGCGAACATCGAATCATTTTCGGTCGATGGCCACGACACTCGATATACGTCACCTCGTCAATCGGAAAATGTTGACCGTCTTCACAGTAAGATACGAAATGTTTTCGCGAAGTGCAAGCGTCGTAGTAGAAAAATGTCTTGGGCGGACAGGCGATTCGAATCGGTTGTTCGTTCTGGCATTCGTAATAAAAACGTCGATTGGTTGGATCGGGTAAAACCGATCCGTCATGCTGATCGATGCAGGGATTGACAGGAATGCAGGTAGAAGGAGAATGTTCTTCTTGACACATGAGCACGTCTAGAACACGACCGTGCCGACATCGATAATAATAATACATCATGGACTTTTCGCGGGGTACAAAACTCTGCGATCGTAATAAAAACAGGTAGAGGTTTTTCCCCGTTGCGGGGAGCTGAGTATCATCGGGCTGTCCAAAACATTCATCTTTTTCCCAAATCCGTCCTTCCGCGAAATAATATTCGAGTGGGAGAGGAAACGTCCATGTTTTTAACGTGGAGGTGTGAAACGAAACCTCGTTGTCGTTTGAGGTCTCGATCTGATATTGGAAACGCGTCGTTGTCGTCCGAGGAGAAGAAGGAACTTTCGGGGACGGGACCGAAAAATTATAGAAATACAAGTAGCAGTAGTATAAACCCAAAACGAATAAAAGTATGGCGAGCATCCAGCCTTTATTCATAAACGAGATGTGCCAATTATGGAAAGAGCAAAAAATTCCGAAAAAGGACGCAGCAGCGTGTTGTTCTAAACCGAATTATCGACATTTTTTAAAACAAGATCGCGCGTTGGATGAAATGCCGGCTCTGTATCGTGAATGTTTATCCTGTCAACAAAAAAGAAAGATCTTGGCACGATAAAAAAGTAAGTCAGAATGGATTCGTATCGTCTAACCCGACGTTATTTTCGTCAATTGCAACGGCTTCACTTCCTCTCGCAAATGCGGCAACGCGATTGGTATCATCATATCGTCATCCAATACGTGATGGATCCCCAAAAAGGACGCCATTTCACACTTTTTCATCCGGCTATGGATACCCATACAGAAGAGTCGCTGGTTTTCTTTGGAAAACGTCGCTTGTTTCTTACGTTTATGTTGAAACGGATCGTTCACCAAGGTTTGAATGCCGAACAACGGTTACAACCGAACGCGTTATTACCTCTCAAATCGCTCGATGATCCCGTCTATGAAACACAACGCAAGGCTATTCAAAATATTTGGGAGGTCGATGCTCATTGGTATACTACGGAGAATAAAAACGATATTGCCGTGAAGAATACGGCTCCTTTCATCAAAACCGAACCTCAAGCTCTGTAATTTAAAATATCCATCGGATGGGTGAGATGATTCGGATACGACACGATTTCAATCGTATGAGGCCATTTTAGCATGTATTTATAATGTAAAAGATCGTGCCGCTTCAGCGTATCGAGCCGGATAGCTGAAATATAGGTTTTTTCTTCGTTGGTTTTCTCGTACAAATAACAAATACCTTGATCGACGAACACGTAAACGTCTTGAGGAAACAGTTGCAGAAGCGACTTGTCCTTGGAAAAGTGTCGAATCACAGTATAATGAGAACTCGTAGGGATTGGAACCGGTTCTAATTTATAAAGGAGGAAAGAAAAAAAAATGATACACCCGAGCGCGATCATTCTATGCATTGTATTTCTAGTGACTCTCTTGAATCTTTTTTATAAACCCGATCTCCGGATGCCTTCTATTCCTCCCTCATCATCATTAGCCTTACCAGAAATTTCAACCGAGACGTATTGCCCTTTCCAAATCTTTCAGTGTCCCGATAGCCATTGCGATTGTTCTCAGCTCTGTGAAACAAATCCCACGTTTTACGAAAAACTCACTCTTTCTGATAAAACATGGAATCATCTCGAACCGGGTATTTATTGTATTCCCCAAGGAATCCGGACCGCTTGTCTTTCTTCCTCGGAAATTCCTATTTTTTCGGCCTCGGGATGGCTCTGTGCTGCTCGTTGCTCTTTCACCCATCCCTGTCAACATCCAGAAGCCCGTGATCCTTCTCTCAATGTTTTAATAGATCGTCGAACCCAACAACCCGCTCAAGAAGTAGCCGATTATTACGAAACGTTAGAAGATGGATCGTTCCGATACCAGTGTCAATGCCATTCTTTAGATCGACGAGGTAATCGAATGATTCAAACATCTCCGTGGGTCTGTTCTGTCGATTACTGCGTTCGAGATTTGTGGAACGTGCCCGGATTAGGATGGGATGCCGAACGACACGTCTGTGAATGTGGACCCTACGTGCATCGAGTTCTGGGCGATCTATCTTCCCCCTGTGTTTTGGAATATACACACATAGACGAAAAGCATAGGTTAACGGAAAAACGAGAATGTATGACCGACCAATCTGTTGAATTCCGACCGATTTATTGTCCAGAGAATCAGTCGGTTTTACGGTTCACAAAACGGGTCTTACGAGGCAACACAGCGTACGATTATGTCATTGTACATGGAACAAGTGTTCCTAAAATTTCGAGAGGTCAAGAATGACATCTCATTTCAAACGAATCGAGAAAAATTTTCAAACGGACCAAGAATTGAGTCGGTTTGAAAAGGAAGACGAAAGCCCCAAAGAGGAAGGATGGTCGAAGAGACAAACGTTCGCCATTCATTTACTACTGGTAACGGCAGGTCCTACGATTCTTTTCGCTTTACTGGGCAACGTATTGAAGATTCATTATTATGTCGTCTGTTTAATTCTATTATTTTACTTTGGAGCTCTGGCCTACTTGATACGATACCGATTTCAGTGGCTATTGCAAGCTTTTAAAGAAAGCCAGAAATATATTCGTTGAATATGGGACTTGAAGAGTGGATTATATAAAAAAAACTTTGAAAAAAAAATGAAGAGGGAGAAGAGTAATAAAAAAGGAAGAAGCAATAATTTAACCATGGCGATGGATCCTGTACTTATTCATCTATCTCCCAAAAATTCTGAAGGTAAAGAGTTAGATTTGGAAATATGGATAAACCCCGATGATACGGATGACAAGATTATAGAAATACATCGTCATGATCGCAAAGACAAAACGAAAGAATTTGAACCCTGTTGTCAAAATCCTTTTTTAACTCCCGCTATCCTCCAACGTAGAGAAAATGAAAAGAATAAAACGATAGATAAAACATTAGAATTGACCAAAGAAGCCATTCACATGTTGAAAGAAGTCTTTTCGGGAAATGGAGAATTCAGTACAATGGAATTTGATGCATCGTCCACTGAGGTAAGAGCTGATTTTAGACAGCCGACCAAAGAACCTGAAGTTGAGAATACAACAAGTTGTCAAGGTCGTAAACATAAGAAAAGAGTTAATAAAAAGAAATAGTACATTTAAAAAGACCTCCCCATCCTTCTATGAATTTCTTGAAAAATGAACTGTTTTCACGAGACTCAATCCACATCTTTGCTAGATCTAAAGAGAATCTTGAGAGAGACATGGCTTAAACTGTTTCCAGGAGAGTTGAAGTGCAAGCTTTTTCAACAGCACAGAGGGATCTGAATCAAAACTTGAAATGCTGAAATATATAGAAGAGAAATTCCATTCTTAAAAAAAAAACTGGGATGCCTTGTCAATCGAATCGGGTGGAAAAAAAAAAAAAAAACTTTTTGTTAATTTTTATCATGTCTTTAGACATGATAAAAATTAACTCTACCCTCCTTTTTGTTTTGAATGATGTCTCACCTTTCCTAAAAATAGATTTCTAAGAATGATCATGTTTTTCTTGGAAGTCTATTGTTTACAAACATGTCTAGACAACATGTTGACATCATTCAAAACGAAAAGGAGGGTAGAGTTAATTTTTATCATGTCTAAAAGACATGATAAAAATTAACAAAAAGTTTTTTTTTTTTTTTTTTTTACTGAAGAATTTTTTCTCCTAGTTCTTAAAAATATTTTTCAACGATATCTCGATACCTCTACCTATTTTATTCCCCCCTCTCCCTCTCTTAGTATATAAATGGTTGAAAAAGAAATCGGGGTTCATTCTGTTTCGTAAAAAGATAGCGAACACATGGCAACGGATAACTTAGTCATTTCATGTGAAGAAGATCCCTTTGAGGATATTCCAGATACGGAACCCACTTTTATGGACCATTTTCACCCGTTTTTAGAGTACCGAAAAAGTCTTCTCCTTCTCCAACTCATTCTTTGGAAATACTGTCTTCTCCTCCCTCGTCATCCACTCATCAGTGCTCTAGAAAGAAGAAGTCCTCACAGACCAAGCTCCACCAAAAAATTGTTGGTGTGTTGGCTGTCACCTCTGATGGATATACTCTTACGAACTGCGTCCGGTTTATAGCCAGAGACCTGAAAACACATACGAAGGAATTTATTCAGCAATTGAATGCGGATCTGGAACGACTTCATATTGAAAAACTGTACGTGGCGAATGAACCCACTCGAGAAAAAATTCATCAAAAGGTACATCTCAAGTTTTTATGGACTGTTATTTACAAACCTCAACATCGTCAGCCACAGCAATGTCCATCTTGTCGATCGAAATCTTGTCATCGATTTATGGCCATGCTAGCGCTCCAACAATTAGTGAAATTTGCTGTTCATAAATGTATTCATTGAGTGGATAGGTAATCAAGGAATTTTTCTCTCTTTTTCTTTTTTCAGATGATCCAGAGAAACAAATACTCTACTTCATATGGTTTAGTGGTAAAGACCTCATCAGGACAAGTGGTGATGATTCATCGAAAAATGCCATACTGTTTTCAAAATTATTTAATTCAGCTTTTAAAAAATAAACGTATCGAACCACCCTTCGATTTGGAAAAAATATCGGTGCTTCAAGATGAATTTGAAAACCATATTTATCCGACTCTCCATCCCAATTTACAAGACGATTATGATCGGTACAAGGCTAAATTAGCTTATGAAGATGAATGGGATTTCCCGCATGGACAAATGGATAAAAGACGCTTCAAGAAAGACGACGACCCTCGATTCAAATGGTTCAGAGTCGCGTATCAGGAATTTGAAGAAGAGTCCGGCTACCGATTCGCCTACCAACCCTCGGACGTGGCTCAGTATCCCTTAATCAAACTAGAATTTACGGGATTAGATCAATGCATTTATACACAATATTTTTTTATAGTCGAACATCCTAAACATTTACGCCGTAATACCTACTTTGATAATTATTCTCCTTTCCAATCTCAAGCTGCTTATAGAATGGCTCTCGAACGCAATATCGGGAGTATTGATGATCGGATGGTCTATCGGGGTTACTTAATTAAAATCGAAGAGGCTCTAAAGTATCTAACACGTCAACAGGAAATGAAAAAGGACGGAAAGGATCAAGTGTTGCTATATTTTTTAGAAGGAGATAAATGGAATCCACCCGATTCTATTTGTTATTTAGAAAAGTAAAAAAAATGGAATAAGATCCCTTAACCACCCCGCATTTCCCACTTGAAGAATCCATCCTATCTATTCTTTTTTTAAATGTCTCGGGATGTCATCCGACGCATTCTCTCCGCCAAAAAAAAAACGAGTTCCTCCCACCTACCCCAAAAAGAAGAAGAAGAGGAAACTTCCCATGAGTCTTTTCGAGAACACTCCTTCCCCTCTCTCTTCCTATATATAAAAGAAGCTGAGAGAAAAGTTGTCTTTTCTTTTTTTTTCCATCTCGTCCTCAGGAGAAAGAGAGAGAAAGAAAACCAAATGCCATGGAGTGGTTACGGCGAGAGTCTTTTTCCCTCGCGATTCGTTTCCGTTTCGCCAAGACAATTCCCCTCACGTTTTACTTGGGGTCGGGCACGCTCTATTTTCGAGGATCGGAACTCGTGACTTGCCTTTCCCAGCAAGGGACTTGGATGAGTCCGAAAAGTCAACGGACTATTCAGCAATGGATCTCTCGAGCCCCTTTTCGCCCTTACCGATCCTTAACGACGGATCTCTGGATCGATACGTCGGACCGCCCTAGCCGGATTCTCTGCTATACCCCTTTTATCACCTTCGATTCCCTGGAAAAACTCCTCAACGATTTGGGTCCAGACGCTCTCCTCTTTTCGACCTGGTGTGATGAGAGAACCTCTTCAAATCCAAGAAGATTCTCAGACCGGGGAAACTTATTTTAGTCCCGTGGAGAACAAGGTGATGGACTTTCAGTTTCAAAATTTATCGGAACTGTTTCAATGTGCTTTATGTTTTTATTCTTCTTAAAGAGTGGGTGGGGGGGAAAGAAAACCTAAAAATTGTAGAATAATCATAAAAAATAATTTTGTTTTTCTTTAAAAAAAATATTGAGATAGTCCAATCTTGTGGAGGAGGTGGAAAATTCAAAACTATTATCTAAAACAGATATGGCGGTCAGTCCATTTCGATCCACGGAGGAGGATATGTGTGAGATTCTCTGATCCATAGAGGGTTTCAGGAAAAAAAAACTGCGAAAGTTTCCCCCCTATCTCCAAAGAATGGGTATCCAGGTTGAATGCACAGTACAGACTGATGGGAAGCCGAAACTCGAGTTCCTTAAATAGAAAAAAAATGAGAGCTCCTTCTAGAAACAATTTTAGATGTCTTGTTTGGATGAGTGAGTCGACTGGGAAAAATTTCTCAGCGCTCTGTAAAAAAATTTTGAGTTTAAAAAAAAAAAAAAAAAACTTTTGGTTAATTTTTATCGTGTCTTATAGACATGATAAAAATTAACTCTCTCTTCTTTTTGTCTGGGAATGATGTCTCACGGTTTCGAAAAATAGAACATATCCCATTCTTGAAATTCTATTATTTTAGAAAGGATGATGAGTGATGGTCTATTTTTCGAAACGGTGAGACATCATTCCCAGACAAAAAGAAGAGAGAGTTAATTTTTATCATGTCTATAAGACATGATAAAAATTAACAAAAAGTTTTTTTTTTTTTTTTTTTTTTTCAATTCAGAAATTTTTTCTCTGAGCTTTGCCAATTTTTTTCCCAGCCAGCTCCATCCATAAAACAACACCTCTCAAAATCTTTTCTCAGTTATCTATTTAAACCACTCGAATTTTTTTGCTTCCAATGAGTCCACGCATCTTGGCCTTTCTTCCACTCTGCTCTGAGAAAGATAAGGTAGATTGTTTTCGGTGGACCGTCCTGTTGACGCTTCCGATTTATATAGAGAGCTATATATAGATAGGGTCCCTCCTAACTCCCTCTATTATGACTATTAGTCTTTTTCTTGTTTTTCCCAAGAAATATACAAAGAATGATCCACAGTTTTTTTTTCCGTTAATGAAAAAACAAATATGCTTCTACCTTCCGACTTCTTTTTAGTACCTCTTTAGGTGTCTCCTCCTTCTGGATCTTTTCCTTCTCCTCTCTTCCTCGCGAGCAGGGAATTGGAAATGCTGTTCAGGATGCAACGCTCGTAAAGACTCCATTTTCTTCCTGGAGAGGGCGTCTACGGCAAACACCGTCTTGTCATGAAATTGGAGTTGGTAGTAAAGAGGTCCGTGAATAATGTACACGGAGCGAGCTCGCAGTCGATAGGGAATCATACGATACCCGTCGGCTTCTGATTCCATTTCCCATCCATAAAGACGGATAGAAGCTTCTCCGGTTTGAAGAATATGAACCCACTCGGGTGAAACGTTAAACAGTTTTAAAAAAGTTCCAGCATCGACGGCGATCACATTTTCCCATCGCAGATAAGCGTGTAAGCGAAAGGTTCCTGCCTCCATCATCGATTGGAAAGCAAAGTGCTTGAAAACTTCGATGGACGAAAAATAATGCAGGATTTTTCCATCGTAACAGGATAAATAGCACATGGTTTCTTGGACGATTTGTTCCATACGCTCCGGGTCCCGAAACCATTCTTCGAAACGGGAGAGAGGTTCCCATTGATCAGCTACATCGAGATGACAGACGGGCGTGATTTGTACCAGGGTAGGTAGAACTGCAACAGCATCGGTCGACATTTTAGTTTTGCTCAGTTGAGAAGGAAGAACGAGAATGAACCCTGTAAGCAGAAAAACTCGGATCTATATAAATACTAGAGGAAAAAAGGCGGGGGGAAGGGAAGTTCTTCCTTCCTCCCAAAGAATAAGAAAAGTGGGTGGAAAGAAAAAAATCATTTCACTCTCAGGAAAAAAAAAGAATTTTTTTCTTGTCAACATATTGTCTAGACATGTTTCTAAAAATAGATTTCCAACAAAGGTTCATTCTTTTCTTAGAAATCTATTTTTAGAAAAGAATTGACATATCCTTCACAACAAATTTCTTTTTTTTTCCCTCTCTCCAGCAGCCAACTGGATGGGCAAGCGTTCGGGTCAGATCACACCGTGCTGACATTATTTTTTTTAAAATACAATGGAATTAGTATAGGAATGTACTAGAAACTGACCCAAGGTTGAAAAGAAAATATCAAAATCAATACTCACTTCTTGACGATTTCTTTTTTCCAAAAACCTGTTGAAGAATTCTTGATGGGTTATCCAATCTCTAGACCTGTCTGAAGGGAATCCAATCTAAGGTGAGCGCGCATTTACCTGACGCGAAACTCGGAATATCTGCATAAATAACAAAACGTCCATTCTTAAAAACTTATCGTCTAGTCCATTGAGTTGGTTGGAGGGGGAGAAAAAATTTCTGAACAATAAAAAAAAAAAAAAAAAACTTTTTGTTAATTTTTATCATGTCTTATAGACATGATAAAAATTAACTGTCCCCTCTTTTTGTCAAGGAAGGATGTCTCACCGTTTCGAAAACGAAACCAAAACTCATCCTTCTCATGGCAATTATTCCAAGAATGAATCACGGTTTGTTTTTCGAAACGGTGAGACATCCTTCCCAGACAAAAAGAAGAGAGAGTTAATTTTTATCATGTCTAGAAGACATGATAAAAATTAACAAAAAGTTTTTTTTTTTTTTTTTTTTTTTTTTTATCACTCAGAAATTTTTTCCAAAGCTCTGATAATTTTTTCCCAGCCGACTCGATGATCCAAACAAGACAGATCCAAATTGTTTCTAGAAGGAACTCTCCCTTCTCTATTTAAACCACTCGTGTTTCCAACTTCAGTTCAGTCTGTGCTGTGAATTTGACCTGGATACACACTTCTCCCTCTTGGAAAGAATTTCTGTGAAGGTATGCGAACATTTTTCTCAGCTCTTAGAAAATTTTACCAGCTGACTTGATCGACGAGAGACATCTCGAACATTCTGTTATCTGCGGAAGCCGTTTCATTTTCGTGCAGTCCATGCTGTGGACTCACCTGAATATCCATTGCTCCCTTCCCTTCTGGAAAGGGTCGTAGCTTTTTTAGATCCTCGTCGCTCTTTTTACGTTTCGTTGGATATCTAGGACGAACTTTTTTACCTTATTCCTTTCAAACTCTAATATTGAGGTTGGAGAGCCGTCATGGAAAATCAGCCATGATCCTGACGAATCTAAACCGACTCCTTGAAAACAGAGCTATGTCATGTTTTTTTTTATGACAGATTTCCAAGCTCCGAGTGATGAGAAATTTAGAAATTTTGCAGTGTTAACGAAAAGGAGGAGACAGAAACCTGGAGAATGGAAATGAAGCTGAGAAAAAATGCTAAGAGCTCAGGAAAAAAAAGGCTCTTTCCAGGAGGGAGGAGAAGCGCATATCTAGGTTGAGTGCACAGCACACACGGATCTGAAGTTGGAAACGCGAGGGGTTTAAATAGAGAAGCGAGAGTTTCTTCTAGAAACAATTTTGGATGTCTTGTTGTTTGGATCATCGAGTCGACTGGGAAAAAAAAAATTCTCAGAGCTCAAAAAAAAAAAAAAAAAAAATTTTTGGTTAATTTTTATCATGTCTTCTAGACATGATAAAAATTAACTGTCCCTCCTTTTTGCAAAGGAAGGTTGTCTCACCGTTTCTAAAAATAGATCATGACTCATTCTTGGAATAATTGCCTTGAAAAAGGGTGAGTGATGGTCTATTTTTAGAAAGGGTGAGACATCCTTCCCAGACAAAAAGAAGAGAGAGTTAATTTTTATCATGTCTGTAAGACATGATAAAAATTAACCAAAAGTGGTTTTTTTTTTTAGTCTAATTTTGAGAATTTTTTCTAGCCGACTCGATCGACAAGACATGACATGACCATTGTTCTTTTTTAATAATGGACTTTCACCTATCCCTTTCAACCCTCCGAATTTGGCTTTGGATCCGTGTCCTTGCTTCCACATTCAGAGCTCTTTTCTTCAACATTTCGATGCAGGGGAAGAATCAATTCTCTCACGACGTTTAGATATTCTTTCAGAATGCTAGAAAACTCATTCAAAGAAGAAGTATCTAAGGGTGGAGTTGCCGGTTGAGGAAAATTCACGAGTCTTGGAACCGGATTATGCGAATCCGTCTGTATGCCAAACTGTAAAGGTGAACCACCCGCTTTAGGAGAGCATATAATAGTAAGATCCATCTTTTTCCAATTTTTGATTTGAATATACTTGTTTCTTCTTACTCGGAACATTTTCATTTTTCTTCCTCCTCATCCAGGAACTGAATTCCAGGTGGAACGGAAGCATTTGTAATAAACTGTTGTTTTTTGGTTCCACACGCCTGACATTTTCCCGTGACCATCGGCCGTCGATTTTTCGACATGCGATAGTGGACGTCGACCGTATCGGTCTTGGTTCGGCATTTCACACACCAAATGGAATACGAAACAGGTTCCGCGTCAGAATGCTCCATTGCAGTAACACACTCTTTATTATTTTCTTCTCTTTTGAGAGAGAGAGAGAGAGATCTTAACCAGAAGTGTAGATATAAAATTTAGGATACGTTTCGGATCCGTCGGCTCTTTTCGCATACCCCACTTCTTCACAGAGGTATTCCGTTTGCTGATCCGCTCTTCGAGGATAAAACTCGTTTCCCCAAGCATCGCGAGCATAACGAATTCGATCGCCGGCCGTTAAACAATATTCGACTCCATCCGCCTTTTTAGGATACATTTCATGCCCCGATTCGTCTTTGGCATAAGGGAATAAAACAGACGTATAAAGCGAATACTCGTCCCCATTTTGAAATTTCGGGTAGTATTCTCGTCCAAAAGACGTTCGGGCATACCGTCGAGGAGCTAAAATGTATTGGTTTCCGTTTAAATCTACCGCGTAATACTCATGACCATTTTCGTCTCGAGCCAAGATAGGATTTCCTTCAGGATCCGTAACGTATAATTCGTAATGAGGATGTTGGGGGTCGGTCGGGTATCGTTCTTTCCCCGATGCGTCTACTCGATAAACAGACATGCTTAGTTCTCGTCGCCTGCTCCTTCCTTCCTCCCACTCGAGACCCGTTGAGATGAAGGTATGTGGTTGATATCTATAAAATGGGTTGATCCTTTCAAACTATTCCATTGTTTAAAGACGCGTGGGTTAGGAAAAAAAATATTAATAAAAGCAAATATCTGAACGGTTCAACACAACGGGTGAATGGAAAAAAGGAATAGTTCTCTCTCTCCAGTCACAGGATGGTTTCTTCTTCTAGAACGGCTCACACTCAACTGAAGCGAAACTCGGAACTCGAAATGTTTAAATAGATCATAGAGTCCATTCCAGAAAGAATCCGGAGATGTCTTGTCCAGCCAAGTTGACTGGGAAAAAAATTTCTGAGTTAAAGAAAAAAAAAAACTTTTGGTTAATTTTTATCATGTCTTATAGACATGATAAAAATTAACTGTCCCCTCTTTTTGTCTGGGAATGTTGTCTCTCCGTTTCTAAAAATAGACCAGAACCCATTCTTGGAATTTTATTCTTTTTAGAAAGGATGAGTGATGGTCTATTTTTAGAAACGGTGAGACAACATTCCCAGACAAAAGGGGAAGGTAGTTAATTTTTATCATGTCTAAAGACATGATAAAAATTAACAAAAAGTTTTTTTTTTTTTTTTTTTTTTCTTCCAGAGTTACAGAAATTTTTTCCAGGCCACTCGATCGACATGACGTCCCCATTTTTTATTTAAGAATGGATTCTTGTTTATTTGTGTAAGCATTCCGAGTTTCGTTTTAGATGAGTCTATGTTGTTGAAGAGGAAACATGGGTACCCTCATTTTTTTTTTCCTATCTGATTTCTAAGATGAATTCAGTGAGTTCACCTTGACCTTTTAAAATTTTGTTTGTTTACTTTTAGCCTAGAGGTCGACGGATAAATCATTCTGATTTTTTATATATTTTTTTTGTGTCGCTCTCTCTCTTTCTAAGAAACCTATCTCGTTCCAAGTCTTCTCGAAGTGCTATTGGTTCGTTTCGAGACGAGGTCATTTCACATCCCCCCTCCTCAAAAAGTATATGTATATAAATTAAAGGAAGTGATTTTCCATACACACACTTCACCTTTTTGAGTGGTGTCACGATGAGCCTATCCAGTAGAGAACGTCTTAGGGAAAGAATGCGTGAACAGAAACGACGCTGGCGAAGCAATTCAGCTAATCGAGAGCGAGAACGAATACTTCAAAGGGAACGTTATGCTGTTCTTAAAAAGAACTCCCGACCGCGAAAGAAACATCTTCCTCCCAAGCAGTGGGAAAGCTATACGAATTTGCAGTATAAGGATATGTGGTCCGAAGATGCCTATCAAAAATGTATTCGACAATGTAATAAAGAGCAATACAATTTCCTGATCTACGTTCTCGTCCGTTTGTACACCTATTACGCGTTACCTGAATCGAAACGTCCCCCTCCTCTGGATATTATTGTGCAAGGATCTGCCGGAACGGGTAAATCTTTCCTGATCCAAGCTTTATACCAAACTCTGATTCGAACGCCTCTTTTTAGCGAAGCGTGCTCGGTTCTCAAACTCGCACTCAGTGCTCAAGGAGCGGTCTACATTACGGGAGATACTTTGCATCATGCCCTGCGTCTTCAAATGAACGGGACTTTTGTTCGACCTCTGACCCAAAAAACTTTAGACTATTACAGACCCCTGTATGCTCCTTTACGGATGGTGATTTTGGATGACGTTTCCACGATCGGATCCAATTTATTTTCGCGCCTCGACCAGCAACTTCGACAATTGTGTCATGTGCCGGATAAGCCGTTTGGGAATGTGCATATGATTAAATTCGGAGATTTGCAGCAGCTCCAACCGATTCGCGACATGCCCATTTTTTATTCTGAAGGGTGGTGGACGCCTCAATCCACGCTCTACTATGAACTAGTCGAATGTATGCGATTCTCTCTGGATTACGAGGAGAGACTCGATCGTTTAACGAGAAATCACTTTTTAGAACCGGACGATGTGGCATTTTTTCAGTCCCGCGTTCGCAGTTTCGACGAAATTCCTCGCGAAGCTATTATTCTCTGTTTTTCGAGCAAGGATGCAGAGAAATATAATATGAAACGTCTCCAATCCCGAGGTACGTACTGTTCGTGTCTGGCTCGAGACGTGATTTATTCCGAGAGCGAAAAATTGCGGAAGAGGATGATGAAACGGAGTCAACATTTACATCGATCTCAGATGGCGAATCTCGAATCCGTCCTCCATTTACAAAGAGGAGCGCGATATCAATTGACTAAAACGCTCGACAGATCCAAAGGATGGATGAATGGAGCAATTGGAACACTACACCAAATAGACCAGGATGAAGACGGAGTTGTGACGCGAGTCTGGCTGCAATTTTCGAATAGTCTAGCTCCTATCGATCGCGTCTCCATTCGTATTGACACCTGTTCGACGAAAACACTCGCATTTTATCGCGAACAGTTTCCTTTGATGTTAGCCGAAGCGATCACGGCTCATAAAGCCCAAGGAGCCACCTTTCGGTCGATCGCAATTTACATGCACGGACCTTTTAATCGATTTCAGCAATATGCCGCTTTTTCTCGAGTGACTCAACCCCAGGGATTGTATATTCTGGACCAGTTTCGTCCCCGCATGAAATTGGCGAGCAAGCAAAAATACGAGGAGGAACAGGAGCGATTGCAAAACATGTCCCGGATTCCGTATGATATTTCGGCTCGAGAAGAGAACCAAGATCCGTACGAGTTTCTCATGAACCTTCTTCAATGTGGGAATCGTCTTTCCTTCCATCTTTCCAATAGAAACATCTCCCAAGAAAAAGAAATCGTCAAACTAGAAGAAAAATTTTCTTTCCATGTAAAACCTGTTATAAAATGTGAATCTTAAATCTTTTTTTTTTTTTTAAAAATTCAATAAAAAGAAATATTCTCTATCAAAACCCCTGCATTCTTTCAAAGCTTCACAAAACGCTCAACAATGTCCACACAATGGGAAGAGAAAAATCGATCTCAACGGTCCACACAACATGTTGACTCCTCAAAATATGTCTCCCCCAAGTGACAGGATGCTTTTTCTTCAACGGCTGACACTCATCTAAAGCCAAACTGGGAATGCTTAAATAGATAAGCGAGAGTTTATTCTTAAAAAAAATGGCGCTGTCTTGTCAATGGAGAATCGAGTCGGCTGGGAAAAAATTTTGAGAGCCGGGAAAAAAAATTCTCTAATTCTTAAAAAAAAAAAAAAAAAAAAAAAAAAAAAAAAACTTTTGGTTAATTTTTATCATGTCTTCTAGACATGATAAAAATTAACTCTACCCTCCTTTTGTCTGGGAATGTTGTCTCTCCGTTTCTAAAAATAGACCAGAACCCATTCTTGGAATTTTATTCTTTTTAGAAAGGATGAGTGATGGTCTATTTTTAGAAACGGTGAGACAACATTCCCATTCCCAGACAAAAGGGGAAGGTAGTTAATTTTTATCATGTCTAAAGACATGATAAAAATTAACAAAAAGTTTTTTTTTTTTTTTTAAGAGTTAGAAAATTTTTTTTCCTGGCTCTCAAAATATTTTCCCAGCCGACTCGATTCTCCAATTGACGACACAGCGCCATTTTTTTTAAGAATGGATTCTCGTTTATCTATTTAAGCATTTCGAGTGTCACTTCAGATGAATGTCAGCCGTTGAGGAAGAAAAACGCAGATTCCCATTTTCTCATTTCCTTCAGAGAGAGAGAGGCCTAGATTTTCGAGACTCGATGACTTTTCAAGCATTTTTTGTTTAAGCTATTCGACTTCATATTTGTCTGACGTTCAAGAGTATGATCTCTCGTGGATGGATCTCTTCCACCTCATTCTCTTTCCAGTCGATTTAGAAGGGGAAGGGGAGATTTTTTTTCTCTCATGGAGGATGTCTCCTGAATACCGTTCAAAGAGTCTATGGAGAAATTATATGGTCAGAGTCACGGATTTCCAGGGCAATCTGCTTCTCAGCTAAAAAAAAGGATCTCTCTTTCCCAGTCTGTCTTCGATTGTCTCGTTAACTGTGAAACCCATCGCTTTTCCGATTTTATGGTTCTCCCAGTATAATCAGACAGTCGGTCACAAAAGTATTCGAACACCGGTACCCTATCAGAAAATGACAAGATGGCGTTTTTTTTTCTCTTTCTCTCTGTGTGTCGTGTTATTCCATCCTAGGTTTTCTTCTCCACCTCATCTTGGAAAAAACTGGAAAAAATTGGTTACGATTTCTTTTTGAATGGGGAGATGCCATTTTGAGAAAAAGCTGACGACCCTATCTTGGAGAATGAACATGACCGCTCTACACACCCTTTTACTCTCTCTCTCTCTTTTTGAATTGGGAAGCCATTTTGGGAAAAAGCAGACGACCCTATCTTGGAGAATGGAAATGAACGCCTCTCCCTCTCTCTTTGAAATGGGAAGCCATTTTGGGACCCTCTATTCTTGGGAAGGGAGAAAACTGAAGTCTGCACTTCGCTGTCTCTGAATGCGGAAAGCCATTTTGGGAAAAGCGGACCCTCTTCTTCTGATCTTGGAGAACTGGAAATGAACGCTCTACACGATCTCTCTTTGAATTCAGAAGGTATTTTGGGACCTTCTAATGTTGGAAAACTGAAATGGACGCTCTACGCATTTTCTCTCTCTCTCTCTTTGACATGAGTAGCCATTTTGGAGGATTCTCCACCACCATCCTAGCCTTGGAAAACTGAAATGAACGCTCTACACCTTCTCTCTCTCTCTCTCTTTCTCTGAAATGGGTAGTCATTTGAAAACTCCCTAACTTTGGAAAAAAACAGAAATGAACGCTCTACACCATCTCCCTTTGAAAATGGGGGGGTGTCATTTTGAGACCTCCCTCCCCTAAACTTGAAGAAAAAAACTGAAATGAATGCTCTACACTTTCTCTCTTTGGACATGGGTAACCCTTTGGGGACCCTCTCCTCTTGGTATATATAAAAAAAAGAACTGAAGTGAAGGCTCTACACAATCTCTCTTGGAATGGGATCCATATTTCGGGAAACGTGGATCACCTCATGCTGGAAAACTGAAGTGAACCACCAAGATTGGACTCTATATAATATTTTTTTTAATTGACATCATGACCCTCCTCCCATTTGTTATTAAAAAAATTGTTTTTTTTTTTTGTTTTGGTTTTTATCCCATTTCCGATGTGATTTCAGAAATGCAATTCCATAACAGTTCAATTTCATTCGAGGTTAAATGATCTAAACAGTAGTAAAGATCCTTTCCTTATTTCAATATAATGAATATTGAATCTTGTAGGAAGAATAAAGCTAATTTTCAGAATAAACAAAATACTTTTATTTAAATTTCAAAACAGAACCAAAAAAATAAATATTGCAGCTCTAAACTCTCAAAATTTTAAACTCTTAACTACTGCAGTTAAAACTCTTAGAACTATTAAAAAAAACTCCCAATCTTAAACTCTCTAAAACAAAATATATATAAAAATCTTTCGAATCCTCTTCTTGTTGCCACACCGTAAAATGCAAGTTCTTGTCCTATTATTTATATTTCACGTTCTCTTTCTTTAAGTCACGATCTTCACAAGTCATGATCTTTACAAGTCACGATCTTTACAAGTCTCCCCACAAGAAGCACATTCGTCACCGTAGAGACAATGTTGCTCAGAGTTCATTGAGAGAGAAAGAGTTAACAGCTAACCTTGACAAAGAATCAGCATTCCCATGTAAACTTCCTTTGCGGTATGTCACAGTCATGTTATACCGTTGTAACGCTAAGGCCCAACGAGACAGTTTAGCACCATGAGGGGCGCTTTGGGTCAAGTAGGTGAGGGGATTGTGATCAGACACAATCTGCACTTTGGCACCGAAAATCCATGTGTCAAATTTTTTCAAGGCTTCGATGACACAAAATGCTTCTCGTTCGATGGTTGACCATCGTTGTTGACAGGGCGTTAATTTCTTGCTGAAAAATGCTATGGGCATTTCTTTGCCATGTTCGTCGTTTTGAGCTAAACACGCTCCAATTGCGAAAGCAGATGCATCCGTATAGAGTTGAAAGGGCTTGCTGATGTCCGGAGTATGCAGAGATGGCATTTTAATCAACTCTTCTTTAAGTTTGTTAAAAGCTGCTTCTTTTTCAGAGTCCCATGGAATATTATTTGGAACACTCTTCTTTGTAAGGTTTGTTAGAGGTAAAACAATCTCAGAAAAATTTGGGATATAATCCCTATAGTAGCTTGCTAGCCCTAAAAGACTCCTGACTTCTTTTTTAGTGGTAGGCTTAGACAGATTTCTGATGACTTCTACTTTCTCAGGATCTGGAGAGTGAGTGCCAGAACCTATTACATGTCCTAGAAACTTCACGTGGCTCTTTCCGAAATCACACTTTTCTAGATTTGCGGTTAGACCTGCGTTTCTCAGTGTCTGAAACACTTGGTCGATGTGATAGAGGTGGCCATCCCAAGTTTCAGAAAATATTGCCACATCATCAATATATGAACGGCAGTAGTTCTTATGGTTTGCAAGCACCTTATCCATCGATTTTTGGAAGGTACTTCCAGCATTTTTCAAACCGAAAGGGAGAACTTTCCATTGGTAATGGCCGGAATGAGTGATAAATGCTGTGTAGGGTTTAGCTTCTTCTTTCATAGGAATTTGCCAATATCCCTTGGTTAAATCGAGAACTGTTATGAATTTGGCTTTCCCTATTTCGAATAGTAAATCTTTAGCAATTTTCATCGGATAGGCGTCCGGAATTGTGAAGCTATTTAAAAGCCTGAAGTCTATGCACAGTCTAACGCCGCCATTCTTTTTTGCAACACATACTATAGGATGTGCCCAGTTACTGTCACTGGGTTCTATAAGATCCCATTCTAACAGTTCTTTAACTTGACGATCGACTTCCTCTTGAAGTGAAACAGGAACACGGTAGGGCCTCAATCTTTTCGGATTACATCCTTCTGTAACCTTGATGTCATGACCATCAACATTGGCTTGACCAGGTTTGCTACTGAAAACATCTACATACGATTTTAGTACTTTAAATAGTCCTTCCCGTTGGTAATATTTTAAGTCACCTTTCAAATTTTGTAAATGGGTCCAGATATCATCAGCAGATTTATTCATAAGATCTGCTGGTGCATAGTGGATATCTCCAAACTCTTCATCTTGGTCAAAAATGATACCAACGTGATCTACACGAGCAATATATGGCCTTAACTTATTTATATGGAGTTCCCTAATACTTCCGTTTTCCATTTCGATTTTGGCAGAGTGTGGCCTGGTAAGTTTGATCCCGGTAGCTGGTCCTTGCCACGTGTTGAGCAATTTATGTGATGATGATGGCATTAACACGAGGACTTTGTCCCCAACATTGAAAGTCTTTTCTTGAGAACGTAAATTGTATCTTGAAGTGTACTCTTCTTGAGATATTTTGGAATTTGCTGATGCAATGTCATGAGCTTTTCTTAATTTTTCTAAAAGGTCTTGTAGATAATTTTCAATTGAACGGGAAGCTGTAACTGGAATGCTACGTTCACCTGTCCATATTTCTTTCAGCAAAGATAATGGTCCTGGTGGTATTCTTCCATATACCATCTGGAAGGGAGACAAACCAGTGGTGCTATGTGGCACTTCTCTGTAGGCAAACAGGAGATAGGGAAGATTCAAATCCCAGTTTCTGCCATGTTCTTGGATATTTTTGTTCATCATCTCTTTTAAGGTTCTATTCCAACGCTCGACAGCACCCATACTCTCGGGGTGTCCTGGAGTGGAGAATCGTGGAGACACACCAAGTAAGTTCTCAAAGGCTCGGGTGAGTTTGGCTGTGAAATTAGTTCCCTGGTCGGAACAAATCACTTTTGGAAATCCAGTTTGAGTAAAAAACCTCATCAAAACGTTGCATGTTGTTTTCGCACTTATGTCTTTGACGGGGGTGGCTTCTGCCCATCTGGTGCATAGGTCAACAGCACATATCACAAACCGATGACCTCTCCTGGATGGAGGTTCTAATGGCCCGATACAATCCACGCTCCATACTTCAAAGGGTGTTTCCGGCCTAACAATAGGTTGAATTGGGATTCGATCTTTGTACGTAACTGTTCTCCTCAATTGGCATTCTTTACAACTTTCACAGAATTTTTTAACATCTTGCTTAATAGTAGGCCAAAAGAATGAGTACTTGATTCGTTGAATTGTCTTTTTCTCACCGAGGTGGCCGGCAAGAGGGATTTCATGTGCCATTCTTAGGACTTCCCTTCTTTTTTCTAAAGGTAATACAACTTGCTTAATGTTTTCACCACAGATATATTCGGAATGAAGTAATATGCCATCATCGAAAGTATATGAATTTTGATTTTTATTTGCCCATTCAAAGCATTTTTTTCAGAGTTTCGTCTTGTTCTTGATGTGTCTTGAATTCTAGTCTTACCTTGTTCGTTGTTTTCAGAGACTCTATGTTTTCTTGGGAAATCTGATTAACAACAGCCAAATTTGTAGTAATGTCTTCAACTGGTGAGGCTTTATCATCTGTCTCTTTGTACTCTAAGGGGGATGCATCCCAATGACGATCACAGTTCCACAGTTCGATATTTCCACAGAGTGTTTCATAAGCTGAAGAACTCAATAGCAAGTCGGTAACAAGCTTTTTTGAAACAGCACACGTAATGGACACTCTACCGTGAAAATCATCGTCAATTTTCATCTGGAAAATCTTTAGTGGAGTAATTTCGTTTTCACCAAAAGCAGAAGATATCTCTATTTTACTTTCTCCTTCGCAAGGTATGTTGTCAACCAATTTCTCACGGACTACTGAAATTTGTGCTCCCGTGTCTACGATTCCATTTAGAATAATATCTCCACATTTAACTTTGACCAGTTTTAATTCATCTATGTTTCTAGATACGTCCACTGATTTTGAGACAGGAATAGAGATCTTGGCAGTTAGCACTTCTGGTTTTTCTTTTTCTGCTAGGGGTGCTTGTGTTTGTATTAAGTTGTTTTGTGCTGTTGCAGAAGCACTTCTTGGTATCCGATTTTTGGTACATAACTTAGATGTATGACCTTCTTTTCCACAATTATAGCAAGTTAATTTGAAATTAGTCTTTTGTGGTTCGTCACTCTTACGGGATGGGTACACTCTTGGCGTGTTTTCAGCGTACAGCGATTTATTTCTGAAAGATCTTTCTGGAAGTGGAGAACGAGGTTGCCATTTTTTATTAGTTCTGTCTGCTGATGGATTACCACCATTCTGTTTTGAGATATTACGAACACTGTCATATTCGTCAAGTTTATCAGCTAATTTGGTTGGAGAAACGAATTTCGCCCAGTCGTCAAGAAGATGGTCTCTTACTTCATAGGGTACTCTTTTCTTAATTTGGTCAGTAATAATCAAGTCTTTTAACGCGGCAAAATTTGTGATTTCAAGACCATTGATCCATTCTTCAAAATAACTTGTAATTTCGTAGCAAAAATCTCTCCATGATTTTTCAGCGCTCTTTTGGTGCATCACAAATTTTTTTCTAAAGCTTTCAGGATTTAATTTAAATCTCTTCAATAAAATGGCCTTAATGTACTCATAATCTTCAAAATTTTCTTCAGATTCCCTACCAATTAATTGAATGATTTCAGATGGCATTAAAGTCAATAAACATGAAACCCAATCTTTAGGATCAATCTTTGTCCTTTTAGCTTGTCTTTCAAATAAGGATAAATAAATCACAATATCATCGTGTCTTAAATTGAATTTGGGAATAAGCTTAATTAAATCAAAATTATGATGTCCATTTTCATTTGTTGGTGGAGTTTGTGTTAGTCGAACACGAGATTCAATTTCGAGTTTCCTCAATTCAAATTCCATTTGCTCTCTTTTCTGCTGTGCTTCTAATTCTTCTTTCCTTCGTCTTTCCTCAAGCTCTTCTTTCTCCTTTCTTCGCTGTTCTTCAATCTCTTCTTTCCTTCGCCTTTCCTCAAGCTCTTCTTTCTCCTTTCTTCGCTGTTCCTCTTCTTTTCTTTTCCTCTCTTCAATAATCGTTAAAAACACTTCTTTAGCAAATGCTTCATCATATGTATCACTTTGAATTATTTCATTTTTTATCGCCACGATTTTCATACTTGGATCTACTTGAATTTCTAATTCAGCAGCTAAAGCCAGCAAATCCTCTTTTTTCCCACGTCCCATAAAAGCCATGTCTCGATTTTATTCAGCCAATAGACTCTTAGTTTTATAAAAAAAATTTTTTTTTCTCTTTTCTTTTTCTATTTAAATATAATTCACAATGAATTTAATTTTATTCGGCACGAAAATCAATCAGTGGAATCAATACTTAATGTGTTGTTCACTTACTCTGGCGAGTCAAACGAAATTACATTTGTACACTGGCGTATTCATTACTTTGAAAATTTACATTTGAACACTGGCGTATTCATTACTTTGAAAATTACATTTGAACACTGGCGTATTCATTACTTTGAAAATTACATTTGAACACTGGCGTATTCATTACTTTGAAAATTACATTTGAATACTGGCGTATTCATTACTTTGATAAGTAAATAAACTAAGATTCCATGACGGAAACAATAATTAACTTTTCATAATCTTAATTAACTATTTTACGTTTCCAAGGTAAATTGATCTCTCACCTGAGTTATTTTGGTTCGTAATTATATGCGGGGAAACTCCGATCCTGTCGACTGCGCCAGTAAAGATCCTTTCCTTATTTCAATATAATGAATATTGAATCTTGTAGGAAGAATAAAGCTAATTTTCAGAATAAACAAAATACTTTTATTTAAATTTCAAAACAGAACCAAAAAAAATAAATATTGCAGCTCTAAACTCTCAAAATTTTAAACTCTTAACTACTGCAGTTAAAACTCTTACAACTATTAAAAAAAAACTCCCAATCTTAAACTCTCTAAAACAAAATATATATAAAAATCTTTCGAATCCTCTTCTTGTTGCCACACCGTAAAATGCAAGTTCTTGTCCTATTATTTATATTTCACGTTCTCTTTAAGTCACGATCTTCACAAGTCATGATCTTTACAAGTCACGATCTTTACAACAGTCTTTGATCCACCCATCCGTATGATTATTTTCTTCTCCTTCCTGTTGCACCAAATTTTGTAAGTCCATATAATCATTCCATACGGGAAAGGCTGGATCCTCACAAGGCTGTCTTGAAACACTTGGAGTCTCTTTGGGATGAGTGGAGGGATCTAGGATGTCTGGACCCGGCTGCGATTCTACCTCCATGATTTCTGGACCCGTTGGAACTTGTTTACCCGGCTGAAATTCTACCTCTACGATTTCTGGACCCGTTGGAACTTGTGAACCCGGCTGTGATTCTGCCTCCATGATTTCTGGACCTGTTGGAACTTGTGGACCCGGCTGACATTCTACCTCTACGATGTCGGGACAGGTTGGAGGAGGAGAAAAAGAAGAACTGGATACTGGAAGAGGTTCTGTCTGTGAGGAGTCCGAAAGAGGTTGCCTGTTTGAACAAGTCGGGGAAAAAGAAGAAGAAGAAGAAGCTTCTGGATTCTGAAGCGGATCTTGCACGCCAGGTAGGTTCCGGTAAGTCGACCGTTTTTTAAGAGGTAATTTTTTTTCTTCCTCCTCATCTTCAATTGTGATGACTTCAATTTCATTCCGTTGCCGGGTCGATTTTGTTTCGGGCCATGACGACGGTTTGGTCCAGCTCCTCTTATCATCTAAGGAAGGGATGGGTAAAGGTGGCGGAGGGTTTTCTTCTTCTTTTTCTTGAAACATCATCGGCGATTGGAAAGAAATCTCCTCTTTCAATTGTTTCCAAAGCGAGTACGAGCACCGATCGACGAGAAAGAGACTGTTCTGGGTTGTGACGATGAGATATTGCGTTTTCGGGGGAACGACATTGTTTTGAAAAGGTCTTAGAATATATTTCTTATATTTCATCCTGTCGCTGACTTTAAAACTTCTTTCCTTCAGATTGGGGTACGATGATTCGTAATAGGCGAGAGGAGCGGCTGTGGTTTGAACAATATGAACTTCGTCCTCAGCCGTCGTTCTCACTCCAAACGTAAAATATCGTTTCGTGAGAAAAATATTCTTCCACCGAAAACTCGTGCGCGGATCTGTATATCGCCGGTCTGTTTGAATGGGCCGTCTCAAAGCTCGATCCATCCGATTCCAAGAGAAGGGAGATTCCTCTTTCGTTTGTTGCGATTCGAATAAATTTCTGTATATATTCTGAACGAGCAGGTTGGAGGATTCGACATCTTGGTTGAAAGAAACGATCGCTTGATGAGGTGGTAAATGCGGAATAAATGTCGCACAATGACACGCCAAAAAAATTTTCAAGTTGGAGATTTGCTTTAGCGTCTTCAAATCCTCCCCGTTCGAAATCCGTTGAGTTGGAAAAACGTCTAATAGCGACATGGCTCCCAATGGAAAAGAAATGATCTCGCCCAGTACTCTCGTCTTTTTATATATCTATATAGACACACACAGACACACATAGAGTCTCTATGACGTCCGTTTTATTTGTTTTTTTTGTTTCTCTCTCTATCTTCTTTCCAAGAAATCTTATCTCCATGACCTCTTTTTCTTTTCTTAAAAAGATGAATGTGTGTGGGAATGAGGAAGTGAAAGTAATAATTTAATAAACAAAAAATTATCCAACCATGACCTTCTTTTTTTTTTCAAAGTCACCCTTTCCAATCCAAGGACGTCCAGAGATAGAGGAAGCAGGGAGAGAGGAGGAGGAGGGAAGGGAAGGTCACACTCTCTTTCTCTCTATAAATAAAAGGGGAGAGCCCCAAAGTCGTATTTTTGTCCAAGTGGATCATGAGGAGGCATCCCCAGCTCACTACGTGTATTCCTTTCAAATATAAATATGTTGATCTTTCCTTTTATATCATCCAAGGAGTCGTTTACCTGAAAGCCTCCGATTTTTCAAAATGTGCGGGTTATTATACCGTGGGGAGTTATCAAAAGATGCGGGACGAATTTTTATCCGACGAAAACGTGTTGATGGCTCGTGACATTCCACCTTTGGATGCACAAATTTTGTTAATGAAACGAGCCAAATATTTTTACACGTCCCACTTTCTAACCGTCTCGCAAATGAATAGGATTATGGATCGTCTTGAGAAGACAAAAGGGATTCTCGTTCATTTTAGTGAATGGTTGCATAAATGTCTGCACGAACCTCTCTCGATCGAGAAGACTGGGAAGAATACCTATTATATTCTTCTCGAGGACTCTCCTCGTTCGTCTCATCATAGAGAGGCTACGACATTTGAAAAAATCCTCGAGCAAGAAAAAATAGAATGGTGGAACAACTACACCATCCCTCTCCCCGAGCATCAAGAGGAGCCTGTTCAGAAGAAAAAGAAAAAACCTTTCCAAAAGCCTATCCTCATCCTCCTCGATAATGATGGGGATGAGGAGAAACCTGTTCAGATTCCTCTCCGTTTGTCAAATCCCGTCGAGGATGAAAAACCTCTCCCTTACTCAAAACCCCTTGAGGAAGAGAGACCCCTCGAGAAGGAGAAATCTCTCCCATTGTCAAACCTCCTCGAAGATGAAAAACCTCTCCATTTATCAAGACCCCTCGAAAATGAGGGACCTCTCGATTTGTCAAAAACCCCTCGAGGATAAGGGAACCAAAACTTCTCTCTCTTTCGAAGAGGAGGGACCTCTCAATTTGTCAAGACCCCTCAAGAATAAGAGAACCGAAAATCCTCTCCCTTTCTCAAGACTTCTCGAGGAGGAGGAGGAGGAGGAGAGACCGCTCCATGTCTCAAGACAGGACCCCCCTCTATCTCTTGAGGATCCGAGAGAAACGATTCCTATTGAAAAACCATCTATCGACGATCCCCAGAAAAGGTCTTCGGAGGAGATTAGACTTCCATGTAGAAAACGAATCTGCCACAATCATCATCATCATAATAATAATAATAATATACCCCCTTCTCAACAACAGAATCCTACAACATTTGCAGATAAATGCATTCAAACCAATCCCTTTATAGTAACCCTTTTGATTGGAGAACCCGTGCATTAGCCTCGAAAAATAAAATGAGATTCTAGACTGTTTCTGTGACCAGAATGTTAAGCCAATAGATAGGTCTAGCTCAGAATTTTTCTTTTTAAAAGAAAATAAATAAATAATCCAAAGACTATTCGTAAATATAAATGGTAAAGTCTCGAGTCGGCTGGAAAAAAATTTTCAGAGCTGAGAAAAATTCTACAACTCAAAAAAAAAAAAAAAAAAAAAACTTTTTGTTAATTTTTATCATGTCTTAGACATAATAAAAATTAACGACCCCCCTTTCCTTTTCTTCTGGGAAAGTTGTCTCACTCTTTTGAAAAACAAATCGTGATTCATTCATGGAATGATTGCCATTAGCGAAAGGATGAGTCATGGTCTATTTTTAGAAAGGGTGAGACATCCTTCCCAGACAAAAAGGGAGGGTCATTAATTTTTTATCATGTCTAAGACATGATAAAAATTAACCAAAAGTGTTTTTTTTTTTTTTTTTTTTTCATTAGAGAATTTTTATCTCAGCTCTGAGAAATTTTTTTTTCTCCCAGCCGATTCGATACTTTAGCATTTTATTAAGAATGATTTCTCCCTGATCTATTATTTCAAAATTCCAAGTTTCGCTTCAGAACCATCTGTGCTGTTGAAGAAGTAACATGATATATGTATTTTTTTTAATGAGTTCTGTCAAGATTGAATTGTGCAGGATCGACCTTGCGAAGGTTTTCTCTGTGTCTTTAAATAATAATGATACCGAACCGCTTTTTGTAGAGGGCAATGGAAAAAACCTTTTGTATGGTTAGGACAATTCATGTGTTCGATCCCATTGTATTTGAGAATCTCTTGCGTCGATCCCGAAATGCAATAAATGGATCTTTGCAACCATTTCTCTAAAAACTGCCGTTTCATTTCTCCTCGCACCCAAATCATGGAAAAAGGTTCCGTCAACATCGTTAACACCCATGGAAAATAACTGTACGGAATTTCTCCTTCGTACCACGACAAGCTGTGATAATAATCACTCGCCCACACAGCGGTTCGTTTTTCTTTCTCGGTGAGCATTTGCCATGGAAACGGGGGTTTAAAAACAAATACCCCTCGAGAAGTACCGTCCAATGTGACGTAAGCCAATTCTTTCACAATAAAGGCTCCTTGAGAATCGTAGAAACCTTCAAAGTCGAGCACGAGTTCCATGTTTTTTATTTCTTTTTCTTTCCAAGGTGACCTTTATTATTATTATGATGGATGTGTATTGAGATACGCACGATATTATTCAAAAAACAAATATATATATACGAATGTGACCTTTCCCAGAATTCATACGACCTGTCACGTGCAACCTTCTCTCTCTATATATATAAAAGAGGAGACGACGAGAGAACGCTATCCATTTTTTCCTTCAGGACACACAGCGAGAGAGAGAGAGAGAGAATTTTGTTTTCTTTTTTTCCTCAATTGAAGAAGAAGGACATTTTGAGTACCAAACCTCTCAAAGATTCCTACATTGTTCTGGACATGGAATACTTTCACTGTTATGATCCAAAGACGGGAGATATATGTTTCATCTTGAAAGAACTGGGCTACATCACTTGCGTTTTAACCTTATGCGGATCCATGATTTTTCTCCCTCCTGTCCATTACGATGACTTATCGTCCCGCAATCAAGCTGTGGTCAACCAGACTACAAATAACCGACACGGCCTGCAATGGACCGAGGGTCGTCTTTCCTACGAGCATCTTCCTACAATCCTGAAAATACTGACCGAAAATGTGGAGGTAATCTACGTCAATGGATACGATAAAGCCGAATTTTTCAGCAAGCTCTGCCAGCGATCCGTTTACGAGTTTTACATCCCAGGGAAAACCGAGTGGCGGAACAAGTCGAAATGCACGCGACACCAATATTTCCAAAAGATGATTCATTGTGCTGAGAACAAGGTGAGAAATTTTCGATACCATTTGATGGAGGGTAGTTACGTTTTCCGGAAATTACATTGTTACCCCTCCGAGAGCAAAGCTGTCGAAGAGGAGGCGGAAGAATCTCCCCAGGAGAACTCGTGCGACGATGAGGAGGAGGATGAACTTTCTAATAATAATAATAATAATAAATGTCTAAGTTGGGATGCTTTAGAGACCCAAGAATATTGGTCTCAACCCTTATCTCACCTAGACCTGAAAGAGGATCCTCAAGTGTACTCTTTGTGGTCCTCTTCTAAAATTTGGTCTTGGAGAGAACCCTTGAATGTTCATGAATGAAATGGTATGTAAATCCCTAGAGAAAAAAAATAGAAAAAAAAAAGTTCCTTTTTTTGTAATATGTTGATTTCTTTCCAATCCCATTTCTTTTCTATAACTCCAGCCCAATCGACGAGAAGAAGACGAATTTTCCAAGTTACTCAAGACGTAGAAAGATTTCACAAGGATTTATAAATCACACGCTCCCACATGATATATGTATAGAGAGAAAAAAACCCTCTGTTCTCTAGCCAATACGTCAAGACTTTCCTAAACTAAGAGAGATCATGAGTACCGAGGAAACCTTAGCAGAGCAAGTGGAAAGACTTTCAAAGAGATTAGAAGAGTTAAGACGGGATAGATTTACAGTTCCGCCGACTAAAGAGGAAACTATCATCGATTTCAACAAACCGCTGTACTTTCATCCCCTACCCCAAAGAATGAGACGAGTGGACTCGCCGTTGAACAGTTCCAATGAGAAACAAAATGTCACTTATTTGAATAGTCAATTTCAACACATGAATATTTCATAAGTATTTTTTTCCCTAAAGCGTAGGGAGATCGAATCAGTAGTTTTCCCTTTTCATCGTCGAAAAAGATTGGGAGGAAAAATCTTTCTCAGCTCTCTCAAAAAAATTTTTCAGCCTTAAAAAAAAAAAAAAAAAAAGAAGAAAAGAAAAAAGAAAAAACTTTTTGTTAATTTTTATCATGTCTTAGACATGATAAAAATTAACTCTACCCCCCCTTTTTGTCTGGGAATGTTGTCTCACACTTTCTAAAAATAGACCATCACTCCTCCTTTCTTAAAGAATAGAATTCCAAGAATGGGTTCTGGTCTATTTTTAGAAACGGTGAGACCCTATTCCCAGACAAAAGGCGGGTAGAGTTAATTTTTATCATGTCTAAAGTTCAGGGTCCATCCATCTTCTTATGTGAAACGGTGACCCTGACAAGATCGAGATAAACAAGTCCTGTGAGTTGTTTTGTAATCTTGACGCGATCCAAGAAAGACTTTTTATTATTTTTTTTTTTGAAATAGGCGGGGGTTGGGGAGAGAAAATGTTCTCACGACCCTCAGATATCTTTTCATAAATATATTTTTTATCAAAGTGTTTCTTTCATTCCGATCCTTTTAAGAGGTTGGAATGACCCTGACATTTAGATGGGGTCGCGATCCCGACAGATGTCGCGCGAGTATAAAAGTGTGTGTCCTCCGCGAGATTTCTTCATAGAACAGAAGAAGACGTGAACTGAGCTGGTAAGTCCCTTTGGTCCTATGAATATGGTTATCTATAAACTCGATTTGATTCTTAGTTTTTTTTAATAATGATAATAATCATAACTTCGTTTAAAAAGACCTTTGAAACTTCTTAACCCTTTGAAAAGAAAAATGTCTCTTTCAAGACGACGACTCTAAAACGTTTTATTGTTTGCCCCCCCCTTTCTAGATCTTCCCTGTTATACATATATACCTTTTCGATTCTCTTTTTTGCTCCTGTTTGTGGAAGACATCACCGTATTCATCGCCATGGCGTGTTCAGAAAACTTTATCGTGCTCGATCTAGAGGGTTTCCAGTCCTACAACCACAAGAAGGGTGACTTTACCTACCTTTTAAAAGAATTGGGCTATGCGACAAAAGATTTTTTGACCGTGGGATCGTTGACGTTTACTCCTCCTCACCCCTTCCACCAACTGAGTGAAAAAAACAAAAAGACAAATGCCTGGCTGACAAGAAACCGGCACGTACTTCGTTGGAACGAGGGTCATATTCCCTACAACCATTTACGACGCATTCTCCAATCGCTCACTCACAGCTTCTCCACGATTTATGTGGTGGGATGCCAGAAAGCTAAATTCTTTGCTAAAACCTTGGATTATCAAAAACCCGTGACGGAAATTTATGTGCCAGATGGAATCATTTGGAAGTATCGGGAAAAATGTGCCCGACATCATCAAAGGATGAAATATTTCCATTGTGCCGAAAACAAAGTGCGCAACTATCGATGGCATATTATGGAAGGAGATTTTCATATCAATCACGTCTATCCAGACGGAACGGAGAAAGAGGAGAGGATTCAGGAGGAAGCAGACAATCCTCTGCAAGCTTTTGATAAGGCCTACGATCAGTTAGAGAAGGATCCGTCCCCAAAAGCGTACGATAACCTCATCCAGAAATGGGATAATCTGTCCTGTTTCCATGTGATGGAACATCCGGATGAGCATACGCCTTTATACTTGATGGGCTCTTCTTCTTTGTCGTCAACTTCCTCCAATAACTCGAGGAAGACGGAGGGTTGGGGAGACATACCTGAAAATATTCCCCATTACGATCCAGCAGCCTGTTGGGACGAACCTTCCAAAGAATCTCATGAGACCCCCAAAATATCTTCAGAGGATCCAAAGACAAAATCCACTGAGTGTTGGGACAATGAACGGACGACTCATGCTCCAAAATCCACTAAGACTATATCCACTGAGTGTTGGGACAATGAACGGACGACCCATGCTCCAAAATCCACTGAGACTATGTCCACTGAGTGTTGGGACGATGAAACCGAAAAGACGACAGAAAATTGGGATGACCGTTCTCAAAAGTATTTGAATTGATATATACATAAACTCAGCAGAAAAAAAATAAAGAAAAGATTTTTAGAAATAAGTAGGGAAAGGTTCTCCGCTTTCCCTATATTTATGGAAATGGACTGAGAAGAGACAGAGACGAATCAGGAGACCAAAAAAATGGGTCTTGGAAGGAATGAGTGCAAATGCATTCGATTCCTTCCGAGACCCATTTTTTTTGGGTCCCTCTCTCATCCAATCTTGGAAAAGAACTTTGTCCTATTTTTCTAGGTCCATTCAAAAAGAAATGAATCTATCCATAAATTTTCTTAAAAGAAAAAAACAAAAAGATCCATTACCTCTTGACGGTCCAAAGTCGAGAATCTTGGAAAAAGTCATCCACTCTCTCCATCCAGTCAAGCTTCTCTGTAGAAAATCTAGTAAGTGCATCTGCATTCTTGAACACCCGGCAGTTATTATTGGACGCGAAACGTCGAATGCTGAAATAGTTAACAGTGATCCCATTCTTAAAGAAACGGGGATGTTTTATTCATCCAGTCGAGTGCGGAAAAATTTCTGAGAGCCGGAGAAAAATTTCTCTAGCTGAAAAAAAAAAAAAATACCCCCCTTTTAGTCTGAAAATTGATGTCTTCAATTTTTCAAAAATTGAAGACATCAATTTTCAAATTTTCAGACTAAAAGGGGGGTATTTTTTTTTTTTTTTAATATCTAACTTTGAACCACAGAAATTTTTTCCGGCTCTCAGAAACTTTTCCCAGCCGACTCGATGTGAATAAAACTTTACTGTTTGTTAAGAATGTTATTTAATGGATCGATTTCAACCTATCGAGTTTCGCTTGAGTTCCGGCCGTGCTGTGGGCCCACCTGGATACAAGTTTTCCCCTTTTGGAATAGAATAAAACTTTACTGTTTTTTAAGAATGTTATTTAATGGATCGATTTCAACCTATCGAGTTTCGCTTGAGTTCCGGCCGTGCTGTGGGCAAACCTGGATACAAGTTTTCCCCTTTTGGAATAGAATTTCCGTCAAGGTAGGCTACTTTTCCTCTTTTTGCATTTTTCATGTCATTTCATTTGTATTACAATATACTGAAAACGGGCGTTCGAACTGATTTCTAGGCTATTTCTATACAAATGGAGCTCGATCCAAGAAAGAAATGATGTCTTTTTTTTATTTTGTGGACTGCCAATTTGTATTGGAATATACTGAAAACGGGTGTTTCAGTCGGTTTTCAGTATATTTCAATACAAATAGAGCTCGGTCCAAGAAAGAAATAATGTCTTTTTTTTTATTTTGTGAACTGCCAATTTGTATTGGAATATACTGAAAACGGGTGTTTGAGTCGGTTTTCAGTACATTTCAATACAAATAGAGCTCGATCCAAGAAAGAAATGATGTCTTTTTTTTATTTTGTGGACTGCCAATTTGTACTGGAATATACTGAAAACGGGTGTTTGAGTCGGTTTTCAGTATATTTCAATACAAATAGAGCTCGGTCCAAGAAAGAAATGATGTCTTTTTTTTTATTTTGAGAACTGCCAATTTGTATTGGAATATACTGAAAACGGGTGTTTGAGTCGGTTTTCAGTATATTTAAATACAAATAGAGCTCGATCCAAGAAAGAAATGATGTCTTTTTATTTTGTGGACTGCCAATTTTATATTGGAATATACTGAAAACGGGTGTTTGAGTCGGTTTTCATTATATTTCAATACAAGTGGAGCTCGATCCAAGAAAAAAATGATGTCTTTTTTTTATTTTGTGGACAACCAATTTTGTATTGGAATATACTGAAAACGGGCGTTCACGTCGGTTTTCAGTATATTTCAATACAAATGGAGCTGGATCCAAGAAAAAAATGATGTGTTTTTTTTATTTTGTGGACAACCAATTTTGTATTGGAATATACTGAAAACAGGCATTCACGTCGGTTTTCAGTATATTACAATACAAATGGAGCTGGATCCAAAAAAAAATGATGTCTTTTTTTTTATGTTGTGGACAGCCAATTTTGTATTGGAATATACTGAAAACGGGCATTCACGTCGGTTTTCAGTATATTACAATACAAATGGAGCTGGATCCAAGAAAAAAATGATGTCTTTTTTTTATGTTGTGGACAGCCAATTTTGTATTGGAATATACTGAAAACGGGCATTCACGTCGGTTTTCAGTATATTACAATACAAGTGGAGCTGGATCCAAGAAAAAAATGATGTCTTTTTTTTATGTTGTGGACAGCCAATTTTGTATTGGAATATACTGAAAACGGGTGTTCACGTTGGTTTTCAGTATATTACAATACAAGTGGAGCTCGATCCAAGAAAAAAAATGATGTCTTTTTTTATTTTGTGGACAGCCAATTTTGTATTGGAATATACTGAGAACGGGCGTTTACGTTGGTTTTCAGTATATTACAATACAAGTGGAGCTGGATCCAAGAAAAAAATGATGTCTTTTTTTTATTTTGTGGACTGCCCTATTTTGTATTGGAATATACTGAAAACGGGCGTTCACGTCAGTTTTCAGTATATTACAATACAAGTGGAGCTCCATCCAAGAAAAAAATGATGTCTTTTTTTTATTTTGTGGACAGCCAATTTTGTATTGGAATATACTGAAAACGGGCGTTCACGTCGGTTTTCAGTATATTACAATGCAAATGGAGCTCCATCCAAGAAAAAAATGATGTCTTTTTTTTATGTTCTGGACAGCCAATTTTGTATTGGAATATACTGAAAACGGGCGTTCACGTCGGTTTTCAGTATATTACAATACAAGTGGAGCTCCATCCAAGAAAAAAATGATGTCTTTTTTTTATTTTGTGGACAGCCAATTTTGTATTGGAATATACTGAAAACGGGCGTTCACGTCGGTTTTCAGTATATTTCAATACAAGTGAAGCTCCATCCAAGAAAAAAAAATGTCTTTTTTTATTTTGTGGACAGCCAATTTTGTATTGGAATATACTGAAAACGGGCGTTCACGTCGGTTTTCAGTATATTCCAATACAAGTGAAGCTCCATCCAAGAAAAAAATGATGTCTTTTTTTTATGTTGTGGACTGCCCTATTTTGTATTGGAATATACTGAAAACGGGCGTGAACGCCCGTTTTCAAATTCGGCCTACAAATTCGGCCGCATCCAGAAAACCAAAAATACATAGTTTCTTTTTGGGTGGACAGGAGATGATAAATTTCTTTTTTCTCTCTCTCTCCCAAGATTGGAGGAGAGAGTGGCCCAAAAAAATGGGTCTTGGAAGGAATCGAATGCATTTTGAAATGCACTCATTCCTTCCAAGACCCATTTTTTTGGTCTCCTGATTCAACTCTCCAGTCTATGGAATAGGGAAAGCGGAGAACGTTTCCCCTTCCTTAAGCGACTGGAGACCATATCGCATCATCATCATCATCATCATCACCATCACCATCGTCCTCTTTCTGATACTTTTCAACGAAGGCTTGATGTCTCTGGATGATTTTGGGGAGATGATGGATCCCGAATTGAGTGATGAAAAAGAGAGGACTCTTTTTCCTTTCTTGTTCGTCTTTCACAGTCTCTCGGAGGGTGATATACGTTTCCCCGTCCTCCTCAACTTTCGTCAGAGGTCTCATGAATATTTTACACATCCAAGGGAAGAGCGACTTGTTATGCAGGGATTTCGAAGCGACGAAAGCCGCTTCATTCGAAGTGAGGACAATCTGGTTCGGTTGACCCCATTCTTTGGAGTAGTTGTCCAAATCGCCTAGTCGAAGAAAATGGTGTCGATTAGGAAAAAAGACTTGGAGAACACTCGTCGTATGCGAGACGTTCGTAGGCAAGGGAGTCAAGATATCTTTGGCATTCCAGTACAGGAATCCTAGATCCACATACGCGTGCACGTAATAGTCATCGTTATATTCCAGTTTGAGCAGCATGGCTTTTGTATTTTTTTTTCCGTTCTGAAGGCGAAACACTCGTCTGATATGAACAAGAGCTCGCTAGCGATCCGTTTATATAGACTCCTCAGAGGGAGAGAGGGAGAGGGTAGGAGGAGGAACAAGGTTGATGAATTCTAAAATAAAAAATAATGATAACGAAATGAGATCGGCTGGCAAAATATTTTCAGAGCTGAGAAAAAAATTCTGAGATGTAAAAAAAAAAAAAAAAAAACTTTTTGTTAATTTTTATCATGTCTTCTAGACATGATAAAAATTAACTCATCCCCCTTTTGTCTGGGTATGTTGTCTCACCGTTTCTAAAAATAGACCAGAACCCAGTCTTTTCTTGGAATTCTATTCTTTAAAAGGATGAGTCATGGTCTATTTTTAGAAAGTGGGAGAGAACATTCCCAGACAAAAGGGGGGTGAGTTAATTTTTATCATGTCTAGAAGACATGATAAAAATTAACAAAAATATTTTTTTTTTTTTTTTTTTTTTTTTTTTTTTTTTTTTTTTTACATCTCATAATTTTTTTTCTGAGCTCTGAGAAATTTTTCCTAGCCGATCCCATTTCGTTTTTCGACTTTCACTTTCAACTCTTCACTTTTCTATAAAAGCATTCCACGTTTCTGTTCAGAACAGTGTCTCTCTCTACCCAAATCTGAAACCCTAGTCACGAGAGAATATGAGACTAGAAAAATAGCTTAGCTTATTGATCTAAAAAATGTCCCATGCTAGAACTCAGAATTATAATCAGAGCGGGGCTCTCCAGTATCCACTTCCAAGATTTTAGATTTGTCATGGGTGACATGTTCCCAAATTCATAAATTCTTCAATTATAGTCCCCTTCTTTGACAAATGGCTAAGAAATTCTTAAAAAATATCATGATAAAGATTTAGCTATCTATATATAACATTATGTTTTCTTTTCAAAAAAAAATCCAGTCTTGATCGAAATGGACTTTACGCACAATTTATTGTATCCCCACCTTTCCAAGATTGGTTTGAAGAAGTGATCAAAAAAAATGGGTCTGGAAGGAAAAGGGTGCATTTCGAGAAAAGAAAAGAGGACCCTCTTTTTCTCGCAATGCACCCGTTTCCTTCCAGACCCATTTCTTTTGCCTCCTCAGAACTCTCTTTCTTTTCTCCTCCCTCTCTCTCTTAAGACGGATTGAAAGAAAGAGGCTAGATGGAGAAGTTTCTTTTTTTTTTTCTTTCGAGAAGATAAAAAAAAATTTGGAGGAGGAGCAAATTTTTTTTGAGTGGTGGTGGTTGTTTTTTTTAGAAGGTGATAACTTTAGTGACATTTAAATAGACCACCAGAGGATCCGTTTGAGTCTCGACGACCTTTTCTTGACGGGGGTCTGTCTGGCAATAAGCGCTGGCATATTGTTTAGGGTAAGTAGAAGAATCCGTCATGCCTGGATTAGGCGGTATGTAGCGCACTCCCAGATTAAAGAGGGTGATGAAGGGAAATTTCTCCCCCAGATAGAGCAGTCGGTAAACGGGTTGATTGGGTACAACTCGAACCAGCGGCTGAGTTGAAATGCTATACACCCAGGCCAGAAGCTGATTATTTTTAGGATTATTTTCGGCCAGATGTAACATTTCTTCGCTGGAGCGGACATATCCCTCTTAAAAACTGCCGAGACTCTCAAGATCTTTTATTTTCCTGAAGACGTGGTGTTCGTCGAAAAACACGGAGAGAATGTCCCAGGTTCTTTTACTGGAAGTATGAATCAGAGGCAAAATGTCCGTAGCGTTCCAAAACAATCTTCCGTCATCCACATAACAGCGAATGCTCACAAACTCATTATATAAGACGCGGGTCATCATCTTGAGTAGAAATATGGATACGCACAGCAGTCTCTCTCTCTGGGAAATAGAGTCTGTCTTCCACTCGCCTCTCTATATATACGAGAAGACCACGTGATGGGCGACGTGACGGTTGACTTCTAGAAAAAAAATCAACTTTGTCTATCTCTCTCTCTATGACCTTCTATTTTTTTCCTAAAGAACACCCCGTCACCTTTTCAAAGGTCATGGGATTGAGAGGAACGAAAGAAAAAAAAAACAACCATCCTTTGTATACTACCTATGACCTTCTCCTAGACACCCCTGTCATTTTCTTCTCGAGAGCTACGTGATGAAAGCTTTTTTTTTTATTCTAAAGTTTATCAACTTTGTAGACACATGACCCCGTCACCTTCTCAAAGGCCATATCGTATGGAATGGGACCCTTTTGGTTTTTTCTTTTGAGAAAATAAAAAATAAAACAACTCTATAATCATCTCTCTATGACCTTCACAAACACTCATTTCGTTATCATTTTTTTTATTTTAGAATTCATCAACCTTGTTCCTCCTCCTCCCCTCTCCCTCTCTCTCTCTCTCTCTCTGAGGAGTCTATATAAACGGATCGCCAGCGAGCTCTTGTTCATATCAGACGAGTGTTTCGCCTTGAGAACGAAAAAAAAAATACAAAAGCCATGCTGCTCAAACTGGAATATAACGATGACTATTACGTGCACGCGTATGTGGATCTAGGATTCCTGTACTGGAATGCCAAAGATATCTTGACTCTCTTGCCTACGAACGTCTCGCATACGACGAGTGTTCTCCAAGTCTTTTTTCCTAATCGACACCATTTTCTTCGACTAGGCGATTTGGACAACTACTTCAAAGAATGGGGTCAACCAAACCAGATTGTCCTCACTTCGAATGAAGCGGCTTTCGTCGCTTCGAAATCCCTGCATAACAAGTCGCTCTTCCCTTGGATGTGTAAAATATTCATGAGACCTCTGACGAAAATTGAGGAGGACGGGGAAACGTATATCACCCTCCGAGAGACTGTGAAAGACGAACAAGAAAGGAAAAAGAGTCCTCTCTTTTTCATCACTCAATTCGGGATCCATCATCTCCCCAAAATCATCCAGAGACATCAAGCCTTCTTTGAAAAGTATCAGAAAGAGGACGATGGTGATGGTGGTGATGATGATGATGATGATGCGATATGGTCTCCAGTCGCTTAAGGAAGGGGAAACGTTCTCCGCTTTCCCTATTCCATAGACTGGAGAGTTGAATCAGGAGACCAAAAAAATGGGTCTTGGAAGGAATGAGTGCATTTCAAAATGCATTCGATTCCTTCCAAGACCCATTTTTTTGGGCCACTCTCTCCTCCAATCTTGGGAGAGAGAGAGAGAAAAGAAATTTATCATCTCCTGTCCATCCAAAAAGAAACTATGTATTTTTGGTTTTCTGGATGCGGCCGAATTTGTAGATGAATCGTCCAGAAACCGGCCCTCAAGCCCATTTTCAGACTACTTCTATACATATTCGGTCATCAAGATGGTTCGGGGACGACTTTGTTTGGAAATCATTTCTATATAGATGGTGAAATTTGTATAGCCATTTCTAAAGAATCTCAGACAAAACTAAAAGCGAGATTTCAAAAAAAGAAATAGCCTCCAGTGAACACAATTCCAACGACAGTGGATAGGAAAAGTGAAGAGTTGAAAGTGAAAGTCGAAAAACGGAATGGGATCGGCTAGGAAAAATTTTTCAGAGCTCAGAAAAAAATTCTGAGATGTTAAAAAAAAAAAAAAAAAAAAAAAAAAAAAAAAAAAAACTTTTTGTTAATTTTTATCATGTTTTCTAGACATGATAAAAATTAACTCACCCCCCTTTTGTCTGGGAATGTTGTCTCCCACTTTCTAAAAATAGACCATGACTCATCCTTTTAAAGAATAGAATTCCAAGAAAAGACTGGGTTCTGGTCTATTTTTAGAAACGGTGAGACAACATACCCAGACAAAAGGGGGTGAGTTAATTTCACTTTCAACTCTTCTCTTTTCTATAAAAGCATTCCACGTTTCTGTTCAGAACACTGTGGGCTGTTGAAAAGGCAACACGCCTCCCTCTCTACCCGAATCGGGAATCCTGATCCAGGTGTCCCCCGCTTCACGCTACCCATCTTCACCCATTTCTAAAGAATCTCAGAGAAAACTAAAAGCGAGATTGCGAAAAAAAGAAATAGCCTCCAGTGAACACAATTCCAACGACAGTGGATAGCTTTTTGGGGTCCTTCCAGATATATTACCGGTAACCGATAGGTTGTTCAGGGTCTACAGCACAGACTCAATGTACCCCCTTTTGTCTGGGAATGTTGTCTCACCGTTTCTAAAAATAGACCAGAACCCATTCTTTTCTTGGAATTCTATTCTTTAGAAAGAATGAATCATGGTCTATTTCTTTAGAAACGGTGAGACAACATTCCTAGACAAAAGGGATTAGTTAATTTTTATCATGTCTAGAAGACATGATAAAAATTAACAAAAAGTATTTATAATATATGTTATATAATATATATATTATATATTTTTTCTTTTTTTTTTCCTCGGCTCTCAGAAATTTTTCCCAGCCGATCCCATTTTGCTTTTTGACTTTCACTTTCAATTCTTCTCTTTTCTATAAAAGTATTCCACGTTTTTGTTCAGAATAATGTGGGCTGTTGAAAAGGCAATATGTCTGGTCATCAAGATGGTCCGGGGACGACTTTGTTTAGACTCAACGATGACATCATTTCTATATAGATGGTGGAATTTGTATAGGAAGAGTTTAGAAACCGACTCGAACGCCTGTTTTCAGTATATTGCAATACAAATAGGGCTGTCCACACAATAAAAAAAAGACATCACTTCTTTCTTGGATCGAGCTCTATTTGTATTGAAATATACTGAAAACCGACTCAAACACCCGTTTTCAGTATATTCCAATACAAATTGGCAGTTCTCAAAATAAAAAAAAAGACATCATTTCTTTCTTGGACCGAGCTCTATTTGTATTGAAATATAGTGAAAACCGACTCAAACACCCGTTTTCAGTATATTCCAATACAAATTGGCAGTCCACAAAATAAAAAAAAGACATCATTTCTTTCTTGGACCGAGCTCTATTTGTATTGAAATATACTGAAAACCGACTCAAACACCCGTTTTCAGTATATTCCAATACAAATTGGCAGTCCACAAAATAAAAAAAGACATCATTTCTTTCTTGGATCGAGCTCCATTTGTATAGAAATAGCCTAGAAATCAGTTCGAACACCCGTTTTCAGTATATTGTAATACAAATGAAATGACATGAAAAATGCAAAAAGAGGAAAAGTAGCTACCTTGACGGAAATTCTATTCCTAAAGGGGAAAACTTGTATCCAGGTTTGCCCACAGCACGGCCGGAACTCAAGCGAAACTCGATAGGTTGAAATCGATCCATTAAATAACATTCTTAAAAAACAGTAAAGTTTTATTCTATTCCAAAAGGGGAAAACTTGTATCCAGGTGGGCCCACAGCACGGCCGGAACTCAAGCGAAACTCGATAGGTTGAAATCGATCCATTAAATAACATTCTTAACAAACAGTAAAGTTTTATTCACATCGAGTCGGCTGGGAAAAGTTTCTGAGAGCCGGAAAAAATTTCTGTGGTTCAAAGTTAGATATTAAAAAAAAAAAAAAAATACCCCCCTTTTAGTCTGAAAATTTGAAAATTGATGTCTTCAATTTTTGAAAAATTGAAGACATCAATTTTCAGACTAAAAGGGGGGTATTTTTTTTTTCAGCTAGAGAAATTTTTCTCCGGCTCTCAGAAATTTTTCCGCACTCGACTGGATGAATAAAACATCCCCGTTTCTTTAAGAATGGGATCACTGTTAACTATTTCAGCATTCGACGTTTCGCGTCCAATAATAACTGCCGGGTGTTCAAGAATGCAGATGCACTTACTAGATTTTCTACAGAGAAGCTTGACTGGATGGAGAGAGTGGATGACTTTTTCCAAGATTCTCGACTTTGGACCGTCAAGAGGTAATGGATCTTTTTGTTTTTTTCTTTTAAGAAAATTTATGGATAGATTCATTTCTTTTTGAATGGACCTAGAAAAATAGGACAAAGTTCTTTTCCAAGATTGGATGAGAGAGGGACCCAAAAAAAATGGGTCTCGGAAGGAATCGAATGCATTTGCACTCATTCCTTCCAAGACCCATTTTTTTTGGTCTCCTGATTCGTCTCTGTCTCTTCTCAGTCCATTTCCATAAATATAGGGAAAGCGGAGAACCTTTCCCTACTTATTTCTAAAAATCTTTTCTTTATTTTTTTTTCTGCTGAGTTTATGTATATATCAATTCAAATACTTTTGAGAACGGTCATCCCAATTCTCTGTCGTCTTTTCGGTTTCATCGTCCCAACACTCAGTGGACATAGTCTCAGTGGATTTTGGAGCATGGGTCGTCCGTTCATTGTCCCAACACTCAGTGGATATAGTCTTAGTGGATTTTGGAGCATGAGTCGTCCGTTCATTGTCCCAACACTCAGTGGATTTTGTCTTTGGATCCTCTGAAGATATTTTGGGGGTCTCATGAGATTCTTTGGAAGGTTCGTCCCAACAGGCTGCTGGATCGTAATGGGGAATATTTTCAGGTATGTCTCCCCAACCCTCCGTCTTCCTCGAGTTATTGGAGGAAGTTGACGACAAAGAAGAAGAGCCCATCAAGTTTAAAGGCGTATGCTCATCCGGATGTTCCATCACTTGGAAACAGGACAGATTATCCCATTTCTGGATGAGGTTATCGTACGCTTTTGGGGACGGATCTTTCTCTTACTGATCGTAGGCCTTATCAAAAGCTTGCAGAGGATTGTCTGCTTCCTCCTGAATCCTCTCCTCTTTCTCCGTTCCGTCTGGATAGACGTGATTGATATGAAAATCTCCTTCCGTAATATGCCATCGATAGTTGCGCACTTTGTTTTCGGCACAATGGAAATATTTCATCCTTTGATGATGTCGGGCACATTTTTCCCGATACTTCCAAATGATTCCATCTGGCACATAAATTTCCGTCACGGGTTTTTGATAATCCAAGGCTTTAGCAAAGAATTTAGCTTTCTAGCATCCCACCACATAAATCGTGGAGAAGCTGTGAGTGAGCGATTGGAGAATGCGTCCTAAATGGTTGTAGGGAATATGACCCTCGTTCCAACGAAGTCCGTGCCGGTTTCTTGTCAGCCAGGCATTTGTCTTTTGGTTTTTTTCACTCAGTTGGTGGAAGGGGTGAAAAGGAGTAAACGTCAACGATCCCACGGTCAGAAAATCTTTTGTCGCATAGCCCAATTCTTTTAAAACGTAGGTAAATTCACCCTTCTTGTGGTTGTAGGACTGGAAACCCTCTAGATCGAGCACGATAAAGTTTTCTGAACACGCCATGGCGATGAATACGGTGATGTCTTCCAGAAACAGGAGCAAAAAAGAGAATCAAAAAGGTATATATGTATAACCGGGAAGATCTAGAAAGGGGGGGGGAAACAATAAAACGTTTTAGAGTCGTCGTCTTGAAAGAGACATTTTTCTTTTCAAAGGGTTAAGAAGTTTCAAAGGTCTTTTTAAATGAAGTTATGATTATTATCATTATTAAAAAAAAACTAAGAATCAAATCGAGTTTATAGATAACCATATTCATAGGACCAAAAGGACTTACCAGCTCAGTTCACGTCTTCTTCTGTTCTATGAAGAAATCTCGCGGAGGACACACACTTTTATACTCGCGCGACATCTGTCGGGATCGCGACCCCATCTAAATGTCAGGGTCATTCCAACCTCTTAAAAGGATCGGAATGAAAGAAACACTTTGATAAAAAATATATTTATGAAAAGATATCTGAGGGTCGTGAGAACATTTTCTCTCCCCACCCCCCGCCTATTTCAAAAAAAAAATAATAAAAAGTCTTTCTTGGATCGCGTCAAGATTACAAAACAACTCACAGGACTTGTTTATCTCGATCTTGTCAGGGTCACCGTTTCACATAAGAAGATGGATGGACCCTGAACTTTAGACATGATAAAAATTAACTCTACCCGCCTTTTGTCTGGGAATAGGGTCTCACCGTTTCTAAAAATAGACCAGATCCCATTCTTGGAATTCTATTCTTTAAGAAAGGAGGAGTGATGGTCTATTTTTAGAAAGTGTGAGACAACATTCCCAGACAAAAAGGGGGGGTAGAGTTAATTTTTATCATGTCTAAGACATGATAAAAATTAACAAAAAGTTTTTTTCTTTTTTTTTTTTTTTTTTTTTTAAGGCTGAAAAATTTTTTTGAGAGAGCTGAGAAAGATTTTTCCTCCCAATCTTTTTCGACGATGAAAAGGGAAAACTACTGATCCGATCTCCCTACGCTTTAGGGAAAAAAATACTTATGAAATATTCATGTGTTGAAATTGACTATTCAAATAAGTGACATTTTGTTTCTCATTGGAACTGTTCAACGGCGAGTCCACTCGTCTCATTCTTTGGGGTAGGGGATGAAAGTACAGCGGTTTGTTGAAATCGATGATAGTTTCCTCTTTAGTCGGCGGAACTGTAAATCTATCCCGTCTTAACTCTTCTAATCTCTTTGAAAGTCTTTCCACTTGCTCTGCTAAGGTTTCCTCGGTACTCATGATCTCTCTTAGTTTAGGGAAGTCTTGACGTATTGGCTAGAGAACAGAGGGTTTTTTTCTCTCTATACATATATCATGTGGGAGCGTGTGATTTATAAATCCTTGTGAAATCTTTCTACGTCTTGAGTAACTTGGAAAATTCGTCTTCTTCTCGTCGATTGGGCTGGAGTTATAGAAAAGAAATGGGATTGGAAAGAAATCAACATATTACAAAAAAAAGGAACTTTTTTTTTTCTATTTTTTTTTCTCTAGGGATTTACATACCATTTCATTCATGAACATTCAAGGGTTCTCTCCAAGACCAAATTTTAGAAGAGGACCACAAAGAGTACACTTGAGGATCCTCTTTCAGGTCTAGGTGAGATAAGGGTTGAGACCAATATTCTTGGGTCTCTAAAGCATCCCAACTTAGACATTTATTATTATTATTATTATTAGAAAGTTCATCCTCCTCCTCATCGTCGCACGAGTTCTCCTGGGGAGATTCTTCCGCCTCCTCTTCGACAGCTTTGCTCTCGGAGGGGTAACAATGTAATTTCCGGAAAACGTAACTACCCTCCATCAAATGGTATCGAAAATTTCTCACCTTGTTCTCGGCACAATGAATCATCTTTTGGAAATATTGGTGTCGCGTGCATTTCGACTTGTTCCATCACTCGGTTTTCCCTGGGATGTAAAACTCGTAAACGGATCGCTGGCAGAGCTTGCTGAAAAATTCGGCTTTATCGTATCCATTGACGTAGATTACCTCCACATTTTCGGTCAGTATTTTCAGGATCGTAGGAAGATGCTCGTAGGAAAGACGACCCTCGGTCCATTGCAGGCCGTGTCGGTTATTTGTAGTCTGGTTGACCACAGCTTGATTGCGGGACGATAAGTCATCGTAATGGACAGGAGGGAGAAAAATCATGGATCCGCATAAGGTTAAATCGCAAGTGATGTAGCCCAGTTCTTTCAAGATGAAACATATATCTCCCGTCTTTGGATCATAACAGTGAAAGTATTCCATGTCCAGAACAATGTAGGAATCTTTGAGAGGTTTGGTACTCAAAATGTCCATCTTCTTCAATTGAGGAAAAAAAGAAAACAAAATTCTCTCTCTCTCTCTCTCTCTCGCTGTGTCTCCTGAAGGAAAAAATGGATAGCGTTCTCTCGTCGTCTCCTCTTTTATATATATAGAGAGAGAAGGTTGCACGTCACAGGTCGTATGAATTCTGGGAAAAGTCACATTCGTATATATATATTTGTTTTTTGAATAATATCGTGCGTATCTCAATACACATCCATCATAATAATAATAAAGGTCACCTTGGAAGGAAAAAGAAATAAAAAACATGGAACTCGTGCTCGACTTTGAAGGTTTCTACGATTCTCAAGGAGCCTTTATTGTGAAAGAATTGGCTTACGTCACATTGGACGGTACTTCTCGAGGGGTATTTGTTTTTAAACCCCCGTTTCCATGGCAAATGCTCACCGAGAAAGAAAAACGAACCGCTGTGTGGGCGAGTGATTATTATCACGGCTTGTCGTGGTACGAAGGAGAAATTCCGTACAGTTATTTTCCATGGGTGTTAACGATGTTGACGGAACCTTTTTCCATGATTTGGGTGCGAGGAGAAATGAAACGGCAGTTTTTAGAGAAATGGTTGCAAAGATCCATTTATTGCATTTCGGGATCGACGCAAGAGATTCTCAAATACAATGGGATCGAACACATGAATTGTCCTAACCATACAAAAGGTTTTTTCCATTGCGCTCTACAAAAAGCGGTTCGGTATGATTATTATTTAAAGACACAGAGAAAAACTTCGCAAGGTCGATCCTGCACAATTCAATCTTGACAGAACTCATTAAAAAAAAATACATATATCATGTTACTTCTTCAACAGCACAGATGGTTCTGAAGCGAAACTTGGAATTTTGAAATAATAGATCAGGGAGAAATCATTCTTAATAAAATGCTAAAGTATCGAATCGGCTGGGAGAAAAAAAAATTTCTCAGAGCTGAGATAAAAATTCTCTAATGAAAAAAAAAAAAAAAAAAAAACACTTTTGGTTAATTTTTATCATGTCTTAGACATGATAAAAAATTAATGACCCTCCCTTTTTGTCTGGGAAGGATGTCTCACCCTTTCTAAAAATAGACCATGACTCATCCTTTCGCTAATGGCAATCATTCCATGAATGAATCACGATTTGTTTTTCAAAAGAGTGAGACAACATTCCCAGAAGAAAAGGAAAGGGGGGTCGTTAATTTTTATCATGTCTGAGACATGATAAAAATTAACAAAAAGTTTTTTTTTTTTTTTTTTTTTTTTTTTTTTTTTTTTTTTTTTTTGAGTTGTAGAATTTTTCTCAGCTCTGAAAATTTTTTTCCAGCCGACTCGAGACTTTACCATTTATATTTACGAATAGTCTTTGGATTATTTATTTATTTTCTTTTAAAAAGAAAAATTCTGAGCTAGACCTATCTATTGGCTTAACATTCTGGTCATAGAAACAGTCTAGAATCTCATTTTATTTTTCGAGGCTAATGCACGGGTTCTCCAATCAAAAGGGTTACTATAAAGGGATTGGTTTGAATGCATTTATCTGCAAATGTTGTAGGATTCTGTTGTTGAGAAGGGGGTATATTATTATTATTATTATGATGATGATGATTGTGGCAGATTCGTTTTCTACATGGAAGTCTAATCTCCTCCGAAGACCTTTTCTGGGGATCGTCGATAGATGGTTTTTCAATAGGAATCGTTTCCCTCGGATCCTCAAGAGATAGAAGGGGGTCCTGTCTTGAGACATGGAGCGGTCTCTCCTCCTCCTCCTCCTCCTCGAGAAGTCTTGAGAAAGGGAGAGGATTTTCGGTTCCCTTATTCTTGAGGGGTCTTGACAAATTGAGAGGTCCCTCCTCTTCGAAAGAGAGAGAAGTTTTGGTTCCCTTATCCTCGAGGGGTTTTGACAAATCGAGAGGTCCCTCATTTTCGAGGGGTCTTGATAAATGGAGAGGTTTTTCATCTTCGAGGGGGTTTGATAAAGGAAGAGGTCCCTCCTTCTCGAGGGGTCTTGATAAATGGAGAGGTTTTTCATCTTCGAGGAGGTTTGACAATGGGAGAGATTTCTCCTTCTCGAGGGGTCTCTCTTCCTCAAGGGGTTTTGAGTAAGGGAGAGGTTTTTCATCCTCGACGGGATTTGACAAACGGAGAGGAATCTGAACAGGTTTCTCCTCATCCCCATCATTATCGAGGAGGATGAGGATAGGCTTTTGGAAAGGTTTTTTCTTTTTCTTCTGAACAGGCTCCTCTTGATGCTCGGGGAGAGGGATGGGGTAGTTGTTCCACCATTCTATTTTTTCTTGCTCGAGGATTTTTTCAAATGTCGTAGCCTCTCTATGATGAGACGAACGAGGAGAGTCCTCGAGAAGAATATAATAGGTATTCTTCCCAGTCTTCTCGATCGAGAGAGGTTCGTGCAGACATTTATGCAACCATTCACTAAAATGAACGAGAATCCCTTTTGTCTTCTCAAGACGATCCATAATCCTATTCATTTGCGAGACGGTTAGAAAGTGGGACGTGTAAAAATATTTGGCTCGTTTCATTAACAAAATTTGTGCATCCAAAGGTGGAATGTCACGAGCCATCAACACGTTTTCGTCGGATAAAAATTCGTCCCGCATCTTTTGATAACTCCCCACGGTATAATAACCCGCACATTTTGAAAAATCGGAGGCTTTCAGGTAAACGACTCCTTGGATGATATAAAAGGAAAGATCAACATATTTATATTTGAAAGGAATACACGTAGTGAGCTGGGGATGCCTCCTCATGATCCACTTGGACAAAAATACGACTTTGGGGCTCTCCCCTTTTATTTATAGAGAGAAAGAGAGTGTGACCTTCCCTTCCCTCCTCCTCCTCTCTCCCTGCTTCCTCTATCTCTGGACGTCCTTGGATTGGAAAGGGTGACTTTGAAAAAAAAAAGAAGGTCATGGTTGGATAATTTTTTGTTTATTAAATTATTACTTTCACTTCCTCATTCCCACACACATTCATCTTTTTAAGAAAAGAAAAAGAGGTCATGGAGATAAGATTTCTTGGAAAGAAGATAGAGAGAGAAACAAAAAAAACAAATAAAACGGACGTCATAGAGCCTCTATGAGTGTCTGTGTCTGTCTATATAGATATATAAAAAGACGAGAGTATTGGGCGAGATCATTTCTTTTCCATTGGGAGCCATGTCGCTATTAGACCGTTTTCCAACTCAACGGATTTCGAACGGGGAGGATTTGAAGACGCTAAAGCAAATCTCCAACTTGAAAATTTTTTTGGCGTGTCATTGTGCGACATTTATTCCGCATTTACCACCTCATCAAGCGATCGTTTCTTTCAACCAAGATGTCGAATCCTCCAACCTGCTCATTCAGAATATATACAGAAATTTATTCGAATCGCAACAAACGAAAGAGGAATCTCCCTTCTCTTGGAATCGGATGGATCGAGCTTTGAGACGGCCCATTCAAACAGACCGGCGATATACAGATCCGCGCACGAGTTTTCGGTGGAAGAATATTTTTCTCACGAAACGATATTTTACGTTTGGAGTGAGAACGACGGCTGAGGACGAAGTTCATATTGTTCAAACCACAGCCGCTCCTCTCGCCTATTACGAATCATCGTCCCCCAATCTGAAGGAAAGAAATTTTAAAGTCAGCGACAGGATGAAATATAAGAAATATATTCTAAGACCTTTTCAAAACTACGTCGTTCCCCCGAAAACGCAATATCTCATCGTCACAACGCAGAAGAGTCTCTTTCTCGTCGATCGGTGCTCGTACTCGCTTTGGAAACAATTGAAAGAGGAGATTTCTTTCCAATCGCCGATGATGTTTCAAGAAAAAGAAGAAGAAAACCCTCCGCCACCTTTACCCATCCCTTCCTTAGATGATAAGAGGAGCTGGACCAAACCGTCGTCATGGCCCGAAACAAAATCGACCCGGCAACGGAATGAAATTGAAGTCATCACAATTGAAGATGAGGAGGAAGAAAAAAATTACCTCTTAAAAAACTGTCGACTTACCGGAACCTACCTGGCGTGCAAGATCCGCTTCAGAATCCAGAAGCTTCTTCTTCTTCTTCCCCGACTTGTTCAAACAGGCAACCTCTTTCGGACTCCTCACAGACAGAACCTCTTCCAGTATCCTGTTCTTCTTTTTCTCCTCCTCCAATCTGTCCCGACATCGTAGAGGTAGAATGTCAGCCGGGTCCACAAGTTCCAACAGGTCCAGAAATCATGGAGGCAGAATCACAGCCGGGTTCACAAGTTCCAACGGGTCCAGAAATCGTAGAGGTAGAATTTCAGCCGGGTAAACAAGTTCCAACGGGTCCAGAAATCATGGAGGTAGAATCGCACCCGGGTCCAGACATCCTAGATCCCTCCACTCATCCCAAAGAGACTCCAAGTGTTTCAAGACAGCCTTGTGAGGATCCAGCCCTTCCCGTATGGAATGATTATATGGACTTACAAAATTTGGTGCAACAGGAAGGAGAAGAAAATAATCATACGGATGGGTGGGTCAAAGACTGTTTAGATCATTTAACCTCGAATGAACTTGAACTGTTATGGAATTGCATTTCTGAAATCACATCGGAAATGGGATAAAAACCAAAACAAAAAGAAAACAATTTTTTTAATAACAAATGGGAGGAGGGTCATGATGTCAATTAAAAAAGATATTATATAGAGTCCAATCTTGGTGGTTCACTTCAGTTTTCCAGCATGAGGTGATCCACGTTTCCCGAAATATGGATCCCATTCCAAGAGAGATTGTGTAGAGCCTTCACTTCAGTTCTTTTTTTTTATATACCAAGAGGAGAGGGTCCCCAAAGGGTTACCCATGTCCAAAGAGAGAAAGTGTAGAGCATTCATTTCAGTTTTTTTTCAAGTTTAGGGGAGGGAGGTCTCAAAATGACACCCCCCATTTTCAAAGAGAGATGGTGTAGAGCGTTCATTTCTGTTTTTTCCAAAGTTAGGGAGTTTTCAAATGACTACCCATTTCAGAGAAAGAGAGAGAGAAGGTGTAGAGCGTTCATTTCAGTTTTCCAAGGCTAGGATGGTGGTGGAGAATCCTCCAAAATGGCTACTCATGTCAAAGAGAGAGAGAGAGAAAATGCGTAGAGCGTCCATTTCAGTTTTCCAACATTAGAAGGTCCCAAAATACCTTCTGAATTCAAAGAGAGATCGTGTAGAGCGTTCATTTCCAGTTCTCCAAGATCAGAAGAAGAGGGTCCGCTTTTCCCAAAATGGCTTTCCGCATTCAGAGACAGCGAAGTGCAGACTTCAGTTTTCTCCCTTCCCAAGAATAGAGGGTCCCAAAATGGCTTCCCATTTCAAAGAGAGAGGGAGAGGCGTTCATTTCCATTCTCCAAGATAGGGTCGTCTGCTTTTTCCCAAAATGGCTTCCCAATTCAAAAAGAGAGAGAGAGAGTAAAAGGGTGTGTAGAGCGGTCATGTTCATTCTCCAAGATAGGGTCGTCAGCTTTTTCTCAAAATGGCATCTCCCCATTCAAAAAGAAATCGTAACCAATTTTTTTCCAGTTTTTTCCAAGATGGGGGGGAGAAGAAAACCTAGGATGGAATAACACGACACACAGAGAGAAAGAGAAAAAAAAACGCCATCTTGTCATTTTCTGATAGGGTACCGGTGTTCGAATACTTTTGTGACCGACTGTACCTATGTTGGAAACAATTGGTCGAAAAGGAATACCGGTTTTGTGGACTTTTGGAAGAGCATAAAGTCTAGCGCAATTAGTGATAGGTGGAATAAGTGATTTCTTCAACTGAGTTGGCAGAACGTGGGAAGATTTAATAGCACATTTTACTTTCGTGAGGTCCGAATTTGAAGGATCTTTAGGGATCGAGCAGTATGGGTCTTCATTTATCAGTTTAGAGACTCCAGTAATATATGTGTGTTTGTCCATAACAACGATCTGTCCGCCCTTATCAGCTTTAGAGATAATGATATTAGTATCAGAATGAATTTCACGTAAGATCTCATTTTCCTTTTTGCTAAGATTCGAACCCAAAGATTTGTTGTTAAAATTAACGTTATGAGTAATTAGGTGGCGCCAACTCAATTGAAGAAATCACTTATTATTACAGTACAAAGTCCGAGATCCGGACATTCAATATCTGGAATGATCTAAAATCTGGACCTCAAAGCCACCACCAACCAATTTTTTAGGGGTTTTTTGAAGGGAAGGGGTATGCTTTACGCACGCGCATTAGATTTTGTTCCTCATCATAAAAAAAACATGCCGGAAATCCCGATTCTTAATCTCAGTTTGGCGCTAAATAAAATATCTCATTATTGAAGAAATAATTATTTTAGCATAAATTTGTGTGATTAGTAACTTGACTCCATAGCTGCGTATTTGCTTGGCATAATCTCAAACCGAAACATTTGTTAATTTTACACCAACTAATATTTTATATCCTTGATGCCGAAATCTCGAATCATTATTTATTGTATTTTGCTTTCATCACCGCATGTTTATCAACGGATGACAACTTGAGAGATGAATCATGCGGCGACGCCAAATAACAGAGTATTATCCGATTACAGATTTAAGTTTAATGCGCTAAAATGTTGACAGGGGGAGATTTAGCAGAAATTTCTTTCCTTATGCTAAAAATAGATTTTGTTAATGATACTCATAGGACAAACGATTATATTTAGTGCTATTTGAATTAAGAATAACTGATTTGTTATTCACATAAAGCCAGAACCAGCGCCAGAGCTCGCATGGCCGCGCCAGGCGGCAGAATTTAGCGAAGTTAAACAGGAGTTTTTCATTGCGATGACAATGCTCAATCATCAATCAATTAACGGAGAGCGAAATCTGTAGTATGGTTCTAAATCCAGAAAATACAGCTACCGATAGTGAAGAAAGTAACAGAGAGGTTACTGAACGAGAAAAAATTTTGATTGACTAGTTATTCGGAATTCTCGACACAGCAATTACATGACTTGAACAATGGAACTTAATAATTGAACAAGAAATTATATGTCTATAGTATTAGTCTAAAGTATTAGCAGAGAAAACAAATCAAACAACTCACATTGAAAGAAATGTTTAATAAAGTAAACATATAAATATTAAGCTCTTTTCTTTTGTAAATTTTGATACCCTTTAAATCATAAATGCTTCATTATTTCATAAAACGATTTCATATTTTCAATTTTATAATTTCTACGTGCCACCTTAGTAGATTTGAAATGATCTAATATCCGGAAAAATCTCAAATCTGGGATCGCCGAAGTCCCGACGAGTCCGACCTCGGACTTTGTACTGTATAAATATACAGTGAAACCTCTTTACAACAATATTTTAGGGACCAAATAAATATATTGTTGTAGAGAGGCATATTGTTATATCGAGGGCCCACATATTTTGAGCATTTAATGAGTTTTTTTTTATTATTATTAGTTTAAGGTGCATAACATACTACTTTTAAGTCTATATTTAGAAGAAATTAATTTGTAAAATACTAATAATAGTGGTTTAAATACTAAAAAAATAAATAAATGAGATAAATTCAGAAAATAAGCACAGAAATATTCACATACCTGAAAACACTTTTATTGAAAATAATCCAATATATTTGTTTGTTTATTGATTTTTTTAACTGTTAAGTTCACCAATACTGTATGCATTGAGTCTGGTGCACGAAAATGTTCTTCATTTGTCGACGGAAGGCTTGAAAAAAATGTCCATAGAGAATTCACAGATTGAAGAGCTTCCTGGGATGACAATAAGGACTGCGATGGACCTGTATTATCATCATCATCAATATCATCATCATCTTCATCATTGTTTCCTATCTCATCAGTAATTTCAGAGAGAATATCTTCATCAATAACTCCTGCGAAAACCATAAGATCATCATCTGCTGTTAAATAGTCTTCTATACTAATTCCAAACTTTTTACCGCTTGTTTCCTCAAGTTGGGATACGGATTTTTTGATGTGCAAAACACATTCTTGATCATCTGAGAGATCATTGTCTATGGAATTTTCATCATAATCAGATTTCTTATCTTCCATAACACAAAGACCGGCCTTTTTCCAGCAATTCCGAATGGTTTTTTCTGTTACTTCCCACCAACTTCCAGCAATATTGTCACACGCTTCCTTGACATTTACAGCTTTGAAAGAGTCTTCTACTTTATTTTCAAAGTTTACAAGTATGGAGTCCACCAACCGTTTTCCGTAATATCCTTTGAAGCACTTAATTATGCTCATATCAAGAGGCTGTAAAATTGAAGTGCAATTGGCAGGGAAAAAAGCGATTTCGATATTTTGTAGCTTTGGAAATGACGTGTGAGCACCGCAGTTATCTATCAACAAAACGATTTTTTTCTTTCTCTTCTTCATTTCATTGTCTAACTTCTGTAACCATTCGTAAAAATTTAGACGTCATCCAAGCCTTCTTATTTGCTATATACTCCACGGGAAGACTTTTCACGTTCTTAAAGCACCTTGGCTTCAATGATTTACCAATGACGAGAGGTTGTATTCTATGCGTTCCTGTGCTATTTGTACACAGAAGAACAGTCAGTCTCTGCTTTGATTTCTTCCCTCCATAACACTTTTCACCCTTGAATGCCAATGTTCGATCGGGTAGGAGTTGGAAAACAGCCCAGCTTCATCTGCATTATAAATGTCTTCTGGAGCATACTTTTCTAAGATTTCTTTCATCTTGTTTTGCCGCCATTCATTTGCGTCGTTTATCGGGGCGGACTTTTTCTCTCCGTGAACTTCTTGGAAAGTTATTCCATGACGATCTCGAAAACGCATTAACCAACTATTGCTAGCTTTGAAAGTTTCGTTCCCTAGCATTGCTGCAAATTTCCGTGCTTTTGCACATAATAAAGGTCCATTTATTGGGACATTTGTTGCTCTCATCTCTTGAAACCATTTTAAAACAGCAGCATCAATGTTTTCATTTGTCGCAACTTTCAGTCGTTTTCGCTCTGGGTTAATTTCATTTGAAGTTACAGCATCTTCGATTTGCTTTCTCTTCTTTAGGAACATTGCAACTGTAGATTGCGATAATCCATGTTTCTTAGCCGCATCAATCTGTTTCATTCCCTCATCAATATCATTGATAACGTTCAGTTTATCTCGAAAAGATAGTTGCTTTCGTCCTGCCATCTTAGGTAACAATATCGCGTGAAAGAAAAAGTTTAAACCAAATGTTTCGCGTAGAACTCAAAATCGTTAAAGACTATAAAACAACCTTTGAACTCCCTTTTCAGTACGTCACTTAACAACACCCCGCCTTCATCTCCTCCTGTTCCTCTAACAAAGGGCACTTGTTCTGTGACAAGGTGACCAGACAGGTCTAGATGTCCTTAAACCTTATCAGAATTCCAAAGCTTACTGGGAAATGAGACTAGGCATACATTTACACTTCACCCCCCTCATTCACTCCTTCCAAAAGGGCGGTCTTCATCTGTTTTGAAATCTGAACAATAGCTATTTATTCAGGGATAAGTTGAATATCCACAATGATTCTTAATAGACGGAAAAAATAACAAAAGAAAACGAAAAAAAAAAAAAAAAAAAAAAGCATTTGAAAATCAAAATATTATCATAAAGGGAGAAAATAATACTGAAATTTAGATTGAAAAAATCGTTTTACAGAGGTTTATTGTTCTAGAGAATATAGCAATATTGAGGGGAGATTAACATTAGTTTATATGCAAAATCATCGGGACCACAAAACATTATTGTAGTAGAGGGAGTTATTGTTGTATCGGGTATCGTTGTAGCGAGAGTTTACTGTATATATAATACGGAATACATATTTTCAGTTAAACTTTTACCCAATAACTTTAGTAATTCATGAAAGTTAATTTTGCGTCTAGTTAATTCAGGAAAATTAGTTTCAATTAATTGTTTTCAGCTTTAAAAATATTAAAAAAATTTTAATTAGTTAGTTATTTTCAACTAATAATTGTATCGCCATTAGCAAAAATTATGCATTACTATCAACAACATAGGTTTAAACCAAATACTTAATTGTTTATTGAAGCTTCAAAACGTATTTCCGAACTTCACTTTTTCTCGGCTAGCGTTACCGAATTTGCCCTTGGCGACCTAAAATCAAAGTAGAGCGTAATGCGAAACAGCGCTAAACGAGGCTATCTTTACATGTAAATATTGGGGTTAGGGGAAGATGGCTAGGAAATTGGTTAGGTATTAAATTTAAAAAGTATGTTTTTTTAATAAAAATAAAACCAAACATTTATTTCTTAAAGCCCAAATTAATACCACATTATTATTTCTTGCAAAAATAAAAACAAAATATAAGTAACAAAACGAATATTCTTAAAAAAAAACAAATAAAATTCTCAGTCAGTCATATTTAGTTAGCCTTCCGCGTTTTCAGTGTTCTGCCTTTTTGTGACAAAAGCATCTAATGTTGTTTGCCTTTTTCTTTTGCGTTGTTCTCTTAAAAGTTCTTCATAAACGGATAGAGCATCTCTAACACCACGCCTTACTTTTGAGCTCCTGTCAAAATTCGGATCATTTTCAATGAATTGATCCATTATTTCAGTTATGGTAGACAAACTCCTTTTTACAAACGCCATCGAAAGTTCTTTTTGCTCTTCTTCTGAATCACTGCTGTCAACATTTTTGTTTTCTTCTTGTTCAGTTAATTCCTTGAGCTCATCATTAGAAAGACTAACCGCTGCTTCTTGAATTATTTCTTCGACATCTTCCACATTGACCCCTTCAAAATATGTCTGTACAATACCGCACCAAACAAGAAATACAAGTACACTCTTTCGGTTATGTATTTGAAACCTATCGCTGCATAATATTTCGGGGAATCCCCGTATGCTGCGAGCGATTTCTGGAATCCCCGGGTTGAAATAAAAGAGCGCTAAACCGAAACAGCGTTAAGCGGGGTCTTACTGTACCTCCAAACTCTTAAAGTGCGCCCCCAAGTTTGAGAAATGTATACACAAGTAGTAAAAATTAAAATGGGTTTAATCCTAGTATACGGTACACATGAGAATTGACGGTTTTTAAGACATTAATAAGCGCGCCAATTGTGGTACCCAAGCCGATTTTGGTGCCGAAGACCTTCTGTATTTGAATTGACTTTGAATGAAGAGGAGAAACTAATTTCTCTTTCTAATAATCGAGATTTAATTTTAAAATATTCGGAAGAATCAATTAATTCATTTTGGATTAGCATTAAATGCGATATCCAAAAAAGCTTTAAAAATATTATTACAATTTTCTACATCTTATTTGTGTGAATTCGGATTTTCAGTATTAACCAACATAAAAACGAAAAAACATCGAGACTGTAAATGCAGAAAACGATATGAGAGTAGCATTGTCATTTTCTCGAACAAATATGAATGAAATTATATCAAAAACATCAAGCTCAAATTTCACATTAAAAGTATTCTTATTATTAACTTGTAATTAATCCCTTAATAAACATTAAAAGTATTCTCTGCTTTTAATACTGCTGCTTTTGGTAGTACATATTATTTTATTTTACATTCAAAATTAGTATCATAAACTGTTTTATGCAGTGTATTATAGGTAAGTAAACAACTTATCTTTTTTGTGTGTGTGTGTGTGCGGCCAAATTTTGAAATCGTTAAAAGTGTGTCGCGACAAAAAAAGGTGTAGAATCACTGGCCTAAATTAAGAAAATAAAACACATAACATTTAAAAATTTAATTATTTAGAAGAACTATCAAATTAAGGTCATTTTATTCACCTCGAAATGCATTGTTTTTCCTATACGAATTTCATATTCTGACAAAACAGAAATAGTGGCCATAAAACTTGTAGGAGATATTTCTTTCTAACTTCGTGTGTTGGCGATCAAGTAGAAAAAATGCATAATTATGGAGCTACGTTTTGAATAATTTTTCCCTTATTGAATGAGTTCAAAAGTTTCTAATATCTTGTTTCCTAGCATGAAATGTTTCACCAGCTTTTAAGGTTCGTTCCTACGAATAATTTATTAAGCAGAAGTTAGAGTAAGAACAAGTAAGGTATACTTCCAATTTGATCGCTTAGGTTTATTAGGTCTGGCTACCAAATAAACGTTTTGAAATTCAGCATCAAATTTTAAACATAATTTTTTTTTAAATTTATGTCTTAACTTTTATTTAAAAAAAAACATGCACGTAATCCGAAGTTTTATATAACAAAATTAGTATACAGAAGTGTGACAAATGAAATTATTTGTACATTCAGTCACTATTAAAAACTAATTCTGTCTAGACTATGGGTCCACAATCAGGAGGAATAACCCTTAAGGGAATTTCACAGTTTCAGGGATTAATCTAGTCAACCTTTTCTTTACCTATTAAGTATTTAGATTTAATTTATGAATATATATATATAAAAAAAAAACACTTTTGTTCAAATTTTGGTATTTATCAACATTTTTTTAATACTTTGTTTAATTTATAAAATGCATTAAAAATAATCCATACTTAAACAAACGCATTCGTACTTTTCAAGTTTTGGGAAGGGTGGGTTGAATGATCGTTTAGCAATGGTGAAAAGAGCACATGAGAGAAAAACTGTTGAGAATCACTGGTCTAGTCTGATACGCGCCGATTGTACTAACTGTTACACCACGAAGGCATGCTGGAAGGAGAGAGAAAATACCTTATATACTCCCCCTTTTAAAGACGACTGGGGGATTAAGGGACCCAGTCGTCAAATCCCGGTGGGGAAGAATCATCATCTACCACCTTTTTTTTCTAGTTCAGGCGCCATGCTGGAGACGTGAAAAATGAGCAATGCGCTCACCGGGACTCTAACCTGAATATCTTGAATGCTCACCAAGTGTGCTAACCGTTACGCCATGCAGGCATGCTGGAAGGAGGAAGAAAATGCTATCCTGTTATCTATTATTTCAGCCTCTACTGTCAATTCTACTTTCCGTTTCCTCACCAGAATGTAAATAAGTTAGTAAGTAAACGTGTTTAGGATGCAAATGAGTTAAGAATATTTAAGGCGAAGCTTTTGAGATTGAAAGGGAATGCGTCGACTTCTGCTGTCAGAGTTTAGCCTTTTGCGGCCGTTGCATTAAGTGTGCCAGTAAGTTAATTGTCTGAGAAACGCTGTTAGGCTAATCTTGAATTCCTCTATTTAATTTATTACCTTGAAATGTTAAGTTTATTATAGTTGTGCTGATACTTTAGCAACTCAATATTTTGTCTATTGAGTTATTAAAATATCAATACAACAATTTAAGTATTGTTGTATGGTTGCACTGATACTTTAGCAACTCATTCGTCAATACTGAATAGCTAAAGTATCAGCACATCTATACAACAATATTTAAATGAAAACAGTAAGCATAAATATGCAGAATGAAGTAAGCTTTGTAAACAGTTTTATAGTACTAACTTAATTTTGATAGTAAACACAGATGTAAACAGATCATGTTTGCAAACACGCCCTAAAAGAACATCATCTACATCAATGTTTCTCAATTAGATTTACTCCAAGGACCGGTAAAATATTTCGGTACGTTCTCGCGGACCGGTAAGTTTAATAATTCGACCCATTAGCCCAATTTTTGGACAGATAGCTGGATATTTCGCGGACAGGCAAATATTTCTTACGGACTGGTGCCGGTCCGCGGACCGTCGGTTGTGAAACACTGATCTACATCACGCATTTATCATCTTCATCACGCCTTTATCTACTGGAGTATGTAATGTCCTAAAACATGATGCCTGTACCCATTACAATAAATAACGCCATAAAACATGCACCTGTACAACTACGTATCGCTATGTATACCATGTAATATAATGCATTTTACTTGATCTAATTTAGCGCCCGGCGGTGGCAGAACTTGCAATGTTGGCTGGAGTCACAATTGCATCATGACTCGAGGATGCCGGAGGGTTGTTGGTTTTCTAGTTGGTGCGTAGAGCTAATGTCTACTTACTTTGGGTAAATATTTAGGTGGCTCCCTTCGTTTCTACGTAACATAACACCACAAGCAGTGATCTATATTTTAAGCACGAGGTGTACTCTTGTAAAAAGTTCTCTTGAATAAATGGTTTCAATCTTTATCCTTATTCTTATTGCTACTAAATATCATGTTGGTTAGTGAGTTTGGTTTGGTTAGTGTATGTGAGTACGGCAAAGCCTGCCTGAGGAAAGGGATGCCTTCGTGGAAGACTTTCTAAGAGAACTGGCTTGTATACAACTTATACATGGGGAAAACGCCCATGCAGCCAGCCCGTCCGCGAGATTCAAAACTCGGACTGAACTACCAGGGTTCAATAACTTTACTCCTCAGCAGACTCTGTTGACTAGTGAGAAGTCACCAGAGATCTTACAGAAGGTCATTGACAATTTGTATGCTCCCGTGAACGACTAGACCTTATAACTTGTTTGTTAACTCCATTCTTGAAGCTAACATTCAAACATAAAAATTAAATAAAATTCTACGTTTTATTATGGTTAGTTTCATAAAAAAAAATTTCTATTGATTTCAACAAAGAAAAAAAAATTTGAGCATTTGTTGAGATAAGCAGTATGCATAACAACTTACATACATTACATTCTAAACGTGAATTTTTAAAAATTTTTTTTATTGGTACAACTTATCTCATTTAAGACTTAATCATTTATTTTCGATTCACAAAACTGTCAAGACATTGTTCCTTTGAAAATAAATCTGAGAAAAAGTTCAAATATCAGGGAAAAATAAATAATTAGTTAGATAAATAAAAATTAATAAAAAATGAAATAAAATCTGTACATTAAGAAAGCTTCATTCATCCAATTCTTAAGCTTTTTATGTAGGCATAAGGCTCACAGCGACCAAGCGATAAAAACGCTGAACACTGGTAGTTCGGTCCAGGGTTTACATGAGATAAAATCACTTGGGGTCACGTGATATTAGCCGGCGAATCAGGATGTTTTACCATGAAAGCATAGTAAATTCTTAAATTGTCTTTTTAAAAATTTATTGGCTTTTTTACAAAATTTTAAACGACATTAAAAAAAATTAAAACAAAATTTCTTCGAACTAACATTTGTCTACATTTTTTATGCGTATACTGCGTATTGTCGCCAATAGAGTCTGCTTGGCGAGATTTGCGCCGGCAACAAATACAAAACATTTACATATCAAATATAATAAATTAAATACCATGGCTCAGTGTCACATATGTTTTAGGGTCTATATCATAACTCAAATGCCATAGCCCTCAAACTCGGGTGGCGGATATATTGCTTTTATTGCAAATATAAAGTCTTTCATTTTTTCGGATGACGATTTATTTTTCAGGCACCGCCACATATATTCCACGAAATAAGAGTCAAACTCTTCGCTTACCTTTTTCGTCCCCTTCATCCCACGCTTAACAGCACTCCACGTTCCTTCCAAATCCTAGTATACGGTGCGCCCATGGCGCGATTTTTAAAATTCGGCAGCAATCCGGCATCTACTGCCCATTGAATTACAGCAAGCTTTCCTTCCAGTTTTAACTTCCAAAAAAATTTCGTGTTTAAATAATCGCAATTCATAGCACTGCACATCATAATCGAAAGGTAACGTTATCCAACTCTAGAGCAAAATACGTTAGCAAATAGAACTGTAGAACAAAATACGTTAGCAACTCGAACTGTAGAATAAAAGACGTTATCAAACTAAAATCATATTCAGTATCTGACCAAAAACCGATTAATTAAAAAATATTAACCAATCAGAAACTCGGCGGAACCACTACTACTATTTTAAAAAATACAAAATATAAAAGATAAATAAATTTTACCTGAACATACGTTATCCTTTCTCCTTCAGTTCAGCCGAACACAGATTAACGGAACTCCAAACAATGGTTTGAAATAATTCTTCTCTTCCATCTGCACCAATCAAAACTTCTCATTTTAAAATATTTAATGAGCATGCGCGAAAATGCTCCCAAATGCACTCTCCTCCAGAGCACCCAAAATCGGCTTGGTTACCACAATTGGCGCGCTTATTAGTCTCTTCAACCCGAATTTCGCCAACTCTCATGTGCACCGTATACTAGGATTAAGCCGTAAATTGATTTTTATTATCCATGATTTCTGGTGAAAGCAAGAAATTTTGAAGGTGGAAGTACTGAAGCTGTTCTAAAAATTTATAAACCTTACCTCATTTTCTGCAGAAATTTGAACAGATGTTTCTTAATTAATTGTGTTCTTCATTTCTGCATTGCACAGCTTGTTATAAGTACCTTGTTATCCGGCATTACTTTAAAAACAAATATTGCTCACATGCTTTTCCTTGGACAGGAGGCTATCCTTTTTATAGATATCAAGGAAAGAGAAATCACTTCCAAGGGTACTTTTCAATTTTTCGCAGTAGTTGTAAATTTCTAAATTTGAAAAACCAATTAGTTTTAGTAACACATCTGTTATCACTCCATTAAACAGACCACATATAGAGATGGGTGTTCATAACTCACATGACCACATTTCCCTCTTCTCTGCTTGTGTATTTGAAAAATATCAAAGTTCCGATTGTTATTGTATTATCGAAAATGTTTCGCTGTAACCGCTTGGTGGATAATAATAATGGATTGTGGGGGCACTCCCTCTTCTGTGTTGGTTTTGATATTAACTTAGAAGTTATGTTTACCCTTTTTTTCTGTCATTTATCATAAGTTTTAGATGTTTTTGTAAAGATGCACACACATAACATAATTACTTTTCACCTGTGAATACATCTGAATAGCCATGTCTGCGAAAGGCGTAATTTCGCGTGAACTTCATGGTAATTCATTAAACATATTAAATTGTATACAGTAAAAATTATACTCAACGGAATCTGTTCATTATATTTTTGTATTATGTTTATAGTGTACATGTAATTTATAATTCAAACTGTGTGGGTCAGCTTAGTATATGTATTTATGTTTTGTATATATCGGGAATTTTATTCGTTGGCTTTCTTCCAGTTAAAATTCAGAATCCTTTAGACTAAAGTTAATTTGTTTATTAGTTTTGCTGAATATTCGCTTGCATTGTGGCATATGTTAATAGCAATTAATCCTAAAGAGGACTTATGATTTATTAAATACGTAGATCTTTCCACTTTTAAAAGAAAAAAAATTGCTTCATGATAAATTTGCCGCATTTCACCATTAATTGCAGTTTGCATCTTTTTATGAACTCCTATAATATTGTTTTCTTCGCCTGAAATCTGTTTGTATGATTTACTATGTTTTCTTCTGGCAAAATTTCTTCTTATATGTATTGGAAATGTTATGTTGATACATGCTGGGATCTGAATAAGCAGAAAATTTTAAGGACGTATCTATGATCAGGAACCTATTCTCCACATTGAAACATATTTAATAATACCGGCGAATTAAGGCTATTGACATTTCAATTTATTTATTGATTTTTTACATTTACCATCTCAATTTTTTTTAAACAGAAAGTTGATAAATTTATGCAATAAGATTAATTTAATGTCATTGATGGAAAAAGATGAATCAACCTTAACCTTGAAATGATTTTAACCCCTTTACATACGAATAAAATTCATAGCTGTTGGGCTTAAAAATTATAGGAACAAAACTTTGTACTGTAAAAACAAACACTATATATAACAACTTTGTAATTTTGAATTCAGAATCGTTTTGAAACAACTGTAATTTTGCGACAGTTGAGATGCATCAAATCTGCTTTAACATTAATAATAAATGGCACATTCAAGACGTCATTATATGTCAAAGGGTTAAGGATCCTTCCAGTAGAACAAACAGAGATTGCTTATTCCTGTAAGTTAGAACTAATAGAAATCTATTGCATTTGAATGCATTTTTAATATTGCTTGATACAAAAGGTAAATCATCTGATTTTTATACATTTGTGTATTTGAGTTAAAACAAAAGGCAAGAGCAATGTTATAATTCGTATTCATTAAATCTATTATTGATATTTATATATTTCTGTTACATAAATATATATCCTTCTACTCTAAATTATATTATAAATTTAATATCCTATTCTGTTATAGAAATATATATTTTTGTTATGTGTATAGATTTGAATTGAAAGCTCCTAGTGTCAGTATATTTTTCTGTAGTTAAACATGTGTAACATCAATTTAATTTATTTATGACTTTCTGGTTAATCTTTGGATTATGGTAACTTGGTGATTTTTTGGCAAACATTTGGCGACCAACTCTGCTACAGCAACCCTCTATTTTTTTTCGCCGCCAAAGACATGTTTCTTTTCTTTTTATTTACTCAACACTTTTTCCAACAATCTGCTAGCCGAATTACACTTATGCTAAAAATTTTATGGAAAAAAACTGCCTAATCACGACAAATATTAACTGCGAAATTGGGAAAAAGTGCAGAATCGCAAACTCCTTGCCGTGTTTTTCAAAATCGCACATACACAGTAACCATGTACACGTCGACTTATTTTTACTTAAAAAAACATCCCAGAATTGCACAAAAATGGCATTGCGCACACTCTTCACTATATCCATGTACACTGCTTTTTTCTCATAAATTAGAAAAATTTCACGAAAATGCATGAAAATTTTGTGAATCTTTAAATTCGGTAAAAAGAACATATATGAAATTACCTGATCGCGAAAAAGTATATACCCTTTCCAAGGATGAACATTTGCATATATAAAATAAATAAAATATCCAAAAACTTTTACCTCTAAATTATCTATTATAAACGTCACCAACGAATTTATAACAAAACATTAAAAATGGTTACAAATACTTAGTCTCAAATATTTAAATTATTTCCATGCACGTTTACTTCCACTGAAACGTATACCAAATTGCTACAAACATCTAATTCACAAAATAACTATCATTTAATTAAAATATAATTAAACCATGTACACGTCAATTTATTTTTACTTAAAAAAACATCCCAGAATTTCACAAAAATGGCATTGCGCACACTCTTGACTTTATTCATCTACACTGCTCTTTTCTCATAAATTACAAAAATTTGCACGAAAATGCAGAAAAATTTTGTGAATCTTTAAACTCGGTAAAAAGCACATATATGAAATTACCTGATAGCGAAAAAGTATATACCCTATCCAAGGATGAACATTTCCACGTATAATATAAATAAAATATCCAAAAACTTTTACCTCTAAATTATCTATTATAAACGTTACCAACGAATTCATAACAAAACATTAAAAATGGTTACAAATACTTAGTGTCAAATATTTAAATTCTTTCCATGCACATTTACTTCTATTCAAACATATTCCAAAATACAGTCAAAAGTCGTTAATTCGGACACCCATAATCCGGAAGGATCTATAATCCGGACCTCAAAGCTTCAAACTTTCTGCGCATGCGCGTAAGGCCTTTACGCCTCAGAATATGCTTGTGCGCGTGCGCAAAATACGTTTACGAGTGCGCGTTTAATGTATAACGGATAGTATAAGCTAAGCAAAAATTATTTAATTATCTATTTCTGTTAATGTTGCAGATTGCGTTGTTCCTTAATCTTCGAATTGGATCCAGCTTATTATTTTTTGCAGACTGTTAGAGCAATTTTATAAAAGTAAGCTTGAACTTTCGATTATGTCAAATAGAATTTCTGGTATATATTTATTAATATGTAAATGATCTACAAAGCGAAAGTATGTTTCAAAGTTCATTAAACAAAAAGTGGAATTGCTACAAAAAATGGATAAAGGCATATCCTTTGTTTATCTAAACTTTAACGTTTGTTTATCTTTAACGCGGCGGCGCCACGCAATGAATTGGAAGTTGATCTGTCAGCACTATCCTTATCTTCAGGGCAGATGTTTTTATTTTATTATAATTCCTTATTAAATGTAGTATTTCATCTCGATGTACTCCATCTTTGATATGATTTAAATCAAATTCTTCGTCATTATAATTCGCTTCTGATAGCGAAGAAAGTAACAGAGGTTATTGAAAACGAAAAAATTTCAATTGACAAATTAGTCGGTATTCTCGACACAGCAATTATAGGACTTGAACAGTGGAACTTCGTAACTGAACAAGAAATTATGTCTCTTTAAAGAATTAAAGAGAATGTATAATCACATAAAAAACGAAGCAACTTAAACAACTTACATTGAAAGAAATGTTTAATAAAGTAAACAAATAAATATTAAGCTTTCTTTTTTGTAAATTTTGATACTCTTTAGATCATAATTGTTCTTTATTTCATAAATTACGGTTTCATATTTTTAATTTTATAATTTCTGCATGCCATCTTACCAGATTTAAACTGATGATCTATAATCTGGAAAAATCGATAATCTGGAATCGACGAAGTCCCGACGAGTCCGGATTAATGACTTTTGACTGTACTACAAACATATAACTCTCAAAATCACGATCATTAAATTAAAATATAATTAAATTAAAAAACACTACTTAAAATATAAATAAGCACATACATTAAATTAATAAAAATTGGGTTACAATCCTAATTACTTTAAACTAAATCATTGCTAATAACAGTTTTCCAATAATACCATATTAATTTATTTACTCCTTACATTTAGAAAAATGCATAAAAATAATATCCTCAAATAATTAAAAATACTAACTTACCTAATCTTCTACAGAATCTTGAGTGCGTGGCGGATCACCAAATATCCATTATCACCAGATTTCTTGCACCGCCATTCAAACTTATCTGTAATATCCTTCCTTTCACATAATCTCATTTCATTCCCACATGTTGGACATTCATACTTATCCGCAATTAAGCAATTCTTTTCAATTACACATAAACTCAATAAAAATTTCGGATTTACTTTATATACGGCAATGGGATCCAAATATTAAACAACACTGTTTCGAAGAACATAGAATGAAACTAATGGTATAAAGTACAGCAGATATTTTTACAAATTTACCCCCTTTTCCGATCAAAGAACAGTGATTCGTCCATTAATGTCACATGACATATCTTGTGATCTCTCATTTCCCTCACACAAAATAATGCGTAATTGGAACTGAGTACTTCTCACATTATTCCCAAAGTCCTAGGTAGTAACCTTTATCGCCTCCAAAATGTCGCCAAACTACCTGTTACCATATTCCAAAGATTAGCTGACTTTCTTTTATGTTCACCAAATATGTAGGATAGTGAATAATATAGGTGATTTGCTTTTCATGTTTTCCATTGTAATAGTTATTAGTTTTTGTAAATAGTAAAATATTACCTAGTTGTACTAGAAAACTAATATAATGCTGATAAAAAATTATGTGTCAAAGATAGTAATGAATTCAGTGAAGTCATAACTTTTCTAAATTTCATGGGAGTAGAGTATAAAAAAGGTTTTTTACTTAGGAATTTGCTTTATAGATTTTCAAAAAGAATGTAAAGACACTTAAAAAATTTAATAACATTTTTTAAAATTAAAAATATATTGGCTTGGAAGAGTACCAGGAAATTTATCTGTGTCAAATTTTTCACCAACTAGGTCTCAGATTTTTTCTGATTTACTACTTTTAAGATTTATTAGATATAAATTTTATCAGTAAAATAGGTCAGTTAATTTTAAAGTCTTTTACATGTTGCAAATGAAGTCTGTGGATGACTGCAACAGTAAAGCACTGATAGTTTCTTTGTGTTTTCTACCTGGAGGCTGAAGAAACCACTCTGATTTTTTTAGGGGTGTTTTCTATGTATCTTAAATATATATATATATATATTTTTATCCAGTGGCAGGCCTTAGCCTTGACTACTCCAAAAGCCAGAAATTACGGCCATTGTGTTGTGCAGTCATCTAATAGGTGGCCACCATTGCCTCTTGTGAAGAGACAGACCTATTACAACCATGCCTTCTCCGCTATTCTAACCCGGCCCCTTTGCAGGCCCCCTTGCTCCCCTAACCACTATGCTATCTGGATTGCATGTCTTGAATATTAATCTGTGTTCTTAAAAAATCTTCGGCCCACCAGCGGGCGAGCGGTAAAGTTGCTGAACACTGGTAGTTCGGTCCGAGGTTCGAATCCCGCGAACGGGCTGGCTGCATGGGCGTTTTCGTGGTTTTCCCCATGTGTAACGTGTATACGAGCCAGTTTCCCTTAGAAAGTCCTCCACGAAAGGCATCCCTCCTCTTAGGCAGATAGCCCTGTGTGCTTTGCCATAATTAAATACACCACCACACCACACCTTAAAAAATCTTCTGTAAAATCCAGTAACAACTACAGAATTTTTATTCAATGAGGATAGAATTAACTAAAAATATTATTTAATTTCAATTATTGTCACTAAAGTATTAAAAACCTGTTGGCTTAACCGATTATGGCAAAGCACATGACCTATCAAAAAATTATTAGTTGTTATGTTCTGGTTAAGCTGATCTTTGAAAACAAACTTTTACTAAAATTATTTGTAAAGACAGAGCTGAGATGCTAAAAGTTCAGCTAGTTTTCTTTAGATAAGTATTAATGATGCAGATCTGAAATTGAACCTCAAGTTTATTTATTAATCTTATAACATGAAAATTGAACCAGAAAGCAGTATTGTTTCTTTCATACATTTATTGAATTTGGTATTTAGATATGTTCATTGATCTGGAGCTGAAAAGGTGAATATGCCTTTTTTTTCCCTCTCATCATTACAAAATTAAATTTTCTTAAGTTTTGATGTTATGATTTGCCCTTTCATCAATTACTGCTTATGAGGATGATACGAAGAAACACAAATACAATTGTGGCTGAATTTACCCTCTGCATGTGCACATGTAGTTTTCTTTGCAGAGAACTTGTCCTGTTATTAGTTATAAAATTCGTTTAGTTGTTAAAATTGGAGGCAACTTACATTTAGTTTCAAAGAAATTCATGTTGTATTTCATTAAATTCACTAATCTTTTGTCACTTTGTTCGGATATTGGTAAGTGTGAATATAAAGAAATAATTTATTCTTTTAAGACTTGATTTGTTGTTTGAAAATTACATTGTATCAAAAACAGATTTCCTGTGTGACCAAGATGATTCTACATAAAGCGAAAATAAAAATGTAAAACGTAACCTTTTTTTTTCAGCAAATTTACAATAAGGTTTAAGTGTAATAAGTTAAGGATACATAATTTATCAATCAAAAGAAAAAAAAAAGCACATACATATGGTAATTTGATTAAGAAATTATTTTTGACTGCTGCATAAAGCCTTTTAGCTAATATTATATCTAAGAAAATAGTTGTATTCACCCTGAATAAATTTGTTTATACAGTCAAAAGTCGTTAATTCGGACACCCATAATCCGGAATGATCTATAATCCGGACCTCAAAGCTAAAAACTTTCTGCGCATGCGCCGCATTGGCACATGCACACAGGCGTTTAACGCGCGCGTGTAAGACCTTGACTACTGCGCATATGCATGTGCGCAAGTGCAGAATACATTTTCGCCTGCGCGTTTAATGTATAATGGACGGTGTAAGCTAAAATTATCTAATTATCTATTTCAGTTAATGTTAATGATTGCGTTGTTCCTTAATCTTCGAATTGAATCCCACTTATTATTTTTTGCAGACTGTAAGAGCAATTTTATAAAAGTAAACTTGAACTTTCGATTATGTCAAATAGAATTTCTGATGCTGGAACTTCCAAAGGATCTACAAAACGAAAGTATATTTCGATGTCCAACAAACAAAAAGTGGAATTGCTGCAAAAAATGGATAAAGACATGAAGAATGTGACAGAGAGGTTAGTGAAAACGAAAAAATTTCGATTGACAAGTTAGTCGGTATTCTCGGCACAGCAATTAACGGGACTTGAACAGCGGAACTTTGTAACTGAACAAGAAATTATGTCTGTTTATAGAATTAAAGAGAAATATTATCACATAAAACGAAGCAACTTAAACAACTTATATTAAAAGAAATGTTTAATAAAGTAAACAAATAAATATTAAGCTTTTTTTTTTGTAAATTTTGATACCCTTTAGATCATAATTGTTCTTTATTTCATAAATTACGGTTTCATATTTTTAATTTTAGAATTTCTGCATGCCATCTTACGAGATTTAAACTGATGATCTATAATCCGGAAAAATCGATAATCCGGAATCGCCGAAGTCCCGACAAGTCCGGATTAACGACTTTTGACTGTACAAAATTTAATTATCTGCTGTAAAATAAAATGTCCCGTAACATTTACCAGTGTGGCAGCAAAAAAATTAAAAATAAGATCTTGAGCTATGTTCTCATGTTATGATATTCTATTAATTAAAAACTTTTCAAAAGAGACTGGAATCTTTTAGAAGAAAAAAATAGTTGATTAAGAAAATTTGGACTTAAATTGAAATAAAGAAAAGTTCCATTCTGAATTATTTTATTATAGTGCTTGTATATGAGTCAGCTTTCTAATTAATCTAATAATTTGTTGTTCCTGGACTTTCATTTAAATACATTCTTGGATTTGCAACAATGCATGCACTACTATGTTACTCATTCTTCTAGAAAATTTTTTTAAAGTAATTATAAAGAAAATTTGTATTGTTTTTGTTGAATCTGTTCTGAAGCTTATCTACTTTTATTATTATCCACTTGAACAGCCCAGCATTAATGTATAAATAAGTCACAATAAGTCAAATCATCAAGTTGTTATTATCAGAAATAAGACACTGAGAAATGTGGTACAGATATAATTATTCAATTGAAAGACATAAGGGTTACTTTTCTTTTGCAATTCGATAAATCTAAACACTTTTGTTTAGGATGATATTCTTGGAAAATGCAGATTATTATGATAAACTTCTTAATGAAAATTAACTGTTTCACAAAGTATTTTAAGAACTCATTTCTGATGAACCTCAGAGAAGCAGTTGAATCCCACTAATGATTTCATTATTTTATGTCGCAAGTTGTTAACTATTTGAATTTTTAATATTTCGTTGTGTCGTACATCAACAGTTTTATACTCAAAGAAGCTTGGGCCCACCAGCGGCCGAGTGGTAAAGTCGCTGAACACTGGTAGTTTGGTCCGATATTCGAATCCCACAAACGGGCTGGCTGCATGGGCCTTTTCGTGGTTTTCCCCATGTGTAGCATGTATACAAGCCAGTTTCTCTTAGAAAGTCCTCCTCTTAGGCAGATAGCCCTTGAGGCTTTGCCAATAATCACACACACATAATTAAATACATCATCAACATCAAAGAAGCTTGATTTATATGATATAATAGAAAGTGTCTTTTAAATTGTTTTATTCTATATATGATAGTATTTTTCTTATGATTTCTTGGGACATTTATTAGCTGTAAAAAAGCATTAATCTTTGGATTATGGTAACTTGGTGGTTTTTGTCGAAAATTTGGCGACCAACTCTGCTACGGCAACCTGCTATTTTGTTTTTGGACGCCATTTTGTTTTCACGAAGAAAAGGCATCTTTTTTTTTAATCAAAATTTTTTCCCAACAATCTGCTAGCCAAATTACGCTTATGCTAGAACTTTTATGGAACAAAAGTGCTTAATCATGACGAAGATTAGGTGCGAAATTGGGAGAAAGTGCAGAATCGCCCACTGCTTGCCACAGTTTTAAGAATTCCACATACACCGTATCATCTATGTACACGTCGACCTATTTTCACTTAAAAAAAATCCCAGAATTGCACAAAAATGGCATTGCGCACACTCTTGACTTTATCCATGTACACTGCTAAATTCCTAGCTAGTAACCTTTATCGCCTTACCAAAATTAAGAAAATGACTACAAAAATTAATGTTTCTTGTTATTATCAGAGTACTGTTTAATACCATAATGCAAATGCAGTGGCTGAAATATATACTGTACATAAGTGTTTTTCTGCTATCCAGAATCAAGAGCAATTTTTCAACATGTCCCTGATCTTTATAAGGTTACCAAATTCACCCCCTTGCAGCATTAGTGGATTTAATGGTATCCTTGTTTTTTACAATGGAGATACCATTTTGTTTGACGGTGGTTTTAACAATTTTCTTCATTGCGTGACTCTTCTCATTAACTTGCCTAAAGTTCATAGTTAATAAATTTGCAAAACATTTGCATGAAAAAAAAAAAAAAAAGAAACACAAAATCTTTTGGAAGTTCAGTGTTAGCATGAATTGTTTACTGAATAGTAACAACAGACATACTGATGCTCATTAGTGGTGGTAGTATTGTCTCAAAAGAGATAAACAAAGTGTGTGTAGTTGTGATTTATTAAACTTAAGTTGTATTCCAAACAAATGTCTTATCCAAGTAAAAAGTTTTGCTTCCAAACATTATAAATAGCAAATTAGATGTATTTCAAAACAGTATCACCGTGCTTCTCTTAAAAATGAACAATTCAAAAGTTCAGTTACATGATAAAGAAATACCTTAAATATTAATTTGATAATAACTTTTTGTGATTTGTAATCATGCTGAAATGAAATTTAAAGGATGGTCAATGCATATTTTCCAAACATTACTGCATATTTACAGTTATCTCCTGATGCGATTTGATTAAAACCTGATAAAAGGATTTTCAATATTGAAACTTTCGAAAAGTGTTCTCAAATGAAATTTCAATATTTGTAATATTAAAAATATAGTTTGCCTCCCCAAAAATTCTTTTTGACAAAGAAAATTTTTTGTCAAAATATTTAGGGCAAGTCATGCAAAACTATATTTAGAATATAATAACAGCTTAAAATGATTTGAATGCTCTAAGTGACAGTAGAAATCTGAGCATTTGTATTGAAATGCATAGAAGAAATGTACTAAATTTTGATAGGCATGGTACAGAAACCTGGTGATATTCTAAGTATTTGGTATTGACTACATATTTGGTATTTAATAAATATTAAGCTTTTTCTTTTTGTAAATTTTGATACCCTTTAGATCATAACTGTTCTTTATTTCATAAATTATGGTTTCATATTTTTAATTTTGTAATTTCTGCATGCCATCTTACCAGATTTAAACTGATGATCTATAATCCGGAAAAATAGATAATCCGGAATCGCCGAAGTCCCGATGAGTCCGGATTAACAACTTTTGATTGTATAACAAAATTACAATGAAATAAGCAATATCCCTTAATACAAATATTAATTATCCTAATAAATAAATTAACCAACTTCCCTTTGCAAAATCTTAAGAACTCAAATGGTATAAAGGAGGTTAAGGACTTTGTTTCCTAAAAAAATCACTCAAAACTTTTCAGTATCTTAAAGACAATGAAATGAGCAATAAATAACATAAAAGAATACAAAAAACAAAAAATTCTGAAAAGCAAAGTATAATTAATAGTATTTTATATTATATTGTCAAGAGAAAAAAATTACAATGAAATAAGCTATATCCCTTAATACAAATATTAATTATCCTAATAAAAAAATTAACCAACTTTCTGTTGAAGAAAAAAAATCATGCAAAACTTTTCAATACCTTACAAATAGTGAAATAAGCAAAAAATAACATGAAAGAATCTCGAAACAAAAAATTCCACACAGAATTTTACTCTGCGGAACAACTTTATGAAAAAAAAATTATAAAATGTATTATATATATAAAAAAATGACAATGAAATATGCCAGTCTCTTAAAAACAGTGACATAAGAAATACGATGAAAAATTGTTGCCAAACCCATATTTCTAAAGAATGAAACTATTCAAAATGATGTGATTTCATCAAAAATCTATCAACAACAATAAGAAAGGAAAATTGTTGCCAAAATCACATTTTTAAAGATGTGAGAAGTGTACTCGGAAGCTTCATTTAAAAAAAATTTTTTTAAATACAAAATATTAGCATTTTTCCAAAATTCTTTTTGTAAAAGCAATCGCAAGGATGAAAGTTTAACGTGTCCAAAAATCAAAGAAAAATAAACTGTACATTTTAAAAATAAACTTTTTAAGAAAAAATCCCGTTGAAAAGGTGTTAAGCTCATTTTGTTAAATAAATTCGTATTTAATCGATTTATTGATGCACGAAATTTATTTTAAGTTCGTAAAATAGCTAAGTGCCTACGTTTCATGCCAATGTGAAAATGGAGTGTGTAGAGTAAAATTTCGCTTTCCTATAGCCCATTATGTCTCAAAATGGCGTGATTTCGTCACAAAACATAAAATAAAAAAATTTGAATTTCGTAAAAATCGCTTTGAGGTGCACTGACTCTTGTCTAGAATCACTTATGTACCAAATTTCGTAGCTGGTGGTCTACTAGCTTACATGCAACGCGAACGAACGACACACTGACACACACACAGACAGACTCTTTTATTATATGTAGAGATTATTATATATTTTCTTCACAGGCTATTAACCTCCAACTCAGAAGGAAGGGGATAGAAAAAAGATAAACAATAAATATAGTCCCTACATACAAATGATTGTGAACTCCTACTTATTTGTTTTGTGTGTGTTATGTATATATATTTTTATTTTCCTTTACCCCTGCTATGTTGAAGGTAATTTCCTATCTCTTTTTTAGAGAGTATCCGACACATCCTAGGAAGAAATGTAAAGATATCATTAAAATGTGCTGTGCGCATGGAAACCAAACCTGATAAAACAGAGAATCGAGTTCTGGTAAGAAAATAAAGGGGGAAATATTTAAATATTCCTGTTTTTCCTGAATTCTCAGAAATTGTATTTTAAATGCTTTTTTTATTTTTTTATTTCTTAAATATCAGTACTGTAATAAAATTTCTTATCTGCAACTTTCTTCAAAAGCTTTTGTATTTTCTTTACTTAAAACTGGAACACTTGACGAAGTCCTTTTGACTCTGCATGATAAACACCCATATCTTTTTTAATTTTTGATTTCAGTTGTTTTCCTTCCTTAACTTTGAATGAATTAGTGATGTCTATGACTTGAGAAAACCAGAAATATTTAACTTAATTTTTTAAATATTAATGGGTATATATCCCTAGAACACCCAATGGAGTCATATCGACTCCATGGAAAAAGAGCGGCAATTTTATCATTAACTTCCTGCTTAGGTGTCATGACCTTGTATTATACTTTCTCTTTGAAAGAGCGATATATCAGTTATTGTGGCATTCCTCTTTCCACCTCCAAGTTCAAAAAATGGTCTGTACCTACTTCCCGGGATGATGCCTTTCACAGTTATTTCATGGCTATTTGTGTTATATTTTTCATAAATGTTCACGCTACTCAGTTTGTTGGAATATATTGCAAAAAAATCTGATGTGTACATCACATGACTTCCTTGTACGGAATATTAAATTATACGCATTTTTTCTCGCATTTTATTTAAACTTGTTAGATTGAATTAAACCTACTTCGTCGACAGCGCATAAACCACAATAGAATAAATGCATTCTTTAAAATTCACTTTGTTTACCATAGCGACACTCTGGCGCTAGGTTTACTTATATTCATTCATATTATAACTCAGAATGCACAAAATGTATATCATTTAAAGAATTATCTAATCGTTGCCACATGTTCTATTCAAATACTATAATAAAGCTAGAACTATGTGTAAAAGAAATTAAGCAAACAAAACAAAAAAGAAACAGTTTTTCACAGACTATTGAGTATTTCTGATTTAATTAATTCAGTTCTCACTTCGCGAGAAGGCAAAAATACATAAAAACTCAAAATATCTATATTAAAAATTATGAAGCAAATCGCAAACGCTTATTTCCTCAAAAAAATTCCAGAAAGAATTAAGCATGATTTAATTGGCAATAATAAATGAATGCGTTATCTTTGTTGTTGTGAAGCTAAGTTTCTCTAGATTGGCAACAAATCCACTAGTCTCCTGTTTCAAACGTAAACATCAATGGCCGCCATTAAAAACAGGCTTAGTGGCAATTAAACAACCTTAAAATTGCTGATAATTCTAAAAGTATTGCACACAGATTTACTAAAGGCATAAAATCCTTAACCGGAAGATAAAAACAACATAATTCAATCATTTTTAAAGCAAAAAATGTACAATTTACAAACATATAAGAGTAAAGAAACTGAGATCACTGAGCCGGGTTATAGAGTGGATATATATATAAATATATTTATATACATTTGGTGCGGCCGATTGCTACCAAAATACGAGGTGCACATCTACATGTTATAGCAGTTCTATATACACAATTTGAACGTTCTGAGGCTACTCCTTTTTGAGTTATGCGAGATACGTACGTACGCACGTTCGTACAGACATGAAAAATTCTCTTCAGAATTAATTTTAAAGCAGTTTTATAATTTTTTTTGAAGGAAAAGAGTATTTTATTCTGTCCTTACGTACAGATATCACACAAAAACATCGTTAAATTGCATTCGATGGTGGTCAAAATGGATATTTTCGTTGAAATATGCTGCCTGAAACTTTTCGTGATTACAATACTTCCTTTTTACTTCTTACAAGGAAGTAAAAAGGACTAACACCAGAGGAAATAGCAAATCTTTTACGTGAGCTATCAGATAAAGAATCTGAAGGGGGTGAACTATCAAGCACTGAAAAAGACTAGGATTTTGAAATAGTTGATTTTGAATCTGTAAATGACTATTTATCAGATTCTGATGGATGTGAGAACAAGGAAAGTTCAACAGATGCATCAGGTAATACTGAAGCTGTCATTGCTCCTGACGGCACAGAATGGAAAATGTAAATAAAAAAAAAAATCCAGGAAGATTTTCAAAACAAAATATTATACAGAAAGATAGTAAACCAACAAATCATGCCAAAAGAAACATCAATAATAATAGTGTGTTGAATGCTTAATTTTTATTTATAGACAGCACAATTTTGAACAATATAAAGAAATGTACCGAAGTAGAGGTAAAGCACATCCTTGAGAATGACACTTGGTCTCTTTCTATAAACAAATTACTTGCCTTTATTGGAATACTAATATGCTCGGGGTGTGAGCGACGCGAAAGGAAAAGATCGTCATTCCTTGTGGTCTAAAACCTGGGGCCTGAATTTTTTTCACAGAAACTATGGGAAGAAACAAGTTTTGTGAAATTGTATGATTTTTATGATTTGACTTGAAATCTACACGCTTGCAAACAGATAAATTTGGAATTGCTTCATTGATAATTGTATTTCTTGCTTCAAACCAGGAGAAAATATAACAATAGACGAACAGCTGTTTCCAAGCAAATCACGACTATTTACTCAATTTATACTGGCAAAATACAATAAAGAACAAAAGATTTGGCTTGCTGCTGATGTAAAAACAAAATACCTCCTCAATGCTTTCCCTTATCTGGGAAAAAATGAAGGACGGCCATCTAATCAAAGATTATCTGAATACGTTGTTATGAGACTGATGAAACCTTTTCTAAATAAAGGTCTGAATGTCACAGTTCATAATTGTTTTACATCACTTCATTTAGCTGAAGAATTGCAAAAGAAGGGAACAAGCTTGGTAAGAACTGTCAACGGGGCAAGAAGAGAAATCTCGAAGTCCATGAAAGATTCCGGAGAAACACTGTATGATGTAAAATTTTGAAACATGACGAAATGAGTGTTACTCTTACAGTATATCAAGGAAATAGAAAGAAAATGTTATGATTTTAAGTACTTTGGAAAAATGTGGTTACCAAACAGTGCGACAGCTTCTTGCTAATCCAGTAATACACTTATAACATCTGCTCTGTCTTTTCCTGTAACATGATTGATTTTCAGTGAGCCACTTTTATGTTTTATGATGTAAAATGTTACTGCTGTATTTTTCTTTCATTTTGAAAAAAAATATTAAAATTTTGGATTTAACCTTCTACAGAGCAGCAAGCAGTGGTTTATTTTCAGTTATGGAATTCTGCAATCAAAAAAGTGTGCAGCAATGGACATGATATGGTCAGCTGAATATGGCCACCAAAATAGTAATAAGTTGAACAATTAGCTGCAGAAGATTTGAACATGTAGCAATCTAAATGGAACTTGGAGTAAAGTAAAACCTAATGAAACAGTAGAAAGCATTTTTATGAAGTGAAAAAACAAAATTTATCAAATGCTGCTTCTTTTTTAAATAAAGAGGCATTAGTTAGAATACAGTAGGGGAACAATTGGCACAACTTTGGTAGTATCTCCATTAACTTTCATAGTTCAGTCACAGGCAACTTTCGCAGTCACCGGGGAAAATATATAAGTATGGTAGACTAATAATTTCTAACATCGCCTGTATTGTGCAAACAGTATAAATAAATTTTAATTATTGTATTTTTGTAATTATAGTATATATTTATGTTTATGAATGTCCACATTTTTCTGTTCTATTCAAATATTTTTTATCGTATTCTAATTTTGGAATTTTTGGTCTCCTTATGGCACTATTTTTTGGAACCTATGAATTTTGTGACAGGTTTTGTTCTTTTTCGAGAATTTCCAATGTAACCCATTCATTTGCTTAGTAAAAAATGGCTGAAGAAAGCGAATTAATCATTGCTGATTACCATTTACATTACTCCTTTCTGTTGCTAGCTGTTAGCAGGTTTATAGCTGTACCCTGTTTAAATTAAACTTTCAGTTCTTTCTGGGTAGAGTTTCTCAGTGCATATCCTCGATTGTTGTGTTGTGCTGTCTGTGCAAGTCTCCGTAAATCCAATGTAGTGGTTAATGACACTGATGGTGATCCCAGGCTTGAATTCCAGGGAAGGCATGGGTCGATGGGCCCGATTTTGAATTCCAAAGAAAGCATGGATATTTGTAAGTGTATAGTGTCCGTATGCCAAGTGGGCAGCCAAAATACACAGTGAATTGAAAGTCCTCTTTAGAGGTTGGTAGGAGATGTTTGGACTGCTCATTGGTGTGTCTTCACTCAAAATCGAGATGCAGAAAATTGGAAACTGCACAGTTATTGCAATGGGACTATATCTGTACGACCAGCAGTGAATTTCTAATGTCTCGCCTACTTCTACTGTACTTGTCTATGCAAGTAAAAATACTATACAAGAAGGGAAAAGAAAATTAATATAACAATAGAAATGAAATTAAATTTATGAATAGACTGAAGAAAAAGTATTATAAAATTGCCATGGATTTAAGTGTTGGATGAAATATAGTGAATATGTGGTAAGTTGAATAAAATATTATAAGTGTTGAATAACCCATCCATTCTTTTGACAAACTCAACATCCTTTCAAACCCATACAATGTATGATGATGTCCCTGAAACTCAACATCAGATCAAGTTTTTGGGATTGTACGGTAATATTTAAAAATTGATTAAATTTGTGCTAAATTTGAAAATTCCTTAATTTTTCAGTATTTTGTAATTCTTTTAAAATCTTCTAGCACATCTACTATCAAGGTAATAATAACTTAAATGCAATCAGTGTAAATAAAGAATTAAAATAATATTCCTGAAATGCATTCTGAGATTTTTTATATTATTCTAAGAATAATAAATATTTCAGCTATATCTTGATAATTTAAATGCAGTTCAGTACCCATGGTGTGTATTTCTGTATATGTTTATACAAAGTGGTGCATGAAATAGCCTACCTTTTGTTTTTGTTTAGCACATAGTTATTTATCATTGAAATATTACAAAATGAATGCATAGTTAATTTTCTGATTCTGGTAAGTGAGTATAGCGCAGAATATTTTCAGTGTATCCACGATCTTGTTTCACAACCTCTTGCTAGCAAATTTTTTCATTTGTCACAACTTCTGAAATTGAATGGCACAACTGCATAAGAGTCTTGAGTTTTCCTATGTTTGCAGGCTTCGTTGTAGATCCTTATTTCCACAGAGTCCCATAAAAAGAAATCACATGAATAAGTATTAAGCTGTATGGTGTCCTACTCTCTCCCTCCTGTATAATATTGAAGAGTTCAATATGACATTGCAATCACATTAAACATCTCATACAGGAAATCAAGAACACAATGTGTAAGTAGGCTCCATCTTGCACAAATTCCTGAATGTGTAAAGGGGAAATTGTTATTTTCAAGTGTGCTGGCACTTAATGGGCACTGTCAATTCTTTTTCAACACAGAGCCAGTGGCTTCCCATTACTGACACATTCTGTAAATGGTCTGCTTGTAGTGAGCTTATGTTGTATCAAAGTATGCACAAAAATGTTTGGGTGCCAAAAATGCTCATCATATCTGATGAAGTACATGCACTGAGACAGGAGTTTGGACAGCTGGCAATGGAAGGTATCGCTTTTGCAGCGATAGTTGCATTAAAGAATTAACTTATCTCTTTAATTTAGGAATGGTATAGCTGACTACACAAACCAAGAATATGCTGATAGGTGTTTAATTTCAGCCGAGTTTGTGGTAGTGTATGCTTATCACAGTCGATGGATTATGAATAATATTTGAGAAGGTGTTAGTTCTGCTTCACATTTGCCAATATCAGTTGACAAACAACTTCTTTAAAAATTTTGTTTGCCATTGTGAACACTTATAATAATTTCTTATTGTCCAGTTTCTAGCATTGTACTCTGCACCACAGGCTGTGCTGTGTAACCACAGGCTGTGTTTTTGTACTTATTATATGTTGTACATGTTTTTGGTCCATACTCAGCATCAGATCCCGAATTAAGTATTTTTCTGGTTTCATTGACTAAATATGGTTTATAATAACAAGTTCCATGTCTGTTTTTCTTCTCACTGCATACTATTATCCCTTTGGGTTTGTAATGGCATTAATAGAATGCCTTATATATGTATGTCACCATATTGGCATGTGGTAGAGAAGCTGGCTGCCATAGTCTTAGGTGCAGGTTGAAATTCCAAAGACGACATGAATGTTTAAGTGTATAATGTACTTGAGAAAATGTGGTAAGGGAAGAGGGTACAGTAAGTCCTTTGATCTGTCTCCTGACTGAGAAAATTCATACTATCATCTATTAAACAGGGATCGTACGGTCCTTAAGTTTTTTGGAATCGATTTTTGGTCCTTAAAAGTCCTTAATTTTGGCCAAAATCGTCAGAAGGTCCTTACTTTTAATCATCAGAAATTTCTGTCTGTTTTTACGACTGCTATTTTGAGTGTGAATTAACATTTTAGAGTAATATTTTCGGCGATTTGCTGACAAATATGGTTGTCTTTTAAATGGGTTCATGGATTATAATTTGTTCCTATTTCTAATATTAAATGGTGGGATACTCGAGTTCTGAGCAGGAAGTGAAACATGAGCATTTCAAAATTATTTCATTTTTTCTAATGAAGAGCTCTTAAACAATTTTTCGCTTTTTGGGATGTGAATTCTTTTTATTAAACCCTTCTAAATTTGGCGGTTTATCATAATTTTGGCGATTTATCATAATTTTGGTGATTTTAAGATTCTATAGAAAATTTTTAATTTCGAGATCTAGGATATTTTTGTCAATTTTTTTAGAACATTGTAATATTGATAAATTTCATTTAAATAATGGTAATATGTTTGAATTATATTTATGAGATAAGATTAAAAAAAAAAAGGCTCTTTTTTTTTTTTTTTTTTTTTTTTTTCTGTGATATTATAAAGTTCCATTTCAGCCATTTATTATATGTAGAAAATAAGCAAGGTATAATGCTATAAAGCACCATTTACGAAACAGTTCTTAGCAAAAGCAAACTAGCTATGTAATTAATTAAAAATGTATTTTTAATATTTTCATGGTAAGGGCTTTTCCCATGTAAACTGTCTCGGACTATTCAGAATTCTCAAAATATACATCAGTTTTCTCCAGAGCCTAAATGCACCCGAGCCCTGCTCCGGCACAATTAAAGCTCTGGAAGAACAATGAAAACATTATAGTGGAATGTTTGGCACAGCTTCAGTATAGCCCACCTAGAATTTTAACCAAAAAATATTGCCACTCTTGGCAATAAATGATATGATGTGGTAACCAATACTATTCACCAAACGCAATGTAAACAAGAGGATAGATTTACGGTTACAGCTAATATAGTAGTCGGTTATATTTATTCAATTACCGAGATTTTCATTTACTCATAGTTAAATGCACATGCCAATGTATTCTTACTTTTCCGGCATAGCTTCTGTGAAATCAATCACTGCACATACTCACAAAATACACAGCTTGTTCTAAATTTGCAACATCACAGCACAAAAACCCATGGCATCAACAGTAAAACTATTGTATACAGTCAAAAGTCGTTAATCCGGACTCATCGGGACTTCGGCGATTCCGGATTATCGATTTTTCCGGATTATAGATCATCAGTTTAAATCTCGTAAGATGGCATGCAGAAATTCTAAAATTAAAAATATGAAACCGTAAATTTTGAAATAAAGAACAATTATGATCTAAAGGGTATCAAAATTTACAAAAAAGAAAGCTTAATATTTATTTGTTTACTTTATTAAACATTTCTTTTAGTGTAAGTTGTTTAAGTTGCTTCGTTTTTTATGTGATAATACATTCTCTTTAATTCTTTAAAGAGAAATAATTTCTTGTTCAGTTACAAAGTTCCGCTGTTCAAGTCCTATAATTGCTGTGTCGAGAATACCAAGTAATTTGTCAATTGAAATTTTTTCGTTTTCAATAACCTCTGTTACTTTCTTCGCTATCAGAAGTGAATTATAATGACGAGGAATTTGATTTAAATCATATCAAAGATGGAGTACATCGAGATGAAATACTACATTTAATAAGGAATTATAATAAAATAAAAAACATCTGCATAATAAAATAAAAACATAAGGATAGTGCTGACAGATCAACTTCCAATTCATTGCGCAGCGCCGTGGCATTAAAGATAAACAAAGTTTAGATAAACAAAGGATATGCCTTTATCCATTTTTTGTCACTTTTTGTTTAATGAACTTCGAAACATACTTTCGCTTTGTAGATCATTTACATATTAATAAATATATATCAGAAATTCTATTTGACATAATCAAAAGTTCAAGCTTACTTTTATAAAATTGCTCTAGCAGTCTGCAAAAAATAATAAGCCGGATCCAATTCGAAGATTAAGGAACAACGCAATCTGAAACATTAACAGAAATAGATAATTAAATAATTTTTGCTTAGCTTATACTGTCCGTTATACATTAAACGCGCACTCGTAAACGTATTTTGCGCACGCGCAAAAGCATATTCTCAGCCGTAAAGGCGACGCATGCGCAGAGAGTTTGAAGCTTTGAGGTCCGGATTATAGATCATTCCGGATTATGGGTGTCCGAATTAACGACTTTTGACTGTATTAACTGAGTCGCAACCCCTGCAGGTAAGCAGCAGCAGTGACAACAGCCAGTCTTTTGTTGTTCATCATGCTGATTATGATTTTACTTCTCATTTTAACCTATGCCGCTTGATATAAAATCTGCTTACTATTTACTAAAGCTCTAGACTGAGCAAGTATGTGACAAAATGAGGTATAAAATCAAATCAACATAAAACTAACTATTAGTAAAACGTAAATAAAATGTCACTTATCTCCTTTCAAATATGTTCAGTTCTTATAAGTGTAAAATATATAATGCTCCTTGATCAATTTCATATATTTTATTCTCAGATTTAATAATAATAATTATGTTAATTAAGTCATGTTTAATAATAATGCATCCTACTTATGGATCTATTTTATTTTTAGGATGGTATTACAAAAGTGAAGTTCAGGCATAGATAATATTTTTAATTGAATTTATTCAGTTCCCATTTGCTCATAGGTCCTTGATTTTTTTCATTAATGGTCCTTAAAAGTACTTAATTTCCGGGCGCAGAAATGTGTACAAACCCTGCCCAAAACCTAAGACAGTGGCACTTGTAACCTTGCCCATAATGAAATTGATGGATTTTATATATGTGTTACTGTCAGACGAGTACTTATGCATATATATATTGTTTTGTGACACTAGTAGAGGTTTGTCGTGCATTCTGGAAGATGCTTGACTTTACATTTCATCTGTTGGTATTCATATGAAAAATAAAATGTTTTTTACATATAAATTATTTTTATTTAAAAAAAGTAATGTAAATGAAGAATTTTTTTTTAAACATTTGGAATGTTAAAGTTTAATATTTCAAGTATTCTGTTTAAAAAAAAAGGGGGGGGGTTACTTTTCCGTTTTGTTGGCGCAAACGATAAAGTCACCAATAATGGTACAACTGATGCCAAACGGAATATCTTCGCTGGTAACCTTTTACTGCTCATTTTCAAAACAAGTCGCAGCCATTTCTTATCAGATTGATTGTTTCTTTCAAAACTGGTATACAATTACATAGAATTTTTGCCTAGATAGTTAAATTTTATGCCCCAAGACCATTCGCGGTAATTAAGTCAATTAGGATGCAATCACACCGCTCACCCGAAGGCGAAAATATAGAACAGGCAAAATCAAGGGTTAAATTCATTAATTCTAATGAGAATGCACTAGCGAAGTAAAGCATAATTTCTGAGTAAGCTGTTTGTACGAATTGAAATTATTCTTGCATTTAAACTTGTATTCCAAATTAAGATTTAACATGAAATTAATGTAGATAATTACTGAGAGTATTAGTTTTTTGTAGCGTAGTTTATGTGAGATGAGATCACTTGGGGTCACGTGATACGAACCGACAAATCAGGCTGTTGAAGCATGAAAGCATAGTAAATTTTAAATTAATGTCTTTTCACAAATTTCTTGTCTTTATTTACTGGCTTTTTACAAAATTTTAAACCATATTAAAATGTTTATGCCTTCAAAATAAAAAATTCTTAGAACTAACATTTGTTAACATTTTTTATATGTATACTGCATGCTGTCGCCAACAAAGTCTGCTTGGGGAGATTTGCGCCGGCGAAACGGAAAAGTACCAAAAAAAAGTTTGCATATATTTATTGAGACTCTGCTGTTAATGAGATAAAACTGCATAACAATGTATTTATAAATATCAATCTGCAATGTACTAAATCATAATTCATTGTTATTGATTGTATGATTTACTGATAAAGAATTTTCATATTTACAGGCATTTTCAGCTTGTAGATTATTTATTCTTACTGCCAAAGTTCCAACAAAAGTAAGTTTATCTTTAAGCTTCTGTAAAGGTCTTCAGTTTATTAAAATTTGAATACAAATATTTTCTTATGCAATTTGTTAGTTACAATTTGCTGATAATCTTTTTCTTTAAGAGCTTGAATATGAGTTCTTACTGAAACGATTACTGAAAATCCTGTCAATTTAATGGCACCATTGCAATAGCTTTTTGGTAAACTTATTCCACTTGTGCAACCATGTATAGCACCTGCAGTAAATAAATCATGCAGAAGATGCAAATATTATCCACTTCTTTCAAGCAAATTCCTTTTTTTTTTTTTTTTTATTATTCTTGCAGTATATCTGCCTTTTCAATGTATATTTCCACAACATGCTTTCATAAGTGATGCATACTTTCATTGTATGTTAATAATCACACTTCAGATTCTTTAGTAATATACCCATAATCTAGGAAAATAATGTATAGTAATTGTTGTCATAATTTAGCATATTCCACACATATGACTTTAAAACTGAGAAAGTGACATGAAAAGTCAAATAGAGTAAGATTAGGTCATATAGGCTATGCCTAGGCTACTGATTTTCAGAAGGCAGCAGCAAAGTTGTTTTCACAAATGACAACTAAATAAGGGCCTTGAATTATTATGCTAATTTTATAGATGAAGCCAAAAGTATTAATTGTGCCTGTTATTCCAGAAACGCTGAAGCAGGGGATGCTTATCAGCTTGGGTTATATATACATGTACACAAAATAATAAGAAAAGAGAAATAAAATATAAATAAAAGGTATATTATAAATAACATCTATTTGGATTAATGAGAAGAATGAAACTGTTTGTGCTCAGATGACAGATCATCATAATTTGATTCCCTGTTTGTTAATTTTAATCTGAGATTTGGTTCCATGTCCAACAGTCTGCTCCCTTTTTTCGACTTAATGTCTACAAGTGCTGAAAAAGCAACTTTACATCACTATGAAGTTTGAAAAGGCAAGATGTATTTCAGAACTTTTTCTGTTAAAACCGTATACATATGTTTCATTTGTAGCCAGAATGATGTTAAAGTACACTCCTGAATGTTTATTTTAAAAAAAAAATCCATCTGAAGCCAATTCCAACAATTGCTCTGCTTCTGCATGCGACAAACCTTCTGGCATGGATGTTGTGTTAAACTGATATCTTATCCATTCGATATTTTTTTTTTTTTTTAAATCAGGGTATTAGATTTCAAGCCCATATGCAAATTCTTCAAATACTGTGTTATGTATTTCAGAGTATCAGCATCAATTTTAGTAGTCGAACTCATTATAAACTCATGAAGAGAGGGAAGCGTGTCTACTTCTCCATTACCAACTCTCTTTTGCTATAAATTTAGTTTTGATGGCAACATTCTCTTTATCATGAATGCGAAACAATGAAATTTCTTTACCTTCTTTGCCTATCAGTACTTCTGTCATTATATTAGCTGCAGGCTTGATTAAAATTTCGCCAATGGTTTCCGTTGCACTACATTTCGCAATTAAAAGTGACATGCGATATGAAGTTTCTAGTATTTTTATTATTGTTACCTCTTGTCAAACCCCACATTACGTTTCGAGACCGATTTAAATCCTTAAGTTTATTTTCAAAAAATTGTATGGGTTTATCTTTATACTGATTATGGTTCATCTCAAAATGGCGCTTTAAGTTGGATGATTTCATACTTTCATTTGTTAGATTTTCAATAAATAAATAAATAAATAAATAAAATAAATAATGCAAAATGGTATAGGCTCTTTTTCATCTCCAGTTCATGAGAATCCAAATTTAAGGTATTCTTTGTCATATTTGCGAGTTTTCCTTGCTTTTTTTAACAGGTTCTATCAGAATTGAAGTTGATTTTTTCATTAATTTCAGTATTTCCTGTTAGTTAATTGCTACTATAATCATTACTTTCTTTTGGTGTAGTAGTTCCAGATTTCAACTAGCAATCCTTGAAAAATCAAAATCCTTAGAAGTTATATTTTATAAAAATAATCAAAATCAGTGTGACTTACTAAAAGCATATAGCAAATATTTCCTATAAGAAGAAACGCACAAAAGCTAAAAAGGCGCCTGGAGAAGACACTAACTATTTACGATGTAAGTTTTGTCTGTACTGAAGTGTGTTATATTTCTGTCATTTCATACCGAACCACCTGACCCTTCACAAGACTGTTTTGACTTGACTCATGAGAACGTAGAATTTGGCCGTGACCTTCGTTCTTCCAGTTGGCCGTGATTTGGCACAGCTAAGCACGGTGCAGTGCATAGCCCCAATAAGCTTCGGTGCAACACGTGCCCCCAACTAAATACTTCCCATACCACACTTTGGGAAACAGTGGTTTAAGGTAGCTATTTTGCCTAATTTAAAATTTTACATTACCTACTTTCCCTTCCATTTTACTTATAATAAATTTAGATTTAATTTATGATTTAATTTAAGTTTAATTTATGTATGTTATTATTTCACCAAATAATATGTCTTCCATATTTTGCAGATAGAACATACATTCCATTACCTTGATATCCACAGTATTGAAAGCAAAAAGAATAACCAGGTAAATCCATTTAATATATATGTATTGAATATTGAGTAGTTCACATTTACTATTCTAAATTTGTAAGCATTATTGCTGTGAATTCTAATTTATAATTAATTAATTGATTCTTTTTTTTTTTTTTTTTTTTTTTTTACCACTGCAGGTTTAATTTTTGTTGTGTATGTTATTTTATTAATTTTGTGTCTGAGAAAAGTGTTATAGTATTTGCATTAATAATTGTAGCTTTCAAATTTTCAATCTTATTTACTCATATTTTTTTTTTAAATGCTCTCCCTCCCCTTCTGTACCGTATGAAGAGTTTCATATCTTGAAGTTAGTAGCCAAATAACACCACAAAGTAGACTGAAAATCCGTGTTTGTAAAACTGCAAAAGTAGAATATTTCTTATATATAAATAAATAGTTGTGTAAACCATAGCTCTGAAGCTTGTTTTATAATTAATTATGCATTAATATATTTTTAAATTTCTTTAAAAAGCTAATCTTGTCAGTGGAGAACAGAGCTTTTACTTTTTATTCTATTGATCCTGATTCTGAAGATGTTAATCACATGATCAGCCAACTAGGAACTGCAATTAAGAGTATATTCCCCCAAGTGCCTTTGGAGTAAGTGATAATCTTTTTACAATTATGCAATAAATAGGTCTAACTTCTTTATTATTTATTTAATAAAATGGGCTGATTTTGATGTGAAGAATATTTCTTGAGTGGTAGTGATTCAATGGCCTTATATAGCAAATGTAAACCATTTTAAGACTATATTCATTTTGTGAATTACTTGCTATGTAAATTGCTATTTTCCATAGTTTGCTATGGGAATAATTTTAAGCTGTTCTTAAGCCCATCTGATATGGTGAAACATAAAATATTTCTGAAAATATTAAAAATATTGCCATTCTTGAAAATGTTAAAAATTTATTAATTATTAAAAACAATTATGTACAAAATCTGAATTTTTTTTACTTCTGTCTTTCATTAGAGGTGGAAGATCGCATTGTGCTTGACTTTCTTACATATTTGGCTTCTAATTAATTTTGGGCCCACCAGCGGCCGAGCGGTAAAGACGCTGAACACTGGTAGTTCGGTCTGAGGTTCGAATCCCGCGAACGGGCTGGCTGCATGGGCGTTTTCGTGGTTTTCCCCATGTGTAACGTGTATACGAGCCAGTTTCCCTTAGAAAGTCCTCCACGAAAGGCATCCCTCCCTTTAGGCAGATAGCCCTCGTGTGCTTTGCCATAATTAAATACATTCTCTAATTGATTTTGGAAAATAATATCTTAATTGGTTTGGAGAAAGTACAGGCTTCAAGAAAGTATTTGAAATTATTAGCGTATTCTTTCTGTCCTTCGGCTTAATTTTAAAGTAACGTGGCATTTTGAATGACATATCTGGTACTTTTATCATCTCAGCTTGATTGGAATGTCATTTCTTGACTCCATCTTGGACCCTTCACACTTCATCAGAAGGACCTTACACTTATTGGTTACAGAAGTTATGGATGCTTTATGTTCTTCACTTTCTCTTCTGGGCATTATCATGTTCCTATTCAAAGAAAGGCCTTTCAACTGTTTAGTGATAATATTGTAGTAAAAAATATGATTACTTAACCCATGATTCTACTTATTATTTTTAATGCACTAGTGCATTTTCGGTATTTAAGTGCTACTTAACCTGGATTAAAATAAATTTAGCTTCATATTTTATGTGTTAATATCTGCATGTTGTTTGTAATGAGGGTTCAAGCTTATTATGTGGGATGTTTTCAATCCATGCACATTGATCAATCATTCATTGCTCAAGGCATTTATATGTATATTATATTATTGTATTTTATATTATTTATTTAGTTTGTTATTCAAGGCACCACTGTAGATGGAAATTGATGTATTGGAAATTCATAAATATTCTATCATATACAGTACAAAGTCCAAGATCCGGACGTCCAATAACCAGAATGATGTAAAATCAGGATCTTAAAGCCACTAATAATTTTTTTATGCTTTATGCATGCGCATTTGATTTTTTCCCCCGTGAGAAAACGTGTGTAGAATCTTGATTCTTAATTTCACTTCAGCACTAAATAAAATACCTGGTTACTGAAGAAGCAATCATTTTAGCATAAATTTGTATGATCGATAATTTGGCTCTGTAGCAGTGCATCTGCTTGTAGTACATCTCAAACCGAAACATTCTATGTAGAAACATTATTGATTTTATATCTTCTAATATCTTATATCTCTGATGCCAACCTTACGAATCATTATTTATAATATTTTGCTTTCATCACCGTATGTTCATCAACACATGACAACTTAAGTAATGACTCATGCAGCGATGCCTAAATAATATTTTTTATTTTAATAATTGAATAACAAAGAAGTATGATTACCTTTTATGCTGACATTATGCTTGGCGATGATTACAGATTTAAGTTAAATGTGTTAAATGTTGACAAGGAAAAATTCAACAAAAATTTCTTCCCATATGCTAAAAATAGATTTTGTTCATGATACTCATAGGCCAAAGGATTACATTTAATGAAATTTGAATTAAGAATAACTGATTTTTGCAACATCAGGTAAACCCAGAACCGGCACCAGGTTCGTATGGCCGGATCGGGTGGCAGAATTTAAGGAAGGCAAAGAGAAGCCCAAGTAACAAAATTTGGGGATGATAAAATTTTTAGAATTTAGGGAAACCCCTGGGACCCAAAATTAAGCAGCGGCAAACATTTAGAAAGATAGTTTAGATTAGTAAAGATTTTCCCATTATATATCATGCAGATAAAAGAGCACAGATGACACAAGTGTTAGTGTATGATTGGTTTGAAAATCATTTCATTACCCGAGGCTTGGCAAAATTTTGAATTCGGAATGATGACCCCAAAATTGTCCTGATTTTTATAGCAGTGACATGGAGATTTAAATAACAGTTTGTTTCATATTTCACTTAAAGTTTTAATGAAAGATAGTGTAGCCATGTTATTCTTTCCTCCAAACTGTGTGTCCATCATTCAGGCTATGGATATCGGAATAATGCCCGCGCCTGAAGTGCAAATATAAAGTAGCGTTTTTAAATCCATGTTAAATATCTTGAATAATGGAAAGACTATTCAAGAATTTAAAAAATAAATATTTTAGCATAAAATCTGCTGTGTGGAGCATCTCAAGATCATGGAAGGATCTTCTTCCTGATACTTTAAAAAATGCTTGGCATAATTTATGGCCAGCTACTATTAAGATGATAGCCGCGAATTTGAAGGCATTCAGATATAACAGACCACTAGGAAAATTTTCCAATTAATGGATTTTGTAAAGAAATGTGAAGAAGCGGTAATAAATGAAGATAATATAACATAAGTTTTTCATTTCATTGACAGTGCTCCAATCATCAGTCAATTAATTTACACTGAAATCTGTAGTATGGTTCCAGAAAATACCACTTTCAGTATTGAAGAAAGTGACAGAGAGGAAAATGAATTAAGGAAAATGAAAAAAATTCTATTGACAACTTAGTCAGAATGCTTGACACAGCAATTACAGGACTTGAACAATGGAACTTTGTAACTGAACAAGAAATTATGTCTGTCTATAGAATTAAAGAGAAAGTATTAGCACAAAAAATGAAACAACTTAGAGTGAAAGAAATGTTTAATAAAGTAAACAAGCTTTATTATTTAGCTAAATATTAAGCTTTTTTTTTTTCTTGTAAATTTTGATACCCTCTAGGCCAAAAATCACGATTTCATATTTTTAATATAATCATTTCTACATGCCATCTTGCTAGATTTTAACTGATGATCTAATATCCGGAAAATTTCCAAATCCAAAATTGCCGAAGTCCCAAAGAGGCCGGATCTCAGACTTTTTACTGTATATAACATATTTTGCATCATTAAAAACAATTTTTTTGGTAGACTTTCTTGCATGAGTTTGTTAAAAACTCCAAACATGGGATAATTTTTTTTTTTCTGAATATTGCAGAAATATGCATCTTTCTCTGTTGCCCATGACAGTACATATATTTATTAGAAAAAAGTTCTACTTTTCTGTTTTTATTCATTAAAGCATTTAAAACTCTAAATGGTATATATTCCTGACTTTCTTAGTCAAATACATAGCTGTGAAACACTAATAGTTTGCCTGGGTTCTTTTGTTGAGAAGTTAGCCTCATATGGTTTTCTACATGTGTAGTATAAATATACAGTACAAAGTCTTTAATCCAGACTCGTCGGGACTTTGGCGATTCCGGATTAGGGGTTTTTTTTTGGATTATAGATCATCAATTTAAATCTTGTAAGATGGCATGCAGAAATTATACAGTTAAAAATATTAAAACATAATTTCTGAAATAAAGAGCAATTATGATCTAAAGGGTATCAAAATTTACAAAAAAAAAAGCTTAATATATATTTATTTACTTTATTAAATATTTCTTTCAATGCGCGCATGCGTAAAGCATACATTACGCATAGTTGAAATTAGAAAATTGCAACCAGTAAACAATTTGATGTGTATTCGTGATATTTATAATGACAAGGAAATTGATTTAAACAGGCTTGCCACGCTACCTGGAAAACCAGAAAAAGTCAGGGAATTCGGAAATTGACCAAAAAATTCAGGGAAAAGTCAGGGAATTTAAGTGTTTTAGTCAAAATCTGGAAAAGTCAGGAAATTTCATACAACGATCCCGCCAAAAAAGGCAAGTTTTGCGCCGACGTTGGAAGAGATCACTTTTTTGGCGAATTGTGTATCACGTGAGTGTCATTCGGGCAGCTGGCATAGAGTCAATTTTCGCAGCTCCAATTTGATTGTCTTTTTAGAAAGGCAAAGCAAGTTTCCCGCAACTTTTGGTTTCCAGTAACCTCGAGAATTGCATGTGCAGTGCATGAACTAAAGAAAGTACCTGTTCTCGTATAAAACAAAATGGGTTTAATCCTAGTATATGGTACCATGAAGGTTAGAATTAAAAAAATATGTATTGTAAAGAAGGAAAACCTCTCTGCAACAGACGTGGCTCGGTTCCATCCTAGCGGGAAACAGCTGTGCATGTGCGATATATCTGTCGCCAAAGCTCGAAACTGGTGTCGAAGTTTGAAGGTCACGTTATCAAGAGTTCATAAAATGAATATCGTTTAAAATTTCTTTAAACTCTAAAGGAAAAGAAAATATTTTTTGGTGCAAATAAATTAATTCATGGATTAGTTATTTTGAGCGGGGGGGGGGGGGAAATCTACGAAAATCCGTTTTTAAAATTATTGCAAAAAATCCAAGAAACAGCGTTATTTGATAAAACGTTTCTTCTTGGATTTTTCGCAATAATTTAAAAACGGATTTTCGTAGTTTTCTTTTTTGTCAAAGAACGTTTCTTCTTAACACGTGTTTCTCAATTTCTTGTACACATCGTGGAGAGGGAAATTCTGGCCGTTCCGTCGTCAAATCCTTTGGCAAATTTTCCCTCCACTTTTTACATAGACGTTCTTTGGTCAGAATAATCTCATGTATGGTACAGCGGGATTTGGCGACATGATGATGAGCAGTAAACGGGTCATTTTGCTCATGGCGACAATTTTCAAAATCATGTGAAGGCCATATCGTATACTAGGATTTTACCGCAAAAAAATTTTTTTTCTTTTATTTTTAATAAATACCTTGTCATTTTGCACTAAAATAAAAAAATAGTAATCAATCATCTAGGATAACCATGTAATATAACTATATTCGCTAAAATATCGTTGATTATTCTAATTAAATTTTTAAGTAATTATCTTTATTTTTATGTTATTTATATCATTTAATGTTGCTTCTTCCCTTTAAATTTATTTATCATTAGTAAATAATATTTCCGAATTTCAGGAAATTTTCTCTGGCATAATCCTGAAATTAATTCTAGCAGTATGATGACATCACGAAATTTAATGCACATATTTTTTCCTTATGTATGCTGCGAAATAAATATAAAATACCTCAATTTAGTAAAAAGATATCATTAAATAGATTTGTTTCTTTCGTTTAGCTGCAGAATGTCTGCAAAAAAAGCCTTATTTTATTCCAGATTGGGCAGATTCTAATCTCAATCTTCAGTGGAGAAAACAACTCCTATTATAATTATATTTATGTTTTCAAGTGTTAAGGGGCCTTTTAAGAATACACCTCACACAAATTAAATTTACCTAAAATCTAACCCAACTTTTAGCATTGCGTTGTGATTTATAAGAACCGGATTACCCTCGTGTTGAACTGGGGATGATCATGAGTAATAATTAAGTAAAACGTACAGTTGTTATCCAATGTATATATCTTAAATTAAGTTTTTTAAGTGTAAAAGTAAACAAAATTATCAAACAAAGTGTACCAAGAATAATTAAGAATAAATGTCCTCTGGGATTTATTGAATTATTAAGTGAATTTGCTACACAGTACAAGTAATACCATAATTAATTTACCTCTTAGCACAGCCAACGTACATTACGCGGATAGACTGGAGTTTTCTCGAAACATACCTGGAAAACCTGGAAAAGTCAGGGAATTTCATTCTCCTGTTTGAGTGGCAACCCTGTTTAAATCATATCGGAATACATCGAGATGAAACACTAATAAGCCAAATAAAATAAAAACATCTGCCCTGAAGGTGAGGATAGTGCTGACAGATCAACTTCCAGTTCATTTTGCACCGCGATGTACCCCCCCCCAACCGCAGAGCAGCGTGGAATTGATAAACAGATTTCAGAATGGTTAGAGAAACAAATCACCTCTCTGTCACTTTCTTCATGTCTTTATCCATTTTTTGCAGTAATTCCACTTTTTGTTTAATGGACATCGAAACATGCTTTCGCTCTGTAGATCCTTTGGCAGCTCCAGAATTGGAAACTCATTTGGACATAATCGAAAGTTCAAGCTTCCTTTTTTATAAAATTGCTCTAACAGTCTGCAAAAAATAATAAGCCAGATCCAATTAGAAGATTAAGGAAAAACACAATCTGCAACATTAACTGAAATAGATAATTAGATAATTTTAGCCTAGGTTATACCATTCGTTATACATTAAATGCGCATGTGTAAACGTATTATGCGTATACATAAGTGCATTATGCATTTACGCATGGGCAGAAAGTTTATAGCTTTGAGGTCCGGATTATAGATCGTTCCAGATTATGGACGTCCGGATTAAAGACTTTATACTGTATTTGAATTTATTTTTCAAAGTCCCCTGTGACGGATTCCTTTCCTGTAGGCAAGTTAGCTGTCATATGTTTTGTCATTACCATATGCATGTCATCATGACTTTCTCATTTAAACTATTTTATGTGTTATAGCATTGATTTCTGAATCAAGTGCATCACATTATTATTGATTAAATACTGTAAAAAGAAGGGAAAACCAAAAAAATTTCTTTTGGTGTATTATTTTATTTAAAAGATCGTTGCAAACAATTTGGAATTGTTTCTGGATATTCTGAAATTAATATAAATATTTAAGATAAATTAAATCCATTTCTGTTTAAAAGGTGATGAAGAAAATACAAACCTTTTCTTATACATATTACTTTAATGAAATATATGTTTTATTAAAAATATTTGTCTGTGTTTTTCAAAAAATGATTTAGACAGTTTTCTTGTTTAAATCAATTTTTGCATTCATTTCATTTTTTAATACAACTGTCACTCCATAGTAAAAAAAATTTAAATAAAAAAAACATGTATAATTTAATTCATGTTATTTCACATTCCGAAAGCAACATGAAATTATTGTGAATGAATTTGCATTTCTCTAAATATTATATTTTGAATTTGAACTCATATGCAAACTCAAAATGAATGGATAATCGTGTGTCTATCGATATGCCTAATTCTTTGCCTTTGGGAGGGAGCGTACACAAATATGATTAAATACCAAAATCATAAGGATAATATTGACAACTTACAGTTTGAATGTGCCGCATTGGAGATTGTGATTAAATCTGCTAAAAAGCAGGAAATTATTGGGCAGCCGAGCCAGATTATGAATAATCTTATTGCAGTTTTGAAGACAACCGAAAGATATCTGGAGTTCACTAGGGATGAGTACCAGATTTCTAGTACAGGCCTTTTTTCCCCCAAAACACAATACAGTGCAAATGCTTTGATTGTTAGAAATGTTGTAAATGTTAAATGTAAAAAGTAAATGCAACTAAAGCTGTTAATAAAAATTGTAGCTTTATTCTGCTGACTAAAACAGCAAAAGTACTTAAACGTGAAAACACCGAGAAATGTATAGATAATTCAAATTCAATGCTTTAAATATTGAAAATGCTAATAACAACATCCAGATGGAGCACATTATGCAATAGCAGGCGAATATGCAGTCTCCTCATTCTACCCATAATATTTAAACCATTAGAAAACTGTGAATGGACTGTCTACCTATAAAAACTTTCAGCCGTAACTGATGGTGATCATCATAAGTGTACCAATCTATTCAGCACCCAACAGATTGAATATTATATCATCAATCAAAATGTAAGCAACCTGTTACAAAGCCTTCCAATCCATACCAATTGTGATAAGATTATGTCAGCACTTAGATAAATAGAGGTTTTTTTTTTGTGCATAAGGTGATCCGGCTCACCCGATGACAAACTTGTGCATTTATGCCACTTTTCATGATTCAGATCCTAACTTCGTATAATGTGGAACAAATCTACAACATCAAAGATCTGCTCTTGTTTTCTAAAGAAGTAGAAAATTTACAACCAGACTTTTATTGATTAATAAAATAATAAATGTGCTTTTATGCAGCAAATGTGCTGCCATCTATTGTAAAGTTTTGCAACTCCATCTTTTTCTTCCCTTACAAAGCACGTCTCTGATACCGTATCTCTTCTACCAATAGTCAGTTACTAAGCTCCCATCTCCTTCACATGATGTGACCATGCCATTCCACCCTGCTTCAGTATAACACTCATTCATTTTAGCTTCGACCTCGCTTCCTGACATATGCCATTCTGTGACCACCTATATGACAATAGCTGAATTCTCTCCTCTTGAAATCTTATACATCTACTGCTCTACAATCTGCATTGCTTATAACTATTCCTTATTGTTCTAAATATATTTCTATGCACACAACTTACGCTGTTTATGATATGTGGGGGAGGGGAAATCTTTACTGTTATACTGAGAGGGGATTTTAAACCAGGAACCTAAACCTTCAGCTTCTTTTTATGCTATTTTCAGAATTTGCATTTTAAAGGAATATTGTGTTTTATTTGCTTGAAGAAAAATCTCCTAAAAGATTTTTTAATTTTTCTTAATTTTAATCCATATACAAAAAAATAAAAAAAATAAAGAATATTTAAGTTTTTGCAACTTTTTTAACTGTATTGACTATTTTTGTTTGCCCTTTTTTTAAAATTCAAATAGAAACTTTTCAGTTACAGTCCCACCCCTCCAAAATGGTAGAGGATAGCAAATGTGTTAACAAAGGTAACTTTTCAGTGTGTGATTTAATGAAAACAACTCTATAAGTATCCTTTGTAGATTTTCATGATTACAAAAAATGTCATTCCAAGTTTCTTAGTAGACAGTTTTTAATATCCGCATGCGGCTAAGCAGCTGCTATTTCTGTACCCATAAAGAAAAACAGATTAAAACAAATGTAAAATGAAGAAGTATTATTTGTCTTACCATAGCCATTAGAAATACAGCATAGTTAGCTTGATCTTATTGAGGGGAAAAATTAATCACTTTAATAGTAGTCATTGTTATTGTTTACTGTATTAGTCATGTTTCCATTTAAATTTTATTATTTTCTTCAGACACACACACACACACACAAAAAAAAAAAAAAAAAAGTGTAAATACTTATGTTTTTTTTTTTTTTTTTTTATATATAAACTTTTACCTTAAAAAAAAAAAAAAAAAAAAAAAAAAAAAAAAAAAAAAAAACTTTGGAACAAGAAAGCATTTATTTTAATATAAACAATTTAATTGCTTTGAAAAAGTGAATTACAGTTTTCAGGAAGAATATTTCCAATGTATGTACTGTGTAGATTGAAAAAATCAATAATAAAAATACTCAAAAATTGTATTTAACTGAAGCAACTTGCCATCTAATGTGGAATTCAACCATCTGCAAGCTCATTTTGTCATTTATCATGGGCTCAGTAATGACTAAGTTATTAAAAATCACAGAATACTAGTTGGTCATACCAAATTCTTAATATACCTGAATTCATAAATGAATCACCTATATGGATTTTTGTTGTTTGTCAGTGTATATAAATAAGCAATATAAAATGTATAAAATTATATATTATTTAATAAATATTATCATTTTTAATTTCAGGCATGTAATCAGGAAGCTGGAAGTTGTTCCTCCTACCCGATTGCAGGCTATGTTAGAGTACAATCATGCCCTTGAGACCAAAGATACAGGCCCTTGTGGAGGGTATTCTACTCAGTATGCTTGTATGTGTGATTACCATAGTTTGCCATATCGAGAAGAAGTTGCTTGGGTGAGTGATAAGTTTCTTGGATTTTTTTAGTAAGTAGTTTTAGAATTTTTTAATTTAGCTAAGATAGTTAGTTCTTTAAATTAGTTCTTCAGTAGTTATAATAAAATGTTAAGTGGTATATTTTCACTGTTCAAAAGTGCATTTTTATCAAAAAAAGGATGCATTAATGCTTCTTGATACATTAATCTCAGTAAAAAAAACTTGATGAACTGGTAGACACATTTAAAAATTTCTATTTTTAATTTGAGTTTGGCTTTGTAGGTATGGAATCTACTGATTTACTTGGCTGATATTAAGGACAATGTTCAAGGTTAATACACAGTAATGATTAATTTGAAGGTAACACAGGAAAGAGGAATAATCCGTGTTGTAATAACAGAAAAATACTATAAAATTAGTAATACAACAGTTTTGAGCTTGGCCTAGATTTAAGTCAGGATCTTAATCAATTTCGAGGACAAACAGGTACAGATCCAGGAGCAAAGAAATCTACAATCTTGTAGATATCTTTGCTTCTGATGAAGAGGGACCTGTACCTGTTTGCCTTTGAAATCGATTGATTGGCTTAAATATATGCTAAACTCAAGGTTGTTGTGTTACTAATTTTATGTTTCACTTGGTATGCATCTCTTCTGCTTTCAGAAAAATACTAGTAAAATTTTATTTTCAGACAGCTGAATGCAGAGAGTAAGTTTGCTGTGTAAAAAACAAAACAAAAAAGAACATTGTAACTGACAGAAGAATAAAGTTCACTTAAAATGAAGAAACTAACTTTATAAATTACTATGGTCTAATAAATCATAAATCTCTGTAATTATCCCATACATTTTTGTTTTGTTTTGTTTTGTTTTTGTTTTGTTTCCTGTTTGTACTTTACACAGATAGTTTTGTTTTATACTGGTGGTTTTTGGTTGTAAATGTTTCCATGGCTGGGGGGGGGAAAGAGCTTATTTCTTGGGAGGGGGGGATAGAACATGGTTAATCCGTAATCCAGCTGATCACAAGTGGTTAATGAGAAGTTAATTAAAAAAATTAAGTTTTAGTTTGGAAAAGCTGTGGAGCCTATCAATTACATGATTAACTAGAGAATCAGTCTAATTTGTGCTTAAATTCACCTTCAGTGGCTTACTTTAATGAGTACAGGTGTGGCAATTCTGAGATACCCTAACCCTTCAGGGGATTATCTTCTTGGTAAGGCAGTTGACACCATCCTGCAGTCCCAGTGATCTATTCCCATTTCCTTCCCTTAGCTACTATTTTCCCCTATTTTTTGCCCTTGTGGTTTTCCTCCTCTTAGGCTGGGGCTCATCATGAAAAGCTGTTACAGCGCTATTTTCTAGTTTTCAAGTGGTGAGAAAATTGCCTACGTGTTTGCCATGGGGGGGTGTCATTGGAAAAGAGGGCCTTCGTAGATGAAAGCCATGGTGCTGTCCCCAACACTCTGCTTTGGCCTATGCTTCAGCTAAATGAGAGGCTTGTTGTTGTCCTCATAGGTGTCAATCAGCTGTCTTGCTTGATCTTTGTCAGCGGCTTAGGGATAAGTTTTTGGGAAAATCGACTGTGGGGCTTCCGTTTGCATATAGAACCAGTTAGCCCTGGTGCAAGAATTTGCATCCATGGTGGATGGAGCCACCAGGTCCAAATCCTTTATCTAACTCAGTATGGCTTCTCAAAATAAAACAAATGTGGAAAATGAGAATATTTCACAATATGGCAATCAAAAGAAAATTCCATCCCAATTTCTTGTCATTAGTAACACCACAGGCAATGTGCAAAAAATGTCACATTTTATACTAGATAAAAATATTAAATCTGTTATTGGGGAACCAAATAACATCAAATAGATGCATTCTGTTGATCCACTAGCAGAAACTGTTTCATCTATTCAATTTGTCACCCTCCTTGGATAAAAAAAAAGTTAGGGTAAGGTGACATTAATATTTCAGAACATAAATCATTAAATTACTATTGTTGCGTTACTTCTGATCTTCTATTTGCATCTGCAGAGGAAACTGTCTCAGAGCTGTCCGACCAGAATGTCTGTTCTGCAAGGCAGATCAAGTTGCACTGAAAAGGTCAGTTAATAAATACGAAACACATAACTCCTGACCTTCTGTTTGCTTGATCTTCCGAAAAGTATTAAACGGAGTATTTACACTGCTGTGTAAGACTTTACATACAAAACCCCTCAAGATGTTTACAATACCAGCACTTTGGCCATTCAAAAGTGTCCTTTTGTGGCAAAGTGCATGTTGCTCTGTGGGAGACCACATGAGTGAAAATTGCGGTGCTGAGTGTTATATGTAAATTGTAAAGAGCAGCACATAACTTTCTCTTAACTATGCCTGAAAATGGAAAATAGAAAAGGAGGTGCAAATATTAAAAGTAACAAAGAATATTTTTTTAGGCAAGAAAATTAATAGCAGATTTGCGACTACATCAAAATATACCATATGCTATTGCATTTAATTCTGTGAAATCAATCACTGCACATACTCACAAAATACACAGCTTGTTCTAAATTTGCAACATCACAGCACAAAAACCCATGGCATCAATAGTAAAAATATTGTATACAGTCAAAAGTCGTTAATCCGGACTCGTCGGGACTTCGGTGATTCCGGATTATCGATTTTTCCGGATTATAGATCATCAGTTTAAATCTCGTAAGATGGCATGCAGAAATTCTAAAATTAAAAATATAAAACCGTAATTTATGAAATAAAGAACAATTATGATCTAAAGGGTATCAAAATTTACATAAAAAAGCTTAATATTTATTTGTTTACTTTATTAAACATTTCTTTCAATGTAAGTTGTTTAAGTTGCTTTGTTTTATGTGATAATACTTTCTCTTTAATTCTATAAACAGACATAATTTCTTGTTCAGTTACAAAGTTCCGCTGTTGTAGTCCCGTTAATTGCTGTGCCGAGAATACCAACTAACTTGTCAATTGAAATTTTTTCATTTTCACTAACCTCTCTGTCACATTCTTCATGTCTTTATCCATTTTTGCAGCAATTCCACTTTTTGTTTGTTGGACATCAAAACATACTTTCGTTTTGTAGATCCTTTAGAAGTTCCAGAATCGGAAATTCTATTTGACATAATCGAAAGTTCAAGTTTACTTTTATAAAATTGCTCTTACAGTCTGCAAAAAATAATAAGCGGGATCCAATTCGAAGATTAAGGAACAACGCAATCATTAACATTAACTGAAATAGATAATTAGATAATTTTAGCTTACACCGTCCGTTATACATTAAACGCGCAGGTGAAAACGTATTCTGCACTTGCGCACATGCATATGCGCAGTAGTCAAGGTCTTACGCGCACGCGTTAAACGCCTGTGCGCAGAAAGTTTTTAGCTTTGAGTCTGGATTATGGGTGTCCGAACTAACGACTTTTGACTGTAATAAGCAAACATAGCAGAACTCAACTGAAGATAAGAAAGGAGCAAATAAATCTCCAAAACCTCCTAGAAATCCCAGTGCAAGCCCTTTTGGATGCATCTATTCAGATAATATAGATACTGATGACATGGGCATAGAAGCGGGACTGGGCATCCTGAGGCACCTGCTTCTATGTAAAGCAAAAACACAGCACCGAAAAAGTAGACAGCATTCATAACAACATCTTTATCTCATAGAATTTATGTAGCTTTCACCAAAATCTTGTTAACATCAAAGACGTGATCAATGAACGTCATCCTGTATGTTTGTCACTGCAGGAGACTCATTTAAAACCAGTGAAAGAAGCTAAACTTCAAAGTTTCTCATTTGTCTGGGAAAGCCTTCTGTAGATGAGCATGCAAGTGGAAGTGTAGGTCTCGTCACTTCAACTTGACTACCCCTCCATTTCATTTCCTTTAAAAATTAGTCATTCCCATTCAAAGAAATATAAGGATTCTGGTGTCAGGTTTTAGTGTCTATTTGCCTCCCAATGAATGTGTTGATGAATGTGATTCAGATGATTTAATAGAGCAGCTTCCTCAACTTTTTATCATAATAAGGAAATTTAATACCCATAGTCTGCTCCAGGCAAGTAAAAACACAAATCCTCGAGATAGGCAAATTGAGAAAATGATTGAAGATCATTGCCTTTGTCTCCTCAATAATGGACGGTAGTAATTTATTTTGTCTCCTCAATAATACTTCCACGAGCCTGCATATATCTTTCATGCTATTGATCTTGACATCTGTACGTTATCCCCCTCAGAGGCTCACTTTTGTGAGTATGGGTGTGGCAATCCTGAGGTACCCTAGTCCTTCAGGGGATCATCTTCTTGGTGAGACGGGTGTCACGATCCTGGAGCCCCAATGATCTATCCTCTTTTCCATCTTCTCTCCTCTGACCTGATACTCTTTTCCTTCCATCCTCCCTTGTGGTTTCTTTCTTCGGAGTTTGGGGCTCGTCACGAGAAACTGGAGCAGCCCTTGTCTCTAGTTTTCGAGTGGCGAGAAAACTACCCACGTGTTTGCCATGCACAGAGACCCGTGTCGCTGGAAAGGAGGGTCCTGGTACTTGAGGGGCGAGGTACTGTCCCCAACACACTGCTTTGGCCTCTGCTTCAGCTAAACGAGAGGCACCTTAGTCGTCCTCACGGGTGTCAATCGGCTGGTCCATAGTCCTTGTGTCGGTGGTTTGGGGATAAGCTCTCGGGAGTACCTGCTTTCGGGAAAGCCGACTGTGTGGCTTCAGTTTGCGTATGGACCTGGTTAGCCCTGGCGCAGGAATCTGCGTCCCCTTGTTAGGCTCCGTGGTGGGTGGGGCTGCTGGGTCCGAATCATACTTCATCTATCAATATGGCCTCTTCAAATGAGAAATACGAAACTTGTCTTCCATCAAAAAAAGTAAAAACGAATGTGAATGCAAATGCTAAAGAAATTCTACCTAAATTCCTTGTCATAACTAACTCAATAGGCGAACTTCTAAAAATGTCACCATTCCTGATACAAAAACATATACAAGTGACTATTGGTGAGCCAAAGACAATAAAATGACTGCGCTCTGGAGACCTTCTTATAGAAACAGTTTCTCCAGCTCAATCTGCTACCCTCCTCAAACTCGAAAAACTTGGGCAAGTCGAAGTTAATGTGACAAAACACAAATCTTTGAATTACAGCCAGGGCATTATATCTGAGACTGATCTCATCTTCGTGTCAGAACTGTCCGATCAGAATGTCAGTGCTGCAAGGCGGATCAAGATGTACAAAGAAGGTCAGCTGGTCAATATGAAACATGTAATCCTGACTTTCAATTCGCGTGATCTGCCGAAAAGTATTAAGGCTGGGTATTTGCACTGCCCTGTAAGACCTTACATACCTAACCCCTTACGATATTTTCAATGTCAGCGATTTGGCCACTCAAAAATGTCCTGTCGTGGCAAACTTACATGTGCATGTTGCTCTTTGGAAGGCCATGACAGTGAAAATTATAGTGCCAGCCCACTATGTGCAAATTGCAAAGGGGAGCACACGGCATTCTCTCGACTTTGCCCAAAACGACAGTCTGAGAAGGAGATGCAAGCGCAGTAAAATCGGTCAAATCCATAGGCACCCAGACAATCCACACACCAAATAAACAACCAGTCCAAAATCCTCAACAAAATACACCAGCGAAACCGAAACATTCAATAACAACAATAGAATATAATAAAGTGAAAGAAAACCTTATGAGAAGCAAAGAAATACAGAAAACATCAAAGCCTGATAGAAAAATAAGTGTCAGCTCTAGCTCTGAGCATCTTGACTCAGAGATGGAGGTAGAAGAGGGCTTAAACATCCCGAGGAACCTACTTCCACGTAAAACCAAAACACAGCATAGGAAAGAAAAAAATAATGAATAATGGCCACCCTCGTTTCTTGGAATTGTCGCGGTTTCCATCAACATCTTGATAACATGACTTGATCAATTTGCATCATCCTGTGGTTTTGGCATTACAGGAAACTACTGAAACCAGGAAAGCAAACTAAAATTCGAAGGTTCACAATTTTTAGGAAAGACAATATTGTAGGTGAACGTGCCAGTGGAGGTGTAAGTCTCTTTGCCTCACTAGACTACCCAAGCAATTCAGTTCCTTTAATTACAAGCCTTCAAGCTTTTGCCATCCAAATAAGTTTAAGGACCCTGGTTTCAGTTTGTTCTGTTTTTTTGCCTCCAAACGTCCACATTGATCAAAGGATTTGGATAGTCTAATAGAGCAACTGCCTGAACCTTTTGTCATAATAGGCGACTTTAACGGCCATAGTTTGCTTTGGGGGAACAAGGATACTAATCCTCGAGGTAGACAAATCGAGATAATGATTGAAGATCATTCTCTTTGTCTCCTAAACAATAGAAAAGTTACCTACTTCCATGAGCCTACAAAGACTTTTCACGCTCTTGACCTTGCCATCTGTTTACCATCTCTTTTGCACTTTTGGCGTTGGGAATGATCTCCATAATATTGATCATTTTTCTCTTTTAGTTTCTATCGCACGAGAATGTGCAAATCCCATGTCAAGATCTCCTCGATTTATACTTGAGAAGGCAGACTGGCAGCTCTTCTCATCTCTTGCAGAGCTCGCAGAAGAGATGGAGGAAGGTGTGGAAATCAATGATGCAGTGAAAGCCATTACTGATAAAATAATGCAGGCAGCTAGGACCTCTATACTGATGACATCAGGAATGATACGAAAATATTCAAAGCCATGGTGGAACCGTGAGTGTCAAGAAACCCTTAGAGAACAGAGAAAAGCCTGGAGAATTTTTCGTAGAGCCAGAGGGATTCGTGGATACACTGTGTGTCATCAATAACATCCTCTACTCCGAGTAAAAAGGTATGGAAGAGAGTTAGGAAAGGATGCGGTATGTATAATATCACGCACTTTCCATCTTGGAAAAAGATGGCCGAGTAATTAGCACTACGGAAGAAATTGCAAATATCATTGGTGAGACCTTTGCGGCTGTTTCTAGCGGCAGCAACTATCCGCCAGTATTTCTTTCTGTGAAGAAATACTCAGAGAGAACTCCCGTATCCTTAAACTCTAGTAACTCAGAGCCTCATAATAAAGATTTCACTATGCTTGAGCTAAAGAAAGCCCTGCTTCAGACTCATAGGTAAAGTCCGGGTCCAGATGGTGTCAGCTATGATATGTTGAAGCATCTTTCCTCTACGGCATTGGTCGCTCTTCTCTCGCTCTACAATGGAGTGTGGAAGGACCACTGTTTTCCCAATTTGTGGAAAAAAGCTGTTGTCATTCCCATAGCTGAACCAGGCAAAGACCTGAAGAATCCCTCTAATTATCGGCCTATCACATTAACTAGTTGCATCTGTAAAAGTTGTTTGAAAAAATGGTAAATTGTCGCTTACTCTACTACCTTGAGAAAAACAATGTAATCTCACCATACCAGAGTGGTTACCGTAAAGGTTGATCTACGACTGTCACCTTGTGTCTGTGTTCTTTGACATGGAGAATGCTTATGACAAAACCTGGAGGTATGGCATTTTACGAGAACTTCACTCTTGTGACTTGCGTGGCAATTTGCCGATTTTCATACAAAATGTTTTGAGCGCTAGGACTTTTCAGGTGAGGATTGGCTCTGTTTTCTCAGATGTATTCGAACAAGAAGAGGGTGTGCCTCAAGGCTCCCCCCTACTGTGGCAGGGTCATTATATGTGGATGACCTCCAAATAAGTTGTCATGGTGCAGATATGAGATTTGTCGAGAGACATTTACAGATTGCTCTTAACAGAATTGAGAAATGGTCAGAAAAACACGAGTATATCTTTTCAAAGCAAAAAAATGTCTGCATGCACTTTTGTCGAAAGCGAGATATGCATCCCGAGCCGGAGCTTCACTTTCAAGACTCTTTGATTCCTGTCGTACCAGAAGTCAAGTTTTTAGGAGTGATGTTTGACCGAAAGTTGACCTTCATTCCCCATGTCCTTTACTTGAGGAAGAAGTCTTTCAAAACACTGAATATTTTAAAAGTCTTGGCGAACACCTCCTGGGGTGCCGAGTGGGAATCAATGCTTCGCATTTATAGAGCTCTTGTACGCTCTAGACTGAACTATGACTCGGTTGTATATGGCTCGGCACAGTCTTCCACTTTACTGAAGCTAGATCCTGTGCATCACCATGCCTTGCAGATTTGTTCTGGAGCTTTCAGAACATCTCCAGTTCAAAGCCTTTATGTTGATTGTTATGAACCACCACTCCAGCTAAGATGCGAGCAATTATCCCTTCATTATTATTTCACTGTCTTATCACAACTCAACCATCCTTGTAAAATTCTGCTTGATGACAGTGACCTCTTATTTGAAGCACAACCCTCCTGTATTCCTACCTTCTCTTTACGAGTTCGTTCATTAATTGAGAAATATTCCATGTCTGACTTAAACATCCAGCCAGTAAAGCATTTTAAAATACCACCTTGGGAAAATGTACAAATTCACTTTCTTGATATTTTCATCCATCTGGTTAAAAAAAGTACTAATGAGACCATATATCAACAACTTTTCTCAGAACATAGACAAATTTACATTAATTATATTCCTTTATATACAGATGGATCGGTCATGTTGGAATGTCTTTCGTAATTGAAAATCGTATGGTGGGAAGACGACTTAATCTAAATTGTTCAGTCCTGACATCTGAACTGACTGCAATTTATCATGCCCTATTATCTATATCTAGACATTGCCGGAGAAGGTTTATTATCTGTTCTGACTTATTCAGTGCTCTGAAGGCTTTAGAAACATTCTCTGACACACAGAATCCGCTTATAGTTGAAATTTTAAAGTTGAATAAAATCCTAAGTAATCGTGGATTCGAAATTCTTTACTGCTGGATTCCTGGACACGTAGGAATAAAAGGTAATGAGTTGGCAGATATCACAGCCAAAGCTGCTGTTGAGGAATCTAGTCAACTCATTCTTCTCAGAGATATCGGCCAAACCATCAAGCAAAAAATTTTAGATAAATGGCAAGAAATCTGGGATGCACAATTAAATAATAAGCTAAGAAGTGTGAAGCCTAGAGTGCAATTTTGGGAAAGTACTCGAAACCGAAAGGAAGAAGTACTCTTGACTCATATTCGAATCGGCCACTCCAGAATCACGCACAATTATCTTCTCAAAGCAGAGAGTGAGCCAATTGGTCCCTACCGTGATAGCATTTTATCTGTTCGTCATTTTTTAATAGAGTGTCCGAATTTTAATAGACTAAGACTAAAGCATTTTAACGAGTGTGACTTGCCTCTTAACCGGTTAATCAGGAAAGAGGCCAATAATAATTTATTTCTATACTTGAAAGAAACAAGTTTCTATTATTTAATTTAATTTAGCTTTTACTATAGTTTAATTTTAATGTGTTTCATCGCTTGTTACATATCATTTGCCGAGTTTTAATATCTACTCCTTTTAATGTTCACCATTTTATTATTTCATGTAGATTTTATGACTTAGCTAGTTGTTGTTTTATAAAGTTAATCTATCTTTTTATAAACTACCATGTGTTTGGCGCATATAACCTTTCTGGTTATGCGCCATTAACTCAACTACCTCCACTTGTGACTACCTTTTAAAAGCTGAGAATGAGCCTGTTTGTTCAAATTGAAATGTTTGTCTATCTGTCCGTCATATTTTAATTGAGTGTCCCTGTTTTAATAGTCTTCAGCAGAAATATTTTAATAGCTGTGACTTACCTCTCGACCATTTAATCAGAAGAGAGGTCAGTGTGTGCTTTTACCAGGTTTTTTTATATGACTTCATCCTCTGGATTTTGTACATGTAGCTTTTTAAAATTTTTTATTAATAAGTATTTCATTTCATTAAATTAGGTCATCCCACCTTTTGTTTGGCGCATCATAATCATCATTGGTTTTAGCGCCAAAAAACTCACTCACTCACCCTGTTCGCCATCTGTTTTTCCATATTGTACATTTAGTGTTGGAAATGATCCTTACATTAGTGATCATTTCCCCATCTTATCTTTGTATCTTCTGTTGCACAAGAAGGAGTAAATTCCATGTCAAGAGTGCCTCATTTTATACTTGATAAGACAGACTGGAAACTCTTCTCATCTCTCGCAGAACTTACGGAAGAGATCATAAGAGATAGTGTATCTATGCAGCAAGTACTATTGAAAATGTTATTTGTATGCAGCTGCTATCTCTATACCTGTAACGTCAATAAAACAAAGAAAATATTAAAAACCATGCTAGAACTATGAATGCAAAGAAGCGCTGAGGCAACAGAGAAATACCTAGGGACTTTTCATAGATATTCCATATTCTCAAACCTTATTGCTACAGAAAAAAGCCAAAACTAATGCAAGAAAGTTAAGGTGCAAGAGCCAGAGGGATTCATGGACTTTGTATGTATCATCAATAACATCCTTTACGCTAGGTCAAAGAGTATGGGAAAGAGTTTTAAAAAATGTGGATTATACAAAGACCACTCACTTTCCTTTCTGGAAAAAGATGGCCGAATGATCAGCACAACAGAAGAGATCAAGCCCTGGTCCAGATGTTGTCAGTTATGATATGCTGAAGCATCTGGCCTGTAACTCATTGGCTTCCCTTCTCACCATTTCCAATCGAGTGTGGAATGAATAGTCCTTTCCTAGTGCATGGAAGAATGTAATTGTTATCCCCATAGCTAAACCAGGGAAAGACCCAAAGAGACCCTTCAATTAATGGCCTGTTGCTCTAACGAGTTGCATTTGCAAATTATTTGAAAAATTTTTAAATACTGCCTAGTCTATCACGTAGATAAATACAAAGTAATATCACCGTATCAGAGCGGTTTCCGCAAAGGTAGAAGAACAACTATGTATAATATGCTTTTTTCGGAAATCTCCATCCATAAAGCCTTTGTCAAAAGGAATCATTTAATTTCATTATTTTTTATATTCAAAAGGCTTGTGACAAGGCACGGAGATAGGCATTATGCTATCTTTACACCAGTGGCTTTCACGGTAACGTGCCAAGTTTCATTCAGAATTTTTTGAAGGCTTGGTTATTTCAAATAAAGATTGGCTCAGTGTTATCAGATGTTTTCTGTCAAAAGTGGGTGTGCCTCAAGGCTGCATTCTTAGTATTACTCTTTTTAGCTTAAGGTTTGGTTTATTTAATTACGGCAAAGCACACTAGGGCTATCTGCCTAAGGGGAGGGATGCCTTCGTGGAGGACTTTCTAAGGGAAACTGGCTCGTATACATGTTACACATGGGGAAAACCTCGAAAAGGCCCATGCAGCCAGCCCGTTCGCGGGATTCGAACCTCAGACCGAACTACCAGTGTTCAGCGACTTTACCGCTCGGCTGCTAGTGGGCTCCCTTTTTAGCTTAAGAATAAACTCTGTTCTGAAAGAGTTTAAGGTCACTATATGTTGATGACCAACTGATAAGTTGTCAAGGTGTAGATATGAGACACATGGAGAGACAATTGCAGGTCTCTCTGATCTTCATCCTGAGCCTGAACTTCAACTTCAAGGCTCATTAATTCCAGTTGTCCCTGACGTTTTTAGGAGTGATGTTTGACCATTAGCTTATTTTTCTTTCCCATCTCTTGTATTTGAGAAAGAAGTGCTTCAAAATAGTAAACCTGCTAAAAGTTTTGGAGAGCACCTCCTGGGGCATGGAACATTGCTCTTTACTTCACATTTCCAGATCACTTGTACACTCTGGATTGGACTAGGGCTCAACTGTCTGCGGATCTGCAAGACCTTTTATTTTAGTGAAACTTGATCCTGTCCATCATGAGGTTCTAAGAATTTGTTCTGGAACCTTCAGGACATCTCCTATCAAGAGCCTAAATGTTGATTGTTATGAACCTTCGCATCTGAGCAATTGTGTCTCTATCAGTATTCAGTATTTTGTCACAATCTGATAATCCTCTCTATATTTGTAAGCTTGATGACCGTTACAATCTTTTATTTTCTACATGAATGACTCTTTAATGTACTCCCTTTCTCGGAAAGGATTGAATCATTGATGGAAAAATATTGCTTGGCTGTTACATTCATCTTTAAGCTGTTCCAGAAAAAGTTTATAATTTATAACAACTCATTAAGTTCTCTAAAAGCTTTACATAATTTTTCTGACATTTGAATTCCTCTACTAGGCGATATTTTAAGAATATGTAAAAATTAAAGAGCCTTGGATATGAGATTTTTTACTGCTGGATCCCAGGACACATAGGCATAAAAGATAATGAGCTGTCAGACAGAGTAGCAAAGTCTGCAATTGTTTGGTGTGATTAAAATGATCATCAAGGAGTGAATCTTAAGTAAATGGCAGTATTCTGTGATGATTAGTTTCTGAATAAATTGAGAAGTGTCAGCCTTAACCCTTTGAGGGGTGGTGGTCGTGCCGTGAAACCACCAATTTTCTAAATTTGTCCCGCTATTGTTTCCAAACTGTTTGAGTGAAAACCGATTGATTACTTATCTTTTACCTCTAAATAACGCAAAATTACTGCAGAACTATACATTTTTTAGGTCTTAGTATTTTAAATTGGATGCCTTTTAAAATTCATTTTCAGTAAGACAAAATAACTTCCTTTTATTTATATTAATAACTTAAAATTTAAAAATTTTTTATCGCACATCATTATTTCTATCATAAACAATAAAAATACAGCAGTAATTAAACTGCATATATAAACAACCTGTGTATATTTATGGTATTTCCTTTGTGGTTTCAGGGCGCGACCCCCACTAGAGCATTGCGCTACAATGCTCACGTTCCCCTAGAGGCTCGGTGGTCGAGCCCTGAAACCACTGCTCTTTATAGTAATGTTTGCTGCTTTGAAATAGAAGTGTTTTTCACCCAGATATAGATAAGGGGTTTTGAAATCACAAGAGTTATTGTATTACCAAACAATACATGCACCAGCCCCCATAAAATATTTTTCATTCCAGAGATTTTTCTCTGCTTTCAACATGCTTGCTCTCTATGCTAGTACTGTGATTTCCTAAATTATTTTGGGAATATGGGATATGTGGACTGTTTTGACCACCAAAAAAGCCTATATGAAATTGATAGAAAAAGTAAAAAATGGTGGCATCGAATCTTCTTTCATTTTATTGATGTCACCATTATAAACGCCTTCATTATGTACCGAATGCTTCCAGAAAGTGACCCCAGTTTGAAAATACTCAAGTCTTTCAGAATGAATATATCAGTAATATGATACGAATAGGAAATGAAGGATCTGTACCAAAGCGAAAAAGATCAAGCCTGCCTATCAACATAAAAAAACGTAAATTTTATGTGCCAGATGAAAAACAACTAAAGAACGCAGGACATATGCCAGTAAAATGCAAATCCCAGTGGTGTAGATTTTGTAGCGCAAGGGAGAAACCTCATAGAACAAGATACATGTGCGAAACGTGCAGTGTTGGCTTATGGATGTATCAAAAAGATAAAACATGCTTTGAACGGTTCCATAAAAAATAACTTAGTTCTTTGACATTAAAAAAAATTTTAATATTGAGTTTTTTTTATCTACGAGTATTTGTCCCAATTTCCTTATTATGTAATTCCTTATGTTTTCACTGCTGCAGAAAAATTACATAAATTATAATTTTTTTTTTTCTGATGATATACTTTGTAAAATAAAGTAAAAAATTTATATTTGATGCAATTTTTAAATGCAGTTTTTTTTTATTCGCAAATTTCGTCATTCATTGGAAATGCGTACTGGAAAAGGTAAGTTGTTTTTTCCTTTTAACTCAGTAAGTTTCAAAGTCCTAGATGCGCGCTGGTTTCACAGCGAAACCACCACCCACAGATTAATGGGCGGGTGTAGATTTTTGTAATTCATATATTATTTGTCTCTAGGATCATAATATTCGATTTCTAGTGTTTTTAGTAAAAAATTTTAAAAATAATATAGCACGCGTCAAAGGGTTAAAGTAGAGTACTAGGAGACTACTAGAAAACAGCGAGGAAGTCGTGTAAATATGTATAAGAATTGGTCACTCTTGAATCACACACAATTATCTTTTGAGATCCAAGAGTGAACCTGTATTGTATCTTCAAATTGTAATAGTGTTTTTCTGCGGATCACTTTTCAATTGAGCATCCTCATTTTAACAGACTTCAACTGAAGTATTTTAATGACTGTGATTTGCCCCTTGAATATATAATTGAGAATGTTACGATCGCTGAAAATTTAAGGGGTATTTCTTTTAAACTTTAACTAACTTAACTGGTTGGTGCCAGACAAACACTAACAAATGAAAAGAATAATAATTCTTCTTTACTTAATAAATAAACTGAAACTCTAAAATCCTAACTGAGTAGAAAAGTAGGAGGAGGAAATGTTTGATTGAACTATCACACAATACATTTAATCAACTGTTCTAGAGTCAATTAGATCAATTAATGCCAATTCACACTTCATAAATGTTAACCTGAAAATAAGAAGGAATAAATCTTCACTGGTGCTTGGGTAGTGAGATACTATCTCTCAAACAAAACATTTCTTAATTTTACTAAACTACATATTCAATCATTTCAATAAGTACTCGAGAGCAACAAGTTCAGATTCATTCATTCAAAAACCTCACAAATGCCAGAAAAGAAATATTCATAATACAGTCAAAAGTCGTTAATTCGGACACCCATAATCCGGACCTCAAAGCTTCAAACTTTCTGCGCATTCGTCACGTTGACGCATGCGCGTAAGGCCTTTACGGCTGAGAATATGCTTGTGCGCGTGCGCAAAATACGTTTACGAGTGAGCGTTTAATGTATAACGGACGGGATAAGCTAAGCTAAAATTATTTAATTATCTATTTCAGTTAATGTTGCAGATTACGTTGTTCCTTAACCTTCGAATTGGATCCGGCTTTATTATTTTTTGCAGACTGTTAGAGCAATTTTATAAAAGTAAGCTTGAACTTTCGATTTTGTCAAATAGAATTTCTGATATATATTTATTAATATGTAAATGATCTACAAAGCGAAAGTATGTTTCGAAGTTCATTAAACAAAAAGTGGAATTGCTACAAAAAATGGATAAAGGCATATCCTTTATCCATTTTTTGTAGCCGTGGTGCCGCGCAGTGAATTGGAAGTTGATCTGTCAGCACTATCCTTATCTTCAGAGCAGATGTTTTTATTTTATAATTCCTTATTAAATGTAGTATTTCATCTCGATGTACTCCATCTTTGATATGATTTAAATCAAATTCCTCGCCATTATAATTCGCTTCCGATAGCGAAGAAAGTGACAGCGGTTATTGAAAACGAAAAAATTTCGATTGACAAATTAGTCGGTATTCTCGACACAGCAATTATAGGACTTGAACAGCGGAACTTTGTAACTGAACAAGAAATTATGTCTGTCTATAGAATTAAAGAGAATGTATTATCACATAAAAAACAAAGCAACTTAAACAACTTAACATTGAAAGAAATGTTTAATAAAGTAAACAAATAAATATTAAGCTTTTTTTTTTTTGTAAATTTTGATACCCTTTAGATCATAATTGTTCTTTATTTCATAAATTACGGTTTCATTTTTTAATTTTATAATTTCTGCATGCCATCTTACCAGATTTAAACTGATGATCTATAATCCGGAAAAATCGATAATTCGGAATCGCCGAAGTCCCGACGAGTCCGGATTAACGACTTTTGACTGTAGTAACAAGCAGTCCCTCAAAAGAAAAATCAATCATCAGTTTAATTAGAATCCCGGTGCCTAAATATCATTTATCATTAAACCCAAAACATATTCAGATAATTATAATATGTGGCTAGTACAAGTTAAGGGCGCATTGTGATAACCCTATTGAAAGATATCAGCTATACCCCAAGTTAAACAAATTTCCATGCTTCTTAAAAGCCTCATGTCTTAAACAAATGGAGTGACTATAACACACCACATTAAGTTAACACGCAAAATAAGCAAATGTAATAAAAATTATAAAACACATTTATTATTTTCTAGATTATCTTAAATCTGATAGCTGGGTAACTAACTGATCAGCTCCTTCACATACAACAGTAAGTAATATTCTTCATTATTACATTCAAGTTATTTCAATAGAACAGATATCCAATTTAACAGAACAAATGATTATTCTGTACACAAACTGAAACATTTAATATTTTATCAAATTAATTTCCTTTAAGAAACATTGAGATTTTCTCAAATCTATTGTATTATCTAAAATTAAATATAAGTAATGATTCATGGCAGTTAAACATTTAAACTAATAATCACTTTCTAAACCATTAAGTATCAGCAAATATTCAAATTTTCATCAAACATTAAAATGACAGCTCATGCTTGAGTATTTAAACTAATTATTAAATTAAAGAAAATTGAAAATAATTCACTCACAGGATGAAGTTCTCACAACACACTCCTATTACTCGGGAATGCCATTCTTCTGGTGTATTTGTAAATGGAAAAGACAAGAAATAAAAATCATCACTCACAGAGTGAAGTTCATACATCACACTCCTATTACTCGGGAATGCCATCCTTCTGGTATATCTTTAAATGGAAAAGACAAAAGATAAAAATCATCACTCGCAGGGTTGAAATTTATACATCACCCTCCTGTTGCTCGGGAATGCCATCCTTTTGGTATATTTGTAAATGGAAAAGACAAGAAAGAAAAAGCATCACTCACAGGATGAAGTTCATACATCACACTCCTATTTTTCAGGTATGCCATCATCGACTGATTAATAAAGAGTTTTAGTAGTTCCACAGATTGTCCATCTTATTTTGTTGACAAGTTTCAATAAAAATCAAGACCCAAGGGCAAATACAGTACAGAATCCGAAATCCAGATGTCCATTATCCAGAATGATCTAAAATCCGGACCTCAAAACCACCAACAACCTTTTTTCTCATAGGCTTTACGCAGGCACATTTGATTCCCCCTCCGCGCATAGTAAAACATCTGGAGAGTTCCGATTCCTTATTTCACTTTGACACTAAATAAAATACCTTGTTATTGAAGAAACAGTCATTTTAGCATAAATTTGTATGATCAGTAATTTGGCTCCATTGCTGCATATCTGCCTGGCACACATCTCAAACCGAACCATTCCATATAGATGCATCGTTGATCTGACGCCAACCTGGTGAATCATTATTTATTATACTTTCCTTTCATCACCGCATGTTTATCATAACGTGACAACTATATGCTAAAAATAGATTTTGTTGATGATACTCATAGACCCAAAGATTATATTTAGGGCTATCTGAATTAAGAATAACTGATTTGTTATTCACATAAACTTAGAATCAGCACCAGGTCTCATACAGCCGCACCGAGTCGCAGAATTTAGGACCCACAGAGGCTGCATCAGGCGTTAAGATATCTAGCACCGGCCCTCAATAATGTTTAAGTACATGCGGGAATTTATTTATTCAGAACTTTGATAAGCCTTAAGCATGTGCAAGAAATAGATATAAGTATAAAAAATAACTAACCTAATACAGTTCAGGCTTAATTGTCTCAGTACACAATAGAAGTAAGATAAAATTTAACGGAACCACTTGTTGTTAGTCACCAATCTCATGATGCATATCCAAATAAATACGTATAGTGAAGGATAGCTACATTTGATGATGATGATAGCCGTTAATTTTATAGGTTTTCGGGTATCGCAAAACAAAGGTGAAATTTTTCAGTTAAGGGATTTTGTAAAGAAATGTGGAGAAGCAGTAAATAAATGAAGATGATATAAAAGAAGTTTTTCTTTGTGATGACAGTACTTCTCAATCATCAATCAGTTAATGAATGGTGAAGTCTGTAGTATGGTTCTAGATCCAAAAAATACAGCTACATATAGTGAAGAAAGTGACAGAGAAAAAATTAATTACTGTTACTGAAAATGAGAAAATTTCAATTACCAAGTTAGCCGGAATTCTCGAAACAGCAGTTACAGGACTTCAACAATGTAACTTAACAAGAGATTATGTCTGTCTACAGAATTAAAGAGAAAGTGTTAGCACAAAAAAAAACAAAGCAACTTAAACAACATTGAAAGAAATGTTTAATAAGGTAAAAATTTTTTTGGCAAATTTTGATACCCTTTAGATCATAAATACTTCATTATTTCATAAATCACGATTTCATATTTGTAATTTTATAATTTCTACATGCCATCTTACTATATTTAAACTGATAATCTAATATCTAGAAAAATCCCAAATCCGGAGTTGCCAGAGTCCCGACGAGTCCAGATTTTGGACTTTGTACTGTACTGGTATCTGGAAGTTTCTTTTTACATCTGGAACCTTTATCAGGATAAAGTTCAACAAATGAGGACAACACCTTGAAGGATCTATCTGGAGAATCATGGGTCAGAAAAAGCAAGAATAATCACGACGAATACTTTTATCTGGATACCTCGAGAATATGTATTTACAATTCTCGGCACATGCGACGAAGAAACGGCGAAGCTATCTTTTGTGTAGAGCACTTTCTCAGTTTGAACTAAAATTCTCATTAGCTGAAAGCCGAGAGAAACCCTGCCTCAGACCGCAGGCGCAATAGGACATAAACCCCTGCTGCAGGGCAAATGTCTCCACACACTTTTTATGAAACTTTACATCACTGCAGCCCCAAATCTGACTGACGTCTAACCTCATGTGATTTCCAAAGAAAACTCAGGTTTCTCCACCCCATAAAAACCATAGGTCCAAAAATTCTGCATAAAATTAAATTTCACCAATGTTAGACTTGTTATTTAACTAAAAAACTACACCCAATCAAACGAATCAAAATAGAGTCATACAACAAAGGCATGGCTGGCACCAGTTGCACCCAGAATGTGAGAAAGAAATCGACCCCTCCCCCCAGCTAATAGGCGAGAAAACTAACGATAAGATTAAATTGACGAAAATTTACTGAACACCTATGTCCGAAAGAAACTGATTCATTGAATCATTGCAACGTTCACAAGGCAAGAGTGCAAGTGAAAAAGAGAAGGCCAACATTTATGACTCTTTTACTGCCCATTAGCAAAGAAAACCCCTTCAAAAATATTCAAAAGCATACAATACTTCCCTCAGTACTCTTGTTATCGTAAAAGCCATTAAACAGATGTCATTTCCTTTCAAAGAAATGATCAAAAGAAAGGCATCCTGTCTTTGTTACAAAATTATACCGTTGACAAAATAACCAGCTAAAGCTGTTAACACTTACAAATGCACTCTTTACAATTTCAAATTTAAATGAAATGCAAATAAAATACTTAATTATTGAGTACTTAAAAAAAAATTAACACACTTAAAAATTCGTGACACAAGAGAAAACAGGTCAGTAAGTGTGCTGTTATTTTAAACTTGTCTTTTTCTAATGTGTGTGCTTGTAACTTATTTGTGTATGGAATTATGACACCAAGGTATGGAAAGGTTTTGTGTCATAAATTCCAATATCAATACTAGTTGTGTTTAACTTCAGTCAAAGCTCGCTGAAAGCCAGTTATAATACTTTTCAGTATTATAACTGGCTTTCAGCTTTTTATAAGAAAAATTGAAATTCTAGTCAGAGTGAATTGTAGCTACAAATGATATGAAGTTTATCATTTCTTTGTAATGACATTTTCTCACAAAAAGTATAGCCAATTTACAGTATCATAAACATAAGGATATAGAATACAGGAAAATAATTCATGTGAAAGGGGGAAATAAGAGAATACTCACATTTGAAGGGGAAATGTTAATCAGGTTGATGTAAGTTGAAGAGCTGAAATAAATGTATGCTAGCATTATGAGGCATTAAATTTGCCCAAACATAAACTTTGAAACTTAGGTAGTATAATAGTGGATATTACTTGGAAACATAGATGATATAACAGTGAATATTACTTGGAAAATTTAGATTCTTTAATTTTCTTCGGGGCAAAATATGTAATTTATTAGCAACATGGTGAAAGACGGGATCTGTCATTATAAGTTGATACAAAATGCAGATTTAGGAAAAGTTTTTCGAGTGAATTTTAGAGAGGTACTGGTTGTGAAGCTTGGTGTGTGTTATATTTGACAATATTAGTACGTAAGTGAGTATTTATAAAATTATTCCTAAATTTAGTAAATATTCCTAAATAAATAAAGGTAATTTATTAAAAATTCCTAAATAATCCTAAATAAAATAATAAACCATACTCCTTTATTATAAGTAAAATTGAAATAAAATAAATCAGTTTCTCCCCCCTTCCTACTACATGAAAAAGATTATTATTTAAGAGGAAAGACTAGAAATAAAGTTTCTAACAGTCTGTTTTCACTGTTTTAATTCTGTAAATCAGAGTAAGTAGACAAATCTTTTTTTTTTTTTAATAAATATGTTAAATTTGAATATGTTTCATTTGATTTTTTTTGCATTAAATGTTGTTATTATGTGAATGTTGTCAAGACTTTAAGTTTCTTAATTTTCTTTTTTAGGATGTTGATACAATATATCTTTCACATGACAGTAAAGAATTGTCCCTTTTAGATTTTGATCATCTTGATGGCAGGTAAGTCTACTCCCCAGATGCAGCTATCATTCTTTTACACTTTGTAATGTTTGATAAAATCATCTGACTTGATTTATTAATATATTTAATATATTGTATATTTTTTAAAGGGATCTTATGCCAATAATATCTGCTTTAATGTTCAATACGTGGTTTACAAAGTTTCGAGCCAGTGGCATAAAATTGGTAAGTTATGCAGTATTTGATAATTTAAATATTATTAATTATTTGAAACAATATATCCAGTTTCTTTACAAAATGTGTTTATCTTTGTACATAACTGTTTCTAGTTATTTGGTCACATCCATCATTGGGAAAACTAAAATTGAATTAATTTTAAGATTAAGCTGCACATAGTTGTTTATTCTATGACACTGTGTTGAATCACATAACACAATCAATGTGTGTATAATGTGATCCATAACAGTATATACATATATTTGCAGTTTACTAATTTTTAAAATATTGTCTAAGTTGACATGATAATTATTACAAGCTATATACAGTCAAAAGTCGTTAATTCGGACACCCATAATCCAGACCTCAAAGCTAAAAACTTTCTGCGCATGCGCCGCTTTGGCACATGCGCACAGGCGTTTTACCCATGCGCATAAGACCTTGACTACTGCGCATATGCGTGTGCGCAAGTGCAGAATACGTTTTCGCCTGCGCGTTTAATGTATAACGGATGGCTAAAATTATCTAATTATCTATTTCAGTTAATGTTAATGATTGCATAATCTTCGAATTGGATCCCACTTATTATTTTTTGCAGACTGTAAGAGCAATTTTATAAAAGTAAACTTGAAATTTCGATTATGTCAAATAGAATTTCCGATGCTGGAACTTCCAAAGGATCTACAAAACGAAAGTATGTTTCGATGTCCAACAAATAAAAAGTGGAATTGCTCCAAAAACTGGATAAAGACATGAAGAATGTGACAGAGAGGTTAGTGAAAACGAAAGAATTTCGATTGACAAGTTAGTCGGTATTCTCGGCACAGCAATCAACGGGACTTGAACAGCGGAACTTTGTAACTGAACAAGAAATTATGTCTGTTTATAGAATTAAGGAGAAAGTATTATCACATAAAACGAAGCAACTTAAACAACTTACATTGAAAGAAATGTTTAATAAAGTAAACAAATAAATATTAAGCTTTTTTTTTTTTTTTTGTAAATTTTGATACCCTTTAGATCATAATTGTTCTTTATTTCATAAATTACGGTTTCATATTTTTAATTTTAGAATTTCTGCATGCCATCTTACGAAATTTAAACTGATGATCTATAATCCGGAAAAATCGATAATCCAGAATCGCCAATCGTCCAGACGAGTCCGGATTAACGACTTTTGACTGTAGTAATTAAATAAAACAAATGACTAGAACATAAGAAAAATACTTAAAAATATTTCATTTGCCATTTGTGTTAAAATTTTGTGAAAAATGCCCAGTATAATATTATCTTGCATATTTTAAAAGTTTATCCTTTGGGTTAAATCAAGAAAAAATTTTATAATTTTTATAGTAATTCAGTAATACAGCACTTCATTGTCAGATATTTCAGTCAGTTTGCTAAATATCAATTGTATATCTTGATTTCTACCTTCTGGCTTCAAAATAACTATTAGTGTAAATCATTACATAGCCAGTTTTTAATTTAGATACAGTAGGTGCCACTTGATGTGATGTTTGTCCACTGCTATTTTGATAATAATAAAGGATGACGAAAAAATAACCTCCAAAATAGCTATGGAATTCAAATAATTTGATATAAATATAAATAGGAATATATAAATAACCTTTCCTAGCATTTTAATGAGGGAGATGCAAAAGCTTGTTTATGAACTCTTCATAATATCTTTAATGCAAAAGTATATTAATGAATGTTTCTAGAAATTATTCTGCCGATGCTGTTCCTCTTATCTTGATACTCAGAGGGCATCCTTCATTAGAAGAGAACTTGCCAAAGCAACCTTAGTTTGGTGTAGATGTTTTTGCTGCTGAAGAAAAGAGCCCTAAATTCAATAGTTTTATTGAAAATCTACATCAAACTAGAGTTTCCTACCCCCAATTTTAAATGGTTGACTAAAATCGAAATCCAAGATATTTGGTGTCTTAATCCCTCTCTTGGCAAAATTTCTTTGTAATGTGGCAATTTTTATAATGCATTCTAAACTTATTTGGCAACTTCACTTCAATCTAAAAAATATTTTCTATAATATTGTGATAATATTAACGAATTGTCGATCACAGTAAGTGATGTATTTTCCATGTCTTCATGTACAAAATGGATGTCACTTCACAAATTTGGTAACAATATTCAAATGGCAACATTAACCATGATCACTTTATGTGACATGTATTGTAACATGTTTTCAGTTTACAAAAGAAAGTAAATTAAATTAGGGCTTACAAAAAATTTTTGTATGATGGTTCATTAATATGAGAGAAAGATGTATTTCAACTTCAGAATACAAGTAAAACTGAGTAATTATCTTACATGCAGTGTAAAATAGGTATTCAGTGTACTCTTGATTATCTAGGCTAATGCTGGGGAAGCAGGTCACGGATAATCCAAACTATCAATATTGTATGTAAAAAAAAGTGTAATTTAATTTTTTTAAGAACGTTTAAATAATTGTCACATTTCAGTGCCAATTTTTTAATGCTATTTTATCATTGTATATGAGTCCCCTTTGGTCATCAAAGTCCAGTAGAATTTCAACAGAAATCACTGCTATCTTAGGACTAATGTAATTGTTAACATTTTCTTCAATTGTATTTTCAGCATCACTCCTTACCTTGTCTGTTCTTGTGACATTTGAAACGATAACTGCATCACTCAAACATTGAAAGCTAGGCACAGTTGAATCACCATCAAACTATTCCCCGATATGTTTTCTCAATCAACATTTTCGAAGAATTTTGCATTTTCTTTTTTTAACATGTGCCTTCAATTATTGCTTCCACTTCTTCACAGTTAGATAAGTCTCCAATTTCGATATTAGGAAGAATTTTTCTCCATAATTGAACTTGTGCGGGCTTGTTTTATATACACTTATGCACACAGCATTGAGTGTGCATGCATGAGTACAGCCCTGCACAGGTAATCTGCACCCAGATATAATATAATCTTCACCAGAGTACACTTTATATATATATGTGTGTGTGATGAAAATATAGTAACTTAACTGGAGCAATACTTTGGGCAACATCCACAGTTAATGCAAAATCCTGATTAATTAGATGACATTATAACCTATATGATATAGGAATAATCAACATAAAAATAAATAGAAAAATACTATTAAAAGATTTTAACTCTTATTTTCAAGCAGTTGAAACCGAAAAATAAATTTATTTAGTTATATAAATTAAATCAGTATGTAAAGCAAAAAGAATGTGTCATAAATAATAGAAGAAAAAGCATCATTAGAATTATGAAAAATAAATTGTAAGTGGAGTTAAAAAAATCAAGTACTTGAGAACTTATATCAACAAGTGCAAACTCTTTTTAGCCCAAAGGGGCAATTTTCCCAGAAGGACTATTAATTTCGTTTTGGCATTTTGCATCGGTTCACTTTTCAAATTGTTGCTGCCAAATGTTTATTCTGCATTATATTTAAAGAAATTACATAATGAAGAATCTGCATGAATGTATGTATGTATGTTTCTCTCACTATGAAAAAACAACGGTACGTAGAGACATCAAATTTTGAATAACGTAGCCCTCCATTCAAATATGGCCATCTGGAAGCCCAGATTTGGAATTTGTTTCATTATCTATTTCATATTTTGTCAAACATTAAAGAATTTTTGATTAACAAACTCAGTAATACATAAAGTGTTAAAAAACGCCTGTTTGGGCATAATATTAAATCTAAAAGCATTCAGATTTTCTATAATTCAGGTTAATGTGTCAAAAATAACAAGCCTTGACTAAAAATTTGAATCCAATAAAAAAGCACCTCTCAATTACTCATTGTTGAGCCAGTGCCTGTACTGTATGTATTTGTTTATATTATTCCTGCATTTCTGTTGGAATTTATTTTTAGCAAAGGATTTTAAATGTTTATATATTCCAGATTTAAAATATTTCTGGCTAAAAGCATTATACCAAGTGTTATAACATCATTTGTTATCACTGCTGTTATTCTATGCTTTCTTTTTTTCTGTTTTTATATATATTGTAAAAAGTTTTATTTTATACTGATGGTTTGTGATAATAATTTTCCTTCATTCCTCAATAAACAAATGGTTGTTTTAGCTAAGGGCCTGGTTGAACTGCAACCCATTTAATTTACCTCTGATAAATCAACAGTCTACTATACCATCAAGAGTCTACTATACTAACTAATAGCATTATTTTCTGATATAAAAAAGAGCCCTTGACGTATATACTTTTTTCTAGGCGTCTCAGAAAAAAAAGTAAAAGATATGAGATCACAAACTGTGTTATTTATATTTTGTCATTCTGATTCATTTATTATTGTCATTCTGATCTCGAAGGAATTTTGTTGCATCTAAGCAAAGTATATGGTCTTTTAAGATGCTCTTTCCTTTGAATCTACAGTGACCTTCTTCCCCCCCACCTCAATATAAATCTGTTAAACAGTTAATTAAACATCTATTTAAAAATTACTTGTTTTACTTATGATTGTAAACATTTCAAGCATTTCCTTTCTAAAGTAGCTTTAGAATAGATTAATAACTGTTTTTATTTCAGGTGTCTGAAGCTTTAGATGTGGTGTTACTTGTGTTACGCAGATCTGTAGCTCTTGAAGAGCTGTATCTTGACAACACTGGATTAAAGTGGTAAATATAGTTCTCTTCAAAATTACCTATTAAATTGAGTTTATTTGGAAAAAAAAAAATGTTTAACTAGCTAATAAAGGATTACTTTTGTTTTAAATTTTATTATTTTAATAAATTTAATTTCATTTTATACAATTAAATATTAATTAAACATTCTTTTTTATACACAGGGAATTTGCTTATAAATTGTCCATGGCATTGATAGCTAATCCACACACTCCACTTCATACTCTTGATCTTTCTAACAACCTAATAGAAGATAAAGGTATGATTCTGATGATTTCATCTAATGTCATATACCAAGTTAAAAAAGAAAAGTTCCTAAGATAAAAATTGTAAATGTTATTAAAACTGGGTTAATCTTTAGAAAAAGTAAACAAATTGCTTATTGCATATTTATAAACTTTTTCCATTAAAGAGATTTTAATATTCTTTTTACTTCCTAAGTAAAAAGGAAGTATTGTAATTGCGAAAATTTTCAGACAGCATATTTCAATGAAATTATCCATTTTGACCGCTATCAAATGCAAGCTGATGATGTTTTTGCATGACATCTGTACATAATGACAGAATAAAAGACTCCTTTCCTCAAATATATATATATATATATATATATATATATATATATATATATATATATATATATAACTGCTTTAAAATGAATTCTGAAGAGAATTTTTTGTGGTGTCGTTAAAATTTTGTATATAGGACTGCTATAACATGTAGATGTGCACCTCGTATTTTGGTTGCCATCGGCCGCACCAAACGTATATAAATATATTTATATGTATATCCACTCTGTTACCTGGCTCAGTTATCTCTGTTTCTTTACTCTTATGTGTTTGTAAATTGTGCATTTTTTGTTTTAAAAATGATTGAATTATGTTGTTTTTTATCTTCTGGTTAAGGATTTTATGCCTTTAGGAAATCTGCAAGCAGTATTTCTAGAACTAGCAACAGTTTAAAAGCTGTTTAAGTGCGGTTAAGCCAAATTTTTAAATAACATGGTGGTCATGTTTGTTTACATTTGAAACAGCAGAATAGTAGATTTGTTGCAAATTTAGAGAGACTAAGCTTCGCAACAACACAGATAACACTTTCATTTATTATTGTGAATTAAATCATGCTTCCTTTCTAGAATTTTTTCGAGGAAATACATGTTTAAGATTTACTTCGTAATTTTTAATATAGATATTTTGAGTTTTTATGTATTTTTGCCTTGTCGAAAGTGAGAACTGATTTAATTGAATGAAAAATACCAAATTGTCTTTGAAAAACTATTTCTTTTTTGTTTTATTTGTTTAATTTCTTTTATTCATCATTTAAATTTATTTGAATGGAACATGTGGCAATGATGAGATAATTCTTCAAATGCTATAAATTGCATTCTGAGTTTTATGAACGAAATGTTACACTGTTAAGTGAACCTGGCATCAGAGTGTCACTATGGTAAACAAATATAGTGAATTTTAAAGGGTGCATTTATTCTATTGTGGTTTATGCGCTATCGGCGAACTAGATTTAGTTCACTCCAATACGTTTACATGAAATGCAAGAAAAAATGCATATAATTTAATATTCCGTACAAGGAAGTCATGTGGTGTACAGATCAGATTTTTTTAATCACTATATAAAAGGAATACATTTCAAAACATAGCTTAGGTGTGGGCTGAATATCAATTTTTATCCATCATAAAATGCATAAAGTCAGTATCTTTCATTTCTGTTTATGAAAGTTTACTATTCATGCTGAATGTGAAATTTTTCATTCAGATTTTTCTCAAAAACTGCAGATTTACGATTTGTTTAGTGAATTTTTATCCACCCAGAACAAGGACTATCTTTAATGCAGAGTTTAAACTATACTTGCAGGTATAAGTATATTTCAGCTATAAAATGCCTATTAACAACATGTTTCCTTGAATTTACATTTTTGGAGCATTTCTTGTCAACTTCTAACAAAGAGATTGGGAAAAAAATAATTTTATCTGCACGAGTTTTTAATTTTCCTTCCACTGTAGATGATAGTTGCACTTGAAAAACTATTGATTCATAAATCACACTGAAAGATTGATGAGCACTGTCACATCTCCTAAAAGGTCTTAATAATACAATTAGTTAAAAAGAAATAGTAAATATTAATTACAGTTATTATTATGTGCAATTAATAAATTTATTTTTTTGCTTATTTTCAGTTTCACTGTATGCTAATAATTTATCCAAAAAACATTTTTTTCCATAAAATGTCATGGTTTAAACCAATCCTTCAACTTATACATTTTTGTCTAAGATACACTTTTATTATTATGAATAAGCTTCAGCCTTGAACAGAATGCTGTCTGACAGCTCCATCAGAGAACCAGGTTAAGCTCTTTATCTCAGTGGGTGAATGGTTCTCAGCTCAATGCCTTACATAGTAGGATCTCCTAAGGTAATTTATTAGTATAAGATAATTTATTAGTCTCCTAAGATATATTTATTAGTATGTCTTGGTTTTCCAGATTTGAGTGCTGCACCTGTCTTGCACAACTTATATTTAGAACACAGAGAAAGATGCTATGCAAATAAAAGAAAAGATTCTTTTTGTTATTCTAATATTCTAAGCAGGCTAAATTTAAGGCATAATTTTTCAATTGAAAACTGCTGAAATTCTTTGAAAAATATTTTTATAATTTTAATGAAATTATATGCAAATTGTAGTATCTATTGCATAGTGTAACATGAAAGACCTCAGGCTGCAACGTTTTGCCTGAAAACTAAGGTTAAGGGGTAAGTCCATTTAACATTGAGTTAAATGGCTATCTCATCAAATTAACAAGATAGCCATTTATCCCAGTAGCCAGCTTGATGGCAAGCTGGCATTGGTTTTGCCAACTAATTTTTGTTACCAAATTCATCAAGAAATCACCAAAAGTTGCCAAACTTAGCCGATCCTTGTGTGACTATAACTGATCCAATCCCTACGTAACTTTGTATGTCTTTTAGCAATTTCGAGATATTGAAGCTACTGGGAATTTCTAGGTGGATAGGGGAAAACTATATAAAACCAGAGAGAGCATAAGTTTTCAGTTTAGAGTATTGTGAGAGATTACGGTGTTAGTTTACATGTTTGAGACTTTGTGTATTGCCTTGTGTTTACCATTCTTAGTAGTTTGAAATGGTAACTACTGGTTGTGCTTTGTTGTACTGAGAAGAGCTGTATAAATACTTTTGTGTGAAGAGCTCTGGAACTGCAAAGTGTCCTTTTTTTTTTTTTTTTTTTTTTTTTTCTTTATGAATTAGAAAATTAATTTCATTAAACTGTTATCAGTACTGTGTGTATTCAATCCATTACAAACCCATATGCATGTAACAATACAAAAAACTTTCATTCTAGGATATTAAGTTGGTTATATTCGATTTTTATGTGTTTGGAAGTTCACTATAATCGGATAAAATAACATTAAATCTGCAGGGAACCAACTGTATAGGACCAAAAAGTTTGTTATTTATATCCCAAGGGGTTCACTATAACAGTGTAAAATGCAAAAAGTTACTCAGAATTCTGATTGGAAGTTAAGGATGCAATTAGTTGAATTTGTTTTGTGTTGAAGACTTGCAAATACAACACTTATAATAAAGGTATATTTTTTTCTCATCTTCAATTTGTACTAGATTGTGGAATTGTACAAAACTTTCTGCAGGAAATTCTTGTTTGGTGTTCTGCAGGAAATTCTTGTTTGGTGTATACATAATTGTATTTCTAAAGTTATTTGTGAATTTCACTTAATTTACTAGAGTTTGACTTTTATAATACTTCATATGCCTAATTATTTTACTAACTGCATGTTAATCTTTGTTATGCACTTATTTAAATTTGATTGCCATTTCTGTGAAAAACTATTGCATTAATGTATTTTAATATTTCAACAGGAGTCAATAGCTTGTGTGGAATTATTGCCAAAATAACCCAAGGTATGCATGCAACATAGATTTTATGCAGTATATATGATAGGTTCATTTAATATATGTAATTTTCTCATTATTGTTATCAGTCTGTTTATTTGAATTAAAGAAGGATTCACTATTTAAAAAGCTTATTAAGTGTAACATTAATTGAATTATTACTAACTTTAAGTCGCATTTATGTGCTATGTGCAACAAGATCTTTTTCAGTAGCAGTTTTGTAATCATGGATGTATCATGTGTGTATTCTTTTTGCACTATGTTCGTATAAATACCTAGTTGTGAATCATTATTTTTCATAGTAGATCTTGCATGAAAGTATTTATATCATCTCCAAGTGGTTGAACTTAAATCTTAATTTGTAAAATTTGTTGATACTGCTTATGCAATATCCTTCTTTAGTGCATTACTTCATTAAGGGATGCTAGTTCTTCAGCCTAACAGTATATGAAGTAAATTAGTGTGAAAAGGGGTCCTGGAACCATGAAACAAATTTTCAGCACTAAGACTTTTTTCCTGCTTCTGTTTTTCATTTATAGTTAAAATGAAAAACAGAAGCAGTTATATTTATAGTTAAAATTTTCATTTATAGTTATGTTTTTCATTTATAGTTTCATTTATAGTTAAATACTTTACTTTCCAGTGAACTAACTGGTGACCATTTTTTCACTTTCACACAATGTACAAAGTTCCATGCTCTTGAAGGCAAAACCTCTGCCTTTCCTTCAGTTGATGTGAAAAAATAACGAAGAATACAAAAGAATGAACAATATCATGAAAGAAGTGTTGCATATTTTCCCCTTGATGGAAAGTTAAACATCGTCAGCATTTTGTTGGGGGAAAAAATAATGAAGGAATAATATCACAGAGTCAAAAGTAGTGTTAAAATCAAATATGGTGTATGTTATAAAAATATTGTTTTGAGTTTTGTATATATAATTTTAGTAAAATTGTAGTATGTATAATGCAATATGAAATGCTTGAGAGAACTGCCAGAAAAATAAGATTGCATTGGCAAGAATATTTAACATTGAGGTAAATGACTATCTTGATAATTGGCGAGATATCATCAAGTTGGCAGTGGTGACTAATTTTTGCCACCCGCCAAACATGGGGATCATTTGCCAACATTTTGGTCTGATTCTTGTATAACTGAACTGGGTATTGTAATTGAATAACAGTAATTGATCCCTGTGTGCAACTGCAACCATATCCAGCCTTAGATAAAACTTTAACTGTATATGCCATCCTGTAATTTTGTGAAATGAAGTGTACTAGAGACTTCTCAGCAGATGGGTGGAAACTGTATAAAACCAGAGAGAGCAACTGCTGTCAGTTGTTAGCTCAGATCGACTTTGGAGTATTGAAGTATCTGTGAGAGCTTCACCTTTTAGATGTGCTCTGCATTGTGTTGTGTTTAACATTCTTGGTAGTTTGTAGTGTAACTACTGATTGTACTCTGTGATACTGAAAAGAGCTGTATTAGTATGTTTTGTGGAAAGTTCCAGAACTGTAAAGTGCTTCTTTTCATAAAATAAATGTTATCAAGCTATTGTTGGTTCTGTGTACATTCAGTCCACTATGAACCCATATGCATGCAGCAATTTTTGATGTCTGAAGTGAGATTTTAACACATGAAAATTGTTATGAATTAACTCATGAAATTACCATAATAGATTGAATGCACAGAACAAAATCATTAAGAATTAGTGCTTTTTTTCCAACTGATTAAAAATTAAAAATGGTGAACAAACGTATTGCATGTTAAAAATCTGCCAGTTACATTTGCCAATTCTGCTGATTAATCTTCTGATTTTGGTGACTGATCAAGGTGGCACTTCATTGCAGAAGTGCTAGTAATCGTATAATTATGAAAATGACAGTATTTAAAATTGTTTTGATAAGTAATTTATTAGGTACACATTTCACTGATTCCTATTCTATCTTTTTTATTATTTCAGTATTAAATGTTCAACAAGCATTTATCATGTATATTCAACCAAGTTGTTATAAAATTCCATGGAACTATTTTTAATAGATGGTACTGTTCTGTTATCAGGGCAGAATCCAGAAATGTATGTATGGATGTATGTGTTCATGTATGCATGTATGAGGGCTATCCAGAAAGTAGATTACGTTTTGGAATAAAAAAATAAACAAAGTATAGGAAACAAATTTTATTATATACAGATGAAAGCCACACTCAAATACTACTTTTCTACATAGTCACCATACAAATTAAGGCATTTATCGTAGCGATGTACGAGCTTGGAAATTCCTTCGTCGAAAAATTCGGCCGCCTGCGCCTTCAACCACTTCGTTACCTCTTCTTGCAGCTGTGCGTCGTCATCAAAACGCTGCATAGCCAGCCACTTCTTCATTGCTGGGAATAGGTGGAAGTCGCTCGGTGCCAGGTCGGGACTGTACGGCGGATGAGGAAACAACTCCCACTTAAAAGATTCAAGAACTTTACGTGTGACATTTGCCTTGTGGGGCCGGGCGTTGTCGTGAATCAACAAGATCTTAGAGCTCAACATTCCTCTGCGCTTGTTTTGAATTGCTCTTCTGAGTTTTTGGAGAGTTTGGCAATACCTTTGAGAGTTTATTGTAGTGCCTCTTTCCAGGAAGTCCACCAAAATTACACCTTTTCTGTCCCAAAAAACAGTCGCCATCATCTTCCTTGCCGACATTGTTTGCATGCATTTCTTGGGTTTTTGGGGAGAACTTGTGTGCCCCCACTGCATTGATTGCAATTTCGTTTCACAGTTCGCTGATGATTTCGTGCAACAAACTTCGCGAAATTTGTGGAAAACTCAAAGAAAGTTCCGTTATTGTGAAATTTCGATTTTCACGGACTTTAGCATCGACTTTTTCGAGAAGTTCGGCGGTCACTATGCTGGGTCTCCCACTTCGATCTTCGTCGTGAACATTGGTTCGGCCATTTTGAAATCTTATGACCCACTGTCGCACTCCACCTTCAGTGATAATGTTGTCCCCATACACTTCACGAAGCTGCCGATAGATTTCTATCGGTTTACAGTTTTTTGCAGTCAGAAACCTTATTACTGAGCGCACCTCGCAGCTCGCGGGATTTTCAATTAACGCAGACATTTCAAACCGTCACAGTATCTGAACGGAGCACAGCACGAACCTCTCACTAGCACGGCTAGATGCAGACTGAGCTGCGCAACGCTCTGACCCCAAGATGGCCGCGCTAGCCCCGCCCCTAGCGGACACAGACGGAAACGTAATCTACTTCCTGGATGGCCCTCGTATATATGTAAGCTCAAATGTATGTGTATACATATACACATATATGCATATACACATATATGCACATACATACATACACACATGCATGCATTTTTTTCTCGGATTTGGAGCAATTGACAACAACACTTGATGAAGAATTGGACACAATTTATTTAGCCAGTATTGCACAGGAGAACTCCAAAATCACATTTACAGTCATCAAAATACTACTACAAACACGCTGAAACAATCAGCAACGCAGCCTTCAGGCTATAACAGTAAAGACAGCTTCACGGCAAAGTACCAGAGTGCAGCTCCCGACTCGGTTCGGTCGTTCTCGGAACTCTACATCCTCTCAAGACTTCAGGCTATCAGGTTATAACGGTGGAGAAATCTTCACGGCAAAGCACCAAAGTACAGCTCCCGACTCTCTTCGGTCATTCTTGGAACTCGGGTACTCTCAAGAACACTACAGCTCGCAATGCACAATACTTGCTACACTCACAATACTCATGACAACCAACTCGATACTATACTGACAATCAACTCGCTAGACGAGGCACTGACTGACTGATTAGATTAGACTCTCACTCACTGACTAACTCACACAACTATTAACAGACTGCTACTGCAGACATGGTTTATATAACTCTTGGGCTTCCTTTGAGAACATTCTGGTCCAAACTGGTAAGAATTCATTCTAGAAGGTTTTCCATCCGTCTGTCTATGGTATATCGCCAATTTTGTCACCAAATGTCCAATTTCTCACCAAATATAGCAATCCTACTTTCCTTTGCCATTTTCTGGCAATCCTAAAGCTGCCTTGCAGGGAAACTGTTTCATCGCTCCTTTACATTTTGTAACAATGGCCCCCTCCGAAGACTGCACGTCCCGAGCAGTACAATCCTTGGTCAAAAGCCAAATTCAATACAAACAAAATGTAATGAAAGAAACAAATAACATTGCAAAGAAATAAACATTTACACTCTGTAGTTTATTCGCATCATGCATACAGTTCATCACGGTAATTTTAGCAGTTGGTATATGCTTATTTATATCTATTTCATGAAAACCAATTTCGATGTTTGCATCAGAGTTATGAATAGAATCCGATTTTTTACAAACTTAAGTATCCTGCTTTAGAATTACAATCAAATCTGTGTCTGCACAATCTTCACTATGAGACTCACAGTTTGTGAAGTGGATGTATTTTCTTGCAATACTGGAACACCCTTCGTATATTGTGCACTATAAAAAAGAAAAAGGGACAGTTCTATATCTCCTGTTCTACTAGGCCGATTGATGAAATTCAACTTGCGTTTTTCATGTCACAAAAGCGAGACTTAGAATATATATTAGATTTATATTTAAACAAATTTAAATTTAAATTTTAACAAACACGTATAAAAGTAAAAAAGCAAATTTAAAGCCAAAATAAAGAAAAAAAGCCAAAATAATTTTTTTTTTAAAATGTGCAAACATATAAAAGATTTAATTCTCGAACTAATCTACAATATCATTTAAATTCAGAGCATAAGCAAATCAAGTGCAAAACCAATCCATGAAAATAAATTCACTAATTTAACAAATTAAAATTAAACCAAACAATTTTTTTAAAAATGCATAAGTGAATGACTGTTGAGTAGGCAGGAGACAGACTTATCAAGGGAAAGTTGCCTCCAAATCTAACTCTCCAATCATTCAATTCATGTTTCGTCATTCATGCAGGCAAAGGTAAAAGTCAAAACCAAAAGTAAAAAGAAATAAGAAATACCAATAAAGTGGTACCCTTAGAAATTAGCATTTAAGAATTAAAGTTCTAAAAGGAAAATACTAATGAAGTCTTTTGAGAAACAAGCAAGTAAAGTCAAGTATTAAACTTTTTTTTAAAAAATTAAATTTTTTTAAAAAATTAATTTTTTATAAAAAATAAAAAATAATCTAGAAACCAATGTATTTTAGAAACCCTTGTCTACAGAAACCTCCCTGACACGAATATGCATATCAATAAAAAGAAACTAAAAAAGAACTAGACATATCCATATAAACCAATAAGAAACAAAAAGAACTAATTCACAATTTTTAAAAAACAAATATATACTTAAAAATATAATTTCATATTTATAAAATACTTAAATACTACATAAAAAATTTTAAAAAATACTTAAAGTAAGTAAATAGTAAGTTTTAATTCTAACTTACCTACTATATGAGTGTTGGGGTCTGCAAAAGTGTTTTTAAAGAGAAGTAAGTGTGTTCTTCAAATTATACAAATTATATACAGTGTGTCACAAAAGTGATGGGACACTTCTGCTTTACAAAAGGAAACTGTAGTAAAATAAATTTAAAAAACATGTAAAAAGTTTTTGTGGGTGTGTTTCAACTTAAATTTAGCAACAATTATTACATAACATACATTTCCCCAAAATATTAAAATATTAATTTAATAAAAATACAATTGTTTAGAACGGAGCAAAAAATGGCTCACATAAGTGATGAGACACTTACTTTTGCATCAAATATTTATCCAAAAATTTTACTTTTTAAAAGGTTTTAATATTTTATTGGATTTCCTTTTACTTTTAAAACATGATTTAACCTTCTGGGGATAGTTTTGTCTAATTTTTTTGTGATTTCTGGAGTGATTTTACCCTATTCTTCTTGAAGCACCGATTTTAATTGTTGTTTTGAAAAAATGGTGTGTTTGCGAATTCTTGATTCCAATTCTTGCCAAATATTCTGTATGGGATTTAAGTCTGGAGATTGTGGTGGTGTTTTCATTATTTAAGGGCAGTTATACAGCAGCCAGAGTCTAACGTTCAAAGCAGTGTACTGATACATTATACTGTCAATAAAAGCAAGATTACCAACTCCAGCGGACGATATACACCCACATACCATAACTCCTCCTCCACCATGTTTTACTGTTGGCACCAAGTCCTGTTTGCGAAATTCTTCCCTGGGTTTTCTCCATACCAAGATTCTACCGTCAGAACCAAATATATTAAATTTACTCTCATCAGCAAATATAACTTAATTCCAGTAATCAGAATTCTTATTTATGTTGGATTTTGCGAAAGCCAGTCTGAGTTTTCTATTCTTTTCACTCACGAAGAATTTTTTCCTGGCTGCTCTACCGTGATATCCAGCAGATCGAATTACTCTTCTAATAGTCTCAGGATTAATAATTACTTCATATAATGCTTGTAAATCAGCAGCAATTTTAGGAGCACTCATTCTTGGATTTTTTTTAAAATTTCGAACGATAATTCGTTTTATTCCATTGGATAGCTTTGATGTTTGGTCAGGTCTTTCTGAAACATATGATTCTTTTTATATCGTTTAATGATATTGAAAACTGTTGAATGACTCAAGTTAACTGTTTCAGCAGTTTCTCTAATAGATTTTCCACGTTCAATATGCAAATTAATAACTAATTTTCGGATTTCAGGCAAAGTTTCTTTTTGTTTAGCATTCATGGTTGCACAGAGCTAAAAAAATAAAAATTCCGAAACAAACTGGAGAGAAATACTGCAGATGATTTTATAAATTATTGCTAATTGCTTTTGAGTAAAAATAAGAACCCCCAAAAATATTTTTAATGCTTACTTCAGACGATTTTTGTTGCGTAGTACGTAGTAGTATCTAATGGTATCCCATCACTTATGTGAGCCATTTTTTGCTTCGTTCTAAACAATTGTATTTTTATTAAATTAATATTTTAATATGTTGAGAAAATGTATGTTATGTAATAATTGTTACTAAATTTTAGTATGAAACACATCCACAAAAAATTTTATATGTTTTTTTAATTTATTTTATTACGGTTTCCTTTTGTAAAGCAGAAGTGTCCCATCACTTTTGTGAGACACTGTAGATGGCACTTATGTAGGTAAAGTTGAGTGTCAAGCTGCTATCTTTGTTATATTAAAAATTTTTTACAAACATTAAAATATAAAAATAAAATTAAAAATTAAAAATCCTAAAGGTAGTAATTATCAGTTATTTAGGGAGTTAAGTAGCTGAGCCAATCAAGAGATGTAAGTTTGCTTGAAGTAAAATAAAGTTAAGTGGTATTGTGAATTAAAAAATGTAAACTGTTTGTAATGTGAAAAGACTTCATTAGTATTTTCCTTTTAGAACTTATAATTCTTAAATGCTAATTTCTAAGGGTACCACTTTATTGGTATTTCTTTTTACTTTTGGTTTTGACTTTTACCCTTGCCTGCATGAATGACGAAACACGAATTGAATGATTGGAGAGTTAGGTTTGGAGGCAACTTCCCCTTGATAAGTCTGTCTCCTGCCTACTCAACAGTCATTCACTTATGCATTTTTTAAAAAATTGTTTGGTTTAATTTTAATTTGCTAAATTAGTGAATTTATTTTCATGGATTGGTTTTGTACTTGATTTGCTTATGCTTTTGAATTTAAATGATATTGTAGATTAGTTCGAGAATTAAATCTTTTATATGTTTGCACATTTTAAAAAAATTTTTAAAAAAATTATTTTGGCCTTTTTCTTTATTTTGGCTTTAAATTTGCTTTTTTACTTTTATACGTGTTTGTTAAAATTTCATTCCTTGCAGCAATGGCGCAAAGAATATTTAATTACATTTGTATTTAAATTAAATTTATTTAATTAAATTCAATTTATTCTTATGAAACTATTAGATTTATATATAGCTTTGTTCTAAGTTAGGTACTTTGACACAAAATTGGACTTTTTATGAAATGACATGCCAATTTATTTCCATATTTCGATTATACGACTCAAATTATGCCTCGATATTAAACTTTGTAATTTTTGGTGAGAATTTACAAATTTTTCAATTTGCACCAAGAATAATTCACTTGGTGAACTTCTTAATTTATAGCAAACTATTTTCCTTTCCTTTTTCTTCATTGTCCACAAGCAGGAAAAAAGTCATCGTTCATTATTTCAAATTATTTTAACAGAGTACATTAACCACATTTGGCATTATTATCACTTATAACAAATATGCCAAATTTAAAAACATGCCAATATGTAAATTCACGTATATCCTAGGAAATTTTGATTAAAAAAATGCTCTTAATTTTTTGCAGGTATACTTAAAAATACCTGCAAAGAAGATGGTAAAAATTTTATAGGTTATAATTCAAACTTTTTTTCAAAAAAATTCATAAAAATTATTTTAAAATACAAATTTTAAAGATAAAGCATAAAAAATTGGTGAATTTTATTTGGAATGAACCTAAATTTTGAATTCTGGAAGAAGGGAATCAAGTAAGTTTAATTTTTTTTTAAAAAAAGAGAGAGATTAATGAATATATGTCAAATTCAATTAACATCGAGGGAGTTAAAATTCTGAGAGCTAATTTTTTAAAATTTACTTGTGAGATTTTTACAAATTTTGGCACTTTGACATAATTTGAGTCGTAGAATTAAAATATGGAAAAAAATTGGCATGTCATTTCAGAAAAAGTCCGATTTTGTGTCAGAATACCTATATTAGAACAATGCTATATATAAATCTAATACATATCCTAAGTCACACTTTCGAGACATGAAAAATGCGGGTTGAGTTTCATCAGTCGGCCCAGTAGAATGGGAGTTACAGAACTGCACTCCCTTTTTTTTTTTTTTTTTTTTTTTTTTTTTTTTTTTTGTGCTTCTCCTATCTCTGCATCAACTGAATTTTCAGATGGTTCAGTACTTGCTAAGTGCAACTTTATAACTATCAGTTTCTACGAACTTAACAGTCGCATTTTCACTTTCTTCCACTTCTACTTCATGCGCTTGAGAATTAAAAGCTTCCTTCCCATCTTTTATTTCTTCATGCTTTCGTTCTTTTTCTTTAAATCTGTTAGATGTTTCATCCATCATGTCTTTATCTTTCTCAAACACTTCACCAGCCACTTCCTTCATTTCTTCATCCTTTGGTTCTTCAGATGCAACATCTGTCATTTCCACATCTTCTTTTATGGCTCCACTTTCATCTGTTTGAGTTGCTCTCACAGCTTTTCTTGTCCTGCTTTTATTTCTTTTTGACACGATTTAATTTTGATCAGTAACTCTTTTTGTCCAACCTACATCTCCTCATATTCTGCATTCAGTTCTTCATATCCGGTATTTAACTCTTCATTTCCAGTTTTCGTCTCTTCGAGTCTGCCTTTTATCTTGGCTAAAAAGTCCATCAAAGCCTTCATTTCCTCTGCCATGGCTTTCCTGCAGGCAGGTCACTTTTGTTCACTCGCAAACCCCTCTCGTGACACCAGTTGTTGCGTTTTTTTCACGCGATCACAGACTTGGAGTGATGAAGAATCAGACAAAATTTATTTAGCTAGTATTAATCAGGACAGCTCCAAAATCATGTTTACAGTCATCGAAAAACTACTACAAACACGCTTTCAGGCTGTTGGCTATAACGGTGAAGACAGCTTCACGGCAAAACCTCAGAGAACAGCTTCTGACTCAGTACACTCATTCTCGGAACTCCACGGACTCTCAAGACTCCAGCCTTCAGGCTATAACGGTGAAGACAGCTTCACAGCAAAGCTCCAGAGTACAGCTGCTGACTCTGTTCGGTTGTTCTCGGAACTTAACGTACTCTCTAGATTCTCTATGCTACAGTTCGTGATGCACTCGCTGGACGAGGCACTGACTGACTAGACTAGACTTTCACTCGCTGACCGACTCGCTTGACTATAACCTGACCACTATTCAGTGTGTAGGCAGGGCTTTTGGGCTGCCTTCGAGAACATTCTGGTCCAAAGTGGTAAGAATTTGTTTTAGAAGGTTCTCCATCCGTCTATGGCATATTGCCAATTTTGTTGCCAAATGGATGAGTTCTCGCTAAATATGGCAACCTTACTTTCGTTTGCCATTTTCTGGCAAACCTAAACCTGCCTCGTGGGAAGGCTATCTGACCAAAGCTGGGCATTTTGTAATAGTATGTTTCTGAATCCGGTCATGATAACAGAACAGTACCTAGTAGACATATATAGATTGTTTATGATAGAATGTAATTTAATTGATGCAAGGTTTAATTTCATACTGCATTCTACTTATGTGAGCATGTAATAATTTTTAGGTGCTGGTCAGCTTGGTGGAACTGTAGGCCGTCTTCAGAAAGGGCTTATTCACTTAAATTTAAGTCGAACTGGGCTCACTGCCAAAGGCATCAATACTTTAGCTCATGCTCTGTCCTTAAATCGGGCAATGCCATCTACACTCACATTCCTCAGTCTTAGTGATAATGTCTTCAAAGAAGATGTCAATGTAAATAGTTTTATTATTTTTCCTGTTGGTTTGTTTGAATGTATCTGTAACTGTCACTTTTTTAAATTAATGCAGTATTTTTGTATTGTGCCATCTTTAAAGTGTTTTTGTAAATATCTTGAACTTTAATAATTTTATAAGTATTTTGTAAAGTGAATGTAATAAACTGTGCATTTCTGTTTTCCAAAATGTTTCTGTCTTACGTCTATATATTGTGTATTATATTCATAGAAAAGTAATGTATTGTTTCTTTAATCTTTTAGAATTTATATAATTTTTTGGCTCAGCCTAATGCATTGACACATCTAGATTTATCAGGTACCGAATGTGCTTTAGACACAGTGAGTAGATTGTTTTTTATTTATATGTATTTCATATATTTTAATCCACGTAGAAACAAAATGGAATGTTTATGTATGTAAATTGGCATATATACCAGATTTGTTTGTAATATTTGACTGTATTCCATGTTTGATAATTAGTTTACCATAAGAAAATTAATGTCATTGTGAATGTTTTTTTTCATTTGTTAATTTTAGTTAGTTAATTTATTTCATAAATATTAACAGGAACATGAGATAATTTATGGAAATATGTATTAAATTCATTAAAATTTTCTGCCATTGAAAAAATATGATGTTTCAGCTATAAAAGCTGCTGTAACATTACTGAAATAATATACTTTATTCTTTATTATTATTATTAAATTTCTAATGCATGAAAATCTTCGGAAATTTGTCCTTGGACAGAAAAATATAGATAATAGAAGTAATAAATATAGAGGTAAAAACAGAACTTTAACAGAATGTTCTCCTTATCTTGTTGATTTATATTTTGATTTCACTCTGAAGACTATTCTTATTACTAATCACAGATATTGTAAATAAAGTATTTTACTTTTTGGTGCACCAAAAGAAAAATTATGTAATAAATTTTCTTTTCGTTTTTCATTAAATTTAGGTAATTAGTGCATGCTATTGCAGTATGGCTTTTATGAAATTTAAATTTAACTTTTACTAAAAGTAAGCAAAGCTGTGTAATTGAGATGTTCATGATATCATATTATTGGCATCACAGAAAAAATTAGTGAATTAATAAAAATTAGCAATAAAAAAGTTATTTATGTAACAGTTTGTTATTTTCTTTCTTTTTTAAGCAATCTTTATTTTCATTTAAAACTCTGAGCTTGGTTTTTGATTTTTTCCCCATATATTCAGTATTTCTGTTTAAATTATTGCAGGGCATAAAAATTATATAATTTTTTTGAATTAATGAATTTGAATGCAACAATTTAGCTTTCGTATTTCATTTAACATACCTGCTGGGGAGGAGTTTTTCTTGGAACCGCAATGTTTTATTTTGGAAATAGTATATAAACATTGAGAGCAAAGTATTTTTTTGTGATTTGGTAAAAAATTGTTGTATGTTTTTTTTATGTGTGAATCATATGCAAGTATTAAATCACATGCAAAGGGTAGGACTTGTATCTTCCATAAAATGGTGTAAGCAGGCAGCATGAAAATGTAGCGAATGTATTTTGTACTTTTGTGTAGAATACTCCCCCCCCCCTTTTTTTTTTTTTTGTAAAAAACACATTATGAAAACATGGAATAAAAACTTTGGCAAAGTAAGTAGTAATTGAGAAAATTTGGTCACTGTTTATTAAAAAATAATAAATAAAGTTTTTTGTTTCTACATCAGATTTAATAAAATTGTTAGATTAGAACAAGTGGGAAGTTAATTAATAATTTCAAAATTTCTGTTTGTTTTATTCATGCCAGTATTAATTTTAAAACAGTCAGTAAACCTGATGGTGGTTCATGCATGGTTTATCCATGATACCACATTTTTCATAAAATGTACACTGCACAAAAAAAAGGGAGGACAGTTCTATATCTCCTGTTCTACGGGGCCGATTGATGGAATTCAAATTGCGTTCTTCATGTCTCGAAAGCACAACTTAGGATATATATTAGATTTATATATAGCTCTATTCTAACATAGGTATTTTAATGCAAAAATCAGACTTTTTCTGAAATAACATACCATTTTTTTCCCTATATTTCGAATCTGCGACTCAAATTATGCCTAAATATGAAATTTTGTAATATTTGGTGCAAAATTTACGGAGAAATTCACAAATTTATGTTGCTACTTTTTTTTCAGTTTGCGACAAGTATAGTTCACTTGGCGAACTTCTTAATATATGGCAACCTATTTTCCTTTCCGTTTTTACATCATGTGTAAGGGGAAGTCACAATCATTCCTTTTTCAAATAATGTTCTTTATATTATATTTTTAATTATAATTATTATTATTTTAAGTAATTTTTTCTTTTCCAAATTTCACTTTAATTGTTTAAGTTGCATGGTTTCTTTCGAATAACTCTTTTAAAAACTTTTATTTACCCACTCAAACTGCATAGTTTAAATAAAAGGTGCATCGTTTATTTTTTTCAAATAGTACTTTATAATTTATTCATAGTTATTATTTTACTTAATTTTTAAATTTTTATACTTTCATTTTAATTATCTGTGTTGTATTGCCTCTTCAGATAATTGTTTTAAAATTTTCTATTTATTCATTCAAATTGAGCATTTAAAATATATGTATTAATATAAATTTCCAGAATTTGATTTTATTTATTTGAATTGCTTTTTTTTCGGAATAATACTTTGTAACCCAGACTATGATGTGTTTGAAAACTGCATATATTAAAAGAGAAAATACAGTAAAACACAGTTAACACGTCTTTCAATGTTCCATTCAGAAAAGATATATACAGTTAAAAATCGTTAATCTGGACCTCAAAGCTACAAACTTTCTGCGCATAATGCGTTGACGCATGCGCGTAATACCTGTACGCATGCGCGCTTAATGTATAACGGACGGTATAAGCTAAGTTAAAATTATCTAATTATATATTTCAGTTATGTTGCAGATTGCGTTGTTCCTTAATCTTCGAATTGGATCTGGCTTATTATTTTTTGCAGAATGTTAGGGCAATTTTATAAAAGTAAGTTCGAACTTTCAATTATGTCAAATAGAATTTCCGATCCTGGATCTACAAAGGGAAAGCATATTACGATGTCCATCAAACAAAAAGTGGAATTGCTGCAAAAAATGGACAAAGGCTCCTTTGTTTCTCTAACCATTCCGAAATCTGTTTACTAATTTCACGCTGCTCTGCACAGGGGGGTGGGACGTCGCGGCACGCAATGAACTGGAAGTTGATCTGTCAGCACTATCCTTATCTTCAGGGCAGATGTTTTTATTTTATTCGGCTTATAATTCCTTACTAAATGTAGTATTTCATCTCGATGTACTCCGTCTTTGATATGATTTAAATCAAATTCTTCGTCATTATAAATATCACGAATACAAATCAAATAGTTTTATGGTTGCAATTTTCTTTCGACTATGTGTAATGTATGCTTTGAAATGTTTAATAAAGTAAACAAATAAATATTAAGCTTTTTTTTTTGTTGTTGTTGTTGTAAATTTTGATACCCTTTAGATCATAATTGTTCTTTATTTCATAAATTACGGTTTCATATTTTTAATTTTATGATTTCTGTATGGCATCTTACCAGATTTAAACTGATGATCCGGAAAAATCGATAATCCGGAATTGCCGAAAACCCGACGAGTCTGGATTAAAGACTTTTGACTGTATAAATAAAAGAGATGTATAACCGACATTTTAACTTAGGATGACTTGCATACACTACTTTAAACAGTTTTATCATTGTGCCCATTGCTTTACACAGTTTTATCCTACATTTGGCTTCTTAAAATGTTATTCATATTTTAGTCAAATATTTTATTTTTGAAATTGCAAGAATCAAATATCATAAGATTTAAAAGTTTTTAATTAAAAAAATACAAATACTAAATTTTAGAGAAAAATGTATTTTTTCTTCACTTTTTCTGCTTCATTCTTGCTTTTTTTCTTTAGGCATTCTGCAAGTATATTAAAAAGCATCCAACTTTTCGAAACATCTTGGTATTTCTGACAATCATTTTAAATAAAGTTAGTGCCTTCCATTTCATAAAGACCCACAAACGGCCGAGCGGTAAAGTCGTTGAGCACTGGTAGTTCACTCCGGGTTTTGAATCCCGGTAAACGGGCTGGTTGCATGCGCGTTTTCATGGATTTTCTAATGTGTAACGTGTATGCCAGCTGGTTCCCCTTAGAAAGTTCTTCATGAAGGCATCCTTCCTTTTAGGCAGATAGCCCTGCTTTGCCGTAACTTAATAATCCGATTCATCAGTATTTGGTTAGAGCCTTTATCAGTCTTTAGAGGCTAAGCATTTTGAACGTATGAGATGAAAGGAAAAAATGGTTTCATCAAGAGGTTTTGGTTTATTTAATTATGATAAAGCACACTATGGCTATCTGCCTAAGGGAAGGGATGCCTTCGTGGAGGACTTTCTAAGGGAAACTGGCTCGTATACACATTACACATGGGGAAAACCACGAAAACGAGCAACCAGCCCGTTCGCGGGATTCGAACCTCAGCCGAAATACCAGTGTTCAGCAACTTTACTGCTCGGCCGCTGTTTCATCAGAAGGGGGGGGGAACGTCTTTAGGTGACATCCACATACATCACTGGATAAACTCCTGAATCTTCAAGTAATTCGACTGAGAAATCATGGGATTCTCTGTTTATGATATGATATGATGTTCTATAACATAATTTAAATTTATACAATCGTATAGTCTAAAACCAGTCACTCTTCACTTTAATCTGCAATGATATCGTTTTTGTCTTTTCTGTTAACACAAGCTCAGTTGATGGTATTTGCTGGTGTACACATCCAAGTGTTTTCTCTTTGAACACCTAAATTCTTTGAAGTATCCTGAAAGTATATTCAAAAGCGTCCAACTTTTTGAAACATCTTGGTATGTCTGACAGCCAAATTTCCATGCAAATTTTTGCTTACTTTTCTCCCTAATTTTCTTCTTTCCTTCTACAGTTATTTTCAGTGCTCACACAAGAAAATTAAGATTTTTTTTATTGCTAGACTTCCATAAATTTTGCATTCTTTACAAATTTTTTAAAATATCAATTGCATTTCAGCTGAAGACAGCTTTTAATTTTCTAGGCATTTTAACTATAAACAAAGTTTAAAGCAAAGTCCAAAGGATAAATAGTTTAATTAAAAGATTTTTTCCTAAATGACAAAGAAGTAAAACAATCCAGCAGTGTTTATTCTGTACTACCGAGAGACCCAATTATTATATCTGCTGCAAACAATCTAAATCATATTAAAGATCATGTTTTTTATACAATTTATAACAGGAGAGAAAATTAGCTTCTTAAAACATTCTTTCTAAGAGGATTAATGTAAAAATTAACATTTATATTGTATTTTTTATAGCTGGGATATCATCCAAACTGTCATCCTCCTGTTTTCTTAAAAACATAGTGAAAATAAACATCAAATGGTCTTTCTCAGTGTTAGACAATTCAAATTAAATGCAGTTAACGTAAAGTAACAGACGATAACACGGCGAAGATAAAAATTTACTCTTACAAATATTTTTTAAAAAAGGAAAAAAGAAAGAAATTTTTAAAAAAGTTAAAAATTTGAATAAATCATCTATAATTTAAAAAAATAGCTTTTCATGCAGTATTATTAAATATTTATTACGCATCACTGAGGGGGGAAATTTCATATAATTAATTCTCCATAAAATTTTATTTGAAATTTAAGATTAAAAATGGGTGTGGCAATTCACTGTAACAAAAATCCATAAACCACGTTTGGCGTTATTTTCGCTAAAAAAAATGCCATATTTAAAAACGCAAAAATATGTAAATTTGTGTATATATCTTCGAAAATTTTGAATAAAACAAACTATTTTTTTGCAGGTATGCTTAGAAATACACCTACTTTAAGATAATGGTAAAAATTTTATAGGTTATAATTCAAAATTTTTTTCAAAAAATTTATAAAAATTATTTAAAACTAGAAATTTTAAAAATAAATCTTAAGGTGAATTTTATTTGGAATGAACCTAAATTTGAAAAAGTGAAAGGAAGTATAAAAATAATTTAATAATAAAAGAGGTATTAATAAATATATACCAAATTCAATTAACATTGAGAAGCTAATATTTTAAAAACTACTCATGCGATTTTTACTAAACTTGGCAGCCTGGCATAATTTGAGTCGTAAAATTGAAATACGTAAAAAAAAAAAAAAAAAATGGTATTTTATTTCAGGAAAAGCCCTTTTTTGTGTCAAAATACCTATGTTAGAATAGTGCTATATATAGATCTAATATATATCCTAAGTCGCGCTTTCGAGGCATGAAAAATGCAATTTGAATTTCCTCACTCAGCCCAGTAGAATGGGAGATATAGAACTGTCCCCCCTTTTTTTTCCGCAGTGTACGTTACAGAACATTGTAGCATTAGGTGCCTGTGCATCTTGAGGAACCTAAAGTATAATGTTGTGAATGTGCACAAGGCTTAAAACTAGGATGAGATAAATATAGCTAGCTCATAATGGCAGTTAATGTGTTAATTAACCATCATGCAAGAGTAGATAAAAAAAAAGGTTACAAGGGTAATAAAGATTATTTATTAACAATAGACAGAAAATACAAAATAAAATTAAGATGCTTAAGTTTTCTGCATAATCACCAAATCTATTTAGACATTAATCTGAGTGCAGGACCAACTTGTTTAACCCAGCTTTGTAGATTTCACGTTCCTGCCCACTGAGCCAGTTCTCAGTGGCTGTTTTCACATTGCTTTCTCAAGAGAACCTCATTTCAGATAAATGTTTATTCAGTTTTGTAAAAAAGAAAATAGTCACTGGGTGCTGAACTTGAGTTATACGAGACGTGACTCATATCAACTTTCCACTGAAACTTTTGCAGCAATTCTTGAATTTGGCGAGCAGTATGGAGTCGGGCACTGCCATGCAGGAGGATGGCACCATCTCTCAACATGACAGGGTGCTTGCATCGGATGGCTTCACATAACCTTTTGTAAGTGGCACAATAACGATATGTAACGATATGGTCACACTTTAGACATTTGATCAGGACAATGAATCACGGCTTTCATCTCCATGGAGACCACTGTTCTCAACATCTTGCCAATTCAATCCCTCTGATGCATTTTCAAACTTATATTACCTGCACAACCGCTGCTAGACAACTAGTGCCATATGATTACATTCTGGGGATAAATAATTCCCTCCACAATAATTGCTTTTCAAATGATGATGCTTGTATAACCTTTTTTTGGGAGGGGATCCACCTACATAATTTTAAAATTGAGTGATTTTCAGAAATAAAGTTTGCTATAAAGTGAAGTTTTATTTTTTGATTTAAAGCTAATAAATATGAGAGTGAGATGTGGCTTATTTTCAGTGTTACCACTGTTTCAGGTTTTTGGTGCTTTACTTCGTGGTTGTACACAAAAATTAGCTGTTTTAAACTTGTCCAGGAATCAGTTCTCTGCCAAAAAGTCAAAAGAAGTGAATGTTCCACCTTCATTTAAAGCATTTTTTTCAAGCACTGTTGCTTTAAAACAGTTAAATGTGTCAGGAAATAAACTCCCTGTTGAAGCATTAAAGTGAGTATTATTATTATTATTGCTTTTTTTTTTCCAAATATGTGTTAGGTCATTCATAATGCATTTATTTGTGTTGCATTTTGTGCATACGTTGTAGCATTGTAACGTTTTAACTTGAATCAGATACCACCTTTTATGTAGGCTAGTTAGGCTCTGTATTTTTAGGCAAGTTTTTGTCTGCTTCTGTTTGTACTCAGTAATATAGGAAAATTGATGACTCATATCTTACTAATGGGGGGGGGGAGTATTTGATTATCATCCCATTGACTGCAAAAGTTGACAGAGATCCCACCAAATTGTTTATGCGGAATTCTGATGGAACTGACACCTTTTTATTTAATATAAATTAACCCTCTTTGTTTTTGCACTTCAAAAAAGGCTTTCATTCAATTCTACAATTTTGTTAGGCATTCCAGTTTTATTAGAAATTTGTTTCTTTTGCTATAAGTACAAACTTCCCACAAATAATTGTTTCATTAGATTGCTTTTTTGCCCCTTATTCATCTGACCATATCATGACCATTAGAAAAAGTATAGAAGGCTGATTTCAAATTTAAAAAAAAATTTTTTTTCTAAGTGCAAGAAAAAAATGAGTAGTAACAGTTAATATAACCTTGTCCATAAAAACAAAACATATCTTATTGAGAATCAATTGGAAATATGCCAAACAAACAAAAGTACAGATATTATAATTGCATTATTACAACACACTTATTCATATCTGGCACTAAATCGGGCTGCTTGGCAATAGTCTCACAGTCAATGGGATAGTAAGTAAGTTACCAAAAAACTCCTATTTTATTCATATGAACTTGTAGGTTATACTGGAAACTACACAAATAAAGTGCTTCTTGTTGTAAAAGACAAAGTAACTTAAACAGAGCTTCTTAACTAATACATTTTAACTAAAACTCAACTGCTTAGACATCAGATTCTTGCCAGATCTTGATCTAAATATTAACAAAATAATTAGAATTTTCTGGTTTCTTACTTCTCATATTCACAGCCAGGACCCAAAACTATCACAGAGGCATTAACATGTGAGTGTAATTAGCGAACTCTGAGTCTTGGAAATGAATTGACAAAAGTTTGTCATATATAAATATTTTTCCAAAATGAAATGTGCATTGCTGCCTTCTAAAAGTCTTGTTTGGCCAAACTAGAACAGAACTTAGATTGTACTGTAATTAATGTATTTTAGCAAGTTCAGTGAAAAGCAGAAATGCTAAGTAAAGTTTTATTATACTAATAACAATTCAGCATAAGAAAAAGTAAATTTAAAAGAAAGTGCATAGTTTTCATATGTAGGATTATATATTGAAAAATGTAAACATTGATATTTAGAGCATAAATTTAAAATTACTTTTAGTATGAAATATCTAAACCTCTTAGTAATTTCTATTAAACTAGCTATCATTTAACAACGTATTGATCAGTAACAGTTATAAAAATACTAATATATAAAAATTCAAAACATTATCTCACCTAAAGGAGCAACTTTATTTACATTCTATTCTAGTTAAGATGTTTTTGAAGATGATCATAATTTTTATTTAATTTAATATATGTTTCTTAATTTCTTAACATGATATTTTGTAATAAGCAGGGAACATGCTTTGCGCTTTTGAACGTCAAATACAGAAATGCCATTGAGAGTTTATTAATGTAATGAGCTGTTACATGCTCATTTTTAATAACTATTAATCTGATAAGCACATTTTGTTTTTTAAACTAAAATTCTTTCAAGGTTTATGGAATTGGAAATTATAATGAAAACCTAATTTAAGTATGAGAATATTATGCTGATAATTTAAAAGGGCAAAAATTATTATATTGTAAATTTGTATTGTTTTAAATAATTAGTATTTTTTATTCTAGAGCAATGCTTCTCGGCCTTGCTTGTAATGAGATTGCTACTGATATTTCACTTGACCTCAGCAACAATGAACTCAAATCTCATGGTGCACTAGTCCTTGAATCATGCCTTCCTGGAATACGTTGTCTTTGTAGTCTTGATATCAGTGATAATGGTAATTAAGATATATTTCTATAATAATTTCGTTTTTGATAGTTTTTTAAAATATTTTTAATTTTTTAAATTTTTTACCAAATAAATATTGATGTTTCATTGTAAGGATTTCTGTTCTTTGCTAAAAGAGCTTTCAGTTTGATAACTTGTAGTGTTTCTGTAGTGTTTCTTTTTCATGTGTGTTATGTTAAAGATAACTCAGTTTCTTATCAAAAATCCTCAGCATTCTTTTGTTTTAGCGTTTTTTGTTAGTTAATTAACCAAGCAAAATTTTATAAACAATGCCGCATATAAATCTATATGAGTTTTGTATCCTTGGCTTGTATAATAGTTATTTAAATTTTACTGTTTTTTTTTGTATAACCTGATTTATATATTTATATTTACATACTATATTAATATGAATTAGCATTCTTTATTCATAAAAAACAAATTTAAAGATAGTTAAAAATTAAATTTAAATTGTGAAATTTTAATTGTAAACAAATAAATGATTAATTATTGCTGCAAACTAATCTACAATATCATTTAAATTCTGAAAGCATGTGTAAATAACTCCAGGTATCAAAATCCATGAATAAATATAATATTCCAAAAAATTTTCTTAAGCCTAAAAAATTAAAAAATGCATAAGTGAATAATTGTTGAGCAGGCAAGAGACAGACTTATCAAGGGGAAGTTGCCTCCAAACCTCTTCAATTACTCAATTCGTGTTTCGTCATTCATGTAGGCACTACTTATATTAATATTATATTTACATATTTAAATTATTTCCATACAATAATGAAGTAAAAAAACTTAAGAATTTAAACATCAGTTGCTATGTGCCATATTTACATACAAAATTTTAAGTTGCTTGCATTGTGTAAATATTTCTAAATTCTGAAGTGTCTTGTAAACGTCACATATATTACATTCATAGAATAAAATATTAAATGATATTCATTACAAGAAGGTTAATACTCAAGCATTTTCTAAGCAATGTGCTGACATAGTTTATGTGCTTTTAATGTTTGAAATAAAATGTTCTGTTTCATTGTATCAAATATGATACAATAGCCACCAGTGACACTTCTGTCCCATATCACATTTGATACTATAGGCCCATAGAAGGAAACTAAAGTATATCATATATAATACACTAGAAGCGATGAGTTTAAGCTAAATAATAGTTTAGATATATGGAAGACTAAAGAAATTAATGTACGTTTTTTCTGCTATTAGGATTTGATGTCGATTTAGCCAATATTGTTACTTCTGTAGCCAAAAATAAGTCTATCAAACATCTGTCACTGGGGAGGAATTTTGTCAACATCAAGCCAAAGTGAGTTAACTCTTTCATTAAGTGTTCTTTTGAAAATAACATATGCATATAGTACAATTGGAAAAAAATTAAAATTAGTTCAAGGATAAATTATAATTAGTTCAAGGAAAATAATTAAAATATAAACAGTAATGTGAACCTAAATTACTTTATGCAACTTTTTCTTTTTAGATATATGACTCGTGTAATGGATTCCATAGTGCAGCTTATTCAAGAGGAAGATACAGTATTGGAATCCTTATCTCTCGCAGACTCAAAATTGCGTAGTGATGCATATGTTGTAATAAATGCTCTTGGTAGTAACCAGTGTCTCACAGCTATAGATATCACGTATGTATTTTATAGTGTTAATATCAGATTTCTAGGTTATTACTGTGTGTTCAGCCAATATTAATTAAAAAAATTACAAACTGGTGGCCTTAGATTTTGCAAGGGTCATCTCATTTGGTTGTTTAAGCACACTGCAGTGTAGTAGACTTTCCCTTATCTGGCTGTTCTTTAATTGGATCACCTCTTTAGCCTGCTGTAGTTAATTTAAGTATAAAAAACACAAAATAACCACAAAAAAAAGTACAAAAATTAAAATTCTATGTAGCATAAAGAATTAAAAATTCCATAATTGTACATTTTAAATACAAAGTAAAAAATAAATAAACTTTTTTTAAAAAAAAGAAACACTTTGTGCATTAATGGTTTATTATTTATTTCAAAAATAAAAGGTCCCAGAATATGAGTGGGGGAGAGTAGAATGCGATTCAGTAATAGAAGTGACACATGTTGACCTTGAAAGGAAAAGTGTGCACGAATTGCAATCTGAAGAATGGTGGTTGATCTGATGGTCACAATAAAATAAATATTAAAAGTGGTGATATTGAGGCAGTCTTCTTGCCAGCTAACATAATGTCCATCTCTATTATAGCCTATGGACAGGGTGTGATAAAAAGAGATGGAATCAAAGAAAGCTTTTGACAGCTCTCAGTGATGAAGCTAACTCTGATTTAAGTGTCATTGTAGTTATCTCTGTCATTGTTATTGAAAGCGATTAATATAAAGGAAGCTATTTGTATGATAGCTGAGACATTGTCAGAGGTTGACAAATCTGCAATGAAAATCTTGGCAGAAACTTTGGTCACTGTATCAAAGAACCACAGAAGGAGAGACAGTCACCGCAGTTCACACTAACAACTTTGTGTTGTCGTTCAAATGTTATTGGTGGATGCCAAGATGTTGATGTTGAAAACATGGAGTGGTGGTTGACCATTGGCAAGAATCTTAGCAAGAAACCTTGTCAGATGATGACATCATCAAAGCTGTTAATGATGTGGTGTATGATGACAGTATGACCTCTTGTATCACATACAGATGGAGCATTCAAAGCATTCAAAATGTCTTTATGCTATGTAGAACAATTGGCATTGGCTTCCTGCATTCATGTGTTGCTTTTTAAAAAATGGCGAAATTGTGCAGCGAATTACCGAATTTCCAGCTTTCTGCAGAAAAAAATGACTGGATTTTTTTAACATTCCTACTGATTGTGATATCATCCCTTCTTCATCCACCGCCTCATAGAGAAATAGCTCCACCTTCTTGTATTTTTAAACATTTATTTTACAAACACAAACTAATACTAAACTACACTACTAATAACTGAAATATATAAAGTAATAAAAGTGAATTTTGGTTTCATTGTCAGTCTCCCTCTTGGAAAACTAAACTTTTGGCGCCTCTCCAGACTGAGAGTTAGCGCCCTCTATACATCTTGTTGGTTGGCGTCACCCATACATCACACCCCCATCCAAGATTGAAATAGGGTGAAAGCCTATTGAAATATGACAAATTATGGTGACGTCAAACGAAAGTTACTTACCTACTAAAGTCTACAAATCAATCGATACTGAAGTTGAAAGATATATAACACAATACTTATACAAGTTAGTTCTACACCTACTACAAGACTTCTTCTAAAACTGTAATATATAAATGATTAAAAATTAGTATTCAAACAATTCTAATGCAATAGAATACTTAAAGCGTCTATGATATACTTAAAAGTCTCTAGGAGAGTAGCTGAAAAAGAAACACACACATAAAAAAATAATAATATTAAGAGTTCATAAAGGTCTATGAAAAGTTCTTTCTTTCACACAAGTCACTCAATAGTCTCTAGTCTGGACAACGCATCAGCATTGCTTAACTTAGCACCTGGGCAATGTGAAATTGTAGTATCATACTTTTGTAATGCTAAAGCCCATCTCTGTAACTTAGAAGATTGTGGTGCGTTCTTTGTGATGAAAGTTAACGGATTGTGATCAGTTATCAGTTCCACAGGTGATCCAAAAATCCAAGTTTCAAACTTTTTCAAGCTCCCAATAACAGCATAAGCTTCCCCCTCGATAGTTGGCCATGCTTGTTGTGTTTTGGTAAGTTTCTGGCTGACGTAACTAATCGGGTACAACTTTCCGTTTTTCCTTTGAGATAAGCAGGCTCCAACACCTGTTGAAGATGCATCACATTGAATTATAAAAGGTAACCCTGGAACAGGGGTATAAAGACTAGGTGCTTCCATTAGGCATTTCTTTAATTTAATTAATGCTTCGTCATGTTTTTCTGTCCAGCACAGCTCTTCAGGACTTCTTCTTTTGGTGAGCTCGGTTAATGGATAAGCTGTTTCGGCATAATGTGGAATGTAGTCTCTGTAATAATTACATAGGCCTAGAATGCTTTTCAATTGTTTTTTTGTTTGAGATCTAGCTAATTTCTGGATAGCCTCCACTTTCTCTGGATCTGTACGATGACTGCCGGAACCAATGATATGTCCTGGATACTTAATATGAGTTTTAGCGAAGGAACATTTCTTGAGATTTACGGAAAACTGTAGTTCTAACAGTTTTGAAAAAATGGTGTCAAGATGTACTAAATGTTCATTCCAATTATTTGAATAAACAGCTATGTCATCGACGTAGGTTCGAGCAAAATCTTTGTATTTAGCAAGGGTCTGGTGTTCATGACTCTGAAATGTTGCAGCGGCGTTGCGTAGCCCGAAAGGCATGACTTTAAATTGATACTGAGCTCGATGTGTCTTGAAACATGCTAATTCTTGACTCTCTCTTTCTAATGCTATGGCCCAGTAGCCTTTGAGTAAATCAATGCTGGATATCACTTTGGCTTTTCCAATGTAGAATAAGAGCTCTTTAGGATTTTCCATAGAAAAGTCATCTGGTTTCGTTACTGCATTAAGGGATCTAAAGTCAACGCAAAGGCGAATATTACCGTCTTTCTTCATAATGCATACAATAGGATACGAAATTTCAGCGTTGGTTTCTTCAATCAATCCCATTGATAACATTTCTTCGATTTGTTTATCTACTTGAGGCTTCAATGCTTCTGGAATTCGATAAACATATGGCTTCTTCCTTTCGTTGTCACTTAATCTTATTTTATGTTCTCCTACTTTGGCAATTTGTACCTTATTTATAAATAAGTTTTCATATTTTCTTAACAAGTTCATCATTTCATTCCTTTTATCATCATCTAAATGGCTTAAATTTACTTCACTAAGATGAAAATGATCGGACTTGTCACTCACACTGGGTGTGGGATGAACTTCTCCTAGTTCTTCGTTCTCAAATATTACACCTACTGCCTGTACTTTTGGATTAAATTTTCGAATTTTATTTACATGTACTCTTCTTATTGTACCATCTGTCAGTCTGACTCTGTAAGAATCTGGATTACAACGAGATACTATTTCTGCAGGTCCTATCCATCTGGGATATAATTTATTACTGGAATCTGGAATCAGCAGGTACATTTGATCTCCAGGGTTGAATTCTTTATATATAGCCCTTCGATTAGCATATCTTGCATATGCACCTTGTTTCAATTCTGCAGTTAGATGCTTGCTCTGCTGCTATTTCTAAATTCATCTTTAGCTCCTGTAGATAATCAACAGCACTTTTACCCAATTTTATTGGTAATGGAATTTCTCCTGACCATGACGATTTTAATACTGACAACGGACCTCTGGCCTCTCTTCCATATATTAATTTAAATGGGGATACTCCCGTAGTACAATTTGGAATTTCGCGGTAAGCGAATAACAGGTATGGTATATGTTTGTCCCAATTTTTAGAGTCATTTCTAATGATATGATGAAGCATACGTTTTAGAACTTGGTTATACCGTTCAACTAATCCCGAACTTTGTGGATGTCCTGGTGTTGCAAATCTAGGACTTGCTCCTAATCTGGCATGGAATTCTTGTGTTAATTCTGCAACAAAATTGGTACCTTGATCGCTAGCTATTACCCGAGGTATGCCGTTCTCATAAAGATTTCTAATAATTCGTCGCATGTTGATTTTGCTGTAATAGTTCTCAAAGGGACAGCTTCTGGCCACCTAGAATTTTGGTCGACTAAACATAGTACATATTTGTGTTTACGTGCTGATGGAGGTTCAATTGGACCGATTATATCTACATTCACTGTGTCAAATGGAAATTCAGGCCTCTGAATTGGAACTATGGGTTATACGATCGTTAGTTCTTTCTCTACTTTGTAATTGACATTCCTTACAAGTTTTACAATATTCTTCAATATCTCGTGACATGTTTGGCCAATAAAATGAATAACGAATCCTTTCTTTTGTTTTTCTCATCCCTAAATGATTTGCAAAAATAGATTCGTGAGCCAATTTTAAAATTTGTTCCCTTCTAACTTTAGGTAATACCAATTGACTAACTTGTTCTCCGGAAATTCTTTCAGTATGATAAATCAAGTCATCCATAAAAAATATTTATTTTTATTTCTTTGCGCATTTTTATAGATACTGCGTAATGTCTCACATTCCCTTTGCTGTTGTTTAAAAATACTGGCATCTGAATGTTGACCCACCCCACTTTCGTTTTTGCCCTGAATGCAACTTATGACTAAATCTTGCTCTCCTCCTGTCATAAATAAATCAGCGCAGCTTTCGCCTTCGAATTGTTTTGACTCATGACTCCTCGTTTCCAGTATCTGCGATGGAGACACTGTGTCGCAATCACGATTCGCGCTAAGCAGATGAGATTCAGAGGTCAATAAATCATAAACATTTGGAGTAATTACGCAGGGAATATGAAGTTTTTCTGTTAAAGCTACTAATACTTCGACAGGTTTCAATAAATTAGGATTATCAGTATTTTTGATGGATAGAGGAATTCTAGCCACTTTAGCTGATATGGTTTCTCCGAATGCAGAAATTAGGTCAATATTACAGTTGTTCTCAATAGAGGAATTTGATATGTGTTTCGGATTTATAACAGAAATTTCAGCACCTGAATCAATTATGGCTTGGATTTCGTTACCTGCAACGCAAATATTTACTTTTTGCAATGGTTGCGTAAAACTTTCATTTGACAAGCATGAAGATCCGATTTTTGCTATTACTCTATCACTAGTATTTTTCTCTGGTGTTTCTTGTTTTAGAGGAGAGTTTTGTGTTACCGATTTGTTTCTTTGTGGACAAGATTTAGCGAGATGCGTTAATTTTCCACATATGTAACAGTCTTTGGGTGGATATTTATTTTTATTTATGTTGCTTCTCATTTGAGGCGGAATATATTTTGATTCTCTTGAAGAGTGGGACGATTTAGCTATGTTTTCATTAGTGTTAAAAGTGGTTTCGTTTAACGATTTGCCTTTGTTTACAAAATACAAGTCAACTTCTTTAGCTAAATCCTTAGGTTTTAACCAATTTTCTCCTGTTTTAATATTAATGTAAGTTGCCGTTTCTTTGTCTAACGTTTGGAAAAGTTTGTCGGAAATCATTAGTTGACAAAGTGCATCAAAGTTATTAACTTCACGTAACTGACAGTAATACTGGAAATTTGCAGACAGTCTAGAAGTGAACTGAACATGTGACTCTTTAGGATCGCGTCGTGCTCTTCGGAAATTCATTAAACATTCATAAGCAGTTGGCTGATATTCTTTTAATACTAGTTTTTTAATGGTTTCATAACATTTTAGTTCTTCATCATTAGTGTAAAATAATATATTAGTTGCCTTATCCCCTAAAATGTTAATCAAAATTTCGGATTTGAGCTCCTGTGGTACATTTTTAGTTATGAATGCTCTCTCTAATGTTTGAAAAAACAAATTGAAATTTTCCGATCTTCCCGGAACAGGAATAGTTAACGTTTTAACACTCTTTATCAAATTTTCTAAATAATTTCCCGAACCTGTAATCATGTCTTTATCTGCGCGAGATCCATCTTTAACTGTATTCTGACTAACTTTTTCTAATTCTAATTCTTTCTCTAGCTGCGCTAATTTTAATTTTTCAAGTTCAACCTTTTGAGCTTCTAAGGCTAACTGTGTATCCCTAGCTTTTATTTCATTTTCTTCTCTAATTTTTCTTTCCTCAACTATTTTTCTTTCCTCAACTATTGAGTTTAATAATCCAATTACAAATTCTGGATCATCTTTAAATATTTTACTGTCCTCAATTTTACCTTTTAGTTGAACCACTGTTAAACCAACAGTTTGTGTATCTTCAATTTCACCAAGAAGGTTTACTAAGTCTTCTTTCTTAGTATTCTTATACATTTTAATTTTTATATATCTTACACATGTATATATATATCTTCAATACATCTATACTGTGAGTAAATAAAATCAAAAGCTTCCTACCTGCTTCTCTTGAAGTTTCTCTACCGTCATCTAAAGCTCTGGTTCTCGAAAGAGAGCGTGTGATATCATCCCTTCTTCGTCCACCGCCTCATAGAGAAATAACTCCACCTTCTTGTATTTTTAAACATTTATTTTACAAACACAAACTAATACTAAACTATACTACTAATAACTGAAATATATAAAGTAATAAAAGTGAATTTCGGTTTCATTAATGGCTCCCATGAGCCTTCCATATGACCTCTTTGTCGGTCTCCCTCTTGGAAAACTAAACTTTTGGCGCCTCTCCAGACTGAGAGTTAGCGCCCTCTATACATCTTGTTGGTTGGCGTCACCCATACATCACACTGATGGTATGTAAAACTTTTGTAATAAATAAACACATTTAATAAAGGCTTGCTTTAACTATAAAAAAGTGCATTTCTATCAATAAATATATATTTTTTTAATTCTCCACTTTAACTAGGATTTCACTTATTTGTCTTAACTCCAGTCCCATGTAGGGCAATTAAGATTGAATCTACTGTATGTTGTATTAAATGTTTAATTATGTTGCAGTATATTTAAAAATATTTCATTTTATTTTAGAAGTAACCTTATGATTTATGTGATGGTTATCAAAGTAAAATTCATTCTGGGTTGCACAAAATTAGAGTGGTTTAGTAGAATTACAAAGGGAGTCATAGTGATGTTGTTTTTAAATTTCAACAAACAGAAGTGTTTGAGAAGTTATCTTTATTTGTTGACTTGGATTTTATCTTAGAATCATGATTCTCGTGAATTCAGTAGTATTTGATCCAACAGCAACAAGACTTCCATCTATAGTATACACATATGTTTTATGTGTAAGTAGTGAGTTTATTATTAATGATTAAATATGTAAATAATAATTAAATATTTCTATTTAGTACATTTTCATTTTTCTTAAAAAATTAAATTATGGAGAGTATTATTTTTTTTAACGTAAAAAAAATTTTTTTTGAAGATAAACTTTGCTGTCATTGAGACTCAAACAACTAAACTTTCCCTCTTAACTGACACCATGAAAAGCATATACAGTTGGGATGTGAAAATTTTTTATAATTTCTTTCTCTCAAAAGGTGTGACTTTCTGTGTATGGAGTAGTATGAGATTCAGCAGACCATATTTAAGTCGTGACTATTTATTGTTCACACATTTTAGTACAGATGCCATTCCAAAGATTGTTAGGCATTTCTAAGGCATGAAGCACAAAATTAGGTTTGCCCTTACTTGGATTAAATCATGCTGTCTTTTTGTGCTATTTAAATAGAATGTATATGTTGCTGATTTTTTTTAAATTTAGTGAATATAAATTTATTTTGTAAAATTTAAAATTTCTGCTACTTCATTCTAAAAACAAATCTTCCTGATCTATCTGAAAGTTTTTGTTAAAAGAATGTAGTTAAAAACAGAACTTAATTTTAGAGGGGTCAAATTTTAATTTTTATATTTGTATATTCGCATAATGTATATGTAACAAAAATAAAGAATATGTAAAAGTTAAATTATTATTTAAATTAGCAGTGTAAATTATTTTCCCTTCTGTATTCTAAAAAAGGGTAATCTGTCTTTGCACTGCCTCATTTCGAAACTAATCCGCGTCATTTGACATAATTCTGATGATGTAAATGGAACTAAAACTCAAACAGCCAATAATAATTTCACATCAGTATTAATTATCCAATCAAAATGTATTGAGGACCAAAATTAACTTAGTCTGAATTGAGACTTCATCCTGACATAATGCACTTGCTTTCTACTGTTTGGCCTAGCTGGACTGCAGTTTGCCGCTCTCTTCTTAGTGCCAAGTTATAAAAAATGTAAACATTTTGAAATAGGCACAAATAATGTACACTGCTCAAAAAAAAAGGGGGGGGACAGTGCTATATCTCCCGTTTTACCGGGCCGATTGACAAAATTCAAACTGCATTTTTCATGTCTCGAAAGTGCGAGTTAGGATATATATTAGATTTATATATAGCACTATTCTAGCATAGGTATTTTGATGCAAAATTTGACTTTTTCTGAAATAACATGCCAATTTTTTTCCATATTTCGTTTCTATGACTCAAATTATGCCAGAATCCCAAGTTTTGTAAAAATCGTACGAGTAGTTTTTAAAATATAAGCTCTCAAAATTTTAGCTCCTCATTGTTAATTGAATTTGGCAAATATTTATTAATATCTCTTTTTTTATTAAACTTTTTGATTTTTTCTATCACATTTCAAAATTTAGGTTCATTCCAAATAAAATTTACCCATTTTTTGTGTTTTATTTTTTAAATTTCTATTTTTAAGTAATTTTTTATAATTTTTCGAAAAAAATTTTGAATTATAACCTATCAAATTTTTACCATCATCTTAAAGTGGGTGTATTTCTAAGCATACCTGCAAAAAATTAGACTTTTTTATTCAAAATTTTCTAAGATATACACTAATTTACATATTTTCGCTTTTTGAAATTTGGCATCTTTCTTTTGAGCGATAACAATGCCAAATGTGATTTATGGCTTTTTGTTACAGTGAATTGCCACAGCTATTTTTACCTCACATTTCAAATAAAATTTTATGAAGAATTAATTATATGAAATTTTTTCCCTCAAGGATGCGTAATAAATATTTATGAATACTATATGAGAAGCTATTTTTTTAAATTATAGATGATATTATTCAAATTTTTAACTATTTTTTTTAAATTTTTCTCTTTCTTTCTTTCTTTCTTTTTTTTTTTAAATATTTGTAAGAGTAAATTTTTATCTTCGGTGCTTTATCGTCTGCTACTTTACTTTAACTTTGTTTAAATCGAATTGTCTAAAACTGAGAACTTTGGTTTGTTGTTTATTTGAATTTTATGAAAATATTTTATGACATTAAATGTATAATTTATTTCTAAACAAGCTGTTGCTTATGAAGTGGCTCAAAGAGCGGCTGATACTATCATCCATATTTTTAAAGCACAGTATATTTTTATAGAAACATTAAGATTTAGAATAATCATTTTTATAAAAGTCAAAATATGATATAAACATACAACCCTCTAGAGACCCAATTAATGTAAGTTCAATGGTTATGTAGAAATAAATGATCTGCAGCTACTTAATGGCTGGATAAGTCATCAGGTTCTGTGGACAAGTAAGAATAATTATATAAACAACACCCAACATTCTGGATTCAATTAACAACTACGGTACGATGTTTATTAAATGAATTTAAGAAGTTTTTAAACATAAAAAATAAACTCATTTTTTATCCTAAAATGTATTTTTATGCATAGCGTATTTTCATTATATCCTATCTTTAAAATTCTAATTTAGAATGTAATTGTCAAGAACTGAATTCTAATCATCAGTAATATACAGTCAAAACTCGTTAATCCGGACTCGTCAGGACTTTGGCGATTTCGGATTATTGATTTTTCCGGATTATAGATCATCAGTTTAAAACCAGTTTAAATCTGGTAAGATGGCATGCAGAAATTATAAAATTAAAAATATGAAACTGTAATTTATGAAATAAAGAACAATTATGATCTAAAGGGTATCAAAATTTACAAAAAAAAACTTAATATTTATTTGTTTACTTTATTAAACATTTCTTTCATTGTAAGTTGTTTAAGTTGCTTCGTTTTTTATGTGATAATACATTCTCTTTAATTCTATAAACAGACATCTTGTTCAGTTACAAAGTTCCGCTGTTCAAGTCCTATAATTGCTGTGTCGAGAATACCGACTAATTGGTCAATCGACGCCTTTTCGTTTTCAATAACCTCTGTCACTTTCTTCACTATCGGAATACTACATTTAGTAAGGAATTATAAGCCAAATAAAATGAAAACATCTGCCCTGAAGATAAGGATAGTGCCAACAGATCAACTTCCAATTCATTGTGCACCTCGGCATGAAAGATAAACAAAGTTTAGAAAAATAAACGTTAAAATTTAGATAAACAAAGGATATGCCTTTATCCATTTTTTGCAGCAATTCCACTTTTTGTTTAATGGACTTTGAAACATACTTTCGCTTTGTAGATCCTTTACATATTAGTAAATATATATCAGAAATTCTATTTGACATAATTGAAAGTTCAAGCTTGTTTTTATAAAATTGCTCTAACAGTCTGCAAAAAATAATAAACCGAATCCAATTCGAAGATTAAAGAACAACGCAATCTGCAATATTAACTGAATTAGATAATTTTAGCTTAGCTTATACCATCTGTTATACATTAAACGCACATTCGTAAACTTATTTTGCTCGCACGCATATTTGCAGCCGTAAAGGTCGACGCATGCACAGAAAGTTTGTAGCTTTGAGGTCCGGATTGTAGATCATTCCGGATTATGGGTGTCCGAATTAATGACTTTTGACTATAATAAGTAATTATTACGGTTATTAATAAACCCTTCTTATAAAGTAATTGCAAATATTTTTAAAAACTTTCTGTCTGAATGCAAATATTTCTAATTTTAAATTAATCAAGATTGCACACAATATTATTTATTTCCACTTAAATTCTTACCATCAGCTCTAGTAGAAGTTACAAATCAATTATATTTAATTAAGGAATGACCATCTAAGTTTAAAAACAGCGTACCGTTAACAGCAATTCAATTATTGGCGCCGTATCTTTCATGTTACTCCCGATTGGCAAGCTACATGATTTTTAATGAGTATTTGGGTTTTGCTAGTACCTTCACTTGGAAATCACGCTTAAACTAGGTTAGTTTGTTATTTGAACATAGAAAGAACATGGGAGCTATTGGGTTAAGATGCTTTCATAGAGAGCCTTTCTCTTTCTAAAGAGAACCTAGAAAACTACGAAAACCAACCATGCAGCCTGGGTTAGACTTCGCAACAAACAATTAGTATTTAACAATCTTCAAATGCTAGGCAACTGGTGAGGCTCCAATTTAATATTTTATTTGTAGATATTTAAAATATTGTTGTATTCTTGGACAGAATTTAAGTTTTAAATATTGTTGTATTCTTAGACAGAATTTAAGTAAAAAGTAGAATTTAAGTTTTGTTAACTCCAAGCTACAAGTAAACTACCAAGCCGTGGTGCAAATGAATATTAATTTTCTTTTGCAATAATTGTATTCACTTTTAATATTCTTGGAATATGAGCTAAAGAAGGAATGTTCTCGGAAGATTAAAGAAGTGTTTATATCCAGTGATGTTGGGTTTGTCTTACAAGCTCAGGATCAAAATGATTCTGCAATTGCCCAAGTAGTTGACTTGTAAATGGCTGTGAATTAAGCAGATGACTTTTAATCTTACGTTATTCATTCAGAAAACGTATTCCAAATGTTTTGTATTGTGTTACAGTGCATCTTTTCATTATTCAATAACCAATCGGAGAACTGCTTATGTTCCGAAAATAAGTATGTGTACTCAATCGTCCTGCATGATCTTCAAATTTTTCTTGTGTTTTTTTTTTTCTTTCCCAAAAGCTAAAGTTGCCTCTCAAAGGAAAGTTTTTTGATATTGAAGAGACAAAAGGAGTATGACATCTACTTTTAGAGGCATGTCAAAAACAGATCTCTACAAGCCTTCTCTTCCATTACATGTTGTGCATTCAGACAAAAAGTTGCATCAGCGTAAATTCTATAATCTATTTTTATTACACTCTGATTACGATATTAACATACAGTGAATATATACTAAACCTTTTACTTCAGCTTCAGTAATTTGGAATATTTGACGAAATTGTTGTCAGAGCTAGGACTTAGAAGATAGTAAATTTCAATATTTCGATAATCCAATAAATTCAAGGTCAAAGTTTAAATATTTTATTTTCGGAGGGAGCGGAAATTTTTTGTTTTGGTCCGTTATCCTAAATATATTTTCTTCGATTCTTTATTTTTTGCATAAAAGCGAAAATCTTACACATGGTATACATATAACGCATAGCTTAAAATTAAAATTTAATAATAATAATATACAGGGTGGTTATAATTAAAGTTCCACTTTGAAAGGTCATAAAAGGAAAACTACTGGATCAAATGTTATCAAACTTGGTAACCATGTAAAGGAGGTCATAGGAACTTATCTTCCACGAAAAAAAGAAAGTTCGAAACCTCACCACCAAGAGGGAAATGGTGCTGTATGGAATATTGTTAAATGAAATATGGATCGGAATCTAACTCAACCTTTGTTACATGGGTTTAATATGTTGTATACCCTTAAAAAAATTTCAAGTAAGCAAATTGCCATTTAAAGGCGTTAAATTCGATAAAAGTTGAGTGCGCCATCCTTGTAAGGGAGAAATTCAACTGTGAAAACCACGAATTAACGATTAGAAAATGTGAGATCAGAAATCACTCGCACAAGTGCGCACAATCTGGAAATCGTTCACTGTTTGGTGTGGAATGACAGCTAATTTCATAACTGAACCATTTTTCTCTGAAGAGCAGTCGCCAGCTGGACCACTGTGATTGCAGCTCGCTTAGAGTCAATGTTAAAATGTTTCGTGATACATGAACTGCAGTAACGTGGCTTTTTAGATACTGCATTGTTTATGCAGGGCTGGGCCCAGTGGCGTAGCTTGGGTGGTGCAAGGGGGGACATCTGTCCCCAGGCGCAGGATCCAGGGTTGCCAAATTGATGCTACAAATTTTAGAATGAAATGTTTTTCATTCTTGGAACACAGAAAGGCGCGCAAAATCTTTAGTTGTGCATGGGCGCTGAAAACCTTAGCTACGCCACCTCACATGTGTCGCACTGTTACTTAGGCAACATTTCACGAATGTTATAGGCCGACGCTTCCCCTCTTCCCACCAGACCTCAACCTCTGTGATTTTAGCTATGGGGTTATCTCAAAAGCACTGTTTATGGTGATAATCTAAAAAATTTGGCAGAAATGAAAAATGTGATACACCGACATGTCCTTAACATTCCTCCTGATATGCTAAGAGCTGTGTTGAGAATGCAGTAACAGGATTTAACTTGCTTTTGGAAAATGCTGGATGCTACATTGAACATGCTTTGTAACACGTTTCGGAAATGATTAAACATATTTTAAACCAATGTTTTCATATCTTATTTCATTTAACAATATTGCATACAGAGCCATTTTCCCTAGTGGTGAGTTTTTTAATTCTTTTTTTTTTTTTTTTTTTTTTCCCCATGAAAAATAAATTCCCATAATCTCCTTTACACGATTCCCAAGTTTGATAACATTTGGTCAGGTAGTTTTCCTTTTATGACCATTTCAAAGTGGAACTTTAATTATAACCACCATGTAAATTAAACTTTAAAAGTTTGACAGTTTGGTTCAAGTCCCATCTTTAAATATATATATATAAATTTTTATATTAATCCTCTTAGAAAGAATGTTTTAAGAAGCTAATTTTTCTCTCGTGTTATAAATTGTATAAAAAAAAAAAATGATCTTTAAAATGATTTAGATTGTTTCATCTGATATAAGAATTGGGTTACTCGGTGGTACAAAATAAACACTGCTGGACCGTTTTATTTCTTTGTCGTTTAGCAAAAAAATCTTTTAATTAAAATATTTATCCTTTGCTTTAAACTTCATTTATAGTTAAAATGACTAGAAAATGAAAAGCTGTCATCAGCTGATATGCAATTCATGTAATTGATGTTTTAAAAAAATTGACAAGAATGCAAAATTTGTGGAAGTCTAGCAATAAAAAAAATCTTAATTTTCTTGTGTGAGCACTGAAAATAACTGTAGAAGGAAAGAAGAAAATTAGGGAGAAAAGTAAGTAAAAATTTGCATGGAAATTTGGCTGTCAGACATACCAAGATGTTTCAAAAAGTTGGACGCTTTTGAATATACTTTCAGGATACTTCAAAGAATTTAGGTGTTCAAAGAGAAAACACTTGGATGTGTACACCAGCAAATACCATCAATTGAGCTTGAATAGACAGAAAAGACAAAAACGATATCATTGCAGATTAAAGTGAAGAGTGACTGGTTTTAGACTATACGATTGTATAAATTTAAATTATGTTATAGAACATCATATCATATCATAAACAGAGAATCCCATGATTTCTCAGTCGAATTATTTGAAGATTCAGGAGTTTATCCAGTAATGTATGTGGATGTCACCTAAAGACGTTTTTTTCCATGTGTAATGTGTATACGAGCCAGTTTCCCTTAGAAAGTCCTCCACGAAGGCATCCCTTCCCTTAGGCAGATAGCCCTAGTGTGCTTTATCATAATTAAATAAACCAAAACCTCTAATGAAACCATTTTTTCCTTTCATCTCATACGTTCAAAATGCTTAGCCTCTAAAGACTGATAAAGGCTCTAAACAAATACTGATGAATCAGATTATTAAGTTACGGCAAAGCAGGGCTATCTGCCTAAAAGGAAGGATGCCTTCGTGAAGAACTTTCTAAGGGGAACCAGCTGGCATACACGTTACACATTAGAAAATCCATGAAAACGCGCATGCAACCAGCCCGTTTACCGGGATTCAAAACCCGGAGTGAACTACCAGTGTTCAACGACTTTACCGCTCGGCCGTTTGTGGGTCTTTATGAAATGGAAGGCACTAACTTTATTTAAAATGATTGTCAGAAATACCAAGATGTTTCGAAAAGTTGGATGCTTTTTAATATACTTGCAGAATGCCTAAAGAAAAAAAGCAAGAATGAAGCAGAAAAAGTGAAGAAAAAATACATTTTTCTCTAAAATTTAGTATTTGTATTTTTTTAATTAAAAACTTTTAAATCTTATGATATTTGATTCTTGCGATTTCAAAAATAAAATATTTGACTAAAATATGAATAACATTTTAAGAAGCCAAATGTAGGATAAAACTGTGTTAAAGCAATGGGCACAATGATAAAACTGCTTAAAGCAGTGTATGCAAGTCATCCTAAGTTAAAATGTCGGTTATACATCTCTTTTATTTATACAGTCAAAAGTCTTTAATCCAGACTCGTCGGGTTTTCGGCAATTCCGGATTATCGATTTTTCCGGATCATCAGTTTAAATCTGGTAAGATGCCATACAGAAATCATAAAATTAAAAATATGAAACCGTAATTTATGAAATAAAGAACAATTATGATCTAAAGGGTATCAAAATTTACAAAAAAAAAAAAAAAAAAAAAAAAAAAAAGCTTAATATTTATTTGTTTACTTTATTAAACATTTCAAAGCATACATTACACATAGTCGAAATTAGAAAATTGCAACCAGAAATCTATTTGATTTGTATTCGTGATATTTATAATGACGAAGAATTTGATTTAAATCATATCAAAGACGGAGTACATCGAGATGAAATACTACATTTAGTAAGGAATTATAAGCCAAATAAAATAAAAACATCTGCCCTGAAGATAAGGATAGTGCTGACAGATCAACTTCCAGTTCATTGCATGCTGCGACGTCCCCCCCCCCTGTGCAGAGCAGCGTGAAATTAGTAAACAGATTTCTAAATGGTTAGAGAAACAAAGGAGCCTTTGTCCATTTTTGCAGCAATTCCACTTTTTGTTTGATGGACATCGAAATATGCTTTCCCTTTGTAGATCCAGCATCTTAAATTCTATTTGACATAATTGAAAGTTCCAACTTACTTTTATAAAATTGCCCTAACATTCTGCAAAAAATAATAAGCCAGATCCAGTTTGAAGATTAAGGAACAACGCAATCTGCAACATAACTGAAATATCTAATTAGATAATTTTAGCTTAGCTTATACCGTCCGTTATACATTAAGCGCGCATACGTACAGGTATTACGCGCATGCGTCAATGCATTATGCGCAGAAAGTTTGTAGCTTTGAGGTCTGGATTATGGGTGTCCGGATTAACGATTTTTAACTGTATATATCTTTTCTGAATGGAACATTAAAAGACGTGTTAACTGTGTTTTACTGTATTTTCTCTTTTAATATATGCAGTTTTCAAGCACATCATAGTCTGGGTTACAAAGTATTCTTCCGAAAGAAAAGCAATTCAAATAAATAAAATCAAATTCTGGAAAATTTATATTAATAAATATATTTAAAATGCTCAAATCGAATGAATAAATAGAAAATTTCAAAATAATTATCTGAAGAGACAATGCAACGCTAACAATTAAAATAGTCTAAAAATTACCTAAAATAGTATCTATGACTAAAAATATAGTGTAAAGAAAACTACCTTAAAAAAAAAAAAAAAAAAAAAAAGAAGATGCACCTTTGATTTAAACTACGCAGTTCGAATGAGTAAATAGAAATTTTTAAAATAGTTATTCGAAAGAAACCATGCAACTTAAACAATTAAAATGAAATTCGAAAAAGAAAAAATGCTTAAAATTAATAACAATTATAATTAAAAATATAATATAAAGAACTTTATTTGAAAGAAAGAACGATTGGGTCTTTTTTCCCTCTCACGAAAAATGGAAATGAAAATAGGTTGCCACATATTAAGAAGTTTGCCAAGTGAACTAATTTTGGCGCAAACTGAATAAAAAGCGCTAACATAAATTGTTGAATTTCTCCGTAAATTTCTCACAAAATTTTACAAAATTTAATATTTAGACATAATTTGAGTCGTAGAATCGAAACATTGAAAAAAAATTGGTACGTTATTTCAGAAAAATCCAATTTCGTGTCAAAATAACTATGTTAGAGCTATATATAAATCTATTATATATCTTGAGTCGCGCTTTCGAGACATGAAGAATGCAATTTGAATTTCATCAATCAGGCCTGTAGAATAGGAGGTATAGAACTGTATTTTTTTTTTTTTTTTTTTTTTTTGAGCAGTGTACCAAGTTGTTTCTGTCCGGAACATGTTTATTGAGGGAAAAAAAATGAAGATTTAATCTGGATTGTTATTTCAGCATTCTAAGCTGTCAAAATTCTTCCTCTTCAGTATGGATCTGCATTCTTTGCATTTTACGTTTTACATCATCAGTATTGTCATCAGCATTGTTTTACATCATCAGTAAGTCCTTTTTACTTCCTTGTGTGAAGTAAAAAGGAAGTATTGTAATCGCGAAAAGCTTCAGGCAGCATATTTCAACGAAAATATCCACTTTGACCGCTTTCGAATGCAATTTAACGAAGTTTTTGCGTAATATCTATACGTAAGGACAGAATAAAAGACTCTTTTCCTCCAAAAAAACTAAAAAACTGCTTTAAAATTAATTCTGAAGAGAATTTTTTGTGGCGTCTGTACGAACGTATGTACGTACGTTCGTGCATACGTACGCATCTTGCATAACTCAAAAACGAGTAGCCTCAGAACGTTGAAATTTTGTATATAGGACTGCTATAACATGTAGATGTGCACCTCGTATTTTGGTTGCAATCGGCAGCACCAAATGTATATAAATATATTTATATATATATCCACTCAATTACCCGGCTCAGTGATCTCAGTTTCTTTACTCTTATGTGTTTGTAAATTGTACATTTTTTGCTTTAAAAATGATTGAATTATGTTGTTTTTATCTTCCAGTTAAGGATTTTATGCCTTTAGTAAATCTGTGGGCAATATTTTTAGAATTATCAGCAATTTTAAAGTTGTTTAATTGCCGCTAAGCCTTTTTTTAATGGCGGCCATTGATGTTTACATTTGAAACAGGAGACTAGTGGATTTGTTGCCAATCTAGAGAAACTTAGCTTTGCAACAACGAAAATAACACATTCATTTATTATTGCCAATTAAATCATGCTTAATTCTTTCTGGAATTTTTTCTAGGAAATAAGTATTTAAGATTTACTTCGTAATTTTTAATACAGATATTTTGAGTTTTTATGTATTTTTGCCTTGTCACGAAGTGAAAACTGAATTAATTGAATGAGAAATACTCAATCGTCTGTGAAAAACTGTTTCTTTTTCGTTTTGTTTGCTTAATTTCTTTTATACATCGTTCTAGCTTTGTTATAGTATTTGAATGGAACATGTGGCAACGATTAGATAATTCTTTAATTGATATAAATTTTGTGCATTCTGAGTTATAATATGAACGAAATATAATACTGTTAAGTAAACCTAGCGCCAGAGTGTCGCTATGGTAAACAAAGGGAATTTTAAAGAATGCATTTATTCTATTGTGGTTTATGTGCTGTCGGCGAAGTAGGTTGAATTCAATCTAATAAGGTAAATGAAATGCAAGAAAAAATGCGTATAATTTAATATTCCGTACAAGGAAGTCATGTGGTGTACACATCAGATTTTTTATTACAGAAAGTCAACAGGATTGGACCTGTGCCGCGTCTATCACATTTTCTGCATATCTGATGAAATGCATTTTAATGCAAGTCTGTGTCGTACTTATTTTAAATTTCTGTGTTCCTAATCTCTCACTAGTGTACTGCTCAGTGTCTGCGAAAAAATTGTAGGGTGTGATCATCTATGATTTAAGTGCTTTGCAATTAATCAGTGCTTTAACCTCTTCATCGTCTGTAACGCGTCTATCGCGTTCAAGTGAAACTTCTGCAATGCGGCCATAATGCGCTTCAAGCGTTCTTCTACATTTTTAAACATTTATAACACTTTCAAAATGTCTACATGTTTGTGTTTTTATTTTCATTTGTTCTAATATCTCGTAGTGGGCAGTACTAATCAGGCATTCTGTTTCTAATTGAATTCCCCCCCAGGTTTTATGAATATTGGCACCATTTTACATAAGATACAAGACAGTGAGAAATCTTCAACAACTACTCAGCAGAAAAAGAGAAAAAATGAGGTTGTGAATGGGAAAGACAAAAAGGATAGATGTTTGATGAGTACAGTCCATAATAACTCTATGTTTGATGTTGAAACACGGAAAAGAACTGTAAAAAAACCAATAATTGTAAAAAATTACAACAACAAAATGGGAGGAGTGGATTGCCTGGATCAGATGTTATCAAATTAATCCTGCTGTTATAAATAAGCAGAAATATCATCACTTTTCTATTATGCTTTATTTTCTTATAATTTTACTTAAGTAAATCTGTGGGCAATATTTTTAGAATTATCAGCAATTTTAAAGTTGTTTAATTGCCGCTAAGCCTTTTTTTTTATGGCGGCCATTGATGTTTACATTTGAAACAGGAGACTAGTGGATTTGAATTCATTTACATTCATTACATTCATATTCATTTACATTACATTATATTCATTTACATTCATCCACTACGAAAGTTATGTATGTACAGAGAAAACAACATTACACGCTTCGAAAAACAAAGGGCCGCTGAGGAGAAATTTTCACGGGCAGGAGAAGACGGCGAAAGGGTTAAGTTCAATAGGAGTGTATTTCAATCAAAAACAAAATGGTTCACTATTCCATTCATCAGGCTGTGTTTATAAAAAGTGTTTTGAACTACTGTATGTGAGACTTCCTTTCTGTGTCGAAAAACTGGGGGAAATCCATTTAATCTATATCTGATTCATGCATTTTAATATATGCCCTTGTGTTTATCCAAATGACTTTCTTTCAGCCAAACCATATTAAATTACTTTTTTACAGTATGCTGGTTCAATAAATTTTGTATGAAAAGTTTTAGGTAAAATATTTACAATTGTTTTGAGAAAGTACACAGTGTTCAAAGAATGAAAATACAAGTATCCTGATATTTTCATTTAATGATTTTGCATTTATTAATTTTGTTGATGCATTTTATTTAGCAGCATAAATGAATTTTCCTTCTGTATTCTAAAAATAAAAATATCTATTTTTGCACTGTGTCCTTTTGAGACCCTATATATTTCTGAAAGCAGATAACTAAAGAATTTTTTGTCTCATTTGATGAGTGAAAGATGTTTTCATTTTGCATGATTTTTTTCTTATGTAGTGTTGAGTCTCTTTTGTACAGTAAATGTATATGTATTCTTATTCAAAACTCTAAATATTTACTGAAACTTGTAAAATATTTGATTTTTTACCATATGTTAACAATATAGTTTTTCATCTTTTATGTAGTGGAAATTATATGGGAGCAGCTGGAGCCAAGACATTAGCCAAAGCTCTTCAAATAAATTCAAAGCTAAAATCCATTCTTTGGGATAAAAACGCAACTCCACCACAAGGATTCCATGATGTTGCATATGCATTGGAAAAGTAATATATTTATGTTAATGCTCAGAACAAAAGTTAAATATATATGATAAAATTTAAAATGAGGTATTTCAGCAGTCCCCCCCCCATTTTTATGGCCAATTTTTAAATGCCACCAAGAGTAGGGATAAATTGCCATTGACAGTCCTGATGTAATTAACATAAATTTAGCAAAATAAAGAGCATTTGCTATTTGTTTAGCTCACTACAGAGGCATGCAAAAAAAAATAAATAAATGGGTAAAAAAGTAATAGATTAGTTTTGAATCAATTTTAAGATATATATCTTGCAGTTCTGAAGATGATTAGTGTTCTGTGTGATGCTGCTTACTTTGTTATCTGGTTTCGATAATATTGTATTCACTATTGTTTATGGATCTTACATTTGAAAGCTGGATTGGCATTTACACCAATAACAATCACTTGGTTAGTTTATGCAACATGAAAAGGCTATGTGTTAGACCATGTGTTAATCAGTTTTCTTTTTAAAAATATGTTAATAGTAATTTTCTACTTACTGACCACAAAAGAAGATAAGAATTGTGAGTCGATTGTGTTTTGATGCATTTTCTTTTCCTTCTTAAATATTAGCAATTTCTGATTTAACAAGGATTGAGGAAAATGCTATATCATTAACCCAAGAAAGAGCCATTTAATTATGCATTCGAATACATGAAAATGGCCACAAAATGAAACTATACACAAAAGAAAGCATTTGGTAGTACAGTGTATAAAGTTTTAAGCAAAAGTTTTAAGAAAAGCTTGTGTTCTGACAATTAATTCAGTAGCTCCAGAATATCATTTTAACAGGGCTACAGTTTATTTCCTTTGGGGCAGAGGAATTGATGTCGATTAAATGGTTTGAAAAACAACTAAATTTTCCCAAAATATAACAGAATAATGTAGAGATAAATCATAGAGAAGAGAGGAAAATATGCAGTATGAGTATATTGGGCTTTAATGTATTTTATTAATATATATATATATATATATAAAGCAGCTTTTGGTTTACTGACAGCTGAAGAAGATGATTTCATTTCAGACAAATTTAATGATAATATTTGTACTCTTATGATAATGGGAGCTGTGAAAATAGGAAACACTTTTTATTGCAAAATTTTTAGTTGTATTTAGTAAAATCATTAGCCATCTGTTTTGTTGAGAATATTTATAGGTGCTCCTTTTGTCATTTTAAATTTTTTTTCCTGTGAAAAATTATATGTTATTATGTAACAACTCAAATATACTAGTAATATGCCTAGCTTGAATATGAATAGTTAATGATATTTTGCATTTTGTGTTTAATACCAAAATTTTTCATGTATTTTATGAGACTGAATAACATTTTCTCATTTCTCCATGCTAATCTGTCTGAATGTATTAAGCTTTATTTATAACAGATTTTGCGCTTCAGATTCACCTGTTAGTAAATCAAGTTCAGTATTTAACAAATCAAGCTCTCTCCCCCCCTCTTTTTTCCTTTTTCTGTAAAAGGAAATGTGAAATGAGGTGTATATTTATTATTAAGAGATTCAGATATTTATAAATTACAATAATGTACACTAAAAGTACTTAGATGGGATGCTTTCATAAGGGTGCTCCATCATATAAATGCCTGCACGCTAGTCAGCTTAAAGTTTGAAATGACAGGAATCTACATGATTGTATCTTTTCATGCAGGTACTGTATGCTCATAAAAATCAATTTTCAACATGGAAAAAAAAGGGGTTGACCTTTATAAGAATGTGTGCACTCTATGCCGCAGCATCCTTATGAAGGCTTCTGCCTTCATGATTAGTGGTCAGCCTCCATAAGTATGTGGGCACCTTTATGAAAAAGTCCTGTTTAATCCTTTATGCATTCATACCTAATGTACTAATTCTCCTTAAGTAGCTTCTGGTATTTTTTGGATGTATTTACGCATTTACTGTAACTTTTGCAGTAGTTACAATGGTGTTATTAATTACATTTATTGATTATTAGTCATCTGAAGGATCATCTAACACATTTCTTGCTGATAACTGTATTTTTGAAAAGTCTTCTTCAGTAGGATTTTTCTTAATTGTATGGTGGTAAAAAAGTGCATGTTTCCTACATCTTATGAAAACTTACATTGCTGAACTAAATTCTAAACTTTCTGCACCTTATCATTTTCCATCTTCTGAAAAGTTATTTCAAAAAAAGTTTTAAAACAAATTAATCATGGAATGTGTTTTTACATCATAACATGTTCATAGCCATAATTACTAAATCATTTCATCCTTTAGCCTGTGGCATAGTCTCATGAGCCAATATTTTATCATTTGATTGCATTTTTGTCTGGTGAAAAATGACAACTGAATCCTGATTTGTCACTGAGTATTACGTATTGCTGTTCTGGAGCATCGTAAGAAACGTGTACCAAGTTCTTTGAGAATTTCAGTCAACTTGTATTAATGCACATTTTAATGTGATTTATAGTCATTTCAGTGTATCCCTAATGAAACATTAATTTTCCATTAAGAACTTTACCTGTTTACATTCTAGAATATTCTAGACTTTAAAATTATTGATGTTTTTGGTATTATTCGGTTTTGAGAGCTGTAAAAAATCGCCGAACTATTGTTGATGCCAAAAATAATTGCAGCAACCCTAATGCAATAAAGAAAGTATAATAGTAAATAACTATCTAAGATTGATGTTTTAATTTAGATGGAAGGGTAATTTCATGTAATACCTTTTTATTATAATAATTTATATAAAAATGGCTGAACATGACTGAATGGAAGCATAAGAGTAAATAACTATTTCAGGTCATTATTATAATTTATATTAAAAAAAGCTAAACATAATTGAATGGATGCCTGCATCGTAGTTTCACTATTGAGTTATCGCTAAAGCATAATTTCACCTCGTTAGTTGTTCAAACATAGTTTTCTATAATGAATGATGCCTTTTCTTTGACAAAATTATCGGTAAAGTGCAGAATCACCCATTTATTTGTTTGCCAGTTTTTACAAGGGTAAAAGCAATTGGATTTTTTGTCAATTTTCTTTTACTTTTTAAGTGAAAATAGGTCGATGTGTACATAGATAAAGTCAAGGGTGTACGTAATGCCATTTTTGTGCAATTCTGTTTTTTCCCCCCTTTCCTTTTTTAAGTGAAAATAGGTCGATAAGTACATGGATACTGAGTATATTCAATTCTTAAAAACGTGTCAAGCATTGGGTGATTCTGTACTTTACCCAAATTCTATTGCAGATTTTTCGTCATGGGCAATTCCCAAATTGTTAAATCCATAAGATATTAAAAAAGGATTTAAAAATTAAACTAGTATTTCAATGGCATCTTAAGAAATATAGAACTATCTAAACTTACGCAATCTGAAATCAGTGCATATGCTATGTTTGGCGCGCTGTGAAATGGCCGCGTTTCCTAGATTTGACACTTTTGCGCATACATTTTCGCTGCAATTTTTTTACGATCCTCAAAACGGAATAGTACCATGTTTTTTAATCAATTATTTACTCAGTTTTGTTTAATCATGCTGTACTTCACATTCCTTTTGTGCCTAAATTTTTTTTTTTGCTGTTAGCATATTAGCATTTTTGTTATATTTATAATACACTTTGCAATGTTTTTAATTGATACTAGTGATTTCACATAATTTATTGATTTTTTTTTGTCATCATAGAATTTTATTAGGATATTATATTTATTTATTTATTTTAATCAGACTAGCATGGTAGTATGCAAATGGAATATGTAGAATAGCAGGGTTAACTTCATCTCAATCAAATAAAATGTAAATCACTAGTCAAAATTCATTTCTTCATTTCACTATTACTTCTCCTAATAAGGGAGAGGAGTCTCACAGTCTCACATATCAAGTAAATTTGATTTGCGAAAAGTTTAATTTTATATGTGAAAGCATTAACGAACAAGAGAAATGTATGATTTTGCTAATTATTAAGTAATACTCTGAAATTTTTGTGTCTGTACTGTTTGGCGTTTCTCATGTTTTAGAAAATGCTGTATTTGAAAGCCATAAAAATTTAGTGTTATGTTTATTTTTTATTTCCAGTGTCTTTATTTTTTATCTGAAATTAATTTAACTTGGTTTTTGTGAGGAATAAATTTTTCTTTATAATTCGTGTGACCAAAGAAATTGAAAGAGGCTTACATTTTCGTTTTCATTCAGAACACATAATATGTACCCAAATGAAAAGGAGACCTTAGTTGTAGCAGCTTTGTATCAAATCCCAATGAGTTATTGTGTTAGCCAACAGATGGCTTAGTGGTATTCTCAGTTGTTTAGTTAATGACTTCACATCAGTATCCTCATTTTTGGAGAGTTTCGTCCCCAGTTCATTTCATGATGGATTCCTTATGATCAGCATAAAGAGCAGTTATTCACTCGCACCATATTCCAGTGGTATCACTGTTATGAGATGGGATGCATAAGGATAAAGGAATTGCCATGCTTCGAACAGACACTTATTGTGCACAACTGTGCTATATTAGCAGTGGAGGAGTTCATATGGCAGAATCACGGTATCACAACATATGAAATTGCTATTGCACTTTCAATAAGCAAAGGAACTGTGCCTCACATAATCCACAAAAAGCTTGTTTATGGCAAAGTTTGCACAGTGGATGCCCAAGCATCTGTCAGACTCAGAAGACAGTGAGAATGAGTATTTTCCTGCCCCATCTGTTGAGGTTTGCAGAGCAAGGAACGGATTTCATTGACACGATTATGGCATGTAATGAAACTTGATGTCACCACTTTGATCCTGCCTCCAAACAAATGAGAACGGAGTGGCGACATCCTTTCTTCTCTCATCCAGAAAAAGCGCTCTGTGCCCAGAATACCAAAAAAGTTATGTTCAGTTTCTTTTTTGAAGAAAAACCTCTACTCATTGACTCGCTGCAATGGGGTGCAACAGTTAATGTTGAGCAATATTGCAACATGTTGTTGAGGCTCAAATTGACCATCGCTGCAGCTCAAACAGACCATCAAGAACAAGCATAGAAACAAGCTCTCGAATGGGGTAGAGCAGGCATGGGCAAACTGTGGCCCGTGGGCCAACTCCGGCCTTCCGGAAGATTCTCTCTGGCCAGTGGATAGCAGGGTTCGTATGGTTCTTAAGAGTCCTTAAAAGTCCTTAGATTTTTTGGAATTGATTTTTGGTCCTTTAAAGTCCTTAATTTTAGCCAAAATCAGCAAAAGATCCTTAATTTTAATCATCTGAAATTTCTATCTGTTTTTACAACTGCCATTTTGAGTGTGAATTAGCATTTTGGAGGAATATTTTTGGCGATTCGCTGATATATATAGTTATCTTTTAAATGGGTTCATGAGTTATAATTTGTTTCTATTTCTAATATAAATGATGGGATACTCAGAGGTTCTAAGCAAAAAGTGAAACATAAGCATAGCAAAATTAATTTTCAACACTTGCCACCCTTACCTGCATCAGGCCTTTCAGGTTCGTTCTAATCAGCAGGTCTCTCTCTAGACAAGCAGTAGCGGTGACAACATTCAGTCTTTTGTTATGAATCATGCTGATTATGATTTTATTTCTTATTTTAAATTTTCAGTTTGACGTAAAATCTACCTGCTATTTACTAAACTTCTAGACTGACCAAGTATGTGACAAAATGAGACACAAAAAAAATTAACATAAAGCTAAATGTTGGATAAAACGTAAATGTCACTTATCTTCTTTCAAATATGTACAACTATTATAAATGTAAAATATTTCATGTAACTTGATAAATTGCATAATGTTTATTTTATTCTCAAACTTATTAATAATTATGTTAAATAATTCATGTTTACTAATAATGCATACTACTTAGGGATCTATTTTATTTTTAGGATGGTATTAAAAAAGTGAAATTCAGGCATAGATAATATTTTTAGTTAAATTTATTCAGTTCCCATTTGCTCATAGGTCCTTAATTTTTTTCATTAATGGTCCTTAAAAGTACTTAATTTCCGTGTGCAGAAAATGTGTACGAACGCTGGATAGAATTTTAATTTGTTGGTCCGAGGCAAATTAAAAGAAATATGTATTTATATATTATATAGCATTTCCTTTTCTACTTTGTTTAAATATTATTTTTTTCTTCCTTTTTTTCAAAGAGCTGATGGTCTTTTTACTTTCTCTATTTTTGTTCTAAAAACATAAATTGAAGGAAATAGCAAGCACAGACAGCTTTCAATTGGTAAAGTGTTAAAAGCAGAGGTCTTTTGTTAGTAATAGCTGTACATTGGCACCAACAAGCGTCATCTCTTTCTTGGGGAGCAGACCTATGGGAATCCGATATAGGTGAATTAGACGTCTTAGAAAAAAATTAACTTAATTATCTTAAATTAAAACTTAATAGGGCCCCTTAAGAAAAACCTTAAAGGTTAGAGGTGTACCTGTGATAAGGTAGTGCAAGGCACAGTGGAAAACTGTATACTTGTACTGTTCCACGTGAATTCCATTGTAATAATGTTGTTATTAAAATTTCTTTATGTATAACTGTAGTTTCCTTTTTATTTGTGCACATCTTATATTTTTTAGGCTAATGAGATTATCTAAAGCATCTTAATAAGAATAATAATATGATAGCATTTTTATGCTTCTGTATGCTTTATCTCAAAATTTGAAAATTTTTGTTGCAATTGTAATGTCTTAGAAATTCGTGTGTGGCTATTAAGTAGATTTTAAGATATGTAGGTTTGAACTTTTCTAAAAACAAAGCTGAATACTAAATATTAACTCTAATCTTTGAACATTCACTCTTACAAAGTAAATTCCAATCATGTTAGATTCATTTAAAAAAAAAAGAAAGGCATAAGTATTTTCCATTAGAGTAATTTCTAATTTTTTTATTTCTTTTTTGTATTAGAATGATTTATGTGCAAGCATTTTTTGAGGTTTTTAATATTTTTTAAGTTTGCTATAATAGAAGCATTAGAACTATAAAATTATGTGTTGTGTTAGCCTCTTATATGCTAATAGCTACTTATGCATGCACCTACTACAGAAGAATGCTGACATCATATGGTTTGAAATATTTTTGAGTAACTAGCTAGAAGATGTGTGTTATTTCCATATTAGGCTATGGTGCTCATATTACGCATGAGGCCATGCACTTCGGAAAGAGTGTTGGAAAAAAAATTATCCATGAACATACATGCAGTCCTGTTAATATTTTATTTTATTCATGAGCAGTTTCTACATATCAGTAAAGTGATATTTGCTTATGAGATGTTAACCTATACAATTATTGGAATTGTTAACAAGGTTTTCGAGATAACACCAAATGATATAGTCCTTTAAGATTGAAATTCTTTTTGAGTTTTAATTTTATTCAGCAGTGAAGATTTATGTTTATAAGTTGGCAATGAATATTTATGCAAGTTGTTTATATTTTATTTATTGTTGTAATATTTTAAAGGAATTTTAATGGTAAGTCCTTTTTGGGCTTTTAGGTTGCAATTTATTTATTTTTTCATGTGTGTATACATGTTGTAGAGAATTTTAATGTATAGATGGCAGTATGTGCAGACAATGTTTGATTAATGTTTTTTCAATTCAGTATGAAAGAAACTGTGCCTTGTAATTACAGGAAATGCTCATCTTTCAAAATAAATGTGTTATTGTGTTTTGAATTCAAATTTTGTAAATTGCAGTTATAGATCATTTACTTATCAATTGCACAGATTACTAACAGGCAAGAATCCGTTCTGCGAAGGCTAAAAAAAATTCATCACATGTCAATTCATGTATTGTAATATGTAATTAAAATTCATTCTTGTAAATATGTAGTTTCTGGATGATTATGTATTTTTATTAAGATACTAATATGTATGATTTCTGTCTATAAGGGGTTAAAATAGAAGTTTTAACTTTTTTTTCTCAAATGATGCATAATTCAGCATACATACTATATATATTATGTATCATATGATCATATTCTTTAAAGATTTTTGTATATTTATTTTCAAATTTTACAATTTTTTATTACTTTTCCCTCTGTAGAAATTTTACTTTGAGGTATATGCCATGTCCTATATTTGATGCAACAGCAGCTATGAAAGTTGCACCAGAGAAAACAGAGGCTTCTCTGAGAAGGGTATACAGTTTGTTAATAATTTCAAAATGTAATACACAGTATTAAAATAATTTATAGTTTTTTTAAAGTTGTATTTCTTCACATTTCTGAATTTGTATTTTAATTCAGATTGAAGAATGTTTGAATAGAAATGTCTCACCAAAGAAGTATACCAATAGTCGAGCATTCCGCTTACAGCAAGGTTTTCTGTTGAGTTCTGCGCAGCAGGTATGAATAATAAGATTCCTTACTTAATTAGAATTTGAACGAAATTTAAGTCATTGTATTATACACTATGTACCAATAAGTATTTGGACACCTGTGTTAGAAAAGAAAAACAAAATTTATTCATATTCAATAGTTTTTAGAGCATCCACAAGTGGCAGTTACAGCTTCAACACCTGGGGCATTTTTTCCACAAGTTCTTATATGACAGCTGTTGGTATTTTCTTTTACTCTGCTTGGAAAAGACATGGAAGTCCTTTCACTGATGTTACACTGTTGTTGCATTCTTGATTCGGCAATCCAGCTCGTCTCGCAAGTTCTCAATAGAATTCAGGTCTGGGATTTAGACATGCCAGTCTGTTCTGTTAACTTCATTTTCTCATACTAATCAATGGTAGACCTCACAACATGACTGCTGCCATTATCGTCCTGAAAGTAACATGGTTCCAACCTGTAAAACTTCCAAAATTTAGGAAGCACACTGTCATCCAAAATAGTTCACTAGGTTAAGTGCATCCAAACCACATCTTAAAATATCAGAGACCATGTCTTCTAAACTGTGGGCACAGTGCATTCTGGCAGGAGACTTTATCCAGACCCTGCCAGTCGAACGGCATACGACTAACCTTGATTCGTCGCTCCATAAAATCCATTTCCACTAATCTGATTCGCTGTTCACATGCTTTGCACCACATTAATCGAGCAGCGAAGTTGAGTTTTGTGTTCAAAGGTTTATGAGTGGCAGCAGGACCATGAAAAGGAGCAGATGCGCTTGCTGACAGATGGTATTCATTGAAGCAACACTCCCAGATTTCAAAGCAACACTCCCAGATGTCAAAGCAACACTCCCAGATGTTGAAGCAACACTCCCAGATACTCCAGATGCCTCTTGGAGTATGTTGGCCATCACTTGGATGCAGTTCTTAAGAATTTCTTTGGACAGCACTTGTTGTTCTATATCTCTCAGTTTCGTGGGACTGCCAACTCAGGGCACATTCCAACAATCACTGCTTACCTTCTACTGAATCGCATAGACCACTGTCAATTTTGGGTAATTCAGCTCATTAGATATGCCCCTTAAGGACTACTTATTTCCGTGATACCCGACGATTTGAAATCAAATAACTCTGCACTTTGTGCAGAGTTATTTGATTTCAAGAATACTGCATACGACTTACGGCAGTGTTGTTTCCTATACGATATTTAATGACAGAGAGTATGACTTTTATCAGAACAGCAGATATCGGCATTTGAATGGGTGTCCAAATACTTATTGGTAGACAAATTATTCATGTGTCATGAGCATGCTTGCTCCAAAATATAGTATATTGGTCATATTTTATTATTACAAATATTTATACGATAAAGGTATGTACTGAATTGCTTTTTTGTTGTTGTAGTTTTGTGATTTAAAATTCTACTAAATATCTTTTATATGCTTTGTATGTTAATTTTAATTTCTAAAACAAGTTTTATGCTTTTAATTTTATAACAGAAAATTTATTAAAATCATTTAAGCTCAGTGCTTAAAAGTAGTTAATTTACGTTTGTTGTGAATAATACCTAATTCTATTGTGATATTTTGTGTAAATTTCTAAATTAAAACTGTAACTATAGGCCTAAAATCGTTTTGGGGTAAGGTGGAGTATTAAAAATAGTCATATGAATATTTCTATTTAAAGTTTTATGTTTGAAAATATTTTCTTAAATGTTATTAATGTGCAAAAGCTAGAAATTTTATATTCATTATATAGTAAAATTCCATTTCTTTTCATTAAATGAAGGTAATTCTTCAATGACTCAACAGCTCATCATGGGTCCTGGTCTTCCGTAGAATTTCATTCCATGCTTTTTACTCTTGGTGTTAGTCTTCCAGTTAATGACCTTTAAGTTAGACAAGTCTCTCTCCAGACAGTGTAGTCTTTAGAGTTTCGGTCTGCCTCTCTTTTGAGTGCCTGTTGACTTGTACATGAAATTTTTTGGTAGTTTTATTTTTGGGCATTTTGATTAGGTTAACCAGCCATCTTAATATTTGGGTGCTGATAATATTTATATCTGGATACCCATATGTCATGTAGATTTTAAGTAAAGATAACATCTTATAAAATAAAAAATTGTTGCTACTTGAAGCCTCATGAAATCAAAAGGGGTGAAAATAAGTTCTTTCCACTAGTCAAAAGAAACTGAGTTGGCAAATGGCAACTATATTACCTTGATTGACACATGTCAAGAATTTATTTAATACAGGGTGAATCTGAAGAAGTGGGCAAAATTTTAAGGGGTGAAAGAAGGCAGCTATATGAGCAATGAATGTATGGTCGAAACGCAAGCAGTGAGAAGTTAAAGGGTCATTTTCCACTGTCACATTTAAAGAATTGATACAAGAATGAGAGGAGTACTTCAGAAAACATTTTATTAACAGAACACACTCCTAGAAACTGCTCAAAAGACCTTACACCGGCTGTAATGCAAGTTTTACACTTGCGGGATTGCGGGATAGGGATTGATGCACATTTGCGAAGATGCCAGGGCATTTCCCAAATATTATTGGTAACAAGGCGATCCTGGCAACTCAGTTTCAACAGGTTCAACAGATCGGCTTCAACAGGGCCCTCATAGATTAGGCTTTTCATATGGACCCACAGGAGAACGTCCAAACATGAAAGATCCAGTGATCTTGGAGGTCAAGCTGTGGAACCACCTCGAGCAATCCATCGCCCTGGGAACTTTGCATCTGAAGTGTTCCACACATCTAAGCTGAAGTATGCAGGCGCAACATCACCCTGGAACCACATTCTTTACGTGATGGATGTTGGACATGGCAACACCTCTCATAGAAATGTATGGTACAATTCGCCATCCAGACGATTTCGTAGGAGGCATGGAACAACCAAAATGGTCATAGAGGATCCCTGCCCAAACATTTATGGGGATCCGTATGTGGAACAAATGAGGATATGTGGCATGTGGGTTCATAGATGCTCATGTGTGTGAGTTGTGGGTATTAAACACACCCTGATGGGTAAAAGTGCACTCATCCGTAAACAGAGCATGTGTACTGAAATCTGGCAGATGACGGAGGTACCAACAAGCGAAATCAACACATAGCTGATACTGCGCTGATGACAACGCTTGAACCTTCTGTTTGCGATAGGGGTGCATTCCTTCCTGCTGTAGCATACGGCAAACCATCATTTGGGACACGTTTACAACGTAGGAAATCACTTGTGTGCTACATTGTGGTTTATCTTTCACCCTACACAAAATGTCTTCTTCAAGTTGCAGTGTCTTGATGCTCCTTTCACACCCTGGGTCTTGCTTGGCTGTGGTGAAGGATCCCATTTCACACAGTTTCCGATGCAAATGCTTGAATGGTTTCTGATTTGAAGTGTGTCTCATCGGAAACTGGTTCCATTAAAGTCTCTGTGCCTCATTTCTATTCCTGTTTGCCACACCATACACAAAGTGCATATCAGCCATTTTGTGGTTCGTAAAACCGGCAGTCCACAGTAGAAAATGCCGCTGAGTGTGAGGATCGACCCTTTTATATTATTGACAACACCACATAGCGACTCACTGTTTGTGTTCCGACTATACATTCTATGATAAATATTGCTTGTATAGCTAGCTGCCTTTTATCACCCCCTGAAGTTTTGCCCACAGATTCACCGTATATATATATATAGGCTTGGCACGGTCTTTGCTGTTGTTACTAATAGCACTTTGAAGTTAGTGAGTTTATGAGTTAATAGCTTTGTCTGATTTATCATCTTATAAAATGCATAATGAAATATTTTGGAATTTTCTGAATAGTATCAAAGAGATGGAAACTGAAGTCAAATATTTTAGGTTTGTTGCAGTCTTTCTGATATAGGAACATTTTAAAATCAAGAACTTCCTCTTATTCCAAGAAGCAAGGTGGGGAACCATAGCATGTAGTTTTAACATCTGCCCCTTCCTCGATCAAAATAATAATTAGATTTTATTTAATGAGACTAGTTGGTATATTTATTTATTTATTACTTTTTAAAATGAAATGTTTGTATGATTTTCTGTTGTATGATGTTTGTATGATAGTTCTGCATTTTAGCAGAATGTTTGGTTCATAGAATTTGGAATCTCTTCATCTCCTCCCCCCCCCCTTTTTTTTTTTGCAAGAATAAGTATTTTTTCCCTTATTAAAAAATTGATTTAAAAATTTTTTTTATTTATGTATCATGCATGTATGAGTAAATATCTGGAAAGTTCTGTGGTTTTTTGATGATAAATGCAAATGGGGCAGTGCTGAAACATAAACTTTCATTGAATCACATAAGCATCATTCTATTCTATGACTTTTTGCCATCCCTTACTCAGGTGGAAAATTCTTTTTTAGAAAAAGTCATTAGGTTTATTTGTAAAGTTATCAACGTGCTGTTGGACAGTCTTCAAAGAAGTGAACTACAGTCCATTCAGAGAATTTTGAAGTGACCTGAAGAAATGAAAATCCGAAAGAGCAAGGTGTAGTAAATATCAAGAGTTACACAATATCTCAGCCATAAGCTTTTATTTGACATTCACTGAAATGTAGGGCTGTGGGCATTTTCATGATTTAAAGATAACACCATGAAGATTGGTCGGTTCTGTGCGCTTTATTTATTTATTTATTTATTTATTTCTACTTTAAAGTTTCCATTTGGTAACATTATTTTTCCAAATTTAATGTCAAATTTGGTTTCAATAATTCAGTGTATTATCACTTTATAGTCGCACCCTTCACACAGCATTACTTTTTTAGGCTGCAGCCTCCCTCTCAGTGTTTCTAAAGCAGGTTCTTTTGACTTAAATGCATGATCTTTTTCTTGTAACATTAGTGTATAGTATCCACTCTTCATCTCCAATAATAAGCCATATGAAAAAAGGAACTTTTTAATTTTTTTCTCAGCAAAGAATCGCATGCTGAAGCTCAAGCAAGCATGAAATTAATATTAAAGTATAAGATACACATACATCTAACAACGTACATACTCATTCTTCACCAAATGATCATGTACTGAACAGTTTGGAATATTTATTCTGACATACAGTTTCTGAACTATGTATTTTTCCAGTGATAGCTTCTTTTAATAGAGCGTTGTTTACAGAGAATGGACATCCAAAAGAGGCATCAACTTTGAGGTTGAAATTTCCAGGTGTAAATTTCTCAAACTACTTTCGAACTGTGTCATCAGAAACAGTACTTTTTCCATACCTAGCATAAATTTTATAGGCAGTCTGACTAACATCCATTCTTAGCGAAGAAAAAAAAAAAAAATATGTCACCATACGTGGTAGAATTATGTAGTGTGAGCTGAAAAGATCATATTTAAATAATTGCTTTGATCAAGGGGTTTCCACATCAGCAGTAGCAAAATAATTAGCAGAAAATGCATTTCAGTATGAAAAACTGCCGAACTTTTGGAAGGGCCCAACGTTGTTAAGTATTAAAAAAATATCAGTTAAAATTTTTGATTTAGTTGCATGTTTACAGAATACTTTATCTTAGCTTTTAAATTTCAAACTAGAACATTAATCATCATTAATCATCATATTGCATATTTTACTTTCTTTCAGTCATCGTTTCTTTATTTGTAACTGTCATTATCTCAACAGTTTTTGAGACAGATTTTAAGACACGTGTTTAGAGCAGATGTTTTCGTAACAGTAAATGTTTTTAAACAGTAACACAACAGTAACTGATACATCTTGTTTCAGACTGTTGATCGGCTAATGGTGCACCTCCAAGATTCTGTAAATAATATGAAAAAAGTAGCAGTCGATGGTGTTTCCATGAATGAAAAAGTTGAAGAAGCAGAAGGGTTTCTGAGTGATGCAAACAATGCTAAACAAGTATGTGTTATTTATGCAGATGTATTCATTGTGTAAGAACTCTTTAAGAAATGCTTCGTAATATTGTTTGTATTTGTATTAAAAAGTTATCATCATAAGTTTGGAAAGATTTCTCTAAGCACTCTATGACAGGAATAGCTGAATTATAATCAGTGCTGTGTCAGGTACTCCAGTTTGACCAGGAGGATATGCTGTACCAGAATTCCATAAGAAGCCAAAATGCTGCTGATTTTGCATCAAATCAAAAATATAGATCCAGATAGCTACAAAAATAAAAGCTGGTATGACAAGTTAAATTTTGCATATGCTATAGATCAGACTAGGGATAATGTTGTTCCTTAGGAAGGCTTATGAAGAATAATAATTTAGACATTTTTAAGTATGTGAATTGTACAAGTTAGTTAACAACAAGGTAGTTAAGATACCAAAGCAACTATAAATATATATTATTAAATTAGTAAAAAAAAATGATATTTAACCTAAATCCATAGTTCTTGAATGATAAAGTCTACAAATTCATGTAATTTCAAAATTTTTTCATACTTCTTCAAGATAAATTTTATTTGATTATCTGTTCTGTTGTGTACTGAAATAAAGCAGTGTTTTGTTTTTCTGATAGCTTTTGAAATGATTCTGAAAAAATTATGATATTTTAATGCTTGCAATTAGAATTTTTATGTTGGCTCAAGTGAATGATGATTAATGTGTACTCGTATGATTATGCAAAATTCAAATGCTCACCCTTTTATTTTAGAATGCATATATAAAGTTTATGTATTGAAAGTATATACAATTTTTTTCATTGTCAGTCAAGGGCAGAAGAAGTGATGCCAAAAAGCAGTTGACATGAAACTGTAGGGATTATTTTAAATTGTAATAGTTATTTTTAATTTGAAAACTCTTTCCTTTAAAATTCATGTTTTCTCCTACAACTCCCTGCCAGAATGAAATTTCAGTATTGTGTTTTATGTAAATGTAGTAGAACCAGTATTTAATTGGGAAGTTCAGTCACTACCATAGAAGAGCTTAGAAGAGTTCTTAGTAGAGTATATTTTGCCTTTGAACCATGTTGTTATTTTAAGCCTATCTTATTATGTACAGCCAAAGTCTTACATACCTATTAGTATTCTCCGGTGAAGTTTAATTATGGGTGACCGGCTCGTTTAGTTATCTTTGTACAGCTTTGACCAAGTTTAGCTAGTTAGAATTAGTTTAGTTTCTTATTTTCTATTTTAAGCCCAAGTGGAGGCTTTCCTGTAAGCCCAAGAAGGGGCCGACTGTCATTATCTCTGTAAGTGAATAAAAGGATATTTTAACCCTTCTTTTGACTTATATTGTATATGGTTGTAAGAAAACCAGCGAATAGTTGCTAGATAATCCGATAAAAGTTCTATTAGCCAAGGACACGTAACTTAATTTTATAAAATGTTGACCTTAAGAATTTATATAAAATTATTGCACTTAAGTACTCTAGAGATAATTATATGAATGCACTGTTTCCCATTCTTGAGTTTTGGTGGGGCTAAAAATTCATAGATAGTAACACAAAATAAGGTAATGCTTTGAAAACTTCAGATCAGACAAGTAGACCCTCTGAATTTAAGCATATAAATAAGCATAGGGAAACAAACCATTAGGCAAGCAAACCAGGATGGACCTAGCATGAATTACAAATTTTTGATGTTTCAAAATGTGATATACAGGAGTGAGTATTTCAGATGTTGACTTTGCAGTATGTTTCCCTGACCAGGGCTGTTAGTTAGAGCTTGTGTGAGGTATATAGTTTTCTAGATCGCCTGAGAGCCAGAGCACTTGGAAGTGTAATCCTAATTGGGTGACAAACTCCACTTAAGGCTAAATGCCATAGTGTGACCTATAACAAACAAGAACAGTTGCATAAAATTGTAAAAAAATAAACTTTGCAGATAGAGTTCAAGAGTACACAAGTAAAAAAGTGGACCTTCAAAATCTTGAAGCGTAAGAGACTACCATGGCAATTCTGAATACTTTTTAATGACAGTATTTTCTTTGAAAATAAGAATATTATTCCAACAAATAAGAACAACACTTTTAATTGAAAGGTGGCCAGTAGCAACAGCTTTTTCTAAGATCAGTTAAAATAGTGTTTTTGTCTTTATTCCAGCAATTCCATGCCAATTTCCATGAATAAGGACCAAATAAAGCTAAATCTTACATATTTCACAGAAGTATCAAATTAGCACATATATCAGTTTGTCGAGAATTGCTTGGTATCTGTTAGCAGTTTGTTGTGAACTACAAGTTCGTGCATTATTGGGAACTACAGGTAGAAGAAATGAGCAATGTATTATAAAAACAAGTATAATAAGTAGCAGATGCAGCTGAATAAGTGAAAATATTTCAAGGAGAATGTGGATATGAAGCAGCTCCTTCTTAGCACATGAAATTGTAAAGTTCTTCAAAGCATTCTCGAGGTAAACTTGTTATTCAACTGACCAGTAAATTTCACCATTGATTTACAAATGAACTGCTTGGCTGTGCGACTCATACACTGTAGCATCGCCTCCAGAAACTTCTGGAAGAGTCTGTCATAGGGCTTCAAAAATTGTTGCCAAGGTCTGACAGAAACAAAATTGCATACATCTTGAATTCTAATAGAGCTGTTTTTACAATTACAGTGTTATTGCACTTACAATTAAAAGACCTTCAAATATAAAATATGTGGCCCCAAATTAGAAAAATGAATTCAGAAAGTATCAACCTAAAGATAAAATAATGCAAAACACCACAGTAATATAGAAAACAAAAATATAGTCAGAAAGGGTTCAGATATTTATGGCAATATTGTATGTGTGTATATATATGTGTGTGTGTGTAAGTTATAAAAAAATACGATAGCTGCTTTAAAAATAATTGGCAACCTCAAAATTAAGGTTTCTACATTTGGTGCTCTTCCCCTAAATTCATCCATTCTCCCAAATTTGAGATCCTTCCATGATTATATAACAACCTAAAATTAACCAATCGTAGCTTAGAGTACTTTCTGCATGTACTTAGTATAAATAAACTGCATCATCATCTTCTCCTAGCTTCCAGCATGCTAACATCCATGCTGCTTTGCTTGTCCATCTAAAATGACATTGCCCCATTAATCTGTGTATATAAAGAAATTATTGTAATTGTTTATGATAAAAAAATATATATTCTATGAAGAATTATTCTAATGTACCTGGAAATAAAGATGGCAATTAGCTGAATTTGGTTTAATATCAACATCGCTCCATCTTTCCGTTTTGTTATCACGACTGTGCATCAAAAATATTACATATATATATATATATATTAAATATATATTTTTCCCTCTGCATATGGTAAATTTCTCTGTAGTACATTATATGAATCTTTCTAGCTTTGTTCATACATTTTGCTATATCTGTCTAATGAAAAGAATGAAACATATATTTTGCACGTATTTAAAATTGCGACTCCTTTATACTCATAATTTGATTTTAATTAGTTTTTTTTTTGTAGAAATATTTATGTATTATTATAAATTAATATATGTTTAACTTACCAATTAACTTTGTGGATAGCTGTTAACAAGGTTACACGAAGTTGTCTTGCAACAAGAAGAATCTGGTAATCCTGTTGAAACAAGACTTCAGGACTTCGTGCAGGAACTGTGGGATACTGTAGAAAGTCATCTCATGGTAAATTTTATTATTTGGCATTACAAAAATTGAAACATTATATTCTGAGGCGTATCGTAAAATTATACTGTGCTGGAGTTAAAACTATTAATTTTGCAAATTATAACCAAAAGAGCTATAACTTATCACAAGGCCGGTATAGATTTATCAAAATTCATATAAAGCAATATATTTCAAACTAAATGAAGATTTTTAAATATGGTAACCTCAATTAAAAAATAAGAATAAGCTAAAGGTAAAATATATTTGTAATAAAGCATGTATCTGAAACTATTTATTTAAATATAATTTGCTTAATTTTTGATATTAACAAAGTTGTAACAACTATATGAAAACTTAGACAAGCTGAAACTGTATTATTTTTATATAAAATTAACTAAGAATTTTAAAAAAATTCTAACACAATTAATTGTTTCTCACTAACAGACAGGTTTTTATGTTTGTTTAATTATTACTGAAAGAATATAATTATAAATAAAGACTGTGGCAAAGTACATGTTCATAAACTTAAAGCAGGAAAACTTCCTCCCATTATTGATTATAATTGTTGTGGTTAAATGCAATTCTTTTGATGTTCATGCAGGAATAAATTTTAAAATATGGACAATTTGGCTTTGTAAAAAACATCAGTAACATATTAATGGCTGCTTTAGGTTAGTGAAATATTCTTAAAAAATTACATATATTCTAGCATTTGGAGGAAGAAGTAACTAAACATTTATGTTTAATTACTTCTCCCTCCAAAGTGAAGAGTGGCTTCTCCTTGTTGTACATACATAATGCATTATGAAATATTTGAAGTTTTTTTCATATATATATATATATTGGTGATTCTGAGATGCTAGTGATTTATCAAAATATATTTTAATATTAAGACTGTTATTTCTATTGTATCTCCTCCATTCCTGATTCTATGTATTTAGTATAAAATTCCCTTATTCTTCTCAGCTATGCAGAGTTACTCTGTTAATTTAATGCTTTTAAGTTTCAATGCCTTATAATAGGTCCTGAAAGTATTTTGCATAAATACTAATAAAAGATAGCTAAGAAATAAAAGATGCATCTAAATAAAAGTTCAAAAAATAAATAAACACAAAAGAGAAAGCAGGGCCAAAAATTTAAATTGATATTTGATTTTTTTAAATAACTTATTAATTCATTAAATGATAATAAAGGAAATAACAAAATTATTTTTAAAATTGTATATCAAATGTTTTGATTTACATATTGTAAATTAAATGTTTTGATTTTATTGAATTTGTTTAATGCTACACAAAATAATTTAATTATTTTGTGTAGCATTTAAATTTAATGTTGTTAAGTAAATTTTTTTTAATATTTTGTTTTTCCTATCAGTGAAGTTTTTTATTAAGAAATTAGAATGAAAATAATTATCCATAAATGCTTTTTGCAAATACTTTCATTCATAAAAACAATTTTTAAACATCATGTAATGTGATTATTTTTAAATAATTTCTTAAATTGTGTTCATTCTGTGTAAAATTAGAAGTTAATGGTTCCAAATACTTTAATATTACTATAAATATAAGATGCTATATTCACAATAAATGCATATTGTATATAAAATGTTATAAATGCAACACACTATAATACTATAAATATAACTCTGTATTCATTGTTAATATGTGATATAATTGTGAATATATAGTCTGGTGGCAGTAAAAATTAAACATAAAGTAAATTCATTATTTTTTCCAGTGTACATAGTTTTCTAGATCACCTGAGAGCCTTTTTTATTAGATGTAAAGATGAATATATAAATAAATACATATACCTGTTAAAGTTTGGTTCTGATATAAAACACAAATGAAATATTGCTGTTGATTGAAAAAAGTAATAAATGATTCTAAATATGAATGTTGTATTTTATGCAAATAACAATATGCAGAAATTTATTAAGTGTTCCTAAATGTTCTGTCACAATGTATGCAACTTATTGTTACATAATTTATGTATTATGTCATTCAAATTTTCATTGGTGTATTTATATTCATCATACATTTTATAATTGATTCTAGCCTGATAAAAAGATATCAGAGTGGCATATATATTTATTGTATTTTGTATTCTTCCTAGTAGCATCATAATTTAAAAATTAGCTCATTTTGAAATCTTTTTATAGGGAACAGCTTCTTGCATGTTAAAATGCGTAGAGGACCAGTGTCCTAATATCATTGGAGATGATGTAAGTTGTACATTATTTCTATAATTTCTGTTCAGAAATACTATCTTTTTGTAATTATAGCCTATTATTAAAGTACGATGATTAACATATTTCATTTCCCAAACAATGCATAAGGACTTTAAAGTGATATGCAGCAAGATATGTTTCATTTAAGCACGCTTAAACAATTAAGGTAAATAAGTTTAGCTGTAGCATTAAAAACATTAGGTACTACATAGTAATAACTTAATGATAATGTGTGTAGTTTTATTTAAATAAGTTGTGTAAACTATTTCCCCAAATTCTGAAGAATGAAAGCAGAACTATTTTTGCAATTTTAATTCTTAGAAACAAATAGTGGATATTTTTAATAATCATACTCTTAAAGTGTATCAAATAATATAAGAACCCAATATTAATAAAAGTATTTTGTTTGGAGTATTTATTCTCTACAATAATTAAACATTAACAAACAAATTAATAAATCTTATTATTAAACAGTGAAAGATAAAAGCATTCAAGTAGTCTAATTTTGTAAATAGTAAAAAATTATTTGAGTGATATTCGCAGCCATTAGATTTGAAGATTTATGCAAACTATAGGAAAAGCTGAATGTGATAAAATGTGAAGTTATGTGGAAGAGATACATACCAATTTGTAATTAAATTTAGGTAAAATTAATGATATATAAAAGCTTAAAAAAAAGTAAAAGAAAGAAGAAAAGCTAAACAAATAAAACCTATTTTAAGCTGCTTTAAAAACTTGAGAGTAGATCTGAGCAAAAGGCATCCTAACCATAGACAGGGAGAGAGGGATACCACTAATTTGTTCAGTTATATTATAACTGCTTTTGGCTTTATGAGTAAGGATGATCTGGAATAATCTGTTATCACTATAAAATCTTTATTAATTCCTAGGTAGAAAAATTTTAACATAAATGAAGACGTTAGCACAATCTGATTTATGCCACATTTTAAAGTGATTCAGATCCAAGATAAGCTTGTTTAAAAACTGCGACTGTATTGTTCACTGACTGCTGATCATGAAGCAAATATCTTTGAAATATTTCTTATTTTTAAAAAACAAGAAAAGATTTTATAAAAATTATCATTAAGTAATTTATGATCTTTAAAATAGGTTTTTCAGCCTGTCTTTAAAATTATGTGGTACAAAATCCAAAATCTGGATTTGTTCAGATTTTGGCAATTTCAGAAATTTTCCAGTTTGCGATCATTAGTTTAAATTTAGCACTATGATGATGATAAAGATTATAAAATCATAACTATGGAAAAGTTTTTGTGAAGTAATGAAGCATTCATGAATTTACATAGTTAAAATTTACAAAAAGAAAAAATAATAAGCTCAATATTTGTTTGTCTGCTTTATGAAACATTTTTTTCAATGTAAGTTTTTTAAGCTGTTTTATTTTCTGTGCTTATTCTTTCTCTGTAATTTTGTAGATAGACATAATTTCTAGTTCAGTTACAAAGTTCTGTGATTGTCATGTCAAAAATTCCCACTGTCTGTCAAGAATCATCGGTCTGTCATGACCGATGATTCTGACTTCTTTTTGTCCATTATTTGTCATCATTCATAAAATAGTATTTTTAATGCTTTTATTCATAGTAACTGTATTTTTGCATACACACACATTTCTTATTAAAATTTTCTTTTTTTTTTTTAAACCATTCAGCGCATTTTGCATGACCTCTTTTGCTATTTTTCTCTGCATCTCGCATGCAGGCGCTGGCATCATCACTATCGATAGAGAGCATTAGTGCCTCACACCTCCCCATTGAAGTAGGTGCTGAATCGGTGTGATTAAAAAAAAAAATATACAAAATCAACTAAATGAACAACATCAGAAAAAATTAATGAATGAATACAAACATACATATTTAATTGAGATTTCGATACTCTCTATTTATTATGTTACCTAATAGTAAAATAATTCCAGGAAATTATTCATAATTTTCATAAAGGTTCTAATGTCTTTCCAGTAAGTAGCTAGTAATCAACTTAAAACATCAACATTTAAATTACTTTTCCCACACTGGTAGCTGACACTGATGTTGTACCTTTCCAGTACAGGGAACATCTCTGAATTCAACACTTTGAGGTAATAATTTTTTTTAGATAACTCAATTGGTTGTGATAACTCACTCTTTGGACTTAAGATTGGTATATGTAAGTTTCAAAATTTCTTAAAGCAAAGATAATAGCATACACTTCTTTTTCTATAGTAGCATACTTTCTTTGTATTGTGTCATTTTCTTACTCACAAAGGCAATTGGTCACTCAGTTCCATCTTCATCAGTTTGAGCAAGACGAGCTCCAACGCAAAACATCTATGAAGATAGTAAAAGGGGTTTGAAAATTTGGAGCAGCACAATCAGGAGTTTCACGGATAGCTTTTTTTTTTAGTTTCTGTGAAACGTTACAATGTTTCTTTTTTTTCCCTTAACGTTACAAGGAGCTTTGTTCATTGTAAGCTCTCTAAGGAAGTGCTATTTGTGCAAGTTCTGGGACATAACATTGGAAGTAGTGAGTTGCGCACCTCCAACTTGCACGCAACCAAGAGGTGACTGGAAAAATGACAGAGTCTTGCTAAGGGTTTAAGTCCCTTTTTATTCAACTTACGAAGTTACAATTGCTTGCTCTTGACGCTCACAAACTACGCCGACTCGGCGGTAAAATAAAAATAAGAACCTCAAAAGAAAATACTAACAAGACTCTAACTACGAGGCTCTCTAAAAGTAACTAACCTCACCGCATTTTACAATATCGCTGCTAATTCAGCAAACTTTGGATATCACGTTGAACAATTAACAATTCTCCAAGGCAAGCACACAGGCTGAAATGCTGGGTTCTTCAATTTCTGGCTAACTACCTCCGCGCTCGTGAAGTAAGAACAGCACACCTCGAACTCCTTTCCTTTCTATTTAGCAGAATACTTTCGCTGATAATTTGAATCCTTGCGCGTTCTGCTAAAATTTACATACTCTGGCATTGGCAGTTCCAGGGGAAAGTAAGGCTTGACAGGAAAGATAGTTTAAACTTAAAATAAATGTTAGTTAAAATAAATATAAACCCTACATTTGCCGCTGCCAGAATTTGGAAAACTTGGAAGCAGGTCCTACAAACGACCTGTTGAAAAGTTTCTATAATTCTGAACTAACTCTCAAGAGCCTCGTTTACACAAAAAAAATCTTATGTAACAAATTGTATACTAAATTTCTGTCGATACTTATAAATCTCTCTTCTTACAGCAACTTTTCCTGGACTTCATCAATCAATCTTGTTCTTTTCCTTCCAGCATCTGGAAGGAATAAGTATCAGTATCTTTCTAAATACATTATAATTTACACTTTCTTGACACTGAATAAATTTTTGTTTTTAAACAATTCGTTTTCCTTAGTTATTGCTTAATTCACATTCATTCAATTTTTCAAGCATTAATTTAACTTTACCCTGGCTCTCCACCATGTGTGGTGTCAAACGGGAATATTCGTGTTTTAGTCTTACAACGCTTCCCCTAACCACGATGATTTGTTAGAATTCAACGACCAAATAGACACACCTTACTCGACATTCTACAACTCGATGAGCTACTTTAACATTCTTAATAATTCAAGTGTAGGTGGAGAACCCTACAAAACACATTCATTCTGACTTCCCCCTCATTCATCTTTAAACGTGCAGGCTTTCGCTCTAAAGCATGACTTTATCTACAGTTTAATACTTAAATTTTGAATTCATTGCTTTTGAGCATTTTACTTTTAGCATCTAAAATTTTATGCTTCTAGACTAAATTTTACTTTTACATAACATTCAAGTATTTACGTACATTTACAAAATTTTAATACATATGATTTTTACAATTTACCATAAAATGAATAAGAGAAAATAAATTTTTACTTTACTCATTCTTCGCCAAGCTGGTGGCACTGAAACTAAAATTCTTATTAATACAAGAATACGAAGTTATTTTTATCTTCGGCCAAATTTTGGCTTTAACATAACAGAATTAGTCTTTCGACCAACAGAAAATGCTTGTTCTTAGCTTAAAGAAAATAATACTTTTGCCTTAGCTAAATAACGTAAAACAAAACTAAGTCTCAACCGAGACATATTGACTTTCGTCAAAACATAGAACTTCGTACTTATGCATAACATTTCGGAACAAAAGAAAAAAAAAAATTTATAGAAGATTTTAACTTATCTTTGAGTTTTCGATGATTGAAACTCCGTCATTCTTTTCTGGCAATATTGTTTCCATGTTATAGGTTTCATGGACGTCAATCTTCTCCTTACTGACCTCCGAGTGTCGTCCACATTAGTTTTTCTTTTGCGTCCTCTGCATGCTGGCCTCTTGGCGGAGTAATCGTCGGGTTGTTGTCGTTTCCGTTTTTCCATTGGACGGCTGGTCTTGACGTCCTCTGGTCTGGAGTCCTTCTTGAATTTCTTCTGTTGTTCCTGGTATTTTCGTTCCTCCTGCTGCCGTTTCAGTTTCCGGAACGGCGGCCTTGCTTGCACCTGACTCTCTGGCTCTGGGAGCGTTCTCCTTGATGTATAATTTCTCCTGCGATACGTTGTAGGTGGTGTTTTCCTCTTTACCACGGTTTCTTTACGCGGTGCATCTGCATTCTTGTTTTTCTTAAATGCTGGAGTTTGAAAGTTTTCATTTTTTCCTTTTTGTACCGTCGTCCGGGTTGTAGAAGGGCTAGGTCTCTCTTCAGTTCTCTGCTTCTTGGGTGGTGGAAGTGTTGTTATTTCTGGACCTTCTACTTCGTTTAGGCTTGAGTCCTGCAAGAAACTTTTAAGGATTTCAAAATCATTTGGATTATAGTATTTTTTCACCTGGTCAGGACTTGCTTTACAGATCTCCCCTCTCTCGTTCTTAAGATACAATACGACTCCTTTGATTTCCTGAATTACATAAGGGCCTTCAAATTTTGAAGCTATCTTTGCAGTAAAATTGTCTGGGGCACTTGATAAAGAAAATTTCCGCTTCAATACTTTATCCCCAACTTTAAAATCTTCTTCACGGCGTTTTCTATCATAATACACTTTTTGCTTATTTCTTGCCGTATCCGAGCTTTTAAGCGCCTGATCGATAAGTTTTTGCACATCTTTCTGTTTAAACTCTTGCTCTCTTTGTTGCACAAAGAATAATTTATCTAAAGGCGTAATTAACTTTCGGCCTAAAAATAATGCTGCTGGGGTTTTTCCCGTAGTATCGTGATTTGCCGTTCTTAAAGCATAAGCTAATTCATTTATGTAGCCATCCCAGCGCTTGTGATGTGTGCTAACGTAACTGCGAATTATTTTTACTATATTTTTATTCACTCTTTCTGCTATGTTTGCCTGTGGTCTATACGGAACCATTTTGATATGGCGTATACCAAGTCCAGTGCATATGTTTTCAAATATTTGACTAATGAAGTGTTTTCCGTTATCGCTAATGACTTTTATCGGTGCACCGTATTTTAAAATGTATCTGTGTAAGAATGCATCTGCGACTGTTTTGGCTGACGCACGTTTAAGTGGAACAATTTCTGTCCATTTTCAAAAATGATCTACTATTACTAAAAGAAAACGATTTTTATTTAACTCGCTCTGGGGGAAGGGACCAAGAAGATCTATGCCTAAAATTTCATTCGGAAATGTAGCGCGAATGCTATTTAAGTACCCGGCCGTGCTGTAATTAATATCTTTTATAAACTGACATTGATTGCAGGACCTGACATACGCAGTTACTATTTTGTATAATTGCGGGAAATATACCGCCTCGCGTACCCTTTTTAAAGTCTTTCTGACCCCTAAATGACCCGCTGTTTTCGCGTCGTGTAATTCCTTCAAAATGCTTAATCGAAGCGAGGCTGGGATGACTGGTTTGTACTCAAGATTTTCGTTTGTTGTTTTCATATAAAATAATAAATTATCTATTATTTCATAGTTTTCTGCTCTATTTCTTATCGCATCGATATCTGTGTGCTCAAAGCTTTCGGGGTCTTTCAAATATGCATAGATATTTCCAAATTCAGGATCAGCTTTCAGTTCGGTGATAATCGTATCTCTAGAATCTAAAATTTTTGAAGTCAACACAGCGCATTTAAGTTCATTTCCTTCATCGTCCAGTTTTATACGAGAAAGTGTGTCAGCTACATTGTTTTCCTTACCCGGTTTATATTTTATTCTGAGATTATATTCTTGGAGTTTTAAAGCCCATCTTATTAACCTGGGCGTTAGGTTTTTCCCCGAGTAAAGTCTACCAACAGCCGCATGATCCGAAAAGACTGTTACTGGCGCTTTGCCGAAATAAACTCGAAATTTGTGTACAGCCATTAATATGGCTAATGTTTCTCTCTCTGTAGCTGTATAATTCCTTTGTGTCTGATTCAACGTTTTTCTAAAAAATGCCAGAGGATGGCTATTTTGCATAAGAATCGCACCCACTGCATAGTCTGACGCATCTGCTGCAAATCCCAGGTTTTCGTCCCCCTCCGGGAATTTTAAAACAGGGGTATTGATGAGCACTTCTTTTAATCTTTCAAATGCTGTATTTGCTTCCGCTGTCCACGTAAATTTACCTCTCTTTCTTTTGATTACTAAGAGTGGTTCAACAATATTAGCGAAATCTTTTATGAAAGGCCGATAGTAAGAACATAACCCAAGGAAAGAAGAAAGTTTCTTGCCGGTGTTGGGCGGTGGGAAATTCTTGATGGCTTTTATTTTTGAATCTTGCGTTTCTATACCCTTTTGCGAAATTTTATAACCGAGATATTTAAGTTCTTTAGTTGTGAACTTGCATTTTGTGGCGTTAATTGTAAGACCGGCCTCTTTTAATAATTTAAAAACTTCTTCTAGATCATTAATGTGTTGTTCCAACGTACTACTCATTATAATTATATCATCTAGATAGATTAAAGTTGATTTTCCTAGGACAGGCTTTAGAACAATGTCCATAGCTCTCTGGAATGTTGATGGGGCCCCACACAACCCAAAGGGCATGCGTAAAAATGCAAAAGTGCCCGATTTTGTTATAAACGCGGTTTTATGTATGTCTTCGGGTCTCATAGCTATTTGATAGTAGCCAGACGTTAAGTCCAAAGTAGACATGTATCTTGTCGATTTGATCTGTCTAATAATTTCCTCTATAACCGGCAAAGGGTAAACTGGGAATTTAGTAATACTATTTAGTTTTCTGTAATCGATAGCAAACCTCCAAGCCCTTTTATCCGAAGGAGCAAACGCGTTCTTTTTCCTACATAGTACGACTGGACTCGCGTACTCACTATTTATGGGCGTTATTATTTTATTCTTTAACATCTCCTGAATATGTTCTTCGATGATTACGTCTTTTTGTTTGTCATAACGGTAAGGTTTTGTCCTACAAAGTTTTTCGGCAGTTAATTGTATCTGATGTGTAACTATTTGGCAACTACCAGGCTTTTCTGAAAACAAGTTAGAAAAATTGCTCACCACTTCCTAGATGGCTTGACTTTCATGGTCATTCAGATAGCTAAGGTCCACTTGCGGTTTCTCCACAGGTTCCACCACACTCTGGTCCAAATCCAGCACCACGGAACTGTCTTGAAAATTCAGCTTGGCCCTCGTGGCCCTTAAAAACTCCATACCTAAAATAAGAGGATTTTGCAGATTCTTCACTACAAAAATTAATACTTTGAGGCTTTTCTCTTTTACCTGTATGTTTAATGATAATTTCCCGATGCAGTGACATGTTTTTCCTTGCGCCGCTATAATTTCCGTATTTTTGGTTTTAAATAATCGTACCCTATTCTTTTTGAAGTAATTCAAATTTTTGAAGTTTTGTAATTCTTTTTGAAGAACGTTTCGCTCATAAAATTTCCTTCTGCTCCTGTATCGATGAGAGCTTCTACTGGTACATCGCCAACCAGGACTTGTATAATTGGTAAATGTGAGTTTTTTTACGATGACCGTATTTAAGTATCTTTTTGAGGGTTTTTTCAAAACTTCCGGGGTCTGGACCCTCGCTTTCACAGATCCCTCTACTCGTTTAAAGCTTTCCTTTCAGCTTCTGCCTTCTGGGTACGCGGACGGTTGTTTTCAAATTTCCTTATGGGCCTTGACCTTCGAGCTTCGATGAGTTAGCTCGATAGCTCTTTCCCCCATAAGAGCGGTTTACATTTCTGGTCTGCTCATTTGAAGATTGCCTTCGGATACTTTGAGAATACGATGCCCCTCTAGCTTTTTCCGCTATTCTGCGATTTTGGAACTTGACCGCCAATTCGAAGAGCTCCTGCAATGTGCTCGGGTTTCTAATTTCGAAATAATCTTGAGCAGCAGGTAGCAATCTTGGTAAGATTATTTCAATAATCTCCGCGTCGGGTTTCTTCCCATACAGCATATCCGTCAGCTTAATTTTTAGCAGAATAAAGTCCGTCAACTCTTCTATATCCCGTTGATAAAAACTATATAGTTCGGCTTCTAGCCGTGCTCGATCTTTCACTATGGGGAAGGCCTTCAATAACGATTTTTTTGAAATTTTCAAATGTATATGTCTGGCCTCCGAATTCCCCTAGTAAAAATTTGCCTATATTCTTCCACCATAACGCGGCCTGTCCTCTTAGTGCAGATGTGGCGATGGCAACTTTTTGTCTTTCAGGCACAGGGTAAAGCTGGAAGTGATTTTCTAGGCCTTCTAGAAATATCGCCACTGAATTTTTTCCATCGAAATTGACGTTTGGCTTGATTGACGCTCTCAAAGTCTGGACCAGGTATCCAAATCCTTCCAATTGGCTTGCCATTTCTTGGTGTTGTCCAGCGGCTTCCATCCGATTTTCGGCCATTTCAGTTCGATAAGTGTTCGGGCGCCAATGTAGAGTTGCGCGCCTCCAACTTGCACGCAACCAAGAGGTGACTGGAAAAATGACAGAGTCTTGCTAAGGGTTTAAGTCCCTTTTTATTCAACTTAAGAAGTTACAATTGCGTGCTCTTGACGCTCACAAACTATGCCGACTCGATGGTAAAATAAAAATAAGAACCTGAAAAGAAAATACTAACAATACTCTAACTACGAGGCTCTCTAAAAGTAACTAACCTCACCGCGTTTTACAATACCGCTGCTAATTCAGCAAACTTTGGATATCACGTTGAACGATTAACGATTCTCCAAGGCAAGCACACAGGCCGAAACGCTGGGTTCTTCAATTTCTGGCTAACTACCTCTGCGCTCGTGAAGTAAGAACAGCATACCTCAAACTCGTTTCCTTTCTATTTAACAGAATACTTCCGCTGATAATTTGAATCCTTGCGCGTTCTACTAAAATTTACATACTCTGACATTGGCAGTTCCAGGGGAAAGTAAGGCTTTACAGGAAAGAGAGTTTAAACTTAAAATAAATGTTAGTTAAAATAAATATAAACCCTACAGTAGGACAGGAGATTTAATAGAATTATTACATCTTTCTTTGTGTAAATTAAACCACACTGGTAAAGAATCCTGTAAATAAGAATTCTATTGTCCTTCCCTTCTTTCCTTCTATTACGTATAAGATTGCAAGTATTTTACAGAAATTTAACTGTCGGGTCATTCTCGTATCAATAAAATTCCAAATTCCATGCTCAAGGATCCCATTCCAGATATGAATTCCTGGGGTATTTACAGGATTCCTTGCCAGTGTGCTTTAATTTATATTGGTCAAACTAAGAGAGCCTTAAATTTCACATTAAGTAACATGAATGAGGTGTATGTTAGAAAAAAGGAAACACAAAAGTCTTCTGTTGCCCAGCATTATTGGTCTGAAAATCACACTTTCAATTTTTCTGCAGCCATAATTATTCAAAAAACATCCTCTATTGGTGAATTAGATTTTCTAGAGGCATTTCACATTCAAAAAAGGTCTTTCTGTTCTACTTAACGAACCTTAATTTCAATCAATCTTTGCCTTCAGCCTTGTTTCAGTTCTCGTTCCATCAACAGATGGCGCCAATAGCTTAACTCTTGTCCAGCTATTCTCATCTTATCTAATCAGTATATCTTATCTCATTCATTTGCGCTTTAGCAGCTGAGGATGATAGTTCAGTAAAACCATCAAAACTAGTCTTGTGATAATTTGAATATATAATGCTGATTCTTGTTGTTTCAATTCTAAATTAATACTTGTTCGGCATGTTATTGTATCTTAATCAGTGTCATGATGTTTTAAATGATCTGTCCAGTTATTCGAAAATATAATGATATCATCTAAGTAGCATGTGATCTATGTCTGGTCAAAAGTTGTTTCTCTGTATGCTGAAATGTAATTGCAGCATTCTTCAAACTAGACTGCATAATTTTGAAAGAGTGCTGCCTCAATGAGTTTCAAAAGATGTTAAATATTTCGATTCGGGATTCATTTTAATCGGCCAGTAACGTTTTAATGAGCTATGAACTTGGAGCTGGCTACTCAGTAAATTAAACCTGTGTCAGTCATCATAGGAAATGCATCTAGATTAGTTTTAGAATGAAATGCAAGTGTCACAGAAATTTTGGACATCTTTTTTTATACTTACCCAATAAAATGAATATTTTAATAATTTTAAACAGAATTCGTACGGTTCTTAAAGAGTCCTTAAAAGTCCTTAGGATTTTTGGTCCTTTAAAATTCCTTAATTTCAAACAAATTCAGCAGGAGGTCCTTAATTTTAATCATCTGAAATTTCTGTCTGTTTTTATGACTAGTATTTTGAACAAATATTTTTGGCAATTCATTGACAAATATAATTATCTTTTGAATGGGTGAATAGGTTCATGGATTATAGTTTGTTTTTATTTATAATATAAATGGTGGGTTATATTATACTGTGGGTTTCTGAGAAGTGAAACATAAGCATTTTGAAATTATTTAATTTCTTCTAATGAAGAGCTCTTAAACAAATTTTAACTTTTGGGAATGTGAATTCTTTATTAAACAGCTCCAAATTTGGCAACCTATCAACATTTTGGCAATTCTAAGATCAGTTTCTATAGAAAATTTTTAATTCAGAAATCCAGGAATTTTTCAAGAATATTTTTTTCTAACATTGATCAATTTTTGTTAAAATAATGCTAATATATTGAAACTGTATTCAAAAAATAACTTTAAAATCAAACATTTTTATTTTTCACTATCATATTATAAAGTGACATTACTTTCTATTTTGGCTACTACTTATACAATATTTTGAATCTGAAAAATAAAGAATGTAATAAATGCTTATATTGTGCTTTATCACAATTTACAAAACAATTCTTAACAAAAGTAAAATAGCTATGTAATTAATTAAAAATGCCCTCATTTTAATTTTTTCATGGTTAGAGTTTTTTCCATGTAATTGTCTCATGTGCATCAGTTTTCACTATAAAATTAATTTTACACTTTTTTCCTCTGATTTTTTTGCACAAAATATGTCTGGCTTTTTGCTGTTGCTGTTACAGAATCGGTAGCGGTAATTTTTTATTTATTTATTTATTTATTTTTAAGAATTTCAGACATTGCAGCTTGGAAAGTTTAGAAGGATTTGAAGGCAAGATGTATATGTGTCAATACGTCATGCATCAATCATACACAGGGCTGGCACTACACATTTTCCCACCTGATGCAATATCTGCGGATCCTAAATTCTGCTGCCTACTGCCTTTCTAAATTCTAAAATTCTGCCATTTCTAGTTTTGTTGCTCTGTGTGTCACTAAATTCTAAAAATTCTGCTACACCAGCTCTATAAGCGGCCCTTACCGTGTATTATTTCATATTTATTCTGATTGTTCATATTACTAAAAAAAATTAAGTTAGCACCTTTTCCTATACATTCTAAATGCAGAAGAAACGTATTGAAGAAAGAAACTGAATACATAAAGAGAAAAAGAATTATTCTTCAAATATATGTACAATTATTATTATATAAATTAAAGCTGTTGTTTATAATTTTCTGTTTCCTCACCAGTGGCGTAAATAAGGGTATGCAAGGAATGCCGTGGCATAGGGGCCCGAAGGGTTAAGATGCCCTTTACTATCCTGCTGAATGACATTTATATGTCGCAGATAGGGGGTCCTTGTAAGTAGATATAACAGCTGAATTCTGCGTAAAAAAAAAAAAAAAAAAAAAAATGGGCTATATGCTTTAGTTTTGATTCCTCTTTATTTCTTCATTAGCTATAACCGAGGCCAGACTGTTGTTCGGGTTTATTGTGAGAACAAGTTCTGAATTTGTTGAGGCGAGTACGTGACAATGGCTGCAAAAATTAAGATACAGGAAGTCAGGTCCCCCTGAAGTTCACTAGAATTCACAGTAATTCCGGTTTCAGGAAATGATTTTATACTGCAGCCCCATGTCAAATTTTGTTGTATAAGAAAAGAGTCAGCTGGCCCAGGTAAAAATGACTACTTTTTCTGGTCATTGTAGACTTCACACTAGTTCTTGTTTTAAAACTTGGTTACGCAATTAATTTATTTACATACATCTCATGATAAAGTTTCATTCCGGGAGAAAATTTTAAAAAAAAAAGATTAAAATCTCTCAATAGTTTTTGTGTGTATATATATATATAATTTGAGGAAAAAATATCAAAAAAAATATCAAAGCCTCTTTGCTTATTATTTAAACTCATAATAAAATCTTATTCAATATGATTAATATGATATATATTTTGTTATTAAGATTGAATAATCAATAGATATATTTTTGAAGTATAAATCAAAGAAGTAACTAGGCATGATTCTGGTACTTAATTTGGAATGAACTTTGCAAATTAAAAGAGAAATCAGGGTATATTATTTGCTGTTCTCAATTTTCAAAACATATCATTTGGAACATTTAATTTTGTTCATATATTTAATTTGTTACTGGTATTTCCATCAACCATCTCCAAAAAATCAGTCCTAGTATTAAACTTAAAATTAAATTCATCAATATGGAGTGATTTTTACAGTTTAATATCATATACATTGCTTTGGTTCACTTATAAATGGTGTATCCCTTATCATGTATTATTTCATATTTGTTGCCGTCAAATTTTATCGTCCTGTATTATTAAAAAAAAAAAATAAATAATGAAGATTCTGATTATATGAATGTATGTTTCGTGCATTTTTAAAAAACGAAGGTACCTAGAGCCATTAAATATTGAATAACATAGTCCTTCACCCAAACATGTGCACCTGAAAGCCCAAATTTTTATTTTATTATTTATTTCATATTTTGTAAAACTGTAATGATTCTGAAAGGGAGCAGTGGCAATACTGTTCGAAACAGAACACTTTTATCTCAGTGCATGAGAGTGCTGCCAATTGTAAAATGTGTAACATATTTATTCATCTTTTAATTTTAATTAATAAAGTCGTCTCTGTGAAAGCAATGTGTTACCGCTGCTAGAAGTAAAGTTCTTTTATCTTTCTCATGTTAGTGTGTTGCTATTCAGTAAAGCCTAAGATTCTTTCATACTTAATCTAGAAGGTTGCTGAGAAATAAACTAAGTGTTTTAAAAGAAACAAGCACAGTTCTTGAGAACATTTTTTAACTACCTCCTGATGTGATTACTTTAAGTAAACATGCTTAAAATTGTGACATGTTTAATTAGAAGTATTCAAGATTTTTATGAAATTATATTAGCAGACTCATTAAAATCGTTATGCACTTTTTCTTTTTTATGTTAACTATATTATTTTTGCAGCTCCTGCAGCAATTAAAGCCAGAGGATTATGCCTGTTGACTAGATTTTTGAGTCAACACGTAGGAAGCATTGGAGGACGAATATTTCGCCACCAAGTTGATATTCAGCGATGAAGAAAGATTCCAAAATGAATTAATCATTTATGCTAGTCCTGTGTTTTAGCATAAAATCTGCTCTGTGGAGCATAGCAAGATCAATGGTACTTTAAATAATGCCAGATATTTTTTTAAAATGCCTGGCATAATTTATGGCCAGCTACCATATTTCATGGTGAGGGTGATGAAGATTGATAACTGTGAATAGGAAGGTTTTTTGGATATTGCAAACCAACAGTGAAATTTTCCAATTTATAGATTTTGTAAAGAAATATGGAGAAGCGATAATAAATGAAGATGATATAAGAGAAGTTTTTAATTATGATGACAATGCTCCAATCATCAGTCAATTAACGGAAAGCGAAATCTGTAGTATGGTTCTAGGTCCAGAAAGTACTGCTACCGATAGTGAAGAAAGTGACAGAGAGGTTATTGTAAACGAAAAAATTTCAATTGACAAGTTAGTCGGAATTACGATACAGCAAGTACAGGACTTGAGCAGTGGAACTTTGTAACTGAAAACTGAACAAGAAATTATGTCTGTCTATGTAATTTAAGAGAAGGTATTAGCACAAAAAAATGATTCAACTTAAAGCAATTTACATTGAAAGTAATGTAAAATAAAATAAGTCCCCCTTTTTTATGCCCTTTTGATTATAAATGCTTCTTTTTTTCATAAATCACAATTTCATATTTTTAATTTTATAATTTCTACATGACATTTTACTAGATTTAAACTGATGATCTAATTAATATCCGAAAAAATCCCAAATCCAGAATCGCCAATGAGTCCGGATCTCGGACTTTGTACTGTAATATTAATAATACATGTCTTGGATGGATATTCTAAATCAAGGAAAGACTTCAACTTTTTAATTGGTAAAAAAAATACTGCACTTACTCTAGACAATACAAATTATAGATCATTGCAATGCTGAAGGTACAGTGAATAAATCTTTATTAAATCGTAACAGATTTTGTGAATTCATTTCTGGAGTGGGTTACCATTGGTGCATGTTCAAAGAAAAGAGTGGCAGGTGTTCAAAATTTACAATAAAGTTGCAGCCTATATGACAGAGCTGAGGAATTAGCTCTGATTTACACACTGAAATTATAGTAATAAAATCTAACAATAAAATGTGTTTTTTAAAATAGTAGATTCTTACAAAATTCCACTGTAAAACTCAATTAATTGTATAAAATGTGTGATGTATTGTCTTACTGATAATTTCTGGATAAGTTTTTAGCTTTAGCATGGGATGTTTTACAAATTTTATTTCCTGCATATGTTTATTTCTTTTTGAAAACTATCTTTCCCAGGTACGTAGAGATTTAGAAAAACTGTGCCAAGAAAGAGGTATCATACCAATAGATTATGTTCGTCATACATTGTTGGAACAAGCTGGTACGAGTATTATGAATAAAGTTAGGTACGTTAAAAATGCATTCATTTGAATATTTTCCTCTCAGTTCCTCTCTGCTTCTCTTTTTTAGTGGGATACTGATTTTCGGGTGCTGTTTAAAAGTATGCCTTAATTATTTTCATGAAATTTAGGAGAAAAAAATTTATCTTTTATGAAGATGTATATGGTGGTAAAAGAAAATTCATAGAATGTTTTTAGCAAATTAATTTGTTAGATTCTTTATTTTTAAAATTACTCTGATTATTTAAAGTTAACATGAACTATTTCAATTTAAAATTTATCTCCTAGTAAAGTTTTTAAGGCACTTTAACTGCTTCTAATGTATCCAGCAAAAATTAGATTTATGAAATTACTTGGATAAGTGTAAATTGCACTAAATTCTATCTATGGTGACCACCCACAATTCCGAAGTTTTGTCATCAGTGGTAATGGTAATCTTAGAGAAGTTTACAGTCAGTGCTGATAAGTTTAGTTTGAATGGTAATTTACATTTTGAAGATTTTTGGAATAGGCTAAAAGAAAATATTGAAGTAAAAATTTTATATGCAGGTTTATTTACATTATTAATAAAATTATGAATTGATTATACAAATTAATATAAAAAGTGAATTACTTTATACCATATTTTCTAAACTATATTTCCTTTTTAACAAGTGTTTTTTTTTTTTAAGTACAGGAGAAAGATATCTTGTGTAAAACAAAAGCAATATTAATAAAATTTGCATAGTAATTTAAAAAGCTCACTACTTATTAAAGTGTTGATCTTCTGTGTTATCTTTATTATCTCTTAATAATTTTAATTGTGTTTTTAACTTAAAACTTTTATTTTTTTATTTACAAATATTTTAACTTGGTGTTAATTAAATAAGATTTTTGAAGTGTTAAAAAAAGGGAGGCTTGCATAGATACTTCAAACTATCAGTTTCGGTATCATTGTCAGCAAATTCAATAACACTAAAAATAAAAAATGAATTGTTATTGTGCCATTTAATGTTGGTTTTTTATACAAAATTACCTAGTCAGATAGCAAATGTTAAAGTTAACATAAACAGTATAGAACTGTGATAAATCATTTAAAGAAAGCTGTTTCATTATCCATTACAAGCCTGTGTGACAATCATGTGATACAGAATAGTAACTGTAGTATGTTACTTTAAAATAGGTTCTTCAAAGTTGTTCACTGCACCACTGCATATGAATAATTATAAGCCTAGTCCTGATATTGAAAATGATTATCTGTTTAAATGAGATGAAGTAAATTAAAATATGTGAAAGTTTTTTAATTTAAGTACAGATTTTTAACTGTGGTTAAATGATTTGTGATTAATATAATGAACATTTAAAACATTGATTATTCCATGCTCTTAAATATTTTGTATGTTTTATATATTCCAAATTTAATTTCTAAAATATCTAAATTAATAAAAATGAAGAAGTGAAGTGTTTCTAAATTAAAATTTTAGTTTACTTTGAAAGTAATTACATTTTAATTTTCTCTTCCAGTGAAGTCAATTTGTCTGTGGCAGCCCATGTATCTGACCGAATATTGGATGAAATTATAGAATCATTGTCTAGAAGTCATCGAGAACTGGTGAGAAGGGTTTTACATTGCACACCTATAAGTATATTTGTGAAAGGCGGCTATAGTCTTTATTTCCTTCATGTTGATATTAACAGATACAAAACATGCTTTCAGTCACAGAATTTCTCAAAATAATCTAGAAATCTTCAAAGAAATGTTCCAACCCTATAAGCATTTAATATGTGTAAATGTAGAATCTAAATTTTTATGTCGTTCCCATAACATGAAGTACAGATTTGGTATATAAGTGCCTATTTTACCTGATGTAGAACAAATAATTGTCAAAGTAGGCCTAGTCTGATTAACAGTTGCTATAAATGAGTGTATCTGAGAAATCCCTACTTTTGCTGGGGAACTGGCATTAAGAAAGTATCTGATTCAGTAAATCCATTCTGAAATATCTGAGTTTTGTGCCTAAAAGTATGGAGCACTTTTATATTTAGTTTATTAAAGCATTGTAAATATTTTTATAATTTGTATTTCTGCTGTACTGGGAGCCTATAGAAAGTTAGTTAGTTAGTTTTTAGTCCAAGGGGCTTTGTCTTTGAGGGACTATTGTTTTCATTTTGCGATTTTGTGTCGAATCACCCTGAATGTCCATTTCACTTTTCGTGGCCAACAAATATTATCGCCTTGTATTATATTTGAACAAATTAAATAATGAAGAATCTGTATAAAGCCATATATGTTTCTCGCATTGTGATAAAACAATGGTGGTGCACTACCCAAATTTGAAAAAAAGGGGACAGTTCAATATCTCCCGTTCTACTGGGCTGAATGACGAAATTCAACTTGCATGTTTCATATTTCGAAAGCGTGACTTGGGATATGTATTAGATTTATATATAGCATTGTTCTAATATAGGTATTTTGACACAAAATCGAACTTTTTCTGAAATGCCATGCCAATTTTTTTCATTATTTCGATTCTAGTACTCAATTTATGCCAAATTGCCAAGTTTTCTAAAAATCGCGTGACTACTATTTAAAAGATTAGCTGTCAAATTTTAGCTCCTCAATGTTAATAGAATTTGATATATATTAATTAATATCTCTTATTTTTATTGAACTTATTCGATCCTTCCTTTGATATTTCAAAATTTAGGTTTATTCCAAATAAAATTTGGCTATTTTTTATGATTTGTTTTTAAAATCTGTATTTTTTAATAATTTTTATAAATTTTTTGAAAAAAATTTGAATTATAATCTATAAAATTTTTATCATAATCTTAAAGTAGATGTATTTCTAAGCATATCTGCAAAAAAAAAAAAAACAGTTTTTTATTCAAAATTTCCAAAGATAAACGTTAATTTATATTTAAGACACAATAACACGCCGAATAAATACTAATTCAGAAGTCAAACAACAAAAATCAGCGTTATATTTACAAAATTTTCACAGGACTAGTTTCGATGGTTTTACCGAACCACCATCTTCAGCTGCAAAACCGCAAATGAACAAGATAGGAAATAATGATTAGATAAGATAAGAAAGCCTGGACAAGAATAAGCAAGTGGCGCCATCTGTTGGCGAAACCAGAACTAAAACATAATTTCTCTAAAAGCCGAAGGCAAATTTGGATTGGAATTAGGATTGTTAACTAGAACAGAAAGATTTTTATGAATGTGAAATGCCTCTAGAAAATCCAGTTCTCCAATGGAAGATGTTTTTTGAATAATTTTAGCAGCAGAAAAATTGAAAGTGTGATTTTCGGACCAACAACGTTGAGCAACACAAGACTTCTGTGTTTCCTTTTTTCTAACATATGCCTCATGTTCTTTAACGTGAAATTTTAAGGCTCTCTTAGTTTGGCCAATGTAAATTAAACCACACTGGCAAGGAATCCTATAAATACCCCAGGAATTCATATCCGGAATGGGGTCCTTGAGTATAGAAGTCCGAATTTTATTGATGGGAGAATAAACAACCCGAAAGTTAAATTTCTGCAAAATATGTGCAACTTTATAGCTAATTGATGGAAAGAAGGGAATGACAACAGAATTTTTATAATCTCCTAAAATAAGAGTGTGGCTTTTAGTGTGTTGAGATGAGAATTTTTTAACTGCTTGATTAATAATGTTGGGTGAAAAGCCCCTGTCAATAGCTATTGCTTTTAAATAATTTAGTTCTTCATCAAGGGCTAGTTTGGAGGAGCAAACTTGAAGAGCACGGAAAACATAGGAATAAAATGAAGCTAACTTTTGTTTAGTCGGATGACATGATTTAAAGTGTGGTGGAAGGCAAACCGATGAAGGTTTACGGTAAACTGTAGTACTGAAGTTGGATGTGTTACGTGTGACCAGAATGTCGAGAAACGGAAGAGAATTGCAAGTCTCAAGTTCAAAAGTGAACTGAATAGCAGGATCAATAGAATTCATTTTTGAAAGAACTTTATTTAAATCATCTTTATTACCTTCAAACAGGGTAAAAGTATCGTCTACGTAGCGGAACCATGCCGGGAAGTTTAAAGTTTCAAACAATTTTAATTCATAATAATGCATGTAGATATCAGCCAGGATGGGACTGAGGGGGCTTCCCACGGCTAATCCCTCAGTTTGCTTGTAATATTTATTTTGGAAAAAGATACTTTTACCCTGTTTGAAGGTAATAAAGATGATTTAAATAAAGTTCTTTCAACAATGAATTCTATTGATCCTGCTATTCAGTTCACTTTTGAACTTGAGACTTGCAATTCTCTTCCGTTTCTCGACATTCTGGTCACACGTAACACATCCAACTTCAGTATTACAGTTTACCTTAAACCTTCATCAGTTTGCCTTCCACCACACTTTAAATCATGTCATCCTACTAAACAAAAGTTAGCTTCATTTTATTCCTATGTTTTCCGTGCTCTTCAAGTTTGCTCCTCCAAACTAGCCCTTGATGAAGAACTAAATTATTTAAAAGCAATAGCTATTGACAGGAGCTTTTCACCCAACATTATTTATCAAGCAGTTAAAATATTCTCATCTCAACACACTAAAAGCCACACTCTTATTTTAGGAGATTATAAAAATTCTGTTGTCATTCCCTTCTTTCCATCAATTAGCTATAAAGTTGCACATATTTTGCAGAACTTTAACTTTCGGGTTGTTTATTCTCCCATCAATAAAATTCGGACTTCTATACTCAAGGACCCCATTCCGGATATGAATTCCTGGGGTATTTATAGGATTCCTTGCCAGTGTGGTTTAATTTACATTGGCCAAACTAAGAGAGCCTTAAAATTTCACGTCAAAGAACATGAGGCATATGTTAGAAAAAAGGAAACACAGAAGTCTTGTGTTGCTCAACGTTGTTGGTCCGAAAATCACACTTTCAATTTTTCTGCTGCTAAAATTATTCAAAAAACATCTTCCATTGGAGAACTGGATTTTCTAGAGGCATTTCACATTCATAAAAATCTTTCTGTTCTAGTTAACAATCCTAATTCCAATCCAAATTTGCCTTCGGCTTTTAGAGAAATTATGTTTTAGTTCTGGTTTCGCCAACAGATGGCGCCACTTGCTTATTCTTGTCCAGGCTTTCTTATCTTATCTAATCATTATTTCCTATCTTGTTCATTTGCGGTTTTGCAGCTGAAGATGGTGGTTTGGTAAAACCATCGAAACTAGTCCTATGAAAATTTTGTAAATATAACACTGATTTTTGTTGTTTGACTTCTGAATTAGTTAATTTATATGTTTGTGCATTTTGAAATTGGGCATATTTGTTGAAAGCGATGATAATATCAAATGTGGTTGAGGTACTTTGTTAAAATTATTTGAAAGTAGAAACAATGTGAACTTCTGCTCATGCACAATGTAAAAAGCTAGTAACGCTGTGACTTTTTTTCCACTCCTGCACAATTGAAGGGAAAGGAAATTGGGTTGCCATATATTAAGTTCACCAAGTGAAATATTCGTGGCACAAATTGAAAAAAATGCGCTTTAATTTAAAATTTAAAAATTAAACTTTTAAATTTCTTCATAAATTTTTAAATTTCTTCATCAGTTTCGCACTGAATTTTATGAAATTTAATATTTAGGCATAATTTGAGCTCTAGAATCAAAATATGGGAAAAGATTGGTATGTTGTTTCAGGAAAAGTTCAATTTTGTATCAAAATACCTATGTTAAAACAATGCTATATATAAATCTAATACATATCCTAAATCGTGCTTTTGAGACATGAAAAACGCAATTTAAATTTCGTCAATCAGCCCAGTAGAACAGGAGATATAGAACTGCCCCCCTTTTTTTTTCTTTTTTTGCGCAGTGTACACAAGATTTTGTATTATTGTGAAAACCGCTTCTGCATTTAAAAACTACTTAAATTTAGATCATGATTTTACTGGATATCTTGTTGAAATTTTGTTCTTCTTATTTTACTAAGCATTTAAAATATATGCGTTCATATAATAGACTAAAAATATGCATGTGCAATCCTTTCTTTTATCTTTTTTCCATTTCAAAAGGGCTATCGAAAGTCATTTAATTTAATTTACATTAAAAGAAATATTTTTTTATATAATAATTTAAAAAATGTTCTTTATTGCAGAAAATATTGGGAAATGGTGCTTTGAAACTTTCTAAGCAAATAAATGCTTAAGACAGACATTTTGCATTTTTAATTGCCGCCTGTAATCTGTTTATAGGGCATGCCTATAAGATAAACAAAGAAACAACATTTACAGGTAAAATATATGCCTGTTCGTAACATTTTCTGAATATGAGAACTTAATTAAAATTAATATCATTACATGTTCTACAGGATTTTATCAACTAGTTATTATTTAATGAAGTGATGGCCAGCTAATTACCCGTAAGCCACATGCTGCCTGTCAGTTAAATTTTGAGGCTGTGCAGCTGACGAAATTCTTTAACATTGATCTAAATATTTGTGTAAGTAGTTATACTCGTATTAAGTGAGAGGAGCTGCTAATAGTTGTATGTGAGAATCTTGGCTTGCCTGCAGCCACTGTTTTGACATGTAAAATTTCTCTCTTTCTCTTGTTGGCAACTCCAATGCTGGTCTTGAACTGAACAGCATAGAGTAAGTTTGAAGAAGATATAAGCAGGGTCCAGATGACTTGTAATTTTATATTGGATATTTTAATTTAACCCTTCACAAGTGATGATGTTGAATTAATATAAAAGGAACATGGTTTTGTGTTTGTTCAATATTTAGATATTCTAGTGAGATAATTCATCCCGCAGAACCTACATAGCACTTTAATTTAGTTATAAGCAAACTAGCTAAGTTTAGTTGAATCCAAGACAGGTGTTACAATATACCCGATGTAAATCCAAATACATCCAACTGTTAACTAACTTCGATATATATTTTTATTCGAAATATGCAAAAAAATTGGTATGTTATTTCAGAAAAAGACCGATTTTGTGTCAGAATACCTATCTAAGAACATTGCTATGTATAAATCTAATGTATATCTTGAGTCGCGCTTTCGAGACATAAAAAAGGCAATTTGAATTTCGTCAATCGGCCCAGTAGAACGGCAGATATAGAACTTTTTATCTTCCCTCTCCTTTCTTTTTATTTTTCCTTTGCACTGTGTACCTAGAGCCATCAAATTCTGTATGACATAATCCTATTGTGAATATAAGCATCTGGAAGGCCAAAGTTGAAATTTGGAGTTTGTTTTATTATTGATTTCATATTTTGTAAACTTTTAACAAATTTTTGATTAACAAACTCAAGGATTTCAAAGCGAGCAATGGCAATGTTATACAGAAATAACATTTTTATCTCCAGTGCGTGAGACTTTATTTCAGAAATTGTAAAGATATGCTCAATTTATAATTATTTTGGGATATTGCTCTTGAACTGAATTTTATGGTTTAAGTGCGAATAATATAATATTTAATAAATAAAGGTAGCACACAAAATGTTAAAAAAAAATTTCCTTTGGACGTAATTTAAAATCTAAAAACCTTTCAGATTTTCTTCTTCCCCCCCTTACTTACTGAACTTTGCTGAACAGTTTCCATAAAATTTTCTATTTTGACAAGAGAAATTTGGACTTTGTAATAATTGATTGTTAATAAAGTTGTTCACTTCATTCCTTATCACCAAGGCTGTCGCTAGTTACAAGCCCTGAGAAATACTCTGAAGTAATTTAACTTTACTCATATTTTAACTTTACTTTTTTTTTTATGGCAGATGAATAAGTTATCAGAATTTTTGCATTACTATGTTAATGCATAGGCAGATATTGACTACTTATGAAGAAAAGAGCAGTAAATAAATTACTCTGATAAACAGTTTCATTTTACATTGGCAATGTAAATTTGTGTTTTTGCTTTTATTATATTTATTGCAAAAATATAAGATGAGACATAATTGTGTGTATATAATATCTAATTTTAAATTCATTGCTCCTGTTTTTGATCTTATGTTATTATAATAGAATATTTAGGACTTTTAGTCTATGAGTTAGATGCAAAATTCTTAAGTGGTTATTTACATATGAAGGTTTTGAATCCTAGTCCGTAGTATTTCTGTTTTGGAGACAGTGCTGTGTTATTTTGTCACAGCATTAATCAGCTGTCATGACTAGACAGTGTTCTTAGTTTCATGAAATAAACAAAAACAAATCCATTGTTCTGGCTTTGAGGTGCACATGTTTGAGTGGAAAATTACATGTATTTGGTAACTCTCGCTCCCTAAACAAAATTTGGTAGCTGTAGAGGGCACCATTTTTCTGCAGTGTGAGGAGCGTACAAATGTACATTTATACATATAAATTCTTCATTATTTAATAGAAGAGACAGTATACTCAGAGAATAATGATTTGCTGTCTGTATAACAATAAATTTGGGACATTTTCTGTGAATTTAAATTGTTTTCTTTACTTGGCAGTAAGGGTTGGTCAAACACTTTTAACATGGACCAGAAAACTCTTTTTTAGTGTATCATGTGGAGAGAGCTGTCGTAAAAGTGCGATGGTGCTCATGTGAATATCTTCTGTGGTGTCTATATTATTTACCAGCACATTGGGGTAGAAATTTTAAAAAATAGCAATTATCCAGTAGAACTCTTTAAAAAATTTACACATATACCAAAAATGGTAACTCCTCCTATTAGTCATCACACAGTTGACTTGTACACTGTATCATTTTTAAATAAAAATTTAAGGTTAAAATATGCTTTCCCTAAGCTTCCGGCCCTTTTTATCTTGACAATATTCACATTTTATTTTTTAATACAGTCAAATGTAAAAAATCTGCCTACCTGAAATCCGCATTGCCTCTCAAAATATAAACATTCAGTTTATAGGTTCCGGAAACCGCAACATTGAGTACAAAATATTGAAGATAAAATATGTACCGAATAATGACATCATAATTACTGAATAATAATGAGTCATAACGAAAATACTAAATTATTGACATCATGATAAAAGTTTTTTCCCCTCTAATCTGCATCGAGGTAAGAAAGCAGACAATTCACTCAACTCTTCTTTCAAGTTCACAATTCACGTTGTTGTATTTTCTGAGCTTTGTTATTTCACTAGATTATTAAGTGTTGCCTTTTTTTATCCGAATATTTTGTTGATAAATTAAGAATATTTTAAATTTCAGCCCTTTTTAATACAATTACAGACAAGAAATGCACTCATGATTTTATTGCTTGCAACGTTGAAAAACGTAAACTTGTTGCATTGATAATAATGCAAAAAGTGCAAATTCTGCAAAAGATGGAGACAGGTGCATTTTATAGCAGAATCGTATGGAATTGCGATAGGATTGTGTGTATGATATACAGAAAAGTAAAGAACATTGTTGAAATTTTACAGCAACAGTGATTCTAACACCAGAATCCGAAACTGGAAATCTTAGCATGAGGAGATATCAGCAAACCTCGATACTGTGTACATATAATACAATGAATAATATAATCAATTTATATATGTAATAATAATTTAATGCATATAATAAGTTATTGCAATAATGTATATAATAATTTAATTAAATGTATCTAATACACCTTATTTATTTTGCACTTTTAGTCTGAATATTATGATTTCTCTTTTCTGTCCTGAAATGTGCAAAATCCTAAAATCCGCACAACCTCTGGTCCCAAGCTCTGCGGATTTCTTGACTTCTACTGTATCTAAATTAAGCTGTTAGAAATGATATGACTCTATATTCTTTAACAGAAGCATTCTATTTCTAGTCTCAGCTTAGGCTGATCACTAAAATAGTCATGTGTATACATGCTGTAACAATAGTTGGGCACTCACACTGATGATTTCAGTGGTTTGTGTACAGGTAGGAAAGAGATGAAAATGACATTGTGCACAATTTCATAAAGAGCCAGATTAAGCAATTAGAAAGGCTGCAAAACGTATTCATGTTTAATATGTAATATTGTGAGTTAGCACATTTCACAAGTTGAAGGTCTTTTGTGTGTGTGTAATTAAGACTGTTTTACTGTCAAAATTATGATGCTCTTGTTTTTTTTTTTTTTTTTTTTTTTTTTTTTTTTTGCAGTATTTAGTATTATATGCATTATTGCTTTTAATTCTAGATTATTTAATTATATTGCAGCATGAACAAGTGAACCAGCAGCGATGTACAACCCCCGATGTTTTGCGAGGTGGAATATGTGGTGAAAGTGGATTGAGAATAAGCCATAGTGGAGATTCTCAGTTAGATAGAGATAGTTATAGTGAAAATTCTGATTCTCCATTGGTAAGTTTTGCTGCGTTCTCTTCAATGAATAAAAAAAAATGCTTCTTAAAAATATCTTTTATTTAAATATCAAAATATATATTACTTTTCAGAACTTCCATGTCTTAATTTCATTTTTCTACTACAGTCAAAAGTCGTTAATTCGGACACCCATAATCCGGAATGATCTATAATCCGGACCTCAAAGCTAAAAACTTTCTGCGCACACGCCACGTTGACACATGCGCATAGGCGTTTAAGCATGTGCGTAAGACCTTTACGACTGCGCATATGCATGTGCGCAAACACAGAATACGTTTTCACGTGCGCGTTTAATGTATAGCAGGCAGTATAAGCTAAAATTATCTATTTCAGTCAATGTTGATGATTGCGTTATTCCGTAATCTTCGAAGTGGATCCGGCTTATTATTTTTTGCAGACTGTAAGAGCAATTTTATAAAAGTAAACTTGAACTTTCGATTATGTCAAATAGAATTTCCGATGCTGGAGCTCCCAAAGGATCTACAAAACGAAAGTATGTTTCGATGTTCATCAAACAAAAAGGAGAATTGCTGCAAAAAATGGATGAAGACATGAAGAAGGTGACAGAGAGGTTAGTGAAAACGAAAAAATTTCAATTGACAAGTTAGACGGTATTCTCGGCACAGCAATTACGGGACTTGAACAGCGGAACTTTGTAACTGAACAAGAAATTATGTCTGTTTATAAAATTAAAGAGAAAGTATTATCACATAAAATGAAGCAACTTAAACAACTTACATTGAAAGAAATGTTTAATAAAGTAAACAAATAAATATTAAGCTTTTTTTTTTTTGTAAATTTTGATACCCTTTAGATCATAATTGCTCTTTATTTCATAAATTATAGTTTCATATTTTTAATTTTATAATTTCTGCATGCCATCTTACCAGATTTAAACTGATGATCTATAATCCGGAATCGCCGAAGTCCCGATGAGTCCGGATTAATGACTTTTGACTGTACACATATTAAACATATTCATGTTTAATATGTAATATTAAATTCATGTAAACATGCTCTTAAATGTATGTTATCTTAATTGTATAAATTACAGCATGTGTATTTATTCACTATGCGCACATAGCTTTGCTTTATATATATGAAATGTGTATTGCTTAACGTGTACTTATTCTGCCTGTAATTATTATAGATAGAATAGCTAACAAGAGTTATGCTGTCTCTAATGGTTGAATTATTTATCTATTCTGTGATGATTTGTAAAATGCTCTCATGCGGTGACATAAGTTGCATATACACATGTTTGATTTTAGGCAGTTAAAAACTACTTAAATGTGTAGCATGCTCATCATGTTTGGGTTAAAAGGAGGGTTCCCACTCACCTGGAAAGTCGTGAATCTGGGAAGTGAAAAATGGTTAACATTTTCCTAAAAGTTAAGAAAATTAAAGTATACAACTCAGTTTTCTTCAATAATGAAAAATTCATTTTAAATAGTAGCAAGTAAACAGAAATTACCCTTTTTAAAAAAGAAATCAATTGAAGAATTATTATAATATCTGTGTTTCTTGCAGAAAGTATTTTATCCATCTCATACCAGATACTTTTTTTTTTTTTTATCAGCCCATAGCTTTTCTTTCCACCTATTAGGGAGCTGTTGTTCAACTTTTCCTTTAGAAATGCAATTGCTTTGTTGCATTTCTCTTTAATAATGTAACTGATCTCTTATCTCTTTCTTTAGAAGTGTAATTGGCTTTCAGTGGTAAATAATGTAATAGTTATATTAATTAAATATTTACTGTAAATGGTGTACTGTTATATATATATATATATATTTGCAAAATAAATAATTTTTCAAGATTTGAATTTTTAAAAAAAAATTTTTTTATTCTTTCACTGCATATTTTATACATATATTTTTCATATTTGGTCAGGATTGGCAGTAGGCATTTTGTCGCCTTTTACAATCTCTGCAGGTACTAAATTCTGCTGCCCCGTCCCTAATTTTGCCCTTCTGCCTCCCGGTGCCTACCCCAGATTATAAAAATTTTGCTGTCCGTAAATTTTCTTGATTGTTTCATCTTTAAATTCTAAGATTTTTCTGTCCTTAAATTTTGTCATGTATTGCAGTTGTGCCAAGCCTATATTTAATTTACTACCATGAGTCAGGTGAATTACATTTTAAAAACATTTTGTGTTCATTGTATTTTGGAATAAAGGCATAAAATTATTCATTATTCAACTTAATTTGTGAACTACTTATGTATATTTGGTTTTAGAAATTGTGAAAAATGGGGCAATAAAAAATTTAATTTCAGTGGGAGCACTGAAGTTAAATCTGGGCTGTAAGCTTTAAGGGTTTAGAAATTCAGCTTTGTGCTGCAGAATGGGAATGGAATAAATTAATTGAAAAATTAGTATTGTGTCTGAAGTTTATTGGCATGTATTTAAAACAAGTAAATGTAGCACAATTTCAAAGTGAGTAAGGACAACACTGTACAGGAAAATAAGAACATTTTTATCTCCAGCGCATGAGCCTGTGTATTGGAAATTCTAAAGATATGCTCATTTTAAAATTATTTTGTGATACTGCTGAATATTGAATTTTATTGTTTAAGTGTGAAGAACATGATATTTAACAAATAAAGGTAACACACAGAACGTTAAAAAAAAAATATGCAGCACAGGCTCTAGATAACCATTAAGTGTAAGTGGAAATTTTATTGGATACTCAGATAAGCGTATGCAGGAAATAGGCATAAGTACACTAAATAATTAAACTAATTTAATTCTGGCTGAATTTCTTCAGTGTGCGATAAATGAAGACAAATTTAATGGAACAACATGTCCTTTTTTTTTTTTTTTTTTTTTTTTTTTTTTTTTTGTATGCAAAGTACACAAAAAGGGACATTGAGAGCTGTCTCATTTGTTTTGAATTTTATATGGGTCCCTCTGTAAAGTGTAATAAAATACCAAATCTTAAAGGAAGAGCAAGGTATTTTTTATTTTTAGGAAATGTTGAATGTTGCAATTGTTTTATTTAAACATTAATTATTCATTTCTTCACATGCCTCAGCAACTGGCTTGGCTGAATTTAGTAAGTACAATTTAATCTAAAATATAATTTGATTTTCTTTCTTTAAAATTTCTGTATGGGAAAAGAGTTCTGCTTGCTGTCTTAAATAATTTTATGTTGATAGTTTCCCCATCCATCTGAATATTCAGCAAATATTAGTATAAACTGTATTTGAAACATTAAAAAACATTTTTTATAGGCTACTCCCAAGCTCACTAATAAAAGAAAAAGTGTGCATGCTAGGAGGCTAAGGCCACAGTCGGTTGTTGGTAAGTATTTTAATAAAAAGATCTGGTTTTATATTAATCTTCGCTTTAAAAATTATCTGTATATTTAAAAAAAAAAAAAGATTTCCAAGTTTTGATTATGGCATTGATCATAATAATTTTCGTGCTTTTTTATTTATTATTATTAATTATTTCCTAAAACTGGTGCATTAAAATATTGCATGGTATATATATATGTGTGGTGTAAGCAGAAAATATGGTTACTACACTAACACAATAATAATAATAATAATAATAATAATAATTGGCAACCTCCAAATTAACCCTTATATGTTCCTTTTTGTCCCAAATTCGAGACCATTCTGTCATATGACTCTCACATATGCTGAATGCAAATGGAACTAAAACCCAAAAATAACCAATAGCAGCTTAGCTTTACATATCACGCGCTCAGTATAAATACCACTATTACTAGAAATTGCATTAGCTTTCCTTACTCTCTTCAAATAGTCTGTGCCACTCTGTTCGCATTCTTTTTCCTTTGTTCATCGCATAATGTGACGTTGTTAAATTTTATAATGTGTGTAACGCCTGGAATGAATGTATACTCTAAATTACTGCAACAAGGTATGCCATAAGAAAGTATGTCCTCTAGAAAAATGTTTAGCTCCTCAGCTAGCAGCTCCTTCCCTCAGTCATTGCCTCCACATTAATGTGGTTTGAATGAATTATCACATATATAAAGCATTTTCAAGACTTTACCCAAAATTTGGTATCCATAAACGTGTAGTGGAAGTTTTTGTTTGAATTCAAAGTTAGCCCTGTTGAAAGGCTAGCAGTAATAATTAATCGTTTTGTGAAGCACATTTGTGTTGTCTTTTGCTATTTTCTATGAATTAAAATGTAAACTATTTTTGGATTATATTAATGTGTTATATTGAATAATATATTTATGAATAGTAGTTAAAAATATAATTATTATTGTTAGTGAGTACAGTTCAATTCATTGGTATGTAAGAACTTATTTTTCACTACTTAAAGATGTAAAAATTTCAGATTAAAATTGATTGAATATATTTAAAATTATTTAAGTCCCTTCCCATATGAACAGATTAACTGAACTGTATTATTATGAAACAGATTAACTTAACTGTATTATTATGAAATGTTGCAGTTTTCAGTATAAGCCACTCCATGCTACAGAAAATTAAGAAATTTTGGAATTTAAAAAGAATGGTGTTGGGAATGTATAAAGTTATGGTCACATTGTTTGTTTCTGAAATTTGTTATTTTTTAAATGGAACTATATTTATAAAGTCACAAACTATATTTATAAAAAAATGGCATGCAAGTATTGTCTTACACACTGCACTTGGAAAATGATATAAAAAGGGGCCTAAAATTTATTTCTGAGGGCCTTATTTATATCATGACAATGCACCTGCTTATATAGCTGCATAGGCTGTAGAATTTCTGCTGCAAAAAAGTTTGGGTAATTTTAGCATACTCGCATTATTCATTTGATTTGGATTCAGGGGCCTTCTTTTTTCCTCTGTATTGGTAGAAAAGAAGCTGTGATATATATATAATAGATTATGTATATTATAATCTATAGCAGCTTTTGATTAAAATGTGAGAAGCATTAGACTAATAGTCTGGATATTTTAAAAAGTAGCTTCATTGAATGGTAATTACTGATGCATTAGTGTCCTAATGATAATTTCAAGAGATACAGCAATTATTTCATTTTTACTTATTGTTTACTTTTCTTTTTGTTTCATGTACCTCTCAAAACACTTATAGAACTTTCCCCTTACTGCTGGCTTTGTGATAAGCTGATTGTTAAGCTGTAGCTATGTTATTAGCTGCTTGCTTGAACACATATATGCATTCAAGGTCTGCTTGTTCTCAAATACTTGTTATGTTACATATAACTATAGTTGCATTAGTCTGTTTCTGGTGATCAATACATGCTTTTTTCATTTTTTAAAGTAAGATGCTGTTATTTTGTATGACTTTCAATAAGTTTCCTGCTATCTGTTACAAGAATTTTGTGGCTATAAGAAACTTATATGTGAGCATTCTTGTTTCAGCTTCATTTAGTACTACAAGTAAATACTGTAATTAATTGAAAACTTTTGAAATTCTTTGTGTTAACTCTTTAATGTGTGTGAATTCGTTCACAAAATATTTTAACTTTTTACATGTAAATACTTATTTTACATATATGTATAGTGTATATATGATGCCCATATGCATGTAAATTTATACATGAAATTTCTAGATAGTGTTGAAGGAATAGCTGCTGATGACATTCCTGATCTTTTACCAAAAGATGAAGGTAACAAATGTTTGTTATTAGATATATATGATTTTAGCAATATCTTAATATATCGCATGTCTCAGTGTCAAATATTAATTATCCAGTGATCTGACTTTGTTGTAAAAGAATATATGGTATGTGAAAGCAAAAACATGACCACGAAACAAAGATAGCTACAAAAATATGGTATTCAGTTTTGATATTCCTTTTTTGCAAACTGATTTCATTTTGTCAGTTAGTTTTATTCAGAGTTTTCCAAGGGTAATGAAAGCAAGGGAAGACAGTATTTAATTAGTTGACTTTTTAACTTAAGAACATAGCCTGGTTTCACTTTAATTAATATTTTTCAGTAGTTTAATCTAAAACATAAAAAATTATTTACGTGAGTGTGTTTTATTATGCATTAGGTATGCCAAAGCTTATGTTAGCTAATTTTGACTTCATATTTTTTTGTTTCAAAATTTTCATGTTTACAGTATTTTTAATCGTACTTTCAAATATTATCTCATATACTGATTTATTTTTTCCCTTTCCCAGAGAGTTTACCCAGTCTTTCACCAATGTCTGAGAAATTAGAACATTTAGGAAAAGCTCGCCCAAAAAGACCCAAAACTAGAGCACCGACCCGACCTGCTATTCAAGGAAAGGAATTACGAGAAGAACCCCAAGATATTGGTGAAGGATTAGACAACTTTTTTAGGCAACAAAGAAATTCTCTTTCTACCCCTACCTTGTCTCCTGATTCAGAAGAGATTCGGTAATTTTTTTTTATAGTACTAATCCAAATCAGGCAAAATAAAAAATTAATATTTTCAAAGAAGCAGGGAGGTTATTCCAAGCAAATCTGAGATAGATGAATTTAAAAGAAATCTGAAGAATGCATAGCATTCAGATTAATTAAGGTTAATTTATTTAAAAGTTTTTTATTAATCTGCTGTAGTAGTGGAATAGATAACTTTGTTCAGGGAAAATCAATTATAAGTAAATTGACATTTAGTTTTTACTCATTAAAATATATTTAAAATTTCATTTGCAAGCATCTGAATCAGATGTGAGATAACCTTGTAGAGTAGCAGTAATAAGAAAGCTTAGTGAAAACTGAAAATTTGAGGTCAGATACTTTTGAACTAGCTGTTAAAGGCACTTCTATTAGTTATTCCATTGTTACCTTTTTTGCGTGTAAAAGAAAATTAAATAGTGATCTTTAAAGTTAATAATATTACTTATTTTTCAATTTAACTATGCTTATTCCTGAAATTTTAAGATGTTTCTAATTTTATAATTTTTGCAGAATAGTAATTTTATACTTAAACAAAAATTAGTCTATTCAAAATTTGTTTGCTTACACCATTTTTAAACTATGGCGTTCCAATAGATACTTCAACTTCTGTTCATGAGATGGCACCACGTGTAAAATCCAGTTCTTAATCGGAGCAGCAAAGCGACGTCATTACTCACTCAGACTTCTCGTCAGACAACTGTACGTGACGGTAGCATGAACTGTGTTCCGAGCTCTGCGTTGATCTCTGCAATGTAATTTAAATTGTAATTTAGTACTTAATATATTCTTTTGTTATAGGAGATTGTCTACTCTTATTTTCTTTAATTATATCATGCATTAAGCACACGACCACCAAAAGTGGTGACCTTTTGACTGAGCACGCTACTGACAATGGATTTTCAACGACCCTAAGCCACGTGCATCCAAGGCATTCTGAAGAACTGACTAAAAATAACAACGAATATGGACATTAAACGTATGCAACAACGTACCCCTTCAATTATTTCTAGATATATTGCTTCTGTATATATATCTTTCTAGATATATTGCTTGTGTTTGTTCCAAAGTCATGCATATCATCGCAAGGAGCTTCAGCAAATCATCAATGTGATCTGTTCCTTTCCGCTGACTTCGCCAGTCGTGCAATAATTCTTCGATCATTCAACTTTTGTGACAAATGTAATACAATAGTGATTTTCGCTAAATGTGCTACATCAGTAATTTTTCTGCAACGTGCTACGGCAAAATTCTTCCCTCAGTGTTCGAAAGTAGTGAATTTTTTTCCACGTGCTACAGGAGTGATTTCCTTTTTTCCTTCAAAAGTGCCTTAGCAGTGTGAAGTGGTGATTTTGTGTGTGCGCAATACAAAATGAACGCATCATTTTTTTTTCTCAAATAGGGGTTTCTTTTCAAATGCATTTCGGTAAAATATTATTTGTGTGTGTAATTGCTGACCCTGTCTTATTTGTGTGTGTATCGTTACGTAATTTTTTTCTGCATGGTTAAAATATTTATTGTTATCATGGTAAAATATCAATAGTGTATCCTCATACTACAATATTTGTGCTGTTAAGTGTTTATTAATTAAAGTGAAAATTATCTATCAGTATGCCCGACGATATTCCACCAGAGCCACAAATCACACACGTTGCGGTGAAGCCACTGCCTTTCTGGAAAAATAATCCTTCATTGTGGTTCGCTCAGATCGAAGCACAATTTTCTATCGCTTGCATTAGTGAGGATTCTACAAAATTCAACCATGTAGTTGCAGCAATTGAGTCTGATATTCTGAATTCAGTGCATGACTTAATTCTCAAACCACCTGATTGTGATAAATACTCCAAACTGAAACAGCGGCTCATTGAAATCTATTCAGAAAGTGAAACTTCAAAAATACGTACTTTACTACAAGGACTTGAACTTGGAGATCAGCGACCTTCATACTTGCTGTCACGAATGCGTGATCTGGCAGGAAGCCATTTTAGTGACGACTTGTTGAAGTCACTATGGCTTTCGCATCTCCCTAATAACATACAAATAATTCTTGCCGCTTCCAATGAAGATCTAACCCGTTTAGCAGCAATGGCTGACAAAATTAATGAACTTGTTACTGCAGCTTATGTCAGTGCTGCTAATGCTGCACCTTCCAGTTCATCACTCGAACAAGTGGCTGAATTGACCAAAAAAGTATCTGAACTCTCTACAAGTCTTCATGCTTCACGGAGATACAATCGATCAAATCAGGGCCCACGTAATAAATTTCGTGCCCGAAGCAGGAGTCGATCTCGTCACAATACTCGAACGCATTACAAAGAACCCACAAGTGGCATATGTTTTTATCATATGAATTTTGGCGCTCAAGCTAACAAGTGTGACCCTCCATGCACTTTTGAACAAGCGGGAAACTAAATGGGCGGTCTTCTGCTGGCCAGCAGAATGTCCGCCACATCGACAGAATAGTACTGGCTAATCGTTCAACTCAGTTATGTTTTCTAGTAGATACTGGAGCTGACATATCAGTGCTCCCGAGAACTAAAACAAATGCTCACCAACTTAATAAACTTGCCAATGGTACCCAAATTGCAACCTACGGCACCAAACTATTGACACTTGATTTAAACTTGTGCCGGACTTTCAACTGGCCTTTTATTATTGCGGATGTAACTCAAGCAATTATTGGTGTCGACTTCTTGACACATTTCCACCTTCTAGTGGATGTCAAGAATAATTGCTTAATTGATGCTACAACTCAGCTGACATCACAGGGCCAGGCTTCTCACATATCGAACGTACCTACCAACATAAGTGTTGGATCGGGCAGCACACGGTTTCATCGGTTATTAGAAGAATTCCCTGACATTTTAAACCCATCCAAATCAGGGCATCATACTCATAAGCCAGAAGTGTATCATCACATTGAAACATATGGCCCACCTGTATTTTGCAAGCCTCGTCGTCTTTCTCCAGAGATGCTAAAAGCTGCTCACAAAGAATTTGAATTCATGCTAGCACAGGGAACCATTCGCCCATCTAAAAGTCCATGGGCCAGTGCACTTCACATGGTTAAAAAGTCTAATGGTGACTGGCGGCCTTGTGGAGATTATCGTCGACTTAATGCCGTCACAGTCCCTGACAGATATCCAGTCCCACATATCCAAGACTGTACCCATCTTTTTCATGGAACAAACATATTTTCTACCCTCGATCTCGCCAGAGCATATCATCAGATCCCAGTGCATGCTGAAGATGTGCCCAAGACCACAGTGATTACACCATTTGGTCTCTTTGAGAGCTAATATATGCCCTTTGGCCTTCGCAATGCTAACCAAACATTTCAGCGTTTCATACACCAAGTACTGTCTGGCCTCGATTTCTGCATCCCATATTTTGATGATATCCTGGTTGCATCTACAGATGCGGAAGAACATTTTCAACATCTGCGTCAGATTTTCACTCGCCTTAAAGATCATGGATTAAAACTAAATCCATCCAAATGTGTACTTGGTCAACCCTCAGTTTCCTTTCTTGGATGTCTTATCACCCAGAATGGAGTCAAACCTTTACCGGAAAGAGTCAAAGCAATTAACGACCTACCTCAGCCCAAAACCATCTCTGAATCGAAGCGTTTTCTAGCAATGTTAAATTTCTACCAACGCTTTCTGCCAAATGCCGCAAAAACACAAGCCTGCCTACATGAGTTTCTGAAGAATAGAAAAAAAAAAAAAAAAAAAAAAAAGATCAACGAGCTGTCCCTTGGACTGAATCTGCAGCATTCGTGCAATGCAAACACGATCTGGAAAATGCAGCCACACTTTCTTATCACTCACCTAGTGATCAGCTCTCTATAATGGTAGATGCATCTGACATGGCCATAGGAGCAGTACTTCAAGCCCATACCACTAAAGGACTTTCCCCAATGGCATTCTTCTCCAGAAAACTTACTACTGCAGAAAGGAAATACAGCACATATGACAGGGAGCTACTTGCTGTGTACTGTGCTGTTAAATACTTCCGACACAACTTGGAAGGACACGACTTCATCATTTTCACCAATCATCGACCATTAACCTTCACTTTTAGAAAAAACTCTGACTCATGTTCTCATCGTCAGCTTCGACATCTGGATTTCATCGCCCAGTTTAGTACAGATATCAGATATCAGATATGTCTCTGGTACTGATAATTATGTCGCTGATGCCTTGTCTCGGGTAAACAATATCAACCTCACTACCCCAGATTTCTCTGAAATTGCAAAAGCTCAATTGCATGATGAGGAACTCAAGAACCTAATCTCAAATCCACAAACCTCCCTTCAGTTACAACCGCTGCACATTGATCCAACGCTTAAAATTTACCGTGACATAGAGAACAATAGAATACGTCCGTATATTCCTGTCGATTTTAGACGTGAAGTGTTTAATGCCTTGCACAATTTGGCACATCCTGGAATCCGTGCCACCAAAAAGCTGATCGCAGACAGATTTGTCTGGCCAGCAATGAATCAAGACATCACGGAATGGACTCGTTCATGTATTAGATGTCAACGGTGTAAAGTAACCCGTCACACTCACAGCCCCATTCAACAATTTAACCTTCCAGCAAGACGCTTTGATCATGTGCACTTAGATTTGGTTGGCCCATTGCCTCCTTCAAATGGTTACACTTACCTCCTCACTTGTATTGATCAGTACACAAGATGGCCTGAAGCCATTCCTATTGAAAATATATCCGCTGAAACTGTAGCTCGAGCATTCATCTCCCAGTGGCTTTCAAGATTTGGCATGCCTACCACCATCACTACTGACCAAGGCCGATAATTTCAATGTCACTTGTTCGCATCCCTCACCTCTCTTCTTGGCATTCGCCATATTCGCACAACACCATACCATCCATCTGGAAATGGGATGGTGGAACGCTTTAACCGATCTCTCAAACAAGGTCTGAAGTGCCACAGTAGCACACACTGGACAGAAGCCTTACCCCTAGTCTTGCTTGGTCTTCGCACAGCATTCAAAGAAGACATTGGTAGCACTTGTGCTGAAATGTTATATGGTGCAACCCTCCGTCTGCCAGGTGAATTCTTTCACCCAGAATTTACTCCAGTTATCGACCCTCCAACATTCCTTCAATGTTTACGTGAGACCATGAGCAATATCTCGCCAACCCCAGCATCTTCGCATAACCAGCCAAGCTATTTTGTACATCCTGCGCTTGAGACGTCTTCGCACGTATTCGTGCGCAACGATGCAATTAAGCCAACTTTAACACCTTCATATGATGGTCCATTCAAAGTTGTCAAATGAACACCGAAACATTTCACCATCATCTGCAATGGCAAACAATCAGTGATTGGAATCGATCGTCTCAAACCAGCATTTCTAATGCAAGATCCAACAACTTCCTCATCAACATCACTCCCGGAAGAAAGCTTACATCCCGTTAAAGAGCAACCTAAAACTACCAGATCTGGAAGAAAGGTTAAATTTAACCCAAAATACTTATAACGTACCGATGGTACTTGGGGGGGGGAGTACTGTGGCGTTCCAACAGATACTTCAACTTCTATTCATGAGATGGCGCCACGTGTAAAATCCAGTTCTTAATCGGAGCAGCAAAGCGACGTCGTTACTCACTCAGACTTCTCGTCAGACAACTGTACGCGACGGTAGCATGAACTGTGTTCCGAGCTCTGCGTTGATCTCTGCAATGTAATTTAAATTGTAATTTAGTACTTAATATATTCTTTTGTTATAAGAGATTTTCTACTCTTATTTTCTTTAATTATATCATGCATTAAGCACACGACCACCAAAAAACCATACAAAGCATTAAGTAATAATAAGCTACTAAATAATAATTTTTGGAATGTTTTAAAATTTCTGTCTTTTGTGACAAATTCTTTTGAAATTATATGAACAATCTATATCTTTAATTTCCTTCAGAAGACAAATATAAGAACCCTTTATTGCATTTGTTTTCAGATTGTAGTGGTATTACGAATAATTGTGTTTCTTTTATTTTAATCACCTCCTTTGGCTGTTTGAGAGGTTAATATTTTGTAAAAGATGGATAATTTCACTGATGAAACAATCATGCTCAAATATTTTTCAAAAAAATGCACATTTAGGTTAAATTAGATCAAGTACTTAATTATTACAGTTATATCTTATTAGCATATTTTCATTAAAGTAACCATTTGAATTTCATATGCTTGTAAGTTAGGAAACAAATTTATCATTTATATGATGTCAGTAATTAAAAAGAAACAATAAATAATTAAAAGAGAGACAGAGGGAGATTGCGTATTCAGTACAATCTCTCTCTCTCTCTCTGGGATTAATATAATAATACAAAATTTATATATTACTATAGCATTCTAAAAAACAGGTTTAACATAACTTACTGTTTTTAAACTAAATATATTTTTTAAAATATTATAATCTGACATTTTATTTAAATTCTAAAACTAATAAATTTAGATAAATATATATTTTGATATAGAAGTTCTTCAAGCAAGGTAATTCTTATTCTTCTGATATACATATTCATCCAGTGGACAGCAGGTTCCATTGTGTCATCATTCAAATATTTATTACTAATATAATGCTTTTTGTGTTGCATGTATATTTAATTGATGTATCTGTATATTTATTGATAAAATTATAATACTGTTCTAAAATATACCATAATGAAGCTATGTAATAAATTTTATAGACTTACTATATACACTGTGTCCATAAAAGTCCTAACCTGGCCTTAAATACACTAAAATGGTGCACTTTGTCTAGATATACTAAAATGAAATATTACAATAAAATTATGTAATAAATTTTATGGAATTATTAAATACACTGTGTTCACAAAGTCCTTACCTGGCCTTTATTTTCACAACCATTTGTCATAGCCGTGTACTTCTACTTACAAAACTATTTTAAATGATGCAAATAAGATGTTTTATCATTTTTAAATTAAAAAAAATTAATTGCTGATTTTAATATTATTAAGAAATATTAGTTTATTAAAAATATAAATTTTTTCAAAAAGCAGGCCATATTCACAGAATCTAATAAATTCCTGTTCTACAAAGACACACTGGCAGGCTTCTGTTTTGGCTCATAGACAACTTGTAACATTATTTGCACGAATTTCAAGTATTTTTAGTTTAATGAATTTCTTGTATGATTATTAAATTATAGAACTAAATTAATAAAACTTCATGAAAATAGTTAACACATATTTTTAACATTTGAAAACGTATAAATAAATTACTTGCATGAAAATTCTCATAACATACCAATGGTTACAGAATTGTTAATTAAAGAACATAATAACTTATAAATCACAAAGGAATATCATTGAGTGTCATCTAACAGGGAAAATCAACCTTGAGTTATTGTAATTTATTTATCAATTGAACCCTCAATGCCAACTGAAAATAATGGCAAAAATTTTGAGAGAAGATACAGGGGTTGGACAAAAATATGGAAACACCTTTAAAAAAACATGTTTCTTTGCTTAATATGGTGTAGGAAACCCGTTGGCATCCAAAACAGCTTGCAGTCTTTTCGGAATGGATAAATACAGTTCCTGTATGTTTGCCAAGGGAATATTATACCATTCTTCCTGCAAAACGGTGGCAAGTTCAGATAACGATGTTGGCGGTGGATAACGAGAATGCACTTTCTGTTCCAATGTAGACCATAAAGGTTCGATAATATTCAGGTCTGGTGACTGTGATGGCCAGGGGAGATGGGACAACTCATCCTCGTGCTCAGAAAACCAGTCCTGCACAATGTGAGCTGTGTGAACAGGGGCTTTGTCGTCTTGGAAGACACCATCACCATCGGGGAACAAAGTTTGTACCATGGGATGAACTTGATCGGCCAAAATGTTCACATAAGTCTTGGCAGTCATGTGCCCTGACACAGTTATCATGGGACTAGCAGAGAACCACGATATGGCTGCCCAAACCATAACAGAACCCCCGCCAAGCATAAACCAGGGGACAATACAAAAAGTTAGATTTCATGTTTTAAAATGTGTAATCCTAAATATTGGTATTATATAAAACATTTTTATATATGTGTATAAACATTTTAGTTGTAATCGAAACTAATCCTGTGAAATTTGAAAATATAACGCTGATTTTTGTTGTTTGACTTCTAAAATAATATTGTAATTGTGTTTTGTGCTGTGTATGTAATTGTGTGGTTAAAACATTTTTATAAGTATGTATTGGCCATGACTAACAGCTCCAAAAATAAAAGCCTATTGAGGCTTTTAAATAAAGATTTATTTATATTTATGACATTATTATTGTTATAATTTACAAAAGACGTCTCATCTACTAATAAAATCATTAATAATTTATTGTAAACCCTAATAATTTATTGTGTTCTTGTTATAAATTTTTGTGTACAATCAATGAACCGTTATTAATATCATGTGATGTGAATGTACTGCATAAATTTTGTAACTTCTGCTTCTTTCTTTTCTTTTATTATAGAGAAAGAGCTGGAAGTAGTAGCACTTCTGCCAGTATTCTAAGTGGGGATTTAACATCTTCAGATTGTGTTGTCAAAGTTGATCGCTCACCAGAAAACGAGAAAAAAGAACGAGGGTGAGTGTCTGAGCAGTAACTTCGGTCTTTAATGGCAAACTCGCAGAAATTTATAATCTAGTTCTATTGTTGCAAGTTTCACTGCCATTGTCACTGTAGTCTTGTCTTGTTAAAATATACTGCGTGGTAAATACTTTAGGTGAATGATTAGATAAAATTTGACAGAGTAGTCTTGTGTATTCTAAATCCATGTATGATTGTAGACCTCAAAATATATTTTTATGAAATTCGATTGTGATGAATATATAGTTAGAAGCTCGGGCAGTCCCCCCCCCTTTATTACATAAGTGAATTCTGCATTTGATTGTTTATATTTCGTTTTAGAAAAAGTGAAACTGAATTATCTTGAGTCTAAAATAATGTCCGGAAAGTGTAAACTTTTCTTGAAGAAGACTGCCAGCTTATACTATATATTACAGAATTTCATTGAGATTGTCTTTATGAATTGTATTGTTTTCTAATTTTTTAAATAATTTTATAATAGTAAGAAATGATTTGGTTTATTTTCTATTGTAAATTCTGTTTTATTCATTTTGGGGATGTGCAATGAGTAAAAGAAAAAGTTACCTGTTATTGTAATAATTTATTTCTTTTATACATAGATATTTACAAGCTATTTTAGCTTTGTGCAGTTTTTATGAGATTATATGTGTTAAACAAATGTTAAAATATTTTATGAGTAATTTATTTCCCATCACAAAAGTTTTGTCTGTTGTAGTATAGTATTTTGTTTTCATTTATAACTGAGCTTGAAAATGTGAGATTTGAGACTTGTAAGTCCAGCCAAATGTAACAAATTTTTTATCTGTTATTCATATATTATTTAATATAATTGAGTTATATTTTCTGTAATATGTTAGTTGCGTTTTTATTCACAAGAAGCTAACGCACATAATTTTTCTCTTTATTTTTATATATTTTTTGTTCTGTGTTATGTATTACTTGTAGTCATCCAATGTATTCTGTGCTTTTTTTATATAATATTTTCTATGACAAAAGTTTGACTCGTGTATTAAAATATTTTATTAGGATTTTTTAAACTTAAACATGTCAGATTTCAGCTCTTTTCATCTCTTTTATTGTGTACTATATTGTACTGTATTATTATTCCTTTGCATTTATTTTTCAGCTTTCTTTTCAATGAAAAGCAAATGTTTAATTTTACATTTTTAATCATATACTCTGATATTTTTACTTCTCTTAATATGTAATCTTTTATACTTGAATTCTAAAAAGATGATTGTTTCAGTTTTGTAAATTGATTAGTGAATTGAATGTGGAAAACCAAAGATTAATCTGTTTTAAATCCTTTGTTGAGCATATTTATTTGTATCTATATTGTTTGGAAATACGAGCACATATTTAAATGCTTTGGGGTATTGAAATATATTTATTTAATTGATTATTTTTAATATTTTGTTATATTTTGTTCAAATGCTTATGGGAATGTATATTTTGTTATTCACTTGTTTTATGTTAGTTTCATGCATTAATCATCTCAAAAGTTTTTATAAAATTTCGAAGAATTCATATCTAAATAAATTTCTTACCTGTGTGCCAGAATGCATTTTTTATTAGACGTATATAAATGCTTTATTAACTACTCTTATATATATTTAAATATGAAATCTGATAAATGTCTACTTTGATAATTGTCTAATCTATTTGTACAAATTCCTATCCATGTTTTATAAAATAAATTTCTGCATATTATCTTTCGTAATGGAAACTTTACTTAAAATTTCAGATCTATTTCGCATTCTAAATGATAAGCATAATTTCTGTATTATCTATGACCAGATGGCTGCCTTTAAAATAATGTGCCAACTATTGTAAACTGTAATTACTTGGCTCACGTTATGTGTTTTTAAAAGCAATTCTTTTGTAGTACTAACATTTCTCTGTAGTTATTAATTTTGGCATTATAAGATTTTAAACCTAAAATTTAAATATTACTGTCATTTTAAATTTAAAGAGGTAATTTATTTCTTCAGAACTTCTAAATTTCAAAATAGGAAATGTCAAGTATTTTATATTAATATTTACATATGGAAGCAGATACATCTACTGGTTATGATATGCATGATTCAAATAACAATGCATAATAGTCTATTAAATAGTCACATCTATGTTTTGAAAGCACATAGGCAGAATAAATCAAATAACTTCTAATAGGTACAAGTGAAATTCTAGAGAAGGTATTTCACTGGCTAGTTGCAATGATTTAGCCTAGTTTAGTTTAAAATTTAACATTGGTCTTTTATTATGAGTTTTGTGCAAATTAAACATAATGGTCTGTTTGCTGTATGTAGGATTTTATCTAGTCTTTGAAAGTAATCCTGTTTATTTATTTTTTAATTATTATTTCTAATTTCGGCATTATGCGTATGATTATTGCTTGTCCGTTAGTGTAAATATTTTCAGTTACAATAAACATTTTCTAAATGAATCTTTGTGTGATTTTCTTTTTTTCTTAATTTAATTACTATTTACTAACTATTTAAACATATATAGTCATTCATTGTTTCTGGATGAGCTAGCTACTTTTTTATTAAATAAATTAAACTGTGATTATCATGCTTCTTTTCTTATAAATTATTGGCTAATTCTATCATCCCATTTTCTATTCAACATTCAAAAATATAAATTTAAAAATTAGTTTGATTAGGTATTCAAAATTGTATGTGCATGTATACTTCTGCTGAAAATTTGTCTTTTAGGTAAATTATATTTCTATAAATCTGTCATGTTTAATTGCTCGTTTTCATGATTGTTGAAATTCTTCATTTAACAAAATCTGTAACATGTATTTTTAATGCGGAATGATACTAATGCATGTCCATTGTATAATTTTTTACTGTCTAAGAATGCCCTAACTTACGCATAATCTTTCCTTCTTACGGTATTTTAATTTTTTTGTCTTGTTAGTAAATCATAATATACATTCCCATATAAGTATTGAATGTTTTCTAAATTATAAAGTGTTTGCTTGCATCATTATTTCTTTTACTAATTATTTGTGAAATTTTATTTGTTTAGTTAATTTTTAATAATTTCCCCTTTATATTACATTCTACACTGAACTCCCGATTATCCATGCAAATTAATGCATGGGTGTGCATGGATAATCAAAAACTATATTTAAAATCCAGGTATAAAAAAAATGTGCTCTTCAGAGATTTTAAATGAATGGCTGCGTAATATGAGGTTTAATTGAAATAATAACAAAATTTACATAGCTTTTCAGTTTGTTTTCAAAACAGTCTGTTAGATTCCTTTTTCAAAGAGCCTTATTTACATTCGTACAGACTAGGACAAACACTGCAAAGAATGATGATGCTGTTAAAATGCTGTTGCACAGTCAATTTATTCACCCAAATAATTATATTTAATAACCTCGTATACACATTATAGTTGCCTCCTGTGACTGATCTTGATTTTTCACCTCCATCATATTTTTTTTTTCATCTTTTTCATTTAGTGATAACTTTTGAGGTGCTCATATTGTAATCTTATAATATCTTATACTTTTCATCATTTTCAATTTTCTACAGTCCCTCTGACATGTTTACTTCATTTATGTTTTGAACATCTTGAAAACCAAAATTATGATATTCATAGTTTGGCTACATGGATGGCAACACCTTTCAATGCTAGTGTTCAAACAAGACTCTCACTCGGATCCAAAAGTCATCTTTGCTGTTTTACTTTATCTTCAGTATTCTGTCCAAACTGTTCTTTTACTCCTTTTAAGCCACTGGATTGATAATAGCCTTCATCTTGTTTTCCCTTCCTGCTCACATTTATGTATTCCTTACATGGATTTTTCAAAATGAATATCCACAATGATTTTAATAAGGTTTAATGTGTTTACTTGCTTTTTAACAGAACATTCTTCTTTCCCCTTATCAAGAAATAGTTTTTCCAATCTGAAAGCTTTTATTGTCTTTTTAAGTCTTAGTCTTTAGTATTAGCCGGGGAAATCCACTGCATCAAAAATCCTGAATTTATTTCGAAAATTCTCAATTTTTCTCGTCCTCAAATATTAGTTGTAGAGCTTCTAAGTGTCCAACAGTAGTTGGACATTGCATGAGTAGTCAATAGCATAGCCAATTTTATTTGGATAGTCGGGAGTTCAATATCTATAAAGAATTTTTTTTTAAATTTAGAAAATGGCACATTCTCTTTCATTGTCATGGTCATTAGATGAAAAAATATTGTTTTCATTTTTTTCACTAATTATCATACACTAGTAAATTTTTTGCAGATACATTTTAAGCTATTAATTGCCACAGTTAGTTTGACCCGCTCATTGACTCCTCTCCCCCCTCTTATATATATATATATATGTAGGTGTTTAAGAAATGAAAAATTAATATAATTGTTTCTACTGAATAAATGTTTATTAAACTTTGCATAAATTTTTAACATTTTTGTTAAATTATGTATATTAATTTTGTCGTCAAGGAAACATACCAATATATTCATCCAAGGCATGGGAATGCATAAATTTTATGACGTGTATACTTGTTCATGGCAGTTAACAGGTTAAGGAATTTTTCAGGTTTTCTTCTGGCTGATGAAGTCATTGAGTTTGGGAATATATTGATATAGTGCTCTTCAGAAAAATATTTAGTGAAAAAGGACTGTTCATAAACAGTTGAACTATATATATATATATATATATTCAAGAGATTAACTAAAGTAATATGATTGTCTACTTAGAACACCAAATTTTGTTTTAGCAACTTAATGCATTTGGCATTAATTGGCAATTTAATGCATTTGGCATTAAATTGGCAGAAGCTAATAGATGTACTACTTACTAAAAAATTTTGTAATTTCTTTTATTTGAAATTTTTCTTTTACTTAAAAAACTATTTTTAAAATTCTTTTTCTATTTCTTAACATTTCGAGTCATATCTATGGAGAGTAACATCTTCTTCCCTTCTGCTTGTGTTAAGCATCACTATTTCATGCTCATTGAAATTAATTTATTTTAGAATATATTAGAATAAAGAATAAGGCTTTACCCTAGATAAAGGAAGGTCTGTGAGTTTAACAACAACTGAGAATTTGAACCACATCGCATCATACTGTCTTACTTAAATAATAGAAAGGACCAAAACTTTTATTTGTTCACGGAAATAATTGATTCACAGAAGCTCTAGAATTGGAAATATGTTTAATGTTATTTATACTGATAAAAAATACATTCTATCTTAAAAACATTTCAAAAGCAAATATTTTGTATTCACCTCACCTTTCCCCCCTGCTTAGCTCTGCTTTATACTTTTTTGTTAGTATTTATTTTATTATTTTTTTGTTTATTTACTATGTTATTTTATTATTTTTTACTATGCTATGCTTCCAATTTATTATTTGTTATGTAATATTCCAGTAATCATGCTTAATGTGGGTATATTTCATTGCAGACTTATATATGTAGCGGTCTTTTTTCATTAATTCTGCAGGAGTTTAGTCATTAAAATTGCAATAAATCCATACACATATATGTATCCCATCTTATTTATAACTGGTCTCCAGATTAGATCTTTTAAATACATACTTTTATGTAATCCATGCTGTAGTGACTGACTGCAAAAAATAGAAAAGTACATCTCCTGCATGCAGTATGTTAAAGTGATCAGACATACTTAATTTATCAATTCAGAGCTTATTTCGAATAAATTTAAAAATTGCATTAATCAAAAGAATTGCTAAGTAGCTTACAATTACAAACATTATATCACCTGTAATATGTTACTGACTCTAAGCATGGAGAATTTTACAGTATTGCTATTATGTCTTCATTCTGAACTTTTCCATTTGAGATTTAACACTTATCCTGTAATCATGGTCGCCTTCATATTTGTTCATTCGCATTAGAATGACTAGACTGGTGTAATATTACTTTTTTTTTAATTTAAAAATAAATTTATGAATAAATTCATTAAAAATTATCCATTATCTGGCTTTTTAGTAGCCCTTTAATATAAGTATTTAATATTAATTATTTCAGATAACATTGTTATATGATAAACCTAAATAGATCATAAAAATGCATAGTTACAAAAATATTTTATTGCAGATAATTTTTTCCCCTCTTTGCCCCTAGATACAAAAGGTAAGAAAAGGCACTAATTATAGATATTAAAAATACAGTTTAGTCTCGCTCTTTCATGTATTCGCTGAATGGATGAAGCCCTGAAAAAGAAATGCACTAATTATAGATATTAAAAATAAATAAAGAATATGTACTATATAGATATTAAAAATAAGGTAAAAAATGCACTAGAAATGTAGGTAATAAAATGCACTAATTATAGATATTAAAAATGTAGTCAGTTTAGTCTTGTTCTATTGTTCTATTGTCTAGTTATCCAATTGCTGACAATACATCTCTGAATGAGCTTTTCATTTGGTTTTAAAAACTCATAATGTATTGGTCCTCGAATGTCCCACCATATACACAACATTCTCTTATTCAGAGTCAAATTTGGTTTAGAGGTGGAAGGGCTAGACTTTCAGGGTTCACAATATGCCCTTTTCCTTATGATGTGTTCGTAGGTAATCCACTTTTCATCCTCATTTAGCATCCGGTTTAAGAAAGGCTCTATTTTGTTTTGAGCAAGCAGAGATGTGCATATAACCCCTCGGTCATCCAAATTCTTCTGACTTGTGGCACCCATCTTGAATTTTTCCACACCAATCCTATTTTCCGAATATGGTCCGAAATGTTTTGTTGAGCTGAATTAAGCATTTCTGTGACCTCCAATGTTGTCAGAAAAGAATCTTGCTCCAACATGGTCTTAACAACATCGTTGTCATCGATCAAAGATGGTTGCCCAGAACATGGCTTATCAGAAAGGTCGAAATCAACTGTTTCAAATTTTTCGAACCATCTCCTGCATACCCTATCAGAAACTGTATCTTCACCTATTTCTTCCTTGTTGAAATTCATATAAAATACAGGGGCGTAAATGAACTTTATCAGTAGCCATGGATACACTATCACTTCAAACTTAAGACTAACGTGAATCAACTTTGTTTTAGTTAATTTGCTACGTTAGTATATATACATTAAGCAATAAAAATAGAGAGCCGAACGTGTGCCAAATAAACATATGCTTAAGTGTCGAAAATTGTTTTCAGAGAAACGGACAGAACTTTCTGGTAGATCCAATATATATGTGTAAAGTATTGCTAATTCACATAAGCATTTGTATTATTAATTATCCTACAATTTTATTCTTAAGAGCTGCTTTCTCACTTTTATAGGTTTATGAAAGGTATCAGTAGTCTCTTCAGTCGAATATCTCCTGATGTTAGTCATATTCATAAATCTCGCTCATATGATTTAACAGATAAAGTAGTAGCAGCTGACCCATCGCCCACTCATAGCTCTGGAAAGGATTCTACTAAAAGTGTTATTGGAATTGGTGACATAAGTCTGCATTCCTCGTCTCCTCAGCTCGGTGGTCGAAATAAACGAGAAAAAGGTTATTACTGAATCTATACGTCATTTTCCCTCTATTTGTGAATATTTTTTGTATGTATATTTGTATATTGTATTTTTTATTCATGAATCTCTCTCTCTCTCTCTCTCTCTCTCTCTCTATATATATATATATGTATATATACAGGGTGTTTTGTAGATCATGGGACAAACTTGGAGGGGTGGTGGAGTGTACTAAAACATGCATTTTTTTTATAGAAATGTAGGGTCTTAAGTGACGGGTTAAGGCAGGAACACAAAAAAAAAAAAAAATGACATGAGGGGAAAATGTGTGTACGCACAAAATAAACACAAAGTGTTTCTTTGTAGCAATACAGTATTCACAATAAATGTTCAAAATTGCGACCACCAGCAGTAATATATGCTTGGTAACGTCGCAGAAGGGATTGACGAACATTTTGAAAAACGACAGGCATTTCACTCGCATTTGCAGCTGCAATGGATAGTCGTGCAATGAGCTCCTCCAATGAGTCAATGGGAGTCTCGTAAATGATGCTTTTCAGATGGCCCCATAAAAAAAAAAATCCAAGCTGGATAAATCTGGCAAACAGGGTGACCATCGAACAGGTCCACCATGGCCAATCCATCAGCCCGGAAATGTCCCATCCAAGTAATTGCGGACCCGCACGTGGTTATGGACTGGTGCAACATCATGCTGGAACCACATGCGGTCATGAACGACAGCCGGAACATCCTGCAGCAATTCCGGTAGCACCTCTTGCAGAAAAATAAGATAACATAAGCCATTTGTACATACAGGTAAGAGGTAGGGGCCTATGAGGTAGTCGTTAACAATACCCACCCACACATTCACGGAGAAGCCGTTTGGAATGCATGTGGACGTGTGCCGTGTGGACAATGACAGAAATGAACTCAAAGAGGGTAATCTGTCTCTTCCAAGGCTTGGACTCTGTAAATGGTATGGGTGCAAACCATTTTCATGCAATACTCTCCAAATGGTGGAATGACTCAGCTGCAGAGGACGTGCAGTAGCTCTTGTACTTGTCTGAGGTGATTCATGCACAATGTTCAAGATGGATTCTTCAGTGTGAAGTTGCTGTGTACTTCTTCTTCTACTCCTAGTGTCAGAGGTGGCTTCAAATGACCCATTTTCACACAGAGACCGATGCAACCTCTCGAACATTGTGTGCTTCGGCATACGCCTGTTCGGAAACCGTTCCTGGTACAACCGTAGTGCTGCTCTGCCGTTCCCATTAGCAGCACCATACATGATATGCATGTCAGCTTTTTCCCTGTGCGTAAACTCACCCATCACGCTTGACATCAGAGTTGCGAATGATCCTCTGATGCATCGAATTGTGGTTTGTCCGGCTCACTACTGCCCTCTATTGCTGCATTGCCAGCCAATCACAGCTGTAGCTCCTATTACTGTCAGTGTTTTCTTTTTTGAACATTTATTGTGAATACTGTATTGCTGCAAAGAAGCACTTTGCATTGATTTTGTACATAAACACATTTTCCTCTCGTGTCGTTTTTTTGCATTCCTGCCTTAATCCGTCACTTTAGACCCAACATTCCTATACAAAAATTGCATGTTTTAGTACGCTCCACCACCCCTCCAAGTTTGTCCCATGATCTATGAAATACCCTATATATATAGGGATATAGGGTTTTATGAAATCTTACTGATCTAATTATGTAAATTAATAAAGCAAAATTGTTTCTTCTAGGGAAAGAAGAGAATGATGCAAGTGAAATATCTTTTAAACCAAAAAGTTCAGAAAAATTTGGTCCTGGCTCTATACATCGCTCCAGTCCCTTCCTACTTGCAGAAATGAAGTCGAGGCAGGAGAAGAGGGTTAATGCGCATCATAGTTCACAGGTCTTGAAAATTTTTATATTTTTAGCAATCTAATATCCTTTTTGCTTTAATTCATGTGTTGCTTGACTTCATGTGTAATTCATTGCCTGTGTAGTAGAACCCTATTTATCTGAACTAATTAGAACACATCTATTTCAAACAACACTTCAACTCAAAAGAGTTAGTCTCAAAATGTGATTTTGCATTTTTTTCACTTTTCATTCAAGTCTGTTGCCATTGGGGAAAATGCAAGAATCTTTCAAATTTAATATGCCTGTTATTAACTAAGCTATTTTAAAAGCAGTAGATGCAGTTCTTAAGAAGAGTTTCTTTACTTTCGAATCTGTTTAAGTTAAATAAAAATGCATTTAAAATTGCATTGTGATATAGCTAATGAAAAACATTAAATATTTTTCACATTAATTCATTGCTTCACTTTTCTTTGGATCTTAAAAATATAGGTATTATTTGTTTAATCTCTCTGTTATTAATTAGCAAACTAAACTAATTAAAAGCAATACATGCAGTTATTAGAAATATTACTTTTTTACCTGTTAATCTGATTGATATAAATCAAAATGCATTTAATTCATGATTTATCTAACTAAACATTTAAGTATTTTTATAGAATTACATAACTTTTTTTTTATATATATATATATATATATATATATATATATATATATATATATATACGGAAAACTTTCCTCTTTTAGTCAAAATAAATTTTCATCTAATATCCTGCAAAATGCTTTACTACCTCACCTCGGCAACATCCGTTGATAATCTGTATTGATAAATCATATTAAACTCATATTAAAGAAGTCCTTTTGAGCAACCATTAAAATCTGAACTCTTTTTTTTTTTTTTTTTTTTTTTTTTTTTTTTTTTTTTTTTTGAGAGAGAGAGAGAGAGAGAGAAAGGTTAAGCTGTAGTTTATTCTTCTCCTACAGGAACAACTCTGAAATTGGCTCATTGTTACATAGAGAAATCCCATACTTAGTAAACTATCAATAAGCCTATTTTCAAATTAACAAGTTTTATACAGTGTCTCACAAAAGTGATGGGACACTTGTGCTTTACAAAAGGAAACTGTAATAAAATTAATTAAAAGAACATGTAAAAATTTTTTGTGGGTGTGTTTCATACTTAAATTTAGTAACAATTATTACATAACATACATTTTCTCATAATATTAAAATATTAATTTAATAAAAATACAATTGTTTAGAACAGAGCGAAAAAGGGCTCACATAAGTGATGGGACACCATTAGATACTACTACGTACTACAATAAAAATATTTTTTGGGTTTTTTATTTTTACTGAAAAGCAATTGGTAATAATTTATAAAATCGTCTGCAGTATTTCACTCCAGTTTGTTTTGGAATTTTTGTGTTTTTTAGCTCTGTGCAGCCATGAATGCTAAACGAAAAGAAACTTTGCCTGAAATTCGAAAATTAGTTATTAATTTGCATATTGAACATGGAAAATCTATTAGAGAAACTGCTTAAATGGTTAACTTGAGTCATGCAACAGTTTTCAATATCATTAAACGATATAAAAAGAATCATATGATTCAGGATAAAAGAAGATCTGGTCGACCATCAAAGCTATCCAGTGGAATAAAGCGAATTATCGTTCGAAATATTAAAAAAAATCCAAGAATGAGTGCTCCTAAAGTTGCTGCTGATTTACAAGCATTATATGGAGTAATTGGTAATCATGAGACTATTAGAAGAGTAATTCGATCTGCTGGATATCACGGTAGAGCAGCCAGGAAAAAATTCTTCGTGTGAAAAGAATAGAAAACTCAGACTGGCTTTCGCAAAATCCAACATAAGTAAGAATTCTGATTACTGGAATGAAGTTATATTTGCTGATGAGAGTTAATTTAATATATTTAGTTCTAACGGTGGAATCTTGGTGTGGAGAAAACCCAGGGAAGAATTTCGCAAACAGTACTTGGTGCCAACAGTAAAACATGGTGGATGAGGTGTTATGGTATGGGGATGTATGTCGTCCGCTGGAGTTGGTAATCTTGTTTTTATTGACAATATAATGGATCCGTACAAGTATATTGACGTTTTAAATCAAAATTTGAAATTTTCAGATTTTTTCAGAAATTTGAATCAGCACGAAAATTGAACCTTCATAACGATTTTAAATTCTACCAGGACAATGACCTGAAGCCCACTGCTTTGAACGTTAGACTCTGGCTGTTGTATAACTGTCGTGAAATAATAAAAATACCACCACAATCTCCAGACTTAAATCCTATAGAGAATATTTGACAAGAATTGGAATCAAGAATTCGCAAGCACGCCATTTCTTCAAAACAACAATTAAAATCTGTGCTTCAAGAAGAATGGGGTAAAATCACTCCAGAAATCGCAAAAACATTAGTTGAATCCATCCCAAGAAGATTAAATCATGTTTTAAAAGTAAAAGGAAATCCAACAAAATATTAAAACCTTTTATAAAGTAAAATTTTTGGATAAATATTTGATGGAAAAGTAAGTGTCCCATCACTTATGTGAGCCATTTTTTTGCTCCGTTCTAAGCAATTGTATTTTTATTAAATTATTATTTTAATATTTGGAGAAAATGTATATTATGTAATAATTGTTACTAAATTTAAGTATGAAATACACCCACAAAAAATTTTTACACGTTTTTTTATTTATTTTACTACAGTTTCCTTTTGTAAAGCACAAGTGTGCCATCACTTTTGTGAGACACTGTATATATATATAATATATATATATATATTATTTGCAATCTGTTTTTGTTAGCCTAAGAGGAATTTTATTTCACAGTTCAGATTCATGATTTCACAGAAGTTTAAATTGAACTGCATACATTTTCTGCTTTATATATAATTCAAAGATCTGCTTCTATGTCTTCATCAAGTAAGTCACAGATAGTATAAAGATTCATCCCACCTGTAAAAAGACACTTGTTTGAGAATGTTAAAATTGTGTTTTTTCCTTCTAACCTGACATCGGTTTTGCAAATAAGTTAAATAAATAAAGGACTGGCATAGATTTTGAATAAGATTCATAGTTTCACTTCTTTCATTTTAAATATTAGATTTACGTACAGCTTCCGAATAAGTCAATAAAAGTCTGAGTGTCTTAATTATTTACATGATTTTGATCACTTGCTATTAAAATAGGAATTGATAATAAAATATTGCTTTCATGAAAATGGGGAAATAAATATATCACTATAACATTAAATAATCAATAGTAGGTCCACTTACAGTTAGATCAATATGTAGTTGTCTTACTTACACTTTTAACTTACATAAAGTAATTAAATGGCTGAAATTATTAGCACATAATTTCGTTCCAAATATTAAAAGTCAACTACTAAAAATTTTCCATGGTTTCCTGTTCATGTGCAGAATGAGTGCAGATGATAAAATACCTTCTGTGAGTAGGACAACTTTTCAGATATTTGGTACTATTACATTTATTTCATTACATTTGGTGCTGAAAAGAGAAAAATTGACTGCTGTATATACATGTGTATGCTTTTTCCACTGTAGGTATTTGTATTTAAAATACTTTTTTAAATTGCAGTCTGTGTAACCTGAAAAGCTTTGATGATAATTTTCTTATTCAGAAACAAGTGATTCTATGGGCTTTGTATTTTTACTTCCTTATATGAAGTAAAGGAACTGTTGTAAACGAGAAAAGTTCCAGGTATCTTATTTCAACTAAAATACCCATTTTGACATTTGACCCATTTTATCTAATTCAATTTAATAATGTTTTTGCATATCATCAGTACTTAAGGACAGAATGCAGAACACTTTTTCTCCCCAAACGAATTATAAAATTGTTTTAAAATGGATTCAGAAGAGTTTTCTTTGTGATGTCTGTATGTATGTAGGTATCTCGCATAACTAAAAAATGGGTAGTCTCAAAACGTTGAAATTTTGTATATAGGACTGCTATAACATGTAGTTGTGCACCTCCCTTTTTGGTTGCAATCGGACACACCAAAAGTATATAAATATTTATATACCCATTCTGCTACTCAGCTGAGTGAGTTCAGTTTTCTTTTATTCTTATATGTTGGTAAGGCATTTTTTGCTTTTAAAACAATTGAATTATGTTATTCTTATCTTGCGGTTAAGGTTTTTGTTTGATATAAAATGCTGTGAGTTACGAGAGATAATTGGCGCTGGTTCCAAAATAAAACTAACTAAGTTAGGCCACACAAATATTTAATTATTTACATAATGTACAAGGTTACAAGTTAGGTGCTTCATTAGCACAGACAAAGTGGAACGAACGAACGCACCGTAGGTCCGCTGCGTACCTTCTTCAACAACCAACTCAACTAAATTTGGCTCCTCTCACAAGAGGGCGCTGATCCTAGAGGGCGCTATATTAAACCGAACATTCCGGCCCCCATTGAAACAAGTTTCAATAATGCCATAAAAGTTTTACAATCAAATTCAAATTTAGACACACATATAAAATACAATGAAATGCAATTTAACACTAATTATTTCAATTACAATTAAATTCAGTAGCATATAATAAGAAGATAAAAATATTATACTTGCAATACAAATGCATACAAATTATACACATACAAATTTTATACTTGCACTAAATGAATAATGTAATAATGTCCATTCATAATATAAAAATTTTATATCTGATAGTTGTTTGGTATGGGCAAAATACTTAATTTTGTGACAGGCCTTTTAAAAAGACCCTTTGCTGTGTGTACACTAACTACTCTAACTCTTTTATCCAATCCGGGTATAATTTCTTCAACTCGACCTAAAATCCAGTGACAAATGGGCAAAATGTCTTCCTTCACGAGCACCATAGTTCCTGATTTAACATTATCTTTTTTAAACTGCCATTTCATTCTCTCATGAAGTTGCTATAAATAATCCCGTTGCCACCTTTTCCAAATATTTTGAGTCATTTTGGTGACTCTTTCCCATCTCGACAATCTGTTGTCAGACTTATTTATAATTTCTGGTTCTACAGGGGCTGTTATAGAACGGCCAATTAAAAAATGTCCAGGCATTAACACATTAAAATCCCTTGCATCTGAAGAGAGAGGAAAAATTGGTCTGGAGTTTAATATTCCCTCTATTTATGTTACTAAAGTTAAAAATTCTTCCATAGTTAATTTTGAATTCCCAACCGTTTTTTTAAAATGCGTTTTGAAGGATTTAACGCCCGCCTCCCAAAGCCCACCAAAATGTGGAGCTCTAGGAGGTATACATTTCCACTCAATCTCCTCTGACAACAAATAGTTGGATAATCCTTGTTCTGGTGCTGTGGCTAATTTAAATAGCTTGCTTAATTCATTTCGAGCTCCACGAAAGTTTGTAGCGTTATCGCTAAATATGGTTGAGCTTTTCCCTTTCCTAGCGAAAAATCTCTTTAGGGTAGCAATTAATGCTTCCGAAATAAATCTGAGACAATTTCTAAGTGAATTGCTTTTGTAGCAAGGCACACAAATACTGCAACATACATTTTTTGAAAAACTCCTTTTCTTTGATTTTTTGCCTTTATAAGAAATGGACCACAAAAATCGAGTCCACATTTGTTCAAGGTTGATTCAACTGACACTCATTCAGCAGGTAGATCACCCATTATCTGATTTATTGGGTACAGGTCTGTGTTTGAAACACTGTACGCATTCATGCACTATTTTCCTAGCACGATTCCTGCCGCTGATGGGCCAAAACTTTTGTCTAACAGTACTCAATAGAGCTTCTGGTCCAAGATGCAAATATTTCAGATGATAATAGTACATGATCAAATAAGTCAACCTATGTCTAGCTGGCAAAATGATTGGATATTTACAATTATAACTTACCTGAGATTGTGCAAGTCTGCTACCGACGCATAAGATTCCATCATTATCGATGAATGGATTTAACGACTTAAGCTTGCTCCTACGATGTACTTGGCTATCCCTCTTAAGTGACTCAATATCAGAATAAAACTCACCTTTCTGCACTTCCCGAATCAACGTCAACTCGGCCCCTTTCCGTTTCTCTAAGGATATAGGCCCTGAAACCCTTTCCTTATTCTTAATGATTCTGAAGAACCTAAAAATAAAACTACAAATTTTGATTAATTTCATATAATTATTTGTTCGATTTAAGAGTGAGGTTAAACTGGAATTATTTTCTAATATTGCAAAATTAGAGTGTGATAGACATTTTAGTTCCTTGACATAGTTCATTATCAGGGGTAGGCTCAATAGGTTGTTCTGGATAATGCATGTCCTTACGAAGAAGGTCTGGTCCATTCCACCAGATATCACACGTAAGAATGTCATTTGCATCCAGTCCACGCGATATGACATCAGCTGGGTTACATTCAGATGGCACATATTTCCATTGATATGACCCCGTAAGCTCTTGTATTAAAGCGACTCTGTTACTCACGAAAGTTTTCAGTAAGTGTGGTGATTTTCTAATCCAAGCAAGAGAAATCGTAGAATCAGACCAAAGAATCACTTTTTCTACTTTAACATGCAACGAAGATATCACTTTATCCATCAATCTGGATAATAGAAGGCAACCTGACAGTTCCAATCTAGGAATTGATAAGGTTTTTATAGGTGCAACTCGGGACTTGCTACACAAAAGTCGAATGGTTGGCAATCCCGAAACTGGTAAAGCTTGAACATAGATTGCAGCTCCGTATGTCGAAGATGACGCATCTGCAAATCCATGGAGCACTATGTGATTTTCCTGGAATACAAATCTAGGAATCTTAAGATTACTTAGTTCAGAGAGCGTGGATACGAAATTAATCCACTCCTTGGCCATAGAATCTAGTAATGTGTCATTCCAATCAAGTTTAGCAAGCCAGAGCCTTTGCATGAATATTTTGGCCTTTGTGACCACTGGCCCAATTAAACCAAGTGGATCGAACATTTTCGAAATTAGTGACAGAACATCTCGTTTACTATAACTGTTAGAGTGAGGAATGGTCATTGCAAACAAAAAACAGTCAGTCTGAGGATTCCATAGGACACCAAGAGTTTTTACGGACGAAGATTCTTGTTGCTCTTCAAAAGTGTAATCTGAATAAGTGGTAACCTTATTTTCAGACACAAGCAGATCTGGATGATTTGCACGCCATTTATGCAATTCCATTTTTCCTAATTTTAACAAATCTATTAATTGGGATTGTAGAATTCTAGCCTTTTCGAGTGATGATTCTCCGGAAAGTATGTCGTCGACATAGAAGTCAGTAAGAGTGACGGACGATGCTAGAGATAAGTTTTGGCTTTCATCTATAGCTAACTGTTTAAGAGCTCGAGTTGCTAGATAGGGAGCCTTTGAAGTCCCATACATTACTGTGTTGAGCTTATAAGTTTGCACTGGTGCATCAACACTGTCTTTCCATAGAATTCTAAGCTAGTTTCTTTGTGGAGGATGTACTAGAATCTGTCGATACATTTTTTGTTCATCTGATGTGAAGGCGTTGCGGTGTTTTCTAAATCTAACCATTATAGAAAATAATTACTGCTGTGGAATTCTTCCCTTCAACAAAATATCGTTTAATGACAATCCCAATGTCGTGGCAGTTGAAGCGTTAAAAACCACTCTTAAATGTGTACTACTTTTGTTTGGTCTGTAAACCCCATGGTGAGGCAGGTAGTACGAATCAGTTATGGATTCAGAGCCCTCAGCTAGTTCCATATGCTTTAAATCTTTGTATTCTTCCATGAATTCAGAATACAATCGTTGTAAATTCGAGTTCTGACCCAATCGTTCCCAAACCTGATTAAATCTTTTCTCTGCTAAATATCTAGACTCGCCCAACAATTCAGCGTCCTTTATGGGCATGCATACGACGTACTGACCTTCCGAGGTTCGATAATGAGTTTCATTAAAGTGTTTTCGCAATATTTCTCTTCAGGACTAAGTGCTGAATTTGGAAAATTAATATTTTCTACCTCCCAAAATTTTTGCAATGTTTCTTCAATTTTTTCATTTTGCGTAAGAAGACCACAGTATCGTGATTCAAGTGGTGAATTATGCATAATACCACTAACTACGAATCCAAAAACCGTTTCCTGGAACAATAAGTCTTTTATTGCGCTGCGAATTTGACCCGATTTTAATAAGAAACATTCTGCACCCGGTAATAAATCAATTTCCTCAGGTGTGTTAAATCTGTAATCAGTTAAGGAATTATCCCTGGGGATGTCAATATTTTCAATAGGTATGGGGGTAAGGGGAGTCATTTCTGTAATTTTGGGAACAATAAAAAAATCAAGTTCTCTAGAGAATGTTTTTTCCCTATTGGCAATTGGAGTCCTCAATTTATAATTTTAAGTGATATCAGTTCCATTTAATCCTGAAATCGGAGCGAAAACCCTTGTTTTTGTAATCCCTAATTGTTTTGCAAAATTATCAGACACACAGTTAATCTGTGAGCAGCTGTCAAGAAAAGCCTTTCCTTTGATGAATGTCCCCTTCGAAGTTTTCATCATAACAACCGCAGATGGCAAGATAACACTTTTATTCATAGCTAATAAACAATTTGAAAGACTCGTCGCCTTCTCATTAGGCACTGGAGAAATATCCTTCCCCCCAGGTGTCTTCTGCTCTATCGTCTGCGGATGTTTATTTGAAACAGAATCCGAATTCGATGACTCATCCTTATGAAGCAATGTATGCTATTTTGAATGGCAAATATTGCAAAAATGATTCGATCGACATTGTGAAGCAGTGTGCTTTTTTCCAAAGCAGTTTAGACATAAGTTATTTCGTTTTACTAGCGTAAATCTTTCACCAAAATTCATATCAAGGAATTTACTACATTTAAAAGGGAATGTGGCGAATTACATATAATGCAGTTTCTTTTCGAATTATTTGAATCAACAAGAAGGTTTTTGTTTTAATTTTATTTGTTTGTTTTGATTTTATTGTGTTTTTTTGGATATTTTCCAAAGTTTGATTTCTTTTTTCTAAGAATGTCATCAAGTTATCGAAATTAGGAGCATCTGAAGCGTTTACCGATAATTCGAATTGTTTTCGAGTTTCCTTGTCTATTTTGTCTAAAATGACAGTAGTAATTAAAATATCAGAGAATTTGTTTCGTTCAAAAACCAAGTTTTTTAAAGCTCTAATGTTTTTATTCACAGTGTCTACTAAGATGCCTTAATTCTTTCGATGATTCATGAATAATTTTTTCGAATTCTAAAATAGCTTTAATGTGAATGTTAACAAGAATTATCTTGTTTTCGAAACGATTTTCTAAAGCCCTAAATAATGATTCAAAAGTATCTTCCTGAGTTTGCAACAATTTTGTTTCTCCCTTAAGAGTGGCGTGTAGATAATGTAGCTTTTGTGCATCTGTTAATTGAGTATTCGAGGTAACAATATTATTAAATTCAATTTTAAACAAGCTCCATTCTTCATACTTTCCGCTAAATTGCGGAAGTGGAATTTCTGGTAACTTTATTTTACAACTACTCTTTGCGATATCAACCTTATTAATATTAGCAACATTATCAATTAACATTTGATTGAAACTTACCTCTAGATCGTCGATTCTTGCTTCTAGATCTAATAATTCCTCTTCTAATTCAGAAGTATCATCCTTTTCAGGCACAGCAATATAATATTCCGATCATAGTGTGTCCAATGCAACTGACATCTTTTCCAAGGCTTTGAGCTTGGCATCTATTTTGATTTTTGTCCATGTGCTGGTACTATCCGCTATGACAGTCTCTATTCTAGTTAGCTGGGCTTTTAGTGAGCCCTTCTTTCGATTTAAAGCAACTATAGTGGCCATTCTATTCTAATATGAACTTAGTTAACAAAAACAAAACAACTCCGGCTCAACGGACCATTAAATTTGTTTGATATAAAATGCTATGAGTTATGAGAGATAATTGGCGCTGGTTCCAAAATAAAACTAAGTTAGGCCACACAAATATTTAATTATTTACATAATGTACAAGGTTACAAGTTAGGTGCTCTATTAGCACAGACAAAGTGGAACGAATGAACGCACCATAGGTCCGCTGCGTACCTTCTTCAACAACCAACTCAACTAAATTTGGCTCCTCTCACAAGAGAGCGCTATATTAAACCGAACAGTTTTCATGCCATTAGTAAATCTGCATGCAATAGTTGTAGAGTTATCAACAATTTAAAAGTTGTTTAAGTGCGGCTAAGCGTAATTTTTGTTTACAATAGCAGTCATATTTGTTTACATTTTGAAACTTAGCAGAATAGTGAATTAAGTCAGTTTCTTCATCTACAGTGTTTTTTTTTTTCGAGTGGGGGCATATGTAAGCTTTGTACACTGAAAAATCTTTCTAGTTGTCTGCTGGCAGAATTGATTGTTTCTGAGTAGAAACTCCTAATTTTAATTGTAAAAATTGTTTTTTTAATTCTGTTTGGTGTTCATTTTTTCTATATTTTAAAAAAATTTTAATGAAGATATTTTGAGATTTTATGCATTTTTGCCTTGCCGTTAAGTGAGAACTGGATTAACCCCTTAACTGGTCAATTTTTTTCCAGAAATGTTCCAAAAAACATATTTTTATTGCATATAATTAAAGGCCTAACTTAGTATAAAAGGAAAATGAAAGAATTTTTTAAAAATTTTGATAAATAATGAATTTAAGCATTTTTTTATTTTATAACTTTGTAACACAAATGCCTCTACATGTTGGCTTTTTGTAATCACAGAGTTTATGCAGTGAAGCCTATTATACAGATCTCACGAACTGCAAATCGAAAAGAAAACTTACCATATGTTAAAAATTCATACTTCCAATACCATTGTTGAGTAGTCCTTTTTTGTGTGATACAATTTAAAACACGGTGTCAGACAAAGTCCTACATCACAATCAGGACAGAAATACCGTGTTTCCTTTCGGATTCTCTTTCCACTTTCATTCCTCCTGGAACAGCATACAACGCATTGTCTGGCAGGTCTAAGTTTTTTCTCTGTTGGAGCAATAACTTCTATGAAGTGTCTCTCGGTCAGTCTCAAAGGATTAGGCTCAGAACCAGGTCGTCCATATTTGCAAGTCATCCCAGAATGGTATTTCTCGATAATTCTGTCAACAAGATCAAGTCTGAACTGTAACTGAGTTTTCTTTCCACCTTTTTTACAATATACGACATATGAGTTCCATATGGCAATATCAAAAATGTGGAAAAAATTTTTCTATATTTTTTTCCTCTCTTTCTAATGACTTCAAAATTTTTCAAATTTTGGTCCATGCGGTCTACTCCTCCCATTGTGTTATTGTAATCCATAACAATTTTTGGTTTCTGTTTCGTTTCAGAGTGGACCTATATTTCTACCTTTGCAGTATTATGAATAGTATACAGTAATGAAACATTCTTTTTGTCCATCCACTTCATAACAGTAACTTTTCCTCTCTGAAATGCAATGATTTCTCCTTTTTTTAGTTTTTTCTTTTGCATTTCCTTTGGGACTTCTTTTCTCTTTAGATTCAGGGTGCCATATGTATCCGTTTGACACGAAATTAATTTATCAGCTAATTCTGGCGACGAATAATAGTTATCCGTCGTAAGACAATATCCTTTATGCAGTAACGGATGCATCATTGTCATAACAACTTGTGACGAAATACATAGATTTGAAAACTCTGGTTTCAGAATCGTGTTTTTGCCTGTGTATATTATTACAGAGCATACATAACCAGAAATTGATTCGCACAGCATGAAGCATTTTATTCCAAATCTTGCTCTTTTTGGGGGAATATACTGCTTCCACCGTAATCTTCCTTTGAAAAGCATAAGGCTTTCATCTATAGTTACATCACGTTGTGGTGTCACCGTCGAGTGAAACTTCTCATTCAGATGTTTCAAAACCTGCCACAATTTCACTAATTTTGGGCATTCGTGACTTTGTGCATCAAATGCTGAATTATCCGAAAAATGTAAGTATTGTTGCAAAAGGTGAAATCGATGATGAGTCATTATTTAGGGAAAAAAAGGCGTGGAATGTCTTTTACTCCAGTACTGATAAACTGCGGGCTTCCTTATAATTCCTTTCAGTATAACCAGAGCAAAAAATATATGCATCTCTTCCTGAGTTGTTTGTTCCCGAAATTTACTTCTTGAGAATTTTTTTGCAGTGCTTGACTGGATGCACTGTGTCGCATATCTGTTTGTTTCTTCCACAATTTTATTCATCAAAGAAGAATCAATAAATGCTTCATAAAATTGTAGTTCATCAGAAGTATCATCAATATGTATATTTACTGCTGGAACACCAGCAAAATTGAACCTGCGACACGGAAGAGGCGAGTTTTCTACATCAATTTCAATAAAATTTCTAGCAGAAGTCAAGTCTTCATCGGAGCTGATCTCACTACACGTGTCATCTGAAGAATTATCCAGAACATTACAAGACAGTTCTGAATTTGTATCCGAATCATCAGAAGCATCTAACAATAGAGTATCATCATCTATTGTATCATCCATAACTAAAGAGCTTTGAATTCACAACCAAAAAACCGTGTAGCAAAACTTTCAAGAACCAAGAATGCAAAATATTTTCGACTTCTTGTAATAAAAGAAAAAACTGGTTAGAATCATTTTAAATAGTATGGACAAGCTACGCCATCTATTGAAATCTTCTAATACTAAAGCCTCTCTTTCAATATATTAAAAATACGGGCAAATCAAAATAAGAAAGGGGGAAATATCGATGCACGTACACCGTACGGACAAACCAGATGTGCCCAATGATCAGTAGCCCGTACACTGTACGGGCAAACCAGTTAAGGGGTTAATTGAAGGAGAATATCTCTAATGAAATTTGAGGAAATTATCTTAAATGAAACGCGGCAAAAAATGTGTATATTTTAATATTCCGTACAAGGAAGTCACGTGGTGTCCGCATCAGATTTTTTTTTTTTTTTTTTTTTTTTTTTCAAATATGAGTCCTTCACATTGAATTACACTTTTCATAGAATTTTAAGAAAGTTTCAAAAATGGGAAATAGGCTGATTTGTATTTTTTTTTTTTTTTAAGTACTTCAGGCATTTTAGGTATGGTATTTATTGCTTTCTCACATTAAGAATTCCTTCCCCTTCATAGTTGCCTTTGAAATGTTGTTAATTCTCGGATGATGAATTGTGTATCACTAAGGTCTAGGCTATATTTGTTGGATATCCTAGTTTTGAAAGATGATTTTAAGCTGTGCTGCCAATGTCACAGTATTGTTGTGACACAAAAGTTACTATTTCTTGAACAAAACTATATAACTATATAAACATATTTTTCTCATAAATATTAAAATCTGAAGTTTTAATTTATTATTAATCCAAAGGGGCAATTTGCCCAGAAGGACTATTAATTTTGTTTTCGCATTTTGCATTGGTTCACTATAAATGTTGGTTCACTTTTCTTTTTCATGGCTCTAGATAAATGGCTTTCAGGATTTTTGCATAATAATTATTGTTCATTGTTTTTCCATTGGTATGTAGTGTTTGCATCTGTAAGAGCAGTGTATATCCAGCTAAAAAGATCTTTATCAATTACATGTTAATGCCCTGAAATACGGAAGCACAGTTAGTGTTTTATTACTTTATAACATATTCTAATATTTCAAGTGTTTCATCATGGCTCATCCCAGGTTTAACACAAAATTCAATTACATATCTGCTGTATAGTTTTAGAGGCATCTTCCTCTCTTACATGGCAAATATCTTAAGTGCTTTCACACTGTAACTACATGTTAAAAACCATGACTGTCTGTTCAAATGCAAACAATGCATAATTTTTAATAAACCTGTTTATGGCTGTCAGGTATAATACCAGGAACAAGAAATAGAGAAGCTGAAGCAAGAAACTAGAAACTTGTTTCATCTTGATGCCATCATAAGCAGCTGATTTTTAGAAGAATTAAAATTTCTATCTTTCCCCCCAACCCGTTGTGTCTTTTTATCTTGCTATTGATCAGCTGCATTTTTATATGAAGACTCTTATTAAGCGAAAACTTGTGTTTATATAAGTATTTAGGATTCAATTTCTAATCTGTTATTCTTAAATCAAATCGCATTAAAGTTGTCTATTAAAGCTCCATTCTAATTTTTATTCTATCAAAATGTAAGTAAATGAAATGCATAGAATAGTTTGAGTATTCTCTTTGTAGATGGAAGTGTAGGTTACAAATAAATATTTTTGCATTTTTCTTTCTAAGGCATGACATGTTGTTTTCACATAAAATTTAATTAAAATGTTCGCTGTCAAAGCTAATGTAGTGCGCCCGCTCACACATGCCAAAATCCTGTCTGCATCTTTATGTTTTGAAATTACTTTCTTCTGTTTTATTATTTAAATATAGATACAACTGATTATTTTTAGCAAATTCTGTGAGTACAAATAAATTCATGCGAATATATTTGTAGTTGTCATATGAAATAATATTTTTGATGCTTGTGGAATTACAAGATAACTTCATAAACAAGTCTCGCCTGTTCTGTGCATTCACAAACAACTGCATGTGCAATATATAATTTTCCATTAGTCTCACACAAGTCAGTGAACTAGAATTTGAGCAGTATGTTTATGTTTTCTAAGTGAATCTTAAAAAAAAAAATCCCTTTTAAAATTTATATTTTATATTTACGTTTTGAAAAATAAATGATCCATTTCAGGAAGGCAAGTGTATTATTTAGTACCTTTCTTATGTGAAACATCTAAATATTGTATGCATTTGCTGTGACAGTACTCATTTTAGGTGATTTAAAGGTGATCAGTAGCAAGTGTTCTTGTAGATGGCAGTGAATGTGTTAAATTTGTAACTATATAAACATATTTTTCTCATAAATATTAAAATCTGAAGTTTTAATTTATTATTAATCCAAAGGGGCAATTTGCCCAGAAGGACTATTAATTTTGTTTTCGCATTTTGCATTGGTTCACTATAAATGTTGGTTCACTTTTCTAATTGTTGCCACCAAATATTAGAGCCCTGCATTACATTTAAAGAAATTAAATAATGAAGAATCTGCATAAGTGTATGTATGTTTCTTACATTGTGATAAAACAACGGTACCTAGAGCCATCAAATTTTGAATAACGTACATTTCCACCGAATATGAGCATCTGAAAGCCCAGATTTAGAATTTGTTTTATCTATTTCATATTTTGTAAAACTTAACGAATTTTTGATTAACAAACTCAATGATTACAAAGCAATAGCAACACTGTATGAGGGGGGGATACATTTTTATCTCCAGCACGTGAGACTGCACATCGAAAACTCTAAAGATATGTTTATTTTAAAATTATTTTGGGAATTGAATGTTGAATTGAATTTTATGGTTTAAGTGCGAAGAACATGATATTTAATAAATAAAGGCAACAGACAAAATGTTAAAAGAAGTCCCTTTAGGCATAATGTAAAATCTGAAAGCTTTCAGATTTTTTTTTATTAATATTATTATTTCTTGGCAACTCTCTTATAATTTTAATGTACTATTTTCTTTAGAACCATCTTCTTATATCATTTGCTATCTAAAGCATGTTATTTTATGAAATAAAATATCTTAACATTTTTAATTTTATGCTAAAAGATTTTTTTAAATGTTGTTCTGGAATTATAAATGCGTTTTACAATATATTTTAGGCAGCTGAAGAAAAAAGTCTATCAGAAGCAATGTCTGTTTTACAGAGTGTGAAATTAAAACCTACAGGTTTAAGTCAAACATTGAAGTCGCCAACTGATTCCACAGCTACAGAAGAGTCAAATGTACATGCTTCAACTACTTCAGTTATCACATCCTCACCTGGTATGTGTTTAAATTTGTTTTTATAATTTGACAGAATAATACTTTTCATGCTATTTCAATAATTCAAAGCAAATAACTTTTCTTTTGTTACTGCTTATATTGAATAACTTAACCCTCTGCAGATTAGTAATTTAGTTAGTTGAATACATAGCTTATGCTTCGGACAGGGCCTGAATGCCTCTATCTTACACTTTTATTGGTTTACAAATTTCTGTGGATAATATAACAAAATATATCATTAGCAGGGTTAATTTCTTGTAATACGTGTTCTGGTGAACTTTGCACCAAAAATAAATTAAAGAATCATGGTAGCTAACAAAAGCCTGTATGGTTTATAACTGCATTTCTCAACCTTTTTTTTTTTTTAAATGGGAGCCACTATTATAAATTAGAATATTCTTCAGACTACCTTATTCTCATCATCTTTAAAGCAATTTTAGCACATGTATCAGTATACTTATATTTTTTAAAAAATTCATTTAATTGTATATCGATATTTTAATTTATTAATAGAAAAAATTTGTGTGCTTTTTTTAATAATTCAATCAAAGATATTAGAGTTAAGATAATCTTTATCTTATTAATTAAAATTTGAATAAGTTTTGGTACCCATATTAATGAGATGAATGTGTGTGTCAATTCTGCATTTGGATGCACGCTGGCAAGCTTAATTCTGTGATACACATACACATTAAATCTATTTCAGTATTTTGTTTTTAATTGAATTAGTTATGAAAACCCTTTCTCACATAGTCATGAATGCAGACTGAATTATGATTTTTAACGCACAATTGTATAGTTCACTGTACTCTATTTTTACTTGTAATGAACCAAGAGGCACCAGTTTTGCAGCGAACTGATGATGAAAAGCATCACAGTCATATTGCTTTAAACCCCTCTTTTGTTGCTAAGACTAGAGTGGTATACCATAGATAAGGATCACCATTAATAAATTTCATAAAATATTGGTCTGAGGGGAGAATTAATTTTTTTTTTTTTTTTTTTTGTGTTGTTGTTGTCATTTTCTGAAATCAAGGACAGCTTTGTGGATCTCAGATTGAGAAGCACTGATTTGTAAACAATGTGTAAAACAAATTATGTAATTTATAATAATTATTCTATTGCTGTTATTACTGTAAATCTTAAGTCAAAATATTTTTATTATTAAGTTCTGAAATTTGAATTGAATTAGTAATTTTATATTTGTATCAGTGTTATGTAAGAGAAAGAAAATTTTTCTTCAAAGAATATTCCAAATATCAGAATAGTGTTTTTCTAATTTCACTATCTACAAGTACATAATAAATTTTAAGTAAAAATTTAGAACTTATTAACTGTTATTCTGAAATTTTTGTGTGACAAATTATTTTTCAGTTTAATAATTTATTAGATGTTACTGTTATTGATGCATATTAAAAAAATCTTCCAGAAATAAAAGATAATTTTTTTATGTTTGCAAATAATGTTTAAAAAAATTTTTAAGTTGAAATCATTGATTTTTAATTATTGTCACTTTAACCAGGGCTTAATTTCTAAGATTAGAAGTGCCAGAGGAAGTGCCTATGGAAGACCGTCAGCAAAGAGGAACAAGAGTCAATAAATAAATAAAATGACTATTAAAATCCTTAATAATTTTAAAATAGTTAATTACTAACAAATTAATTAACAGCTATTTAATTAATTAATGTTTATATATTGATTAATGTTTATAAATAATTAATGTTTATAAATTGTTATTTAATCAATAATTATTATATGATTAATTATAACTTAATTGATAATTATTAGATAATTAATTATTATTTAATGAAATAATTAAGTAATTAAAATTAAATAAAATGTAAAGAGATAAATTGAAATTCAATAAGCGATTTTTAATATAATCTTATTGTTAAAATAAAATTTTAGAGATCAAATTTCTACTGAAATTGTTATTCAGTTACATAAAAGAAGTGCCACAGCCTTCTTATTCAGGGTTCCGGTGCGTTCAGGCTAGAATTATGATTTATTACAAAAACTAAGAAGCACCGGAGCTGAGATCCGGTGGGCTTCCGGCCCAGTTGAAGTGATCGTAGGGGGGTGAACTTCTTTTATCATCACAAAAATTAAATATACTTGAAGTATAGCTGATGAAAATTCCAGGGCAAAACAGAATGAGGGTATGAGTGGGTGGAAACAAAAAATGAAGGGAATTTTGGTGAGAGATAACGTTCTCCTTGACCGTGGCTCTCTGCTGATATAATTATAGCCACCAAGCAGATGTGTGTCAGGGGTAAAATGAGTTCTGAATCTGACTCCTAAGGATGAATGTAAAACTGCTGTTTACGCTTCCCCCTCCCATTAGTGGATACTGTGGGAAGGCAATGTATAGGACGTGCTTGAGCAGTTTATCTCAGTATTTCCCTCTTATTGTACTCGCTGTCACTTAACGCACATTTAAGAACACAAATTTTCCTTCCTGGGAGGATAACTAACTGTAAACATCGATAACAATACACTGGATATGATGGCATGGCTAGAAATTTAAGCATTCCTAAACAAACTCCCACAAATTTATTGCCCTTCTTAAAGGGAAAGGTTTCCGCATGTGAGCGAGAAAACTTTATTTGAATGTCTTATGTACTCATGAGTTCGTATTTCTAGGGAAATAGAGTATTGCAAGGTCTACTTATTGTTAAACTAAATTGTTAGGACTTCTAATTTTTTCCCCTTTTAAATTATGGTTCATTTTATAACAAAAAAGTACCGGAGCTCATCTTATTTACAACTCCAGTGCACTTTGGCTAAAATTGTAATTTATCTTAAAAATTTAGAAGTACTGGAGCCGGGCTCTGGCGCAATTTAAGCACTGACTTAACAAATATTGCATAGCAAATATAATGTGCAGCTGTAAACCTGATCATAAATATTTTAATATTTGCATCTACAAATTTTAGGTTCTCCTCAGCTGGACCCAGGAGGAAGATTAACCCCAAGTTTAAAATCTAAGCCACCACCTATAGCTCCAAAGCCACGGCCAAAATCTGTTGGAGGGACTTCTGAAGTGAGACTATCAGGTATGTAAGCTCTTGTATAATCTCTGAAAATATTTTCTGCATGCAAAATTAAATTATGTAATATATGATGCATAAAATACTATGATAATACAGTAGAAGTCTAGAAATCTGCAAAGCTTGGGACCAGAGGTTGTGTGGATTTTAGGATTTTGCGGATTTCAGAACAGAAAAGATAAAGCATAATATTCGGAATAAAAGTGCAAAATAAATAAGGTGTATTAGATACATTTAATTAAATTATTATATACGTTATTGCAATAATTTATTATATGCATGAAATTATTATTACATATATAAATGATTATATTATTCATTGTATGATATGTACACAGCATCAAGGTTTGCTGATTTCACCTCATGCAAGGATTTCCGGTTCGGATTCCGATGTTAGAATCACTGTTGCTGTAAAATTTCAACAGCTTTTCTTTATTTTTTTGTATATCATACACAATCGTGTCGCAATTCCATACTATTCTGCTATAAATCGAGGAATAGCACCTGCCTCCATCTTTTGCAGAATTTGCACTTTTTGCCTTACCATCAATGCAACGTGTTTATGTTTTCAGCGTTGCAAGCAATAAAATCATGAGTGCATTTCTTATCTGTCATTGTATTAAAAAGAGCTGAAATTTAAAATATTCTTAATTTATCCACAAAATAAAAAAAAGGCAGGATAAAAAAAAAGGCAGCATTAAACAATCTCGTGAAATAACAAAGCTCAGAAAATACAACGTGAATGGTGAACTTGAACAAAGAGTTGAGTGAATCGTCTGCTTTTTGACCTAGATGCAGAGATTAGAGTTTAAAAACTTTTATCTTATTTTTTTAAACTTTTTTTATGTCAATAATTTGGTAATTTTGAGGGGCAACATGGATTTCAGGTCGGCGGATTTTCGGTATTTGACTGTACTGATGAAAACTTCGTGTAACTTGTAATTTATTCTATGTAATTTACTTCTAAGAATATAAGATTGATTTCAATTGTTAAATGATGTATGTCATTTAAGTAATTCATATGAATATAAAACCACAAATATGTCTTATGTGGCGCTTTGTCATTTTTTGTACATGTGTGGTATGATATGTAACTGAGTATCAATATATTTGAATAAAAGTTTTGTGTAATGATTTTGAAAGAACAAAAAATCACTTTGAATAAGAAAAACCTTTGTTATGCCATCTTGTGAGTATATTCTGATGATTTTTTGTATTAAACTTGAAGTCAATTATTGCAGAAAGTAGGCATTATCTTCACTGATGATTTTCACCAATGCTGAGGCATATTTTGGATCCTGTGTCTGCAGAACTGCCTGTCTTGGGGAAGTCTGCTGATCACTCATCACTTTACATCTTTACATCTTAGAATAAGGGCTGTGTCTTGAGATACAGATCACTGACTAGATATATGGGAGTCTGTTGATGTAGACAGGTAGACTTTTGAAATTCAGACCAGGCACATGCAATCTTGTACAAAATGAACATCATAAGAAATTTGTCAGTGAGATTTTTCAGTGTTAAATGTACAGTTTGTCAATAATGATGATGTCTAATGGAAGTAGCTACCAGAAGATTATGCCACTAGCTGTGTTACTCATGTAATAGAGATCTTTGTTTCAGCCAAAATGTGGTATTTTTTTATCTTCATCCAAATTCACGTTAATTTTAGGCTGATATAGAATCAGCATTCTTCATTCCATGATGGTAAAATCAAGTGAGTTTATGTCCAAGTGAGTCTGTTCTTCAAGATTAATACCTTTATTATGAAATTATGAATTAATAATTTCCACTGCATTCTCTTACAGCAACATTTCTCAAAACCTGCCTTATGGCCCTCGTAGATTAAGAAAAAAGCAAAAAAATTCAAATTAACTTTGTCTCTCTGTAGCTGAAAATTTTAAAGTTTAAAAGATACACATGGCAGTCATCTGCCACTTTTTCTCCCAAGACACATTTATGAAATTTATTACTAGTTACCCTAGCTATGGACTTCCCACTCTAGTCTTAGCAGTGGATGAAGGATTTAAAGCTTTATGACGGCAGTGCTTTTCACCTTCATATATTGCCTTCATCTGGACTCGCTGGGCTTATTGCCAGTGAAAACACAACTTAATTAATTGTGCAATTGTTCTTTAAAAATTATAACTCAATTTGTTTATCATTGTGAAAAAGGGTTTAATCACTTTGAATTATTAAAAATGAATATAAATATTCTTCTGTTACTTTAATTACTTAATATCAACATAAAATTAAATGAATTTGAATTAATTCCATTTTTAAAATATAAGTATAGCAGTAATAACATATGCTTAAAAAAAATTGCTTTCAAAGGGAACAAGGGGTTAACAAAATATTCTAGTTTATAAAAGGGGTTCTTACTTGAAAAAAGTTTGAGAAACGCTGTCTGACACTAACTCAGAGGTTCTCAACCTTTTGACTAATGTTTACCATCTAAACAAAAATTGAAAACCCTTAGTACCACCACCAATCTTGAACAAAGTTTGGATTGCATAAATTTATGAGTGTTAGAGAAAAAACTTAATCAGGATGTTGGGTTTTTAATTTTAAAATTTAATCGTTAAAAATACTTTGCTTCTTTGCGTACAATATGTTTTTCTCTTGCATATCACTAGTGGTACATGTACCACCAGTTGAGAACCCTTGCAGTAGCTTATCAAATGCCATGACTTGAATTGGGTATTAAACTCATCTGTGAAGCTCTAACCATAAGTATAGACAAAGATAATCAGGTTTCATTTGTTTAAAAGATATCCTTAACCCAGTAGCATTTGCTGTTCCCCTCAATGCCTATTAAAAAATCAAATCTAAAACGACAAAATAACATAAATAAAAAAGCTCTGTTTTAATTTTTGAAATAAAACTTTAGTTCCAGCATTTTAAAATATTGAACATAACATCTGTTTTGATATGCATTTTGATATTGCTTTAAAATACTGGACATAACATCTACTTTGTTTCTTTTATTAGCAAAATTGTTGCTGATATCCTAGAAGTTTGTTTCATTTGTCCAATTGCTCTGTTGTAACTACTGTAATGTTTATTACTCATTTTAGTTCTTAAGTGCCTCTTAACAAATTCATGCCTAGAAAAACTCGTCTCATAACCAGTCAGTGTGTTACCAAACTCACTGCAGTTTCACAGATGCTTTCCATCATGATAGAATGGGCATGTGGCATTTTCTGCTAAACCAAAGCAGTGCAGGTGGGCTTGGAGATAGTCATGCCCCATGTGCAGTCTGAATTTTGCCACGTAGCCTGGTCTGGGTAGAGTCCTTGGAATGGGACCTTTTGAAAAAAAAGGCTCTACCATTTCTTTCCTCAACACGCTTCTTCTCTTGAGCTCTTGATTTTGCTTTTAACTGAGGCTTCAATGATGTGTTTGGCCAATGATAGGTAGATTAGCATGTCCAGTTGGCAGTGGGTTGTTCCACTCTTAGTTAACTCATCAGCTAATTCATTCTCATGGACACCAGCATGACTTGAAATCCATTGTAAATGGAAGATCCCACTATCAGTGATAAGTTTGGCAAGGATTGCATGTTCATTGTGGGTCCTAGTGCAGTTAATGAGTGTGTAGCTTACAAGAGTGATGATGGCTATTTGCAAATCAATGAGGAACACATCATACACTTATTTTGCCCTGCTGTTTTCTTATTTCTTCAGCCACCATGTGGATTGCCATGATCTCCCCATCATAATTGCTGTTATTTGGACTGACTCTGGCACAGCATTCAAAGAGTTTACTATGAACTCCCATTCCTGAGCTGCTTAGACTGGATCAATTAATATAGACGTGTAGCCATTCTTCTTCAGGATACCTCTTATGGATTGTTTCAAGAGCCGAGTTTTTAAGTTTTTTCAGGGATTGCTATATACTTAGGTGCTGTCTGCTTTAAGAGGGAATATGTTTCATAGGTAATGCTGGGAAGACAACTCGATGATGTTTGAGAGGTTCTGATATGCTCATGTTAAACCTTTACTTCATTTTTAACCATTCACCATGTAGTGTGGGGGACATTTGAATCTTGAATCTGGCACTAGTTGGTTAGTAACTGTCCCTGTGTATTTAATTAATGCATCTTGACATTTCCCAGAATTTAAGTGTGATCTTGTCACTTCTCATTTCAAGAGGCTTGGTGTTCATTTGTACTCCTTGTGCTTATTGGAGTCTAAAAAGCACTGCTGATTGTAGGCCTTTGTTCTGAACCTTGTCAAGCTTTTTAAGGGTGGGGTTTCTGCCACTTTTCATAAATAGTCCAAAAGTTGTCTAACATATGTTTTATAGGCAGTTGTCAGAACATCTCTGCAGCCCTACTTTGTCCTAGTTAGCAGTTTAAAAATGTTTAATTTGTTCTGGGCATGTAATTGATTATAATTTAACTGTCATTCATATCTTCATTAAAGTGAGAAAGGTCTAACAAGAAAGTAAAGTTTTTGAAGGTCTCTTTGTAATTTCTCTGAACTCTTCCTTTGTGTTCAGTGTAAAAACAATTCTCTTCTTGATTCAGTTTCATATCACAATCCAGCATCTCATGTTTCTTCATCCCATCAATGACCTCGGGTAAGATGACTGAAGGCTGATAGTTTGACCTGGGATCAAACACCAAGGCAGTGGGCAGGAGGGGCCGTATAAAGTTCACTTTATCTCTAATTATCAGTAAACTCGATATAGCAGAGAGTGGTTACTTAGCAAGCATGAGAATAAATAACACAACATGCCTGTTGGAAGTTCGGAACACGAGTGAGTATTTATTGGATATGCACAGTCATAGAAGTATATATCCCAGTGATGCCATTTATGGGCCAAGAACATATTTAAAACTAACCTTTTTTTTACACTCTCACTTTAGGTTTAAATGTCAGGTATCATCCTGGTTATTAAATACCATAAAAATTACGTTAGCACACATACATATAATAAAACATTAAATTACTAGTTTTCATTTTAAACCCATCATTACATCTCATGTTTTGCACTGTTTGCATTTTTTGTCAGATCTGCTGTCGTATCATAGTGGTCATATTTTGTATGTCAATGTGTTTAAGTTTCACAGCTTCTCGCACAAAATGGTGTTGTATATCAATATGTTTCAATCTACCATGATACACACTATTTTTTGCTGATAATAGCACTGTTGTTATCACAGTATAGTAATACTGGTTTTGCAGTTGAAAGTCCAAGTTCTGTTATAATTTTATGGAGCCATGTGTCTTCTTTAGTAGCTGCATAAAGAGCCACATATTCGCCTTCTGTTGTACTAGTTGCAGTGGTACTACCATGATGCTGCACCACCTCTGATGAGGAAAACATATTCAGTGGTTGGCCATCGATCCCCAGCATCACCTCCATAGTTTTGAGTTTCTGTAACCAAGGACATCAGTACTATAGTCTTTTGCAAAAAGATATCGCATCTGTAGTGGCTCAAAGATATCCCATTATGTGCTTGACAGTATTCCAGTGAACTCTTACCAGATTATTGGAGTATTGGCTGAGCAAATTCACAGCATAAGTTATATCTGGCCACATTGCTTGAGCTGCATAAAGAAGACTCCCAATGGCAGCCTGATAAGGAACAGGTAGATTTTGTTCCTTACTAGTTGGTAACTGAAGTTTAGACAACTCTTGATTTTGATTTAGTGGTATTTTACACCATGATATTCATGCATATTATTTTTGCGAAGCATACTCTCCACATATTGAGTTTCACTTAGGCTAATGGACCCTTTAGTCCTATCTCCAATTTTAATTCCTAAGCAATAATTTGCTGGTCACAAATCTTTCAAAGTTTTATGTTATTGCTAAAAATGAGTAAGTCATCAACATAAATAGTGATACTAGTTCTTTATTTCCATTTATTTTAATATATACACAACTATCAAAAGAACTTTGCCTCAGTCCCATTTCTATCAAACCTTTTTCTAACAGTTGGTACCATGGTCTGTCACTCTGCTTTAAACCATCTAATGCTTTGTTTAATTTCAAGACCTTTCCCTTTAAGTTTGCTTGTAAAATTCTCCAAAAACCATCTGGTATTTTCATATAAATGTCTTCATTTAGAGTTCCATGTACAAAAGCCATTACAGCATCCATTTGGTTAATTTCCCATGCATATATCGCTACACAAGCTAATAAAACTCTTAACGTTACATAACAGACAACTGGTGCAAATGTTTCATGGTAGTCTACCCCCTCAATCTGAAAATAGCCCTTAGCAACTAAACATGTCTTATACCTTTCAATCTTGCCTATGAAATTACATTTAATTTTGAAAATCCATTTACTATATTTTATCTTAAGGTTTATCTGTTATTTCCCATGTTTTGTTTTTAATATGACCTAATATAGTCTCACATACAGAATCCTTTGACTGGTTTGCATCATTACCCTTTAATGCTTCACCAGCGGTTTTTGGTTCAGAATACAAATAATTTTTTGCTGCTGCTAAATCTTTAACAAAGCACATACGATCTAAATTTGGCATTTTCACTTCTGGCATCCCATGTGTGTCAAAGTCCTGATAACTTTTCGGAAATCTAGTTTTTCTGTTTCTGGTCAATATAGGTGGCTCATCAACTATATTATTGTTACCGTGGCTATCATTTTGAGCAGTATTATGTTCAGGGTGATCAGATTTAGTGCTATCATTAACTAGTTCATGGTGATCAGACTGAGTACTATCATTAACCATTCCTTCCAATTCATTGTTCTGATCATCAGCAATTCCATTCTCAGTATCTGAAAATGTCATAATTATGCTCCCACTGAAAACATTATAAATTATAAAATCCACATTATAAAATTTTGGCATATTACTTGCCTTTTTTGTGGTACATTTTATTTTCCAAAAATTTTACATCTCGTGCATTTATTATTTCATAAGTTTCGGGATCTATTAATCAATAACCTTTTCTATTCAGACAGTACCCAACCAGCATTAATTCCTTTGATTTTATATCGCATTTTTTATGTTTTTGTTTTGGAATGTGAGTATGCATGACATCTAAAGACTCTCAAGTATTCTAAATTTGGCTTATCACCATTTCATTTTTCATAAGAAGCCATATCTGCAACTGCAATAGTTGGAGATACTTTCAGTGATTCCTTTCCACTTGTTAAATCTCTTAAATCATTGAAAATAATTTCACATACCTCTTCGATGATATATGTCAAAGCTTTGGTATCCTTTACTGGATTTTCTTTTGTACCCTCTACATAAGCCCATAAATCTAATTTACTAAGGAGTGTTTTCATGGAAAATTTCCAATCAGTCTGTCCACAGGATTCTTCCCAGTGAGCTCTAGGAGACTGCGAATTTTTTCTCTTCGCATCATTAGAACTTCTCAGACCAGAATGAGTAAGGTGTTTTAACCATCAATTCCCAAATCCTGGGCAGTGTTATAGAATAGGTTTGTGCACTTAGTCGTACACAGTCGTTTTATGAAAGATGGATTAATAAATCCAAATAAGTTATGTGTAAATGCTCAAAAGATGACTGAGGAGGCGAGTATCCGAGTTAGGATATTTAATCGCAGAAATAAACAAGAAAATTAAACTCACTTTCAGGGACAAGAAAAACTTAAAAGCTTATGAAGCTGAAATTCATGAAAACCGCAAAATTCTCACCAATTTTATCATTGAAGGTGACATGACGAATAATGAAAGAGAAGGTACTATTCCCCCAATTATTTTGAAATTGAAAAAGAAGTTGTTCAACAGATTATTCAAAATCTAACCAACGAAAATGATAATGCTAACGAAGTTACAAATAAAAATGAATGGCAAACCATACCCGTCAAAAAACATAATAAGAACGATCCTCCTAAAGATACAAATACAAACCCAATAGAAGAAGCATTAAACAATTCGTTTGATGCACTTAACCCAGAAGAACACCTCAATAATAAGGATAACAGTGATAAGATATCATATAAAAGCAAGATATTGCAAATAAAGTACCACTTCGAAAAATAAGAGTACCACCAATAGTCATTACAGATCCCAAATGTAATTGAAAGCAACTTCGGCAAAAAATTAAGGAACTCGGAGTGAATAAAATAGAAGGCAAAATAGGGGACGATACCTTAAAACTTAAAATATTCGAACCTGTAAACTTCAAAATAAATTAATCAAAGAGAAAGAGGAAAATTCAAAATAAATTAATCAAAGAGAACATTCCTTTCCACACTTAATCTACTTAATGCAAAGAAATTTTTAAGAGTAGTAATCAAAGGTCTCTCAGGAGACTTCACGGCACAAGACATAAAGGATGACCATAAACAAATGGATATTCCATTTATAAAAGTTAATTAATTCCAAAGAATGAGAGATGGAAATGGCAGTTTATCTCCCTGTCTAACATGTAGAATTCCCGAGAATCCCAGATGGTAAACATATCTTGGGATGTAAGATATTTATACGATATGAAGATCAGAATCACATCTTATAAAAACAGACCGGAGCCAGTGCAATGCTTCAAATGCCAGCACTAAGGCCATACCCAGAGGGCTTGTAGAAATAACCCAAGGTGTGTGAGATGTCTAGACTATCATCAGTCCTATTAAAATACCCATTAAAAATCAGATAAAAAGTCCTATTAAAAATCAGAAGGAAATGCAAGCTACTTGTGCCTTTTGTAAAGGATTACATGCAGCATGCAATGTAACCTTCCCAAACGACCAGGAAGCACTAAAAAGTCAAAAGCAACTAACCATATAAATAAAAACACTTTAACTACAAATGAAAACAAAATAACTTCATCCAGTTCTTATGCAACAGTAACTGCAGGAACCCTGAAAACAAATGTCAGAATGATCAAAAAAGAAAAAATCACAATACAGAAGAAAGGTTTGAAGAATTCACAGAATTCATCACCCATATCTACAAATTATACCAGGAGTATAAAAGTAATGAAAATAAACTGAGCATTGCACTGGCCGCCGTTCAAATGTTTGTCAATAGGGATTGACAATAGATTGTTTTAGAAGAGACAAGACATAGCTGAGCAGTAGAGTGCAGGCGTAGATCTCGTTACCTTTTAGATAATGTGTTCGATCCTCACTCATACTGAGAGGCTACTGTTTCTTATTTTCATCTGTTTTATCAAGCTAATTCTACAATATTGCTTCAAATAACTTTATTTTATTTGGAAAGATCACGCTAAATTTTTCTTTTAGGAGGAAATTTTGCCACTGTACATAGAGCATTTTTCAATGTTACTGTATATTTGTAAATATTTGTAATTATTCCTTTATTCAAGATTTTGTTCATTATGATATTCAAGCTTCTTTTAACCATTATGATTTAGATTTTTATTGCCAGCATGTTAAGATTTTTCTTATGTTTTGGGGACTTTTAATTAGTTGCCTTAGTTAATGCACTCCACACACAATATATGGCGGCACCTCCTTGACCAGATATTACTTCAGTTTTCCTGCACTTTTCAGTACAATTTTATTTTTTCATCTTATTAGATTTCGCAAAGGTTACATGAAAGTAAAGGCCTTTGGGCCATAGACTTTCGCATGATTGACAATCTCTGATCTCCGGAAAATTTCCAATCCATGTAATTTTCCCTTCCATTCAATTGTTTGTGACTAAATGAACCTTCTCCCCTTGGCATTTTTTTAACTTTAATCAATAAGAGACAAAAACTATAATTAGAGATAACTTCAAATAAATTTTCTATTGAGTTAATTTTATTCTCAAGAAATACTTACCTAAATAATTAATAGTTAAAAAAAATTATAATAATCTAACTAGTTAAGCTTTTACAACCATGTTGTTTAGTTACCCCTAACATGTGGACATTTTTGGTTAAAGTAATTTTATTAATTCAAAATTTACTCACAAAATTAAATAAACAAACTAACTAGACTCGTCATTAGATTATTTATCCTCATTTCTTAACCTGGATCCATAGCCTATTTGTAAACTCAATATAGCAGAGAGTGGTTACTTAGCATGCATGAGAATAAATAACACACAACATACCTGTTGGGTGTTTGGAACACAAGTGAGAATTTATTGGATAGTTTCAAGTGCCTCTGATATACCGCATTTAACATGCATTCACATGTTGTTTACAAGCGCACCAATGGCTGAGGAGTAAAGTTGCTGAACACTGGTAGTTCCGACCTGGGTTTGATTCCAGGTGAACAGGCTGGCTGCATGGGCCTTTTTGTGATTTTCCTCATGTGCAACATATAAACAAGCCAGTTTCCCTTAGAAAGTCCTCCATCATCCCTTCCCTTAGGCAGACAGCCCTTGCGAGCTTTGCTATATTTAAATAAACCAAACCACATGTTTTTTATCAGCTCTCTTGATATAGATGATTCTAGTAGCATTTCAGATGAGGTAATGCCTGATGTGTGAAAGAGATCAACTTTTAGGAGGTGGAGAAGGAGTGTGACCAATTGTCACGTGAACTGTCAGACATCCGGCTGGTTAAGTTATTCTAGGTCAGCTTAAAAATAAAAATTTTACAGTAAAATTAAATTAAAGCCTAAGGATACAGTTTAGGCAGTAGTCATAAATGCTATGTACAAATTTACAAGTGTCAGAGTCCTACAATAGCAGCTGAAAAATTGCACGGAGTATCAGAGTGAAAGTAGCATATGTGGTCACCCACCCAAGAGCTGACCACAACGAATGCTGCTTGAGTTTTCAGATCTTCACTGTTTTGAAAGACATAATATGTACAATTAAACCTTATTAGGTTGGAAAATCCTGGTTAACATTTAGTAAAAATATGCAGCAGAGGGTCATAGGAGAGTGGTCCTCAGTTAGGATTTCATACCGTAAAAGTCCAAAAAACTTCATATGCTCACACAATTTTGCATTATTAAAAAAAAAAAAAAAAAAAAAAAAAATCTTTATGTCCTGATGAAGAAATTTATTTCTTATATAGTAGTGGGCATTTGTTCATATTTGTAAAAATATTTTGTACCACTCTGGGTTTTGGTATGTCTGACTTTGTCGCAATAACCCAGGCCGCTGAAGCATAGGCCGTTAGAGGCCTGATGGTTTTAAGGTAGATCAATCATTTCTTAGCTATGTCCAATTTAGAGTACTTCCCAGTGATGGGAAGAAGACATGTCATAACCTTGATTGCTTTACTTTGTACATGTTCAATATGTGTAGTCCAGGTGAGTTGGTCATTGAAGATGACTCTCATATATTTTGCATGTGAAAATATCAGCACAGATTCATCAAATAAATATGTTATTCTTAATAGTAAGATTTCTTTTCTTCCATCTGATGATAAGAAGTTTCGATTTCTGAGCATTGATGCAGATTTTCCAACACTTGTACCACTGTTCGATGTAAGTGAAGTTGATAAGTGAAGTTGAAGTTGATTGCATGGTTTATATTTGCAGAGGTTACTGCTAAGGCAGTGTCATCGGCATAACAGGCCAGTTTAGAGCTATTGCTTACGTGAATTTTTGAAAAATCTGCAAGTAGAGAACAGGACAGCTCCTGAGGCACACCACTATGTCTTGTCGTGAAAAGGGAATCACCAATTGATGTCTTAAAAGTTCTATTTCTGATAAACGAGTGTATCAGCAAGATAAGTTCTCTTTCGAAATCCATATCAATCCCTCATACCAGATGCAATCAAATGACTTTGCCACATCTAGCATGAGGATGGCAATATTCAATTTTGAGTGAAGAGTAGCACGTACAAATTCCATTATTCGAGTGAGCTGTTTGGTCATGGAAAGGGGATTTTTGAACCCAAATTGTTCCAGTGGAAGTTTTTATAGATAGGGTCTATTCTACTAAGGATAATTCTTTGCAAAACCAGGCAGGAGGCTGATAGGCCTGTTTCCTTCTGGCTATGAGTGGTCTTTGCCTGGCTTCGGAATTATAATAATTTTTGCATCCTTCCAGTGACTTAAAAAGTACCCATTCATTAGGCAAGCATTTATGATGCTAAACGAGTCTGCATACTGTTGAGTTTTGGAGACATTTTATAGCGTGATTAGAGAGTCCATCAATACTTGGGGCCTTTTTTGGTTTCAACTTCTTAATATGATCCCGGACTTCAGCTGGAGAGATAAGTTTCAGCCAATCACGTACTTTGGTTAGAGTCATGAACTCAAAGTCAGGGTCGGTCGGCAAGTCATTTGGCGTGAATTGTGCTTCGAAGTAAGTAGCGAAAAAATTTGCCTTAGCCTGATTTGCAACTGCAACTTTATTCCTAAAATGGAGAGGTTGATTGCTTGATTATACTCATTTTGCTACATAACTTAAGATTTTTTATTAGCGTCCCAGAGGTTACATCATATATATTAAGATTTAACATTTTACTCTGCCATAACTCTTCCTTGTGATGTTTGATGAGCTTCTGAATTTCCTTATTGAGTCATTGAGTCTATTAATTTCCCATTTGAGCTGAGAGTCCCAGGTGAAATGATATGTTTTCCGCAACCAGCTTCTTTGTTTCATTAAGAAGCGGATGTTTCTTGGCAGTCTGTAAATTTTTTCTTTACTGATAATAATCTCACTTGCAACAGTGATGGCTTCCTGAATATTGTAGGTGAGAGAATTAATTGCTGAATCAATTCCAAACTCTTTGTGGAGATTAGGAAAATTCAGAGTGGGATTTTTCATTAAATTTTCAAATAGTAACCAGTTGGTAATTTTTCTTGTAGCATTCTGTCATTAGACTTTGGTACACCTAGAATTGCAATAATAGGAAGGTCATCTGATGACATGACATGTTTCACTTCCAAAGCCATAGGAGTAGTTATAGGAGTAGTTGTGGACAAAATTAAATCCAGTATACCCAAATGTTCCAGTCTTTCTGTCGTGTACATGTGTTCTTCAGAAGCATGAATGACTACAGGGTGGTTTGGTATATAATCATGAAGAATTTTACCTTTGGCATTGCTCCTACAACAATTCTAATCAACACTTTTCAAGTTTAAATCTCCCTCAGCTATTGTAGGAATATCCTGAAGCAGAATAGTATTTAAAAGTTGTTCAGTAATTATATTTTGCAGAGAACTGTAGATTACCGTAAAATGGATTTCTTTGTATGTAAGAAGGGAGATACACACAATCATTAGTTCACAGTTTAGATCAGTGCTTCTCTTAATGAGGCATGTATTAGCACATTGTTTAGTATATAGCATTACTCCGTGGTCGCTGATGCTGTTGCTGATGTTATGAATACTGAGTCTCTGGCATGCGTTTGCGTGTGTTTCTGTTATAATGCCAATGTTTATATCATTTTTATTAAAAACGTGCTGCAACTCCTGCAGTCTGTTGTTGATGCCATTTGTATTCCAAACTGCTAAACGGATAGGAACACTGGTGTAGATGATTATGTTAATAATCATGTATGTAATTATCCATTAACAGTCTACTGGTGTAAACTGTGATGGAGATAAATGTTTTAAGCTGACTCAGCACATTTTTAGCCTCATTTATGATTTCAGGGGCAAGCGTAGATGAAATAACTTCTATGACTACAGTATGATTTATAACAATTTATTATTATAATGAATCTACAGTATGATTTATTCACTACGACTCATTCTGCATGTGTTTTGGGGAGCACAGTCACTTTCTACTTTGGGAAGTTATCACAACCGTGAAAGTTTATTGTATGTCCTTATACCTGGCAGTTGGCACATTTGGGAGGTTCACTTTTATTTAGTGCATTTGTAGGACTCGTGCAATTCTCCGCATTTTACACGTCACAGTTCATGATGACAGCTTGTGAGTGGTAGAACCCCTGACAGAAGTAACACTGCAGGGGCGCAGCACGTCCACAATAGCTTTTGATTTTAATTTTCATTCCCAGAATGAATTGCTCATGTTGAAATTGTTTGATGCATTCCACTCAGGCAAGCGTGACGAGAAACAACGAGAGCTTTACTTCTCTATTTCGTCTGCGAGCGAGTTGGTTTACTGTAATTACAGAATAAATTTTAGATATGAGTTCTTCTGAAATTTCGTCAGGCTGCATGTACGCCAGCAGGCTTCACATTATTGCCTTGATGTGCTTGCTTTCAGGAAGGTCTTAGCAGTGGTAGAGGAATCCTTCATCTGTTGAGAGTTTGGTAATTTGTCTATAGATGGTGGGTGTTTTTGCCTGGATTTTTATGCCATCATTCAGTTGTTGCCCATAGAAATCTTGTAGGGAAAAGTTGTGTCTGGTGAGCAGAATATGAATTTGGTTCCAGCTGTTTCTAGGGTCTTTAATCATAATTGGTGTTGGTTTCCAACCTGCAGTGATCTGATTGGCTGGAGGTGCAGTAGAGGTCATCTTCTAGCATAAATTTCAGTTCAGTATTCTTTGAAGTTTTGTGATTAGTCTTCTGCAAATCAGGAGTCTCCTTTGCTATTTGGGAAGCCAGCTTTCTTATTGGTTGTTTGTGTGGGCATCTAGTGACATCACCTTTAAGAGCTCTGTCAGAATCAGAGCTATCATCGAGAGCTTTGTATTTTGATATTTCATCTACAGATTTTGCTGGTCTTTCAGCATGCCTTATTTTGGGATTGATGTTTGAGAGAGAAGGGAATTTTATAGATTGTTTATCCAGTGGAGGGTTAGTAACATCCTGCACAATGCTAACATGTTCTTCTTTCGACTTCAGAAATTCTTGGTTCATAAAAGCTTGGAATCTTCTGAAGAAGTTCAAATTTCATGTTTCAGTTTCCATGAGGAAACTCTATCCTCACTAATCATCTTCAGATCAGTGATTTCCGCTTCAAGGAAATTCAGTAATCGTTCCATTATGTAAGCTTATCTGTATTGCACGCTAGGCCATTTTACAGTTCTCAGTACATGAAGTGCTTAACGAGAACTAACCCACTATAAGCACAATACAGTTCAATCAAAAAGCACTTTTTTTGTACTTACTTTTATTTTCATTTGTCATAAAACTGATACAAAAACAGGTTCAGAAAGGGATGCTCTAATAATTGCATTCCAAATATTGTTACAGAATATGCATCGCAGAATTAAATAAAAAAAGGTACTATTTATGCTAGGAACATTTATATAATTTTTAATTATTTATTATAGTAAAATATTGCTCAGATTGTTAATAAATAATTTCAGCATGTATTTTACAGTTTACTGGAAATATAATGCTTTATTTTATATTTATATAGTATACGTGTATGCAAGTTTTAATATTAGTTAGTATTAATGTACAAAATTGCTGTGAAAGGTGGATTAGCTTACCAAATATCTCAGAATCTTAAATTAGCTCACATGCTTGTTAAATATGGTGACTACTAATCTAGAATACTTAAGTTTTTCTTAAAAGACTAAGTTAGTAATTTTTACTATACAACAATAAAAATAAATAATTTTTTTCTCTTAAAATTAAAGAAAGCTTTAAATTTGAAATTTACAGACCTGTTGTTTTCGTTGCAAGAAAATATAAATATTCATTGAGTTTTCCATTTTTATCTAAATCTCTGAGTTTCAGTTAATGAATTTTATTTTAATCCCTTCTCAAAAATATGAACATTATTTATTATTATTATATCATAAATCACCATAACACACAGTGTACAGCTGAGTATTCTCTATTTGTATTTCATTTTCTGTTAATAAAAAGAACATTTGCAGAATATTTGCTTCAAATGAAGAGAGAGCTATAAAAGATTTTTCTCTTGCATTGCATTGAATCTTTTCAGTTGCAATTAAAGCCAGAATAAAGTTTATTCTTTTTACTTCCTTGTACGAAGTAAAAAGGAAGTATTGTAATCGTGAAAAGCTTCAGGCAGCATATTTCAACGAAAATATTCACTTTGACCGCTTTTGAATGCAATTTAATGACGTTTTTGCGTGATATCTGTACGTAAGGACAGAATAAAAGACTCTTTTCCTCCAAAAAAACTAAAAAACTGCTTAAAAATGAATTCTGAAGAGAATTTTTCGTGGCGTCTGTACAAACGTATGTACGTACGTATCTCGCATAACTCAAAAACGAGTAGCCTCACAACGTTGAAATTTTGTATATAAGACTACTATAACATGTAGATGTGCACCTCGTATTTTGGTTTCAATAGGCCCCGCCAAACGTATATAAATATATTTATAAATATATCCACTCTTACCTGGCTCAGTGATCTCAGTTTCTTTACTCTTATATGTTTGTAAATTGTACATATTTTGCTTTAAAAATGATTGAATTATGTTGTTTTTATCTTCCGGTTAAGGGTTTTATGCCATTAGTAAATCTGTATGCAATATTTTTAGAATTATCAACAATTTTAAAATTGTTTAAGTGCCGCTAAGCCTAATTTGATGGCAGCCATTGCTCTTGTTTACATTTGAAACAGCTGAGTAGCGGATTTGTTGCCAATCTAGAGAAACTTAGCTTCGCAACAACAAAGATAACGCCTTCGCTTATTATTTAAATCATGCTTTATCCTTTCTGGAATTTTTTCGAGGAAATAAGCGTTTAAGATTTACTTCATAATTTTAATTACAGATATTTTGAGTTTTTATGTATTTTTGCCTTGTCCTGAAGTGAAAACTGAATTAATTGAATGAGAACTACTCAATCGTCTGTGAAAAACTTTCTTTTTTGTTTGTTTGCTTAATTTCTTTTATACATAGTTCTAGCTTTATTATAGTATTTGAATAGAACATGTGGCAACGATTAGATAATTCTTTAAATGATATAAATTTTGTGCATTCTGAGTTATATATGAACGAAATATAATACTGTTAAGTAAACCTAGCGCCAGAGTGTCGCTATTGTAAACAAAGTGAATTTTAAAGAATGCATTTATTCTATTGTGGTTTATGCGCTGTTGGCAAAGTAGGTTTAATTCAATCTAATAAGTTTAAATGAAATGCAAGAAAAATGCGTATAATTTAATATTCCGTACAAGGAAGTCACGTGGTGTACACATCAGATTTTTTTATGTTTATATTGACATATTTATCTTCCAACTGTTAATTTCTAAATTATTGCTGAAAATTTATTTACTTGAAATCCCTGATAAAATTCAAAGATTGGTGATAATTTTCAAGAATCTGAACTCAAGAAATCTTTCACAGAAATTATTCTATTTGTAAATTGAAGCATTGTAATCATTTCCATGTTAGAATTCATGTTGTTTCTCTGTTAGGAAAGAAAGGGATAATTAATAACTAGATGATATAAAATATTTACTGTATTTATGAATTCATAATCTCTAAAAAAAATAGAATTTGAAAATACCAAGCATTTCTAATCTTACATTTCACTTTTAGGTGACTTTTCAAATGTTGAAGAAGATTCTCCTAGAACTGTGAGTCCTATTAATGAATTGTCACTGTCTAGTAGTGGAGAAGCCGAAAATAATAAAGGTATTATTAAGATAATTTGCTGATTATTTCAAAATTGACTAAATGTTTTATTTTGCATGAAATGCTGTGTGATTAATGAAAAATTAATGCTTGATTTTTATGTATTTTTGACAGCTTAACTTCGTTGGTTAGTGAATAATTACAATGTGTTGAGGTTCAAAATATAATACAGATAGTTTATTTGTTGGAAACTACTAGTTACTTAAATTATTTATGATTGTAGGTGCTTTGCACAATAATCTGAATCAGGATTATCCAACTATTCTTGGAGTTGCACCTTCCAAATGATACAGAAGAAACTTTATATTGGATATGCCACCATACATAAAATTATTCATGAAGAATTGTATATGAAAAAATTAGTTTACCATGGTGTTCCCCATAATTTAACTGAGCACCAAAAAGAGCACTGTGTCAGAATCAGCAAAGAAACCCTTAAATTGCTTAAAGAGGGTGGCATTCCTATTATTTCTAAAATCACAACTGGTGATGAAACATACATATCATTTTATTATGTTCCAATATGTCAAGAAAGTAAAGTGTGGGTCTTTGAAGATCCTCCCCACACCCACAATGATGAAAGACAATGTGCCATGAAAATCGTAATGTAGTAATGTATATCATTTTCTTCAGAAAAACCATTAAACTGGAAGACACAAGCTAATCACAGCTAACTGGTACAGCACTAAGTGTCTTTCAGAAATTCTTCAAGAAGGGAATGGTAGAGGACTCATCCTCCATCATGACAATTCATCTTCTCATTCAGCAAGATTGACAGTCGAGTTTCTTGAACAAAAACAAGTGATAGAAAATCCACCCTGTTCACCTAGCTATGTGTGACTTTTGGCTATTTTTTAATCTAAAAAATAATTTACGTAAACATCGTTTTCATTCCGAAGATGAGATTGATGAGGCTATAAATGCATTTTTTTCATTGATTCCAAAAAATGAATGTCTCGAGGCATTTAATCTTTGATACAGAAGTGCATTAATGCTGGAGGAAACTACTTTGAACACTTCTAAAATTTCAAAAGCATAACTTTAAAAACCTTTGTGTATCTCAAAAATTTCAAAAAGACCCTCGTAGTAATCGAAAAATCTAATAAAATGAACTGACTGAAAGGCATATTGCACTAGATAGATTGGCTGGTCCTGCTATATATATTATATCATTTATTAAACTTGACATTTTTTAATGTGAGATTTAATACCTGTGGACAAGTAGTAACAAAAAAGTCAAAATTGCTTTAAGTTTTTTGTTTAATATTGTGTAATTATTCACTGTCACAAAAAAATATATGCACCCAGAAAGAAACAAACTACTATCACAGAGCTTAACATGTATGTAGTGTATGAGGAGATAAACAAAAGATTACGAATTCAGAACAAGTGATCAATTTATTAAGAAGTTATGGTATGAAAAAGATCACAAATCAGTAAGTAGTATAGGCACCTCTGGCAACTATACAAACCAAAACAGAGGGTGGCATTGAATCAAGTAATTATTATTAGCTATGACTCCCTGAAGAAAGTCATGACATAATCTTTGCAACTGAGCAGTTAATTAAGCAGTATTCCAGGATGGTTGCAGTTGCCTTCCAAGCATGTCCCAAACGTGCTGTATTTGCGAGAGATCTGGTGACCTGGCAGGCCACAGGAGTACATCATATCCTTTGTTGGGAGAGCAGCACAATATGTGGACAAGCATCATATTGCTGATAAATGGCACCTGGGCGACCTGATAGCATAGACAGTATAACTATCATTAAAATGTCTGCGTAACTGCAAGCTGTCATAGTGCTTTAAAGGATGAATAAAGGTGATTGTGTGTCTTAACAAATTGCTCCCCACACTGTCACCAAATGTGTAATTGCCATATGCCACTTGACAACAAATGGCAGCTGGCCTGACCGCCACTACATGTGTGTGTGTGTTTTTTATCCAATGTGTAATAAATGTTATCATAAAATTTAGAGCTGTGTTAACCTTTCATCATAATTCCCTGCCCTCTTTTTGTTTTTTTTTAACTTGATTTCATGCCTGTTATAAAAAAAAAAAATCTGCATATAGATTATTCAAATATATGTTTTTTAATTGATCTGTAAAAATTTTATTGTGTGCAATTTTTTAAACAGATTTCATTAGAAATTATTTAGCAAAGCTTTTGTGTATTATCGCCCTTCTGCTCATTTATTTGCATTTGAAGCGAATAAATTAATACTTGAAATTACGAATTATTTTTAATTTAGGAATAAACATGAAAATCTTAATACTGTGTTAATATTTTAGTATAACCTTCAAAATAAACTGCTTGGATCAGGGTTCATACAGAGTTTAAGAATCCTTAAAAGTCTTTAAGTTTTTTTGGAATCAATTTTTGGTCCTTAAAAGTCCTTAATTTCAATCATCTGAAATTTCTGTCTGTTTTTACGACTGCCATTTTGAATGTGAATTAACATTTTGGACAAATATTTTTTGCAATTCGTTGACAAATATAGTTATCTTTTGAACAGCTGAATAGGTTAATGGATTATAATTTGTTCCTATTTCTAATATAAATGATGGGATACTCAAGTTTCTGAGCAAGAAGTAAAATGTAAGCATTTCGAAATTATTTCAAATGAAGAGCTCTTAAACAACTTTTCATTTTAGAGAATGTGAATTCTTTGTTAAACAGTTCCAAATTTGGTGATTTTAAGATCAGTTTCTATAGAAAATTTTTAATTTGGAAATGTGGGAATCTTTTAGCGATATTATTTTAAAAACATCATAGCATTGATCAGTTTCATTTAAATAATGCTAATATACTGAAATTGTATTCAAGGAATAACATTAAAATGAAACATTTTTATCTTTCGCTATCATATTATAAAGTGGCATTACTTTCCATTTTAGCGATTTATTATACAATATTTTGATTCTGGAAAATAAACAAGATAATAAATGCATAAATTGCACTTTAGCACAATTTACAAAATAATTCTTAGCAAAAGCAAAATAACTACATAATTAATTAAAAATGCCTTTGTTTAAATTTTTTATAGTAAGAGTTTTTCCCATGTAATTGTCTCATTATGCATCAGTTTTCTCTATAAAATTAATTTTACATTTTTTTTTCCTGATTTTTTTTTTTTTTTTTTTTCCAACATATTTCTGGCTTTTTGCTGTTACAGAATTGGTACGGGTAATTTTTTTTAGGATTTTAGACATTGCAATTTGGAAAGTTTAGAAGGATTTTAAGGCAAGATTTTATAAGCCCACGAGTGTAGAAAATTCCAGGAAAATGTCATCATGGTATTAACACATAATGGATGTATTTTATAAGAAGTTAATGATGAACTTTTACCTTTTAGAGAATTTTCGGAAGAACAAAAAAACATGATATTTAAATGTTTTACTTCTGATACTAGAAGTCTTTTTCTTAACATGTGTCTCATCCCTTTGTTTTCTCTACTTTTCACAGACATAAGCATGGAAAATATCAAAAATGCTTCTAATCTTATCTCGTGGACAGCCATTTATAGAAAGGAATTTTGCTATTAATAAAGAAATTGAAAACTGACAATTTAAAAGATTCATCTTCTAATATCACAATGCATCATGCACAGGGCTGGCTCTATGCATTTTCCTACCTGATGCAATCTTTGTGGATCCTAAATTCTGCTGCCTAGTGCCTTCCTAAATTCTAAAGTTTTGCAATTTCTAGATTTGGTTGCTCGGTGTGCTCCTAAATTCTAAAAATTCTGCTACACCAGCTGTATAACCAGCCCTTTTCATGTATCATTTCATATTTATTCTGAATTTTCATATTACTAAAGAAATCAAGTTAAAAACTTTTCCTATACATTCTAAATGCATTTAGTTTTTTAGAATAACAAATCTTTAATTAAATCCAAAAATTCTAAAATGAAGAGGAAACGTATTGAAGAAAGAAGCCAAATGCATAAAAAGAAAGAGAATTATTCTTCAAAGATATGTACAGTTATTATTATGTAAATTAAGTTGTTGTTTGTAATTTTCCATTCCCTCACCAAAATGAAAATCACTTAGATAATTTTAAACTAAGGTTTTGGGAGTTGTAAGACAGAATTTGTTTCTGTCCCCGCTTGCACGCTGCATTAGTTCCTATCAGTCTGGTAATTTGTAATTTTTCGTCTTTACATTAGCGCTGCCGATATCTGAATTTGTTACACGATAACTATTTGTTACGATACATTATGAGTTTGTTACGATGTGATACTGAGCCAGTGTAGATTAAAATTAAATTGTGTAGTCTTGGACTACTAGTCCAAATTTTTTGTTTGAATTTAACTGTTCCTGTTTAATTGGATCACCATAAGCTGTAATTGATTTTGCTAACATATGAGTGTGCCTTTATAATCTAAGGTCTTTTTAAATAAGAGATTTATTTAAACCTTTATCTCACTTTGTAACTACTTTCAGATATAGCAATAATTTACTCCACGTCTGCCAGGGGTTTGGGATTATTTAACTTTTATCAGATCAAGTGAAACCTCATAGGTACATAATCGAGAGATTGACAAATTAGGAGATGAAACATGCAGAAACTAGTGGGAATATTGGTTTGCATAATGAAACAAATTTCTAATTGTTAGAAAAGATGCTTAAAGATAAGGAAATTGATATAAATTACCCAGAATGTCTGGATAAGCTTCAAATTTAAAAAATGTGTAAATGTTTTGTTGAGTGTTCTTGCTACAAAACATAAATATTTTGTAGCTTTTAATGTGTAGTTACCTTAATGTCATTTAAGAATCAGTGTCATAAGTTATATGTATTTTCAACTGTGATATGTTAATAGATTGTGATTTTAATAGTGTTTTTTAAGATATTTTTAAAAAATAAATTTAATAGTGGCCATGTAAATCTATAATGACTAAGGGTATCTAAGTAGCTAATTTAATTACTTGTAGCTAACTAGTCACCCTTGAAGTTATCTCTGCATATTAAAATGTGTTATTGCCTTTCATTAATCTTTATCGTGGTCGCAAGGTACAGTGCAAAAATGTAAAAATTAATGTAAAACTTAATTTTTTTCATCTGGTGAGACTAAAAGTAGTACAAAACAACTTATCACCTCTGGTAGTTTAGTGGCCTACTGGAATCTTAAAATATATTAACTGGATTAATTACAACTCCAGGAACTGTACGTGAAGTTTTGACACTAACTGCGTGCAACTAACTTTCATAACTTGCCAGCTGTGCCTGCATCAAGCTTTCAGGTTTGTTTCGATCAGCAGGCCTCTCTCTAGGCAATCAGCAGTGGTGGCAACAGCCAGTCTTCTGTAACAAATCATAATTAGGATTTTATTCCTCATTTTAACCTATGCTGTTTGATATAAAATCTACCTGCTATTTACTAAACCTCTAAACTGAGCAAGTACCTGATATAAAATTAAAAGTCCACATAAAGCTAACTGTTATTAAAACGTAAATAAAACGTCTCTTATCTTCTTTCAGATATGTCCAACTATTATAAGGGTAAAATATTTAATGCTACCTGATAAATTTTATAAACCTGATTTTATTCTAAATTTGTTTTATAATTATGTTTATTAAATTGTTTAATAATAATGCATTCTACTTGTGAATCTATTTTATTTTTAGGTGGTATTACAAAAGTAAAGCTCAGGCATAGCAAATATCTCTAATTGAATTTATTCAGTTCCCATTTGTTGATGGGTCCTTAATGTTTTCCATTAATAGTCCTTAAAATTCCTTAAAAGTACTTATTATCCATATGCAGAAATGTGCTCGAACCATGGAGGATATGTTTTATACATATCATATTATTTTTTAACTGTCTCCTCTCATTAATTGTCAACACTGAGCTGAATATAGTACATGCACAGTTTTTTAATCTTGCATATGAATGTTTTTATGTGAAACCTGTCAGACAGTTAGTTTGACTGCATGTCCTATGTCTAGCAGTTCTATTTTGATATAAAAGCATTGTCTAATAGTATTACATAAGCTATATTAATTTTTGATTATATATATGTGTTGGATTCTTGTCTAATATTTGCACCTAATTATTTCTGTAAATATTTGTTTAAAGCTGCTTGGACTTGACGCTCATTGAATATTCAGTAAGTTCATGCAGTAAACTTTTGTAGTTAAGATTTTTATTTATTAAATGATTTTCGAATAATTTATTAAGTTTTTTATTTTTATAGGAGAAGTCTTATTACAATATAGTCATATTAGTTGGTATTCTTGTAGACTAAAAAAACTGCAATAATGCATTTACTGTAAAGTTGTAAATAGTAACAAAATGTAAAAATTTCAAAAGTAATGAGGAAGTTAGTGGTAGTTAATAGCTAGTAGACAATATGGGATATTCTCTGAAATACTTTTATTGCTTAATGCTGCAGTTAACTGCTAACAGATTTTCAGAAACATTACAGTGTTTCATTTTCTGTGTTTGTTTTGGTAAAAATAGGAATAATGCTAATCAATAATAATGTGAATCTTAATTTATGCTGTGATTTTTTTTCATTCACATGGACAAGATTCTGAATCTTTCCATTGTAAACTATAATTTTTAGATTCTCAAATCAAGCTGATGATGAATTGTTGTTTGCCACATTTTAATTTGGGTAATATTTTAGAATCAACAATCCCCCTTCCCTTTTTTTAACCTTTTGAAGATGGGATGGCCATTATAGTGGCCATAGAGTCCTCTCTTTGAAAAGACGAGGTTGTCCACTTTAGTGGCTATGTCTTTTTCCACCATTTTCCAGGCTGAAAAGTAGGGTGAAATGTCAAATTTGACGTCCCAGGGGTTTTAATCACTTGTCTCTTTCAAAGGTCTTCCTTTTGCGACATAGATGCACCCCTCTGAGAATCCATTAAACTACACACAAGAATCTTTATTGCAAATAGGAGGTGATTTCTTAAAGGGGGAAAAGCATTCGGTTCAAGATTCCCCGTCCTTTGGTAGCTTTTACTGCTACCAAAGCCCCGGCCTCAAAAGGTTAAGTGAGAAATTTTGAAATATCAACTGTGCTCTTCCTTGGATTTGAACCCAAGACTTTTCCATTTGTTAGATGGATCTGCTAATTCCACATGACAAATGTGTACGAGAGGAATACCTTTAATTCCTAAGAAGATTATTCTAAAGCAAAAAGCCCAATCAGAACAAAGAGATTTATTTCATTGAATCCTCCAATATGGATGTGGTGAATATATGAGGCTGATTTAAATGCGAACCTTAATTATTTATTAAGAGGAAATGTGGAAAAATTATATATTCATAATTTTTTTGCATAGTTTCTGTGACATACAGTGCTTTGTCATCAAATCACATGTAAATACATGAAAGGTACTGAGGGCAAGGTTAGTGGGTTTGTAACAACATTCAGATTTTGTATCCAGGATTATAGCAAGTGCTAAACAAGTAATATGTGATTGGGCATTATCTTGCTGTAACAATGTCCATGTCATTTACTCAGGATTGTAGGGCAAGGGTGATTTAAGAGTAGATCTGCACAAGAAGTACAGGCCACTGTTACTTCCTTTTCCATCTAATGTTCCAAAATTATTTCATTTATGTATCAGAAGAAACTGAGTATGAGTTTTTCTGCTGATGGTTGTGTTTGAGAATTCTTTACACAGTCATTTTGTTTTAGATTGGTGATAGTTCACCCAGTCTTTATATCCTATAAAAATTCTTTTTAGAAATCCATTATTTTTTAGCTGAGAATAATGCAGAAGATTCTCACTGGCATTGAGCAGTAAGTTGATCTGGCACATCTCACAAATACTTAGTTGAATTGCAACACATCATGGATGTATGATCAGCCAAGACTAATATCCAAAATGGCTGATATTTCCTTATTAATACACATCTTTTCCTTCACAAGTTCTTTTACTGCAATAATATTTTCATTTGTCAGTATGCTGTGTACCTGGCCTAGTCCTGGTTTTTTTCCTTGTATTGTTTTCTCCATGGCATTTTATTCTCAATCCTTTTTACCATTAACTTTTACAGTATTTGCTGCCCTAATTACCTTTTTTATGCTCATAAAACATGACGCATCTGATTTGCTCATTTGTGACTGCTACTTTTGTGAGGAGGTATTAGAGCAACAAATTAGTACCCATATACTTGAGAGAGGTGCAGTTTATCTGAATGAAGCTGTCTTTGTTCAATAATATTATGTATTTGCGAAAATCATCTGTTAAACTTTTAGAACATGATAAGTTGTGTTATCTTTTTTGTTGTTGTTGATGATGATGATGATATATTAAAAATGTTTTGGATTTTCAAAACAATAGTTTTTAATGATTTTCTATTAATGAAAGCATAGTCTTTGGAAATATTTATCTTTTTTTTTTTTTTTTTTTTTTTTTTTTTTTTTTTTTTTAAATTTTAGATATGTCACGTCTGAAATTGACATATTCACTGACAGAACATTCCAGCGTGGAATTTAATGATATGCTTTTAAATGGAAATAAAGAACAATCTTATTTGTGTGGGTTGTCAAAGAATCCAAGTCCACTGTCTAGTGCAAGTGCCAATACTTCCAACTATGCTAATATTACTACTGATGTTCAGCAGACTGTTGAGTTGGATACCATGGAAGATGTTATACATGTGTAAATGATTATCTGTGATGGCTCTGAAATTTCATTTTTTTTTTTTTTTTTTCCATTGAACAGCATACATAAAAATTACTCTGTCATGTGATTTTTCTACCCTTTGAATATTGTAGATAATTTATTTCACTGAAATAGAATGTGCAAGTTGATCTTCCATTCAGAAACATTCATTGGTTATGCTTTCAACAAAGCACATTTTTGTCATATTTGTACAAACAAAGAACAAAGTTATGTTATCTTTTAAGTTATATGTGAAACATTTATATCAAATAATTTTTTTCCCCTGTTAAAATTTTGCAATGCAGTATTCTTAAATGTCGTTAGTTCAGGTTTATTTTATAACAGTTGCAAATTTTTATTGGTTTTTTGTCACTTTTAAATCTGTTTTATTTAAATGTAATAAGCTACTTAAAAGAAAGATAAAAACCACTATACCACATCATCTTTCGTAGTTTTGATTTCAAATGCTTGCTTAAAATAAGGCTTGTAGTTTTTTGCATGTGTTTCTTTATTGGTCATTAGAAATACTCCATTAGTTTGTTTCATAATATTTCAAGCTATTGGTCACTTACTTAAGAAATGTGTCTTCTTTTGTTCTCACTTCATATTTACCTGTGTAATATTCTTCTTTGTTATTCAGATGTATAATTTAGAATGCATGTAAATGAGTAATCAGTTAAAGAAAATATACAAGATAATAATTCAAAGAGAACATCACATTAACTATTCATTAAGGAGAATGCTTTATTAATAATTACCTAATGCTTTTATACATAGAATGATAAAAGTCTACAAAAATAAACACACATATACATATGTATATATAGAGAGAGTGATTAAAATTTTATATTGTAATTTTTCTTTTTGATTCTGTACATTGAAGCATTTTATGTAGGTTATACTAGAAATATACCTGTTATCTTTTATATATTTCTATTTAGATTTTTATAAAAATTGTCTATTAGGTATCCCTTACTAGGTTTTGCGGTTAAGCTTGCACATCCTATGTTCTTTTATGTAAATTTGTCAGTGAAGTGTTTTTGCATTTTAAAGTGTGGATTAAACTTCACTTTGTATATAGCTGTTGCATTTGAGCATAGTAAGAAATTAGTTTAGAGATCAAATGAATTTTGTACTGTACAAACTCATGTGTACAATTTGTATATTGTTTAAGTTGATTGTTATGCCTTGTCTTTCCATGATACATCAAAATCATTTGTTGATAAAGATAAACCATTAAAACTGTTTGATTGTGAGATGTATAAAGAAAGTTTAAGGGTTTAATGATAGTATTGAGCAGTAAATATTTCAGGTCTCTGTAGCACATATCAAAAACATAGCTTTGTGTGCATGTATAATTTCCATGTTTTTTAATTATCAAAATTTATGCAGAAAAATTTAATTTTTTTAAAACTTGTTTCATGGATTGATATTTTGTTTCCTGGATATACTCAGATATGAAATTATTAAAATGTAATGTGATATTCTTAAAAAATATTATTTTTCTCCCCTTAAAGGTATTATTTATTAAGTTTAAAATCGTAGTACTGGTTAAAAATAAGCACATAAACAGTAAGTTTCTTTATTAAGTAGAATTTGGAATCTGAGCAGATTACAGAATTCTGCCTGTTAATATTCACTTATCAATAATTTTTTCTCCTAATTTTTGTAATCTGTGATTTTAATATTAAATAAATATTAAATGCAAAACATTTTGTTAAATATTTCCTCGCTCTATTGTGATATGTAAACTTTTCAAATATGCATAATTAAAAGCAAATTTTGAAACTTGTAGCTATAATTTATAGACCGGAGGAAGAGAAGAGCAAACTTTTAAAGGGCATTTGATACATCGTAAATAATGAGAACTGTGTAAATTTAGCTTTGCTCAGGTTTCTTTAGTCATAATTTCTAGCACAACTGCATGTGCAAACTAAATGTATCAGTTATTAATTGCGATTAGTGTATGAAAAATAAGTAATGTGATAATTCTTCTGTTGTATTTTATTATATTTTCTCTTTCATGTGTTGCTCTGTTTACATAAATTCTTTATGTACCTCAATTTTTGTATAATTTTACTTCCAAACCCATTCAGTTTTTCTGTTTTGAAATGTCATCTCAAAATATGCCATATTTTTTTAGGATCCAATTTTCTAAACCTTTACATTCCTTTCTACTATACACTTATCTTTAGGTTCCCTTTCCTTGTTGATTTCTGTGTGTGTGTGTAATTTTTTATTATTTTTTTTTATCTTTTATATTTGTATTTAAATGCATGGTGCTGTAGTGTAAATTTTTTGTACATTGAGAAATAGTTTCTGATCATGTTCTGAGTTTTTCAATTACTGTAGGACATTTGAATTATATGTATATATAAATAAATTTTCATTGTTGAAAACTTGGCAGTAGGGAGCAAAATCTAGCTTAAAACCCTATGTTAGTTAATTCTTGCAACATGTTGTTGCATACCGTTATGTTTCTACACATTTTTAAAAAAACTGTATTGTGATTTTAAAATTGTCAAAGAGTGCAATATCCGTGCTTTTGATGTTAAAACAAAAATTTTACAATGTAGTGCATTATGTACAGATGCAATCAGTAACAGTGGAACCATTTTAAAGGCAAAGATATTAAAAATCAGTTTTTCTTACTCTGAATTTTTTAGTGAATGATGTATGACTATACATTTAATTGTGAATTTCTGTTGTATTTATTAACCCACAGTTTTAATTATAAATTTAAATTGTTCAAGATTACAGTTCTAAAATAAGATTGGCTTAGATTATAAATAAAATTTTTATGCAAAGTTAAGTTATATTGCATCATTCTGTATGTATCAAAGGGATATAAAACAGGTAATAGTTATCTGAAGTAATGCTGAAAGCTACATTTCCCTCACATTTTGAAAAAGTAATTAAAATTGGAATCCCTTTTACAAAATAGCATGCAGTTTAGTAATTTGAAAGTTCATGGCATCCTGGCATTAAAAAAAAGTGTGCATATATGGTTTTATTTTAAAACAGATAAAAAAGGGCAATGCAACATGTAAGCCACATTTACGGTTGATGGGATAACACCTGAAAACCTTCCAGTTCATTCAACAAAACCTTGTTTGCGCCGTTGGTTCTACAATTTCCATTAATTAATCAATTGATCAATTAACTGATATGTAACTCTAATTTAAATCAAACCCATTTACATTATATAATTTATATATTCATGAAGTATAATTTATTTTTATTTTTTTAATATATTTATTTTTATATTTTATGATTTTTTCGATTTTTATGTAGACTAGCATGTGATTCCTTAAGCAGTTCGAAGAGAGAAGTTTCAGTTTGTTTAATTTCCTAAGCAGCTTTCGAAGTTTTGTATCAGTTAAATAGCCTTAAAAATATTATGAATGTGTTTGTTGATTACTTGTTATTTAACTTAATTATACTATGTAGCAATTATCAGTAAAAGGAGCAGCTAGAAAGTAGATGATTATGGCAAAAAAGGCTGACTGCTTGAGAAAAAGGATGTTTTGAGGGAGTGCTTTATAAAGATAACTAGCCATTATTCACTATATATATTGCTTTACGCTGTGCAGAGTCCCGATTCTTAATTTCACTTCGGCACCAATACCAACTTGACAAATCATTACGTATTATTTTTTGCCTCTGAACATTCTGCAGCTTGAGAAATGACGCCTGCAGCCGTGTCTAAGTGTGTGTGTGTTTTTTTTTTTTTTTTTAATTAGTAATTTAATGCAAAAGAGCGAGGTATTCTTTCTTGTTGACATAGCGTTTGACGACGATTACAGACTTCAGCTAACTCTGCTGCATTTGATGGCGAGGAGAAATTTAATAAGTTTCTATATGCAAAAATAAATTATGTAAATGTTACTCATAGACCAAAAGACTGCGTTTAGGGCTGTTTGTATTGAGAACATTTTTTATTTCTTTCTTTTTCTTCACCAGATAAGCACCAGAAGTATGTTAAACCTGCGGCTGCACCGGACATTAAGTGTAATAAATGAGTAATATAATCCAAGCTGAACTTCGTTAGCCTCAGGTAGAAATAAGACAAAATTTAGCAGAACAATAATATCTAATCGCCAAAATCAGCAATAGTATATAACGAATACTAAGTAAGCTTTATGCTGATCGCCGCTAATTTGAAGGGTATTTTGATATCGTAAAAAAAGCGAAATTTTTCCAATTAACTGAATTTTTAAAGAAATGTGGAGAAGTAATAATTGAAGATGATATAACAAAAGTTTTGCATTGCGATAACAATGTCCCAATCATGATCAACTAAATGATTGCAAAATCTGTATCTTCTAAGTCCAGAGGTTGCTGAAAATGAAAAAATTTCGTTTGGCAATTTAGAAGGAATTCTCGACGCGGCAATTAGAGGACCTTGAACAATGGAACTGAACAAGAAATTATGTCTATCTGAACAATTGTACAGTTAAAGAGAAAACATTATCCCAAGAAAATGAAGCAAATTAAACAACTTACATGGAAAGAAATGTTCAATAAAGCAAACAAATAAATAAAAAGGGTTTTTTTGTTGTTGTAAATTTTGATTTCCTTAAGGCTATAAATACTTCATTATTTCATTAAATTATTATTGCCTGTTTTTAATTTTATAATTTCTACTTGCCATCTTACTAGATTTAATCTGCTGATCCGGAAAAATCCCAAATCCGGAATTAAAGAGTCCGGATCTCGGACTTCGTACTGTGCAACAAAATGTAATGTTTTAACCCACTTTGTTCCCATTAAGTTCGGATAAATGGAAACTTACTTTTAGGGATCCTCATAAAAAGATAGTACGACCAAATACTATATTGTCTTGTATAATTTTTAAAGAAATACCAAATATAAAAAAAGTATGACCGCATTGAACACTCTATCCGAAATTCTAAAGATATTCTATTTATACATATTTTGTGATTCTGCTGCTGAATTTTATGTGGCTGTGGACGAAGAAAATGATGATTAAATTATAAAATTTTAAGCACAAAAAAAAAAAAAAAAAAAAAAAAATGCGTACATCATCTTGTTAAGGAAACTGAACAGTCATATGATGAATTGAGAAAAGACTGAAAAAAATATACAGAATGTAAAGATAAGCTGCTGTTAAAAATTTTGCGACTTTCCTGTTGAATTTAATGTGGCGTAAAGGGGAAGAAAGTGTTGCTTAATTATACAGTTCAAACAAAAAAAAAAGTTGTGTCAGCAGGAGTGAGTACAAGTGCAGACTTTGAGCTAAGCAAAAACTGTAAGAAACCTTAACAACCCATCTGATGCGACGTTAAAATTTGAAACCTCTCATACTTTTTTTGGGGGAAAAGCTCGGGAAAAAATTATTACACCTAATAGTTTCATGAGCAATTCATTAGCTGATGTAAATTCCTTTTTTTCCCCCTCAACTCGGAACAACAAAGCAATCTGTTTGTTACATTGAATAACAGTACTTTTCATAAATATGTCCACATTTTCTTTCAGATCGGCCACAGTTCACCAAACCTTTATAATAGGTACTATGCATAAACATGAAGGAACATCCGCAGAAAATCATAATTCTCATACATTTCGCTCATTCAACTAACCGAAATAGCAGCGTTTTTCTGTAAAAAAGGATACTCGGCGTTATCTTCTGAAAGATTAAACAGTGCTTAAATTGCGCTGGAGCATGGCTCCGGTACTTCTTTTTGTAACAACCACAATTCAAAGGGAAAAAATAGAATTCCTAACGTTTTCGTTTAACAATATGCAGACCTTGCAATACTCTATTTCCCTAGAAATACGAACTCGTGAGAACATGAGACGTTCAAGAAACGTCCCCTCACTCACATGCGGAAAACTTTCCCTTTAAGATGGGCAATAAATTTGTGGGAGTTTGTTTAGGAGCGTGTAAATTTTTCGCCATGCCATCGTATCTAGTGTATTGTTATCGATGCTTAGAGTTATTTATTCTCGCAGGAAGGAAAATTTGTATTCTTAAATGTGCGTTAGGGACAGCGAATACAATAAGAGTGAAATACTGAGATAAACTGCTCAAGCACGTCCTATACATCGTCTTCCCACAGTATCTACTAATTGGGGGAAAGCGTAACCAGCAACTTTACATTCATCCTTAGGAGTCGGATTCTGGACTGATTTTACCCCTGACACACATCTGCTTGATGGCTATAATTACACTGGTGTGCAAAAATTAAGCACGAGACGGTTTTTTCAATATAACTTTGTACAAAAGCTTTCCAAATCAACACATTTAATACCGTAAGATCCCCAATACGTAAGGACATGAGTAATGTAAGCAACACTTACTAAAAGAGAAAAGAAGCTTTATTGAAAAAATAGCATGGAGCGCAATTCGACTGAAGGGCGAAACATCCCTGTGATGGGACCCATCTGATGCACGTCCCTCAAGAAACATCCGGTCTTTAATAGGGGATATGATCTCCCCTGACTGCTAGGCAGGTTTCACAGCGTCTGCCCATGCTGAGAATGAGGGTGTCAATGAGTTGTTGAGGCATTGCTGCCCATTCGTCTTGCAGCGCCAATCGAAGCTCCGGAATTGTTACTGGTGGTAAGGTACGAGCTGCAAGCGTCTGCCTAGAAAATTCCATACATGCTCGATGGGATTGAGATCCGGAGATCGTGCCGGCCAATCCATACGTTCAATATCCTCACTCTCTAAGAGCTGTTTGGCAGCTACTGTGCGATGACATGGTGCATTGTCGTCCATGAAAAGAAACTGCGGACCCATAGCGTCTCTAAAAAGACGCAGATATGGAAGAAGAATCTCGTTACAATAACGGGTCCCGTTGACTGAACCTGCATCGAAGACGTGAAGGTCTGTACTACTACCAAGCATGATGCCTCCTCAAACGAGAACACCGCCACCTCCATACCTGTCCCTTTCAATGATGTTCGAGGGATGATTGCGGCTTCCCCGCTCTCTCCAGGTGAGTATGCGATGAGAATCGCTGCTCAGACTGAATCTGCTCTCATCTGTAAAGAGTACTCGTCCCCATTCATTGTCCCTCCAATTCCGGTGTTCCCGGCATCACAGAGAACGCCTTCTCCGATGGGCAGGCGTTAGAGGTACACACCGTACAGGGCGTCGTGCAAACAGACCACCACCGTGCAGTCTTCTGGCCACGGTAAAACGCGATATCGGTCGTCCAGTCGTGTGTCTAGCCATTTCTCCCGCTGTCTGCCGCCTGTTTCTTCTGGCCTGTAAGGCAATATACCGGTCATCTTGCGGGTGTGGTTCCTCGTGGACGACCACTACTAAACCCCCGGATAGCTGTTCCTGTAGTTTAAAATTGTCTCCAAAGTCGTGAAACGATGCTGTGAACAATTCCGAACTCTGCAGCCACACTTGTCACACTGCGGCCTTCCTCCAACTCGAGGTCCAACAACGAGGTCCAATGATTCGACCTCGGGTAAAAGCATCCAGATGTCGTCTAACAGATTGATTATTCGCCATTTCTCTCTGAGGCAGCAACTCCGTGTGATTTTAACTGCGTGCAATCTCTTTGCCAGAAATACTGATCTTACACCGACAACATGCTTTATACTACTCAGACACTCCTCCATTACGTCTACCTGCATATCTGCGCATGTGCTACCGTACATCACCTTACTTAATCTCCTGATTTGTCTTTCTGTCCGCTCTGCCTCTTCGTTCAGCTGATACGCTAATTTTTCGACTTCGTCCTTACCACACCAGTGTATATCAGCTGAGAGCCGTGGTCAAAAAAGAACGTTCTCTCTCACCAAGATTCCCCTCATTTTTTGTTTCCATACGCTCATACCAGAGTCGTAGCTAGGGTTTTCAGAGCCCAGGGACAACTGAAGATTTCGCGCTCCCTACTGCTTGCCAAGGATGAAAAACATTTAATTCTAAAATGTCGTAACATCAGTTTGGCAACCGTTGGATTCTGCGCCCGGGAACAGATGCCCCCCCTCTAGCTACGCCCGTGACTCATACCCTCATTCTGTTTCGCCCTTGAATTTTCATCAGCTATACTTTAAGTATATTTAAATTTTGTGATGATAAAAGAATTCCCCCCTTCCTACGATCAGAGCTTAAATTGGGCCGGAGCCCATCGGGTCTCGGCTCCGTTGCTTCTTAGTTTTCGTAATAAATCATAATTCTACCCGGAACGCCCCGGAGCCCTGAATAAGAAGGCTGCAGCACTTCTTTTATGTAATTGAATAACAATTTCAGTAGAAATTTTATTTTAACAATAAAATTACATTAAAAATAGCTTATTATATTTCAATTTATCTCTTTACATTTTATTTAATTACTTCAATCTGTAAATATTTGAATAAATAATAATTAATTATCAATTAAATTATAATTAATTATATAATAATTATTGATTAGATAACAATTTATAAACATTAATTAAATAGCTATTAATTGATTTTATAATAATTAACTATTTAATTTAAAAATTATTAATGAGTTTAATAGTCATTTTATGTATTTATTTTCTCTTGTTCCTCTTTGCAGACGGTCACCATAGGGCTCCGGCACTTCTAATCTTAGAAATTAAGCTCTGCTCAAGTACCTATCTAATCTCTATTATTAAATAATGAAAAATCTGCATGTGTGTATGTATGCATGTTCCTGGTACTGTAGTAAAACGACTGTACCTAGAATATCCAAATTTTGAACACATACAATCCTCAAACCTGGTATTTATTATTTGAAACATATTTTGTGCACATTCTACTTTAATCTACCTGGACACGGCAGGTATTTTGTACTCTTAAGAAACTTTCCAAACTTTACTTCGCTTGTTTACGTTCCAGTTCACTGTGGCCTTATCTACTGCCGAAAAGTTTGATCTTTCGAAATACAAGTCTTTTATTCGTCCCATTCGCTTTCGTTCCTCCAGTGTCCATCTTGGGAACTGCAGTCAAGTGAGGTGTTTCTGTACTGTACTTGGCAAGGTAATTGAGCCGCCTCAGTCACTGTTAGATATCGGCTGAGTACCCATCGGATATTGTAATGTTAATATTACTATGTATTCTTATTTGAATATTAAATTACTTTTAAGGAAATAATGTGGTGGTAGTGGGTCCATCGAACCGAGAAACAGAAATGGCAAATTCTGCAAAAACCTGACGGATGAAGTATCATATGTTTGCAAGAGTGGCTTAGTTCGTAAAAGTCAGTCTGTTGTCGTTTTTGAACCGTTATAATGTAAAATGGTTTCTACTGCTGTTTCCCCAATAAGGGGAGTGTTCGTTCAGGCCCGCGCCCACAATAGGTGCAAGGTCGTGCTGCGCACGACGCTGCTGAGTCAAAGAGGCGTCGTTCAATCATTAAAACAAGCAGTTCGTCTCGCTGCCTGCCTGAACAGGAAAATTCTTGTCTTATTTGAACGCTTCTCCGGGAATCGACTCAGGTAAAACCTGGGAAGCTACTCATTTAGGATCTGTACCTAGGCAGTTTCGGCCACGAGTGTTTAAAATCAGTCTCCACAGGACTGGAGTCATCGCTGGCGATGTTTTTTTTTGGGGGGGGCAGGTTTGGGAGGGACTGTATGGTACTGTCTTGTCCGTTCTGTTGGTTGTGGTGGCGCTATATAGTCAGATATTCATGGTTGTCCAGGGCGAAACAGCCCCGTCGATGGAAATGGCGAATTCAGCTAGCCTTTAAACTGCTTGAAGTTTCCAGTGGGCACCTGGAGCCTCAAAACTGCATATTCATTTCCTTCTTTGGTTTTTCACTGGGGTCGCCTAAAGCCGAAATCTCATGACGTAGTGTTAGCAGGCCGGATTGGTGGCCCGGACGCGTATTTCCAAACCCTACCCCACTTTTCGAATTTTTGACGTCACAGAAATATCGACTAGTTTCACCTGGCAAGACGGCGTACCCCACTTTTGACTACTACGGCGCGCTTTCGAAAGAATTGTGGTGGCGACTAGTGTGTTTAGATGGTAATTGTGAGATTTTCGCAATTTAAATTATTAAGAGTGGAAATTTACGCAAAATCCTTAGTGAATGGTTATTGTTTATCGCCGTAGTATATCTGAGGAAAGAGAATAATTCACTGCTAATGTATACATTAACAGTATGAAAAATCTGGAAGGTGATACTCGGCAATAAATGTGATGCCTTCATCGCAAAGTTCAGCGACGCCAGTAAAACAAACGAGATCGTTCGAAAAACTTATCCACATCTGAAGTCACTATCAAAAATTGTATGTGTGCCAACACAGATATTTTAATAAAAAAAAAAAAAAAAAAAAAAAAAAAAAAAAAAAAAAACACTTGCATAAAACTTCAAATCAAGTAATAAGAAAGAATTGCAGTGCCTCTGTGTGCTTAAAAACTACGAAGCATTCTGCAGACTTTTATGCCAAAATCAAGGTTGACAAATATATTAATAAATTTTAATGTTTCTTTTAGTGTATATATTTCAAAAGCATTAAAATAACTTGGACAGTTGTTAATTGTTTAAAACAGCATTAAAGTTCATTTATAAAGATATACAAGGAACTTCATAATTATCAAAATATTTCATTGCTTTGGTGAAAAACTGAAATTTACTAAATTAACTAAACTAACTTTTATAACATTAGATTTGTTCGTAACTATAGTATTATGCTCTGTTTTAAAAAAGCTTAAATACTTTATTCATTTGTTATACATTAAAATATTTTCTGATTTATTTACTAAATGTGTAATCAATTATCAGGATTACTAAATGTGTTAGGAATTTCCATACATGCTTGTGCAGTGTGATTGCATGTTTGTGTAATGAACTTTGATTTTCATGAACGAAAACGAAATACAATCTCCGAATAAGTACTTTTTCGTTTTCCAGTTCCTGTGTTTAGCTGTAAAAGTAAATTCACTTCAAGTATGTGTCTGTGCACTTTTGACGATGTAAATACTGAAATGATTGTACAGTAAAAACTCAACTAAAAAAATATCCGGAAAGCTCTTGAAATTTTGGATAGTCGAGCATATAAAAAATGAAATACTGTAATAAGTGAATGGAAGAATAAAGTACTAGTCTGAACTCATAAAAACAGTTCATCTTATTTGTATTAACTTGACTATTTAATATTATGCACGATTTTGAAAAAAAAAATGTATGCTGCTCATCTTTGGAATTTGATAACGGGTGATTTTTACAATGGTTGTTATGTGGATTAAGACTGCAAGTTGAGACTTTAAATATGAACAATAGGAATCTGAAAATTTGAAGTCGTAATTTTATATCCAACAATCTCTGCCAAATAACTTCCATATTTTAAGCAATTAAAATATATATTTTTAACCACTTGTTATTAATTTTATAAAGTACATTCTATAATTTAAATTTTATTTACTTTCATCTATTTTAATGTTTGCCATTATAAATTTTATACTACTTTTTTAAGATTTCATAGTTGCTAATTAAACTTCCTTTACAATTTATTTAGTTATTTTATACATACATTTATATTTTATGTAAGAAAGGGATTTATGTGCAATAGATATACAGTGAAAATCATTTAACACAAAACTGAGGGGACTGAGATATTTTTTCGTGTTAAAGAATATTAATATATATATATATATATATATATATTCAACAAAATTAAGCTTATTAGAGTACATTTTATTTACATAGATATGTGTATATGCATGTATTTAATAAAAATCAATGAAACAAAAACATCCACAAGAACTTAATAGAATTAAATGCAAAATTTTTAAGTTTTTTGAAAAACAAAATATTTATTGAGTTTTGGGAAAATAATCTGATATTTTTTTTTTGCATTGTCTTTTTTTAGCATCAAATTGTTCAATGTCAAACATTTTGTTATTCATTTCACCATAAGAATGTGCGTCTGAATAACTGTCCATACTTTTTATGATGTTTCTCATTTCGGATGAGACCCACCAGCGGCCGAGCGGTAAAGGCGCTGAACACTGGTAGTTCGGTCCGAGGTTCGAATCCCGCGAATGGGCTGGCTGCATGGGTGTTTTCGTGGTTTTCCCCAGGTGTAACGTGTATACGAGCCAGTTTCCCTTAGAAAGTCCTCCACGAAGGCATCCCTCCTCTTAGGCAGATAGCCCTAGTGTGCTTTGCCATAATTAAATACACCATTTCGGATGAGGCAGGAACAGGAACTGCATTATTCATTTTATTTTCGTCATCAGAATCTGCACCAGTGATATTGTTTTAGCTTTGAACAAACTCCAAAATAACTTTGTCCGCCATAATTGGGGCTGTTCACACATTATCATAAATTACTGCAACGAATTCTTCCGATAGTACAGAATGACAGTTCATTAACTTTCTCAAACATTTTATTAAGTGTCAGCTCAGTTTCACTATCCTACTTCTCTATTTCTTTTGGTGCCAAAGAAACTGATACTTTTGAGAGTTGTGTGTAATGAAAATAATTTTCATTCATTCTTGGAGTTGCTGAATTCCATGCAGTGCAACATATGAGACAAACTCACTAACTTTTACTCGCACTGCCATACTTGTCACTGAATTCCAAAGCTAACTGATGAGAGATGGGATGTTTGTGTGGCGTTTGTAGAGGTGGAAGGCGAAAGTAGCGTAGATAAACAAAACTAGCTCATGTCGCAGGCTATTCCGAGGGTATTTCAAAGCCAAATTAGCCTCTTTTCTACGAAATATGTGAAACCACCTCTCTTTTATTTCACATCCCGCTTAAATCTCGCCTGCGATGCCAGTGTTTTATGTATTTTGTTCATTTCCAAAAAGGATATCTTTTCGTGTTAAGAGAAACAAACTGCATGAAAATACATAGTAGTTTGTCGGGACCGTTGCATTATTTCGTGTTAACCGATATTTCGCCTTAAGCGATTTCGCGTTAAACGTATTCTACCGTATACAGATGCGTTTGGACTATGTACACTGCTCAAAAAAAAAAAAAAAAAAAAAAAAAAAAAAAAAAAAAAAAAAATGGGACAGTCCTATATCTCCCGATCTACTGGGCCGATTGACAAAATTCAAATTGCGTTCTTCATGTCTCGAAAGCGCGACTTAGGATATATATTAGATTTATATATAGCACTATTCTAACATAGGTATTTTGACACAAAATCGGACTTTTTCTGAAATAACATACCAATTTTTTTACATATTTCGATTCTACGACCCAAATTACGCCTAAATATGTGTTCGGTGTCTGAAAGAGTATTGCTTGGCAGCATTATTTTACGCCAAGCAGAGTTTGGCTTTAGTGTAACCCTAAAGTTATTTCGTTTTTGCTTTATTAGTATGAATGATTTCTGACTTGATGTAAGAGCATATGGTTGCTCGCTCTTTAGCTAAGTTACATAGGTAACTATAAGCACATGCGTGTGCTAGTTAGTATTCAATAATGTTGTTTTTGTTAAAATAAAATTGTTATTGTTAATATTACAGTCCACTTACTGAAGTTAAGTATCATTAAATAAGTTCGAGCTATCTTCGGCAAGAACAATATGAAATTTTGTAAAATTTGGAGCGAAATTTACGGAGAAATTCACAAATTTATGTTGGCACTTTTTTGTCAGTTTGCGCCAAGAATACTTTACTTGGCGAACTTCTTAATATATGGCAACCTAGTTTCCTTTCCTGTGAGAGGAAAAAAAGTCACCATCGTTCCTTTTTTCCAAATAATATTCTTTATATTATATTTTTAATTATAACTTATCATTTTGAGTAATTTTTTCTTTTTCGAATTTCATTTTAATTGTTTAAATTGCACGTTTTTTTTTTTTTTTTTTTTTTTTTTTTTTTTTCGAATAACTGTTTTAAAAATTTCTATTTACCTATTGGAACTGCGTAAATAAAGGTGCAGCGTTTATTTATTTTTTTTAATAGTTTTCTTTATATATATTTTTCGTCATAGTTATTATTTTAGGTCATTTTTAAATTTTTATACTTTTATTTTAATTGTTTGTGTTGCATTGTCTCTTCAGATAATTGTTTTAAAATTTTCTATTTATTCCTTCGAACTGAGCATTTTAAATATATTTATTAATATCAATTTTCCAGAATTTGATTTTATTTATTTGAACTGCGTTTCTTTCGGAAGAATACTTCGTAACCCAGACTACGATGCGTTTGAAAACTGCATACTATATTAAAAGAGAAAATACAGTAAAGCACAGTTTTACACGCCTTTCAATGTTCCGTTCAGAAAAAATATATATAAATAAGAGAGATGTATAACCGATATTTTAACTTAGGATGACTTGCATACACTGCTTTAAACAGTTTTATCATTGTGCCCATTGCTTTACACAATTTTTAAATAATATAATTAAAATGATTTCAAATTTGGTTTCTTAAAATGTTATTCATATTTTAGTCAAATATTTTATTTTTGAAATCGCAAGAATCAAATATCATAAGATTGAAAAGTTTTAAATTTAAAAAAATACGAATACTAAATTTTACGAAAAAATTTATTTTTCTTCTCTTTTTCTTTAAGCATTCTGAAAGTATATTGAAAAGTATCCAACTTTTCGAAACATTTTGGTATTTCTGACAATCATTTTAAATAAAGTTATCGCCTTCCATTTCATAAAGGCCCACAAACGGCCGAGCCGTAAAGTTGCTGAACACTGGTAGTTCACTCCGGGGTTCGAACCCCGGTAAACGGGCTGGTTGCATGAGCGTTTTCGTGGATTTTCTCATGTGTACCGCGTATGACAGCTGGTTTCCCTTAGAAAGTTCTTCACGAAGTATTTCGTCAGAGCCTTTATCAGTCTTTAGAGGCTAAACATTTTGAAGGTATGAGATGAAAGGAAAGACTGGTTTCATCAAAAGGTTTTGGTTTATTTTATTATGACAAAGCATACTACGGCTATCTGCCTAAGGGGAAGGATGCCTTCCTGGAGGACTTTCTAAGGGAAACTGGCTCGCATACACATTACACATGGGGAAAACCACGAAAACGCCCATGCAGCCAGCCCGTTCGCGGGATTCGAACCTCGGACCGAACTACCAGTGTTCAGCGCTGTTACCGCTCGGCCGCTGTTTCATCAGGAAGGGAAAAAAAACATCTTTAAGTGACATCCACATACATCACTGGATAATCTCCTGAATCTTCAAATAATTCGACTGAGGAAATCATGGGATTCACCATTTATGATACGATATGATGTTCTATAACGTAATTTACACAACCATATAGTTTAAAACCAGTCGCTCTTCACTTTAATCTGTTAAATTTAATTATTAATCTGTTAAACTTAAATTTAATTTTGTCTTTTCTGTTAGCACAAGCTCAATTGATGGTATTTGCTGGTGTACACGTCCAAGTGTTTTCTCTTTGAACACCTAAATTCTTTGAAGTATCCTGAAAGTATATTTGAAAGCGTCCAACTTTTTGAACATCTTGGTACGTCTGACAGCCAAATTTCCCTGAAAATTTTTGCTTACTTTTCTCCCTAATTTTCTTCTTTCCTTCTACAGTTATTTTCAATGCTCACACAAGAAAATTAAGATTTTTCGACTGCTAGACTTCCATACATTTTGCATTCTTGTCAATTTTTTAAAATATCAATTACATGAATTGCGTTTCAGCTAAAGACAGCTTTTCAATTTCTAGTCATTTTAGTTATAAATAAAGTTTAAAGCGAAGTCCAAAGGATAAATATTTTAATTAAAAGATTTTTGCTAAATGACAAAGAAATAAAACAGTCCAGCAGGGTTTATTCTGTACCACAGAGTAACCCGATTCTTATATCGGCTGAAACAATCTAAATCATATTAAAGATCATGTTTTTTTATACAATCTATAACGCGAGAGAAAAATTAGCTTCTTAAAACATGCTTTCTAAGAGAATTAATATAAAAATTTATATATATATATATATATATATTTTAAAGTTGGGACTTGAACCAAACTGTCAGACTTTTAAAGCTTATTTTACATGGTAGTTATTATTAAAGTTCCACTTTGAAATGGTCATAAAAGGCAAACTACCGGACCAAATGTTATCAAACTTGGGAATCGTGTAAAGGAGGTTATGGGAATTTATTTTCGGCAGAAAAAAAAAGAGTTCAAAAACTCACCATCAGGGGAAAAATGGCGCTGTATACAATATTGTTAAATGAAATAAGACACGAAAACATCTGTTTAAAATGTGTTTAATATTTTCCGAAACGTGTTACAAAGCATGCTCAATGTAGCGTCCAGCATTTTCCGAAAGCAAGTTAAATCATGTTACTGCATTCTCAATAGCAGCTCTAAGCATATCAGGTTTTGTTTTGGTTTGGTTTATTAGATTACGGCAAAGCACTCGAGGGCTATCTGCCTTAAGGGAGGGATGCCTTCGTGGAGGACTTTTTAAGGGAACTGGCTCGTATACACGTTACACATAGCATATCAGGAGGAATGTTATCAGTGTATCACATTTTTCATTTCTGCCAAATTGTTTAGATTATCACCATAAACAGTGCTTTTGAGATAACCTCATAGACAAAAGTCACAGAGGTCTGATGGGAAGAGGGGAAGTGTTGGCCTATAAGACGTTCATTCGTGAAATGTTGCCTAAGTAACTATGCGACACTCTGTGGTGGTGCCCAGTCCTGCATAAAAATCGTAGTATCTAAAATGCCACGTTACTGCAGTTCATGTATCACGAAACATTTTAATATTGGCTCTAAGTGAGTTGCAATCGCAGTGGTCCAGCTGTCGACTGCTCTTCAGAAAAAAATGGTTCAGTTATAAAACTAGCTGTCATTCAACAGTAAACGGTGTGAAATGACTATTATGCAATCGAATGCAGTAGGAGAATGCAATGGAACTAGATAGATAACATGAGAGATTTCTTTGGCCCAAATCGATTAAAAGCGTCTTGAATCAGTATCTTCATGTTTTAGTTCCGAATTCAGGCTTAAAAAATTACAAATTAGGAGAATGCAATGGAACTAGATAGATAACATGAGAGATTTCTTTGGCCCAAATCGATTAAAAGCGTCTTGAATCAGTATCTTCATGTTTTAGTTCCGAATTCAGGCTTAAAAAATTACAAATTAGCGATCTGTAAGAAAACGATTTCCAGATTCTACGCACTTGTGAGAGTGATTTGCGATCTCACATTTTCTAATCGCTAATTCGTGGTTTTCACGGACGAAATTCTCACTTACAGGGATGGACTTACAGGACATTTATCGAATTTAACGTCTTTAAATGGTAATTTGCCTACTTCAAAGTTTCTCAAGGGTATACAACATATTAAACCCGTTTAACAAAAGGTTAAGTTAGATTCCGACCCATATTTCGTTTAACAATATTGTATACAGCGCCATTTCCCCCCCTGGTGGTGAGGTTTCGAACTTTCTTTTTTTCGCGGAAAATAAATTCCCATGACCTCCTTTACACGATTTCCAAGTTTGATAACATTTGATCCAGTAGTTTTCCTTTTATGACCGTTTCAATGTGGAACTTTAATTATAACCACTCTGTATATTATTAAATTTTAATTTGAAGCTATGCGTTATATGTATACCATGCGTAAAATTTTCGCTTTTATGGAAAAATAAAAAATCGAAGCAAATATACTTAGTATAATGGACCAAAACTAAAAACATTTCCCCTGCCTCCGAAAATAAAATATTGAAATTTCGAACTTGAATTTACTGGGTTATCGAAATATTTCATTTGACTTATATTCTAAGTCCTAGTTCCGACAACAATTCCGTCAAAAATTCCGAATTACTTAAGCTAAAGTAAAAGATTTAGTATATATTCACTGTATGTTAATAAAGTAATCAGAGTGTAATAAAAATAGATTATAGAATTTACGCTGATGTAACTTTTTGTCTGACTGTAATGGAAGAGAAGGTTTCTAGAGATCTGTTTTTGACATGCCTCTAGAAGTAGATGTCATATTAATTTTGTCTCTTCAATGTCAAAAAACTTTCCTTTGAGAGGCAACGTTAGTTTTTGAGAAAGAAAAAAAATCACAAGAAGACAAATTTGAAGAACATGCAGGACGATTGAGTACACATACTTATTTTCGGAACACAAGCGGTTCTCCGACTGGTTATTGAATAATGAAAATTTCTGGCTGAATAACGTAAGATTAAAAGTCATCTGCTTCATTCACATCCATTTACAAGTCAACTACTCAAGCAGTTGCAGAATCGTTTTGATCATGAGCTTGTAAGACAAACCTAATATCACTGGATTTAAACACTTCTTTAATCTTCCGAGAACGTTCCTTCTTTAGCTCATATTCCAAGAATATTAAGTGAATACAATTATTGCCAAAGAAATTGAATATTCATTTGCACTACGGCTTGGTAGTTTACTAACGAGTTAACAAAACTTAAATTCTGCTTTTTATATCTAAGAATACAACAATATTTTAAATATTTACAAATAAAATATTAAATTGGAGATTTAATTGGAGCCTCATCAGTTGCCTAGCATTTGAAAAAGAAAAGATTGTTAAATACTAATTGTTTGCTGCTCAGTCTAACCCAGGCTGCATGGTTGGTTTTCGTAGTTTTTTAGGTCCTCTTTACAAAGATTCTCTATGAAATCATCTTAATCAAATAGCTCCCATATTCTTTCTATGTTCAAATAACCAACTAACCTAGTTTAAGCGCGATTTCCAAGTGAAGTTACTAGTAAAATCCGAATACTCATTAAAAATCATGTAGCTAGCCAATCGGAAGTAACATGAAAGATACGGCGCCAATAATTGAAATGTTGTTACGGTACGCTGTTTCTTAACTTAGATGGTCATTCCTTAATTAAATAGCCCACCAACGGCCGAGCGGTAAAGACGCTGAACACTGGTAGTTCAGTCCGAGGTTCGAATCCCGAGAACGGGCTGGTCGCATGGGCGGTTTCGTGGTTTTCCCCATGTGTAACGTGTATACGAGCCAGTTTCCCTTAGAAAGTCTTCCACGAAGGCATCCCTCCCTTTAGGCAGATAGCCCTCGTGTGCTTTGCCATAATTAAATAATCCAATCCAATCCTTAATTAAATGTAATTGATTTGTAAATTCTACTAGAACTGACGGTAAGAATTGAAGTGGAAATAAGTAATATGGTGTGCAATCTTGATTAATGTAAAATTAAAAATATTTGCATGGAAAAATGTTTGCATTCAGACAGAAAGTTTTTTGAAATATTTGCAATTACTTTATAAGAAGGATTTATTAATAACCGTAATAATTACTTATTATATTACTGATGATTAGGATTCAGTTCTTGACAATTACATTCTAAATTAGAACTTTAAGGATATAATGAAAATACGCTACGCTCAAAAATACATTTTAGGAAAAAAATGAGTTGATTTTTTTATGTTTTAAAACTTCTTAAATTCATTTAGTAAACATCGTATCCTCGTTGTTTATTGAATCCAGAATGTTGGTGTCGTTTATATAATTATTCTTACTTGTCCACAGAATCTGCTGACTTATCCAGCCATTAAGTAGCTGCAGATCATTTCTACATAACCACTGAACTTCCATTAATTCAGTCTCTAGAGGGTTGTATGTTTATATCATAATTTGACTTTTATTAAAAATGATTATTCTAAATATTATGTTTCTATAAAAATATATTGTGCTTTAAAAATATGGATAATAGTATCAGCCGCTCTTTCAGCCACTTCAAAAGCAACAGTTTGTTTAGAAATAAATTATGCAGTTAATGTCATAAAATTCAAATAAATATCAAACGAAAATTCTCAGTTTTAGACAATTCGATTTAAACGAAGTAAAGTAACAGACGATAAAACGCCGAAGGTAAAAATTTTTTCTTACAAAAACTTACTCTTAAAGTTTTTAAAAAAAGAAAAGATACGAGAGAAATAAAAAAAAAAAAATAGTTAAAAATTTGAATAATATCATCTATAATTTAAAAAATAGCCTTTCATATAGTATTAATAAATATTTATTACGCATCATTGAGGGAAAAAATGTCATATAATTAATTCTCCGTAAAATTTTACCTGAAGCTTAAGGTTAAAAATAGCTGTGGCAATTCAGTGTAACAAAAATCCATAAACCACATTTGGCGTTATTATCGCTCAGAAAAAAGGTGCCAAATTTCAAAACGCGAAATTATGTAAATTCGTGTATATCTTAGAAACTTTTGAATAAAAAAGTCTAATTTTTTGCAGATATGCTTAAAAATACACCTACTTTAAGATGATGGTAAAAATTTTATAGGTTATAATTCAAAATTTTTTTCGAAAAATCTATAGAAATTATTTAAAAATAGAAATTTAAAAAATAAAACGCAAAAAATGGGTAAATTTTATTTGGAATGAACCAAAATTTCGAAATGTGAGAGAAAAAATCAAAAAAGTTTAATAAAAAAAGAGATATTAATAAATATTTGCCAAATTCAATTAACATTGAGAAGCTAAAATTTTGAGAGCTAATATTTTAAAAACTACTCGTACGATTTTTACAAAACTTGGTATTCTGGCATAATTTGAGTCGTAGAATCGAAATATGGAAAAAAATTGGTATGTTATTTCAGAAAAAGTCCGATTTTGTGTCAAAATACCTATGTTAGAATAGGGTTATATATAAATCTAATATATATCCTAAGTCGCGCTTTCGAGACATGAAAAACGTAGTTTGAATTTTGTCAATCGGCCCAGTAGAACTGGAGATATAGCACTGTCCCATTTTTTTTTTTGAGCAGTGTACATACAAATAATTTTTTTTTAAAGGAAAATTCATAATCCTTCCAAAAATTTTCGTGCATTATGCTGTTAAAAATTTATCAGTAAATATATAAAGAAAGAAATTTAGAACCAATTTTTCAAAAAGAATAAAAATTCAAATTCAAATTCATAAAATCCTGTAAATGTGGAATATCAAATATTCTTTTTAGACTAGTAAAATCTTTTTAAATTGTAAGATAATTTTAATGATTTTACCCCCCCCCCCCCATTTTTCTTTGCTATTGCTGTTTGATAAGAGGTTCTAGTAAAATTTTGAGTTAAGATTATTTTGAACTTTCAAAGATTTTACACTGCAGGATTTTAATTTTTTCTACATTTTTAAGGGCATGTTTCCATTTTTTTTAAAGATTCTTTTTAGATTAGAAAAATATTTTTAATGATTTTCCTTCGCTTTGAGGAGGACTAGAATTTTCGGGTGAACTATTAAGATAAAAAAATATATTTAAATGGTTCATCAACTGATTCTGGATACAGAAAAGCAAGGATTTTGTTTTAGAAGGGGAAATGTAATTAAATTTGACATACCTCGTCTTGACGATATTATTTTGAAGTTGGTTGGATTCCTCGCCTTTCTTGTTCTTTTATACTATTTTTTGGTTTTCTTGTGATGGTGTTTTTTAACACATTGACTGCCGTGGGGGTCACCGGTGACCAGCACTCGACTTGGCTACAGCGCCGTGGGTGATACCGGATATAATTATAGAATAAATATCGATACTGATAAATTTTTAAATAGTACCATTGTTACTATAATGATTTGAAGAATCATAAATTGTAAAAATTTAAATTATAAATCGCAAAACTGGTCTACAGATGTTTGGGGGTCTCCGGTGACCCCTAGCATGAAAAATGCATTAAGCACGATTATATATAACATAATGTTCTGCAGATAAAATTTCAACATAATATACATATATACATAATATACATGTACACAGTCCAGTCACATTAATGTGACCATCTGTCAAAAGCCAGAATAACAACCTGTCGCAGAGCGGACTGCTGCGAGACGTGCAGGAAGAGAGTCACATTGGTCCCTGAAGGTGTTCTCTGGGATGTTGAGCCATGCCGACTCTAATGCCGTGGCCAGCTGCGCTAGATTACGCGGTTGAGGATCCATGGCGCGAACAACTCGATCGAGATGGTCCCACAGATGCTCGATTGGGTTTAAGTCAGGTGAGTTTGCTGGCCAGGGGAGGACGGTAAACTCATCCTGGTGCTCTTCGAACCACGCACGTACACTGGCAGCTGTATGGCACCTCGCATTGTCCTGCTGGAAGATGCCATCATCCTGAGGGAAAACAATGCGCATGTAGGGGTGAACATGGTCCGCAAGGACAGATGCGTACTTGTATTGATCCATTGTGCCTTCCACAATGATCAGTGAACCTAGAGAATGCCAGGAAAACATTCCCCAGACCATAATGCTCCCGCCTCCAGCTTGGACCGTTCCGGCAATGGTTGCAGGGTGGTTCCTTTCAGAGGTTTCACGCCTTATACGCCAACGTCCATCTGTCCGATGGAGCATAAAACGCGATTCATCCGAAAACGCAACCTGTCGCCACTCAGTGGACGTCCAGCTGCTGTACTGGCGTGCAAATTCTAGCCTTCGCCGTCGATGAACAGCAGTCAGCATAGGTGCACGAACCAGGCGTCTGCTTCGGAGGCCCAGACGCAGCAATGTTCGCTGAATAGTACTTTGGGAGACACTTTTGGTAGCCCCTTGGTTCATTTTGGTGGTCAGTTGCTCAACGGTAGCCCGTCTATCTGCCCGAACGCATCTCCGCAACCGTCGTTCGCCTCTGTCATCTATGGCCCGTGGTGCACCACATTTGCCACGTCGCTGATTTTGGACAGTCCCATTTTGCCATGCACGGTACACTTTTACCACGGCGGCACGCGAACAGTTCACAAACTCAGCCGTTTCGGAAATGCTTCCACCCTTGGCCCGAAAGCCAATGATCATGCCCTTTTGGAAGTCGGATAAATCGCTTCGTTTCTGCATTACGCCAACGATTGAAATGTTTTCCGAAGCCCTTACACACCCTTTATATACGCTCAACTGCACTGTGCTGCCACCTGCCTTCTGTGATTGGTTATTTAACTCTGACATGGAAAGTACGTGGTGGTCACATTAATGTGACTGGACTGTGTATATCGCATAATAAAAATTTCAAGTTGGCGTCATGGGCAAATCACGTAAAATGCGCGCGGCAGTCAATGTGTTAATTTTTACATTTTAAAGTATTCTTATTCTATATTTATAGGATTTTATGAAAATCACTTGAACTTCAATTTTTTTTTGTCTTTGTGAAAAGTTGATTCTAAATTTCTTTATATATAAATATATATATAAGAACTCCTACACTCCTAGAAAAAAGTAATTTATATACAGTACAATGTCTTTAATTCGGACTCGTCGGGACTTCGGCGATTTCGGATTATAGATCATCAATTTAAATCTGGTAAGATGGCATGCAGAAATTATAAAATAAAAAATATGAAACACTAATTTACGAAATAAAGAGCAATTATGATCTAAAGGTTATGAAAATTTACAAAAAAGAAAAAAAAAAAAAAAAAAAAAAAAGCTTAATATTTTTTGTTTACTTTATTAAACATTTCTTTCAATGTATGTTGTTTAAGTTGCTTCGTTTTATGTGCTAATACTTTCTCTTTAATTCTATAAACAGACATAATTTCTTGTTCATTTACAAAGTTCCGCTGTTCAAGTCCTATAATTGCTGTGCCGAGAATACCGACTAACTTGTCAATCGAAATTTTTTCGTTTTCACTAACCTCTCTGTCACTTTCTTCATGCCTTTGTCCATTTTTTGCAGGAATTCCACTTTTGTTTGATGGACATCGAAACATGCTTTCGCTGTGTAGATCCCTCCAGAATCGGAAAGTCTTTTTGACATAATCGAAAGTTCAAGCTTACTTTTTATAAAATTGCTCTAACAGCCTGCAAAAAATAATATGCCTGATATAATTAGAAGATTAAGGAACAACGCAATCTGCAACATTAACTGAAATAGATAATGAGATAATTTTAGCCTAGCTTATACCTTCCGTTATACATTAAACGCGCATGCGTAAATGCTACGCATGTGCAGAAAGTTTGTAGCTTTGAGATCTGGATTATAGATCATTCCGGATTACAGACGTCCGGATTAAAGACTTTGTACTGTATTTATTTATCCCACATTCTCATTTTGAAACATTTTAGTACATGCTTTTCCTCAATATTTTAAAAGTTTATTTTTTGTTGAACTGAAATATGTAATATGGAAAAATTCTATCAAAAAACATAATTCAACTCAGAATTGAAACAGGAGATAAATAGAGATAATAATAATGTGGGGTATTTGATCCTCTTCCCCTAATAGTCATTTGAAACATTTTAGCGTGTTTTTCCATTCAGCTGAAACAGTAAAAATATAAAAAAATTCCCACAAAAACGTAATTCGGCTGAGAAACAAAACAGGCAAAAAAAATGGGTTGGCGTCAAGAAACTGATTGGTCTAAAACAGGGCTTCTTAAACTTTTTTTCTGTCGTGACTCTTTTTTATCATAGATTTTTTTTCACGACCCCAAAATATTTTAGAAAATTTTGTGGGACTCCATAAGCATTGCGAAAATCCGACACGCACGTGAGTGAAACTGTCAATTTTTTCACTTGTACTGTAAGATAATATTGCAGTTTTAGGTCATTATCTTTAATTTCTCATTTTAAGACATAAAACAATGTGAAAATTTTAATTAAGTAACAGATGAAATGCAAAGCAAGTAAAATGAACATTTATATTATAAAAAGAATGCGTTGAAACATTTTTGTTTTTCTCTTTGTCTGTATTGTCTTATCTTCATCTATTTTCATATACAATTGTGTAAAAATATTGGGTAATTGTAAAATTATTATATTAAGTTTAAGAAATACCAAAACTAATAAAATTTTTTTGCGACTCCCTGCTGTAGATGAGGGTTGCGATCTACAGTTTAAGAAAGTCGTCTGAAATAACGTTCCAATATTTGATTTTCCTACAACTTTGGATAACTGATGCCACAGCCAGTGCGGTTATGGCAGGTGTGCAAAATTTTGGAATTTACAGAAATATCAAGTAACAAAATTTTTGGAATTTAGGAGTGGAAAAGTTTTTAGAATTTAAGACCCACAGAGATCGCATAGCGCAACAAAATGTACCTGCTGCAGCTAGGACTCCAGTGCATGGTTATATTCTTGTAAGGAGTGTATGCCTGAATGCAGAGATGCATTTTGAGTCATCATCGCTAGGTCACTAGCCTACACAGCACTGTGCGATACATCATTCATGTAAATAAGGAATAAAATTGATTGCACTTTAGTTAAATAACCTAACTTATTCCTTGTAAGTATTATGCGAGAGTACTGTAATTTTTGAATAAGAATAAAACGCTTTCTGTTCATCTGAAATGGGATAGATTTTCTAGCAGTTATTCCAGCAGAAATTTGAAGGAACGGATCATTCTGTATTCAGTTAGATAATCAAAATACACAAGCTATGAACATAACATATTAAACCGTAATTCACTTTTCACATTGGACAGCCAAAGTTTATCAATTTTCAGATAAGTCGTACTTTCTCGTAATTTTGAAAATACTCCATTGCATGCTGTTCTGTTGAAGACAAACCCGAAATCAATTTTTTTTTTTTTTTTTTTCAAAATGCAATTGATAACTTGTATTGTTTTTTTACAAAATTTAAACCTGGGAGTCATGAACAAATTTGTGGGGGTCACCAAATTCAAAGATATTTATTTGACAATAAAAGGCATAAGGAATTTGAAGAGAATTTTGGATGTTTTTTAACATATCCATATTTTAATTTTGATTTTATTGCTTTCCACTTGATTTGTGTGTTATGCTTGATTTCCAAACAGCTCGAATCGAATTTCAAAGCAATTGCATACGCGTTGCTAAGACGTAGTTTTTTCGACTATGTTAGTAGTGTCTTGCATGTAATTGTAATACGCATCATTTATAAACTATGTTTCCTAATCCTAATCAAATTTGTTGTCAAGTAAGCACATAACATTTCCTAAGTATTGGAAAATTCAGTAGTGTCTCAAAGGATAATAAAAACAATTTTGTTTTAGCTGCAATTTTGTTCATGATGGTTAAATGGCCCAAAATAGATACCCAATGTTCACAAGAGAAACGGGATGGATGGACCAACATCAAATAAACTTAGAGAAAAACTATTAATGAAAATGCAAACAATAATGAATCCACCGGCTCTCTTTCTACTTCTAAAAAAAATGAGTAAATATCAAGAAGAGTTTATTCTATATTGTTTTACATGTTGCATTATTAATGGAAAATGAATATCCATTGTGTGTTAAATGCAGTGAAAACTTGGCACATGGAAAGTATAAAATCTGCGAAATTAAAAACACACTTAGAAACGGTACTTTTCCGTTTTGCCGGTGCAAACGATAAAGTTGCCAACAATGGTACAACTGATGCCAAACCGAATACCTTCGCTGGCAACCTTTTACGCCTCATTTTCAAAACAAGTCGCAGCCATTTCTTATCGGATTGACTGTACTGGCATACAATTACATAGAATTTATACAAGATAGTTAAATTTTATGCTCTAAGACCATTCGCGGTAATTAAGTCAGTTAGAATGCAATCACACCGCTCATCTGAAGGTGAAAAATAGAAAAGGCAAAATCACAGGTCAAATTCATCAATTCTAATGAGAATGGACTAGCGAAGTAAAGCACTGGTTTTACATAATTTCTGAATAAACTATTCGTACGAATTAAAATAATTCTTGCATTTAAACTTGTATTCTAAATTAAGATTTAACTTGTCATTAATGTAGATAATTACCGAGAGAATTAGATTTTTGTAGCGTAGTTTACGGGAGATGAGATCACGTGATACGAACCGACAAATCAGGATGTTGAGACATGAAAACATAGTAAATTCTTAATGTCTTTTTACAAATTTATTGTCTTTATTTATTGGCTTTTTTTCAAAATTTTAAAAGGTATTAAATGTTTATGCTTTCAAAATAAAAAATTCTTAGAACTAACGTTTGTTAAAAATTTTTATGTGTATATTGTACGTTGTCGACAACAAAGTCTGCTTGGCGAGATTTGCGCCTGTGAAACGGAAAGTACCTCAGAAACTAAACATAAAGATTAAGTAAATAAATGTGAAGAATTTTTTTAAGGAATGAGCTAAGAGCATGAAAAATTAAAATGTATTTTTGAAAAAATATACAACAGTTCTTGAGAAGGATTTACAGGCTTAAAAGTTTCATATTTAATTGCAAAAAAACTAAAACCTCATACCATTGGAGAATCGCTCATTCTTTCTTCAGCAATTAAAATGACATCATTTATGCATGCAGAAAAATATAGTAATGATTTATAAACAATAGCATTAAAAAAAGATACTGTTTCTCACCAAATTTCTGTAATATCAGACACTACAGAATACAAAATCCAGTCTTTACTATAAAACTTGATGAAACTACCGACATTATAAAAATGTCTGAATTCATCGTTTATCTGAGATACATTTTTGAAGACGACGCAGTAGAATATTTTTTATGTTGTAATATTTGGAAAGGAAAAGCAACTGGAGAGAAAATATTTGAAATTATTAAGACATTTTGAAACGAATAATCTTACCTAGACACACTGAGTCGCAGTTTGTACTAATGATGTTGCAGCATTAACAGGTAATTATAAAGGACTAAGAGGGTTAATAATGAAAATTGCTCCCCATATAATATTCCATCACTGTATGACACATAGAAAAGCTCTTGTTGCAAATTGATGAAGAATTGCACAAGATATTGCAGGGTTATTACTGCAATTAATTACATTAAAAGGCAAGATCCTAAACAGCTGTCTCTTTTTAATACAATGTAATTAGATAAGTTCTATATATGAGACATTATTACCAAAGTCAGTTGGCTTTCACACAGAAAAATAGCAAGACATATTTTCAATTTGAGAAATACAGTTTACATATTTTCGGAAGAAAAGAAACATACATCAACAAGTTCATTCATTAATAATGATTAACTAGGAAAACTCAGTTACATAGTAGATATTTTCTAAAAACCTAAGCATTTTAATACTGAGCACCAATATTGAAGCTTTTAAAACTAAGCTAATACTTTGGCAAGGAGAATTGAACAAAAACAACAGAAACATGGTTTTCAGAATTTACTAAAGATAATAATACAGATTTCTTGATTAAAACAACATATGATAAAACTGACAGAAAATTTTTTGAAAAATTTCCAAATAAGGAATTAGGTTGGATCTGTGACCCATTTTGCCTTTGGTATTTTCAATTCCAATGTATCTCTAAATGAAAATGAACAATTAATTGATATTGTAAGTGACGGAATACTGTGTGTTCAAGTTAAGTCTGTAACTTGCCAAAAATTTTAGTTATCTATTGGAAACAAATATGCCGATTTAAAAGGAATGAAAGTAAATTATTACGTTTCTTACATAAAATTGTACAGCAAACCTTTAGCTTATATTTAAAACTCCTAAAATGCTTATGTTACATTTTTCTGTTATATAAGCATTGAAAGTGGATTTCTCACTGAAATAGAAATAATTTTGCTATTAAATTAACACGGGGAACTTTTTTATTGAAATATTTTTTCTCTGTGACATTAGTTGCATCTACTACAAACTAAAGATTAAAGAACTGTTTTTAAAACATTTCGAATTCATTGTCATATTGATCTATGAAGCACTAGATTAGTGAGTTTTTATTACATTATTGACAAATATAGTTTTTAAACAATCAAAAATTTTCAGCGGAGATAATTATTTGTCAAATATGAATGTGTTTTCAAAGCGGAAATAAATAATAAGTGATAAAAAGAAAATTAAGTTAGAACATTCACATTTCTAACAAAAGTAATTTAATCTTTATAATACAATATATTTTACAATGATAACGCAAAATACAATGTGAAAGGTTATACGAAGATTATGATAGTACCTAGAGTATTCAGCATTTCGTATAATCCTATAACCAGATAATAATAATATTAAAATAAATTTTATCTGAATGAAGTTTTCTTATTACATAAACAGTCAAATTATGCAATTACATAAATGAATGCACTTTCAGACAATACACTTAATACTGTTTACAAGTGCAAGCCAAAGTTCTGTTTATGTTACTTCTCGCCCTTCAGCGCATGCTCAAGAATTACCATCCAGGCGAAACTAGTCGATTTGTCCATGACGTCGAAAATTCGAAAAGTGGGGTAGGGTTTGGAAATACGCGGCCCGGTCTGTCTGTCAGTGTTAAGTGACTTTCTGCTGTCCGGGGTTGAGGCCCTTGTTTATGGCAGATGTTTTTACCATCCCTTCAGAACAGGGATGTGGAATGTGAGTTCCTGAATATTCCTGTCGACTCAGCTTAATCTTAGCTCGTCGGCTCGACCGATAGGTTTGAGGACTCTTGGATCGCCTCTATATATCTCTGGGTATTTAACTGTGTTAAGGCAGCCTCAACCTTGCCAGGTCTGAGTGCCCCTTCCTCCTAGCACACTGTCTTTTTTGACCGAAAGTTATAACCAGGACAGGAGTTCGTCTTTGGTGTTCTCTTCTGTCTTATTTGAAAGTGGAAATACTTGATGCCGATGCGTATGTAAGGGTAGACGCATTCGACAAATTGCTTAATCCTTATTTTGTGTCTACTGCTGCAATAGCAGTATGTGCAACATTTATCTTTTCTGTGATTAATTGTTGTTATTGTTTTTCTACATAAAAAAAACGTAAGTGCAGTTACATATTATGTTAAACTTAGTTTAACTTTTTAATTTGGAAAAGCAACAATTTGAACATAATTACTCTCATGAGCATAATTACCCTCAGCATAATTACTATTTACATCTCATGTTTTAACCATTGTCGTACTCTTGGCCGCATAAATTACTAATATCTAAACCATTTTCCTCTAAGGTTTCTAATAAGAATGTAGTTCGTCCTCCACCGGTCGTATTTGTTGTAATACAAAATACTAAAAACCTTTCTTCTATACGCATTTCTGTATTTTCTAAATTAAGATATCTCACATAAATTTATATCTGCTCTTGATGACTAGCATTAGGAGTACAATCAAGTAAAATACAATGGTTATCATAAAGTAAGGAAAAATCACAAAAATAGCGATAACTCCCTGAAAACTAAGCTAATCCGTGTAAAATTTGAATATGTTGCCAAGTAAGAGTAGCTGAGTAAAACTGCGATATGCAAATTAGTGGCGCGGCTTTCGGAATACTTGATCTGCGAGGAGCATAAAAGTCCATGTTTGAGAGCAAGCCCACATATTTCACTGTGACAGTGACATCAGAAATTTGAAATAGCCAATTTGTAACAATGACCTCCAGGCATCATTTGCCTGCAGAACTGCGATGGAGAGCCATTGATAGACTAGAGGCAGGACAAAGTCAAACAGAAGTGGCCAGATGGCTAAATGTGAGTCCTTATGTGGTTCATACACTTTGGAGGCAATTTCAAACCACAGATTCGACATCTAGGAGGTTCAGCCAAGGACGGCCAACTGCTACGACGAGCGCCGATGACCGATATTTGACCTTATGTACACGCAGGAATAGAATCGCTACTCCGATTCTTCTTAGATCCTCCCTTGCTGCAGCCACCGGAAGGTTCGTGTCAACGTCAAATGTGAGTAGAAGGGTTCACGAAGGTGGTCTGTATGCGAGGCGACCAGCCCTTTGTGTGCCGCTCACGTTACGCCATAGGAGGGACCGTTTTCAGTGGGCACGACAACATGTCCACTGGACGCCTGAGCAATGGAGGGCGGTTCTCTTTACGGATGAGTCCAGGTTTAGTCTAGAAAGCGATAGTAGGCGTTATTTGATATGGAGAGAACCCTAGAATTCGTTATCATCCGTCAAACATCCGTGAAAGAGATGCATACGGAAGGGGCAGTGTCTGTATTTGGGGTGCCATCTCTTTGGGTGGACGCACAGACCTCCATGTCTTTCCAAGGGGAACCGTGAATGCTCAGATTTATAAAGATGACATTCTTGATGTTTATGTGCGCCCATATGCCGGGGCAATAGGTGAGGCTTTCCTGTTACAGGACAACGCAAGACCACACAGGGCTCGCATCGTAGATGATTATCTTCAACAGGAAACAATTATGCGCGAGTGGCCAGCTCGATCCCCAGACTTGAATCCTATCGAGCATGTTTGGGATGCTTTAGGGAGATGTCTAGCTTCTTTCAATCCGCCCCCTCAGACCCTTGTCGCGCTTGCAACTGCTTTGCAAGAGCAATGGCTCTCGCTTCCTATGGAACTGATAGACCGCGTAATTCAAAGCATCACACATCGCTGTATGTGCTGATCATATTCCATATTGAAGGTACTTTTTCTACAGTAAACTGACACCTTCGATTTGTTCATTTTATACATGTGCTAATTTCTATACTACCATATTTGTCTGATAATTTCTTTTTATGTTATTTGATACCTTGTGTTTATGTGTTGTATAGTGTGGGTAAGTTTCATTAAATTCTACATGTAACTTTTTGAGTAATCGTGATTTTTCCTTAATTTATGATAACCAGTGTAGAAAAATTCTTTGCCTGTTTAATTTTATTTAAAATAATTTGCTTTACATTATATTTATTTATATTTAAAATAATTTGCTTTTATATTATCCTCTAATAAGCTTATTGTTTTATTTTGAATTTTATTTCCAAAGTAATGAAGCATATTTTTTTTGTTTGAATTTTATTAATATATACAGACATTGATAGTGTCAAATTTTGTGGTCATTTCTATACACTTTAGAAAATTATTATATCTTTCGAATAATTTGTTAATGGAACCACGGAAGGCTTAAGTTTTATTTCGCCAAAACCTGAATGGCATAGATAATTCTTTCAATAACATCGCATCAATGCTTAGTCTCTTTTTTAATTAAATTTGAAATTCCGAATTAACAGGTTTACTCTTTCGTAATCGTTCTCAGAAATCGAATAATTCTTTCATTGTTTGGCCACATTAGACAAAAGTACATCTAAACAAAAATTACGTCTATTTTTGTCTTTTGAGAAATTGAAACTCGAAACCAAGTTTTGATAATATCCAGAACATCCAACTAGTGCGCTACAAATAATAACCGGCATCCCTCCAATAACTTTATCTCTAATAAAAGAAGCAAATAAAGTAAGAATATCAAAACTAAGAATTCAAAGCATAATGAATAATAACGTATTTCAACCCACATATTTTGAATATCTTAAACAAAACTTAGAGCTACATCCTACATATTTTTACACAAAATCCCTATTGGAAACCTTTGAACTCAATAAATATGAACTCACCATATATACTGATAGTTTGAAATCTGAAGCAGGCATCGGTAGTGCATATTTCGCATTCCGAAAAATTCAAATATTAAAAACTGGAATATTCGTTTAAACAATAACAACTCAGTTTTTCAAGCAGAACTTTTTGCAATCAAACAAGCCATATGCTTCGCAAAAGAACTTTCTTTACCATCCTTAATTCTCTCTGATAGTGCATCTGGTATTAAAGCCATAATTGGACACAGTCGATCGCCTACTGTACAAGAAATTCATTTTCTACTTTCTAAATTTCAAAACAATAATAGACCACATTTCAAATGGATTAAAGCGCTCATCGGTAATAGTGGTAACGAGCTCGCAGATGAACTAGCAAAAGAGGCTGCAAACAATTCTTCCCTTCCAAATTACTCAATTCCATATCCAATATCATTACTAAAAACAAAATTAGAAACAGAATTAATGCACATATGGAAGCAAACCTGGACTGAAGCAACTACCGGCAGGAGAACTTTTACTTTCATATCAAAACCTTCCAGATCATTAATATCTACCAAACGTTACATTTTTCCTAACAGCTCATGGTCCATTTCCAGAATACCTTCATAGATTCGGACTTCACCATACAAATCTCTGTACCTGTGGGAATGAACGCACAATAGATCATTATCTCTTTCACTGCAACCTTACTAAAGATTATCAATTTAAAGACAGACAGACAGACAAAGTAGACAGATGTCTTTTGTTGCAACCGCTAAGTCTTTCTGCACCGATGGGCGAAAAATCAAGCATAGGTGCGAAGGAAAGGTATATAGAAAGGGGGGCAATTTCGTATTTCAGAGGAGAGTAAAAAGGAACTTCGTATAAAATATACGAGTTCGAAAGGCCAGGAAGAAAAGATGGGACAAAATAAAGTAAAAAATAAATGGCCCAAAAGTATTGGAGAGGAAAAAAAAATATATTTATAATTAAGGGAAAAAAAAAAAAAGAAAGGGCCTATAGAAAGAAAAGGAAAGGAAGTAAGAGAATTTTGTTTAAAAAAAAAAAAAACGCGATTGTGTTCATGAGTGTAGTCAAAGGAAATTTTTATCATTTACATTAAATAGAGTCTTCCAGGTGTGTGTAGTGAGTGTGTTTTGTAAAGCTGAATAGATGTGAAGATGGGGGAAAATTAATAATAAAATATAAATATTGGGGGTCCAGTCACATAACAGTATAAGTCTAGTTTAGAAGCTAACTTATGCTATAACAGGGAAACTAAAATTTAAAAATTTTTAAATTAAACTTTTATTTTTTAACATGAGAAACAATATGTTTGCCTCTACCTTGAGACACAGTAACAGAAGACACATAAGTTCAAGCTACATATAATATCATGCAAAATTATGCATTAACTTAAGTAACATCATCTATTGCGGTATCCAAGATATTCATATACTCAGAAAACACTATCAGATAAAATCATAAATCTAAAACAAGGCGAGAACACATGAGCAAAAATAAATAAGTAAAAATACAGTGTTTTTTTATTTTAATATTTATTAATTTTTTTAAAAAAATAAGCATTTTATTTATTTATTAAGTTAATTATTATTAATGGTCATAATTTATTATATGTGTACTATTTTATCAATTTCAGGCACACTGTATTAATATATGCTTTTAATTTAATTACATAGGAAATATAGATTAAAAGAGCAAAAACTACAAATCTATACATTCATTGAGGCCAAGATCGTGTTTTTTGCCTTTCAAGAAATTCTTCAAAGGGGCCCCAATGGGTACGCTAACAGACTACATTAAAAAAAAAAAAAAAAAAAAAAAAAAAAAAAAAAAAAAAAAAAAAAGAACCACATGATTTAAAGCAATTGCTAAGTATTTAATGCCAGAACATATTAAAATGAGCATAATAATTATGATCATAATAAATAAGTGAATTTAAAGGTACTTTAGTGACAGATATTTGATTTAGAAAAGAAGAGAAGAAGAAAAGAAGTTCTACTTATCTGAATGTTCCGTCTTGGTGTTGTTAAATATTACAAGGAAGATTCAGGAAATATTTTGGTTTTGAGAACGAGACAATGTAGAGGATATTCGCGAAAATTTTTCTTAAGTAGATGAGTATTATATGAAAAAACTCTTTGAAAATTTAGGAGCTCTTCTAAGATCCTGCCTCCATCGTACGTGATCACAGCACCCAGGATTATCACCTTAAAGCATACAATTTAACTTTTGCTCAGTTATGGTTTCAACAGTTATTAAAAAGTAATATTCTAAGAAATCATCTTCATAATATAATAAATTATATCTCCGCAAACATCGATAATCTTAAAGGAACTTGAAATTCTATTATTCTTAGTTCATTTACCTTACTTAATACGCCATCCTTTCTGCTACCTCATTTTAATGCTTTCACTAAAAACCATTTTTATTTAAGTACACCTTCAAGATCTCTCAAGCTCAGTAAAGAATTTAATAATATTTTCTAATTCCATCTCCTTAATATATTAATAAAGTCTCAACTCAAGATTGTTAGTCAGACTTTCACTCAAGAATGACTCACTATCAAGAATTTCCACGAACTTTTCATTTAAGTCATCCTAATTCATTCAAATACTATTTCTCATCAACTTTTATTCAATTACTTGCTCTTCATTCTCCTTAATGAAAAGCTATACTCTTATTCTTTACTCTTTACAAATCTTACATTCTCAGCCCTAGTATTCTCATACATTATGTTGTTCGTTTTCAAAATTTGTAATGATCTTCTTAAGTATTTATTTACGTATTTATGTTTCGTATTTATATATTTAATTTTTTTAAATTTTTATTATATAATTCTCAAAATTCTAATACTTTATTGACATTGTATTTAACTTATTCTAAATTTTTAACTTTTATTTATTGTATCTATTTATGTTTATTATTTATTGTATTATTTATATATTTATTTCTTGATATTTAGTTTTTATTATGTAATTTGGAAAATTCTAAAATTTTATTATATTTTATATAACAACACAGTTGGTAGGTGATTCCATCAGTTGAGCGTAAAAGCTTGTAAAGTTGCGCGCTTCCAACTTGCACGCAACAAAGTGGTGACTGCTGAGAGCTGGAAATAGACCAAAGTCTTGAGAAGGGTTTAAATCCCTTTTTATTCAATTTAGAAATTACATTTGCGTGCTCTTGACGCTCACAAACTACGCCGACCCGGCGGTAAAATAAAAATAAGAAACTGAAAAGAGATAATAACAAGTGACTAACTACGAGGCTCTCTAAACGTAACTAACCTCACCGCGTTCTAAAATACCGCTGATAATTCAGCAAACTCTGAATATTACGTTGAAAGATTAACAATTTGCCGAGGCAAGCACACAGGCCGAAACGCGGGGTTCTTCAATTTCTAACTAGCCACCTCCACACTCGTGAAGCAAGAAAGCACACATTCGAACTCGTTTCCCTTCTATTTAACTCAGAATACTTCCGCTGATAATTTGAATCCTTGCGCGTTCTCCTAAAATTTACATACTCTGGCATTGGCAATTCCAGGGAAAAGTAAGGCTTGACAGGAAAGATAGTTTAAACTTAAAATAAATGTTAGTTAAAATAAATATAAACCCTACATTTGCCGCTGCCAAAATTTGGAAAACTTGGAAGCAGGTCCTACAAACGACCTGTTGAAAAGTTTCTACAATTCTGAACTAAATTTTAAGAGCCTCGTTTACATAAAAAAAAAAAAAAAAAAAAAATCTGTTACCTCACAAAAGGTATAATAAATTTCTGTAGATACTTATTTTTAATTCTCTCTTCTTACAGCAACCTTTCCTGGACTTCAGCAATCAATCTGTTCTCTTCCTTCCAAGCTGAATGTCTTAAAGGCGGTGCAGCTGCTCATCTTATGGTAAATAAATAAATAAATATCCAGAACAATTTTCTATTAAGGCTTAAGTGTGTGGTTGGCAATAAGGGATTTGGGCATAATCCGGAATCATCAGACACAGGCAAATGCGTATTTACTGCAGAAATTGTTGATTTCAGTAGTATTTCCTCTGCTTTTTTGGGCAGGCAAGCATTGAAGTTAAAGGTAATTCCCAGGTGAAAACACTTTCTAACTCTTTCTGGTTATTAGGTTCTTTTGGTAAATTAAGTGGTAGCTGAGACGTTAATGAACAGCTAGTACGAGTAGCGTCAGGTTTGGTCTTCTTTGGGTTAAAGTTCTGGTTAATTAAGTCTTCCTCTCACCTTCTTGTTCTTCATTACATTCTATACATTCTAATACTCAGACAGTTTTTTTTTTTTTCCTGTTTTTCTTCCGACATCTGAGGGAAAATGAAAACAGAAAAAGTGAAAGTAAACATAAGAGTAGAAAATAACTATTCTAAAAACTGTTGCGTAAAACGCTTCTTGAAAACATTCAGAAAGTCACTGTTTGAAATATTTTACCTTACTTATGAAAAAGTGAGTATATCTTAAACAATTGCTTGGAAAATATATTAACTATTAGATCAATACCAAATAATTCAAGGAGGTTGTGGTACTCGTTTGTATATTAAAGTAAATAAATCAAATTTAAAGTATGTATTAAAGACGTAATGAAATAACTAAGCATTTACCTTCGGTTTCCCGTATAGTTAAAAATCGGAAAATGGGCAATTTGATTTCAATTTTGTACCTTATTTCACTTCAAATCTCAAATAGGTATATTTTAAATTCAGTGGTACTCCGTAAGTATGTCAATCCTTTGTTCTCGAAAGATAATACATTTTAGTTTAATAAACAAATGGTTCATGTTGTAGGATTCTCCACTGTGTATTTCTAAGTTACAGTTGAAAGTGAAGAATCTTAAGAACTAGTAAGCGAATAATCGCGTGAGTTCGTGAGATAGAAAACAACAAGTAAGAAGGGTGAAATAACCCTTTATTATTCCAACTTAAGTTTAACAAAACTCCGTCTTGGGGTTGTACAATAAAGCTGACACTTGGGCTTGAATTTAAGAGACTAAGGATTAAACTAAACTAATCTTAACTAAAGAGATATAGCCGAAGCTATCAAAATTCTAACAGAGTTGGCCCCTTAGCTTTAATTACGCTAATTGACTGCGAAGCTATCAAGGGCCTAAAGTACGGCCGAGGGTAATAATAGCTTACGAGAGAGTAGCTTAAAATGGCGGACAATTTCAGCCAGAATATCTGGTATCTCTCTCACTAAGACAGTAGAACTTAGCGGTTAAATACCGCTCTTCCTCATTAGCATTCAGACATGATTCTAAAACTACGTTCTGGCTGGAAGTGGTAAGTTGAAATTAAGAAGCGATGGAAAAGGAAGTTTAACTCAAAATTTAACTGTTAATAAAATTAACATAATCCTTACAATGTAAAAAAAAAATCGAGTAATTATGTTCAAATCGTCGCTTTTCTGAAATAAAAAGCTAACCCAAGTTTAACATAATATGTAATTGCCCTTACCTTTCTTATGTAGAATAAATATCACATCAAGCAATCACCAAAAAAAAAAAATTAACAGAAAAGATCAGATTTATAGGTACCGTTGTTTTCTCACAATGCGAGAAACATACATACATTTATGCAGTTTCTTTATTTAATTTCTTTAAATACAATACAGGCTCTAATGTTTGGTGGCAAGAATTTAAAAGGTGATAGTGAATCAACACAAAATGCCAAAACGAAATTAATAGCCCTTTTGGGTAAATTGCCCTTTTGGGCTTTAAAAAAAAAAGATGCAAATATCTAGATATATTATGTGGTTTGTTTTTGCTCATATAAAAAGTAAAGTCGGCAGCACAGAATATTCTTGCTCATGCAAGCCGGCAACACTGCACTTTCTTGATTGCACCATATGATCACGTTATATCTCGCGACAATCTAACCTGGAACCTGTACAAAGCTAGAATGGTCTTTTCATTACTTATTCTGTAAAATGAAATGGTGAAATTTTCTTCATATTTTTGCCAAATTTTGAAAATCCATAATTTTCTTTCAAATCGGATAATGGTTGTCATATTTATGCTTGTCACAGAAATAAATGCCAGTCAAATCAGCAGCAAATATGACAATTTCTTTACCAGATTTATTAGGAAAATGCTTCCGTAATTTGACAAAAGCATTCATTACAATAATCTTAGTGGAAATGTATAATTGTTTTCCAGTTTATAAGATTTTGAAATTATGCACGTATGTCAAAGATGAAGCAGATGCCAGAAAGATTGCTTTCTTCTCCTCCTGCTCAGTGAACAAGTGAATGCTTTGTTTTTCTCATCGAGAGTGGAGTAAGATTGGGTTTGCTGGAATCTGTAGTTTCACCAGTAATGCCAAAAAAAGAGGATGTCTTCCTATTGGCCATCTATTGATATTAGCAAATTTTTAAATAAAGTGCTGGATGCAACATAATCTCTTTTTCATTTCGCCCTCTTTGCTCAATAATATTAATATTTCATAGTGTAATTTTTACAATAAGACATCTTGAAGTGGTAGAACTATATTTTACGGTGGATGCATATACTTTCTACTATATCCAGTGATATCAGCTTAGGTTGACTGTTAATAAAGACATGTTGAAGTGCTTAGATCCTTTGCGACAGATTTGGAATGTTCTGGAAGGTTTTGCAGAAAGTATATGTTGCCGGCTAGATTCAGTCAGTTGGTTTATAATCTAAATTTAGTAAAATTAAACGCAGAGTTTCATATGAATAAATGGTGATATAAATTAGTTCATGTGGTATAGTTAGTGTTATATAACTTCTTGTTTGTTGTCTTTGATAAAAAAAATCTTGCGATTTTTTTTTTTTTTTTTTTTTTTTTTTTTTTTTTTTTGCTGTTGTATCTTTGACAATGGATCGATTTTGGAACAGTAGTAAACGTAATAGTTAAAAAAGAAAGCATGTCTTCAACTAGTGGCACGACTATCAAAAAATGAAAATATCGTAAGTATGATAATGGTTATTTAGAGTTTGGTTTTACGTAAACAGAAATGAATGTTTAAGAGAAACTGCAATGTGTATTGTGTTTGAAAGTCTTGGCAGTGGAGTTTATGCTGACGTGCAATTTAAAAGCTAATCACAGTGTGGTTAGGAAACCTTGAGGACTTTTTGCCAGGAAGTTAAAAGAACTGAAACAGCCAAGAAAGAAGACACTATTTTTCTTAAACTGCATTAACGCATCAAGACCAAGAACGCTCTTACAAGGTAGATTACAGAATCGTGAAATGTAAGAAGCCTCATGACATCGGGGAAAGCTTGTTCTACTGGCTGCTGTAGATATGGTGAATATCATGGTTAATGAGTTTGCAGGGAAGCTGCTTTTAAAAGTGTCTTTGTCCAATAACACAGTTACCGTATTTGACGGCATATAAGACGCGCCTTTACTTAGAAGGCCACACACATGTAGATGTAGAAAAAGTTATGTGTGTCTAGATCTTTATCCGGGCTAAAAATAGCATTCAATATTGAAAGTTAACCTGTGTCCTTCATGTATAAGACGCAGGTAACTTTTTTGAGACCAAATTTAGGGGAAAAAAAAGTGCGTCTTATATGCCGTCAAATACAGTAGTTGAAGAAACAACATATGGCGGATGATACACACACTGGAGCCAATGAATTAGAAATCCGAGATCAATATTTTATTGGACCACCTATTGCATGGATAATTGCTCCAATTCATTTGAGCATTAAGTCTACATGCTTCTGGAGTGCATTTGTGTCCAGAAAATACCATGCATTGGCTATGCAGCTTTTTAAATCTTGTAAATTAGATGTAAGAGAAGAGTGCTGTCGGATACGTCTTTCCACCATATCCCACACATTTTCTATGGAGTTAACATCTGGGCTATGTAGTGGCTAAGGAAGGTGTTGAAAGTCAGACTGATGTTCAGTGAATCAATTTTGAACACTTTTGGCATGATGTATAGTTGCATTATCGTCCATAAAGTATCCATCGCCATCAGGATAAAATGCAACATTGCAGGGTGCACTTGATCTGGCAGTATATCTAAGTATCTCATGGCTATTTGTTTACCCTCAAGGAACACCAGGGCATCACTTCTATGCCAACAGAACATGCTCCATATCATGATACTCCCACCTGACCCTTGCACAGAGCGAATAAGGCAAGATGATTTCATGGCTTTATGGTGTTCTTGCCAAATTTAACGTCTTTCATCAGCGCAAAATAAGGTGTAACGGGATTCATCTGACCACATTATCCATTTCCAATCCTCAGATGTCCTGTATCTTCTTCCATGACACCACTAGAAATGAATTCTTGTATGTTGGACAGAAATGAGTGGTTTCCTTACAGGCGCTTGACTGTGCATTCCTATCCTCTGCAATTCTCTGCACATGGTTCGAGCTGAAATTTGTTGGGAAGTGCCTTGTCTTACATTTTGTGTCAGTTAAAGCACAGTAAAGTCCCTGTTCTGCTATAAAGTTCGTCAGAGATGCCGCCGATCACTCTGTTAGAAAACTCTGCTTGAACTGCAGTTACGTTTTCTAGAAAAGGACTGTGGTTTCAATTCCAACTTTTGTAAGCCTTTGTTATGCCTGCTTTTGAGAATCCATTGAGATTTGCTGTGTTCGAAATTGAGGCTCTTACTAAGGTGCACCAACACTAATAAGCTCTTTATCAAATGGTGAAAGATCTTTTTTCCCATTTTACTTCATTCATCGTGAAAAGCACTCTTACACCTTACTTATACTATCATTCTAACCACATGTAACCCACATCATAAAAAAATTTCAATACTTCATACCTAGCATTGTATTCAAATTAAAATCTCAAAGACTTCTAATTCATTGGCCAGTGTGTGTATCAACGATCAATTAATTAAAAAACATAAAGGATTGGAATTTGGATTACAGCTAGATGAATCTACGGATAATATTATAGATGCTCATTTGATAAGATATCTACGATTTATAAATGGTAATAATATTAAATAAAACCTGTTTTGTAATAATATTACTGCAGGAGCAAAGGCCCAGAACCTGTTCGAGATTTTTGATACATTCAATATCTGAAAATATTTGAATTGTCCTAAGTGCAATGGTATCAATACACTGTGTCTGGCTGCTATGATTCTTGATACATTCATACCTGAAAATAATTTGAATTGGCTTAAGTGTGTTGGTATCAGTACTCATGGAGCTCGCTCCATATCTATCTGTTATGAAGGATTTTAGGTACTTATTCAAAACAAATCATGAAATGCATTGTGGGCCCATTGCTTTATTCACAGAAAAGTGCTTGCATCAATGAATCCCAGTCCTTCGCTGAATCAGATGTTAGAATGTGCGATGAAGGAAGTTAATTTTATAAAATCTCATACGCTGAAAGCAAGGTTTTTTTTAAAAAAACTGTGTGAGAATATGGGAGCAGATCGTTGTTGTATTACAACAGTGCATGATTGCTCACCTGTGGTAATGTTTTATAAAGTACCTTTGAATTGCGGCAAGAATTTTTCATTTTCCCTAAAGAAGGGGAGAAAGATGCAAAAGATTTTGCTGATGCCAGTGTTTTAATAAAACTGCCATATACAGTAAGACCCCGCTTAAAGCGGGGGATACGTTCCATCAAAGTAGAGCGTAATGCGAAACAGCGCTAAACGAGGCTATCTTTACATGTAAATATTGGGGTTAGGGGAAGATGGCTAGGAAATTGGTTAGGTATTACATTTAAAAAGTATGTTTTTTTAATAAAAATTAAACCATAACATTTATTTCTTAAAGCCCAAATTAATACCACATTATTATTTCTTGCAAAAATAAAAACAAAATATAAATAACAAAACGAATATTCTCAAAAAAAAAAAAAACAAATAAAATTCTGTCAGTCATTCCGCGTTTTCAGTGTGTAGGGTTTATATTTATTTTAACTAACATTTATTTTAAGTTTAAACTATCTTTCCTGTCAAGCCTTACTTTCCCCTGGAACTGCCAATGCCAGAGTATGTAAATTTTAGTAGAACGCGCAAGGATTCAAATTATCAGCGGAAGTATTCTGAGTTAAATAGAAAGGAAACGAGTTCGAGATGTGCTGTTCGTACTTCGCGAGCGCGGAGGTAGTTAGCCAGAAATTGAAGAACCCCGCGTTTCGGCCTGTGTGCTTGCCCCGGAGAATTGTTAATCGTTCAAAGTGATATTCAAAGTTTGCTGAATTAGCAGCGGTATTGTAAAACGCGGTGAGGTTAGCTACTTTTAGAGAGCCTCGTAGTTAAGAGTCTTGTTATTATTTCTTTTCAGGTTCTTATTTTTATTTTACCGCCGGGTCGGCGTAGTTTGTGAGCGTCAAGAGCACGCAATTGTAATTTCTTAAGTTGAATAAAAAGGGACTTAAACCCTTAGCAAGACTCTGTCTATTTTCCAGTTTCAACAGTCACCTCTTGGTTGCGTGCTGGTTGGAGGCGCGCAACTCTACATTGGCGCCCGAACTCTTATCGAACTGAAATGGCCGAAAATCGGATGGAAGCCGCGGGACAACACCAAGAAATGGCAAGCCAATTGGAAGGATTTGGATACCTGGTCCAGACTTTGAGAGCGTCAATCAAGCCAAACGTCAATTTCGACGGAAAGAATTCGGTGGCGATATTTCTAGAAGGCCTAGAAAATCCCTTTCAGCTCTACCCTGTGCCTGAAGGACAAAAAGTTGCCATCGCCACATCTGCACTAAGAGGACAGGCCGCGCTATGGTGAAAGAATATAGGCAAATTTTTATTAGGGGAATTTGGAAGCCAGACATATACATTTGAAAATTTCAAAAAATCGTTAGTAAAGGCCTTCCCCATAGTGAAAGATCGAGCAAGGCTGGAAGCCGAACTATATAGTTTCTATCAGCGGGATATAGAAGAGTTGACGGACTTTATTTTGCGAAAAATTAAGCTGACGGATATGCTGTATGGGAAGAAACCCGACGCGGAGATTATTGAAATAATCTTACCAAGATTGTTACCTGCTGTTCAAGACTACTTCGAAATTAGAAACCCAAGCAAATTGCAGGAACTCTTCGAATTGGCGGTGAAGTTTCAAAATCGCAGAATAGCGGAAAAAGCTAGAGGGGCAACGTATTCTCAAAGTACCCGAAGGAAATCTTCAAATGAGCAAACCAGAAATGCAAACCGCTCTTATGGGGGAAAGAGCTATCAAGCTAACTCATCCAACCTCGAAGGTCAAGGCCCAAAAAGAAAATTCGAAAACAAACATCCGCGTACCCAGAAGGCAGAACGTGAAAGGAAACCTTTAAACGAGTAGAGGGGCCTGTGAAAGCGAGTGTCCAGACCCCGGAAGTTTTAAAAAAACCCTCAAAAAGACATTTAAATACGGTCATCGTAAAAAACTCACATCTACCAATTATACAAGTCCTGGTTGGCGATGTACCAGTAGAAGCCCTCGTCGATACAGGAGCAGAAGGGAATTTTATGAGTGAAACATTCTTCAAAAAGAATTTTTATAGGGTACGATTATTTAAAACCAAAAATACCGAAATTATAGCGGCGCAAGGAAAAACCTGTCATTGCATCGGGAAATTATCATTAAACATACAGGTAAAAGAGGAAAGCCTCTTTATTATTAGTATTAATTTTTGTAGTGAAGAATCTGCAAAATCCTCTTATTTTAGGTATGGAGTTTTTAAGGGCCGCGAGGGCCAAATTGAATTTTCAAGACAGTTTCGTTGTGCTGGAGATGGACCAGAGGGTGGTGGAATCTGTGGAGCAGCCGCAAGTTGACCTTAGCCATCTGAATGACCATGAAAGTCAAGCCATCCAGCAAGTGGTGAGTAATTTTTCTAACTTGTTTTCAGAAAAGCCTGGTAGTTGTCAAATAGTTACGCATCAGATACAATTAACTGCCGAAAAACCTTGTAGGACTAAACCATATCGTTATGACAAACAAAAAGACGTAATCATCGAAGAACATATTCAGGACATGTTAAAGAATAAAATAATAACGCCCATAAATAGTGAGTACGCGAGTCCAATCATACTATGTAGGAAAAAGAACGGGTTTCCTCCTTCGGATAAAAGGGCTTGGAGGTTTGCTATCGATTACAGAAAACTAAATTGTATTACTAAATTCCCAGTTTACCCTTTGCCGGTTATAGAGGAAATTATTAGAAAGATCAAATCTACAAGATACATGTCTACTTTGGACTTAACGTCTGGCTACTATCAAATAGCTATGAGACCCGAAGACATACATAAAACCGCGTTTATAACAAAATCGGGCACTTATCCATTTTTACGCATGCCCTTTGGGTTGCGTGGCGCCCCATCAACATTCCAGAGAGCTATGGACATTGTTCTAAAGCCTGTCCTAGGAAAATCAACTTTAATCTATCGAGATGATATAATTATAACGAGTAGTACGTTAGAACAACACATTAAAGATCTAGAAGAAGTTTTTAAATTATTAAAAGAGGCCGGTCTTACAATTAACGCCTCAAAATGCAAGTTCACAACTAAAGAACTTAAATATCTCAGTTATAAAATTTCGCAAAAGGGTATAGAAACGCAAGATTCAAAAATAAAAGCAATCAAGAATTTTCCACCGCCCAACACCGCCAAGAAACTTTCTTCTTTCCTTGGGTTATGTTCTTACTATCGGTCTTTCATAAAAGATTTCGCTAATATTGTTGAACCACTCTTAGTAATTAAAAGAAAGAGAAGTAAATTTACGTGGACAGCGCAAGCAAATACCGCATTCGAAAGATTAAAAGAAGCGCTCATCAATGCCCCTGTTTTGAAATTCCCGGAGGGGGAAGAAAACCTCGAAATTGCAGCAGATGCGTCGGACTATGCGGTGGGTGCGGTTCTTATGCAAAATAGCCATCCTATGGCATTTTTTAGTAAAACGTTGAATCAAACACAAAGGAATTATACAGCTACAGAGAGAGAAACATTAGCCGTATTATTGGCTGTACAAAAATTTTGAGTTTATTTCGGCAAAGCGCCAGTAACAGTCTTTTCGGATCATGCGGCTGTTGGTAGACTTTACTCGGGGAAAAACCTAACGGCCAGGTTAATAAGATGGGCTTTAAAACTCCAAGAATATAATCTAATAATAAAATATAAACCGGGTAAGGAAAACAATGTAGCTGACGCACTCTCTCGTATAAAACTGGACGATGAAGGAAATGAACTTAAATGCGCTGTGTTGACTTCAAAAATTTTAGATTCTAGAGATACGATTATCACTGAACTGAAAGCTGATCCTGAATTTAGAAATATCTATGCATATTTGAAAGACCCCGAAACCTTTGAGCATACAGATATCGATGCGATAAGAAATAGAGCAGAAAACTATGAAATAATAGATAATTTATTATTTTATACGAAAACAACAAACGAAAAACTCGAGTACAAACCAGTCATCCCAGCCTCGCTTCGATTAAGCATTTTGAAGGAATTACACGACGCGAAAACAGCGTGTCATTTAGGGGTCAGAAATACTTTAAAAAGGGTACGCAAGGCGGTATATTTCCCGCAATTATACAAAATAGTAACTGCGTATGTCAGGTCCTGCAATCAGTGTCAGTTAATAAATGATATTAATTACAACCCGGCCGGGTACTTAAATAGCTTCGCGCTACATTTCCGAATGAAATTTTAGGCATAGATCTTCTTGGTTCCTTCCCCCAGAGCGAGTTAAATAAAAATCGTTTTCTTTTAGTAATAGTAGATCATTTTTCAAAATGGACAGAAATTGTTCCACTTAAACGCGCGTCAGCCAAAACAGTCGCAGATGCATTCTTACACAGATACATTTTAAAATACGGTGCACCGATAAAAGTCACTAGCGATAACGGAAAACACTTCATTAGTCAAATATTTGAAAACATATGCACTGGACTTGGTATACGCCATATCAAAATGGTTCCGTATAGACCACAGGCAAACATAGCAGAAAGAGTGAGTAAAAATATAGTAAAAATAATTCGCAGTTACGTTAGCACACATCACAAGCGCTGGGATGGCTACATAAATGAATTAGCTTATGCTTTAAGAACGGCAAATCACGATACTACGGGAAAAACCCCAGCAGAATTGTTTTTAGGCCGAAAGTTAATTACGCCTTTAGATAAATTATTCTTTGTGCAACAAAGAAAGCACGAGTTTAAACAGAAAGATGTGCAAAAACTTATTGATCAGGAGCTTAAAAGCTCGGATACGGCAAGAAATAAGCAAAAAGTGTATTACGATAGAAAACGCCGTGAAGCAGATTTTAAAGTTGGGGATAAAGTATTTAAGCAGAAATTTTCTTTATCAAGTGCCCCAGACAATTTTACTGCAAAGTTAGCTCCAAAATTTGAAGGCCCCTATGTAATTCAGGAAATCAAAGGAGTCGTATTGTACCTTAAGAACGAGAGAGGGGAGATCTGCAAAGCAAGTCACGACCAGGTGAAAAAATACTATAATCCAAATGATTTTGAAATCCTTAAAAGTTTCTTGCAGGACTCAAGTCTAAAAGAAGTAGAAAGTCCAGAAATAACGATAACTGTTCCACCACCCAAGAAGCAGAGAACTGAAGAGAGAACTAGCCCTGCTACAACCCAGACGACGGTACCAAAAAGAAAAAATGAAAACCTTCAGACTCCAGCATTTAAGAAAAGCAAAAATGCAAAGCCACCGCGTAAAGAAACCTTGGTAAAGAGGAAAACACCACTTACAACGTATCGCAGTAGAAATTATACATCAAGGAGAACGCTCCCAGGGCCAGAGAGTAAAGTGCAAACAAGGCCGCCGTTCCGGAAACTGAAAAGACAGCAGGAGGAACGAAAATACCAGGAACATCAGAAGAAATTCAAGAAGGACTCCAGACCGGAGGACGTCAAGACCAGCCGTCCAATGGAAAAACGAAAAAGACAACAACCCGACGATTACTCCGCCAAGAGGCCAGCATGCAGAGGACGCAAAAGAAAAACTAATGTGAACGACACTCGGAGGTCAGTAAGGAGAAGATTGACGTCCATAAAACCTATAACGTGGGAACAATTCTGCCAGAAAAGAATGACGGAGTTTCAATCATCGAAAACTCAAAAGATAATTTAAAAATCTTCTATAAAATTTTTTTCTTTTGTTCCGAAATGTTATGCATAAGTACGAAGTTCTATGTTTTGACGAAAGTCAATATGTCTCGGTTGAGACTTAGTTTTGTTTTACTTTATTTAGCTAAGGCAAAAGTATTATTTTCTTTAAGTATAAAAGCTAAGAACAAGCATTTTCTGTTGGTCGAAAGACTAATTCTGTTATGTTAAAGCCAAAATTTGGCCGAAGATAAAAATAACTTCGTATTCTTGTATTAATAAGAATTTTAGTTTCAGTGCCGCCAGCTTGGCGAAGAATGAGTAAAGTAAAAATTTATTTGCTCTTATTCATTTTATGGTAAATTGTAAAAATCATATGTATTAAAGTTTTGTAAATATACGTAAATACTTGAAAGTTATGTTAAAGTAGAATTTAGTCTAGAAGCATAAAATTTAGATGCTACAATTAAAATGCTTAAAAGCAATGAATTCGAATTTAAGTATTAAACTGTAGATAAAGTCATGCTTTACAGCGAAAGCCTGCATGTCTAAAGATGAATGAGGGGGAAGTTAGAATGAATGTGTTTTGTAGGGTTCTCCAAATACACTTGAATTATTAAGAATGTTAAAGTAGCTCATCGAGTTGTAGAATGTCGAGTAAGGTGTGTCTATTTGGTCGTTGAATTCTAACAAATCATGGTGGTTAGAGGAAGTGTTGTAAGACTAAAACACGAATATTCCCGTTTGACACCACACATGGTGGAGAGCCAGGGTAAAGTTAAATTAATGTTTGAATAATTGAATGAATGTGAATTAAGTAGTAACTAAGGAAAACGAATCGTTTAAAAACAAAAATTTATTCAGTGTCAAGAAAGTGTAAATTATAATGTATTTAGGAAGATACTGATACTTATTCCTTCCAGATGCTGGAAGGAAAAGAACAAGATTGATTGATGAAGTCCAGGAAAAGTTGCTGTAAGAAGAGAGATTTATATAAGTATCGACAGAAATTTAGTATACATTTTGTTACATAAGATTTTTTTTTTTTTTTTTTTTTTGTGTAAACGAGGCTCTTACCAGTTAGTTCAGAATTGTAGAAACCTTACAACAGGTCGTTTGTAGGACCTGCTTCCAAGTTTTCCAAATTCTGGCAGCGGCAAATGTAGGGTTTATATTTATTTTAACTAACATTTATTTTAAGTTTAAACTATCTTTCCTGTCAAGCCTTACTTTCCCCTGGAACTGCCAATGCCAGAGTATGTAAATTTTAGTAGAACGCGCAAGGATTCAAATTATCAGCGGAAGTATTCTGAGTTAAATAGAAAGGAAACGAGTTCGAGATGTGCTGTTCGTACTTCACGAGCGCGGAGGTAGTTAGCCAGAAATTGAAGAACCCCGCGTTTCGGCCTGTGTGCTTGCCTTCGGAGAATTGTTAATCGTTCAACGTGATATTCAAAGTTTGCTGAATTAGCAGCGGTATTGTAAAACGCCGTGAGGTTAGTTACTTTTAGAGAGCCTCGTAGTTAGAGTCTTGTTATTATTTCTTTTCAGGTTCTTATTTTTATTTTACCGCCGGGTCGGCGTAGTTTGTGAGCGTCAAGAGCACGCATTTGTAATTTCTTAAGTTGAATAAAAAGGGACTTAAACCCTTAGCAAGACTCTGTCTATTTTCCAGTTTCAACAGTCACCTCTTGGTTGCGTGCAGGTTGGAGGCGCGCAACTCTACAAGTGTTCTGCCTTTTTGTGACAAAAGTATCTAATGTTGTTTGCCTTTTTCTTTTGCGTTGTTCTCTTAAAAGTTCTTCATAAACGGATAGAGCATCTCTAACACCACGCCTTACTTTTGAGCTCCTGTCAAAATTCGGATCATTTTCAATGAATTGATCCATTATTTCAGTTATGGTAGACAAACTCCTTTTTACAAACGCCATCGAAAGTTCTTTTTGCTCTTCTTCTGAATCACTGCTGTCAACATTTTTGTTTTCTTCTTGTTCAGTTAATTGCTTAAGCGCATCATTAGAAAGACTAGCCGCTGCTTCTTGAATTATTTCTTCGACATCTTCCACATTTACCCCTTCAAAATATGTCTGTACAATACCGCACCAAACAAGAAATACAAGTACACTCTTTCGGTTATGTATTTGAAACCTATCGCTGCATAATATTTCGGGGAATCCCCGTATGCTGCGAGCGATTTCGTGGAATCCCCGGGTTGAAATAAAAGAGCGCTAAACCGAAACAGCGCTAAACGAAACAGCGTTAAGCGATGTCTTACTGTATATGCAACATTTCTGAAAAGCTGAATTCTCTGCAGGAAAAAACATGCATCTTTTGAAATCGATGGAAAAATATCAGCTTTTATTAAAAACGTGAAACTATGGAGAAGAAAATTGAATGAAGATGGAGGTAAAGATTAATTTTTAAAAATGCAAGAAATTTTTATGTCAAATTAACTTGATCTATCTCGAGGTATAAAAACTATGTATGAAGGGCGCTTATCACAGCTAATTATCTGGTTTGAGAAGTACTTTTAAAATGAAAACTTCAATAGGTTTGCATGGGTTCAAGATCCATTAAACTTTACTGTTCCATCTGAATTTACTTTTGCAGAAGAGAGCCTTATCGAGTTATCTTGCGACGACAGTTTGAAAGCAAAATTTGGCAACATGGAAGTGACAGAATTTTGGATCTCAATAAAAGATGAATATCCCCTATTAAGTGATAAGGCTGAATGGATTAAAATTATTTTTTAGTGTCTTATTTATGTGAAGCTTTGTTCGGCAGTTGTTGTAATAGAAAACAAGTATAAAGCAAAAAATTAAAGTGGAAAAGGAAATGAGGATGGACACATCCAGTTTATTTCCACGATTTGAGAAAATACGCAGTGATTTGCTGGCTCATCTATTGTCTATCACACTATTTATTGATTGAACGTTAATAAAGAAAAGAAAAAAGTTGAATAATGGAGATATGGGAGTTTTTTTTTTTTTTTTAATTTCTTACATATAATTAATTGGCTATATTTTTACTCTGGGTAGGGAAGCATGGAAAAATTTTAATTGAGAAAAAGGAGCTGCAACTTGGAAAAATTTGGGAACCACCGGTCTACCCCATCTCTGGATTGCCCATGCTTGGTCAAATGCTTTGTTGGCCATCAAGGTCCCCAGAGCTAAACCCTTGTGGTTTTTTTTTTGTGGTGTGTTTTTAAAAACAAATGTTCATGCCTCCATTTGCTCAGGACTTATAGCAACTGAAAGAGTGGATAATTGAAGTGCTCGAATCATTAACAAACGATATTGTATCTCAAGTGTGGCAGAATTTGGAGTACTACATAGATATTTGCCATGTCACCAGATGGCCACAAGTAGAACTTCTATAGAAACTGAGATAACTATAGTTTCACTGTGAATTTAATTTATCAAAATAAAATAATAGCAGTGGTTATAGGTATGTTTTATTTTTGTCCCATTCAATATGAAACATCCTATATATCAGTGTTTTTCCTAATAATTTAGATTTCTTCTTAATTTAAGGGGTATCAGAAATCCCTATACCGACAATGTTAAATTGGCCATTTTCGATGTACCTTTTCTCAAAATCTGCTGTAGATACAAGCTTGAAATTTTTTCTGTAATTAAAGTATACCTATCTGATTATACTGAAATGAGCTTTTGAAACATTTTGAATTTTAGAGTAAATTACAGGATATTTTGTTAGGCATAGTAAAATTTAGCACTTTTCTCACACAAAAAAATTAAAAAATTTTTTTCTAAGTTTATTACAAAAAGCGCATTTCAGTAAATATTAGGGAACCTAATAAATAAGCCATAAAAATTTTAGATATCTGTGTGCAGTAGTTCCTGAGAAAAGGTACATCGAGTATAAAAAATCACGTTTGGAGAAAAATGCGTTTTTATGTAAAAATCCTCATTGATCAAAGCATGTAGATGACAAATGAAAACTAGATTTTTTTACAGTTCTAATTTTCATAGAGATTAAAGAATGGTATTTTTAGAAAGATAAAAATGTAGAGAATTTGAAAATGCAAAAATCCAAAATCACAATTTTTTGAAGATTTTGGGGTTCCACCTCCCCTTAAGCTATTTTTGAGTAGTTTTATTTGTTTATATATATTTAGGTGACCTCTTTTTTATGTTATCTTTTCTTTATTTAATATAAAACATAAAATACATTATTTGTTACTAAAGAATTAAATGTATTTTCATTGTAAACAGTTTTATGCAGTAAATCAAGTAAATATAGACAATGAGTTTGTTAATTCAGTAAATCAAGCAAATGTATGTGATGAATTTGTTAGTGTATTTCATTTATTTATTTATTTATTTTTTTAATCCCACTATAGTTCAATTATTTACAAAAATGTTTGTTTTTTCAGAAGCGTTCCCATTAACTCCTTTATAATCCCCTCTTTTTTTTAGTAGATGTTGCAATCTTTTTACATATGCAGAAGTTATTGCCATTAGTAAAATTACCATGAAGTGTGACTATTTCAGAATGCCTACTGTTCAATTTCACGTTTGCATTCCTCAGAAAAATTCATATAATAATGATCAAGAACGGGGAGGTACTACTTTGTAAATCTTCAACACTATCAATAAAAAATTTCATCATTACTATTTACATCATTTTTCTCCATGATTACTTTTTCATCTCAAATTTATCTGAGGAATTATTTGATCATCAAATAAGTAGTATATGGATGCCGACCATTTGCTGTGTTTTCGTGCCTTCGGCCCGAAAACTTTATTGCGTTTTACATTGGCGGTAATTGCTCTAAAATAAATGCTACAGAGCTTCTTTAAGTATGCATCAACTCCTTGTTATCCGCTAAGCTATTCTCAACTATGTCTCCGAAATTAATCTACTAAACCGGAATGCTTTTGGCTCAATATGTTTTCAACTTTAAGCTACGTTATCAGACTTCGAGGCTCTTCTTCACCTAGCTACGTTATGTCTCTTCTAACATTTCTCCTACCCATGATCTCCAAAGAAAGACCCCAGCTGGTTGCGCGATCTGTTTTTTAAAGTACAAGCGGAGTAGTAACTCATGAGAGCTTCATCGTTCATCAAATTTGGCTGCTCCTGTTGTATCTCGTGTTCCTGTAATAAATGACGAGAAGATACCTAAATTTTGACTGCTACTGTTGTCACTTGGTAATTCTCTAGCCTTCTGTTGTTCCTGCTTTAAGACCATAGATTGTTCCTGCATAAAGGCCAAAGAATTATTCCCGCTTAAAAGACAAAAGAACTGTTCCTGCTTAAAAAACATTAGTAATTTGACATTTCGAAGACCTTTGGACTGTTCATGGTATTTTCAACTTAACTAGAATTCCCGTGCGCTATGGCTGATGAGGGAGCTCCTGACTTTGGAAGGATCGTGAAAGATAAGTCTCTTTTCTTAAATTCATTTTCAACTTAATTTTATTAGCTAAGTAATTGGTTGAGGGAATAATAGTTATCCATGTTTTAAAAATTTTAAAGTACAAGCGGAGTAGTAACTTAGAACCTACTGGAAAATAAAAGGGAGTTCTTAAATAGATTGTTAAAGTTAATTGATTTTTGTTAAAGTTAATTTAATTTTGTTAAGGTTAATTGCTTAGTGTCTCAGATGGCTTGAGAAAACATTCCTTAATTCTGTTGGCAATTTTTTTAATGAATATTATAATTTTGGACACTCCTAGATATTTGTTAAAGTTGTTCTTTCTTTTGGTTAATTAATTTTATATGTGCAAAATTGATGAAATTACATTTGTTATACCATAACGTTATCAAGTAACCTTTGTTAAAATAAAAATCTATGCTAATTACGAATAGAGTATACTAGATATGAAAACGTAAACTGAATAGGAATAGTGGGGTAGAGTAGACTTTAAGGTACCCCTTGTATTATGGCGAAGTTGTTTGATTTATCGCGAAGTTGTTTCATTTGTGGTAGCCTGTTGTTCAATGTTATGGGAACCCTATTGTGAGGTAATCGGGGGTATGACATGGACCTTATAAGATATAGACTAACCAAAACGGGTTTTCTCCCTCGTCTGAGACGTTGCCGGCTGTCACCTTGATCACATCCGAAGGAGTAGGGATGACTTGCAGAAATTTAACGTTGGTTGCCTATTGCAGCGTGTATAATTGTCAAGAAAAAGCTGGTTGTAGCGCCTCATTACACAAATTAGAATTTTTACATATTTTTATTTTTTAAATTGAGATTGATTTTTAAAAATTTAGCATATTTATCAAGCATAATTAACGTTCCTAATAATTATAAAGCTATTGCATGCTTTCAGGGCTGGATATTTTTTTAGCTTTTCCTATGCTGTAAGGGAATTTGTAACTACTTCTTTTAGAAAATAATATTTTAAATCTGAACTAACAGAAAATTTAAAACAAGCAATTTTCTCCTGCAATTTTTATGCTTTTTATTGGTGTAAATAAGTAAAAAGTACTAAAATATTTAAAAACGAATTTTTGAAAGTTTTGTTTAAAATTCTAAATTGTGCTGCTTTTTTAAAATTATAGATGAGTATAATACCACAATTTCTATAAAGGAATTTTATTTCAATTATATTTCATAATACATCATTGTGATAAACACTTTTGACTCCTTAAAAATTTTTATACATTTAATTCTAATATTAAAATTGTATTTAACCATAATTTAATGATTAATTTTGCTTGTATTTTATAGTGATTATTTTTTTAAATTTATTTTTAGTTCTGCATAAGATTTTTTTTTATTTACTGTTAATTTAATTTATTAGCCCAAAGCGGCGGTAGCCTAGAGAGGCTTGTTAGTTTCGAAGCGGCATTTTGCGCTGTTTTACTATAAGTGTCCGTGTTTCCTTGTAGTTACCAAATATTATCGCCCTGTATATTATATGTAAAGAAATTAAATAATAAAGAATCTGCATGAATACTTGTATGTTTCTTGCACTGTGACAAAAACGACAGTATTTAGAGCCACCAAATTTTGAATAATGTAATTCTCCACCTGAACATGGGCATCTGGACAGCCGAATTTCAAATTTGTTTTAATCCATTTCATATTTGTAAAACTTTAACGAAATTTTTATTAACAAACTCAACGAGTTCAGAGCGAGCACTGTACGGAAATAACAGCTTTATCTCCAGTGTGGAAATTGTAAAGATATGCTGTTTTCAAATGTATGTGGTTTACGGGCGAAGAACATGATATTCAATAATACAAGAAACTTTAAAAAAAGGTTCCTTTTGGGCGTAATATAAAATGAGTGCTTCTAGATTTTATTTTACCTTCTTTTTTTCCTTCATTACGCTCAGAAAATTTTATGCTCCGAATTTTATGAATTATTAAAATAACTAATCCACTTTAATTTTAATAATTTCATGATCATGTAATCAAATAAATATGAAAGTTTTGTAACGTTATTATAGTTTGGAAAATCACTACCTGAAAATGTTCATTAAATTAAAAAAATTTTTTTTTATCAGATCTTGTTTAATTTTACCTTATTTATTTCAAAGCATCACGTACTATCAATCTTATTTCATTTTACTTTATTTTTACGCAAAATTAAGTTCATAAATTTTGTGCTTAAAGTTTTTACCGTTTTACCAAAGTTTGTACAAGAATTACGCGTGAAAAAAATGCGCGAAATGCAGTAAAAAGTGCTTTAATGAGATATATTAAATCCTATTTGCAAAAAACTGTGGCTATCATAATCTCATCACTATACAACGTATCACATTTAATAATTAAAAAGAGTTATGTGATACAAATGCCATAGGTTTCAGTGTTAAAGTAAACCAGATCGTCCCTACTTTTTCTTGCCGACATGTCGGTGACGCGCGCCCCGCCCACTGGGTTAGTCTATCTCTTATAAAGTCCATGGTGGAAATATATTTTAATCGCCAAAGAGGGCGTAAATCTTTCATGATGTTATACTTCTTGTTCTTGGATCTGGCAGTGCTAGTTGAATGTGTGTTAGACGGGAATAAACTTGGCAGTTTTGAAACCTGATTAGTAATGATCTTTTACCTTGATGATTTGTGTTATTTGAATAGAATTAGTGTGGATAAGAATATGGTAGAAGAAAATGTGTTTTTACTTACTTCTAAACAGTCTGCGTTGAAAGAAATTAATGAAAGAATATTGGATTGTTTTAAAGGGGATGAGTCTGAAATTGAGAAAGAATGTAATACTGTGTTAGAGTACGATGAAAAAATGAGTTTATGTATTTTTAGGGCTAAAAAGAAACTTAATTTAAATTCTCAGATAGTGAGTATTGAAAGTGAATCGCCTGGTAACCATACTGCTGCCCTAAAGGTCGAAAACAAAACTAATATTCGGTTACCTAAAATTTCGATTCCTAAATATTATGGTTTATTTTTGGAATTTTATAATTCTTTTGAAAATGCTGTTGGTAATAATAATGAGTTAACAAAGGTCGAGAAGTTTACCTATCTTAAATCCTTACTCGCAGGACCTGCTTTAAGTGCAGTATCCGGGTTTACACTATCTAATGAAAATTATGACTCTTCTATAAGTTTAATTAAAGACAGATTTGGACGAACAGATTTAGTTATATCTTCGCACATGAATAAACTCTTGAATCTTGAACCGGTTAGAAGTTCGTCCAATGGGAAAACACTAAGAACGCTATACGATTCCTGTGGAATCAATATAAGATGTTTAAATTCATTGGGTATTATGTCGGAAGCTTACGGGACCCTTTTAGGACCTGTTATTTTAAAGCTTTTACCAGACGATATGAATCTGGAGTTTAATAGAAAAAGAAACTCTAAACAGTAATATAGCCTAACAGAACTTCTTGAATTCATTAGACTGGAAGTTGAGAGTCGGGAAGCTTCTAATTTAATAATAAATTCAAAGAAACGAGACACAAATTACGGTGTTAAGCAGAATAAAAATAATTACTTAAAAGGGGCAAGCGTTCCTAGTGCTTCGGCGTTAGCCACAGTGACTAAGCCATATTGTTTCTATTGTAATCAAACTACACATGATGTAGGAAAATGTGAGAAAACAAATGAGCAAAAAAGAGCGGTATTAAGAAACCATAGACGTTGTTACAGATATTTTAAGAGAGGCCTTGTATCTTCCAGATGTAAAATGAAACTTCAGTCTTGTGAGTTGTGTAATGGTTTAAATCATAATAAGCTATTTTGTAAAAATATTGTTCCTGAAGTGGAAGCAGTTTCAGATGTTAAACAGAAAGTAGTAACAGTATCAGATTCTAAGCAGAATGTAGTTGCCTCTCTGTCGTTTAACTCTAAGACTGTTTCTGAAACTGCTGATAAAGGTATATATTTACAAACTTGCACTGTTTACGCTTCAGATACAGATAATACTAGAAGCCAAATAGTAAAAATCTTAATTGATGGTGGATCACAGAGGTCATTTATTAGATCTGATTTGCCTAAAGAACTAAAATTAAGGACTTTAAGGAAAGAAAGGTTATATATTTATTCTTTTGAGTATATTTAGGGTAGACTAATGGAATATAATGTTGTTCAAATTACCTGTTGTTCAAATTAAGTATACATTGCCCTAATGAATCAATCACACTTGAAGATCTTGTTACAGATACAATTTCTGAAGCGATCATAAAATTTCCCTCCAAAAACATTTTAGAAATATTAAAATCAGAAAATTTAAATTTAGCCGATAATGGTGAAGCAGCTGAAATAAAAATATTGTTAGGATCTGATTCATGTCGGAAAGTGCAAACAGGCGAAACGAAAAGAGTAAGTAATAAATTATTTGTGGTGTCTTCTATATTTGGTTAGTCCTTAGTTGGATCTTTGGAAGGTGAACAGTCTAGTGCCTGTACTTTTACAACTGGTGCTTCTCATTGCTTGAAGGAAGATAATAATTCAGTTAATAACTGTTTGCGAAGGTTTTGGACTCTGGACCACTTGGCTTTAGAGGAGAACGAGAATCCTGATGATAAATCAGTCTGTAATGTTGCGCGCTTCTAACCTGCACGCAACAATAGTGGTGACTGCTATGAACTGGAAAGTATACAAAGTCTTGAGAAGGGTTTAAATCCCTTTTTATTCAACTTTAAAAATTACAAATGCGTGCTCTTGACGCTTACAAACTACGCCGACCCGACGGTAAAATAAAAATAAGAAACTAAAAAGAAATAATAACAAGTGACTAACTACGAGGCTCTCTAAACGTAACTAACCTAACCGCGTTCTAAGATGCCGCTGACAATTCAGCAAACTTCTGAATATTACGTTGAAAGATTTAACAATCTGCCAAGGCAAGCACACAGGCCGAAACGCGTGGTTCTTCAATTTCTAAATAGCCACCTCCACGCTCGTGAAGCAAGAAAGCACACTTTCGAACTCGTTTCCCTTCTATTTAACTCAGATTACTTCCGCTGACAATTTGAATCCTTGCGCGTTCTACTAAAATTTACATACTCTGGCATTGGCAATTCGAGGGGAAAGTAAGGCTTCACAGGAAAGATAGTTTAAACTTAAAATAAATGTTAGTTAAAATAAATATAAACCCTACATTTGCCGCTGCCAGAATTTGGTAAACTTGGAAGCAGATCCTAGAAACGACCTGTTGAAAAGTTTCCACAATTCTGAACTAAAATTTAAGAGCCTCGTTTACATAAAAAAAAAACTGTTTTTTTTTTTCACAAAAGGTAGAATAAATTTCTGTAAATACTTATTTAACTCTCTCTTCTTACAGCAACCTTTCCTGGACTTCAGCAATCAATCTGTTCTCTTCCTTCCAGCATCTGGAAGGAATAAGTATCAGTATCTTTCTAAATACATTACAATTTACACTTTCTTGACACTGAATAAGTTTTTGTTTTTGAACGATTTATTTTTCTTAGTTACTGCTTAATTCACATTCATTCAAGTATTCAAACATGAATTTAACTTTACCCTGGCTCTCGACCATGTGTGGTGCAAACGGGAATATTCGTGTTTTAGTATTGCTTCCCCTAACCACAATGATTTGTTCGAATTCAACGACCAAATAGACACACCTTACTCGACATTCTACAACTTGATGGGCTATTTTAATATTCTTAAAATTCAAGTGTAGGTGGAGAACCCTACAAAACACATTCATTCTAACTTCCCCCTCATTCATCTTTAGACATGCAGGCTTTCGCTCTAAAGCATGATTTTATCTACAGTTTAATACTTAAATTTGAATTCATTTCTTTTGAGCATTTACTTTTAGCATCTAAAATTTTATGCTTCTAGACTAAATTCTACATTTACATAACTTTCAAGTATTTACGTATATTTACAAAATTCTAATACATATGATTTTTACAATTTACCATAAAATGAATAAGCGAAAAATAAATTTTTACTTTACGAATTCTTCGCCAAGCTGGCGGCACTGAAACTAAATTTCTCGTTAATACAAGAATACGAAGTTATTTTTATCTTCGGCCAAACTTTTGCTTTAACATAACAGAATTAGTCTTTCGACCAACAGAAACTGCTTGTTCTTAGATTCTATACTTAAAGAAAATAATACTTTTGCCTTAGCTAAATAAAGTAAAACAAAACTAAGTCTCAACCGAGACACATTGACTTCCGTCAAAACATAGAACTTCGTATTTACGCATAACATTTCGGAACAAAAGAAAAAAATTTTATAGAAGATTTTAACTTATCTTTGAGTTTTCGATGATTGGAACTCCAACTCCGACATCCTCTTCTGGCAGAACTGCTCCCACGTTATAGATTTCATCGACGTCAGTCGTCTCCTTACTGTCCTTCGAGTGTCGTCCACGTTGCTTTTTCTTTTTCGCCCTCTGCATGCTGGCCTCTTGGAGTGGTAGTCGTCGGGTTGCTGTCTTTTCCGTTTTGCCCCTGGACGGCTGGTCTTGGCGTCCTCCAGTCTGGAATCATGCTTGAATTTCTTCTGTTGGTGGTGGTCTTTTCGTACCTCCTGCTGTCTTTTCGTTCTCGGGAACGGCGGCCTTGTTTGCACCTGACACTCTGGCCCTGGAAGCGTTCTCCTCGATGCAGAATTTCAACCGCGATACGTTGTAGGTGGTCTTTTCCTCTTTACCAAAGCTTCTTTACGCGGCGGCGTTGCTTTCTTGTATCTCTTAAATGCTGGAATCTGAACGTTTTCATTTCTTCCTTTCGGTACCGTCGCATGACTTGTAGCAGGGCTAGGTTTCTCTTCAGTTCTCTGCTTCTTGGGTGGTGGAGCGGGTGACGTTACTTCTTGACCTTCCACTTCTTTTACGCTTGAGTCCTGCAAGGAACTTTTAAGGATTTCAAAATCATTTTGATTATAATATTTTTTCACCTGGTCGGGACTTGCTTTACAGATTTCCCCTCTCTCGTTCTTAAGGTACAATACCACTCCCTTGATTTCCTGAATTACATAGGGGTCTTCAAATTTTGGAGCTAACTTTGCAGTAAAATTGTCGGGGGCACTTGATAAAGAAAATTTCCGCTTCAACACTTTATCTCCAACTTTAAAATCTGCATCACGGCGTTTTCTATCATAGTATAATTTTTGTCTATTTCTTGCCGTATCCGAACTTTTAACCGCCCGGTCAATGAGTGTTTGCACATCTTTTTGTTTAAATTCTTGCTCTCTTTGTTGCACAAAGAATAATTTATCTAATGGCGTAATTAACTTCCGTCCTAAAAATAATTCTGCTGGGGTTTTTCTCGTAGTATCGTGATTTGCCGTTCTTAAAGCATAAGCTAATTCATTTATGTAGCCATCCCAGCGCTTGTGATGTGTGCTAACATAACTTCGAATTATTTTTACAATATTTTTATTAACTCTTTCTGCTATGTTTGCCTGTGGTCTATACGGAACCATTTTGATATAGCGTATGCCAAGTCCAGTGCATATGTTTTCAAATATTTGGCTAACGAATTGTTTACCATTATCGCTAATAACTTTTATCGGTGCACCGTATTTTAAAATGTATCTGTGTAGGAATGCATCTGCGACTGTTTTGGCTGACGCGCGTTTAAGTGGAACAATTTCTGTCCATTTTGAAAAATGATCTACAATTACTAAAAGAAAACGATTTTTATTTAACTCACTCTGGGGGAAAGGACCAAGAAGATCTATGCCTAAAATTTCATTCGGAAATGTAGCGCGAATGCTATTTAAGTACCCGGCCGGGCTGTAATTAATATCATTTATTAACTAACATTGATTGCAGGACCTGACATATGCAGTTACTATTTTGTATCATTGCGGGAAATATACCGCCTCGCGTACCCTTTTTAAAGTCTTTCTGACCTTCCACTAGAGATAGATTAAAGTCGATTTTCCTAGGACAGTCTTTAGAACAATGTCCATAGCTCTCTGGAATGTTGACGGGGACCCACACAATCCAAAGGGCATGCGTAAAAATGGATAAGTGCCCGATTTTGTTATAAACGCGGTTTTATGTATGTCTTCGGGTCTCATAGCTATTTGATAGTAGCCAGACGTTAAGTCCAACGTAGTCATGTATCTTGTAGATTTAATCTTTCTAATAATTTCCTCTATAAACGGCAAAGGGTAAACTGGGAATTTAGTAACACTATTAAGTTTTCTGTAATCGATAGCAAACCTCCAAGCCCTTTTATTCGAAGGAGGAAACTCGTTCTTTTTCCTACATAGTACGACTGGACTCGCGTACTCACTATTTATGGGCGTTATTATTTGGTTCTTTAACATTTTCTGAATATGTTCTTCTACGATTTGCTCTTTCTGCTTATCATAGCAATAAGGTTTAGTCCTACAGGGTTTGTCGGCAGTTAACTGTATCTCATGCGTAACTATTTGACAACTACCAGGCCGTTCTGAAAACAAGTTTGAAAAATTACTCACCACTTGCTGGATGGCTTGGATTTCATGTTCATTCAAATGGCTAAGGTCGACTTGCGGTTGTTCCACTGGTTCCACCACCCTCCAATCCATCTCTAGCACGATAGAACTTTCCTGAAAATTCAGTTTGGCCTTCGCGGCTTTTAAAAACTCCATACCTAAAATAAGTGGACTTTGGAAATTTTTTACTACAAAAATTAATACTTTAAGGCTTTCGTTTAGAACCTGTATCTTTAAAGATAGTTTTATGATACATTGACAAGTTTGTCCTTGCGCTGCTAAGATTTCTGTGTTTTTATTTTTAAATAATCGTAACCTATTAAAGTTCTTAAAAAAATTATCGCTCATAAAATTACCTTCTGCTCCTGTATCGATGAGGGCTTCTACTGGTACATCGCCTACCAGGAATTGTATAATTGGTAAATGTGAGTTTTTTTACGATGACAGTATTTAAGTATCTTTTTGAGGGTTTTTTCAAAACTTCCGGGGTCTGGACCCTCGCTTTCACAGATCCCTCTACTCGTTTAAAGCTTTCCTTTCAGCTTCTGCCTTCTGGGTACGCGGACGGTTGTTTTCAAATTTCCTTATGGGTCTTGACCTTCGAGCTTCGATGAGTTAGCTTGATAGCTCTTTCCCCCATAAGAGCGGTTTGCATTTCTGGTCTGCTCATTTGAAGATTACCTTCGGATACTTTGAGAATACGATGCCCCTCTAGCTTTTTCCGCTATTCTGCGATTTTGGAACTTGACCGCCAATTCGAAGAGCTCCTGCAATGTGCTCGGGTTTCTAATTTCGAAATAATCTTGAGCAGCAGGTAGCAATCTTGGTAAGATTATTTCAATAATCTCCGCGTCGGGTATCTTCCCATACAGCATATCCGTCAGCTTAATTTTTAGCAGAATAAAGTCCGTCAACTCTTCTATATCCCGTTGATAAAAACTATATAGTTCGGCTTCTAGCCTTGCTCGATCTTTCACTATGGGGAAGGCCTTGAATAACGATTTTTTTTGAAATTTTCAAATTTATATGTCTGGCCTCCGAATTCCCCTAGAAAAAATTTGCCTATATTCTTCCACCATAGCGCGGCCTGTCCTCTTAGTGCAGATGTGGCGACGGCAACTTTTTGTCTTTCAGGCACAGGGTAGAGCTGGTAGTGATTTTCAAGGCCTTCTAGAAATATCGCCACCGAATTCTTTCCGTCGAAATTGACGTTTGGCTTGATTGACGCTCTCATCGTCTAGACCAGGTATCCAAATCCTTCCAGTTGGCTTGCCATTTCTTGTTGTTGTCCAGCAGCTTCCATCCAATTTTCGGCCATTTCATTTCGACAAGTGTTCGGGCGCCAATGTAATGTTGCGCGCTCCCAACCTGCACGCAACAATAGTGGTGACTGCTATGAACTGGAAAGTATACAAAGTCTTGAGAAGGGTTTAAATCCCTTTTTATTCAACTTTAGAAATTACAGTTGCGTGCTCTTGACGCTCACAAACTACGCCGATCCGGAGGTAAAATAAAAATAAGAAATTAAAAAGAAATAATAACAAGTGACTAACTACGAGGCTCTCTAAACGTAACTAACCTAACCGCATTCTAAGATACCGCTGACTATTCAGCAAACTTCTGAATATTACGTTGAAAGATTTAACAATCTGCCGAGGCAAGCACACAGGCCGAAACGCGTGGTTCTTCAAATTCTAAATAGCCAACTCCACGCTCGTGAAGCAAGAAAGCACACTTTCGAACTCGTTTCCCTTCTATTTAACTCAGATTACTTCCGCTGACAATTTGAATCCTTGCGCGTTCTACTAAAATTTACATACTCTGGCATTGGCAATTCCAGGGGAAAGTAAGGCTTGACAGGAAAGATAGTTTAAACTTAAAATAAATGTTAGTTAAAATAAATATAAACCCTACAAGTCATTGAGAAATTTGAAAAAGAATTGCATTTTACTAATGGTAGATGTGTTGCTCATTTGTTATAGAAATCACATCATGAAAACTTGGGTAATAATTTAGAAAATGCCAAGCGACGTTTAGTATCTTTGGTTAGTAAATTAAAAAATGATGAATCACTTAGGGCAAATTATGATAACATAATAAACGAACAGTTAAAAAATGAAGTAATTGAAGAGGGCGAAATTGGAAGTTGTGATTGTGTTTGACGCATCTTCGAAGTGTAATGGGGTATCTCTGAACAATTGTTTGATACCTGGCCCAAATTTGAATCCTTCTCTTTTGGACTTGCAATTGCGGTTCAGACAATACAAACATGTGTTCTCAGCAGACATTGAAAAGGCCTTTCTCCAGGTTAGAAGCTCTGAAATTGATAGAGATGTATTACGGTTTTTATACTTTGATAATAATTACAATTTGAAACATTATAGAATGACTCGCGTTCCTTTCGGTGTGTCATGTAGCCCTTTCATTCTGGCGTGCACTATAAAAAAGCATATAAAGAAAATAGAGTTAGAAAATCCAGATATTTTTGAAGATGTTGAACTGTTCGATCTACGTAGATGATGTTTTCTATGGTGCAGATTCTGTGGAACAGGCTTTTAAGTTAAGTACTGAAGCCTATTGCGTGCTTAAAGATGCCGGAATGAATTTGCGTCAGTTTAATACAAATTCCGAGAAACTAAGAAACTTTGGGATGATTGTGGAATACTTAAATCAGAAAATGAACTAAATAGTTCTTTAAAAGTATTAGGGCTTAACTAGTGTACGAGTAAAGATGTAATTTTCGTGAACATAAATAACTTGTGCGAAATATTAAATAATTGTAGAAACACCGCAAAAAGAAATATATTAAAGGTGACTGATACTATTTTCGATCCAGTAAGCTTCTCGGCGCCATTTGTATTACGTGAAAAATTGATAATCCAAAATCTTTGGCAGTTGGGTTCAGATTTTGACGACGAAGTTCCAACTGAATGTAAGCAGTTGTGTTCCGAGTGGAGCGGTGAAATCGAAAAATTAAAGAAATTTGAAATTTCTCTAGAATATTTCCCCGCAAATTGAATCAAAATAAAGACATCGAACTGCATTTATTTTGTGATGCATCTATTAAAAGCGTACGGTTCAGTTGCATATTTTAGACCGGTTGACGAAGGGCAGGTAGCATCCATTATGGCAAAATCTAGAATTGCACCAATAAAACAAAAACTCACACTTCCAAGGTTAGAGTTGCTAGGAGCATTAACATCGGCAAGACTGTCTAAAAACTTAAAAGAGTTGTTTTCAATTCATGAAGAAAATATCTATGACTGTCTAAAAACTTAAAAGAGCTGTTTTCAATTCATGAAGAAAATATCTATGACTGTCTAAAAACTTAAAAGAGCTGTTTTCAATTCATGAAGAAAATATCTATCTATGGACTGACAGTATGATAGTGGTTCACTGGATTCATAGTGTTCCTGAACGATGGAAAATGTTTGTAAAAAAAAATCGAGTATCTGAAATATAATCATTAACTTGCCCAAATAACTGGAGACATTGTAATGGAAAGTCCAAGCCAGCGGACATTTTATCTCGAGGAGGTTCTGCCGAATATTTGTTGTCTTCAAGATTATGGCAGTCTGGGCCAGACTGGTTAGTTGAATCAGTGAGTGCTTCGCTTAGTAAATTTATTGCGACAACGGAGTTTTCTGATGCTGAATTAGAGTGGAAAAGGTGTATAAATAATACCACAATACTGCCGTCTATTGCAGAAAAATCTAATTCTCTGTTCAATCTTGAAAATTATAGTAAATTAATCAGAGCTATTAGAGTGACTGTATGGATATTTAGATTTATTCACAATCTGAAAAATACGAGGGCTATTTTTTTTCAACCTCCGATGGGCTATAAAGAAAAGACGGGTGAATATACAAAAAAGATTTTATTACCAAAAGTCATGTACAATACAGGTTATTTCTCTACATAATCACCCTGACGATTGAGGCATTTGTCATAGCCGTGAACAAGCTTTCAATACCCTCTTCATAAAATGTCCCCACTAATGATTGGAAGTGAGTTGTGACGGTTTCCTTCAGATCCACGTCATTTTGTTCACCGCTTCAGTTCAGGGAACAGATTCAGAACAGGGAACATTTGTCACCGCTTCAGTTCAGGGAACAGATGAAAGTCACTCGGCGCTAGGTCGGGACTATATGGTGGATGTTCGAAAATGTCCCATTGAAATTGCTGAAGGAGACGTTGGGTTACACGAGCGCTGTGAGAACGGGCATTGTCGTAAATCAGAACAATTCCAGAAGTCAGCATGCCTCTTCGTTTGTTTTGAATAGCACTCCGTAAGCGTCGCAAAGTTTCACAATATGAATCTGCATTAAATGTTGTTCCAAGCTGCATAAACTCCACAAGCAACACACCTTTTTTGTCCCAAAAACCAGTTGCCATAACCTTACGGTTGTTAAAGGTTCGTTTGAATTTTGTGGGTCTCTTTGGAGAATTTGTGTGCATCCATAGTTGTGATTGTCGTTTCGTTTCGGGCGTGTCATATTGAATCCATGTCTCATCACCTGTCACAATGGATTTCAAAAACTCTTCTCCGTCAGTATTGTAACGGTCAAGAAACTCAAACGCTGCAACCATTCGGCGAATTTTGTGGTCGTCAGTCAACATCTGTGGGACCCAGCGAGCGCAAACTTTTCTGTAGCGCAACTGTTCAGTAACGACAGAGTACAGGGAAGATCTTGAAACTTCCGGAAATTTCATCGATAATTCCCTTTAGGTGAACCTTCGATTTTGCTTAACCGCTTGGTCAACTCGTTGAACAATGTCGTCTGTAGCGACAGACTTGCGTCCTTGACCCCCTTCATCATGCAGATCAGTTCGGCCATCTTTAAACTTTCGACACCATTCACGAACAACGCCATCACTCATAAAGCTGTTTCCATACATTCGACTCATTCTTCAATGAATTTCCGCAGCACTGTTCCCTTCTGCCTGCAAGAAACGAATACCAGCTCGCAATTCACACTTGGCGGGAGAATCAATAGCGACAGTCATGTTTACGTGACTGCAACTCAGCAGAAATTAGCGTGTTGAATACGCCAGCGACAGAGCGTGTGTGGGGGGGGAGATGCGCAGTCGCCTACTGCGCACACCAACCACCTGCCGCATACCTGGCCATCATACTGTGCGATCAAAGGTTGAAAAAAAAACAACTTACGTAAAGCAGACAAGAAAACAGGACCCTTGATAGCAGAAGAACTCTTTGTCGCAGAATTATATTTGATAAAAGAAGTTCAATATGAACATTTTTCTGATGAAATTAATAGTTTAAAGTCTGGACAGTTGATTTCAAAAAACTCAAACATTTATGAACTAAATCCTTTTCTAAGTGAGGAAAGAGTTTTGTTAGTAGGGGGAAGACTACAAAAATCAACTTTAAGTTTTTATGGAAAGCATCCTATAATTATTCCTTCAAAAACTCATTTTACAGATCTTCTGGTACGTGATGCACACGAACGAGTTCTTCATACAGGTGTAGCTAGTACTCTCATGTTCCTTCGTGAAAAATATTGGATAATTAGATCCAGACAAAATGTGCAACGTGTTATAAGAAACTGTGTACTGTGTCAATGTTATAATTCCTGACCGATGCGACAAGTTATAGCACCATTACCTCAATCTAGAGTGCTAAGAGTATTAATATTGTATGATAGTATATTTCTTATTGAAAATGTAATCGTAATTCTATGTTGTATCTATTTTATTTAATTGCTATTTAAAGAAATGTATATATTAGAAAATTTTAAGGTTATAGAAATGTATAAGTGTGTTTAAAATTTAATTTTGAAGGGGAAAAAAAGACAGGTTTCTTGCAATAATTATAGTATTATAGTTGAATTATGATAATCTTGATTTTGAAATTTGTTTAATATCATCTTGAGTTATATAAATTCTTGATTTAAAACCTGATGCTTGAACAGGAATGTTATAACAATAATCCTTGATGAATGAAAATTTACTTGATATTTTTGAAACATATGGTAAGTTTACATGTTCTTGATATTTATGTGACATTTCTTGATTACAAAAACTTGAATTTGTATTGAAATGCATAATGAATCTTGAAAATGTTCATGTATCACTGATAATCTTGATTGTTCTGAATTACTGTTCAGCCGGGCTCGGTGTGTAAGAAATGATTGATGTGAAAATATATTTTAATCGCCAAAGAGGGCGTAAATCTTTCATGATGTTATACTTCTTGTTCTTGGATCTGGAGTGCCAGTTGAATGTGTGTTAGACGTGAATAAACTTAGTAGTTCTGAAACCTGATTAGTAATGATCTTTTACCTTGGTGATTTGTGTTATTTGAATAGAATTAGTGTTTCTTGAACCAGGATAACTTGAAATCCTGACGGTTATTATAAAATTTATAGGCCTAACATAATGGGCCTAAGATATAAGGTTTAAATGAGTCCAACAGTCGTGACTTCCCACAGAAAAGATGATCTGGGAAACTTTCAGATCGATATTATGGAATAAGAGCATTGAAAACGGTCATTTATACAAAACTTTACGTTTGTTCACAGCGTGTAGATAAATCCTCAGATTCGGGGGCATTTTCCTTCCGTCACACATTCTGCTTGACAGTTATAATTATATTGGCAGGCGATCATTAATATTCTATATGCAAGGTTTACATTCAGAGGGAGCTCATCTGAGTTCAGCTCCATTTCTTAGTTAATTAATGAAATCGTACTTCCAGCGCAGCTATTCCAAATATGGTAAAAAGTCATTAATTTATCTTGCACCTTTCTAAAGATGGATTTTATAAGCCAACATTCAAACTCATTTTTACCCACAAAAGTTCTCTATCATGACAAGTAATGGCCTCAGTAGTGTCTAAGTAGTTGCATATATATGTAGGATGAGGTTAGGATTAATAGAGGAAGGTAGTAGCATTCCTCACGCAGCTTGAAGAAGTATCTCGCTGCTGTCGCCAGATTTAGGAAAAGGCGGACGAGTTATAGGAGCGAATTACCACACGGCCATTCTGCCTTGCCGGGCGTCCTCGCCTGGGGGTTGATCTGAAAAGAAAGAAAAAAAAACAAAAAGCAGAGAAAGTGAAGAAAAAAAAATCAATGTCCAGGTGGCGAAGGTTAGCTTTGTGCACCACCGGTTCATCTTATCATCACAGGTTGACATCATAATGGTATCGTTATGGCGTATCTTTCGTACTTCATAACAATCAGAGGGATGAACTGTCTCATAAGGACCGAATAATTTGGGACGAAGTTTAAGTCCAAGTTTCAGTTCAAGTCGAAGATTCAGTCCAAGTGGAAGTTTCAGTTCAGGCTGGATTGTCATTTGGTGTCCAAGTTTATATTTGCAGGGAGGTTTGCGACGTTTCTTATACTGTCGTATATGTGCTTGCTGTAAACGGAGGAGGTTCCGTTGAGCTTCAATGCATAATGCAGCTTTTTCATCATCATGCTGTGTCTGCAATTTCATTGTCTTTGAAGTTCGTTTAAATTTTCTTAGTTTATATTTCCAAGCTCTTTTCTTGCGTTTCTTTGGGTGTGAAGTACATAAAGTGTATGAAATTGTAATTTTCCTTCCAAATATTTCACCATTCTTTGTTGCTTCAAAAGCTTCAAGTGGAATGTCAGAGACATGTTGTTTCCTTAGATTATTTTTCTGTTCTTTGGGAATTTCTGCACTTTTAGCAGGTGTTTTCTGATTGGCTTGATCTGCACATCCTTGTTCAAACTGATTCAGTTTATTTTTCACAGTTTCTTCAGTATTCTGCACTTTTGGATCATTATCGATATCATCATCATCATTAGCTTCATGACTGTCATCATCATCCTCGTTGTCATCAACATCATCTTCATTGACATGATCTTCATCAACGACAGCAACGTCATCTTGATCAACATCATTATCACCATCTTCATTAGATTCATGAGTGCCATCATCATCAGCAGCACCATTAGCGTTGATTGTCGTCATCATCAATATCATGATCTTGATCCATGTCGTCGTCTGTGTCATCACCGTCTTCATCAACATGATCGTCATCATCATCGTCATGAGCTCCATGATTGGTATCAGCATCATCTTTGTCATCGAGATCATCCAACTCCAAAGTGTCATCATCTAAATCCAATTCTAAATCGTCATCAATTTCCTTACTTGTTTTCTTCAACTGAATTTCATTTTCTGTTATTTTCTGAAAATCTTCCATAACAGTGTTAACTTCGTGTGGTTTGTGAGGAGTAATGATATGTTGAACTTCTTCAAGAATTTCCGATTTTGAGATGTGTGAAAGATCAGGTGGAAATGTGTGATCATGAGTAATATTAACAAAAATTTGATCATTATTATTGTTGCATAAATGAATACCGTCTTTATCAAATGTAAATCGAGTTTGTTGCAAAAAGTCTATTCCAATAATGCCATCAAGAGGAATCATATAGTTTTTTGCTACATGGATTTTAGCAGGTAAAATAGTGTTTTTAATTTGAATGTAGTCCTGAAAGAATCCAATACTTTGAATTGTGTCTCGGCCAAGTCCTGAGAATGTAATTCTGGAAGGATGTAATGGTGGAGAACCAATTTTGCGGTATGTTTTCTCCGTAATAAGTGTTGCTTGTGAACCAGTGTCGTAGAGAGCAGTTAACTGAGTTCCTTTAAGTTGAATATCAACATGCATAGGATTTTTAGAAAAATTTTGAGCAGAAAGGGCATTTACAGTACTATCAGATGTAGAACAATTAGGAGCAAATTCCGTGGTAGAGCTACCAGAAAGTTTGGGACAGTTGGAATGAACGTGACCATAGTTCTGGCAGCCATAACATAATTTGCCATTAGATTTATTTGGACAAGTATTGCTTTTGTGACCTTTTAAACCACAGGAATAACAGATTGGTTGAGTGTCTGATGTACGTTTAGCATCAATTTTAGCATTGGGAAAGGAATTTGTAAATTTCTTTGGAGTATTTTGCTTCAACTGTTTTGAATTGTTAAAAGAGTTTTTCATAAATCTTCAGTTTTTCTTTAAATTCAGGAATGGATTTACAACCATGTAAAATTATTTTGTTGTTTGATGAATCAGAAATATCATGTATCACATACTCAATCAAAGAAGAATCATCCATAGAACCTTTGTGTGCGAGATCTCTCATAGCTAAAAAATATTCTTGTAAGGTTTCAGATGTTTTCATGTGACGAGATTCCATTATTTTATGTAATTGAAGGCTATTAATTTTTTCCGAAAATTCATCTAATAAATGGTGTTTTAATTGTTTCCAATTAGTAATTCCACGAATTGATCTGATCAATGTTAAAGCTGGACCTGTAAGACATTTTTTAACAAAAATTACTTGGTGTACAGGATTCGTGATTTCATGGAGATTAAAAATGTCTTCTATGTCAGAAATAAAAGTTTCGACGCTGTGATTATTCCGAGAGGAAAAGGGTTTGATCAAATCAACAATGTCTTTTAAGCCAAAACATTGAAACGGAACAGTCTGTGTTTGTGAAAGCAATAAATTTCCAGGCGCGCTTTCAAGAGAGATTTTTGCCTGCATTTGTTTACATAAAGAGTCATCTGAAATGTGATTAATGGCTGTTTGGGCGACGCTACGCGTCGAGGCTGAACTTTGCACCAAAGCGTCTTGTTCAAGGTCGCTGTAGTCAGCGGAATCTAATTTTAATAACGATACACCAGTTAAATTTGTAAGAATATTATTAGCACAGTTTTCAATATCGGTGGAAAATTCTAAATACAGTAAGTTACATATGGCAATTAATTCCGCGAGAGAAAATTCTTTGATAATTTTTTGTTTCGTATATTTAAAGTTAAATGGTTTGAGAAAACCAGAAAAATTGCGTAACCTAGCACGATTTTGCCGATCACATTCTGAGCCAAAAACTAAACGATGTAAAAGCTTGATATGCTTTGTACTGGCAGTGTTTAATGACTGTGCAATGTTGGGATAATCGTTAAGTGTAGCCATTATTTATCAGTTTTGTTTTTACCAAATATGAAATTCACAAAATATGTATGTTTCGATTTCATAAAATATTAATTTTCTGGTTTCAGAAATTAGTATAACAAAATATACTCTTAATTTTTCATATTATTCAAAATAATATTAATTCTTCATAGTATATTACACAATAACTATGATGTTAAAACACTCAAAATAATAAATGAAATTGTGACCATATGATTCAAACAAATGGTAAAATATATCGTCAAACAAATCTTCTTATAAGACTATGTTAAGAATGGAAAATATAATTTCACGTTAAGATATGATATCAAAATTAATAACTTTAAATAATATTGTACAGTCCTTGTAAAATATAGGCATCCCAAGAAATAAGAAATTATGCACTAAATTCGAAAACGAAAATAATTGTTCAAAGTAACTTTTTAATACATCACAATTCGTTAAATAGTCAGTAATGTATTTCCATCAAAATCAAATACCTTTAGTTTATTCAATTAATCTTCATCAAAACTGTTTAATTAATTATCATCAACATCAAATTCGAGAACGGAAGTGTTAATCAAATGCCTTTCGCTTCATCAAATAAACTTCGTAAAAAGGCGTCATCAAATATTCATAATAACTTGAAAGAATATTACTGCCTGATTAGCATTACTTCATCAAATAAAATTAGCTCTACTTACGTGCTGACGAATCACAACAACGGGAATCTTGCGATATTATTCCACAGTAGTACATCATTGATAGTTATATTCGGTGGTAGTCTAGGGGATTTAAAAAGCTGAAGAGAAGAACAGATTTTAGTTCAAGGAGTCGAAAGAGTTCGTGGGGCCGAGCCCCCATGTAGGATGAGGTTAGGATTAATAGAGGAAGGTAGTAGCATTTTTAAGGGTATTTAATGATGAAAGAATAAACATGATTATGTTATTTACAATGTGAAAGGAAGAAAGATAAAAAGTTCTTCATCATGAAACGAAATTATATCGTTAATCAATGTTCTCGAGCGGCATGGTTCAGCTGCATCCATCACCGTGTTCTAACCTCATCGGAAATGCAAGTCTGTTCATTTCCTCACGCAGCTTGAAGAAGTATTTGGTATCTCGCACGGGCGGCTAAAACCCGCCGGGAACTGGAGAAATTCAACCAATCAGAGACAACCGTTGCGCCAGGAACTTTTGGCGTCATTTTCCGATCGCCAAACGCAATTTTCGTGCAAAACTGGTACACAAGAAAGCAGTTGTTAATGTTATAATAACTTGTTCGTATTTCTTGGGTAGAAGTAGTTCATTTGTTTTGGTTATTTTGTGTTGCCCTGATATGATTTAATATTTAATTTACTGTAGAAGCGATAAGTGAAGTATGTAAATCTCAATTTCGAAAACAAATACAACTTTATATTCCACTCAATTGGCTAACTCGATACCCAATAACTTTTCTTTACTTTTAAATAAAGGGTGAAAATAATAATTGATAAAAATTACTTACTTTGAAATTTCTGGGCTCTTTGTGTATTTGAAAATGCTTGTTGATATCTAGGTTCATATTATTTCATGTACTCTAAACATCGTGAAATTCAATAAAGAAAAATATTTTAAGAATGTGTCTTTTTTTTTTTTTTTTTTTTAATTTAAACTACTTTTAAAACTTTTAGAAATTTCTCTTTTGTATATTTTTCCGTAGGCAAAAATCACATTAACAAAAGCTCCTACTGAAATAGAGAAAATACAATGATTATTCAGAGAATCTGTATATTAAAATGCTGATGTGGGATAACTCATAAAATAACCCAGTAACTCCCAAAAGAAAAAAAAAATAATTGAAAAAATTAACATGAAACTTGTTTATGTATTATTCTCCATCGAAATAATTCTGTTTCATTTCCATTGTGTTATGTAAAAATAAAGATGTAATTTTTAAAGTCTTGGAATATTAGCACAATCAAGTAATTTTTATTCATGATGAATCTGTGGGGTATTTTACACTTTATATTACACCGTATGTGTTACTATGTACATTATTTTCTTTCATTGCCAAGAGTTTTCTGAATAATATGCAGTAATTTATCACCTTCATTAGTCTCCAGGGTTTGTAATTATATTTTAGGAAATCACACAGTCTTTAAGCTGCAATTTTAATTCCACTTGCTTATGATTTCAGATGTCATGTATTAATCCCTAGCAGAAATTCTGTATAAGTTTTCTTGAAATCCAAAGCATTTTCTTTTTCTGTACAAATAAAATATTCCAACAACAGCTATCACCATTGGATGCCTCTAATTTTTATTTTGTAAAGAGCAACAAATTGTATATTGTAGTCTACACATCTGCTGCCTATGTTCCTATAATTTGCTATCATTTCTGATTGTGGAATTGTGGTGAATTTTCACAATTCTGTATTATGCATATTAGAGCATGCATAAAAATATTTCAATTGGTAAGAGATTGTATAAGTGTTTTCTTTCTTTTTTTAAAAAAAGTTCTGTATCAATGGTAATAATTTATTTAATTCATTATTGCAAAGCAGGAAAACAGTATCTTCTTAAGGGTAGAAGACTTTCATGAAGTATATGTTTAAAAGAATATGACTTCTGTTCAAGCGGCACAAGAGAAATATCCCATGCAGCTAGCCTGTCCACCAGTGTTCAAACTATTAGTGCTTCTTAGTCTTATCCACTCAACTGCTGATGAATACTAATTATGGAAGATAGTAATAATTTTTCTCAGTGTGAAAATTTTGTGACCATTTTATAGAAAGTTTCTCACTATAGTCTGCTCCAGAATCTTCGGATGAAGTTATCATTACATGATATATCATAATTTATTCTTTATATTGAAACTGATTAGGGAACTTCTTTTTTTTTTTTTTTTTCATCTGGAATAATTGTTCTTAGTAGCAGAATAACTGCACACAAAGGACTCTGTTTATAATTGTTATTCTCCAAGCAGATTTAATAAATTAACATCATTCAGTTTATTATACCAGTGTTGTATAAGAGTCAAAAATGGCTTTAAGACAAATGGGTGGTATCTGAGTATAAGTGTGCATTTAGTTACAATAATTAGTAATAATCATTTATTGTTTTACAATGGTTTACATTAATGTTATGTTTTCCTAATATCTAACATGTTAAATAACAATTCTACTTTGCTTGGTTTAAGGTTGGTTCCTAGGGACCAATGCTATATGTAATATGTTAAGAAATGACTGATGAAGTGTTAAATTGATAAAAACAACTTACTTATACATAGAAAACAAACACTTGAAATTTTGAACTTCAAGTTATACTTTGTGATTATCCATATGATCCATGCGCAAAAAATATTTTAAAATATAGTATTAAAAAGAAAATTTACAGAGTTTAAAAATTTATTAAAAAATATTCATATTATGCTACATAATCTGATATTTTGAGCAATATATATTAAATTGTAATTTATCAACCTAGATACAATTTTGATTAAAATATCTAGTGGTGAGCTATTAAAATATTAACAAAGAGGACACACTTTATTTTATAAAATTCAAAATACCAAATTATGTTTAATTTTTACAAAAACGGAAAACAAATAGTAACTGTGCATGAAAAAAAATTAAATAAGAAATATCATGGAAATTACATAAAATAGCAAATAAATTTCATGATGTGCACAATTTGTGCCAGAAGTTGCCTCTCACTTTTCTTCTCACATCAGTTGATCATTTGTAAGGTTTTAAGAACCAGCAGAGATTTTTCAAAAATTTTCTAATCTGCTAAAGGTTTCCCCATTTAGCATTGTCTTTAAATCTAAAACTTCATGCGAGTCAAAGAAGGTCTTATTGTGGAAACACTTTTTGTTAAGCTTAAAGCCTGCTTAGCTTCACCTCTATTAATACTAATAGTCTTTATAATAACTATACCTTCCTTTACACTATTAGAAATTCCATTATGCAGTTTTCATGTTAAAACCATCTCGATGGAAATCCTAAAATAATTTATTTATATTTCATGTTTTAATGTAAAATTTAACGTATGCTAAAGTACGGTTACAACATGCAAGACGTTTTTCCCTGGAATAAGTAATAAGCAAACAAAAAGAACAAAGGACAAATTGAGCAAAGAACGCGTGCAAACTTCGTAGATCTCATCACTGGAGATATCATAATGGACTTTTTGTACCCCATTTAATGTTGTAAACACCTAATATTACTGATACTAAGAATAGGCTAAATAGATTTCACTTGTATATATATCAAAGCTATATTTGCAGACATCTTTAGAAATTTCAAGACACTTTCAACTCAGACTAATTGCCAAGCAGGCTCATTTCCATTGTAGAGCTCATGGTAATGAAAAAGCTGATTTCCTCACACAGAAAAAACAAATTTACTGAGTGCATTAGATTTCACTTTCTAAAGCTTTTGACAAATTTAATTTGTAAATTTTTCATGCAGAGTCATTTCGAGCATGTAAGCGAAGAACTTGGAATGCTGTTCGAACAAATCCACCTGTGGTCCCAGGTTCTCAAAAATATATAGTTGTCACAAAATTTGTCAGCTCATGAATTTCAAGATTAAAATAAATCAAGAAGGCTTAGAACGATGCAGAATTTGTATAATTCTTATTAATTTTGAGTGTTATCCAATATCTGTTCTTCAAAAGGCCAGGAATAAAAACCTTTTTTCATTTTTATTGAAGAAGAGGGACCTACGTCAGTTATTTCTTAAAACTGACACAAGATTTTATGTTAAGCTGCTATTTTTGCCTTACTTTAATTTTATATGTTTTTTCAGTTAAGTATGACATACTTTTATCTGCTCTTGAATGTCAGAAACATTAATTTTTCTAAACCATGGGTTGTATCAAAATAAAGTACTTTGGAAGTAGATTTAAGCAAAATAAGTATGTTTCAGAGAAGACTCATAAGTATTACACAAATATAAATTCTAATTGTATTGGAAGCCTATAACTTTAAAATACATAATTACAAATGTTTGATATGTACATATTTGGTTATATGGTACCTGTCCCCATACTGCTTGATAAGAGTACTCTAGCTGATGTATTTTGTGTAATATGTACATGACACATATATTTCACTGGCATGTCGGTTTCCGCAGCCACAGTAATCTTATTTGCAGATCAGACTTAATATTGGGTACAAATACTTTGTTTTTCATTTACCATTTTATACAGATCATCAGACCAGATAAGCTAAGCAAAATGTGTCCAAATATATAGTTAGGATATAAACCTAACTATCAGTGTTCAGCAGTCTTACCATTCATGGGCACTTTTTCAGATGATTATCAACTGCATTATATTACATTATAAAGATCTTCCCATTTTACACTCCTCACGTTATGCTAATGACAATTTTTCTAAAAATCTATTTGTTACATGCATTAAACCTTCACACATCCTTCTTTTGAAATTGGGAAAGAATTCCAGATTTTATTAGATAAACAAAACAATTTAATAAAATTTCATATTAACCTTTTCAAAAATACAGTACATTTGAGATTTTTACTATCAATTTATTCAACATACTACATTTCTTAAAAATCAAATATCACACAAAAACGTAATGCATTTTAGAAAAAGTTCAATCAAATTATTTATTATTATCTAGGAATCTTCTAATATATATATATATATATATATGTTCTGCATGTGGCTTTGTTGGCTAAATTTGAGTACCTAATAAATACTTATATATATATGTATATATATAAAGAAAGCAAAAAGCAACACATCTTCTACACAGGCCAAATTAATAAGCCTTTTTAATGTGCATTTTTTTCTTGATGATCAAAAAATAAATTCTTTCTGTAATTTTCAGTGCCACAAAATAAAGTGAAATGTACAATTTAGCATAAAACTTTTGAGATATAACACCGTACACCTTTTTTTGCGGGAACAGGCTAGAAATTTTATTACACATTTCACGTGATAATCCACCGAATTTTCCGTATTCACTACATTGTCTTTTATAGCAATAAAAGTTAGAAAACTATTATAAATTGATGCGAAAAAGACGTAATCAAAAGATACGAAAAGAGGAATATGAGCGGAAAATAAATCCAAAACAAACCCTTCAATTGCTGGCATAAAAATTGGTCGCCAAAAACAGTCTCCGGCGGTAGCTTATTCTGATTGGTTGAATTTCTTCAGTTCCCGGCGGGTTTTATCTCGCTGCTGTCGCTGTTGCCAGATTTAGGAAAAGGCGGACGAGTTATAGGAGCTAATTACCACATATATCAAGGTTTGAAGCTTTTCATTTTCATTCACTTTTGCATATAATAGAAAATTGCAGACGATACAAAAATATCTATAATGAATAGATATTATTCTGCTTCAATTTCAGCTGCTATTGCTATCACTGCTGCACTTCATATCGAGGAGAGAATTCCAAAACAATAATTTTTGCTTACCTCTGTACACTTGTGAGAATATATGGGGAATGCGCATGTCCTTCAGTAAGTAATTTTGGTAGAAGAAATAATTGATTCAACACCACTTCTATTTATTGAGATACTATGGGGCACAGAATCGAAGGATTTCATACTTCTCTCTTTCTATCTCTCATATGCCAAGTAAAACTTTTGAGCTCTTTCCTGTACAAAGACGTTATACAGTGACAAACAACCGAGCCATATCATCTAAATTGCACCACTGGGTTGAACTTTGGACCCAACTCAGCAGTCGGCTGTTGCCAACCAACATACCGTACACACAGCACAATGTTTTTACAAATTTAATTTAATTTAAATATTCCTTTAGTAAGCTTATATGGTATTTTCCCTCCTCCCCACAAGCTTTCGTGGTGTAACTGGAAACACGCTCGACGCGTATTCGGAATATTCAGGGTTCGAAATGCGGATTTCTTCAGCTCCTTGAAAGAGAAAAAATTCTAAATAACTCTACGAAGAGGAACCGAGCTAAAAGGTAGGGACGATAATTCGTTACCACCAGGGTTTGGCGGCTAGGTCCCCTAACCCCGGTCGTCTTTTTAATGGGGGAATATATAAGGTATTTCTCACCTCCTTTTCGCATGCCTTCGTGGTGTAACTCGATGCGTGTTCGGGAGGTTCGGAGATCGAATCCAGGCGAGGGCACTGTACATTTTTCACTTTTCTGTATCGATATAACTGAATGATTCAACGAGCTGAAGGGATATTAACTGCGTATTAGATACACTAGCTTTTCTCAAAGGGTTTTTCAAGTTAATTTCGGATTGCCATTAAATAATTAAGTTAATAAGATAAATTTATATTTCTTTTTAATATTTCAAGTCTATTAGAGTTTGAATTACATATCTTGTTTACTCAAAATTAAATGAATGAACTCACGTTAATGAAATGGATGAGTCTGTTGTTTCTCGCACAGTTTCTCGACGTATTTTGGTAGCATTAAATTTTATATCGGCAAATACATCAGGGCGATTTCAGTCCTTGGTTTTAATAAGAATTAGTGACGAAAATCCTTTTTCACACAGATACCCAAATGCGACATGAATTAGACTTTCCAATAAGCACCATCATAGAACTTATTTATATTCCATTTCCTTTTTTAATGAGGTCCAGAAATGAACCAGACATTCTGCTTGCAAATTTATTTTAAGCTCAATGCTACTTAAGAGTTAGTTTACTAAGTACTTTCATTCAATAATAGTTTATTATTTTCAAGGTCGCAATGGAAAAGATCACGAATATATGAAGATTCATTATATTTACTAAGAAAATAAATTTCAGAGTTTTGAAATGCGAACATATTTTACTTCATAATTCTTTTCCAAAAATGATACGATTTTATAGTAAAAATATTTTTAAGTTGGAAATGTAAAATTTTTCTGTTTTACACAACTAACCCACAAACCAAATTTCTTTTCAACCCCTTTTAATTTCTAATAGCATCAAAAAAAAAAAAAAAAAAAAAAAAAAAAAAAAAAAAAAAAAAAGTAAAAAAAAAAAAAAGTCGAAGAATTAAGTGTATACTGAGATGGAGTTAATTTAATTTTTAGAATTCATGTCAAAGATATGCAAATGAATTTAGACACATGTCATCAGCAAGATATGACGCAAAATCTTCGTTGATTTCGTTTACAAATAACGGGACGTTTTTGGTAATTTAGAAGAACTACAAGGGTAGGCTATGGGGACAACTTGTGGTCCGCGGGGAACAACTAAGAGACGCTGAGTTAGACTTATAAGGTCCATGGTGCATGAATCTGCGAAATTTTGAATCATGGGATGTGTTGTAAGCGTTTTTGTGGTATGTGTTGGTTTGATTCTTTAGACGGTAGAATGGCCGAGTTTAGTAAGATTAATTTGAAGTTTCTGTACGATTTGGAGCGAAAGGAGGAACGAGCTTTAATTGACTTATGTGTAAATGAAGGTTTACTTAGTAGCCATTATAAGTGTCCTGTATGTAGGAAGCATATGCGTCTAGTCAAACGTAAAAACTGTTTAGATGGATTTGAATGGGTTTGTAGGAAGAAAGGTTCAGATGGTCACTGTGTGAAGCGTTCGATCAGAAAGAGTACCTGGTTTGAAAAAAGTCATTTGAGTATGATTGATATTTTGATTTTTACGTGGTTCTGGGTGTACGAAGCGAACTCGAAAATCATGGTAAGTGAATATTTGCTTTTGATAGTGCTTAAATGCATAATATGTTTTTCCTTTTTTATGTTATTTTATTGCTTGGTTTAAAATGTATTTCATTGAGATTATGTATTTTTTGTTTGCCTATATTGTAGAATTTGGTGCTCCTTTGACGCTTTAAGTGAAAATATATCGATGTGTATGGACAAAGTAAAGGGAGTCTGCAATGCAAGTTTGTGAAATTCTGGGATTTTTTTAAGAGTGAAAATAGGTCGACGTGTACATGGATAAAGTTAAAAGAGCATTTTTGGTACATGGATAAAGTTAAAAGAGCAAAAATGGCATTTTTGTGCAATTCGGAGATTTTTTTTAAGTGAAAATAAGTCGATGTGTACATGGATACTGAGTTTGTGCAATTGTTTGTCTTGTTATTTTGGTTTGTGTAGTGGCGATTTTTGGCGCAAAAATCGCAGCTTCGCAAGCCAAAATAACGAGTCAAAGAATTGCACAAAATCGGTATCCATGTACCGCCAAAAATCGCCAAGTTTCGCCAAGGCGTACCCTAAACTATACTTTTATCAGAATAGTGCAATATCAAAGCTTATAAAATATCATACGGTGGTTTTTTTTATTATTATTATTTATTTTTTTATTTTACCCGGGTAAATCATATTTTTTTTAATCTACTATTTTTATCACTTTGATAAATTTTGAATTTAACTAATGTCTTTCTAAATAAAAAAATGACATTTTACTGGAAGATCTAATGGTATGATTTTATTTTATCTTTCTCCATACACTCACCAGTCTACAGATTTAGGGTCTTTACAGCTAATACGCAACACAATTTTTTTTGTCTAGGTTAGGTAGTGAGAAAGAAATTAAAACGTGTTATAGTGTCCTTTCTTAAAAAGGCACTTAACAATAAGGACTAAGCAATCTGTCGAACGCGTCTACGGCTTCCCTGTACCCTTACATACGCATCGGCATCACCTATTTTCGTCCACATATAGTATTTACAAGATCAGCTCAACTTATGTCAAAAACTGCAAAAGAATTAATTGATAAAAATCAAAGCAATATACTTAGTATAGATCTTATGCATGAACTGCAGTTTTGCAAACTTTTAGAGGAAATGTAGCATCGCCTGTTGAAACTCTAAGCTATATCGTTGTCAACAACATAGCGGTGTGTAGAAAATAATTTTGGATATATAACTAGGTATCAGCGCTAGAGCATTTTTTGTGCCCTTTTGTAATCACAGTTTGAACCTTGTCGTAAACTGAGAAGAACAATTTATTCAGTGCAAACTTATTAGATATGTATATTATTTCGTTTTGAATTTAAAAATAATAAGTAGTGTTCAGCAATATATTTGGTGTCCAGGGCGTTTAATATATTATTTCGCTTCGCTTGCAGTGTTACTTTTTTATAACATGCTGTTGTTGACTAAAGCTCACTTATCTGGCCTATCGTCAGCCCAAGCCCACGAAATTCCTCGTGGCAAGGAGCGCAAGATACACCTGTCGTTGGCAACATCCTTCATCACCTTACCTTGATTTAGCTCAGTTTCGCTCTCCAATTTTGATGAAGAACGCCCTGAGGGGACGGGTCCGAGCGTCTCCCAACCCTCTTCTTCTACCGCCAACCTTTCGAGAGGACTTTCACCTCGCATATTTAGAGTGCCCCCATGCCGCACGGACATTATACATTTACAAACATCCATGTCTTCTGCCGGATTCGAACCCGAGCCCTTCGACACGGCAGTCAGCAACGCTAACCATTATATTGTTTGGGCGCTTTTAATTACATAAATGTTATAAATGTTCAATAAACATGTTTAAGTGTGGGTTTTAACAAAGCACAAAATGTTTGCATATTTAGACAAAAGTTAAACTTTATTTTTTTTATTTTTAGCTTTTTAATTAATTTTTTTTAGTATCGTTACTACATAAAGGCGCTCGCTAGACATTTGCACGATGGCGCCGATTAGGCTTGGCGCGGGCCTGTGTGCATTGAAATCCCTAATGAAGACAGACCTACTTGAGACATCAAGGAAAGAAATATCTGGTTTACTTCCCGGAGGAGAATAAATTTTTAAAAAAATTAAATGCTTATCAAATTTCCAGATATTAAGTAGGTCGACCTCGCTTTTGTCTTGACCAGTGCTCGTTTCTTTAATAATTTTAAAGTCTGCTGTGGGACATAGTTTAACTCCAATCAAAAGGCACACTGGCTATTTGCCTCGCCTTGGGTACCATATAGAGAGTAACCCTTGAATGGAAAGCCCTCCATGATTGTAAAAACGTCAATATCATAAGTATTTAAAGAATGGAGAAGTTTCTATCTCTTTGCTTGCGATATGCCACCAGCATTCCACTGATAAATCCTCAAAAATTCACACTCAGAGTTGGATATCTTGTCATTTTGCCATACAAGACATTGACCGGGGCGCACTACGTGGAGGTAGCTATACTTCGTACTCCGATCATTTCGTCTAAAATTCTCAATAATCTAGAAACTTCACAGAATCAGACACTGTATATAATTGCATTTGCAATGACAACTAATAATCACTGTATCCAGCATTGATTTCAAGTTTGAGCCTAAATTTCGAGGTTGAACATTTCTTACTACCTTGTAACCTTAATGAAAACAAAAATTTCTGCATCCGCCTCGGACTTAATCAAGAGGTATTCAAAAAAAAAAAAAAAAAAAAAAAAAAAAAACCGAGACTAATGAAAATGTGCTGAAAGCTTTGGCATACTATAAATTCTTGTTACCCGGAAGAAGAATTTTTTTCCTGTATATACTGCTGGTTCCAGAATGATCTCACTAATGCCGGTGTAGGTGTTCATTAGGCCAAAAGGGCAATTTGCACAATGAAGAATCTACATAAATGTATATATGTTTCTCGCCAAATTCTGAATAATGTCCGTCTCCACCCGAATATAGGCATCTGGAAATCCAAATTTTGGAATTTCAAATTTGTTTTATTATCTAGTTCATATTTTGTAAAGCATTTATGAGTTTTTGATTAAGAAACTCAACGATTTCAAAGCGAGCAATGGCAACACTGTACGGACCAAAAAAAAAAAATTATCTCCAGCTCACGAGACTGTGTATCGGAAATCCTAAAGATATGTTGTTTTAAATATTTTGGGATATTGCTGTTGAATTAAATTTTATGATTTAAGTGCGAAGAACATGATATTTAATAAATAAAGATAACACACAAAACATTAAAAAATGCCCCTTTGGGGGTAAAATACTACAATCTGAAGGCTTTCAGATTATTATTTAGTGTGTGTGTGTGTGCGCGTGAGAGAGAGTTGTTTTTTCTTTATACGTACCCACTGGCCTATATACCTCTTGAGGGTAAAATTGGGGCCATCCACCGAGCCCTGCTGCAATTACAGATTCCCCTGGACCATTTTTGAAAGGTGGTCTTCTTATCAGATTCCAGAGCCGTCCTTCCAGCTATTGACTTACAGAGTGATTCCCGCTCTTCAGTTGCCGATTGCTGTTTCGATCATTCTTAAGTAGCATTACTTAATGACAAATAGGTTGTACTTCAATGGATTCCTGCTCATAATGGAGTTCAGGGTAAAGAGATCTCCGATTTCTCTGCAGAGAAGGGAGCTTCTGTCTTTCAGGCATCACAGCCTGGTCTTCTTTGCAGTCCCATTAGGTCATTGTTAGAAAAGCCGTCAGAGACTCCATTTTGTGAGAACTCGTAGAAAAAAATAGAAATAAATAATGGTTTAGACAGATTCTTGAAGTACTCGAATGGCCTAGAAAGAAATCTGTCGCATTGTTCCGTCTTATATCCGGACGGATTATTACTGCTTTCCTAAGCACCTTCAAGGTATCAGTATCGCTCCTGACTCTTTTTGTTCCTTACGTAATCTTAATGACTTGCCACCGTCTTGTCACATGGACTTGCCACCGTCTCCGCAAATGCTCCTCCCTTCCTCGTATTTCGATTTTGGAACGACACTGGGTGGCGAGATATGCCCTGAATTTATAGATACATTGATGTCAATTTTCTCGTCCATGTTTTGTATTTTATTTGATGTTCAGTTGTCTTGTAACGTGCCATTAGAAATTAAGAAATGTGGTAGTTATGAGTAGTTTAGCCATGACTATTTTTCATTTATTACGTTCTTACTGTAGCCGCGTTGATCCATGTTTCTTAATCCGTATATAATTGTTAAACATTAAGATGTTTTGGAACACTGAAAAGTAAAATACTTTAAAATCCTCTTCTTCATACCAATTCTTTCAAAGCGTAATTAAAATATGTTAAAAAGATTGAACAACGAACTTCAGTACTCACTACAATTCTTGTGTGATTTCTATTGCATCTTAAGTTTAAAAATTATTAGACCGGAAAAAATGATTAAATTAGTATGTAAAAAAGCAATAAATTTGGTTTATTATGAAATCATTGTATATTTTTATGAAATTACATTAGCTGGATTCATTTAAACTTTGTATGTTTCTTTCTTCTTAATAATTATTTTAAGCAGCTATTGTTTCCATAAAGGGAAGGCTTAAAATTGTTGAAAACTTTCACTGTGCAATTTTTCATAAAATTATTGCCACCTGATGCTCTCCGCAAACATTTCCTGTAGTGTATCCTGTTTTGTCAGGATGCGAAAGTTGCACAATTAAAACAATAATACCTTCTTTGAGCTGTTAAAAAATAAATTAATGAAACACAACCTTAATTTAACTTGGCTTAGAAATTATAAACGTAGGTTTTAAATAGAGTTCTGAAGAATTCGATTTGAGATTCTTTAGAGAATTCCCCCTCATCGTACTTCATACATTTTTAGGCAAATTTCTATTGAGGGAGTGACCATAGGCATACCAAATACCTATAATATATCCGGAGCTGGTGAATTTCGGATGATTGTTTCTCTACTGCACTGGAATTGTTTAAGTGTTATCAACTTACCTATAACTAGGCTTTCAGCTTGCAAGAAATTACATGCCAGTTTGTAATATTTCAATGTTAAATTTTCTACCTTAATTAAGGCTTAAATTTTATTAAAATCCTACACGCATTACGAAATAATATGGGAATGCCCACAGCTTTCTTTTAAAACAAACATTATTCGATTGCCTAATTATAGGAAAATGGTACTTATCAGCTGTTGCAAGGACGAAGGTTCTCATCAAAGGAGAAGAATTTGTCAGTATATATGTATCCTATCTACACAGTGAAAATCGCTGAGCACTGGTAACCGAACCGACCTGAACAAATCCCGGCAAAGGAGCTACCTGCACGAGCATTTTCTTGTTTTCGCAAAGCGTACTGTAAATCAATTAATAAATCAATTAATATAAAAGCGCAATCATGTCAATATGATTGTTAACAATATATGGGTAAAAGATGAAAAATGTAATCAAATAAATTCACACAATGAATTAAAAAATTCGTGGTTCTAGTGTAGAAAAGGGTGCCCTTTGATTTGTCACCAAATACCGATGCTGTTACCGTTATTACGTAATTACACTGGTGTGCAAAAATTAAGGACAAGACGGTTTTTTCAATATAACTTTGTACAAAAGTTTTCTAAATCAACACATTTAATACCGTAAGATCCCCAATACGTAAGGACATGAGTAATGTAAGCAACACGTACTAAAAGAGAAATTAGAGGGATAAAAAGAAACTTTATTAGAAAAGTAGCATGGAGCGCAATGCGACCGAAGGCCGAAACATCCCTGTGATGGGTGTCCAGCAAGAAACATCCGGTCTTTAATAGGGGATATGATCTCCCCTGACTGCTAGGCAGGTTTCACAGCGTCTGCCCATGCTGAGAATGAGGGTGTGAATGAGTTGTTGAGGCATTGCTGCCCATTCGTCTTGCAGCGCCAATCGGAGCTCCGGAACCGTTACTGGTGGTAAGGTACGAGCTGACAAGCGTCTGCCTAGAAAATCCCATACATGCTCGATGGGATTGAGATCCGGAGATCGTGCCGGCCAATCCATACGTTCAATATCCTCACTCTCTAAGAGCTGTTCGGCAGCTATTGTGCGATGACATGGTGCATTGTCGTCCATGAAAAGGAACTGCGGACCCATAGCTCCTCTAAAAAGACGCACATATGGAAGAAAAATCTCGTTATAATAACGGGTCCCGTTGACTGAACCTGCGTCGAAGATGTGAAGGTCTGTACGACTACCAGGCATGATGCCTCCCCAAACGAGAACACCGCCGCCTCCATACCTGTCCCTTTCAATGATGTTCGAGGGATGATTGCGGCTTCCCCGCTCTCTCCAGATGAGTATGCTATGAGAATCGCTACTCAGACTGAATCTGCTCTCATCTGTAAAGAGTGCTCGTCGCCATTCATTGTCTCTCCAATTCCGGTGTTCCCGGCACCACAGAGAACGCCTTCTCCGATGGGCAGGCGTTAGAGGTACACACCGTACAGGGCGTCGTGCAAACAGACCACCACCGTGCAGTCTTCTGGCCACGGTAAAATGCGATATCGGTCGTCCAGTCGCCTGTGTCGTGTGTCTAGCCATTTCTCCCGCTGTCTGACGCCTGTTTCTTCTGGCCTGTAAGGCAATATACCGTCATCTGCGGGTGTGGTTCCTCGCGGACGACCACTACTAAACCCCCGGCTAGTTGTTCCTGTAGTTTGAAATCGTCTCCAAAGTCGTGAAACGATGCTGTGAGCAATTCCGAACTCTGCAGCCACACTTGTCACACTGCGGCCTTCCTCCAACTTTCCAATGATTCGACCTCGGGTAAAAGCATCCAGATGTCGTCTAACAGATTAATTATTCGCCATTTCTCGCTGAGGCAGCAACTCGGTGTGATTTTAACTGCTATACAGCGTGCAATCTCTTTGCCAGAAATACTGATCTTACACCGACAACACGCTTTATACTACTCAGACACTCCCCCATTACGTCTACCTGCATATCTGCGCATGTGCTACCGTACATCACCTTACTTAATCTCCTGATTGGTCTTTCTGTCCGCTCTGCCTCTTCGTTCAGCTGATATGCTAATTTTCCGACTTCGTCCTTAATTTTTGCACACCAGTGTAAATGAGCTACTGTTGATCGATTTGTCAGTGACGTATGCAGGTTCCACTTATTAATCTGATTTAAAAACTTCCTTCATCCTTGCTGATCATTCGGAACTGGAATCTTGATATCTCAGCTGGTAAGAAGAATCTTCTTTACAGAAAACACAAATCACTTTCTTTACACCACAATTTTATTTACATAAAACCTTCAAAAGAAAAAAATATATAATTACTACTTCCTGTACAGCCTCTCTTTTCCACTCATGGCTGTACGAATCAATTATTCGTTCATCCAGGCACAGACTCGAAACTGAAGTGTCTATATATATATATGTCATAATGAAAGCAAAGGAAAAGAAGACAGAACACTGTAGATGCGTCATTAGACCCATATTGAAGAAGATTTTGATTGCGTAGTATGCTAGTAATGCTAACTTGGTAACATCTAAAGAACTTGGCAGTCGAGGCAGTTTTAATTCCATTTTTATTTCCAATTGATATTTGTGGCCACAATCACTTGGCACTCTAGTCGTGCTTTTCCACAGAAGATTTACATTTTTGATATTGTTGAGATAGAAAGCAAGCCAGCGAAATTACATCTTAGCAGAGCAGAGGGTAAAAGCTGAAGTGCGTCGTTATGAAAGATGGAAGCACGCGAAGAGAAAAGTTTTGGTTTACAATTCGGTGATTGGTTGTCAAGAGGCATCTGGTATTAACGGTTACGTAAGATCGCATAATTAATTTGAATGACGCAATGCAGACAAGTTATTACGATTTTAGAATAGAGAGGAAGAATTAATATTTATAATTATATTATAATTCTGATTCATACATTTTTATCTTACATATTTCCCCCTTCAAAAAGAAAAAGTCGTAGCGACAGAGAAGCCTTTTTAAAGAGAAAGAGTTAAAGCACTAGCAAATAAAAAAGAAAAACATAAATCATAAAATTTTGATTCTATAAAAGTATAATTTATAAATATCAATTTTTTTTAAATAAATTTTTAATTTTTAGAGTCCTATTGAATTTTTCAGCATTTCAGTCCAAAAGTCTTTTTGTTTGAGAGTTCACATAATCATAATTCTTCAGGGAAGGTTCTTGTTATTACAGAATCTCACAAAATAAACTTTTACACAATCATTGCTTATAATAAAATGTAATGCACATAAATATTTATGATACTTATTTCCATACTGATAAATTATAATTTAACATCATAAATAATAGGATTAAGATCTTCAGAATTTATGGTTTCACCGTTATCATCTTTCATTTACAATTCCTGATTTTACCAAACTGGAAGCCTCGCAATACTTCTAAACAAACATATCCATCAATAGGGCTGTCCTCTTGAGCTAACCAGTGTGTTCTCTGCACTGGTGGCCCAGGGTGCCTAGGCAGTTACTTGAAAAGGCCTCCGTTCCTTGCATTAAGGTAACTGGCCTTTGAGAACTGCACTAATACATTCCATAATAAAAAAATATAATAATAATAATATAAAAAATCTACATGCATTCATAAAATGAGAGCCTCCAACATTATCTTGCATGAAGAGGGTAAAAGGAAAAACTGGTACAGAGGTAATTACAGGCCTCTGTTGAAGGAACCAGTACACCCTCATCATACTATACTTAACACACAATAACCCACAAATTTTAACATGCATTTACCATAATTTCATATTACTTATTTGTACTAATTTCACTTATTTTTAACATCTTTATTTTTAGAATAATTATAAAATTCGTATTCAAAATTCTCAACAAAATTTCAAAAACATAAAAACTTATCTTAATATCCTATGAATAATTTAAATAGCTTAAAATTCGTTACTTAATTTGCTCACACATAATTATGAAAAATTAGAAAAATCAATGAACAAGAATTTCAGATTTTCCCAAACAAATTGCAGAAATTTTAACCACAGTTGAAATGAAAACTATAGAATTCGCAGCACATTAAATAATTTAGTTCCTGAGCTAGGTTCACACGAATGTAATAATTTTTGAGCTGTTGAAAAAGCGAAAGTGCAAATAATTTTCTGTCGCACATACTTGCAAACACTAACTCGGCTCGACCTTGAACCCGCTGTAATGCTTAATTCCTAAACGGTAATTCACTGATGATTTAAAGCACTTTCTTTCTAAATATTGTAGAGATTGGCAAAGCAAATTCAATATTCCTTTTCACTAGGCATTCGAACTTCTCAATTTATTGAGAGATTAATTTCAATCTGTAACAACTACGCGTGATTATTTTTTGAAGCACTTGCAAAACACCACAGCAGAAGAATGATCTGTTATTTTTTAAACACTGAAAAAACAAACTTGATGATTCACTTCTTTCACATTATCTTGGATTTATCACAGAACGATGATTTGAAGAGCTGAATTAAATTTTCCATTGAGGTTCAGGTTGCAGGAATCTTGATATCTCAGCTGGTAAGAAGAATCTTCTTTACAGAAAACACAAATCACTTTCTTCACACCACAATTTTATTTACATAAAACCTTCAAAAGAAAAAAATACATAATTACTACTTCCTGTACAGCCTCTCTTTTCCACTCATGGCTGTACGAATCAATTATTCGTTCATCCAGGCACAGACTCGAAACTGAAGTGTCTATATATATATATCTATATATATATATATATATATTTAAAAGAAAAAAAAAGAATTCTCATTAGTGGAATCCGTGGCGCCGTCTAGTGAGGAAAAGAAACACTTTAATATGAATACCTAACATACTCACACCTTTAATTTATGGTGACAGCCAGAAATTAAACAGAATTAAATTTACATCATTACTCAAAAATAATATAATGAAATAAAACCTAATTTTTCGATTGTCGAGTTCAATTAGTACATCACCCTTGTGGATAACTTGAGCCTTTTCTCTTTATTTTTGAACGAGATTTGCCAAATATTCTTTTTGGAATCTATTTCTCAACTGCTCTTTTATATTTTTGCATTTCCGATATCTTTTTCGAAGTTACTAGGAATTAATTTTCTCTAGATCAGGTATCACAATTTCTTGGATGTCTTGAATAAAAGATGATGGCGTCAAAGGAATAAATTTACCAGACTCTTCTGAAATATATTGTTGCATGCATACGGATTCCTAATAAATTGAAGGCACAAGTCCGATGAAAAGTGAATAAAATTTATTCTTATCACAACAAATAAAAACAAAATGCTTAAATTTTCTTAGACCCGGGTGGCCATAATTGAACTGACAGTGCTCACAGTGTTCTGTAGCGCGATCTATTTGCGAGAATGACGCCACATTTTGTAGAAAGATAAAACAAGATGGGGGACGAAGGATTCCGCGAAAAAAAATTAGTTCCAAAAGTCACCACTAGGGGAATATTTGGCGCTTTGTAATAGAAAATAGACTGTTAACAAATGCAAATTAGTATGAAATAAAATTACCTTTTATTATGTATATGCCTTATGGAATATGGATATGCCTTAGAGTACAGTATGGAAAATCTTACGAAAGATTATCAACTTCTATCCGTACAAGATCAGCCGTGTACAGGAGTTACTGTACCCCGACCATGATAAGCGATTGACTTTTGCTCTCACCTTTCTTGCCAGAATGAAGGTGGATGATGCTTGGCCGTGGGAAGACGGGGCCCACTTTTACCTGAATGGAACAGTGAATACCCAGAACTGCCGAATTTGGGATGACAAATCACCACATGCAGTCACAGCAATTCCCTTACATTCACCAAAGGTAACTGTTTGGTGTGGGTTCACAGCGAAATTTATCGTAGGTCCATTCTTCTATGAGAACCTTACCCCGACAGGACTGGAAACCTGTTCTGTTACCGGAGAGAAATATCGCCACATGTTGAACAGCTTTGTCATTCCGGCACTTCAGCAAAAACAATGCCTGGGGGAAATCATTTTCATGCAAGATAGAGGCCCTTCACACTTTGCTGTACGGGTGCAACAGATGATACGACAGAAATTCACAACAGAAAGAATCATTAGCCGCTACTTTCCAACTGCATATGGTCACCTCGGTCGCCTGATCTTACCCCATGCGACTTCTGGCTATGGGGTTACCTTAAGTCCAAGGTCTATCAAGGAGTGGTCCAGGACCTGGCTACGTTGAAGGATAACATATCACAGACTGTACGAGAGATTCCTGCAGACATGTTACTTTCTGTTGTTACGCATACTGTGCACAGAATGCAATATGTGGTCCACAACAACGGCAGCCACATTGAACCTCATTTGAATGAAAAATAAAAGATAATTTAATATTGATTTGCATTTGTTAACACTCTATTTTCTATTATACAGCGCCAAATATTCCCCTAGCGGTGACTTTTGGAACTAATTTTATTTTCGCGGAATCCTTCGTCCCCCGTCTTGTTTAATCTTCCTACAAAATGTGCCATCATTCTCGCAAATAGATCGCGCTACAGAACACTGTGAGCACTGTCAGTTTAATTATGGCCATCCATTATTCGTACAATATCCCAATACCTCACAGTAGTTATCTTTTAAACTACTAAATCGTTCAACAGAACTTAATTCAAAACAGACAAAGCTAATCCGATTTCACCGCGAATTCGCTACAGTCATTAATAACAATAAGTAAACAACTGAGCTGAGGTGTTTTCCTCCAGCTTTTATAAGCTTTTTAAATATGCACGATAAACTTCTTGTATTTTTTCGATTATACTGGATATTAAAAGAGTGTAATTATGAAATAACTATTATTAAAATGTTAGATGCATGTGCTCCTGTATTTAACATTTCCGGCGTAGATTTCTCTTTAAATAAGTCTCGTGCTGCATTGCACAAGATTATAAAACAATTTTAATAACAATTCTATTAAAAAATAGCAAACTAAATAAATGCAAAATCCGTTAATACTGCCCCATTCCCAAGAACTACACATCCCGGGCAGTACAATCCCTGGATAGGAAACCAAATTTGCAACTAAGACATCAACAATAAACATTACATTACAATAACAAAAAGCATAAACAATAACTGCAATAACTAGCTTAAATCAAATCAAATAATAAATACAAATCAAGAGAAAGAAAAATGACCATGGTCTTATATTATTTACAATTATATACACTACGTACTATGGCCACAGTAAGGTGCTAACCTGTAGTAATGAACGACTCAGGTTTAGAGTTCGATGACTTACGGATCCGAACCCCGACGTCATTCAGCCTGTTTAGGACTGTGTACGGACCGTCCCAAGGAGACTTTAATTTCGGATGAAGTCCTTTCCGTGCAGTCGGATTCCACAACCACACCTTGTCTCCTCCGTTGAATCGATGTCCAATAGCTGTTGTGTCTTCATCTTCTCCGTCGCCAAGTTGACTCTCTCTCAATTGGGCATCACTTCACACCGGGACTGGAGATCTTGGCTGTATTTCTCAGGTGATGAAGGCGCATCCTAAGAACAACCAAACAAAAGATCACAAGGCAGACGAATGTCGCGACCGAAGAGCATTCGAGATGGAGAATAGCCGGTAGTCTCGTGGACAGCACTGCGGTAAGCCAGTAAAAACATTGGCAACTTCTTATCCCAGTCCTGTTGGTTTCTGGAAACCACTAGTGAGCTGTTATTAAGGATGTTTCGATTAAACCTCTCTACCATGTCGAGAGGATGTAAAGGCGTCGTTTGCGTTTTGTCAGTGCAGAGTAGCTTGCAGAGTTTTTTGATTAAAGGCGAGGTAAAATTCCTTCCCTGATCGGAATGTAACTGAAGAGGCACTTCGAACTTGGAAATCCAGTGCTGTATCATTACCTCTACTACTGTGACAGCCTCTTGATCAGGAATAGGATATGCTTCAGGCCGCTTGGTGTAGTAATCAGTGACAACGAGGATGTATTTGTTGCTATCGTGGCAGAGGCAACATCGTGCCATCGTGGCAGAGGTTTTCAGTTCATGGCAGAGGTCCCAAGATGTCAAAGGCGATACGCTCAAAAGGTGCTCTTACAATGTAACATTGCAGCTTGCCTCGGCTGCGTTTCTTCGGTTCTTTCCGACCTGCACAGGCATCGCAAGATCGGCAGCAGTTTTGCACGTCATCCTTTGCATTATTCCAGTAAAAGCGCTCACGAACTCTCTGCAAAGTCTTCATTATTCCGAAGTGACTTCCTGAAGGGCTGCTATGTAGTTCTTTAAGGACATCAGGAATCCGGGATCTTGGAAATATCAGCTCTCATCGGAAAGTATTCCCATCATCCGATTGAAATTTCTTCCATAAGGCACCGTTTCGAATGTGAAGTAAATCCCAAGAGCCCAATATTGTTTTGTCGTTGGACGATAGATCGAAATGTCCTGCTAAGTAGGTTTCCTGTTTGAAGACTCCCTCAATTCAATTATAGCTCTAACGTCGCCGTCTTCCAGCTGGTTTTTCCTGACTTCTTTGTCACTCCATGGGTCTCTATCAGCCGATGTCGTAACTTGTCGTGCGACTAGACTCCGCAGCTCGTATTTCGCCTCGAACCTGGAACAATATCGGCAGTTTTCTGGGCAATATCTTCTAGACAAGGCGTCGGCGTTTCCGTCCCTTCCGATGACGGATAGTGATGTCCTGCAGTCTCTGTATTCACCTGGCTGTTTGACCCTCAGGCTTCTTGAAATTCAAAAGCCAGACCAAAGATGCATGATCCGTGCGGAGTAGGAATTTTCTGACATATAGATAATGATGGAAATGTTCTACAGCTTTGACTACGGCTTTGGCGAGAAACGCTTTCCTGATAAAACAGTAATTCCTCTCCGGTTTAGGCAGGCACATGCTCCAGTAAGCTATTACACGTTCTTGGCCGTATATTTCTTGGAACAAAACAGCACCGACACTTTCATTGCTCGCTTCTGTACCGAGAATAAATGGTCTATCGAGCTGAGGCTACGTCAAGATTGGAGCAGTTTTTAAAGCTTCCTTTAATTTGTTAAATACATTCTCGCGTTCTTTTGTCCACAAGAACTTTTTCTTGCTCTCTGTTCGCGATGGAAGAAAAGTCCTTCACAAATCTCCTATAGTAGGTGCAAACCCCTAAGAAGTTTCTCAGCTGATGGACATTTTCGGGACGTTTCCAAGTTTTAACGGCTGACATCTTTTCAGGATCCGTGCACACACCTTCACCAGAGATGACATGTCCGAGGTAAGTCCCTTCATTTCTGAATAATTTGCGTTTAGGGAGATTCAGCTTCAGATTCGCTTCCTTTAGTTTTTGAAGCACCTTTCTAAGATTTTCTAGATGTTCTTTAAAACGCTTTCCGACGATGATGAAGTCATCCAGGTATATCAGACAGGCTTTGTAGGAAAGACCTTTCAAAACACTCTCCATTAGGCGTTCGAATGCAGCCGGCGCGTTGCAGAGTCCAAACGGCATCACCTTGAACTGCCAAAGTCTTTGTCCCGTAGTAAATGCCGTCTTTCCTCGGTCATCAGGATTAAATTCTACCTGACAATACCCGCTCTTGAAATCAAGTGCTGAGAACCACTTGCTTCCAGAAAGAGTGTCCAGATTGTCATCAGTTCTAGGAAGAGGGTAACTGTCTTTCTTCGTAACCTCCTTCAACCAGCAAAAGTCAACGCAAAATCTTGTTGAGCTGTCTTTCTTTCTGACGAGGACGATGGGAGATGCCGATGGACATGCTGAAGGCTCGATGAAACCGCCTTCTACTATATTCTTTAAAAGAGTGTTCGTATTTCTTCCTGTTTAACAATCGGTAGACGTCTTGGATGTTGCTTGGTTGGTGGATGATCACCGGTTCGATTCTGTGTCGTATCAAACTGGTTCGACCCACGTCAGAAGACGAGCAGGAGAAAACATCTTGAAGATCTTTACTGACAAGATCGGCAGCTTTCCTCTCTTCATCGTTTAATTGCGCATTCTGTAGTAACTCTGATGTAATGCTCTTGAAGACATGGATTCTGGGGTGTTACTCTTTCGTTTAACGCTGGTTACTGGAGTACATGCTGCAACCACTTCACCTTTCTTAATAACTTTCGCTTTCTCAGATACATTGGCAACTGTCACAGGGATAACGGTTCTCGATAGGTCGACGAGTGCTTAGACTACTGGTACTCCTTTCGGGTTATTACAGTTCTTGGAATATTCCCTGATACCGTAGCAGAAATTTCTGTTTTCGGCTATGGATCCAGGAAATAAAAACTCTGTTCTTGCGGGTATCAGTATCAGTATCAGTAGCGGGCGCAGCCTCACCCGCCTAACCAAACAAGTTGGTCTTATGGTCATGACAGGCCATGCCCATTTCAACAAATGAAAAAATAAAACATAAAATATCTAAATGAGAATAATCATGTGTAAATAATAATTATAAGCATAAAAGTGAAGAAAAGGAACAAATACAAACATTTAGACAAGAGCAGACACTAAAGACAAAAACAAAAAAGCGAATAACAAACACAAACAATGGTAACAAAAAATTATTAAAATATACCAATTAGTGACGGCAATAAAATGCAAATATCATACATTGATTCCCACTGTCCGGCGCTCACCGTCAATAAATTTCATCACAGATTTACATAATTGTGCGAAATCTTTATAGCATAAAAAGGGATTTTCAAAATCAATATTTTTATTGTTTCTTAAGCCATCAAAGTAGGGACAGACCTCGAGGAAATGCTTAGCATCACCAAACAGATCACATAGTTTACATTTATCATCGTTCTGTATCTTAAACCTAGCGAAGTATCCCGGGAAACGCCCATGTCCGGTCAGAAACTGGTTAACTTCAAAATCATTAAAGATAATTTTTTTTTCCTAATCAGTTCTAAATGTTTCAAATAGCGACTTTTCCTTTTAGAAGAATTCTATTGTAACTGCCATTGCTTAAAATAAAACGAATAAATAACTTCAGTTGCTTTTTTTTTTTTTTTTTTTTTTAAACCCTGAACATAAGGCGTCCCCGAAACACTCCCTATGGCAGCCTCTTTTGCGAGCACATCCGCTCTCTCATTACCGTATATTCCGATATGGGCTTTAACCCAACCAAACTTAATATTAAAGGATAAGGATAGTTTTTGGAAAAGATCTTTAATATCGATAATCAGACCATTATTATTTTCTGCATTATAAAGTGCATTTAAACAAGACATGCAATCTGTAAAAATATGGAAGTTAGAATTTCTTGCAAAATTACTTTTCAATATCCATTTAAGGGCATAGAGGACGGCGATGAGCTCGGCTTGAAAAACAGAGTTATATTTTTCAAGGCCCAATTTATAGTGATAGATCTCAGTATCAAAATAATATACAACAAAAGCCGAACCCACCCCGCCCTCATAACCCGATCCATCAGTAAAAATTTGGTATTCCGTTAAACAAGGATCATAAATATTATAATTGATAGAAATACGGTTTGCCGGATGGATTATCAGGATCAATGTTTCGTCTTACCTTCTTCAGGAACATGCAAGGACCTGACTCGGAACAGAGAGCTTACTAAAGCTATGTTCAAAACTGTGGGAAGTAGACAGGATACACAAGAAGGGTATACAAAACCCTTTTATTTTTCTCTATTTACAATAACTTTCGTACTTCGGAATACACAGACCCGCTACTTGGGGGTCTAACGTAAAAATATAAAAATACAACTAAACTCTAATTTAACTTTAAAATAATAAACGTGGAAGATTGGCCTTATATTAACAGGAAGTCGTATGTAGTACAGAGAACTGTGAAAACACTACAATACGTTTAAAAATTATCAAGACGATTAAACCTCTGGCCTGGAAGGCAACCAGCAACTGCGTAAAACTTCTACGGTAAGCGGCCTGCTTCGACTCACTTCTTCCTCTCTCTCGCTTGGCAAAAAGCCACAACTTAAATACTTGGCGTTCGCCAGACAAACTTTGCATAAATACTTTAACGCTTATAATTCTGGCCGGAAGTAGAAAATAAGAAGTGATAGTAAAGATTTAAAATAAAATAAACGTTAGTAAAACTTAAGATCCTTACATACTTCCCGCCAGAGTTAATTAGTTTGAAACTGAGGTCTAAAACGACCTTGTTGAAAACTTTTAGCTCTAGAATCTAACGCGAGGCCAATCTTTTACAAACATTTTTCGCTAGAAACTAGAAATTTAAAAGAAAGAAATTTGTTTTTACAATATCAGCTCCCAGGACACACAATTTTTTTCATCTGTACTGCATCTAAACAGGAGCTTTTATTCAAATCTGGTTCCTTCCAGAGATCTGGAAGGAAAACTAGTTTAATGAAATGTTACACAATGAAATGGCAAGTAACATGTATAATCATATTTCTCTTAACATTCTTATTTCATTCATAACTATTTTAGTTATCTCTCCCTGTGCTCTCTGACATGTGTTGTAAAAGAACACCAAACACGAATGTGTTTATGTCTATGTGTTCAACACTTCCTCCTACAATCAAAACACTAACGTGTTAAAATTCAACATACCAAGACCTCGTAACACACCCTAATTTCAACTCTAAACCCTGAGGTACTATTCTGAAAGTGGCTAACTCTGAAGTGTAGCGTCAGAGAGCCTAACTACATCATTCAACCTTTAACACATATTCACCATGATTTAGTCTTTTTACAGTCACACGAATAAAAAAAAATTTTAACATTACTTTCACTTTTACCATATCACGGTATTTCTTAACATTTAAAATAACAGTTCACTTTGTATATAAGAACATATTAACATGCCGTTAATTTTATACATTTGAAAACATACATTAGTAGTACATTGTTAACTTCTATTCTTTTCAAAGCAAGTGCCAATTCTTTCTACATTGAAATAATTCATTTCAAAAAGTCTTCTTTCTTGCCAGAATGTTTTAAATAATATTTATACAATAACTTTTTACAATATTTAAGTCTTTACACAACGCTATTATACATCAACTTTAGTTTTACGCGCGAGTAATTGAAAAACATAATACCAAAATCGGTAACAACTCATTTCTCGCCCTTTTGGCGATAAAGGTAGACCTCGCATGAGGTAAAACTTCTTGAAATCTGCCACTTGCAGTAAGAATGAAAGATTAATTTAAGTTTGCAAAGTAACATAAAATTTTACTTATCTTTGTGATATTCGGACATTCTTTTCTGGGCCCAGTCCTTAAAGGTAGTGCAGATAGTTGTTTGATTTATCCTCCTTCTTGTACGGGCTCGCCCTTCAGTGCCTTCCTCTAGAAGCTTCCTTTTTTCACCAGTTCGGTCACCCTTGAATACCTTCTTTTTCGCTTCTGCCTGTGGTCTTGGTCGTTTGATGGCAGCTGGTCTTGGCGGAACCGGGAAACTTCTTTCGTGTTCCTGCTTGGACCTCGTTGCTGGCCGTTCAAATTTTCCTTGTAACTTTTCCTCCGCCGCTGATGGCCCTTCCGCAGTTCGGCGACATTTGCTGCGGAGAGTCCTGTCGGATGAGTAGATCTTCCGTTTTAGAGCCGGGTTATAGTTGCCGTCATTTCTCCTGGCTTTCTTTGCATACGTCGTCCTTCTCCCTTCTTCATTCTGGGGATGTTCGTTAGCTCTCTTTTCTGGACGGTGGAACGGCTTCTTTCTCTTGCCACCTTCAATTTTTCCGCGGGGAAACTTTCTTTTCACTTGCTCGTGCCTCTTAATGGCTTGCCCTTGTACTTGTCGTTTTTCCACCTCTGGAGCTTGTGCCTGCGGTGTCTGCCGTGCCGGATCCTGCAAAAGATCTGAAATTATTTGCATTTTATTACGATCATAGTAGGGTTTGATTTGATCAATGTTTGCGGAGCAGGTTTCACCATTTCTGGCTTTTAACACTACTACAGCGTGAGTTATTTTTTCTATAACATATGGTCCTTCAAATCGTGGAAAAAATTTGGCAGTTTTATCTTCTGGTGCTGAAGAAAGTGAATGCTTAATTTTTAAAACTTCATCCCCTACTTTATAAGTTACTCCCCGTCGTTTCAAGTCATAATAGAGTTTCTGTCTTCTCTGTGCTACTTCAGTATTCTTCTTTGCTTCCTTAATTTGTTTTTCTATATCACCCATTTTAAATTCTGGGGCTCTTTGTTGCACATAAAATAATTTATCTAACGGCGTTATAATCTTTCTGCCTAGAAATAACTCAGCAGGAGTTTTGCCCGTTGTATCATGTTTTGCGGTCCTAAGGGCGAAAGCAAATTCATTGACATAGTTATCCCAGCTTTTATGAAAATTTTTAACATAACTACGGACAATTTTCACTATATTTCTATTGACCCGTTCCGCTATATTTGATTGCGGCCGATACGGGATCATTTTTAAATGACGTATGCCCGGTTTTTGGCACATGTCTTCAAATATATTACTTACAAATTGAGGACCATTATCCGATATAACTTTTAGGGGCGCCCCGTATTTTAAAATATATTTATTTAAAATAGAATCAGTAACTAATTTCGTGGAGGCTCGTTTTAAGGGAACAATTTCGGTCCATTTACTAAAATGATCAACCATAACAAGGAGATAGCGACTTTTATTTAACTGACTTTTTGGGAAAGGGCCCAATAAATCGATGCCAATTATTTCATTTGGAAATTCGGATTTAATACTATTTAGAAACCCGGCCGGGCGGAAATTAATATAATTAACTGCTTGACATGTTGGGCAGGACTGGACATACGCCCTTGTTAACTTTTGCAGTTCAGGAAAATAGACTGCCTCGCGTACGCGTTGGATAGTTTTCCGAATACCAGCATGAGAAGCTAAAGGGTTATCATGGAGCTCCTGCAGGATATATAATCTAAGACTAGCTGGGATAACAGGTCGAAATTCATTGTTGGAATTCGTAGTTTTTGTATAGAATAATAGACCATCTATTAGTTCGTAATGGGCCGCCCTATTTCTTATCGCCACAATATCTTGGTGGCTAAAATTTTCAGGATCCTTTAAATAGTCATAAATGCTTCCAAACTCAGGATCATTACCCAGTTCGGTTATTACAGTTTCTCGGGAATTTATTGTACATGCTGTGAGCATTGCCACCTTTACAGTATTACCTTGTTCATCTATTTTAATTCTTGATAGGGCATCTGCTACGATATTTTCCTTTCCGGGGGTATGTTTGATTACCAGATTATATTCTTGTAGCTTGAGTGCCCATCTTATTAACCTTGGGGATAAGTTTTTCCCTGAGTACAATCTAGTTACCGCCGCATGATCAGAGTACACTGTTATTGGCGCCTTTCCAAAATAGACTCGGAACTTTTGCACTGCTAACAGAACTGCAAGTGCCTCTCTCTCGGTCGCGGAATAGAATTTCTTCAATAATAGGTAACGGATATACCGGATATTTAGTTATGGAGTTTAATTTACGGTAATCAATCGCGAATCTCCACCTTTTTGGATGTGTCAAAGGATAGTCATTATTTTTCTTACATAAAACCACCGGGCTAGCATAACTACTTGAGATGGGCGTTATGATCTTTTTACGTAGCATATCGGTGATATGCCATTCTATAATTTTTTCCTTATTCTTATCATACCGGTATGCTTTATGGCGAACTGGCATTGAACCTCCGGTGTCAATACTATGGTTAGTAACCTGAGTAAATCCTGGAATATCACTAAATAATGAAGCAAATTCACTTACCACTTGTCGGATTCTTCCTTGCTTGTCATTAGGCAGGTGGTCAAGATTTAACATCGGCGGTTCAACCTTTTCTGCGCGAACTGGTTTCATTGTCAGCTTAAGGGACGCTTCATTAAAATCCAGCGTTGCTTGTGCTTCTGAAAGAAAATCTATTCCTAAAATTATATGTGCTTGCAGATTCTTTACTCTAAAAAACATCACCTTTACTTGTTCGTCCTTGATACGGACATACAGCGGTACTTTACCTATACACTTACATTTTTCTCCTTGCGCCGCTAACACTGTCGTATTATCCGAATTATATATGCGGTATTTCCGAAAATACTTCCTAAAAAAATCTTCTGCCACACAGGAACACTGCGCGCCTGTATCCAGGAGTGCGGTGGCTGGGATATTATTCACCAACACTTCAATCTTCGGAAGAGTCAAATTTTTCACCATTACTGTATTTAACTTGAAGGAAGAGGGGTTTTCTTGGCCTTCGGATTTCCGCACTCTCCCGTCAGCAGAAATCCGTTTTAGTTTAAATTATTTTTCATTTCCGTGCTTTCCTTCTTTTTCCACTGGCCTTGAGACTTTTTTTCTGGATTGCTATTGAACTCTCGACGTTCGCCGGCTGTTTTTGAATGCTCGGGTTTCCTTGCCCACTGATTCGCTTTTTTTCCGTAGCCGTATGCTTGAGTTTGCTGTAGTCTTGGCGCACTAAATTGGTTTCGCTGTTGATATTGGCGTCTTCTTTCGACGTCCGCCGTTCTTCTACTTTCAAACTGGATTGTTAGCTCAAATAACTTTTCCAGTGTAGTCGGATTTCTTAATTCAATAAAGTCTTGCACTTGGGGCAGTAACCTCGGCAAAATCACTTGAATTATCTCAGGATCCGGACGGTTTCCATACAAGAGTTTGAAGACGTGAATTTTTCTTAAAATAAAGCTTGAGAGATTTTCGATTCTTTGTTGATATATGCTGAAAAGTTCCGTTTCTAATTTCGCACGATCCCTTACGACAGGGAAGGCTTTTAGTAGGGCAGTCTTGAAATTCTCGTAAGTATAGGTGGGACTTCCTGCTTGACCCAAGAGACTTCTGCCTATACATTTGAACCAGTTAAGCGCTTGGCCCCTCAAAGCGCTGGTAGCTAAGGTAACTTTTTGAAATTCGTGCACGGGGTAGAGCATGAAGTGGTCATCCAATTTTTCCAAAAACTGGTTACCGGTGAGTTTCCATTAAATGTTGCTTCTGGTTTCATCGAAGCGCGCATGGTCTGGACGCTGTAACCAAATCCTTCCAGGGCGGCAGCTGGCATTTCTGGATTCTGAGCCGCTTCTGCAGGCAGCACAGGTTCTTCTTGAAACTCGGCCATGGTTATTCTTCTTCGTTGGGCGCCACTATCAGGATCAATGTTCCGTCTTACCTTCTTCGGGAACATGCAAGGACCTGACTCGGAACAGAGAGGTTACTAAAGCTATGTTCAAAACTGTGGGAAGTAGACAGGATACACAAGAAGGGTATACAAAACCCTTTTATTTTTCTCTATTTACAATAACTTTCGTACTTCGGAATACACAGACCCGCTACTTGGGGGTCTAACGTAAAAATATAAAAATACAACTAAACTCTAATTTAACTTTAAAATAATAAACGTGGAAGATTGGCCTTATATTAACAGGAAGTCGTATGTAGTACAGAGAACTGTGAAAACACTACAATACGTTTAAAAATTATCAAGACGATTAAACCTCTGGCCTGGAAGGCAACCAGCAACTGCGTAAAACTTCTACGGTAAGCGGCCTGCTTCGACTCACTTCTTCCTCTCTCTCGCTTGGCAAAAAGCCACAACTTAAATACTTGGCGTTCGCCAGACAAACTTTGCATAAATACTTTAACGCTTATAATTCTGGCCGGAAGTAGAAAATAAGAAGTGATAGTAAAGATTTAAAATAAAATAAACGTTAGTAAAACTTAAGATCCTTACATACTTCCCGCCAGAGTTAATTAGTTTGAAACTGAGGTCTAAAACGACCTTGTTGAAAACTTTTAGCTCTAGAATCTAACGCGAGGCCAATCTTTTACAAACATTTTTCGCTAGAAACTAGAAATTTAAAAGAAAGAAATTTGTTTTTACAATATCAGCTCCCAGGACACACAATTTTTTTCATCTGTACTGCATCTAAACAGGAGCTTTTATTCAAATCTGGTTCCTTCCAGAGATCTGGAAGGAAAACTAGTTTAATGAAATGTTACACAATGAAATGGCAAGTAACATGTATAATCATATTTCTCTTAACATTCTTATTTCATTCATAACTATTTTAGTTATCTCTCCCCGTGCTCTCTGACATGTGTTGTAAAAGAACACCAAACACGAATGTGTTTATGTCTATGTGTTCAACACTTCCTCCTACAATCAAAACACTAACGTGTTAAAATTCAACATACCAAGACCTCGTAACACACCCTAATTTCAACTCTAAACCCTGAGGTACTATTCTGAAAGTGGCTAACTCTGAAGTGTAGCGTCAGAGAGCCTAACTACATCATTCAACCTTTAACACATATTCACCATGATTTAGTCTTTTTACAGTCACACGAATAAAAAAAAATTTTAACATTACTTTCACTTTTACCATATCACGGTATTTCTTAACATTTAAAATAACAGTTCACTTTGTATATAAGAACATATTAACATGCCGTTAATTTTATACATTTGAAAACATACATTAGTAGTACATTGTTAACTTCTATTCTTTTCAAAGCAAGTGCCAATTCTTTCTACATTGAAATAATTCATTTCAAAAAGTCTTCTTTCTTGCCAGAATGTTTTAAATAATATTTATACAATAACTTTTTACAATATTTAAGTCTTTACACAACGCTATTATACATCAACTTTAGTTTTACGCGCGAGTAATTGAAAAACATAATACCAAAATCGGTAACAACTCATTTCTCGCCCTTTTGGCGATAAAGGTAGACCTCGCATGAGGTAAAACTTCTTGAAATCTGCCACTTGCAGTAAGAATGAAAGATTAATTTAAGTTTGCAAAGTAACATAAAATTTTACTTATCTTTGTGATATTCGGACATTCTTTTCTGGGCCCAGTCCTTAAAGGTAGTGCAGATAGTTGTTTGATTTATCCTCCTTCTTGTACGGGCTCGCCCTTCAGTGCCTTCCTCTAGAAGCTTCCTTTTTTCACCAGTTCGGTCACCCTTGAATACCTTCTTTTTCGCTTCTGCCTGTGGTCTTGGTCGTTTGATGGCAGCTGGTCTTGGCGGAACCGGGAAACTTCTTTCGTGTTCCTGCTTGGACCTCGTTGCTGGCCGTTCAAATTTTCCTTGTAACTTTTCCTCCGCCGCTGATGGCCCTTCCGCAGTTCGGCGACATTTGCTGCGGAGAGTCCTGTCGGATGAGTAGATCTTCCGTTTTAGAGCCGGGTTATAGTTGCCGTCATTTCTCCTGGCTTTCTTTGCATACGTCGTCCTTCTCCCTTCTTCATTCTGGGGATGTTCGTTAGCTCTCTTTTCTGGACGGCGGAACGGCTTCTTTCTCTTGCCACCTTCAATTTTTCCGCGGGGAAACTTTCTTTTCACTTGCTCGTGCCTCTTAATGGCTTGCCCTTGTACTTGTCGTTTTTCCACCTCTGGAGCTTGTGCCTGCGGTGTCTGCCGTGCCGGATCCTGCAAAAGATCTGAAATTATTTGCATTTTATTACGATCATAGTAGGGTTTGATTTGATCAATGTTTGCGGAGCAGGTTTCACCATTTCTGGCTTTTAACACTACTACAGCGTGAGTTATTTTTTCTATAACATATGGTCCTTCAAATCGTGGAAAAAATTTGGCAGTTTTATCTTCTGGTGCTGAAGAAAGTGAATGCTTAATTTTTAAAACTTCATCCCCTACTTTATAAGTTACTTCCCGTCGTTTCAAGTCATAATAGAGTTTCTGTCTTCTCTGTGCTACTTCAGTATTCTTCTTTGCTTCCTTAATTTGTTTTTCTATATCACCCATTTTAAATTCTGGGGCTCTTTGTTGCACATAAAATAATTTATCTAACGGCGTTATAATCTTTCTGCCTAGAAATAACTCAGCAGGAGTTTTGCCCGTTGTATCATGTTTTGCGGTCCTAAGGGCGAAAGCAAATTCATTGACATAGTTATCCCAGCTTTTATGAAAATTTTTAACATAACTACGGACAATTTTCACTATATTTCTATTGACCCGTTCCGCTATATTTGATTGCGGCCGATACGGGATCATTTTTAAATGACGTATGCCCGGTTTTTGGCACATGTCTTCAAATATATTACTTACAAATTGAGGACCATTATCCGATATAACTTTTAGGGGCGCCCCGTATTTTAAAATATATTTATTTAAAATAGAATCAGTAACTAATTTCGTGGAGGCTCGTTTTAAGGGAACAATTTCGGTCCATTTACTAAAATGATCAACCATAACAAGGAGATAGCGACTTTTATTTAACTGACTTTTTGGGAAAGGGCCCAATAAATCGATGCCAATTATTTCATTTGGAAATTCGGATTTAATACTATTTAGAAACCCGGCCGGGCGGAAATTAATATAATTAACTGCTTGACATGTTGGGCAGGACTGGACATACGCCCTTGTTAACTTTTGCAGTTCAGGAAAATAGACTGCCTCGCGTACGCGTTGGATAGTTTTCCGAATACCAGCATGAGAAGCTAAAGGGTTATCATGGAGCTCCTGCAGGATATATAATCTAAGACTAGCTGGGATAACAGGTCGAAATTCATTGTTGGAATTCGTAGTTTTTGTATAGAATAATAGACCATCTATTAGTTCGTAATGGGCCGCCCTATTTCTTATCGCCACAATATCTTGGTGGCTAAAATTTTCAGGATCCTTTAAATAGTCATAAATGCTTCCAAACTCAGGATCATTACCCAGTTCGGTTATTACAGTTTCTCGGGAATTTATTGTACATGCTGTGAGCATTGCCACCTTTACAGTATTACCTTGTTCATCTATTTTAATTCTTGATAGGGCATCTGCTACGATATTTTCCTTTCCGGGGGTATGTTTGATTACCAGATTATATTCTTGTAGCTTGAGTGCCCATCTTATTAACCTTGGGGATAAGTTTTTCCCTGAGTACAATCTAGTTACCGCCGCATGATCAGAGTACACTGTTATTGGCGCCTTTCCAAAATAGACTCGGAACTTTTGCACTGCTAACAGAACTGCAAGTGCCTCTCTCTCGGTCGCGGAATAGAATTTCTTCAATAATAGGTAACGGATATACCGGATATTTAGTTATGGAGTTTAATTTACGGTAATCAATAGCGAATCTCCACCTTTTTGGATGTGTCAAAGGATAGTCATTATTTTTCTTACATAAAACCACCGGGCTAGCATAACTACTTGAGATGGGCGTTATGATCTTTTTACGTAGCATATCGGTGATATGCCATTCTATAATTTTTTCCTTATTCTTATCATACCGGTATGCTTTATGGCGAACTGGCATTGAACCTCCGGTGTCAATACTATGGTTAGTAACCTGAGTAAATCCTGGAATATCACTAAATAATGAAGCAAATTCACTTACCACTTGTCGGATTCTTCCTTGCTTGTCATTAGGCAGGTGGTCAAGATTTAACATCGGCGGTTCAACCTTTTCTGCGCGAACTGGTTTCATTGTCAGCTTAAGGGACGCTTCATTAAAATCCAGCGTTGCTTGTGCTTCTGAAAGAAAATCTATTCCTAAAATTATATGTGCTTGCAGATTCTTTACTCTAAAAAACATCACCTTTACTTGTTCGTCCTTGATACGGACATACAGCGGTACTTTACCTATACACTTACATTTTTCTCCTTGCGCCGCTAACACTGTCGTATTATCCGAATTATATATGCGGTATTTCCGAAAATACTTCCTAAAAAAATCTTCTGCCACACAGGAACACTGCGCGCCTGTATCCAGGAGTGCGGTGGCTGGGATATTATTCACCAACACTTCAATCTTCGGAAGAGTCAAATTTTTCACCATTACTGTATTTAACTTGAAGGAAGAGGGGTTTTCTTGGCCTTCGGATTTCCGCACTCTCCCGTCAGCAGAAATCCGTTTTAGTTTAAATTATTTTTCATTTCCGTGCTTTCCTTCTTTTTCCACTGGCCTTGAGACTTTTTTTCTGGATTGCTATTGAACTCTCGACGTTCGCCGGCTGTTTTTGAATGCTCGGGTTTCCTTGCCCACTGATTCGCTTTTTTTCCGTAGCCGTATGCTTGAGTTTGCTGTAGTCTTGGCGCACTAAATTGGTTTCGCTGTTGATATTGGCGTCTTCTTTCGACGTCCGCCGTTCTTCTACTTTCAAACTGGATTGTTAGCTCAAATAACTTTTCCAGTGTAGTCGGATTTCTTAATTCAATAAAGTCTTGCACTTGGGGCAGTAACCTCGGCAAAATCACTTGAATTATCTCAGGATCCGGACGGTTTCCATACAAGAGTTTGAAGACGTGAATTTTTCTTAAAATAAAGCTTGAGAGATTTTCGATTCTTTGTTGATATATGCTGAAAAGTTCCGTTTCTAATTTCGCACGATCCCTTACGACAGGGAAGGCTTTTAGTAGGGCAGTCTTGAAATTCTCGTAAGTATAGGTGGGACTTCCTGCTTGACCCAAGAGACTTCTGCCTATACATTTGAACCAGTTAAGCGCTTGGCCCCTCAAAGCGCTGGTAGCTAAGGTAACTTTTTGAAATTCGTGCACGGGGTAGAGCATGAAGTGGTCATCCAATTTTTCCAAAAACTGGTTACCGGTGAGTTTCCATTAAATGTTGCTTCTGGTTTCATCGATGCGCGCATGGTCTGGACGCTGTAACCAAATCCTTCCAGGGCGGCAGCTGGCATTTCTGGATTCTGAGCCGCTTCTGCAGGCAGCACAGGTTCTTCTTGAAACTCGGCCATGGTTATTCTTCTTCGTTGGGCGCCACTATCAGGATCAATGTTCCGTCTTACCTTCTTCGGGAACATGCAAGGACCTGACTCGAAACAGAGAGGTTACTAAAGCTATGTTCAAAACTGTGGGAAGTAGACAGGATACACAAGAAGGGTATACAAAACCCTTTTATTTTTCTCTATTTACAATAACTTTCGTACTTCGGAATACACAGACCCGCTACTTGGGGGTCTAACGTAAAAATATAAAAATACAACTAAACTCTAATTTAACTTTAAAATAATAAACGTGGAAGATTGGCCTTATATTAACAGGAAGTCGTATGTAGTACAGAGAACTGTGAAAACACTACAATACGTTTAAAAATTATCAAGACGATTAAACCTCTGGCCTGGAAGGCAACCAGCAACTGCGTAAAACTTCTACGGTAAGCGGCCTGCTTCGACTCACCGCTTCCTCTCTCTCGCTTGGCAAAAAGCCACAACTTAAATACTTGGCGTTCGCCAGACAAACTTTGCATAAATACTTTAACGCTTATAATTCTAGCCGGAAGTAGAAAATAAGAAGTGATAGTTTTATTAAAATAAAATAAACGTTAGTAAAACTTAAGATCCTTACAGGATTACATGTAAATTAAAGACAGAAAATGGGTCAGCAAAAACTGGGATTTCATCATAGTTAAATAAGTCCAAAATATTATTTCTTAATATAGTTTTATCTTAATAAAACTTGTAGATTATCGAGAGAGGCGGAGTGCCCGCCAGGACGCAAAGCACCTCACTCGAGACTGTGTGGAAACAACGGGTGAGCGCGAGAAGCTTGCGGGTATTGTGGTATTGTGTTCTTGCGGGTATTGTGGTATCGTCTTGAGCTATAATTTTGTGAATAGATTTCACTCCTTCATCATTAATTCCGAATAGGGCTGTGTCATCAGAGGCGGAATGCAGTGCGTTATTTTTAAAGTCGAAGGAAAAATTATATTTCCTTAGAAAATCCAATACGAGTATGCAAGGATCTGTATTCTCTGCCACATATGTCGTGTGATGGCAGGCGGCAATTCCGAACGTGATGTTAACGTTCACTTTTCCGTCGATTTCCATCGTCTCGCCGGACACAATCTGGAGGGTAACGCAGGTGGGTCGTCTAAATGAATTTGCTTTTCAATTGTTGAGCCACATCTTTTCGAATGATGGTAACATTGGCTCCTGTATTAATGGTTATATTACACGGAACTCCATTGATGTGTCGCATGATTCCGCTACTCACGGCAGAAATCTAAAGAGCTTTAGACTGGGGCTTTTCATTACCTGGCAACCTCCTCCCCGCGAGATGGCAACGAATTTGTTTCCCTGCTGCTTGCTAGATGCGGCCATAACATCCGTGCCCTGGGATGTTCTGCAGTTCTGTCGTATGTGTCCTTCAGCTCCACAGTTCCAACATTTTAAGGTCGGTTTCTTGTCACTAATATTCCGTCTGAAGGCACTGAGTTGTCGGGTTAAATCGTTTAGACTGGGAGCCATTTGACTCTCTGGCTTTTTGACTCTTGCCTGACTTTGAGCAGCTCTGACTGGGTGGCGGTCTCTACGAGTTGCTTGCTGGACTGCCTCGAATTTCGTGGCGTACACTAGAACGCTTTTCAAATCTTAATATCCGCCATTCGTAGAACTTTCTGTCTTTCAGGATCCCGGATGCCTTCGATCAGTATTGCAGGGACAGGATTGTTGTAAATTAATCAAGCATTTGAGAATAAATAAATAAAATGTGTTTTCCAACTCACTTCTGGCAACCCTAGAAATTCAAAGACACACGGGCGTCAAACACGTCAACTATGTTAATTACGTGATATTAATATATCCCATCATTCTCTTGTTCTACAGTTATTATTAAGCTTCTGTATGTGCTTGTACGAACACTGATGTATCTATCTATCGCTTATATTACTTTAGTTGCAGTTCAATAAATATGTTACTAGTGTTTAAATCTACATCGTATTATTTATGGACAAATCCCTCACATCATCAAGAAAGTTTCGGAGACTCAACTGCTGCTACTGAGTGCACAAAAGGTAAGCTGATTGTGCTATCTTTATTCTTCATTGATTATTGAGACTGATATCGTTGTAAATCCCGAAACTAAAATTTATACTGTGAATATAATATATAAACAACTTTCTGAAACTGCTAAGTGAGAATTAATAATGCCACAGTCAAATCTTAAAGATTGTATGCAAATAACGAAACTGAATTCCAAAAATTGCGCTAATTGGAAATTCAAGATTCAAATGCTTTTAATGCGTGATGGGTTAGATGATCTTCTTTATGTCTCCCCACCATCTAAACTTGATGATGAATTTTTAAAGAGGGATGAACAACCACGAGCTATAATAAATTTATGCATTGATGACTCTCAGATTATTCATGTTAGAAATGAAACGACTACCGCCGATACATGGCAGAAATTTAAAGTCAGTTCATGAGCGCTAAAATTTGAGTAGCAAACTATATCTTCTGAGAAAATTATATTCAATAAAAATGGCAGAACACGGTTATATGATCGCACATATCACTCATATGACGGACTTAGTCGAAAGACTGAAAGCTATCGGGGAGGACATTCCAGATTAGCATGTAGCCGCACTCTTGTTAGTTTCGATTCCCGAATTATACAACAATCTTATAACCGCCATTGAAGCTAGAGAGGAAATTCTTATAGCTACAGATCTTATTAAAACGAAACTTACTGACGAGTATAACAAAAGATTAGAACAACAAGCAGATCGAAGTTCTAATTCTTCAACCGCGTTTAAATCTGCAATAAATGCAATAAATTATGATAATAATAAACAAAAGAAATTTTGTACCTTTTGTAAACGCAGTGGTCATTGTCATGTATCTGGCAGCGGTGAGCCAATCAGCTGCCTGGCAGAGCCCAGCAAGTGAGAGAGAGGACAGTTGCATGTTAGCCTCAGAGGAGGCAGGTGATAGATTAATTATGTTGTAGGAGCGAGGTAGTGCTCCGAGTTTGCCTTTATTCTTTAAATGTTAATTTTTTTTCATTATTCTTTGAAAGTTAATTTTTAATAAATGTTGGTGTCGTTTTCCTTATGGTGCCTTATCAATCCGTAAGGTCATTACAGTCATACTCGTGAGTGTTGTTATAAATTGGAAAACAAAAGTAACAATTCTTGTCCCGACAACTCAAAATCAGAAAATCGCGTGACCAAACATGTTGGAAAATCGAACCGGCATTGTATGAGCACAGACACTTCCGTTAAAAAAAGCTATAAATCCACAGGTGAAATGGCGTCAGTCAAAAACACTGTTTATGAAAAGGGTTCAATAATTACTCCACGATATTGCTATAGAATAAAATAAAAATAAAAAGATTTTGTACGTGGATTCTGGCACCAGCAGACATTTAATAGAAGATAAAAGTTTGTTTACAGAACTGATATATGAGGATTCTCAAGCAAAAAATCATTTTAGCGGATGAAAAAATTTTATATTCACAGGGCAGAGGATTTGTTGACCTTGATTTAGAAGATGAATGTGGATTACAGAAAATTCGGTTGACTGATGTTTATTACGTTCTTGATTTAAAGAGTAACTTAATTTCCGTTAAGCAAATTGCTAGTAAGAGATATTCTATTCTGTTACTTACTAAGACAAGTGTTACGTAAAGAAGGATAACTAAATAATTATGCGTGCGTATTCTGATGATAATAGTTTATGTAAAATTGTTTTAATAAAAAATTCAGAAAGCGTTAATTTTGCAGTTGAATGTAAAAATGAAAACTGTATACAAATATGGCATTCTAGATTAGGTCATCGAAGCTATGATGCAATCAGACAATTAGTAAGAGAAAATCTCGCAGAAGGAATAAAATTAGATAATTGCACTCATAATAAAAGTTGTTCAGAATGCATAAAGAATAAAATGCAGCAAATTTCTTATCCAAAAGCTGCTAGCGTTTGAGCAAGAAAACCATTGAAACTTATACATAGTGACATTTGCAGGCCTATGCCTACTCCAAGTATTGGTGGGAAACTTTATTTCGCAACATTTATTGATGACTTTACTAAATACACAGTCATCTATTTACTCGCTAAAAAGAATGAAGTTCTTAGCAAATTAAAGGACTTTGTCGGTATAACAAGAAATAAATTTAGGAGAACCATACAGACTCTTCGAACCGATAACGGTGGTGATATACCTTCAAGGAAATGGAGGAATTTCTATCGGATAACGACATCAAACATCAACTAACTGTTCCTTTTTCGCCTCCTCAGAACGGTGTGATCGAAAGAAAAAGTAGAAGTCCTACTGAGATGACCAGGAGCCTGCAGTCCCAAGGCCGACTTTCAAACAAATTCTGGGGGGAAGCTGTAAACACAGCAAATTACATCCAGAACCGCCTTCCAACCAGAGCTTGTGATAAGACTCGCTATGAATTATGGAGCGGAAGCAAACCTAATTTAGCTCATATGAAACAATTTGGTTGTACACCTTATGCATATGTACATAATGAAAACCGTAAAAAATTAGACCAGAAAGCAATTGAATAAATTTTTGTCGGTTACGATCAACGATCAAAGGGATACTTAATCTACACAGGTAAAAACCGTATAATTATCAGTAGAAGTGTAAAATTTGTCGAAGAATTATCAGCGAATGAAAATATTGAAATTTCTCTCCATCCAAAGGTTGACGATGTTGAAAATGACGAAGAAAATGAAGAAAAACACAAAATTGTATCCAAAGAAGAAACAAGACGATCAGAAAGGAAAACGAATGGAATACCACCAGAACGTCTAGGATTTTTAACAAACACAATCAAAACTGAAAATTTTAAAGACTTAGATAAATTGAATTTCGAAGAAAAGGAAAAGTGGTTACTCGCAGTTAACGAAGAAATCCATTCCTTATCCCGAAATAAAACTTGGGAACTGGTTGAGCCTCCTGTAGGAAAGAAACCTATTGGCTGTCGATGGATTTTCAATCTGAAAGAAAACGAAGATGGAACAATCATTCGTTACAAGGCGCGACTACTTGCTAAAGGTCAAAAATTTGGAACTGATTACGATTATACCTTTGCACCAGTAGTTCGACATACAACTATCAGAACTTTTCTTGCTGTCGCAGCATATGGTAAAATGCATGTGAGGCATGTAGAAGTTACTACAGCATTTCTGCACGGAAATTTAGAAGACGAAATATACTCGTACATGCAACAGCCAGAAGGCACAGTTCAACCCAGACAAGAAGAGCAGGTTTGCAAACTGAAAAAAGCTATTTATGGATCAAAGCAAGCTGCTAAAGCATGGAATAAAAAAGTTGTAGAAGGACTAAAGAATAGTAACTTTTCGCAAAGTACAGCAGACCCATGTTTTTTTCTAAAGAAAGATGGAAATGACACGATAATTGTCGCGAGCAACTCAACGAATTGTATAAATGCAATTTCTTAAAAGATTAAGTTTTTACGGTTTGGCAACATTGTATCGGGTTTTTTGTTTTATGTTTAGAAAAAATAAAGTAAAAATGCGCCATGACTTTGCATTAAGGTGGATTGCCTGTTTAAAGTGAATTAATTGGGTGGATTGCCCGTATTACTTGATTATAAGTTTCTTTTAATGGAGTACCGACTGAATGAACAAAATTCAGGTAGAGTCTCGTAACATGGTGACCGTATGAAGTGATATTAAAGGTACGTTATTTTGAATTACCTAATATTCTGAAAATGGAATTACTTGTTAAAAAACGCTCTCCTATAAGAGCTAACTTCACAAAATGTTTTAATGGTTTGAATGAGTTATTAAAGGCAGATAATGTTAAAGAAAAGAGCATTAGATCTAACTTTGCTAATTTACGTAGAATTTATTGTCAGCTAACTGAAATAGATCAGGAAATAAGCTCTTTATTATTAGAAGATACAGACGATAAAAAGTATCAGAACGAGTACGCGATAATAGAAGAATATAATGAAAATTTCGTAAAAGCGGAAGTAAACGTAGAAATGTATTTAAAAATAGAATTTCTAAAACCGAAAGTTCTGTTGATTCTTCGCCCGTTTAAAAACGAAAGTTAAAGTTACCGAAGATCGAACTTTTGAAATTTGACGGGGAAATTAAAGATTGGCTTGCCTTTTGGAGCCAATTCAAAAGAATACATGTCAATGAAAATATTGCGAAAGAAGATAAATTTCAATATTTAATTCAATGTATGACTGAAGGCTCTAGAGCTCGCGATATTGTTGATAGTTACCCACCGACATGTGAAAATTATGATAAAGCTATTGCAAGTTTAAAATCAAGATTCGGCAGGGAGGAATTAGTAATTAAATTTTATATACGCGAACTTTTAAATCTTGTTGTAAAAAATGTTACCGAAGAAAAAAGAAAGTTAGACACGTCGAAATTATATGATAAATTAGAATCACATCTAAGAGCCTTGGAGTCCATAGGCTTAACATCCGATACACATTCAGCTATACTTTTCCCTCTTGTAGAATCGTGTATTCCGGAAGACATTTTTAGAGTTTGGTTAAGAAACCCTATAGTTAACACCAAATTCGATTCTTCTGAAGAAAATGCTTATGGGAAGAAATTAAAAAATTTATTATTGTTCTTGAAAGCTGAAATTGAAGGGGAAGAACGTATTCGTTTAGCAAAGGGATTTGTTAGTAATGAACACAAATTTCAGAAGGAAAAAATACAGCGTTCTGTTCCTAGTAATCCATCGACGGCAGCAGATTTGTTTGCGAGAACAACATAAAATAAAAGAAAAAATGTTTGTATATTTTGTGATAAATTGCACGAAAGTAAAGATTGCTTTTCTGCACGTAAACTCAAGCTTCAAGAAAAACAAGAAATTTTAAAAAACAAAAAGCCTGTTTTATCTGTTTAAAAATTGGACATCGTTCTAAATTTTGCAAGTTCAACATCAAATGTGTCCTTTGCAGTAAAAACATTCGATTTTGATGTGCCCAGAATTCCCTGGAAATAAGATGAAAGAACTTGAGAAGACGTTGTCGTCTGATGTTAGTTCGTCTAACTTATGCACTTCTGATGAAATATTGCTTCAAACGTTACAAGTCAAACTGAAGACTAAAGGGAAAGAGCTACAAGTACGTGTACTTATTGATACTGGCTCACAATATTCTTACATTCTTAAAGAAACAGCTAAGAAACTAGGTTTGAAGCCTACAGAAAAGAGAATCTTAATTCACTCTCTATTTGGGGGAATCACAACTGAGAAAAGGGAGCATTATGTTTATGACGTTAACCTGATATCTTTGAAAGGGGGCTTCTCCTGTAACATAAAGGTTTTGGATCAGCAGATCATTTGTGGCAACATTCCTCGGTTGAGAAGAGACCTTTATAAGGAAAAGTTAAGAGAAAATAAAATTTGGCTCACTGACTATGGAGAAGGTTGTCCTGATATTGATCTGTTAATAGGTGCAGATTATTGTGGTAATATATTTACAGGAAGAATATGTACATCGAAATCCAATTTGATTGCATGTGAAACTTATTTATGATGGATTATCATGGGAAATATGTCCGAAGAAAGGTTTGACGAAACTTCATCCCACTTAGTGACATCTTTACTGATTAAAAATTCTTCTGTGGCTGATTTGTGGAAATTAGATATTATAGGTATAAAGGATCCTACTGAAACAAGAACTAAAGAAGAAACGGAACAGTCCATTATTCAGCATTTTCGAGAAACCGTTCAGAGAGATGAAAATGGCCGTCAAACTACCTTGGTTAGAGACGTACGAGACGTTAAATGAAAACAAAGATATAGCTGAAAAAAGATGCATAACTGCTACTCAAAAACTTCTTAAAGAAGGAAAATACAATGACTATGAAGCTGTATTTAAGGAATGGTTACAGGAAACTATCATCGAAGAAGTACCAGATAGTGAATTGGGAAATCTTTGTCATTATTTGCCTCATAGAGGTATTTTTAAAGGAAGTTCTACTACGAAGATACGCCCTGTATTTGATGCTTCGTGTAGAAGTAAGAACTCACTTTCACTCAACGACTGTCTAGAAACAGGACCAAATCTTATCAAAAAAATTCCTCCATTACTTATGAGATTTCACCAGAAAGAAATTGGTGTAGTTTCGGATATAAAAAAGGCCTTTTTACAGATATCTGTGGCCAAAGAACACCAAGTGAACAATATTTTGACTCTAATATTTTTGTTTATATTTTTCTAACTGCAGCTTCTGAGTAATATTGCACAAGCTTCAAGCAGATGTAATCGTTTTCTTTATAGGATTTTTTATTCATTATCTATTCATATTATTATTATCTATGTTTTGTAACAGTTTATGTTTCAGAGAATGGCAACATTATGATGTTGTTCTTTTTAGAGAGTTAGTGTAACTTTTGTTTTCCTCATTTGAGAGTATGAATAAAGGAATTATTTATTTATTGTAGAGTCATAAATAACTAAAGAGATATAGATAGTTATTTCCGAGTAATAAATAGTTCTTGAGGTAACAAAATTGGTGAGAATTTTTGAACATTTGGCGTCCGCTGACTGGACTGTTATCTGTTAGTAGAATTCTTTCGTTTATTTATAATGGATGTTTTGAAGTGCAAACGGTCTCAATTTAGGAGATTGTTTACAAAAGCTTTAAATGATTTTGAGAAGAATGAAAATGATTTATCTTTAGGCGGAAAAATTTCGAAACTTAAATTAGTTGAGGACAAAGCGAAACCTATGATTGAAATAGAACAGAATTATAGAGAAGAATTGATTAAAATTGAAAAAGATGAAACTGTGATAAATAATGAGTTTGATGAGTCAGAATGCTATAAGTGGAGAATAGTAGAAAGCAAATTAGTTTCGCTTCTAGCTGAAAAGGAAAACGGTTCTGTTGTTAATGAAAGCTTAACTCAAAATGCTACTATACGTTATCCTAAGCTTAAACTTAAACTTCCGATCTTCGATGAGAATATTAAAAGCTGGTTAGGATTTTTGGGCCAGTTTAAAAAGATCGATAATGATCCCAATTTAGATGATCATGATAAATTTGCATATTTATTGCAGTCTGTAGAAAAAGGGTCATCTGCTGAAGAGTTAATCAAAAGCTTTCCGCCCGGTGGCGAAAGTTATAGTAAAGCTATAGAACAACTGCAATCGCGTTTTGGGAAAAACGACCTTCTTATAGAAGTCTAAGTTAGAGATCTACTTTCGTTAGTATTATTAAAAAACTCTCAGCAGAAATTTTCATTACGAAAACTCTATGATAACTTTGAATCGAAACTAAGAGCGTTAGAAGTTCTGGGTGTTGCTAGAGATAAATATGCGGTGATGTTATATCCTCTAGTCGAATCATCATTGCCGGATGATACATTAAGAGCATGAAAATGATTCCGAGTTATTAATGGCAGTCAGAGAGAATCTGAAAGTAGTGAGCAAAAAGAGAAAAATGCGTCAACACATCGCATGGATTTGGATGGTTTGCTTTCATTTTTGTTCGATGAAATTGAAGGTGAAGAGAGAGTATCTATAGCTACTCAGTGCTTTACTAAATATCAGACACCTAAGCCTGGGAATGCTAAACACTTTGGTTTCAAAAACCGTGGAGAATTTTCCAAAACACCTTCTGCTTCTACTCTAATAGCAACATCTGAACAAAATTCAACTGGATGTACTTTTTGTGCTGGAAATCATGCATCTGGTGATTGCGTTAAAGCAAGAAAGATGACGTCTGAGGAAAGGCAAAAAGCAGTTCTAAATAGTCGCAGTTGCTTTTTATGTTTAGACAGAAAACATGTAATAGCTAAATGTAAAAAACGAACATCGTGTGTGATTTGTGGGAAGAAACACCACATACTTTTATATAGAGATATCCAAGCTGAATCAAAATCTCTAGTTCCTGTCAGCATGAATAAGGATGAAAATACGGATGCAGTACCTGAACGAGATGAAGCCCTCTCCAATTTGGCGAGAACAACAAATGTGTTTTTGCAAACTTTAACGGTTACATTGAAAGGGCGAGATAGAAAGCGCCAGGCCCGTGCTATTATCGATTCAGCTTCACAGAGATCTTATATTTTAAAAAGCACTGCAGATGAAATGAAATTTGAGAGTACATCTAAAGAAAGATTGAGCCATTCATTATTTTGCGGGTCATGTACTGATGTCGTCTAAAACGTATGGAACTTATCATTGTAACTTCAAAGCTCTTAGCCAAGATATTATTTGTGGAAGTATACCACCTAATTGCTAATGGCGAGTGGATCCGACAGCTTAAAGAGAACAATATATCCGTATGCGACGATAGTAATGGACCAATAGAAATACTTATTGGCGCTGACACTGCAGGCAAGTTGATTACCGGGGGATTTAAATTGCTTACTTCAGGCCTTGCTGCTATAGAAACAAAACTTGGTTGGACTCTTTTCGGGAAAAATGGTATGCGTGAGATCTCGGACAATTCCGCACTGCTCGTCACATCCATGTTGAATGAGGAAATATTGATATCCGATCTATGGTCTCTAGATTCACTTGGAATTCTAGATCCATCAGAGAAGAAAAGTAAACTGGAACTTCAAGAAGAAGCAAGAGATCATTTCTTGTCTACTGTAAAGGTGAACGAAGACGGGCGTTTTCAAGTCAGCTTGCCATGGCTTGATAACCATCTACCGTTAAAAGATAACTATGATTTAGCTGTAAAGAGATTAGCTTCTACAGTAAAACGACTAAAAGCTGAGAAACTTTATGATGCTTATGGAGAAGTTTTTAGTGAATGGGAACAAGAAGGCATCATAGAAGAAGTACCAAAAAGCGAAATTGATGTAACATGCCATTATCTACCACATAGACACGTAGTAAAAGAAAACAGTACTACACGAATCAGGCCAGTGTTTGATACCTCGGCCAAACAAAAAGGATCGCCTAGTCTCAATGATTGTCTAGAAAAAGGTCAGAACCTTATCGAACTGATTCCTTCAATTCTTCATAGATTCCGAATGAACAGAATAGGAGTTTCTGCAGATATACGAAAAGCATTCTTACAAATAAGTCTCAACCCTAAGGATAAAGACTATCTAAGATTCTTATGGTATAGAACTGATGGAAAATTGAAGTATTACAGGCATTGTAGGGTAGTATTTGGAGTTACAAGCAGCCCTTTCTTGCTAGTTTCTGTAATTCACCATCTTCTAGAATCCACTTTGAAACAACTAAATGGAAACCCAAAGTATAAAGTGGATATTATTGAGCAATTGAAGAAGAGCTTTTATGTAGATAATTATTTAGCGAGTGTGAAAAATGATTTATAATTGCAACAATTCATACAAGTTGCTTCAGATACTTTAGCTACAAGAAAGCTAGAATTACGTGGTTGGGAATATAGTGACCCAACAGATAATTCCTCTAGTACCACAAATGTATTAGGAATGATTTGGGAACGATGTGGAGATTACCTTTGCCTTAATATTACTAACATCACCTACAATCTACCAGAAATTTTGTCTAAAAGAGAAATTTTAGCTACTACACACAAAATATTCGACCCTTTAGGAATAGCTTGCCCCGTAACTTTTGTGCCGAAACTTTTACTTCAGCACCTATGGAAGTTAAGTTATCTTGGGACCAAGAAATTGATTCAAATTCAAAATCACAATTTTGTAAATGGTTGAATGATTTGCAGTATCTGGAAAGAATGAGAATACCAAGATGGTTAAACTGTGATCGTGAGATTGAAAATATCTCACTTCATTTCTTCAGCGATGCGAGTAAACTTGCATATTCAGCTGTGGCCTTTGTTCGAGTACAAACAAGAGATTCGGTTCAAGTTCATTTGGTGCAAGCTAAAGCGAGAGTTGCACCCAGCGGAAGGAAAAAGACAATAGCTCGATTGGAACTTCTTGGAGCTACAATATGTGAACGTTTAGCATCCAGCATAATACCTGAATTTCAAGCTGATGATATTTGTTTTTGGACAGATTCGTCTACTGAGCTAGCTTGGATACAGAGAAATGAAGTATGGGACGTATTTGTTGACGACAGAATTAATGAAATAAAGCGACTGACTTCTATTGAATCTTGGAGGCACGTACCAGGATCACTAAATCCTGCTGATTTGCCCAGTAGAGGATGCTCTGCTTCTTATTTAATTAAATCCAGATGGTAGGAAGGCCCTAAATGGCTATATTTATCACCAGAAAAATGGCCAAAAGAAGATTTTAGTGCTGATGAAGTAGAAATAGCTCTTGAGAAAAAGAAAAGAATTATTTCGTCCTTAATAAATCTTAATGCTAGTGAAATAGTTGCTACTAGATTCTCAAGTTATCGTAAGACAATCAGACTGGTAGCGTGGATGTGTCGTTTTGTTTACAACTGTAAACATCAAAACAAGAAAAAGGATGAACTTACTGTATATGAGTTAAATGAAGCAGAGAATATCTTGATTCGTTTAATACAAAATGAGTCCCCTTAATGGAATAGAAGATAAACGGATTTTAAGTCTTAATCCATTCATTGATTGTGGGATCAACAGAACTAAAACAGCAACATTTCAAAGAGAAGATACATCTGAGTTCAGAACTCCTATTTTGCCAAGTGATCATCCTCTTATAAAAAGTTTAATAATGGAAGAACATAAGTTGAAAGGACATATTGGGGTTTCTCCCGTCCTAAATTCCTTAAGAGAAAGATTTTGGATATTAGCTGGAAGAAGCGTTGTGTCATCCGTTTTGAAAACGTATATAACCTGTAAGTGTTATTCAAACAAAAATGTTAACCCAACAGCGCCACCACTTCCTAGAGATCGGGTACAGGATGCCTCAGTATTTCAAATAACTGGCATAGATTATGCTGGACCTATATTTCTAAGAGACTACAAGAAGGCATGGATTTGCCTATTCACTTGCGCAGTGTAGCGTTGTGTTCATTTGGAACTGGTTACATCCTTAACGACAGATACATTTCTACAAACGTTTCATCGTTTTTCTGCTAGACGTGGGAAGCCATTCATAATTTATACTGATAATGGAACGAATTTTGTGATGTTCCGCTGGAGTTCTGCTCAGATCCAGATGGTGGGAGGGTCCACCGTCTCTGGCTTAAACCGTCTCTGAAATTAAATTAAATATGGAAGACGTTTCTAAAGAAAGAAAATCTGATGTGTACACCACATGACTTCCTTGTACGGAATATTAAATTATACGCATTTTTTCTTGCATTTCATTTAAACTTATTGGATTGAATTAAATCTACTTCGCCGACAGCGCATAAACCACAATGGAATAAATGCATTCTTTAAAATTCACTCTAGTATTTGTTTACCATAGCGACACTCTGGCGCTAGATTCACTTTACAGTGTTAATAATTATATGACAGTTAACTTATATAATAATTATATAACGGAAACTAACTGTTATATAATCCAATAATTATATAACAGTTAACTTATACACTGGTGTGCAAAAATTAAGGACGAAGTCGAAAAATTAGCATATCAGCTGAACGAAGAGGCAGAGTGGACAGAAAGACCAATCAGGAGATTAAGTAAGGTGATGTACGGTAGCACATGCGCAGATATGCAGGTAGACGTAATGGGGGAGTGTCTGAGTAGTATAAAGCATGTTGTCGGTGTAAGATCAGTATTTCTGGCAAAGTGATTGCACGCCGTATAGCAGTAAAAATCACACCGAGTTGCTGCCTCAGCGAGAAATGGCGAATAATAAATCTGTTAGACGACATCTGGATGCTTTTACCCGAGGTCGAATCATTGGGAAGTTGGAAGAAGGCCGCAGTGTGACAAGTGGGGCTGCAGAGTTCGAAATTGCTCACAGCATCGTTTCACGACTTTGGAGACAATTTTAAACTACAGGAACAGCTATCCGGGGGTTTAGTAGTGGTCGTCCACGAGGAACCACACCCGCAAGATGACCGGTATATTGCCTTACAGGCCAGAAGAAACAGGCGGCAGACAGCGGGAGAAATGGCTAGACACACGACTGGACGACCGATATCGCGTTTTACCGTGGCCAGAAGACTGTACGGTGGTGGTCTGTTTGCACGACGCCCTGTACGGTGTGTACCTCTAATGCCTGCCCATCGGAGAAGGCGTTCTCTGTGGTGCCGGGAACACCGGAATTGGAGAGACAATGAATGAGGACGAGTACTCTTTACAGGTGAGAGCAGATTCAGTCTGAGTAGCGATTCTCATCTCATACTCATCTGGAGAGAGCGGGGAAGCCGCAATCATCCCTAGAACATCATTGAAAGGGACAGGTATGGAGGCGGCGGTGTTCTCGTTTGGGGAGGCATCATGCTTGGTAGTCGTACAGAGCTTCACATCTTCGACGCAGGTTCAGTCAACGGGACCCGTTATTATAACGAGATTCTTCTTCCATATGTGAGTCTTTTTAGAAGAGTTATGGGTCCGCAGTTCCTTTTCAAGGACGACAATGTACCATGTCATCGCACAGTAGCTGCCGAACAGGTCTTAGAGAGTGAGGATATTGAACGTATGGATCGACCGGCACGATCTCCGGATCACAATCCCATCGAGCATGTATGGGATTTTCTAAGCAGATGCTTGGCAGCTCGTACCTTACCATCAGTAACGATTCCGGAGCTTCGGTTAGTACTGCAAGAGGAATGGGAAGCAATGCCTCAACAACTCATTGACACCCTCATTCTCAGCATGGGCAGACGCTGTGAAACCTGCCTAGCAGTCAGGGGAGATCATATCCCCTAATAAGGACGGGATGTTTCTTGCTGGACACCCATCACAGGGATGTTTCGGCCTTCAGTCGCATTGCGCTCCATGCTACTTTTTCAATAAAGTTTCTTTTTATCCCTCTGATTTCTCTTTTAGTATGTGTTGCTTACATTACTCATGTCCTTACGTATTGGGGATCTTACGGTATTAAAAGTGTTGATTTGGAAAGCTTTTGTACAAAGTTATATTGAAAAAACCGTCTCGTCCTTAATTTTTGCACACCAATGTAATATATTTCGTTCATATTATAACTCATAATGCACAAAATTTATATCATTTAAAGAATAGAATTATCTAATCGTTGCCACATGTTCTATTCAAATACTATAATAAAGCTAGAATGATGTATAAAAGAAATTAAGCAAACAAAACAAAAAAGAAACATTTTTTCACAGACGATTGAGTGTTTCTCATTTAATTAATTCAGTTCTCACTTTGCGAGAAGGCTAAAATGCATAAAATCTCAAAATATCTGTATTAAAAATTACGAAGTAAATCTTAAACTCTTATTTCCTCGAAAAAATTCTAGAGAGAATTAAGCATGATTTAATTGGCAATAATAAATGAATGCGTTACCTTTGTTGTTGCAAAGCTAAGTTTTTCTAGATTGGCAACAAATCCACTAGTCTGTTTCAAACGTAAACATCAATGGCCGCCATATAAAAAAGGCTTCGCGGCACTTAGACAACTCTAAAATTGTTGATAATTCTCAAAATATTGCATACAGATTTACTAAAGGCATATAAACCTTAACCGGAAGATAAAAACAACATAATACAATTATTTTTAAACCAAAAATTGTACAATTTACAAACATATAAGAGTAAAGAAACTGAGATCACTGAGCCGGGTAACAGAGTGGATATATATATAAATATATTTATATACGTTTGGTGCGGCCGATTGCAACCAAAACACGAGGTGCACATCTACATGTTATAGCAGTCCTATATGCAAAATTTCAACGTTCTGAGGCTACTCGTTTTTGAGTTATGCGAGATACGCACGTACGTCCATACGTTCGTACAGACGCCACGAAAAATTATCTTCAGAATTCATTTTAAAGCAGTTTTATAATTTTTTTGAAGGAAAAAAGTATTTTATTCTGTCCTTACCTACAGATATCACGCAGAAACATCGTTAAATTGCATTCGATAGCGGTCAAAATGGATATTTTGGTTGAAATATGCTGCCTGAAACTTTTCGCGATTACAATACTTCCTTTTTACTTCGTACAAGGAAGTAAAAAAAGGGAATAACTGCCTTAGCTACCTCAGTTGCTCTTAACGAAAAATGGTATTTGCATCGTTTTTCTAAATATTCGAGAATCATTCGGCTGATAGCTTGCATTCTGCGATTCTTTCATAATTCTAGAAATTCCGATCGCAAACTGAAGGAAGAATTATCTGTTCAGGAAATAGAAGCAGCTGAGAAAAGGCTTTTCTTAATTGTTCAGAAAGAATCTTTCCAAAACGAATCTACAAAATCAAAGTTGAAAACTCTTTTCATTTTCACTGATAAAGAAGGCTTAATGAGACTGAAGACAAAAATCCTTCGAAGAGATGATACAGATTATTTCGTGTGTCCCATACTTTAACCTTCTGATCATCAAATTGTAGAAAAGTTAATTTTTGAAAGACATACAGTACTTTCACACGCTGGAGTTCAAATTGTTTTGACGGATATTCGTCAACGGTTTTGGATTTTAAGAGGACGCGAAACAGTTCAAAGGGTAATCGCAAAATGCATTCGATGCAAAAGACATAATGCAAAAAAATTCGAAACAGTAACAGCCCCACTGCCTGAAGATAGGGTCCGAGACGCTCTAGTTCTTGAAGTAACTGGAGTAGACTTATCTGGACCTCTTCATTTAAAGGATGGAAAGAAAAGCTGGATACTTTTATTCACCTGTGCTGTTTATAGGGCCATACATCTTGAACTGATACAAGGACTTTCCACCGAAGATTTTTTGTTGGGCTTCAGAAGGTTCATAGCCAGACGTCGACAACCAAAAACTATGTATAGTGACAATGGTACGAACTTTGTTGAGACGAACAACCTCTTTCTTTCACTTGATTGGAGCAAAATTATGCAAGAATGTTCTATTTTGAAGATTACATGGAAGTTCAATCCTCCCACAGCTGCATGGGGGGGGGGTTGGTGGGAGCGTATTATTCAGATGGTTAAGAAAATTTTGAGAAGAATATTAGAAAGAGCCTGCTTGAGATATGAGGAGCTGTGTACCATTCTCTGCGATACGGAAGCTGGAATCAAGGCAAGACCGTTAAATTATTTGTCTGAAGATCCTGAAGATTTAATGCCTTTAACACCCTCTATGTTCATTAAGGATATAAGAACGGTGGGAGTTCCGGACTTAGACCATATAGATGAAGTCAATATCAATAAGAGATATAGATATCAGCAGAAATTACGACAAGATCTCAGAAAAAGATTTAGAGACGAATATTTGAGTCTCCTAATTCAGTCCAGAGATAATAAAGCTACTCGAAGACAAATATATTTAGGAGATGTGGTACTTGTGGGAAGTGACAACAAAAAAAGATTGGACTGGCCATTGGGTCGAGTTATTGAACTATTCCAGGGTCAAGATAATTGTGTTAGAGTGGCAAAGGTGAAAACAGCTGCAGGTGAATTGATCCGTCCTGTGCAACGACTGTATCCTTTGGAAGTGATGGACGACGAGAACTTGTTTTTACCTAAACAAAACCAATTTAACATTGCTTCTAGTAAAGAAATTAACTTTAAGCCTCCTGATAAGATAATTAAAACTAGATGTGGTAGAACTATTGTAAAACCTTCGCCTTTTAATTAGTTTTTTTCCTTTTATGATTATACTAAGTATTGTTTAGTCTCGTTATTAAGTATATTGTATTTTGATTTATGTTCCGCCCACCATTAATCAAAAGGTGGAAGGAGATGTCGCGAGCAACTCAACGATTGTATAAATGCAACTTCTTAAAAGATTAAGTTTTTACGGTTTGGCAACATTGTATCTTTTTTTTATGTTTAGAATAAATGAAGTAAAAATGCGCCATGACTTTGCATTAAGGTGGATTGCCTGTTTAAAGTGAATTAATTGGGTGGATTGCCCGTATTACTTGATTATAAGTTTCTTTTAATGGAGTACCGACCGAATGAACAAAATTCAGGTAGAGTCTTGTAACAATAACGATTACTGTCTACGTTGAAGATATCCGTATAGCATGCAAAAGCGAAGAAAAAATTAAAAGGCTAATCAAATCTCTCAATGAATTCTTCGAAGCAAAAGATTTAGGAGAAATCAGAAACTACTTAGGAATCAACATCAAAAGAGATGAAATTAAGTTTCTATGAGTCAAAAGTCAAAAACATAAAAATTGAAGAAGATATTTTGTCCAGATATCCACAAACCATCTTACACACCAATGGATACTTCTTATCCAAAGAAAGAGGACATGTGGACCACCAGTGGACAATACCAAGTACAGGCAAGACATTGTAGCTTTATTATATATAGCCACTGTAACAACACCAGACATTACTCTTGCAATGAATCTGTTAAGCGGGGAAAATGAATCTCCAAATAAGAAAGACTGGAAAGCAGTTCTAAGGGTGATTGAATACTTTAAGTCTACGAAGGACATTTGCCTGAAAATTGATAATGACTCAGATAGCACACCAACACTTTCCTGTTATACGGATGCTGACTATGCATCTGATTTAACCACTAGACTATCAACAGGTGGAAATTTATTTTTCTTAAAAAATGGTCCAATAGTTTGGTCCTCAAAGAGACAAAATTGTGTTTCACTATCATCTACCGAATCCGAGTTTAATTCTGCAGCCACTGCTGCTCAAGAGCTCAAATGGATATTAAATCCTTCAAGATTTTGGAATACCTCAAGAACTACCCATTAAGATATTTGAGTACAATAAGTCCACAATAGCTCTTATAAAACAGAGAAAAATGAATACCAGGCTAAAGCATATTAATCTTAAATATTTCTTTTTAAGGGAAATGGAAGAAAATAAAATAATCGAGATAACTTATTGCGATACAAATTCTATGATTGCAGATATTTTTACTAAGCCATTGCCCAAACCAAAATTTCTGAAATTAAGAAGTGAGCTAAATATGATTTCCAACATTTTCCCAAATGCATGATTAAAGGGGGGATTATTCTAAATTAATCAGGCATTTGAGAATAAATAAATAAAATGTGTTTTCTAACTCTCTTCTGGCAACCCTAGAAATTCAAAGACACACGGGCGTCAAACACGTCAACTATGTTAATTACGTGATATTAATATATCCCATCATTCTCTTGTTCTACAGTTATTATTAAGCTTCTGTATGTGCTTGTATGAACACTGATGTATCTATCTATCGCTTATATTACTTTAGTTGCAGTTCAATAAATATGTTACTAGTGTTTAAATCTACATCGTATTATTTATGGACAAATCCCTCACATCATCAAGAAAGTTTCGGAGACTCAACTGCTGCTACTGAGTGCACAAAAGGTAAGCTGATTTTGCTATCTTTATTGTTCAAAGATTTCTCTTGTTTCTGTCGGGCACTTCAAAAAGGCGAAATGAGACAGCCTTTGAACATCTGTGGCGAGTTCCTGGAGTGTTTCGGTGGGCTTCTGCTGGTATTTTAATTGAAGCCTACTGTAGTCTTTTAAACATTTCAACATTTCTCGTCAACGCGCAGCTTCAACGCACCGGACAGAACTTCAAAATCTAGCCTTTTGTTTTCGGAAAGTGTCTGAAGTTCCGCTGCGTCTGCTCTCAGTGAAGCGGCGAGATGACAGGCTTTAGCTTGGGGATCCCATCCACTCGCATCCGCCACTATAGAAAATTGTGTCTTACATGCTTGCCAGGAGGTCTTTCCATGATATGTGGATAGTTTCAGAGAGGAACTTGCGGGCATAGGTAAAAATTTAAAATTTTCAGAATTGCTTCCTACTGTCGCTATACATCTCTTTAGCGTGTCAACTTTTTTGGCGACGACAGCAGAAACTCTGTCTTCAATTTGTTGTTCAGTATGTCCTTGGACGGTAGAAACTCTTTCTTCAATTTGTTGTTCCATTTGTTGTTGGACGGCCCTTCTTTCGATTCGTTGATCCACAATCGACTCTCTCTGCTATTTGATCTTTGACAGAAGAAACGTTTTCTTCAGTTTGTCCGACTTTATTTTCGGCAGCTCCAATCCTGCCTTCCATAGCCTCAAATTTATTTTCTATTATGCAGGTGATTTCTCTTTTGATTTCCTCTTTTCTCACCTTTATTACATTTTTAACAGCTTCCATCTTTCTTAAACGACCATAATTTAAATAATCTTTTTATTTGATCTTCAACAGAAATTACTTGACTAGCTTCCATCTTTTCTTGGCCAGCTTCCATATTCTCTTTGACTGTTTTCATCTCCCCTTTAACGGAATATTGACCAGCTTCCATCTTTTTTTTGTCCCGGTTCATCTCTTCTTTAAACGAGACAATGGCTTCTATCAATTGCTTTAATTGTTCTTCATCGCTCTGGTAATTGGCAATCAAAATCCCCCTCCTGACACCAAAAAGTATTGCAAGCGTACGGGATCGTAATAAAGTTAATGCACAAGTCCGATGAAAAGTGAATAAAATTTATTCTTATCACAACAAATAAAAACAAAATGCTTAAATTTCCTTACAGATATTCGTACAGTATCCCAATACGTCACAATAGTTATTTTTAAACTACTAAAACGTTCAACAGAACTTAATTCAAAACAGATAAAGCTATAGATGCGTGTGCTCCTGTATTTAGCATTTCCGGCGTAGATTTCTCTTCAAATAAGTCTCGTGCTGCATTGCATAGGAATATAAAACACTTTTAATAACAATTCTATTAAAAGAATAGCAAACAAAATAAATACAAAATTCGTAACAAGACCATGGTCGTTTTTGTTTCTAAATTTTTAAAATTTATGTACTCATTTGAACTGATTTGTATGTAGTATCTGATGTGTATTTGATAGTATTTGATTTCTTTTAAGTTACATATTGCAATTATTTTTTATATTGTTTGTTATTCTAATGTATTGTTTATTATTGCATTGATGTTTTAGTTGTAAGTTTGGCTTCCTGTACTGGGACTGTATGGCCCGGGACGTGCAGTCATTGGGAAGGGGGCAGTGTTACGGATTTTGTATTTATTTAATTGTTTTTAGTAGAATTTATAATTAAAATTGTTTTATATTCCCGTGCAATGCAGCACGAGACTTATTTGAAGAGAAGGCTACGCCGGAAAAATTAAAATACAGGAGCACGCGCATTCACCATTTTAATAAATAGGTATCTCGTACTCGTTTAATAAATAGATATACTCTTTTGCTATCCAGAAAAATCAAGGAAACAATTACCGTACTTTTAACAGTTTAAATTTATTCTTCAACCAAATACAAACAAACTGTTAATAAGATCCGTAGATTATTTAAATTATATTACCCATAATTCCCCTTAGCTTTCATTGATAAAATAAAAATTTACCTAATGACGCGAATGCTCTTTTTCCTCGCTTTACTGAAAGCACACAAGGTGTGTTTGGCGTTCGTTACAAAACCTACAATGCGATAACTAGCCATTTCAAATATGACCGCCAAACAGATGTTTCATCCAATGAGAGCAGACCGTAGAGAAACCACTGGTGTAGCCCCGAAATATTTCATCGACGACTTTTTCCACTATGTACACTGTTCCTGATCGACGTGATGTCTACTTCGCAAACTCTACAGGGCTTTTCCTTACGACTTCTTCAACCAAATGTTCTCCCTTTTTTATGGTCCGACACATTACCAGATTGAAAATCGTCAACATTGTTACCCCAGGATAGCGCTGCGGCGCGGCTGCCTGATGTTTGCAAACTGCGTTCACCTGAGTCGACCGTAGCAGAAAAGGTCTGTAGACTTTAGCAATATGCCTTGCGCATTGTACCAGCACGACGGCTTTCTGAGGCTTCTCCCCGTTTATCCATTTTGATATTTCCATATGTCGTGAACATCATTGTGAGTTTAAGCGAAAATAATGAGCTGTTTTTTGAAAATTAGATTAGATGAACGATCTTTAATATATAGCAGTAGATAGAAAACGGTGGTTTGGGGCCACAGAGAGCAGGGAGCAGTTGGGCGGAACTTACTGAGGCGCTCTCAGACGACGGGGATGCGGGCGCTCACAGAGGGGAAGGAATTTACCAAGGAGTACGTGGGGTTGCTACGTCACCAACTACGGACGCGCTACTTCCTTATTGTGACGTCATCACGCATTGTCACCTCAGATTATTTTGCTCTTGCTACGTCAACCACATATTTCATCCCGTTTGTGTTGTAATCCGGTTTCATGTCAGCGCTTATCTATTAACGAAAATCCGCCACGTGATTGCAACATGTTAGAATTTCTAGAACATTCTATTTAGTTCAGCAACGACCGCTAGAGGGCAGTAATCTCACCCATAGCGCCTTCTGATTGGTTCTCGTGGATCCTGACCAAGGCCTAAATAGAGAAACGCTGGACCCTTTTTTTCATCATTTCTGTTCTTGCTGTTTGAACCAAGACGATTGTACTTCGATGTAGTCACTCTTACCATACTCACTATGATTGAAAAATTTGACGATCAGTTAATACTGTTATATACCAAACCTACGTTTTCTATCTACTTATAGCATTTTAATACTATTTAGCACAATACACGTTTATTTTGTGGACGTTCCGTATAGTAAAATGAACAGATTACACTATGCTAAATAGTATTTAAGTGCTATATATTAAAGATCTTTCATCTAATCTAATTTTTAACAAACCGCTCATTATTTTTGCTTAAACTCATAATGATGTTCACAACACCATATAAATCTTTCTCTTTTTCCTAGCTGCTATTCATCCCCTGATATTTACTTAATCATGTGAGGCATAATAAAATGTCACCCACGTCCTTAAAGAAGCCAAACTGAGACTGCAGTGGCGCCCGAACTAAAGGGGGTCTTCTCCGAAGAATACCATTTTTTCACAAAGAATATATAATCAATATACAGAATGTGAATTGCATATATTTTAAAGACAAAGATAATAAACGAAAAAAGAAACTTGAAAAAAAAATTGAAAGCTTTCAGATTTTGCATTACTTCCAAAGGGACTTATTTTAACCTTATGTGTGTTGGAATTCAACAGCAATATCTTAAAATAATTTTAAAATGAGCATATTTTTAGAATTTTCGATACACAGTCTCACGCGCTTGAGATAATTTTCAATTTTTTTCCCCATACAGTTTTGTTATTGCTCGCTTTGAAATCGTTGAGTTTGTTAATCAAAAATTCGTTGAAGTGTTATGAAATTGGTAATAAAAGAAATTTCAAATTCCAAATAAAGGCTTCCAGATGAACATATTCGGAGGATTACATTGTTCAAAATTGATAGTTTTTTTAAATCACAATGCGAGAAACATAGATACATTTATGCAGATTCTTCATTATTAAATTTCTTTATATATAAAACAGGGCAATAACATTTGGTGGCAACAATTTGAAAAGTGAACCGACATTTTTACTAAGAACATATAATAGTGAATTTGAGTTTCAGAAAGCAGCGCCTCCTTTTACTCTATATCATGTGAAGAACATCAGTAAAACAAAAAGACGAAAAGTAAGGGCCCTAGTCTGGACACCGTCGAGATAGAAGAACGGGTCGTTTTTTGCGATCTACTCGAGAGAGAGCGAGTCTGGTGTCATCGTCTCGATCATTACAGAGATCGACGCGTCGGAAATTTTTCCGTCAGCTAGACAGCTGCCGTTTAAGTTTCTGACTGTCGTTTCAGAGCTAAAGTGAGGACGGCGGAGGTCACGGATTGTTTTTGAAAGTGTACGTAATAGATATTTTAATTTCTTAAGATTTGTGAAAAACTCGAGTATTTCGCTATAGAATTAACGAATTTGATGCTGACGATTCTACATTATTTATTTATTCTACATCACCAATGCCTTAATTAAATTTTAGTGAAAATAATATTGTTGCGTGCGTACGGGTTCGTTATGAAATGAATGCACAAGTCCGATGAAAAATGAACAAAAATTTATTATTATAACAACAAAAATGCTTAAATTTTCTCAAATTATCATGCAGTATTACAACATCTCACAGTAGTTATCTTTTAACTACTAAAATGTCCAATAGAACGTAATTCAAAACAGCTAAAGAACGCTAATCCGCAAATTCGCTACAATCAACAAGAGCAGTTTTCTAAACAACAACAAACTAAGCAACTACCACGAACTGAGATGTTTTTCTCCTTTTATAAGATTTTAAAATCACGCGCTAGAATTTTCCAGTACTTTCTCGAAATCAAAAAGAGATATTTATTTATTTAATGCACGCGCTCTTGTATTTTTAATTTTCCGGCTTAGCTTTCTTCTTTTAATATTCGTCACGCGCTGCACTGCGCGGGAAATAAAACCAATTAATTTATAATTGAACTAACATTAGCTTTCTAAATACCAAATTCGTAACACTGCCCCCTTCCCAAGGACTGCACGTCCCGGGCAGTACAATCCCTGGACAGGAAGCCAAACTTACAACTAAAGCATGAATACAATAATAAGCATTACATTACAATAATAAACAACATGAACAATAAATGCAATAAATAAAACAAATCAAATACAGAATACAAATCAAATGCAAAATACAAATCAAATACTAGATACAAATCCAATCAAATACACATTTAAAAACAAAAAGGGCCATGGTCTTATACTATTTACAGTTATTTACATTACGTGCTATGGCCATAGTAATGAGCTAACCTGTCTTAATGAACGACTTTAGGTTTAAAGTTCGAAGACTTACGGATCAGAACCACGACGTCATTCAGTCGACGTTCAGCACTGTATATGGACCATCCGAAGGTGACTGTAATTTAGGACTGAGTCCTTTTCGTTGAATCGGGTTCCACAACCACACCTTGTCTCCTTTGTTCGATCTATCTCTAGTAGCTCTCGTGTTGTATCTGGACTTCACTTTCTCCGTCGCCAGGTTGACTCGCTTTCGTACGGAACGGTGCATCACTTCAAAACGGGCCTGGACATCTTGGATGTATTCCTCAGGCGATGAAGGCGCATCCGTATGTCGATCAAACAAGCGGTCACAAGGCAGACGAAGGTCACTACCGAGGAGCATTTGTGATGGAGAATAGTTGGTAGTCTGGTGTTTCTCTCCGACCCTAGTATGATTTCGGCAGCTTTCTGAGCTGGGTCTTTCAGACAAGGCGTTGGCGTTTCCAGATGATGATTCCTTCTGACGATGGATAGTCGTGTCCTCAGATGTTGACAGCAGTTTGTTGTTTTTGAAGTCTAAGGAAAAATTGTATTTTTTTAAAAGTCCGACTTCACTTTCTCCGTCGCCAGGTTGACTCGCTTTCGTACGGAACGGTGCATCACTTCAAAACGGGCCTGGACATCTTGGATGTATTCCTCAGGCGATGAAGGCGCATCCGTATGTCGATCAAACAAGCGGTCACAAGGCAGACGAAGGTCACTACCGAGGAGCATTTGTGATGGAGAATAGTTGGTAGTCTGGTGTTTCTCTCCGACCCTAGTATGATTTCGGCAGCTTTCTGAGCTGGGTCTTTCAGACAAGGCGTTGGCGTTTCCAGATGATGATTCCTTCTGACGATGGATAGTCGTGTCCTCAGATGTTGACAGCAGTTTGTTGTTTTTGAAGTCTAAGGAAAAATTGTATTTCTTTAAAAAGTGCAATCCGAGTATGCATGGATCTGTAATATCCGCCACATATGCGGTGTGATGGTAGGCGGCACTTCCAAACGTGATGTTCACGTTTAACTTCCCAGCTATCTCGATCTTGTCGCCAGACGCAGTCTGAAGGGTAACACAGGATGGCGTCCAAATAAGTTTATCTTTAAACTGTTGAGCTAAATCTCTCCGAATGATGGTAACATTAGCTCCTGTGTCAATGATCATATTGCAAGGAACTCCATCGATGTTCCCATTGATGGACAGTCCGTTACTGTTGCCACTCGCTGTAGAAATCTTGAGCGCTTTAAAACAAGGTTTTCCATTATCTGGCAACCTCCGTTCCTCGATATGGCCATTCATTTGTTTCCTGCGTCGTTGCTGAGAAATGGTCTCAATGTTCGTACCCTGGGGTGTTCTGCAATTCTTTCGTACGTGGCCTTCAGCTCCACAGTTCCAGCACTTTGGTTTCTTGTCAGTCCTTTTCCTTCCCATGGCATTTAATTGTCTGTTTAAATCGTATGCCTTATTTTCCGTGCTCTGGGGGTGTTCTGCAGTTCCTTCGTATGTGGCCTTCAACACCGCAATTCCAGCACTTTAGGGTCGGTTTCTTTTCACCACTATTCCGTCTTAAAACATTCACTGGTCTTGTCAACTCATCCGTTTTATTATCCGTGTCCTAGGGTGTTCTGCAATGCCGTCGTAGGTGACCTTCAGAACCACATCTCTAACACCTTCGAGCCACTTTGTTCTCACTGCTACTCCGTATCAAAGCGTCGACTTGTCTGGATAAATCATCTAAACGAGCCATCAGTTGCTCCACTGGCTCGTGGACTCGCATAGCTCTGACTGGGTAGCGATCTCTACTAGTTGCTTGCTGGGCTGCCTCGAATTTCATGGCGTACAACATAGCACTTTTTATATCCTTCACATCCGCCATTCGTATAGCTTTCTGTATTTCAGGGTCCCGGATGCCATCGACGAAATATTGCAGGGACAGGATTTCCCTTGTTTCTGTCGGGCACTCCGAAAAGGCGTGATGTGACAGCATTTCAACATCCGTGGCGAGCTCCTGAAGTGTTTCGGTGGGCTTCTGTTGACGGGATTTTAATTGAAGCTTGCTGTAGTCTTTTAAACATTTCTCGCCAAAGCGCAGCTCCAATGCGCCGGATAGAGCTTCGAAGTCAAGTCTTTGGTTTTCGGGAAGCGTCTGCAGTATATCGGCTGCGTCTGCTCGCAGAGAAGCGGCGAGATGACAGGCCTTAGCTTGGGAATCCCATCCATTCGCATCCGCAACTATAGAAAATTGGGTCTTTGTGGATAGCTTCAGAGGTGGACGAGCAGGCATCGGTAAGAATTTAAAATCATCACTCCTGCTCCCTGCCGACGCTACGAATTTCTTTAAAGTATCCATTTCTTTGGCAACTGCAGAAACTCTCTCATCAATTTGTTGTTCGATTTGTTGTTTAACGGAACAAACTCTTCCTTCTATTTCTTCTTTGACTGAATCAACTCTGTAACCTATTTGTTGTTCCACGGCCGAAACTCTGTCTTCTATTTGCTCTTTCACAGAAGAAACGTTTTCTTCAATTTGTCCAACTTTAATTTCGACCGCGTCTATTCTGCCTTCCATAGCCTCAAATTTATTTTCTATTACGCAGGTAATTTCTCTTTTCATTTCGTCCTGACCTGCTTTCATCTCATCTTTAAGGGCTCTCATCTCTTCCTTAACGGATTCCTGGCCAAATTTCATTTCTTCCTTAACGGATTCCTGACCCAATTTCATTTCTTACTTAACGGATTCCTGGCCCAATTTCATTCCCTCTTTAATTTCTTCCTTAAAAGATGTTTGGCCAGCTTCCATCTTTTCTTGGAACGCAGCAAAAGCAGTAATGAGCTGTCTCAATTGTTCTTCCATCCCTCTTGTTATTGGCATTCAAACCCACCCCTGACACCAAAAATTGTTGCGTGCGTACGGGTTCGTTATGAAATGAATGCACAAGTCCGATGAAAAATGAACAAAAATTTATTATTATAACAACAAAAATGCTTAAATTTTCTCAAATTATCATGCAGTATTACAATATCTCACAGTAGTTATCTTTTAACTACTCAAATGTCCAATAGAACGTAATTCAAAACAGCTAAAGAACGCTAATCCGCAAATTCGCTACAATCAACAAGAGCAATTTTCTAAACAACAACAAACTAAGCAACTACCACGAACTGAGATGTTTTCCTCCTTTTATAAGATTTTAAAATCACGCGCTAGAATTTTCCAGTACTTTCTCAAAATCAAAAAGAGATATTTATTTATTTAATGCACGCGCTCTTGTATTTTTAATTTTCCGGCTTAGCTTTCTTCTTTTAATATTCGTCACGCGCTGCACTGCGCGGGAAATAAAACCAATTAATTTATAATTGAACTAACATTAGCTTTCTAAATACCAAATTCGTAACACTGCCCCCTTCCCAAGGACTGCACGTCCCGGGCAGTACAATCCCTGGACAGGAAGCCAAACTTACAACTAAAGCATGAATACAATAATAAGCATTACATTACAATAATAAACAACATGAACAATAAATGCAATAAATAAAACAAATCAAATACAGAATACAAATCAAATGCAAAATACAAATCAAATACTAGATACAAATCCAATCAAATACACATTTAAAAACAAAAAGGGCCATGGTCTTATACTATTTACAGTTATTTACATTACGTGCTATGGCCATAGTAATGAGCTAACCTGTCTTAATGAACGACTTTAGGTTTAAAGTTCGAAGACTTACGGATCAGAACCACGACGTCATTCAGTCGACGTTCAGCACTGTATATGGACCATCCGAAGGTGACTGTAATTTAGGACTGAGTCCTTTTCGTTGAATCGGGTTCCACAACCACACCTTGTCTCCTTTGTTCGATCTATCTCTAGTAGCTCTCGTGTTGTATCTGGACTTCACTTTCTCCGTCGCCAGGTTGACTCGCTTTCGTACGGAACGGTGCATCACTTCAAAACGGGCCTGGACATCTTGGATGTATTCCTCAGGCGATGAAGGCGCATCCGTATGTCGATCAAACAAGCGGTCACAAGGCAGACGAAGGTCACTACCGAGGAGCATTTGTGATGGAGAATAGTTGGTAGTCTGGTGTTTCTCTCCGACCCTAGTATGATTTCGGCAGCTTTCTGAGCTGGGTCTTTCAGACAAGGCGTTGGCGTTTCCAGATGATGATTCCTTCTGACGATGGATAGTCGTGTCCTCAGATGTTGACAGCAGTTTGTTGTTTTTGAAGTCTAAGGAAAAATTGTATTTCTTTAAAAAGTCCGACTTCACTTTCTCCGTCGCCAGGTTGACTCGCTTTCGTACGGAACGGTGCATCACTTCAAAACGGGCCTGGACATCTTGGATGTATTCCTCAGGCGATGAAGGCGCATCCGTATGTCGATCAAACAAGCGGTCACAAGGCAGACGAAGGTCACTACCGAGGAGCATTTGTGATGGAGAATAGTTGGTAGTCTGGTGTTTCTCTCCGACCCTAGTATGATTTCGGCAGCTTTCTGAGCTGGGTCTTTCAGACAAGGCGTTGGCGTTTCCAGATGATGATTCCTTCTGACGATGGATAGTCGTGTCCTCAGATGTTGACAGCAGTTTGTTGTTTTTGAAGTCTAAGGAAAAATTGTATTTCTTTAAAAAGTGCAATCCGAGTATGCATGGATCTGTAATATCCGCCACATATGCGGTGTGATGGTAGGCGGCACTTCCAAACGTGATGTTCACGTTTAACTTCCCAGCTATCTCGATCTTGTCGCCAGACGCAGTCTGAAGGGTAACACAGGATGGCGTCCAAATAAGTTTATCTTTAAACTGTTGAGCTAAATCTCTCCGAATGATGGTAACATTAGCTCCTGTGTCAATGATCATATTGCAAGGAACTCCATCGATGTTCCCATTGATGGACAGTCCGTTACTGTTGCCACTCGCTGTAGAAATCTTGAGCGCTTTAAAACAAGGTTTTCCATTATCTGGCAACCTCCGTTCCTCGATATGGCCATTCATTTGTTTCCTGCGTCGTTGCTGAGAAATGGTCTCAATGTTCGTACCCTGGGGTGTTCTGCAATTCTTTCGTACGTGGCCTTCAGCTCCACAGTTCCAGCACTTTGGTTTCTTGTCAGTCCTTTTCCTTCCCATGGCATTTAATTGTCTGTTTAAATCGTATGCCTTATTTTCCGTGCTCTGGGGGTGTTCTGCAGTTCCTTCGTATGTGGCCTTCAACACCGCAATTCCAGCACTTTAGGGTCGGTTTCTTTTCACCACTATTCCGTCTTAAAACATTCACTGGTCTTGTCAACTCATCCGTTTTATTATCCGTGTCCTAGGGTGTTCTGCAATGCCGTCGTAGGTGACCTTCAGAACCACATCTCTAACACCTTCGAGCCACTTTGTTCTCACTGCTACTCCGTATCAAAGCGTCGACTTGTCTGGATAAATCATCTAAACGAGCCATCAGTTGCTCCACTGGCTCGTGGACTCGCATAGCTCTGACTGGGTAGCGATCTCTACTAGTTGCTTGCTGGGCTGCCTCGAATTTCATGGCGTACAACATAGCACTTTTTATATCCTTCACATCCGCCATTCGTATAGCTTTCTGTATTTCAGGGTCCCGGATGCCATCGACGAAATATTGCAGGGACAGGATTTCCCTTGTTTCTGTCGGGCACTCCGAAAAGGCGTGATGTGACAGCATTTCAACATCCGTGGCGAGCTCCTGAAGTGTTTCGGTGGGCTTCTGTTGACGGGATTTTAATTGAAGCTTGCTGTAGTCTTTTAAACATTTCTCGCCAAAGCGCAGCTCCAATGCGCCGGATAGAGCTTCGAAGTCAAGTCTTTGGTTTTCGGGAAGCGTCTGCAGTATATCGGCTGCGTCTGCTCGCAGAGAAGCGGCGAGATGACAGGCCTTAGCTTGGGAATCCCATCCATTCGCATCCGCAACTATAGAAAATTGGGTCTTTGTGGATAGCTTCAGAGGTGGACGAGCAGGCATCGGTAAGAATTTAAAATCATCACTCCTGCTCCCTGCCGACGCTACGAATTTCTTTAAAGTATCCATTTCTTTGGCAACTGCAGAAACTCTCTCATCAATTTGTTGTTCGATTTGTTGTTTAACGGAACAAACTCTTCCTTCTATTTCTTCTTTGACTGAATCAACTCTGTAACCTATTTGTTGTTCCACGGCCGAAACTCTGTCTTCTATTTGCTCTTTCACAGAAGAAACGTTTTCTTCAATTTGTCCAACTTTAATTTCGACCGCGTCTATTCTGCCTTCCATAGCCTCAAATTTATTTTCTATTACGCAGGTAATTTCTCTTTTCATTTCGTCCTGACCTGCTTTCATCTCATCTTTAAGGGCTCTCATCTCTTCCTTAACGGATTCCTGGCCAAATTTCATTTCTTCCTTAACGGATTCCTGACCCAATTTCATTTCTTACTTAACGGATTCCTGGCCCAATTTCATTCCCTCTTTAATTTCTTCCTTAAAAGATGTTTGGCCAGCTTCCATCTTTTCTTGGAACGCAGCAAAAGCAGTAATGAGCTGTCTCAATTGTTCTTCCATCCCTCTTGTTATTGGCATTCAAACCCACCCCTGACACCAAAAATTGTTGCGTGCGTACGGGTTCGTTATGAAATGAATGCACAAGTCCGATGAAAAATGAACAAAAATTTATTATTATAACAACAAAAATGCTTAAATTTTCTCAAATTATCATGCAGTATTACAATATCTCACAGTAGTTATCTTTTAACTACTCAAATGTCCAATAGAACGTAATTCAAAACAGCTAAAGAACGCTAATCCGCAAATTCGCTACAATCAACAAGAGCAATTTTCTAAACAACAAACTAAGCAACTACCACGAACTGAGATGTTTTCCTCCTTTTATAAGATTTTAAAATCACGCGCTAGAATTTTCCAGTACTTTCTCAAAATCAAAAAGAGATATTTATTTATTTAATGCACGCGCTCTTGTATTTTTAATTTTCCGGCTTAGCTTTCTTCTTTTAATATTCGTCACGCGCTGCACTGCGCGGGAAATAAAACCAATTAATTTATAATTGAACTAACATTAGCTTTTTAAATACCAAATTCGTAACAATATATTTGGTGTTTTCCTATTTCACATATAAAAAAGGAGTGCATACTTTTAATTTAAAATTGTAATTTTTAAACTAATGTATATATCAATGTACTTAATTTCATGTTTTGATGTGTAATTTATAAATTTTATGTTTTAAATTATAATGTATGTCATGCACATACTCTATGCTACCAACCAAACCTGCCGGAAGAACAGACTTATAGCTGAAAGGAGAGAGGAGAAAATCTGGCAACGAAAAGAAGAAGCGTGCTTGATGCGAGAAGGACGGCATGCTCGTCTGAAAAAAACAGTTTATCTGAAAGAAGATGGGAAAATCTGGCAACGAGAAGAAGAAACGTGCTTGATGCGAGAAGAACGGCATGCTCGTGAGAAAAAAATTTGAAATTAGTTTGGCTGTATTCCAAAAGAAGTCAGCTTTTTTTTTTTTTTTTTTTTTTTTTTTTGTTAAGAGCTGAGAGATGCAATGTATTACTTGTGCGTTTGATGTAAATGTGAATAAAAGCAATACCTTGTGGAAAGTTAAACTGTATTTACAAAATTAAAATATAGCTCATGTTATTGTTAAACCTGCATAAGTGTCCCAGTTTATTTCCTGCAAATAGAGTTGACTAATAACATTCATAAGTGGATAGAAACGAACCGACAAAGATGAATTGATCAAAGGATCGAATATATGACACTGGTGGCAGCTGGTCGGATGTATATTTGTCGACTCGGAAAAAGCTCAAGTGAATTCCTTACGAATGCTGCGAAGCTTATTAAGTGGAATAGTTATCTTCTACCAAGTTCTCTCGTTAAGTGATTTATTTATGTTTTTGTGTTTATGAAAAATTTGCTGTTAATGTAAAGGTACACTTGAACAAGTATTTTATAAGACAAAAATTATCAGTGTGATTATCATATGAGACTTGAATTACCTTGCAAGTGCATTTATCTTTTATTATATGAGTGAATGATCATTAATTTAAGTAATGCTTGTTTTTATTTATGAGATATGATTGCATTAATTTTCAAATGCTAATATATAAACATACATGTTTTTTTTTATTTATTGAGTATTTGGATGTTGTGCATATTTAATGCAGATACTATGTATTTATGATTCGACAAAAGTTAAAGATTTAACTTAATGTATAATTTTATGTAAGGAAATTCAGTTTTAATTTTCTGTTATTTTAATTAAGTTGAACATAAAGTCGCATAATGTCATTTTTGGCCAAATCTAGAAAGCTGATCTAGTCGCCCTTGCACAAGAGTTTGGTGTGGAAGTGTTGCCTACATTTAGGATTTTGGACTTGAGGGGAAAGATTCTTGCTAGTGAAAGCTATGAGGAGCAAGTAGCAAAGGATCTTCTGAGTGTTATCATTACAGATAGGGAGACAAAGGAGGAAAGGCAAGAAAGGGAATATAAATTAAAGTTAGAGGCAGAGGAGAGGATTGCCATTGAGAAGTATAAGGTAGATTGCCAGGCTCGTTACTCGAATAGGAGTACTACACCCGAACGGAGGGAGAATGGGAAGGAAAGATCAGTAGAAGAGTTAACGAGGACAATCAGATTATTGACGGTAAAGGTTCCATGTAAAGCAGATGGCTGGGACTATTTCTTCTCCAGTTTAGAAAGAGCTTATGTCAATGAAAGTGTCCCTGATGAGTATAAGGCCAAAATTCTGATTTACCTTTTGGGAGATAAAGCGGAAATTTATTAACATTGATAAGCGAGGATAAGTATGGGAATTATGAGGAAATAAAGGAAACTGTGTTGAAAGAATTTAAACCTTCACCTCAGGTATGCCTGGAGAATTTCAGAAAGGCAAGACGAAGTTCAGAAGAGACCTTTGGCCAGTTTTCTACTAGAGTTACTGCTATGTGGGAAAATTATGTGAAATCAAGGGGGGTGACAGACTTTGAAGACCTTAATCAGTTGGTGGTAGCGGACAAAATCTACCAGACCCTTGATACGGAAACTGCAGTACACATAGGTATAAGGCAGGGAGACTCGTGGTTCAAGCCAAGAGAGCTTGGAAAGGAGTGTGACATATTCTTTGCGGCTAAAGGAAAGTCCTACAACGTACGTAGGGAAGCTTGCGAAACTAAGATTTTAAATCAGGCAGTAGGTGAGAAACCTAAGGTCGAAGAAAGACGAGGCAGTCGGCATACGTCAGAAACCATAGGGAAAACCACACGGAACGTTAGAGGTTTAACATGATTTGTATGTGGTTCAGCTTCACATTTTAAAAAGCACTGTCCTCAGATTAAAGGTTCTAGCCAGTACAACAGAAATGAGGAAAAGGATAAAGCCAGGGTAAACTGGGTAAAGAAAGATCAGTATAATGATATCCTAGAGGACAAAGTTGTGGTAGCCCGTGTGGATCCTTTGAGGAAGTCAGGGGATGTAAACGACTATAAGCTGTGTGAGTTGAAAAGGGTTCTTATTAGTGTGAATGGAACAATACGGAAGGCCCTTGTTGATTCAGGAACAGAAATTGCGGTGGTTAAGAAAGAGTTAACCAAAAGTCTCCAACTGAAGGAAGGATCGAGTATATATTTGAAAGGTATATTTGGTCCAACTGTTAAATGCCCTTTGGTAAGCATTCCACTGAGTATTACTGTAGGAGAAAGTGCTAGTGTTACACATCAAGAGATTTTGTGTGCAGTTGCAGAATCGCTGTCAGAGGATGTGTTGCTTCCTCCAGAAGTATTCACCATGTTAGGAAGTCGGTTATATGACACAGGTGAAGAGGTGGAAAACTTACCTGAAGAAACCACAAACATCCCAGTGGTTAAGAGAAAGGAAAAGTCTGTGAAGGTAAACACAGGGAAACTAGAAGGAAACGCTAGTATGGGAAGGAATCTCAATGAGGAAAGGAAGGTGGAGTCAAATGAAAGCCAAAAACCTCAGCCAGGAAGACTATGTACAGCGGATGTATTTAGAAGAGAGTAGGAGACTTTTGAATCTCTGGTAGGAGCATGGGAGAATGCTCAAAAAGGAAAGGGGAATTATTCTACAGTGGATAACTTTCTCTTTCATAAGGACAAAATTCTTAAAGAAAGTATGGGGCATTAGTTGTACCTAAGAGTCGAAGGGAGGAAGTCTTGCAGTTAGCACATTGTTCGGTGTTTAGTGGCCACATGGGGGTAAAGAAAACTGTGGAGAGAATTAGATACTCTTTTTATTGGGAAGGTCTGAGGTTAGACGTTCAGAAATTTTGCGAGGCATGTAAAGAGTGCCAGTTGACTAGACCAATTAAAACTGTTGATAGGACACCAATCGCCCCAGTAACGAGGTCAGATCTGCCCTTCCAAATTGTAAACATTGATGTGATACAGGGCTAAAGGGCTAGTTCATCAGCTTCTCGCGGCTGAAACCGAAAGAAGAGACTGATGACGTAGTTGGGTTCGCTTGGTCAGTTCTGTTCAGTTTCTTAAGCATTTGCTTGAGAATCAAAACGCTTTGAAAAATAGTTTAAAAACCAATATGAGCCGAGATTTTAGCGCATGAAATTGCAATATACATGCATCTATATATGAACTAGAAATGTATTTACGTCATACCAAATTAAACTCTTAATATGCGTAAAACTTAAGTAAAACATGCATAAACATAACTATTTTTTAATTAACACAGATGCGTAACACATAACTAATTTTTTTAGGTCGACTGTACTAAGTGTAGTAATTCTTTTTCATAATCATCTTTTTAAATATATGTTAATAGTAACCCACCGATAACACGTAAATTTCTACATTTACGAAGAATTCTTTTTGCGTTAAAATATAAGTTAGTCGCAAAGTAATTTGCATTATAGAAATATTAAATAAAAATATGCAAATACATTTTGAGAATACATGCTGAAGACATTACACATCTATCTATTTAAACATTAGTTAATGCTAATAATAGATTTCATAACACATTAAAACGAAACAAATTTCACTTCTTCCATTTTTGCTTTTCAATTAGCGTTGATAATGAGTAGTAGAATTTTGTAAGCTTTTGCAATGTCTATTATGAAAGCATTATTATGGAATATCAGTATCAGTATTATTATTTAACGTCAGTTACTCAAAAAATAATGAAAATATTTTAAAATAGTATTTATATATTTTGGAATAATAGCATGTATTCTTACATTTTAAAAGTATATGCTCTGATACTAATTTATGTTTATGCAGAATTTCATGGTTTATTTTATATAGTAAATTTAGCAGTCTAAATTAGTATATAATAATATATAATATTTTATATAGTAGTCCAAATAATTAACTGAAACGTGCATAGATTAGGTCCCAAATTAAGTGAATAATAAACAAAGTAATGATTCAAATTATTATTTTTGGAAGGAATAATATGAATCAACTTACATGATTTTTTTTTTCTATATAGTTTGGTTCGATAATCCTCTATTACTCTTCATCCATTTATTTGCTTTCTGGTCAGCTTTTCTTGCCGATACAAGGGTTGCATTCCTATTCAAATGCCGAAACCTTATAAATGTTCGTAAACGGCAAAATACACGAATTGCACTCTTATTCACGGAGGGAAAACGTTTCTCAAGTTCAGAAATGAGATTCTGAATTACACCTCTACCTTTTCGAAAAGAACTGCTATGAAAAGAACGGAAAACATTTTCCACTTTCATCATCGTTTCCATCCAAACTGGTGATGGTACAGTTAATCCTCCTTTAGATAATAAAAATATCCAAATTGAGTCGTTAGGAATATCTACGAATTTTTTTGATATTTCACCCAAAGTAGGATCTTTATCTTTCACACGATATGCAATATAACCTGCCACATAAGCGAGCGATTCTTGTTCATATGCAGATATATCTTTCGTTGAATCATAAATTTCGGTTTCCCAAGGAAGTGACGTACATTCATCACAGATGTCTTCGTAATTAATTAAATCATCTTCGTATAAGGAAAACTCAAACATTTGTGCTTTTTCATTTGAAGAAAAAGCTGTTTCTAACAGCTCTTTTGTCAAATATGCTTCGGCCCACCAGCGGCCGAGCGGTAAAGTCGCTGAACACTGGTAGTTGGGTCAGAGGTTCGAATCCCGCGAACGGGCTGCTGGCTGCATGGGCGTTTTCGTGGTTTTCTCCATGTGTAACGTGTATACGAGCTAGTTTCCCTTAGAAAGTCCTCCACGAAAGGCATCCCTCCCCTTAGGCAGATAGCCCTAGTGTGCTTTGTCATAATTAAATACACACCAAATATGCTTCAACTTTCTTCACATCTTCACAGTCATTAGCATTTGTCTTTAACGACAGTTTAGGCAATTTTTTTGCCAATAGTAACCTTTTCAGGCGAATTATTACGTCTTATGAAGACGGATGGTCATTAAAACGCCCTAGACCCCGAATCTGGCTGAACAAGCTTTCTAATACATCTTGAGTCAGTCTGGATGTTAAAATATAGTTCACATTTATAGATTTTACGTCGTCAAATAAACCGAAAAGCGAATTTATCGATATGATAATACCTTTCTGAAAAGGTAGCATTGTCTTCTTTCCGCATACTCTGAGATCAAAAATCATTTGCTTAATCTCATTTAATTTTTCTTTTTGTACTTCATAATAGCTTTCTAGGCCGAAAGCAGCTTTTAAAGGCTTATTGCTAGGGGGTAATGGTACACTACTATTCATAATGTCAAAAAAATCATCAACCATTGAAAAAAAATTACTTGTTGCAGCCTTACCAGTCAAATGCATAATTGCGTTAGCCGTTGTGGAGGAAAATAATGCTTTTGCTGGTGCTACTTTCTGTCTCTCCTTCTCTTTTACAGATAAAAAATTGAGGTTTCAGTTTATAGCACAGTATAATTTCTCCAATTTCTTTATTGAGTACTTCACATATAACGTCTTTGTTTATAATTTTACCATTTCCGAACATAAAACCTTTATCAAGAAAATGGTTTCTCAAAAGCTTTATACAATGCGGCATATCAGCGAAAACCCATATTTTGGTGCTGAACTTGGGAATGTAAAAGAACGATTTATCTGTTGAAATTTGTAATTCTTTCCAAAGGGTCTGACTACCTCCCATGTCAGATACAATTGCTTTGACTCGAAGCCCGAACGATTCAAGTGCAAATAAAATGGAAGACAGAAGATTTTTCTTCATTTGACGATCAAAATCAAAATAAATGGGCTGTTTCCATTGCGAAATGAGTCCTCGAACCAATACAAATTGAGTCTTTTTAAAAGGAACTAATATCTGATCTAATTTTGAATCATAACAGAGTCTTGAATCTATATGAATTTCATCGAAACTTAATACGCATAATCTTTCTTCGTCAGCTGCATTTTGGCAAGTTTTTTTTTATCAATAAAAGTACATGATTTAAAATGCCAGGAATGCAACTGAATCTTGAGCACCATCTTTTCAGTGTAGTTGCACTTGGAAGCGGAATACACATTTTTTCTTTACAGAAGTCGTATGACTTGACGGATAACGATCTGATTACTATGCTTTTTGAAATGTCGTCTGGGGACCATTTTATTCGCTTTTTTTTTTCATTAATACATTTATTTGAGTTTCGGTAAATATGGTTTGAATATACGTTTTCATTTTTCTTAGTTTTTCATTTTCTTGATTCACTTTTTTAATGTCTTTCCTCAGTTTCTGAACTTCTTCTAATATTAGTTTTCTATTCCTTTTAAATCTTTTTCTTTGCTGGGAGATAGTTTTTAAATGTTGCTTTCTCTCAGTCTGTAAAACAGAAACCTTATTCTCAAGAGCTGATAATTTTGTGATTAAATCATTCACATTTTTCAGGAAATTGGAACAGTTACAACATTGCTAAGTAATATTATTTTCAGTGAGCTCCTCATAGCTATTATTGTTATCGTTTTGAAGTTCCAGACATGCCTTTTTAGAGCTTAAATACTGAATTCTTTCAAATGCACTTTGTAAATTTTTTCTTTTTTGTTGCCTTTGCTGCCTTGGTGTATTCTGATAAATAATTAATTCAGGAATACAAGCAGTTGGAATAGCAGTTGACTTCAGTATCTTTTTTGTCGGTAATCCTAGCAACCTATTTTTCATATCATCCTCATAATCAGATTCAGTGAAGTGGTTGCTGCATATTCGAGCACTCTTTGTGTTAACAATATCCGCTCTCCGACACCTATGCAACCATTCTTTCGTTAACTGAATATTTTTGTACGGAAATCTATGAAATACCACGCTAGTTTCTTTCGTATTATGATATGTATTGCTACAGGTAGCAACGGCACACGATACCATTTTTTCAGTTATTTCTCATTACAAGAACTTTCTAAATACAAAATCCCTTTAAAAGTATCACTTATAACTTTCAAGTATTTAAAAAAAAAAAAAAAAAAAAAAAAAAAAAAAAAAAAAAACACCTTTCTCTGAAATAAACAGGGCTAAAGAAAGAGAATCCAAGAACTAAAGATTCAATCTTTCGCACTGATGCTCTGGTCAGTCGACGACGGGACGAACCCAGTGACGTCACATAACACCCGGTATACTCCCCAAGAGGGGTTTGTGTCGGCATCGTTCTTCTCAAAGGGATGACCCAGCCCTTCTCTTTCTTTAGCCCTGGATGTGATAGGTCCGATTGATCCTCCCAGTTCTAAGGGTCATAAGTATATATTATGCTTAGTTGATCAGCATACTAGATGGGCAGAAGCAATACCTCTAACTAGCCTCTCCGCCAAGTCGACTTGTGAGGAGTTATTACATATTTTTTCAAGAACGGGTATTCCAAATGTAATTGCATGTGACAATGGAACAAATTTTAAAGCAGATTTGACTCAAGAATTTGAGAGACGAATAGGGGCCAGTCCTAAGTTTTCGACCCCTGGATATCCTCAAGCTAATGGATTAGTTGAACGGTTTAATGGTACTTAAAAAGAATGTTGCATCATATCATCAGAGAAGAAGGTAGAGGGTGGCATTTGCAAATTCCTTATGTGTTGTGGGCCTATAGAGAAGTACCCAACTCAACAACTAGGGTGGCTCCATTTCAACTCATGTACGGCAGGACACCTCAGGAACCTCTGTCGATATTAAAATCATCATGGACAGGGAAGCATGAAAATTTACAATTAGATGCAACTCCTGTTTATACATATTTACAAAGTCTAAAGGCTAGGTTTGAGAAGGCAGCGGAGCAGGCAAAGCTCACAGCTAAAATTCAACAAGAGAGGAAAGCACACTATCATAATTTAAGGTCTACCATAAAAACATTTAAGGTGGGAGATAAGGGGATAGTCTTGATTCCCGATTCTAATAACAAGCTTTATGCTAGGTGGCAGGGTCCTGCAAATATATTGGAACAAGGAAGTTCTCTCTCATTTGTAGTACAAATGCCTGATGGGACCAAAACACATGTTCATCAGAATAAGATTAGACCTTATGTAGTTAGATCCCAAGCAGTAAATGTTATCCTGGAGGGGGAAGAAGAGTTTGGGGGAATTGAATTTATACCTGTCAACAAGGGAGAAAAGAGTTTTTCTGAATCTCTGGAAGGATTAGAAATGTCTAATTTAGATTCAGTCCAAAGGAGTAAACTTTTAGGGCTACTGAGGAAATATCAAACATTATTTACACGTCCAGTGCAACCAGCACGAGTACGTACACACAAGATCGAACTTATTCCTACTGCTACTAGGAAGAAACCCCACTGCTATGGAATACCCATGGCATACCGCAAAGCAGTAGATGAGCAGATACGTGAGTTGCTAGAATTAGGATTAATTGAACCTTCTGAGTCAGAAATTGCTCATCCTATAGTTTGTGTGGCGAAAAAAGATGCTACAGTTAGAATGTGTATAGATTTTAGATCATTGAATGCTGTAACGAAAACTCCAACATTTCCCATGAAAGACATGCAGGAATTGATTTTTGTGGCGGGTGCAGCAAACTGGCTGACAACCATCGACCTTCGAAAAGGGTATTGGCAAATCCGAATGGATGAAAAGAGCAAACCTTTGACTGCATTTGCAACATGTAATGGAGTGTACCAGTGGAGAACAATGCCTTTCGGCTTATCAGGAGCCTCAGGGACATTCCAGAAGGAAATGAATTGTGCTTTGCAGAGTCATAGTGATTATGCTCAGGCATATATAGATGATGTGGGGATTTTCTCGAAAACATTTGAGGAACACTTGAAACACATTTCTCTGGTTCTGGAAACTTTAGAAAAATTAGGATTTTCTGTACGTTTGGACAAATGTACTTTCGCAGCTAAAAAAATTAAATATTTGGGGCATATAATTGGATGAGGCAAGCATGGTCCTGATGAAGAGAGGGTTAAAGCAATCAGAAAACTCGTCAGGCCAGTCACAAAAAAAGATGTGAGATCGGTTTTAGAATTAATGGGATTTTATCGATCTTATATTCCCAGTTACGCAGAAATATCGGCACCATTGACAGAGTTGACGAAGAAGAGGCAAGACAATATTGTTCTATGGGGGGAGTTGGAACAGAATGCTTTTAACAAATTAAAGGATACTTTGTGCCAAGTGACATCTCTGGCCGCACCAAATATAGGAAAGCCATTTCAGATCCATTGTGATGCATCCAATTTGGCGGTAGGTTGCTGTTTAACCCAGATAGACGAGAGTGGTAACTATTGTCCTATTGCATTTGCAAGTCAAAAGCTTTCTCAAACTCAGAAAAATTGGGCAAGCATTGAGAAGGAAGCTTGGGCAGTCTTATTTGGTCTGAATAAATTTGATAATGGATCTATGGGGCTCAGGTAGAAATTATAACGCATCACAACCCTCTCAGATATTTGAATGAAACTACTCCTCGAAGTCCCAAATTGACGAGGTGGGCTCTGGCATTGCAGAAATGGAACTTGCGGATTAGTCATAGGCCAGGGATCCAGCACCAAAGTGCAGATGCACTCTCACGTCTGGATCAAATATGATATGATTAATATAATTTGATAGTTTTTTTCTTTTTCTTTGTTTATTTGTATGATTGTAATAATTTATTGTTTGTTCTGTTTTGTTTTATTTAATACTGTATGAGGTTGGTATTGTGTAAAAGTAATGTACAGAAAATTTGCTTGGATATTGATTAATGAAATACTTCCCAAAGAAAGGACAAATTTCATTCTTGGCAGGGGCATGTCATGCACATACTTTATGCTACCGACCAAACTTGCCGGAAGAACAGACTTATAGCTGAAAGCCAACGACTTATAGCTGAAAGGAGAGAGGAGAAAATCTGGCAACGAAAAGAAGAAGCGTGCTTGATGCGAGAAGGACGGCATGCTCGTCTGAAAAAAACAGTTTATCTGAAAGAAGATGGGAAAATCTGGCAACGAGAAGAAGAAACGTGCTTGATGCGAGAAGAACCGCATGCTCGTGAGAAAAAAATTTGAAATTAGTTTGGCTGTATTCCGAGAGAAGTCAGCTTTTTTTTTTTTTTTTTTTTTTTTTTTGTTAAGAGCTGAGAGATGCAATGTATTACTTGTGCGTTTGATGTAAATGTGAATAAAAGCAATACCTTGTGGAAAGTTAAACTGTATTTACAAAATTAAAATATAGCTCATGTTATTGTTAAACCTGCATAAGTGTCCCAGTTTATTTCCTGCAAATAGAGTTGACTAATAACATTCATAAGTGGATAGAAACGAACCGACAAAGATGAATTGATCAAAGGATCGAATATATGACAATGTACTTCCCTCTACTTTTATTTGAATTTGTAGTGTATAAAAATGTAATACATTAGACATGAATTAAAGAATATGCAGTATATAATTCAAACTAGTATGCACATCCTAAATTCAACATTTACATTAAATTGCTTTGAGTTAAAAAATTTATTTAAGTAGTTTTAACTGTACCGATATCAATGTCAATTTCCAGTAGTTTCTAGAATCTCCTGTATAAAACAAGTTAAATTCCTGTATAATTTTCAGTTAAATTCTTGTCAATATTATAATGCAAGATTTATAATTAGTTATCAGATTTTTTAATGTGGTGTACTTTTAGATATTACACTAGTTTTGTGTATATTTATTCAGATGTAAAATGTGCTTAGTTTTGGTTTTATGTAATTACGGCAAAGCCTCGAGGGTTATCTGCCTAAAGTGAGGGTTGCCTTCGTGGAGGACATTCTAAGGAAACTAGCTCGTACACACGTAACACATGGGCAAAACCACGAAAACATCCATGCAATCAGCCCGTTCGCGGGATTCCAACCTTGGACCGAACTTCTAGTGTTCAGCGATTTTACCAGCCGCTGGTGAGATCGATTTAAAAAGGGTATAAATATATATGTACTGCAATTTCTTTCACTGCATCCTTTAATATATTTATACAGTTTTATATATATATATATAACAGATTTTCTGTGCCTTAAACTTCTATGCTTCTGGAAGTTACCAATGATATATCTGTCATTACCAATGATATATTGGTATCATTACCATTGATATATTGGTAATGACAGATGCATTGGTAATGACGCCCATGCGTCCAGTCCGTTCACGCGATTCGAACCTCGGAGATTTTACAGCTTTCTAGTGGGATCGACTTAAAAAGGGCATAAATAGGAATATGCACCACAATTTCCTTTCCCTGCATATATTAATATATTTATAATACATTTATATATACATATAGTTATTTATTTAAAACTGATTTTGTATGCTTTAATTTTTATGCTTTTGGAAATTACGAGAAATATGTTGGTAATGACAGATATATTGGTTATCAGAGATATGTTGGTAATGCAACAAACCCGTTCGCAGTATTTGGACCTCGGACCGAACGACCAGTGTTCAGCGATCTTACCACAAGGTCACTTGTTTGATCGAATTAAAAAGGATATAAATAGGAATATGTATTTCAATTTCCTTTCACTGCATATGTTAATATATATATATATATATATATATATATATGTGGCAAGGTAATATGTTTTAATGATTTAACCTATAGTTATTTAATTTTTTTTTTATTTTTCTTCCTATTACTTTTGTTAAAAGTTTGCTATATTTTTACTGACTGCTTATTGATATCTACGATACATAGTATATTTGTAGCTACGTGATAGGTATATTTCCTGAATAAATAAAATTATTATAGGGGCCAGACTCGCTCAAGGGGTCTAGTCTGGACACCGGTCGAGATCGATATCGGAAAACTAGTCGGGATTCTCTTTCCACTCGACAGTAGAAGGGAGAGCGAGTCTGGTGCTTTCAAATTCCGTCGGCGGAAAGTGAAGTGGAAATTCCGTGCGGAAGTGACGTTTATTGCATACCAACTAGTCTATCTCACCTCTACATTGCTCCAGGCTCAGGGGAAAGGGGTACAGTCGGTCACAAAAGTATTCGAACACCGGCACCCATTCAGAAAATTTACTTTTCCGTTGAGAAACAAAATTGTTTAAAGAGTCCATCTTGGTTCGATAGAAAAAAAAAACGAAAGGATGGCTCATGTCCAAAATTGGCTAGGTGCATGAAACAAAATACAACATGACCTATCTGGGTGAGATGGGAAACAAAATGGCTGCTCACGTGATCCATTATTGCGCTCAGAGAAAACGCAAAGTGTCGCTGCGGCTCGTCTCGGTTCGCGAAGAGTGAAAACCCAAAACGGTCTGCAGTGTCTATCTTTGTTGGATGAGAAAACAAAAGGATGGCTCATGTCCAATTTATTTAGGTGTGGGAAAAAATATAACATGACCTATCTGGATGAGATGTCTCCAGCGATCCAGTATAGACTTTTTCCCCATCTGCAATAGGTGACATCTATAAATAATTTCATTGAAATCTCCTCGAAATATAAGAAACAGCTAGCTCGTGAAATTGTAAGGTATTCCCAAAGAATTCCACTTCTTGAAGAAGGAAAAACACCCTAGCTGCAGATGAGGTAGAGAGAGAAAAAGCATGTTGCACTATGGAGCGCACGGTTCTGAACAGAAAACGTGGAATGCTTTTATAGAAAAGAGTTGAAAGTGAAAGTAAAAGCCGATTGGAAATTTTTCACTTGGTTGCCGACTGGGAAAAAATTTTCAGAGCTCAGAAAAAAATTCTGACATGTAAAAAAAAAAAAAAAAAAAAAAAAAAAAAAAAAAAAAAAACTTTTTGTTAATTTTTATCATGTCTTCTAGACATGATAAAAATTAACCCTACCCCCCTTTTGTGTGGGAATGTTGTCTCACTGTTTCTAAAAATAGACCATGACTCATTCTAGGAGTTATATGTTTCAGAAAGGATGAGTCATGGTCTTTGGGTTTCTCCATTCCAAAGTAAACAAAGTGAAAACATCAAATAATTAGAAAAAAAGGAAGAGTTTTTTTTTTTTTTTTTTTTTTTTTTTTTTTCAGTTTTGGAAATATTTTTCCCATTCAACAGCCAAGAAATATTTCCAGCCAATACAATTTCATTTTTACTTTCACTTTCAATTCATTTCTTATATCTATAAGAACATTTCATGTTTCTGTTCAGATCAGTGTGGGTTGTTCAAGATGCAGCAACTCTACTCCATCCCACAACCAGGAAAAAAAGATGTTCTTTCATGAGGAATTCTTTTGGCTTTCGAAAACAATGATGACATCATGATTGTAATACATTTCTGTTCTCATGTCCCATGCTTGAACTCTGAAAATTTTTCCTAGTCAGCTCGATGACCCAATTTTCGTATATTTATTTTTTAAGCCACTCGAGTTTCGACTTCCCATCCGCGTGTGCTGTGCATTCAACCTGGAGACACATTCCCTGAGCTCTAAGAAAATGTTTCCCAGCCCACTCAATCCCTGAAATAGATTAAAAATAAATTCTTTCATACATTTTTAAAGCTCAAGCGTGTTAGGTGTCATGGAAAGAGCCTTTTTCCCCTGAGCTCTAAGAAAATGTTTCCCAGCCCACTCAATCGCTGAAATGGATTACAAATAAATTTGTTCCTATATTTTTAAAGCTCAAGCGTGTTAGCTGTCATGGAAAGGGCCTTTTTTTTTCAGCCCACTCAATCGCTGAAATGAATTAAAAACAAATTCTTTCATACATTTTTAAACCTCAAGAGTCTTAGCTGTCATGGAAAGAGCCTTTTTTCCCCTGAGCTCTAAGAAAATGTTTCCCAGCCCACTCAGTCGCTGAAAAGGATTAAAAACAAATTCTTTCATACATTTTTAAAGCTCAAGCGTGTTAGCTGTCATGGAAAGGGCCTTTTTTTTTCAGCCCACTCAATCGCTGAAATGGATTAAAAATAACTTCTTTCATACATTTTTAAAGCTCAGGCGTGTTAGCTCGCATAGAAACTGAAATTTATGTCATGGTTTGTGTCTCACACGTTGTCAACGGTATGGTTTGAGGTGAAAATTGAAAACCCGGTATGAAAAATCTCTTTAAGTTCACTTTAGAAGAAGCTGTGGGATAGAGAGATTTCGTCATGGAAAAATGTCTTTCAATGTCTTTCAATGTCCGTCATGGGAAAATGTCTTTCAATGTCCGTCATGGAAAAATGTCTTTCAATATCATGACATCTCTTTCAAATAGGATTGAAGGATTTTTCTTAAACTATGTTGAAATTTTGATCCATCCAAATTACAGATGGGAAATTCTGATCCATGGATGGATCATCCAATTTCGCTAGAACCTGATAAACGGTTGCTGATGAAATCCAAACGAGGGGCCCTAGCTTTTCAAACGGGAAACATTTTCCCCTAAACGTATTAATGATTTCTATTCTGTGAGACATTAAAAAGTGGAAAGAAACTTGTGTTCACAGAAGCTCTTTCTAGAAGAATGTTCCTGGCTCCAGATGAGATAGAGAAAGAGAAAAAGCATGTTGCACCTTGGATAGCCCGCGCAGTTCTGAACAGAAATCGTGGAATAGTTTTATAGAAAAGCATTGAAAGTGAAAGTAAAAGCCAAATCGTCTTGGCTGGAAAATTTTCACTTGGTTGCCGACTGGGAAAAAATTTTCACAGCTCAGAAAAAAATACTGAGATGGAAAAAAAAAAAAAAAAAAAAAAAAAAAAAAAAAAAAAACCCTTTTCGTTAATTGATAAAAATTAATCCTACCCCCCTTTTGTGTGGGAATGTTGTCTCACTGTTTCTAAAAATAGACCATGACTCATTCTAGGAATTATATGTTTTAGAAAGGATGAGTCATGGTCTTTGGGTTTCTCCATTCCAAAGTAAACAAAGTGAAGACATCAAATTAATAGAAAAAAAAGGAAGAGTTTTTTTTTTCTAGTTCTGGAAATATTTTTCCCATTCAACAGCCAAGAAATATTTCCAGCCAATACAATTTCATTTTTACTTTCACTTTCAGTTCATTTCTTATATCTATAAAAACATTTCATATTTCTGTTCAGATCAGTGTGGGTTGTTCAAGATGCAGCAACTCTACTCCATCCCACAACCAGGAAAAAAGATGTTCTTTCATGAGGAATTCTTTTGGCTTTCGAAAACAACGATGACATGATGATTGTAATATATTTCTGTTCTCATGTCCGATGCTTGAACTCATAATTATTTCCAGAACTCTGAGAATTTTTCCTAGTCACTCGATGACCCAAATTTCGTATATTTATTTTTTAAGCCACTCGAGTTTCGACTTCCCATCCGTGTGTGCTGTGCATTCAACCTGGAGACACATTCCCTGAGCTCTGAGAAAATTTTCCGAGCCCACTCAATCGCTGAAATGGATTAAAAATAAATTCTTTCATACATTTTTAAAGCTCAAGCGTGTTAGGTGTCATGGAAAGAGCCTTTTTTCCCCAGAGTTCTAAGAAAATGTTTCCCAGCCCACTCAATCGCTGAAATGGATTAAAAATAAATTCGTTCCTATATTTTTAAAGCTCAAGAGTGTTAGGTAATATGGAAAGAGCTTTTTCTTTTCACAGCCCACTCAATCGCTGAAATGGATTAAAAATAAATTGTTTCATACATTTTTAAAGCTCAAGCGTGTTAGGTGTCATGGAAAGAGCCTTTTTTCCCCAGAGTTCTAAGAAAATGTTTCCCAGCCCACTCAATCGCTGAAATGGATTAAAAATAAATTCGTTCCTATATTTTTAAAGCTCAAGAGTGTTAGGTATCATGGAAAGAGCTTTTTCTTTTCACAGCCCACTCAATCGCTGAAATGGATTAAAAATAAATTGTTTCATACATTTTTAAAGCTCAAGCGTGTTAGGTGTCATGGAAAGAGCCTTTTTTCCCCAGAGCTCTAAGAAAATGTTTCCCAGCCCACTCAATCGCTGAAATGGATTAAAAATAAATTCGTTCCTATATTTTTAAAGCTCAAGAGTGTTAGGTATCATGGAAAGAGCTTTTTCTTTTCACAGCCCACTCAATCGCTGAAATGGATTAAAAATAAATTGTTTCATACATTTTTAAAGCTCAAGAGTGTTAGGTGTCATGGAAAGAGCTTTTTCTTTTCACAGCCCACTCAATCGCTGAAATCGATTAAAAACAAATTCTTTCATACATTTTTAAAGCTCAAGCGTGTTAGCTGTTATGGAAAGAGCCTTTTTTTCCCCAGGCCACTCAATCGCTGAAATGGATTATAAATAAATTCTTTCATACATGTTTAAAGCTCAAGCGTGTTAGCTGTCATGGAAAGAGTCTTTCTTTCCCAGCCCACTCAATCGCTGAAACGGATCAAAAATAAATTCTTTCATACATTTGTTTAAACCTCAAGACTCTTAGCTGTCATGAAAACTGAAATTTATGTCACGGTTTGTGTGTCACACGTCGTCAACGGTATGATTTGAGGTGAAAATTGAAAACCCGGTATGAAAAATCTCTTTAACTTCACTTTAGAAGAAGGTGTGGGATAGAGAGATTTCGTCATGGGAAAATGTCTGTCAATGTCCGTCATGGGAAAATGTCTTTCAATATCATGTCATCTCCTTTCAAATAGGATTGAAGGATTTTTCTTAAACCATGTTGAAATCTTGATGCATAAAAACCACGGATGGGAAATTCTGATCCATGGATGGATCATCCAATTTCGCTAGAGCCTGATAAACGGTTGCTGATGAAATCCAAACGAGAGGCCCTAGCTTTTCAAATGGGAAACATTTTCCCCTAAACGGAGGAATGATTTCTATTCTGTGAGACGTCAAAAATTGGAAAAAAGCTTGTGTTCACAGAAGCTCTTTCTAGAAGAGTGGTCCTGGGTCCAGATGAGGTAGAGAGAGAAAAAGCATGCTGCACCTTGGGTAGCCCGCACGGTTCTGAATAGAAAACGTGGAATACTTTTATAGAAAAGCGTTGAAAGTGAAAGTAAAAGCCAAATCGTCTTGGCTGGAAAATTTTCACTTGGTGGTTGCCGACTGTGATAAAATTTTCAGAGCTCAGAAAAAAAATATGAAATGTAAAAAAAAAAAAAAAAAAAAAAAAAAAAAAAAACCTTTGTTAATTTTTATCATGTCTTCTAGACCCCCCTTTTGTGTGGGAATGTTGTCTCACTGTTTCTAAAAATAGACCATGACTCATTCTAGGAATATTATGTTTTAGAAAGGATGAGTCATGGTCTTTGGGTTTCTCCATTCCAAAGTAAACAAAGTGAAGACATCAAATTAATAGAAAAAAAAGGAAGAGTTTTTTTTTTTTTTTTCAGTTTTGGAAATATTTTTCCCATTCAACAGCCAAGAAATATTTCCAGCCAATACAATTTCATTTTTACTTTCACTTTCAATTCATTTCTTATATCAATAAGAACATTTCATGTTTCTGTTCAGATCAGTGTGGGTTGTTCAAGATGCAGCAACTCTACTCCATCCCACAACCAGGAAAAAAAGATGTTCTCTCATGAGGAATTCTTTTGGCTTTCGAAAACAATGATGACATGATGATTGTAATGCATTTCAGTTCTCATGTCCCATGCTTGAACTCTGAAAATTTTTCCTAGTCAGCTCGATGACCCAATTTTCGTATATTTATTTTTTAAGCCACTCGAGTTTCGACTTCCCATCCGCGTGTGCTGTGCATTCAACCTGGAGACACATTCCCTGAGCTCTAAGAAAATGTTTCCCAGCCCACTCAATCCCTGAAATAGATTAAAAATAAATTCTTTCATACATTTTTAAAGCTCAAGCGTGTTAGGTGTCATGGAAAGAGCCTTTTTCCCCTGAGCTCTAAGAAAATGTTTCCCAGCCCACTCAATCGCTGAAATGGATTACAAATAAATTCGTTCCTATATTTTTAAAGCTCAAGCATGTTAGCTCTCATGAAAAGGGCCTTTTTTTTTCCCAGCCCACTCAATAGCTGAAATGAATTAAAAACAAATTCTTTCATACATTTTTAAACCTCAAGAGTCTTAGCTGTCATGGAAAGAGCCTTTTTTCCCCTGAGCTCTAAGAAAATGTTTCCGAGCCCACTCAGTCGCTGAAATGGATTAAAAACAAATTCTTTCATACATTTTTAAAGCTCAAGCGTGTTAGCTGTCATAGAAACTGAAATGTATGTCATGGTTTGTGTCTCACACGTCGTCAACGGTATGGTTTGAGGTGAAAATTGAAAACCCGGTATGAAAAATCTCTTTAAGTTCACTTTAGAAGAAGCTGTGGGATAGAGAGATTTCGTCATGGAAAAATGTCTTTCAATGTCTTTCAATGTCCGTCATGGGAAAATGTCTTTCAATGTCCGTCATGGAAAAATGTCTTTCAATATCATGACATCTCCTTTCAAATAGGATTGAAGGATTTTTCTTAAACTATGTTGAAATTTTGATCCATCCAAATTACAGATGGGAAATTCTGATCCATGGATAGATCATCCAATTTCGCTAGAACCTGATAAACGGTTGCTGATGAAATCCAAACGAGGGGCCCTAGCTTTTCAAACGGGAAACATTTTCCCCTAAACGTATTAATGATTTCTATTCTGTGAGACATTAAAAAGTGGAAAGAAACTTGTGTTCACAGAAGCTCTTTCTAGAAGAATGTTCCTGGCTCCAGATGAGATAGAGAAAGAGAAAAAGAATGTTGCACCTTGGATAGCCCGCGCAGTTCTGAACAGAAAACGTGGAATAGTTTTATAGAAAAGCGTTGAAAGTGAAAGTAAAAGCCAAATCGTCTTGGCTGGAAAATTTTCACTTGGTTGCCGACTGGGAAAAAATTTTCAGAGCTCAGAAAAAAATTCTGAGATGAAAAAAAAAAAAAAAAAAAACCTTTTTGTTAATTGATAAAAATTAATCCTACCCCCCTTTTGTGTGGGAATATTGTCTCACTGTTTCTAAAAATAGACCATGACTCATTCTAGGAATTATATGTTTTAGAAAGGATGAGTCATGGTCTTTGGGTTTCTCCATTCCAAAGTAAACAAAGTGAAGACATCAAATTAATAGAAAAAAAAGGAAGAGTTTTTTTTTTTTTCTAGTTCTGGAAATATTTTTCCCATTCAACAGCCAAGAAATATTTCCAGCCAATACAATTTGATTTTTACTTTCACTTTCAGTTCATTTCTTATATCTATAAAAACATTTTATATTTCTGTTCAGATCAGTGTGGGTTGTTCAAGATGCAGCAACTCTACTTCATCCCACAACCAGGAAAAAAGATGTTCTTTCATGAGGAATTCTTTTGGCTTTCGAAAACAACGATGACATGATGATTGTAATATATTTCTGTTCTCATGTCCGATGCTTGAACTCAGAATTATTTCCAGAACTCTGAGAATTTTTCCTAGTCACTCGATGACCCAAATTTCGTATATTTATTTTTTAAGCCACTCGAGTTTCGACTTCCCATCCGTGTGTGCTGTGCATTCAACCTGGAGACACATTCCCTGAGCTCTGAGAAAATTTTCCGAGCCCACTCAATCGCTGAAATGGATTAAAAATAAATTCTTTCATACATTTTTAAAGCTCAAGCGTGTTAGGTGTCATGGAAAGAGCCTTTTTTCCCCAGAGTTCTAAGAAAATGTTTCCCAGCCCACTCAATCGCTGAAATGGATTAAAAATAAATTCGTTCCTATATTTTTAAAGCTCAAGAGTGTTAGGTATCATGGAAAGAGCTTTTTCTTTTCACAGCCCACTCAATCGCTGAAATGGATTAAAAATAAATTGTTTCATACATTTTTAAAGCTCAAGCGTGTTAGGTGTCATGGAAAGAGCCTTTTTTCCCCAGAGTTCTAAGAAAATGTTTCCCAGCCCACTCAATCGCTGAAATGGATTAAAAATAAATTCGTTCCTATATTTTTAAAGCTCAAGAGTGTTAGGTATCATGGAAAGAGCTTTTTCTTTTCACAGCACACTCAATCGCTGAAATGGATTAAAAATAAATTGTTTCATACATTTTTAAAGCTCAAGCGTGTTAGGTGTCATGGAAAGAGCCTTTTTTCCCCAGAGCTCTAAGAAAATGTTTCCCAGCCCACTCAATCGCTGAAATGGATTAAAAATAAATTCGTTCCTATATTTTTAAAGCTCAAGAGTGTTAGGTATCATGGAAAGAGCTTTTTCTTTTCACAGCCCACTCAATCGCTGAAATGGATTAAAAATAAATTGTTTCATACATTTTTAAAGCTCAAGAGTGTTAGGTGTCATGGAAAGAGCTTTTTCTTTTCACAGCCCACTCAATCGCTGAAATCGATTAAAAACAAATTCTTTCATACATTTTTAAAGCTCAAGCATGTTAGCTGTTATGGAAAGAGCCTTTTTCTTCCCCAGCCCACTCAATCGTGTTAGCTGTTATGGAAAGAGCCTTTTTTTTCCCCAGCCCACTCAATCGCTGAAATGGATTAAAAATAAATTCTTTCATACATGTTTAAAGCTCAAGCGTGTTAGCTGTCATGGAAAGCGTCTTTTTTTCCCAGCCCACTCAATCGCTGAAACGGATCAAAAATAAATTCTTTCATACATTTGTTTAAACCTCAAGACTCTTAGCTGTCATGAAAACTGAAATTTATGTCACGGTTTGTGTGTCACACGTCGTCAACGGTATGATTTGAGGTGAAAATTGAAAACCCGGTATGAAAAATCTCTTTAACTTCACTTTAGAAGAAGGTGTGGGATAGAGAGATTTCGTCATGGGAAAATGTCTGTCAATGTCCGTCATGGGAAAATGTCTTTCAATATCATGTCATCTCCTTTCAAATAGCATTGAAGGATTTTTCTTAAACCATGTTGAAATCTTGATGCATAAAAACCACGGATGGGAAATTCTGATCCATGGATGGATCATCCAATTTCGCTAGACCCTGATAAACGGTTGCTGATGAAATCCAAACGAGGGGCCCTAGCTTTTCAAATGGGAAACATTTTCCCCTAAACGGAGGAATGATTTCTATTCTGTGAGACGTCAAAAATTGAAAAAAGCTTGTGTTCACAGAAGCTCTTTCTAGAAGAGTGGTCCTGGGTCCAGATGATGTAGAGAGAGAAAAAGCATGCTGCACCTTAGGTAGCCCGCACGGTTCTGAATAGAAAACGTGGAATACTTTTATAGAAAAGCGTTGAAAGTGAAATTAAAAGCCAAATCGTCTTGGCTGGAAAATTTTGAATTGGTTGCCGACTGTGAAAAAATTTTCAGAGCTCAGAAAAAAAATATGAAATGTAAAAAAAAAAAAAAAAAAAAAAAAACCTTTTTGTTAATTGATAAAAATTAACCCTACCCCCCTTTTGTGTGGGAATGTTGTCTCACTGTTTCTAAAAATAGACCATGACTCATTCTAGGAATTATATGTTTTAGAAAGGATGAGTCATGGTCTTTGGGTTTCTCCATTCCAAAGTAAACAAAGTGAAGACATCAAATTAATAGAAAAAAAAGGAAGAGTTTTTTTTTTCTAGTTCTGGAAATATTTTTCCCATTCAACAGCCAAGAAATATTTCCAGCCAATACAATTTGATTTTTACTTTCACTTTCAGTTCATTTCTTATATCTATAAAAACATTTCATATTTCTGTTCAGATCAGTGTGGGTTGTTCAAGATGCAGCAACTCTACTCCATCCCACAACCAGGAAAAAAGATGTTCTTTCATGAGGAATTCTTTTGGCTTTCGAAAACAACGATGACATGATGATTGTAATATATTTCTGTTCTCATGTCCGATGCTTGAACTCAGAATTATTTCCAGAACTCTGAGAATTTTTCCTAGTCACTCGATGACCCAAATTTCGTATATTTATTTTTTAAGCCACTCGAGTTTCGACTTCCCATCCGTGTGTGCTGTGCATTCAACCTGGAGACACATTCCCTGAGCTCTAAGAAAATTTTCCGAGCCCACTCAATCGCTGAAATGGATTAAAAATAAATTGTTTCATACATTTTTAAAGCTCAAGCGTGTTAGGTGTCATGGAAAGAGCCTTTTTCCCCAGAGTTCTAAGAAAATGTTTCCCAGCCCACTCAATCGCTGAAATGGATTAAAAATAAATTCGTTCCTATATTTTTAAAGCTCAAGAGTGTTAGGTATCATGGAAAGAGCTTTTTCTTTTCACAGCCCACTCAATCGCTGAAATGGATTAAAAATAAATTGTTTCATACATTTTTAAAGCTCAAGCGTGTTAGGTGTCATGGAAAGAGCCTTTTTTCCCCTGAGCTCTAAGAAAATGTTTCCCAGCCCACTCAATCGCTGAAATGGATTAAAAATAAATTCGTTCCTATATTTTTAAAGCTCAAGAGTGTTAGGTATCATGGAAAGAGCTTTTTCTTTTCACAGCCCACTCAATCGCTGAAATGGATTAAAAATAAATTGTTTCATACATTTTTAAAGCTCAAGCGTGTTAGGTGTCATGGAAAGAGCCTTTTTTCCCCAGAGCTCTAAGAAAATGTTTCCCAGCCCACTCAATCGCTGAAATGGATTAAAAATAAATTCGTTCCTATATTTTTAAAGCTCAAGAGTGTTAGGTATCATGGAAAGAGCTTTTTCTTTTCACAGCCCACTCAATCGCTGAAATGGATTAAAAATAAATTGTTTCATACATTTTTAAAGTTCAAGCGTGTTAGCTGTCATAGAAACTGAAATGTATGTCATGGTTTGTGTCTCACACGTCCTCAACGGTATGGTTTGAGGTGAAAATTGAAAACCCGGTATGAAAAATCTCTTTAAGTTCACTTTAGAAGAAGCTGTGGGATAGAGAGATTTCGTCATGGAAAAATGTCTTTCAATGTCTTTCAATGTCCGTCATGGGAAAATGTCTTTCAATGTCCGTCATGGAAAAATGTCTTTCAATACCATGACATCTCCTTTCAAATAGGATTGAAGGATTTTTCTTAAACTATGTTGAAATTTTGATCCATCCAAATTACAGATGGGAAATTCTGATCCATGGATAGATCATCCAATTTCGCTAGAACCTGATAAACGGTTGCTGATGAAATCCAAACGAGGGGCCCTAGCTTTTCAAACGGGAAACATTTTCCCCTAAACGTATTAATGATTTCTATTCTGTGAGACATTAAAAAGTGGAAAGAAACTTGTGTTCACAGAAGCTCTTTCTAGAAGAATGTTCCTGGCTCCAGATGAGATAGAGAAAGAGAAAAAGAATGTTGCACCTTGGATAGCCCGCGCAGTTCTGAACAGAAAACGTGGAATAGTTTTATAGAAAAGCGTTGAAAGTGAAAGTAAAAGCCAAATCGTCTTGGCTGGAAAATTTTCACTTGGTTGCCGACTGGGAAAAAATTTTCAGAGCTCAGAAAAAAATTCTGAGATGAAAAAAAAAAAAAAAAAAAAAAAAAACCTTTTTGTTAATTGATAAAAATTAATCCTACCCCCCTTTTGTGTGGGAATATTGTCTCACTGTTTCTAAAAATAGACCATGACTCATTCTAGGAATTATATGTTTTAGAAAGGATGAGTCATGGTCTTTGGGTTTCTCCATTCCAAAGTAAACAAAGTGAAGACATCAAATTAATAGAAAAAAAAGGAAGAGTTTTTTTTTTTCTAGTTCTGGAAATATTTTTCCCATTCAACAGCCAAGAAATATTTCCAGCCAATACAATTTGATTTTTACTTTCACTTTCAGTTCATTTCTTATATCTATAAAAACATTTTATATTTCTGTTCAGATCAGTGTGGGTTGTTCAAGATGCAGCAACTCTACTCCATCCCACAACCAGGAAAAAAGATGTTCTTTCATGAGGAATTCTTTTGGCTTTCGAAAACAACGATGACATGATGATTGTAATATATTTCTGTTCTCATGTCCGATGCTTGAACTCAGAATTATTTCCAGAACTCTGAGAATTTTTCCTAGTCACTCGATGACCCAAATTTCGTATATTTATTTTTTAAGCCACTCCAGTTTCGACTTCCCATCCGTGTGTGCTGTGCATTCAACCTGGAGACACATTCCCTGAGCTCTAAGAAAATTTTCCGAGCCCACTCAATCGCTGAAATGGATTAAAAATAAATTGTTTCATACATTTTTAAAGCTCAAGCGTGTTAGGTGTCATGGAAAGAGCCTTTTTTCCCCAGAGTTCTAAGAAAATGTTTCCCAACCCACTCAATCGCTGAAATGGATTAAAAATAAATTCGTTCCTATATTTTTAAAGCTCAAGAGCGTTAGGTATCATGGAAAGAGCTTTTTCTTTTCACAGCCCACTCAATCGCTGAAATGGATTAAAAATAAATTGTTTCATACATTTTTAAAGCTCAAGCGTGTTAGGTGTCATGGAAAGAGCCTTTTTTCCCCAGAGCTCTAAGAAAATGTTTCCCAGCCCACTCAATCGCTGAAATGGATTAAAAATAAATTCGTTCCTATATTTTTAAAGCTCAAGAGTGTTAGGTATCATGGAAAGAGCTTTTTCTTTTCACAGCCCACTCAATCGCTGAAATGGATTAAAAATAAATTGTTTCATACATTTTTAAAGCTCAAGAGTGTTAGGTGTCATGGAAAGAGCTTTTTCTTTTCACAGCCCACTCAATCGCTGAAATCGATTAAAAACAAATTCTTTCATACATTTTTAAAGCTCAAGCATGTTAGCTGTTATGGAAAGAGCCTTTTTCTTCCCCAGCCCACTCAATCATGTTAGCTGTTATGGAAAGAGCCTTTTTTTTCCCCAGCCCACTCAATCGCTGAAATGGATTAAAAATAAATTCTTTCATACATGTTTAAAGCTCAAGCGTGTTAGCTGTCATGGAAAGCGTCTTTTTTTCCCAGCCCACTCAATCGCTGAAACGGATCAAAAATAAATTCTTTCATACATTTGTTTAAACCTCAAGACTCTTAGCTGTCATGAAAACTGAAATTTATGTCACGGTTTGTGTGTCACACGTCGTCAACGGTATGATTTGAGGTGAAAATTGAAAACCCGGTATGAAAAATCTCTTTAACTTCACTTTAGAAGAAGGTGTGGGATAGAGAGATTTCGTCATGGGAAAATGTCTGTCAATGTCCGTCATGGGAAAATGTCTTTCAATATCATGTCATCTCCTTTCAAATAGGATTGAAGGATTTTTCTTAAACCATGTTGAAATCTTGATGCATAAAAACCACGGATGGGAAATTCTGATCCATGGATGGATCATCCAATTTCGCTAGACCCTGATAAACGGTTGCTGATGAAATCCAAACGAGGGGCCCTAGCTTTTCAAATGGGAAACATTTTCCCCTAAACGGAGGAATGATTTCTATTCTGTGAGACGTCAAAAATTGGAAAAAAGCTTGTGTTCACAGAAGCTCTTTCTAGAAGAGTGGTCCTGGGTCCAGATGATGTAGAGAGAGAAAAAGCATGCTGCACCTTAGGTAGCCCGCACGGTTCTGAATAGAAAACGTGGAATACTTTTATAGAAAAGCGTTGAAAGTGAAATTAAAAGCCAAATCGTCTTGGCTGGAAAATTTTGAATTGGTTGCCGACTGTGAAAAAATTTTCAGAGCTCAGAAAAAAAATATGAAATGTAAAAAAAAAAAAAAAAAAAAAAAAAAAAACCTTTTTGTTAATTGATAAAAATTAACCCTACCCCCCTTTTGTGTGGGAATGTTGTCTCACTGTTTCTAAAAATAGACCATGACTCATTCTAGGAATTATATGTTTTAGAAAGGATGAGTCATGGTCTTTGGGTTTCTCCATTCCAAAGTAAACAAAGTGAAGACATCAAATTAATAGAAAAAAAGGAAGAGTTTTTTTTTTTTCTAGTTCTGGAAATATTTTTCCCATTCAACAGCCAAGAAATATTTCCAGCCAATACAATTTGATTTTTACTTTCACTTTCAGTTCATTTCTTATATCTATAAAAACATTTCATATTTCTGTTCAGATCAGTGTGGGTTGTTCAAGATGCAGCAACTCTACTCCATCCCACAACCAGGAAAAAAGATGTTCTTTCATGAGGAATTCTTTTGGCTTTCGAAAACAACGATGACATGATGATTGTAATATATTTCTGTTCTCATGTCCGATGCTTGAACTCAGAATTATTTCCAGAACTCTGAGAATTTTTCCTAGTCACTCGATGACCCAAATTTCGTATATTTATTTTTTAAGCCACTCGAGTTTCGACTTCCCATCCGTGTGTGCTGTGCATTCAACCTGGAGACACATTCCCTGAGCTCTAAGAAAATTTTCCGAGCCCACTCAATCGCTGAAATGGATTAAAAATAAATTGTTTCATACATTTTTAAAGCTCAAGCGTGTTAGGTGTCATGGAAAGAGCCTTTTTTCCCCTGAGCTCTAAGAAAATGTTTCCCAGCCCACTCAATCGCTGAAATGGATTAAAAATAAATTCGTTCCTATATTTTTAAAGCTCAAGAGTGTTAGGTATCATGGAAAGAGCTTTTTCTTTTCACAGCCCACTCAATCGCTGAAATGGATTAAAAATAAATTGTTTCATACATTTTTAAAGCTCAAGCGTGTTAGGTGTCATGGAAAGAGCCTTTTTTCCCCAGAGCTCTAAGAAAATGTTTCCCAGCCCACTCAATCGCTGAAATGGATTAAAAATAAATTCGTTCCTATATTTTTAAAGCTCAAGAGTGTTAGGTATCATGGAAAGAGCTTTTTCTTTTCACAGCCCACTCAATCGCTGAAATGGATTAAAAATAAATTGTTTCATACATTTTTAAAGCTCAAGAGTGTTAGGTGTCATGGAAAGAGCTTTTTCTTTTCACAGCCCACTCAATCGCTGAAATCGATTAAAAACAAATTCTTTCATACATTTTTAAAGCTCAAGCATGTTAGCTGTTATGGAAAGAGCCTTTTTCTTCCCCAGGCCACTCAATCGTGTTAGCTGTTATGGAAAGAGCCTTTTTTTTCCCCAGCCCACTCAATCGCTGAAATGGATTAAAAATAAATTCTTTCATACATGTTTAAAGCTCAAGCGTGTTAGCTGTCATGGAAAGCGTCTTTTTTTCCCAGCCCACTCAATCGCTGAAACGGATCAAAAAGAAATTCTTTCATACATTTGTTTAAACCTCAAGACTCTTAGCTGTCATGAAAACTGAAATTTATGTCACGGTTTGTGTGTCACACATCGTCAACGGTATGATTTGAGGTGAAAATTGAAAACCCGGTATGAAAAATGTCTTTAACTTCACTTTAGAAGAAGGTGTGGGATAGAGAGATTTCGTCATGGGAAAATGTCTGTCAATGTCCGTCATGGGAAAATGTCTTTCAATATCATGTCATCTCCTTTCAAATAGGATTGAAGGATTTTTCTTAAACCATGTTGAAATCTTGATGCATAAAAACCACGGATGGGAAATTCTGATCCATGGATGGATCATCCAATTTCGCTAGACCCTGATAAACGGTTGCTGATGAAATCCAAACGAGGGGCCCTAGCTTTTCAAATGGGAAAAATTTTCCCCTAAACGGAGGAATGATTTCTATTCTGTGAGACGTCAAAAATTGGAAAAAAGCTTGTGTTCACAGAAGCTCTTTCTAGAAGAGTGGTCCTGGGTCCAGATGATGTAGAGAGAGAAAAAGCATGCTGCACCTTAGGTAGCCCGCACGGTTCTGAATAGAAAACGTGGAATACTTTTATAGAAAAGCGTTGAAAGTGAAATTAAAAGCCAAATCGTCTTGGCTGGAAAATTTTGAATTGGTTGCCGACTGTGAAAAAATTTTCAGAGCTCAGAAAAAAAATATGAAATGTAAAAAAAAAAAAAAAAAAAAAAAAAAAAACCTTTTTGTTAATTGATAAAAATTAACCCTACCCCCCTTTTGTGTGGGAATGTTGTCTCACTGTTTCTAAAAATAGACCATGACTCATTCTAGGAATTATATGTTTTAGAAAGGATGAGTCATGGTCTTTGGGTTTCTCCATTCCAAAGTAAACAAAGTGAAGACATCAAATTAATAGAAAAAAAAGGAAGAGTTTTTTTTTTTTCTAGTTCTGGAAATATTTTTCCCATTCAACAGCCAAGAAATATTTCCAGCCAATACAATTTGATTTTTACTTTCACTTTCAGTTCATTTCTTATATCTATAAAAACATTTCATATTTCTGTTCAGATCAGTGTGGGTTGTTCAAGATGCAGCAACTCTACTCCATCCCACAACCAGGAAAAAAGATGTTCTTTCATGAGGAATTCTTTTGGCTTTCGAAAACAACGATGACATGATGATTGTAATATATTTCTGTTCTCATGTCCGATGCTTGAACTCAGAATTATTTCCAGAACTCTGAGAATTTTTCCTAGTCACTCGATGACCCAAATTTCGTATATTTATTTTTTAAGCCACTCGAGTTTCGACTTCCCATCCGTGTGTGCTGTGCATTCAACCTCGAGACACATTCCCTGAGCTCTAAGAAAATTTTCCGAGCCCACTCAATCGCTGAAATGGATTAAAAATAAATTGTTTCATACATTTTTAAAGCTCAAGCGTGTTAGGTGTCATGGAAAGAGCCTTTTTTCCCCAGAGCTCTAAGAAAATGTTTCCCAGCCCACTCAATCGCTGAAATGGATTAAAAATAAATTCGTTCCTATATTTTTAAAGCTCAAGAGTGTTAGGTATCATGGAAAGAGCTTTTTCTTTTCACAGCCCACTCAATCGCTGAAATGGATTAAAAATAAATTGTTTCATACATTTTTAAAGCTCAAGCGTGTTAGGTGTCATGGAAAGAGCCTTTTTTCCCCAGAGCTCTAAGAAAATGTTTCCCAGCCCACTCAATCGCTGAAATGGATTAAAAATAAATTCGTTCCTATATTTTTAAAGCTCAAGAGTGTTAGGTATCATGGAAAGAGCTTTTTCTTTTCACAGCCCACTCAATCGCTGAAATGGATTAAAAATAAATTGTTTCATACATTTTTAAAGCTCAAGAGTGTTAGGTGTCATGGAAAGAGCTTTTTCTTTTCACAGCCCACTCAATCGCTGAAATCGATTAAAAACAAATTCTTTCATACATTTTTAAAGCTCAAGCATGTTAGCTAATATGGAAAGAGTCTTTTTCTTCCCCAGCCCACTCAATCGTGTTAGCTGTTATGGAAAGAGCCTTTTTTTTCCCCAGCCCACTCAATCGCTGAAATGGATTAAAAATAAATTCTTTCATACATGTTTAAAGCTCAAGCGTGTTAGCTGTCATGGAAAGCGTCTTTTTTTCCCAGCCCACTCAATCGCTGAAACGGATCAAAAATAAATTCTTTCATACATTTGTTTAAACCTCAAGACTCTTAGCTGTCATGAAAACTGAAATTTATGTCACGGTTTGTGTGTCACACGTCGTCAACGGTATGATTTGAGGTGAAAATTGAAAACCCGGTATGAAAAATCTCTTTAACTTCACTTTAGAAGAAGGTGTGGGATAGAGAGATTTCGTCATGGGAAAATGTCTGTCAATGTCCGTCATGGGAAAATGTCTTTCAATATCATGTCATCTCCTTTCAAATAGGATTGAAGGATTTTTCTTAAACCATGTTGAAATCTTGATGCATAAAAACCACGGATGGGAAATTCTGATCCATGGATGGATCATCCAATTTCGCTAGACCCTGATAAACGGTTGCTGATGAAATCCAAACGAGGGGCCCTAGCTTTTCAAATGGGAAACATTTTCCCCTAAACGGAGGAATGATTTCTATTCTGTGAGACGTCAAAAATTGGAAAAAAGCTTGTGTTCACAGAAGCTCTTTCTAGAAGAGTGGTCCTGGGTCCAGATGATGTAGAGAGAGAAAAAGCATGCTGCACCTTAGGTAGCCCGCACGGTTCTGAATAGAAAACGTGGAATACTTTTATAGAAAAGCGTTGAAAGTGAAATTAAAAGCCAAATCGTCTTGGCTGGAAAATTTTGAATTGGTTGCCGACTGTGAAAAAATTTTCAGAGCTCAGAAAAAAAATATGAAATGTAAAAAAAAAAAAAAAAAAAAAAAAAAAACCTTTTTGTTAATTGATAAAAATTAACCCTACCCCCCTTTTGTGTGGGAATGTTGTCTCACTGTTTCTAAAAATAGACCATGACTCATTCTAGGAATTATATGTTTTAGAAAGGATGAGTCATGGTCTTTGGGTTTCTCCATTCCAAAGTAAACAAAGTGAAGACATCAAATTAATAGAAAAAAAAGGAAGAGTTTTTTTTTTTTTCTAGTTCTGGAAATATTTTTCCCATTCAACAGCCAAGAAATATTTCCAGCCAATACAATTTGATTTTTACTTTCACTTTCAGTTCATTTCTTATATCTATAAAAACATTTCATATTTCTGTTCAGATCAGTGTGGGTTGTTCAAGATGCAGCAACTCTACTCCATCCCACAACCAGGAAAAAAGATGTTCTTTCATGAGGAATTCTTTTGGCTTTCGAAAACAACGATGACATGATGATTGTAATATATTTCTGTTCTCATGTCCGATGCTTGAACACAGAATTATTTCCAGAACTCTGAGAATTTTTCCTAGTCACTCGATGACCCAAATTTCGTATATTTATTTTTTAAGCCACTCGAGTTTCGACTTCCCATCCGTGTGTGCTGTGCATTCAACCTGGAGACACATTCCCTGAGCTCTAAGAAAATTTTCCGAGCCCACTCAATCGCTGAAATGGATTAAAAATAAATTGTTTCATACATTTTTAAAGCTCAAGCGTGTTAGGTGTCATGGAAAGAGCCTTTTTCCCCAGACTTCTAAGAAAATGTTTCCCAGCCCACTCAATCGCTGAAATGGATTAAAAATAAATTCGTTCCTATATTTTTAAAGCTCAAGAGTGTTAGGTATCATGGAAAGAGCTTTTTCTTTTCACAGCCCACTCAATCGCTGAAATGGATTAAAAATAAATTGTTTCATACATTTTTAAAGCTCAAGCGTGTTAGGTGTCATGGAAAGAGCCTTTTTTCCCCAGAGCTCTAAGAAAATGTTTCCCAGCCCACTCAATCGCTGAAATGGATTAAAAATAAATTCGTTCCTATATTTTTAAAGCTCAAGAGTGTTAGGTATCATGGAAAGAGCTTTTTCTTTTCACAGCCCACTCAATCGCTGAAATGGATTAAAAATAAATTGTTTCATACATTTTTAAAGCTCAAGAGTGTTAGGTGTCATGGAAAGAGCTTTTTCTTTTCACAGCCCACTCAATCGCTGAAATCGATTAAAAACAAATTCTTTCATACATTTTTAAAGCTCAAGCATGTTAGCTGTTATGGAAAGAGCCTTTTTCTTCCCCAGCCCACTCAATCGTGTTAGCTGTTATGGAAAGAGCCTTTTTTTTCCCCAGCCCACTCAATCGCTGAAATGGATTAAAAATAAATTCTTTCATACATGTTTAAAGCTCAAGCGTGTTAGCTGTCATGGAAAGCGTCTTTTTTTCCCAGCCCACTCAATCGCTGAAACGGATCAAAAATAAATTCTTTCATACATTTGTTTAAACCTCAAGACTCTTAGCTGTCATGAAAACTGAAATTTATGTCACGGTTTGTGTGTCACACGTCGTCAACGGTATGATTTGAGGTGAAAATTGAAAACCCGGTATGAAAAATCTCTTTAACTTCACTTTAGAAGAAGGTGTGGGATAGAGAGATTTCGTCATGGGAAAATGTCTGTCAATGTCCGTCATGGGAAAATGTCTTTCAATATCATGTCATCTCCTTTCAAATAGGATTGAAGGATTTTTCTTAAACCATGTTGAAATCTTGATGCATAAAAACCACGGATGGGAAATTCTGATCCATGGATGGATCATCCAATTTCGCTAGACCCTGATAAACGGTTGCTGATGAAATCCAAACGAGGGGCCCTAGCTTTTCAAATGGGAAACATTTTCCCCTAAACGGAGGAATGATTTCTATTCTGTGAGACGTCAAAAATTGGAAAAAAGCTTGTGTTCACAGAAGCTCTTTCTAGAAGAGTGGTCCTGGGTCCAGATGATGTAGAGAGAGAAAAAGCATGCTGCACCTTAGGTAGCCCGCACGGTTCTGAATAGAAAACGTGGAATACTTTTATAGAAAAGCGTTGAAAGTGAAATTAAAAGCCAAATCGTCTTGGCTGGAAAATTTTGAATTGGTTGCCGACTGTGAAAAAATTTTCAGAGCTCAGAAAAAAAATATGAAATGTAAAAAAAAAAAAAAAAAAAAAAAAAAAAAACCTTTTTGTTAATTGATAAAAATTAACCCTACCCCCCTTTTGTGTGGGAATGTTGTCTCACTGTTTCTAAAAATAGACCATGACTCATTCTAGGAATTATATGTTTTAGAAAGGATGAGTCATGGTCTTTGGGTTTCTCCATTCCAAAGTAAACAAAGTGAAGACATCAAATTAATAGAAAAAAAAGGAAGAGTTTTTTTTTTTTTCTAGTTCTGGAAATATTTTTCCCATTCAACAGCCAAGAAATATTTCCAGCCAATACAATTTGATTTTTACTTTCACTTTCAGTTCATTTCTTATATCTATAAAAACATTTCATATTTCTGTTCAGATCAGTGTGGGTTGTTCAAGATGCAGCAACTCTACTCCATCCCACAACCAGGAAAAAAGATGTTCTTTCATGAGGAATTCTTTTGGCTTTCGAAAACAACGATGACATGATGATTGTAATATATTTCTGTTCTCATGTCCGATGCTTGAACTCAGAATTATTTCCAGAACTCTGAGAATTTTTCCTAGTCACTCGATGACCCAAATTTCGTATATTTATTTTTTAAGCCACTCGAGTTTCGACTTCCCATCCGTGTGTGCTGTGCATTCAACCTGGAGACACATTCCCTGAGCTCTAAGAAAATTTTCCGAGCCCACTCAATCGCTGAAATGGATTAAAAATAAATTGTTTCATACATTTTTAAAGCTCAAGCGTGTTAGGTGTCATGGAAAGAGCCTTTTTCCCCAGAGTTCTAAGAAAATGTTTCCCAGCCCACTCAATCGCTGAAATGGATTAAAAATAAATTCGTTCCTATATTTTTAAAGCTCAAGAGTGTTAGGTATCATGGAAAGAGCTTTTTCTTTTCACAGCCCACTCAATCGCTGAAATGGATTAAAAATAAATTGTTTCATACATTTTTAAAGCTCAAGCGTGTTAGGTGTCATGGAAAGAGCCTTTTTTCCCCAGAGCTCTAAGAAAATGTTTCCCAGCCCACTCAATCGCTGAAATGGATTAAAAATAAATTCGTTCCTATATTTTTAAAGCTCAAGAGTGTTAGGTATCATGGAAAGAGCTTTTTCTTTTCACACCCCACTCAATCGCTGAAATGGATTAAAAATAAATTGTTTCATACATTTCTAAAGCTCAAGAGTGTTAGGTGTCATGGAAAGAGCTTTTTCTTTTCACAGCCCACTCAATCGCTGAAATCGATTAAAAACAAATTCTTTCATACATTTTTAAAGCTCAAGCATGTTAGCTGTTATGGAAAGAGTCTTTTTCTTCCCCAGCCCACTCAATCGTGTTAGCTGTTATGGAAAGAGCCTTTTTTTTCCCAGCCCACTCAATCGCTGAAATGGATTAAAAATAAATTCTTTCATACATGTTTAAAGCTCAAGCGTGTTAGCTGTCATGGAAAGCGTCTTTTTTTCCCAGCCCACTCAATCGCTGAAACGGATCAAAAATAAATTCTTTCATACATTTGTTTAAACCTCAAGACTCTTAGCTGTCATGAAAACTGAAATTTATGTCACGGTTTGTGTGTCACACGTCGTCAACGGTATGATTTGAGGTGAAAATTGAAAACCCGGTATGAAAAATCTCTTTAACTTCACTTTAGAAGAAGGTGTGGGATAGAGAGATTTCGTCATGGGAAAATGTCTGTCAATGTCCGTCATGGGAAAATGTCTTTCAATATCATGTCATCTCCTTTCAAATAGGATTGAAGGATTTTTCTTAAAACATGTTGAAATCTTGATGCATAAAAACCACGGATGGGAAATTCTGATCCATGGATGGATCATCCAATTTCGCTAGACCCTGATAAACGGTTGCTGATGAAATCCAAACGAGGGGCCCTAGCTTTTCAAATGGGAAACATTTTCCCCTAAACGGAGGAATGATTTCTATTCTGTGAGACGTCAAAAATTGGAAAAAAGCTTGTGTTCACAGAAGCTCTTTCTAGAAGAGTGGTCCTGGGTCCAGATGATGTAGAGAGAGAAAAAGCATGCTGCACCTTAGGTAGCCCGCACGGTTCTGAATAGAAAACGTGGAATACTTTTATAGAAAAGCGTTGAAAGTGAAATTAAAAGCCAAATCGTCTTGGCTGGAAAATTTTGAATTGGTTGCCGACTGTGAAAAAATTTTCAGAGCTCAGAAAAAAAATATGAAATGTAAAAAAAAAAAAAAAAAAAAAAAAAAAAACCTTTTTGTTAATTGATAAAAATTAACCCTACCCCCCTTTTGTGTGGGAATGTTGTCTCACTGTTTCTAAAAATAGACCATGACTCATTCTAGGAATTATATGTTTTAGAAAGGATGAGTCATGGTCTTTGGGTTTCTCCATTCCAAAGTAAACAAAGTGAAGACATCAAATTAATAGAAAAAAAAGGAAGAGTTTTTTTTTTTTCTAGTTCTGGAAATATTTTTCCCATTCAACAGCCAAGAAATATTTCCAGCCAATACAATTTGATTTTTACTTTCACTTTCAGTTCATTTCTTATATCTATAAAAACATTTCATATTTCTGTTCAGATCAGTGTGGGTTGTTCAAGATGCAGCAACTCTACTCCATCCCACAACCAGGAAAAAAGATGTTCTTTCATGAGGAATTCTTTTGGCTTTCGAAAACAACGATGACATGATGATTGTAATATATTTCTGTTCTCATGTCCGATGCTTGAACTCAGAATTATTTCCAGAACTCTGAGAATTTTTCCTAGTCACTCGATGACCCAAATTTCGTATATTTATTTTTTAAGCCACTCGAGTTTCGACTTCCCATCCGTGTGTGCTGTGCATTCAACCTGGAGACACATTCCCTGAGCTCTAAGAAAATTTTCCGAGCCCACTCAATCGCTGAAATGGATTAAAAATAAATTGTTTCATACATTTTTAAAGCTCAAGCGTGTTAGGTGTCATGGAAAGAGCCTTTTTCCCCAGAGTTCTAAGAAAATGTTTCCCAGCCCACTCAATCGCTGAAATGGATTAAAAATAAATTCGTTCCTATATTTTTAAAGCTCAAGAGTGTTAGGTATCATGGAAAGAGCTTTTTCTTTTCACAGCCCACTCAATCGCTGAAATGGATTAAAAATAAATTGTTTCATACATTTTTAAAGCTCAAGCGTGTTAGGTGTCATGGAAAGAGCCTTTTTTCCCCAGAGCTCTAAGAAAATGTTTCCCAGCCCACTCAATCGCTGAAATGGATTAAAAATAAATTCGTTCCTATATTTTTAAAGCTCAAGAGTGTTAGGTATCATGGAAAGAGCTTTTTCTTTTCACACCCCACTCAATCGCTGAAATGGATTAAAAATAAATTGTTTCATACATTTTTAAAGCTCAAGAGTGTTAGGTGTCATGGAAAGAGCTTTTTCTTTTCACAGCCCACTCAATCGCTGAAATAGATTAAAAACAAATTCTTTCATACATTTTTAAAGCTCAAGCATGTTAGCTGTTATGGAAAGAGTCTTTTTCTTCCCCAGCCCACTCAATCGTGTTAGCTGTTATGGAAAGAGCCTTTTTTTTCCCCAGCCCACTCAATCGCTGAAATGGATTAAAAATAAATTCTTTCATACATGTTTAAAGCTCAAGCGTGTTAGCTGTCATGGAAAGCGTCTTTTTTTCCCAGCCCACTCAATCGCTGAAACGGATCAAAAATAAATTCTTTCATACATTTGTTTAAACCTCAAGACTCTTAGCTGTCATGAAAACTGAAATTTATGTCACGGTTTATGTGTCACACGTCGTCAACGGTATGATTTGAGGTGAAAATTGAAAACCCGGTATGAAAAATCTCTTTAACTTCACTTTAGAAGAAGGTGTGGGATAGAGAGATTTCGTCATGGGAAAATGTCTGTCAGTGTCCGTCATGGGAAAATGTCTTTCAATATCATGTCATCTCCTTTCAAATAGGATTGAAGGATTTTTCTTAAACCATGTTGAAATCTTGATGCATAAAAACCACGGATGGGAAATTCTGATCCATGGATGGATCATCCAATTTCGCTAGACCCTGATAAACGGTTGCTGATGAAATCCAAACGAGGGGCCCTAGCTTTTCAAATGGGAAAAATTTTCCCCTAAACGGAGGAATGATTTCTATTCTGTGAGACGTCAAAAATTGGAAAAAAGCTTGTGTTCACAGAAGCTCTTTCTAGAAGAGTGGTCCTGGGTCCAGATGATGTAGAGAGAGAAAAAGCATGCTGCACCTTAGGTAGCCCGCACGGTTCTGAATAGAAAACGTGGAATATTTTTATAGAAAAGCGTTGAAAGTGAAAGTAAAAGCCAAATCGTCTTGGCTGGAAAATTTTGACTTGGTTGCCGACTGTGAAAAAATTTTCAGAGCTCAGAAAAAAAATATGAAATGTAAAAAAAAAAAAAAAAAAAAGAAACCTTTTTGTTAATTGATAAAAATTAACCCTACCCCCCTTTTGTGTGGGAATGTTGTCTCACTGTTTCTAAAAATAGACCATGACTCATTCTAGGAATTATATGTTTTAGAAAGGATGAGTCATGGTCTTTGGGTTTCTCCATTCCAAAGTAAACAAAGTGAAGACATCAAATTAATAGAAAAAAAAGGAAGAGTTTTTTTTTTCTAGTTCTGGAAATATTTTTCCCATTCAACAGCCAAGAAATATTTCCAGCCAATACAATTTGATTTTTACTTTCACTTTCAGTTCATTTCTTATATCTATAAAAACATTTCATATTTCTGTTCAGATCAGTGTGGGTTGTTCAAGATGCAGCAACTCTACTCCATCCCACAAACAGGAAAAAAGATGTTCTTTCATGAGGAATTCTTTTGGCTTTCGAAAACAACGATGACATGATGATTGTAATATATTTCTGTTCTCATGTCCGATGCTTGAACTCAGAATTATTTCCAGAACTCTGAGAATTTTTCCTAGTCACTCGATGACCCAAATTTCGTATATTTATTTTTTAAGCCACTCGAGTTTCGACTTCCCATCCGTGTGTGCTGTGCATTCAACCTGGAGACACATTCCCTGAGCTCTAAGAAAATTTTCCGAGCCCACTCAATCGCTGAAATGGATTAAAAATAAATTGTTTCATACATTTTTAAAGCTCAAGCGTGTTAGGTGTCATGGAAAGAGCCTTTTTCCCCAGAGATCTAAGAAAATGTTTCCCAGCCCACTCAATCGCTGAAATGGATTAAAAATAAATTCGTTCCTATATTTTTAAAGCTCAAGAGTGTTAGGTATCATGGAAAGAGCTTTTTCTTTTCACAGCCCACTCAATCGCTGAAATGGATTAAAAATAAATTGTTTCATACATTTTTAAAGCTCAAGCGTGTTAGGTGTCATGGAAAGAGCCTTTTTTCCCCAGAGCTCTAAGAAAATGTTTCCCAGCCCACTCAATCGCTGAAATGGATTAAAAATAAATTCGTTCCTATATTTTTAAAGCTCAAGAGTGTTAGGTATCATGGAAAGAGCTTTTTCTTTTCACAGCCCACTCAATCGCTGAAATGGATTAAAAATAAATTGTTTCATACATTTTTAAAGCTCAAGAGTGTTAGGTGTCATGGAAAGAGCTTTTTCTTTTCACAGCCCACTCAATCGCTGAAATCGATTAAAAACAAATTCTTTCATACATTTTTAAAGCTCAAGCATGTTAGCTGTTATGGAAAGAGCCTTTTTCTTCCCCAGCCCACTCAATCGTGTTAGCTGTTATGGAAAGAGCCTTTTTTTTCCCCAGCCCACTCAATCGCTGAAATGGATTAAAAATAAATTCTTTCATACATGTTTAAAGCTCAAGCGTGTTAGCTGTCATGGAAAGCGTCTTTTTTTCCCAGCCCACTCAATCGCTGAAACGGATCAAAAATAAATTCTTTCATACATTTGTTTAAACCTCAAGACTCTTAGCTGTCATGAAAACTGAAATTTATGTCACGGTTTGTGTGTCACACGTCGTCAACGGTATGATTTGAGGTGAAAATTGAAAACCCGGTATGAAAAATCTCTTTAACTTCACTTTAGAAGAAGGTGTGGGATAGAGAGATTTCGTCATGGGAAAATGTCTGTCAATGTCCGTCATGGGAAAATGTCTTTCAATATCATGTCATCTCCTTTCAAATAGGATTGAAGAATTTTTCTTAAACAATGTTGAAATCTTGATGCATAAAAACCACGGATGGGAAATTCTGATCCATGGATGGATCATCCAATTTCGCTAGACCCTGATAAACGGTTGCTGATGAAATCCAAACGAGGGGCCCTAGCTTTTCAAATGGGAAACATTTTCCCCTAAACGGAGGAATGATTTCTATTCTGTGAGACGTCAAAAATTGGAAAAAAGCTTGTGTTCACAGAAGCTCTTTCTAGAAGAGTGGTCCTGGGTCCAGATGATGTAGAGAGAGAAAAAGCATGCTGCACCTTAGGTAGCCCGCACGGTTCTGAATAGAAAACGTGGAATACTTTTATAGAAAAGCGTTGAAAGTGAAAGTAAAAGCCAAATCGTCTTGGCTGGAAAATTTTGACTTGGTTGCCGACTGTGAAAAAATTTTCAGAGCTCAGAAAAAAAATATGAAATGTAAAAAAAAAAAAAAAAAAAAAAAAAAAAACCTTTTTGTTAATTGATAAAAATTAACCCTACCCCCCTTTTGTGTGGGAATGTTGTCTCACTGTTTCTAAAAATAGACCATGACTCATTCTAGGAATTATATGTTTTAGAAAGGATGAGTCATGGTCTTTGGGTTTCTCCATTCCAAAGTAAACAAAGTGAAGACATCAAATTAATAGAAAAAAAAGGAAGAGTTTTTTTTTTTTTTCTAGTTCTGGAAATATTTTTCCCATTCAACAGCCAAGAAATATTTCCAGCCAATACAATTTGATTTTTACTTTCACTTTCAGTTCATTTCTTATATCTATAAAAACATTCCACATTTCTGTTCAGATCAGTGTGGGTTGTTGACGATGCAACATCTCTACCTCATCCCACAACCAGGAAGAAAAGATGTTGTTTCATGAGGAATTGTTTTGGCTTTCGAAAACCACGATGGCGTGATGATTATAATATATTTCTGTTCTAATCCGTGGGGTTTGTGGAAAATACATTCTCGGTACGTAATCCCCCACCCAGGAAGAACAGAAAATGTTTTAAAAGGAATACTTTGGCCTGACGTTTGAAAAAACAATGATCACAGGGCTGTTGGGATAAGATTGAGAACCCATGATGATGTTGTGCGATGAGGCTAATCTTTTTTACTTAAACGGATCTTCTTCTAAACATCCAAGGTATGATTGTTTCCCTAGATGAAAGAAAACAATACCTTTTTTTCTTTTTTACAAGAAAATTATCCTCAATAATGTTGCTGAAAAGATTAAAGCGATATTTCCTCATGGAACTATTGGACCGCTCGTCTATGGTGTTGTCGGAAGGGATATCACATTCAATCCCTTTTTACCGACTCACAAATCACGAAAGGAGTGGCTTTCCAGCATCCAGTGCACCCAGCTTCCCTTACAGAGTTCCGTGAAGAAGGCTCGTGGGTATTGAATTCTATTTCTGTGTGTTGTTTCTCAAAGACGCACAGGATGAAATCCATCTTCCTCCCTCGCAATTGACTAAAAGAATTCCTCTTCTTGAGAAAGAACATCCTAGGTCTAGAGGAGGTAGAGAGAGAGAGAGAGAAAGAGCATGTTGCACCTTGAACAGCCCGCACGGTTCTGAACAGAAAACGTGGAATACTTATATAGAAAAGAGTTGAAAGTGAAAGTAAATCGCGTTGGCTGGAAACATTTCTGTTGGCTGTCGACTGGGAAAAAAATTCTCAGAGCTCAGAAAACAATTCTGAGATGAAAAAAAAAAAAAAAAATCTTTTTGTTAATTTTTATCATGTCTTCTAGACATGATAAAAATTAACTCTACCCCCTTTTGTCTGGGAATGTTGTCTCACCCTTTCTAAAAATAGACCATGTATACCAATATACTACAAACGGACTTGAATGCCTGTTCTCAGTATGTAGCTATACAAATTTGAAGGTAAAATTAAAAAAAAAGACATCTTTTTGGGGAAAAGGGAGTAAATTTGTATAGGAATATACTACAAACGGAATTTAAGGCCTGTTTTCAGTATATAGCTATACAAATTGGAAGGTAAAAAAAAAAAATAAAAAAAAGACATCTTTTTTTTTTCGGGGGGGGGAAGGCAGTGAATTTGTATAGGAATATACTACAAACGGACTTTAAAGCCTGTTTTCAGCATATAGCTATACAAATTGGAAGGTAAAAAAAATAAAAAAAGACATCTTTTTTTCCGGGGGGGGAAGGCAGTGAATTTGTATAGGAATATACTACAAACGGACTTTAAAGCCTGTTTTCAGCATATAGCTATACAAATTGGAAGGTAAAAAAATAAAAAAGACATCTTTTTGCTGGGAAATTAAGTGAATTTGTATAGGAATATACTACAAACTGACTTTAATGCCTGTTTTCAGTATATAGCTATACAAATTGGAAGGTAAAAAAAATAAAAAAAAGGATATCTTTTTTGGGGAAAAGGAGTGAATTTGTATAGGAATATACTACAAGAACATCAAGAAAAGAACATCATGGGTCCAAGAATTGAAACTGAAAGTCCAAAAACGAAATGTTAACGACTGGGAAGAAAATTTTCAAAGCTGAAAAAAGATTTAAAAAAAAAAAAAAAAAAAAAAAAACTTCCTTTTTCTTTCTTAATTTGATGTCTTCATTCTTTTGACCTTGTAGAAATAAAAAAAGTGAAGACATCAAATTAAGAAAGAAGAAAGGAAGGTTTTTTTTTTTTTTTTTTTTTTTTTTAATGTGTGGAAATTTTTCCAGAATTCTGAAAATTTTTCCCAGTCGGTTTTTAGAAGCAACTCGTTAATGTATTTAAACCACTCGCGTTTGAGTTTCAGATCAGTCTGTGCTGTGCACTCATTGTGGATACAAGCTTCTCACTCTCCTGGGAAGAGCTTCTGTGAAGGTATGTGAACATTTTTTTTCTTACTCTTTTGTATTTCATAGACTACAAATATTTATTGAGTCACCCATTTTATAGAAATGTATTCTTATTTCTTTTCAATACTTTGAGGTAGGGTAATATTTTTCCCCCTGCTAGTGTTTTAGTTTTTCAAGGCTAGAAATGTTTTACTCAATAGCTGTTTTTATAGAAAACATGCTATTATTTCGTATACTGATATATTTTGTGAAACTTTAACAAATCCTTTTCAACAAGGCAAGATCATGTGATCCACAGCTGGCTAGACACGTCAGTGTAATCGGATCACGATTGTTCCATCCTATACTGATATATTTTGTGAAACTTTAACAAATTCCTTTCAAGAAGCCAAGATCTCGTGATCCACAGCTGGCTAGATACGTCAGTGTAATCGGATCACGATTGTTCCATCCTATACTGATATATTTTGTGAAACTTTAACAAATTCCTTTCAAGAAGCCAAGATCTCGTGATCCACAGCTGGCTAGACCCGTCAGTGTAATCGGATCACGATTGTTTCATCATATACTAATATATTTTGTGAAACTTTAACAAATTCCTTTCAAGAAGCCAAGATCTCGTGATCCACAGCTGACTCCACTAGTCAGGAAAAACGGATCACGATTTTATCAATCGTATACTGATATATTTTGTGAAACTTTAACAAATCCCTTTCAACAGGGCAAGATCTCGTGATCCATAGCTGGCTAGAGAAGTCAGGATCAACGGATCACGATGGTTCCCTCGTATACTGATATATTTTGTGAAATTTTAACAAGGCAAGATCTCGTGATCCACAGCTGGCTAGACTAGTCAGGATTAACGGATCACGATTTATCAATCGTATACTGATATATTTTGTGAAACTTCTTTAACAAATCCTTTTCAATAAGGCAAGATCTCGTGATCCACAGCTGGCTAGAGCAGTCAGTATAATCGGATCACGACTGTTCCCTCGTATACTGATATATTTTGTGAAATTTTAACAAATGACTTTCAAGAAGGCAAGATCTCGTGATCCAGAACTGACTCAATCAGTCAGGATTAACGGATCACGATAGTTCCATTGTATACTGATATATTTTGTGAAACTTCTTTAACAAATGACTTTCAAGAAGGCAAGATCTCGTGATCCAGAGCTGACTCAATCAGTCAGGATTAACGGATCACGATTATTCCATTGTATACTGATATATTTTGTGAAACTTCTTTAACAAATGACTTTCAAGAAGGCAAGATCTCGTGATCCACAGCTGACTAAACTTGTCAGAATTAACGGATCACGATAGTTCCATTGTATACTGATATATTTTGTGGAACTTTAACAAATTGTTTTCAACAAGGTAAGATCCTGTGATCCACAGCTGACTCCATCAGTCAGGATAACGGATCATGATTTTTTTCAATCGTATACTGATATATATTTTGTATATTTTGTGAAACTTTAACAAATCCTTTTCGAAAAAGGCAAGGTCTTGTAATGCACAGCTGACTCCATCAGTCAGGATAACGGATCACGATGGTTCCATCTTATACTGATATATATTTTGTGAAACGTTAACAAATGACTTTCAAGAAGGCAAGATCATGTGATTCAATAGAATTGTTCAATCGTATACTGGCATATTCTGATAAAACAACAGAATGATCCAATTTTGAATACGATCCCAATATGTTTATATAAAATCCATTTCATATTTTGTAAAACGTGAACGACTGACTTTCAAGCTGGCTGCATGGGTGTTTTTTTTCGTGGTTTTTCCCCATGTGTAACGTGAATACGAGCCAGTTTCCCTTCCAAAGTCCTCCACGAAGGCATTTCTTAAGGCAAATAGCCCTCAAATGCTTTACCGTCATCCGAATCGACTTGACCTCTCTCCAACTTCCACGGTGTCATTTGAACGATCGAGTCGGCTGTTGGAAAAAAATGTCTGACAGCTGAAAACAATATCTCCACACACCTTCACAAAACCTCTTTCCAGGAGGAAGAAGCGTGTATTCAGCTCCAGTGCACAGCACAGACTGATTTAAAGCTGAAACGCGAGTGGTTTAAATAGATGTGAACCCTCTATAGAAATAATTTGAATATATCTGGTTTTGTGAATCAAGCCGACTGGGAAAAAATTCTCAGAGCTCAGAAAAAAAATTCTGAGATGTAAAAAAAAAAAAAAATCTTTTTGTTAATTTTTATCATGTCTTCTAGACATGATAAAAATTAACTCCCTTCTCTTTTTGTCTGGGAATGTTGTCCCACTCTTTCTAAAAATAGACTACGACTCATTCTTGTGGAATTCTGTTGGGCTTTTATTTTCGATTGGGTTTTGACTTTGTTTCAATTCCCCAGTTATCTATAAAAGCATTCCGCGTTTCACTTCAGATCCGTGTGGGCTGTGGAAGAGGCAACACGTCTCTCTCTTTACCCAATCTCATGATATTCTTTAAGAATTTCTTAGCCATTTGTCAAAGAAGGGGAATATAATTGAAGAATTTATGAATTTGGGAACATGTCACCCATGGCAAATCTAAAATCTTGGAAGTGGATACTGGAAAGCCCCGCTCTGATTATAATTCTGAGTTCTAGCATGGGACATTTTTTAAATCAATAAGCTAAACTATTCCGCGTTTCACTTCAGATCCGTGTGGGCTGTGGAAGAGGCAACACGTCTCTCTCTTTACCCAATCTCATGATATTCTTTAAGAATTTCTTAGCCATTTGTCAAAGAAGGGGACTATAATTGAAGAATTTATGAATTTGAGAACATGTCACCCATGGCAAATCTAAAATCTTGGCACTGGATACTGGAAAGCCCCGCTCTGATTATAATTCTGAGTACTAGCATGGGACATTTTTTAAATCAATAAGCTAAACTATTTTTTTAGTCTCATATTCTCTCGTGACTAGGGTTCCAGATTTGGGTAGAGAGAGACATGTTGCCTCATCAACAGCCCGCACTGTTCTGAACAGAAACGTGGAATGCTTTTATAGAAAAGTGAAGAGTTGAAAGTGAAAGTCGAAAAACGAAATGGGATCGGCTAGGAAAAATTTCTCAGAGCTCAGAGAAAAATTCTGAGACGTAAAAAAAAAAAAAAAAATTATTATTTTTTTTTTCTGACTCAGAATTTTTTCTCGGCTCAGAAATTTTCCCAGCCGATCTGATTTAGTTTTTTTACTTTCACTTTCAATTCTTCTCTTATCTATAAAAGCATTCTACGTTTCTGTTCAGAACAGTGTGGGCTGTTGGAAAGGCAACACGTCAATGTTTTCCCCCTCGACTCGATGAATCAAACGAGACCTATCTAAAGTGTTATTAGAACGAATTCATACTTGTATTGAAATCACTCCAGTTTCGACTTAACATCAGTCTGTGCTCTGTATTCTGCTTGGATACACACTTTTCCCTCCTAGAAAGAGCTTTTGTGAAGGTAGGCCATCCATTCTTCACAGCTCTTAGACATTTATTTACAGCTGATTTGATCGACGAGACATCACCTTATTTTTAAGCATCCACTCTCTGGGATCTATGAAAGTTTTTATCGTTTTGTTTCTGTTGAGTCTGTGCTGTATAGCCCCCAAATGTCTACAAGGGTTCTTATTCTAGAACGTGTGCACTGTTTTGACGTTTCATTTCATAGCTGGGGTGATGGGTGGGTCACCTTCCTTTTAAACTGCACCGTGGAGGTAGAGATGTTAGAAAGTTTCGAGCCTACGTGTTTAATTCATGGGTTAACCACGGGTCGTGAACAAAACAGGAACCTTCGTGGATCGTCCCTATGAAAAAAGCACAGAACGGAAATGGCTACTCGTGTTTTTGTCTATTCGACATTATTCAAAAGGATCTCTACTCTCTTTTTGGTTCGAAGTATGTCTCTACCTGTTGTCTTAGGTGTCTAAAGAAATTAGCTTTTCAGGAAAGGAGTTGTCTTAGGTTTCTAAAGAAATTAGCTTTTCAGGAAAGGAATGTTACTTGAGAAACAGGACGAGATAGGTTGAGAGAGGTTTCAAAGAAAAAGAGAGATGTCGTTCATTTTATCATGTCTGAAGACATGATAAAAATGAACAAAAAGTATTTATACTATATATTATATAATATATATATTATATAATATATATATTTTTTATTTTTAAAATTTTTTTTCAAATCTCTCAGAAAATATTTTCCAGCTCATCTCAAAATGACCCTCCTACTCAGTTTCGAAAAAAGAGACTGTGTCTTACTACTCTCCATTTTTTCAACTTTCTAAGAAAAAAAACTATTTTACCACCTCATCTCTCACCATGAGCCACCTTCATGCTTTCTGAAAAACGACACGTTGGTATCGTCTTCATGGGTGTTTCTCTGAGATCCTTTAAAAATGGTTTCAGAATCCACTCGACAGGATTTGTCAAAGTATTCCGAGCTTCACTTCAGAGGGCGTGCGCTGCTAAACATACCTCATTTCAGGGAAAAGAGTTCCACGAGTCGTTGGAGGAGATATCCAAAAAAATATAACGTGGTTGTGAGTCAAAATAAACGAACTCTTTTCACTTGAGCCATCACGAGATTTCAGTGACCACGAGAGGGTGGAGAAGATATCCAAAACACATCTCGTGGAGATGACTATCTCGTAAGAAAGAAAGTTAACCGTCCCACCACACCTACACAAACACACATGTTTTTTTTAAAAGCATCATGCTTTTGGAAACTCATTTCAACTTTGAATAGGAAAATCATGTTTTTAAGAGAGGGTCTTATCTAAAACGTAGAGTAAAACATATGAATCATGCCGGGTATAGGTAGCCCTAAAATTAGGCATTGAAATTTTTTAATAGATTCATGATCAACAGAAAATAATACAACGTCTTACTTGCAACTGTTTAAAAGAATCCTTTGAACCCATACTTGAAAAAGAAATGAAGAAATATCCAACTAGCTCGTCTAAAGTTCAGAAAGGTTAAGAGATTCTCAAAGAATTCTTCTTTAGAACATCTTGGATTCCCAATTAATGTAGAGAGGGAGACGTGTTGCCTTTTCAACAGCCCACAGTGTTCTGAACAGAAACTCGAAATACTTTTGTAGAAAAGAGAAGATTTGAAAGTGAAAGTCGAAAAACGAAATGAGATCGGCTGGGAAAATATTTTCAGAGCTCAGAAAAAAATTTTGAGATGTAAAAAAAAAAAAAAAAAAAAAAAAAAATCTATTTGTTAATTTTTATCATGTCTTCTAGACATGATAAAAATTAACTCATCCCCCTTTTATCTGGGAATGTTGTCTTACCGTTTCTAAAAATAGACCAGAACCCAATCTTTTCTTGGAATTCTATTCTTTAGAAAGGATGAGTCATGGTCTATTTTTAGAAAGTGGGAGACAACATTCCCAGACAAAAGGGGGTAGAGTTAATTTTTATCATGTCTAGAAGACATGATAAAAATTAACAAAAAGATTTTTTTTTTCATCTCAGAATTTTTTTCTGAGCTCTGAGAATTTTTTTCCCAGTCGACAGCCAACAGAAATGTTTCCAGCCAACGCGATTTACTTTCACTTTCAACTCTTTTCTATATAAGTATTCCACGTTTTCTGTTCAGAACCGTGCGGGCTGTCCAAGGTGCAACATGCTCTTTCTCTCTCTCTCTCTCTCTCTACCTCCTCTAGACCTAGGATGTTCTTTCTCAAGAAGAGGAATTCTTTTAGTCAATTGCGAGGGAGGGAGATGGATTTCATCCTGTGCGTCTTTGAGAAACAACACACAGAAATAGAATTCAATACCCATTAGCCTCCTTCACGGAACTCTGTAAGGGAAGCTGGGTGCACTGGATGCTGGAAAGCCACTCCTTTCGTGATTTGTGAGTCGGTAAAAAGGGATTGAATGTGATATCCCTTCCGACAACACCATAGACGAGCGGTCCAATAGTTCCATGAGGAAATATCGCTTTAATCTTTTCAGCAACATTATTGAGGATACTTTTCTTGTAAAAAAGAAAAAAAGGTATTGTTTTCTTTCATCTAGGGAAACAATCATACCTTGGATGTTTAGAAGAAGATCCGTTTAAGTAAAAAAGATTAGCCTCATCGCACAACATCATCATGGGTTCTCAATCTTATCCCAAAAGCTCTGTGATCATTGTTTTTTCAAACGTCAGGCCAAAGTATTCCTTTTAAAATATTTTCTGTTCTTCCTGGGTGGGGGATTACGTACCGAGAATGTATTTTCCACAAACCCCACGGATTAGAACAGAAATATATTATAATCATCACGCCATCGTGGTTTTCGAAAGCCAAAACAATTCCTCATGAAACAACATCTTTTCTTCCTGGTTGTGGGATGAGGTAGAGATGTTGCATCGTCAACAACCCACACTGATCTGAACAGAAATGTGGAATGTTTTTATAGATATAAGAAATTAACTGAAAGTGAAAGTAAAAATGAAATCGTGTTGGCTGGAAATATTTCTTGGCTGTCGAATGGGAAAAAATTTCCAAAGCTTAAAAAAAAAAAAAAAACTCTTCCTTTTTTTCTATTAATTAGATGTCTTTCTTCACTTTGTTTACTTTGGAATGGAGAAACCCAAAGACCATGACTCATCCTTTCTAAAACATATAATTCCTAGAATGAGTCATCGTCTATTTTTAGAAACAGTGAGACAACATTCCCACACAAAAGGGGGGTAGGGTGAATTTTTATCCTGTCTTTAACAAAAAGTTTTTTTTTTTTTTTTACATTTCATATTTTTTTTCTGAGCTCTGAAAATTTTTTCACAGTCGGCAACCAAGTCAAAATTTTCCAGCCAAGACGATTTGGCTTTTACTTTCACTTTCAACGCTTTTCTATAAAAGTATTCCACGTTTTCTATTTAGAACCGTGCGGGCTACCCAAGGTGCAGCATGTTTTTTCTCTCTCTACCTCATCTGGACCCAGGACCACTCTTCTAGAAAGAGCTTCTGTAAACACAAGCTTTTTTCCAATTTTTGACGTCTCACAGAATAGAAATCATTCCTCCGTTTAGGGGAAAATGTTTCCCATTTGAAAAGCTAGGGCCCCTCGTTTGGATTTCATCAGCAACCGTTTATCAGGGTCTAGCGAAATTGGATGATCCATCCATGGATCAGAATTTCCCATCCGTGGTTTTTATGCATCAAGATTTCAACATGGTTTAAGAAAAATCATTCAATCCTATTTGAAAGGAGATGACATGATATTGAAAGACATTTTCCCATGACGGACACTGAAAGACATTTTCCCATGACGAAATCTCTCTATCCCACACCTTCCTCTAAAGTGAAGTTAAAGAGATTTTTCATACCGGGTTTTCAATTTTCACCTCAAATCATACCGTTGACGACGTGTGACACACAAACCGTGACATAAATTTCAGATTTCATGACAGCTAAGAGTCTTGAGGTTTAAACAAATGTATGAAAGAATTTATTTTTGATCCGTTTCAGCGATTGAGTGGGCTGGGAAAAAAAGGCTCTTTCCATGACAGCTAACACGCTTGAGCTTTAAACATGTATGAAAGAATTTATTTTTAATCCATTTCAGCGATTGAGTGGGCTGGGGAAAAAAAAGGCTCTTTCCATAACAGCTAACACGATTGAGTGGGCTGGGGAAGAAAAAGGCTCTTTCCATAACAGCTAACATGCTTGAGCTTTAAAAATGTATGAAAGAATTTGTTTTTAATCGATTTCAGCGATTGAGTGGGCTGTGAAAAGAAAAAGCTCTTTCCATGACACCTAACACTCTTGAGTTTTAAAAATGTATGAAACAATTTATTTTTAATCCATTTCAGCGATTGAGTGGGCTGTGAAAAGAAAAAGCTCTTTCCATGATACCTAACACTCTTGAGCTTTAAAAATATAGGAACGAATTTATTTTTAATCCATTTCAGCGATTGAGTGGGCTGGGAAACATTTTCTTAGAGCTCTGGGGAAAAAAGGCTCTTTCCATGACACCTAACACGCTTGAGCTTTAAAAATGTATGAAACAATTTATTTTTAATCCATTTCAGCGATTGAGTGGGCTGTGAAAAGAAAAAGCTCTTTCCATGATACCTAACACTCTTGAGCTTTAAAAATATAGGAACGAATTTATTTTTAATCCATTTCAGCGATTGAGTGGGCTGGGAAACATTTTCTTAGAGCTCTGGGGAAAAAAGGCTCTTTCCATGACACCTAACACGCTTGAGCTTTAAAAGTGTATGAAACAATTTATTTTTAATCCATTTCAGCGATTGAGTGGGCTCGGAAAATTTTCTTAGAGCTCAGGGAATGTGTCTCCAGGTTGAATGCACAGCACACACAGATGGGAAGTCGAAACTCGAGTGGCTTAAAAAATAAATATACGAAATTTGGGTCATCGAGTGACTAGGAAAAATTCTCAGAGTTCTGGAAATAATTCTGAGTTCAAGCATCCGACATGAGAACAGAAATATATTACAATCATCATGTCATCGTTGTTTTCGAAAGCCAAAAGAATTCCTCATGAAAGAACATCTTTTTTTCCTGGTTGTGGGATGGAGTAGAGTTGCTGCATCTTGAACAACCCACACTGATCTGAACAGAAATATGAAATGTTTCTATAGATATAAGAAATGAACTGAAAGTGTAAGTAAAAATGAAATTTTATTGGCTGGAAATATTTCTTGGCTGTTGAATGGGAAAAATATTTCCAGAACTAAAAAAAAAAAAAAACTCTTCCTTTTTTTTCTATTAATTTGATGTCTTCACTTTGTTTACTTTGGAATGGAGAAACCCAAAGACCATGACTCATCCTTTCTAAAACATATATTTCCTAGAATGAGTCATGGTCTATTTTTAGAAACAGTGAGACAACATTCCCACACAAAAGGGGGTAGGGTTAATTTTTATCATGTCTAGAAGACATGATAAAAATTAACAAAAGTTTATTTTTTATTTTTTTTTTTATTTTTTCATTTCAGAATTTTTTTCTGAGCTCTGAAAATTTTTTCCCAGTCGGCAACCAAGTGAAAATTTTCCAGCCGAGACGATTTGGCATTTACTTTCACTTTCAACGCTTTTCTATAAAACTATTCCACGTTTTCTGTTCAGAACTGCGCGGGCTATCCAAGGTGCAACATGCTTTTTCTCTTTCTCTATCTCATCTGGACCCAGGAACATTCTTCTAGAAAGAGCTTCTGTGAACACAAGTTTCTTTCCACTTTTTAATGTCTCACAGAATAGAAATCATTAATACGTTTAGGGGAAAATGTTTCCCGTTTGAAAAGCTAGGGCCCCTCGTTTGGATTTCATCAGCAACCGTTTACCAGGTTCTAGCGAAATTGGATGATCCATCCATGGATCAGAATTTCCCATCTGTAATTTGGATGGATCAAGATTTCAACATAGTTTAAGAAAAATCCTTCAATCCTATTTGAAAGCAGATGTCATGATATTGAAAGACATTTTTCCATGACGGACATTGAAAGACATTTTCCCATGACGGACATTGAAAGACATTTTCCCATGACGGACATTGAAAGACATTTTTCCATGACGAAATCTCTCTATCCCACAGCTTCTTCTAAAGTGAACTTAAAGAGATTTTTCATACCGGGTTTTCAATTTTCACCTCAAACCATACCGTTGACGACGTGTGAGACACAAACCATGACATGAATTTCAGTTTCTATGACAGCTAACACGCCTGAGCTTTAAAAATGTATGAAAGAAGTTACTTTTAATCCATTTCAGCGATTGAGTGGGCTGGAAAAAAAAGGCCCTTTCCATGACAGCTAACACGCTTGAGCTTTAAAAATGTATGAAAGAATTTGTTTTTAATCCATTTCAGCGATTGAGTGGGCTGGGAAACATTTTCTTAGAGCTCAGGGGAAAAAAGGCTCTTTCCATGACAGCTAACACTCTTGAGGTTTAAAAATGTATGAAAGAATTTGTTTTTAATTCATTTCAGCTATTGAGTGGCCTGGGGAAAAAAAAGGCCCTTTTCATGAGAGCTAACATGCTTGAGCTTTAAAAATATAGGAACGAATTTATTTTTAATCCATTTCAGCGATTGAGTGGGCTGGGAAACATTTTCTTAGAGCTCAGGGGAAAAAAGGCTCTTTCCATGACACCTAACACTCTTGAGCTTTAAAAATGTATGAAACAATTTATTTTTAATCCATTTCAGGGATTGAGTGGGCTGGGAAACATTTTCTTAGAGCTCAGGGAATGTGTCTCCAGGTTGAATGCACAGCACACGCGGATGGGAAGTCGAAACTCGAGTGGCTTAAAAAATAAATATACGAAAATTGGGTCATCGAGCTGACTAGGAAAAATTTTCAGAGTTCAAGCATGGGACATGAGAACAGAAATGTATTACAATCATCATGTCATCATTGTTTTCGAAAGCCAAAATAATTCCTCATGAAAGAACATCTTTTTTTCCTGGTTGTGGGATGGAGTAGAGTTGCTGCATCTTGAACAACCCACACTGATCTGAACAGAAACATGAAATGTTCTTATTGATATAAGAAATGAATTGAAAGTGAAAGTAAAAATGAAATTGTATTGGCTGGAAATATTTCTTGGCTGTTGAATGGGAAAAATATTTCCAAAACTGAAAAAAAAAAAAAAAAAAAAAAAACACTCTTCCTTTTTTGTAATTATTTGATGTCTTCACTTTGTTTACTTTGGAATGGAGAAACCCAAAGACCATGACTTATGCTTTCTAAAACATATAATTCCTAGAATGAGTCATGGTCTATTTTTAGAAACAGTGAGACAACATTCCCACACAAAAGGGGGGTAGGGTTAATTTTTTTTTTTTTTTTTTTTTTTTTTTTTTTTACATCTCAGAATTTTTTTCCAGTCGGCAGCCAAGTGAAAAATTTCCAATCGGCTTTTACTTTCACTTTCAACTCTTTTCTATAAAAGCATTCCACGTTTTCTGTTCAGAACCGTGCGGGCTCTCCATAGTGCAACATGCTTTTTCTCTCTCTACCTCATCTGCAGCTAGGGTGTTTTTCCTTCTTCAAGAAGTGGAATTCTTTGGGAATACCTTACAATTTCACGAGCTAGCTGTTTCTTATATTTCGAGGAGATTTCAATGAAATTGTTTATAGATGTCACCTATTGCAGATGGGGAAAAAGTCTATACTGGATCGCTGGAGACATCTCATCCAGATAGGTCATGTTATATTTTTTCCCACACCTAAATAAATTGGACATGAGCCATCCTTCTGTTTTCTCATCCAACAAAGATAGACACTGCAGACCGTTTTGGGTTTTCACTCTTCGCGAACCGAGACGAGCCGCAGCGACACTTTGCGTTTTCTCTGTGCGCAATAATGGATCACGTGAGCAGCCATTTTGTTTCCCATCTCACCCAGATAGGTCATGTTGTATTTTGTTTCATGCACCTAGCCAATTTTGGACATGAGCCATCCTTTTTTTTTTTCTATCGAACCAAGATGGACTCTGGAGACAATTTTGTTTCTCAACGGGAAAGTAAATTTTCTGAATGGGTGCCGGTGTTCGAATACTTTTGTGACCGACTGTCTGATTATACTATTACAACCACGAAATCTCGAAATGGATGGGTTTTACAGTTGACTACGGTAAGACGCAGGGAGACCTGTCATCCCTAGCTCCTCCTAGGAATTCTGAAGATACTATTACAACCCCAAAATCTCAAAAATGATAGGATTTACAATTGACATCGAGTCCCGAAACCAATCGAGCTGACTCTAGAGAGATTGGAAAGGAAGATGGATTCGATGGGAGGGAGATTATTCTTCTTTCCGGATGGAAACAACATTCGTACTACTTTTCTTTCAAGAGGGAAAGGGGCATCCAATCCCACAACCTGTCGAGTGGACCCTAGAGAGGTTGAAAAGGCAGACAGATTCGACTGGGGTCGGTTTCGGGTTAAAAAGAAGAGCCGTTCCGCTTTTCTTCCAACATGGAAAAGGGTATCTAGTCTCACAACCTACAAACGCATCTTCTTTCAAAAAGTTAGAAAGGATTTTAAAATAGGTTGGAAACTATTTTCTTCTTCAAAATTCGGGAAAACAACAACATACGCTTGGGTTCCAAAAAACAGTTAAAGAAGGCTAAATGAACAGCCCGTCTAAAGTGAAATTCCGAAGAGAATAAATGGGTAAGGACTCATCCATCGAGTCGGCTGGGCAATGGTTTTCTTAGAAATTGAAACGGTCCACAAATAAACAACGTGGTAAACAATATCAACAAAATGGTAAAGCAAATCTATTGAGCTGGTCTCTCAAATCTCGCCCCGCAAAATATTTTAAACGTAAACAAGTCAACAACATAGTAAATACCATCAATAGAATAGGATAATAACATCGGCTAGAAGGGGGAAAACCTGTCAGAGAAGCAAAAACACAAAAGAGTGGAAGAAAAAATGTTAACATACCTTCACAGAAGCTTTTTCCAGGAGAGAGAGAAGCGTGTATCCACGTTGAGTGCCCCGCACAGAGTGATTGGAAGCTGAAACACGAGTGGTTTAAATAGCTAAGTGAGAGTTCTTTCTAGAAACAATTTGGAAGTCTTATTTTGATCATCGAGTCGACTGGGAAAAAATTGTCAGAGCTCAGAAAAAAATTCTGAGATGTAAAAAAAAAAAAAAAAAAAAAAAAAAAAAACTTTTTGTTGATTTTTATCATGTCTTCTAGAGATGATAAAAATTAACTACCCTCTTTTGTCTGGGAATGTTGTCTCCCACTTTCTAAAAATAGACCATGACTCATCCTTTCTTAAGAATACAATTCCAAGAAAAGAATGGGTTGGGATCTATTTTTAAAAACGGTGAGACAACATTCCCAGACAAAAAAGGGGGGTAGTTAATTTTTATCATGTCTAGAAGACATGATAAAAATTGACAAAAAGTTTTTTTTTTTTTTAAATCTCAGAATTTTTTTTTCTCAGCTCTGAGAATTTTTTCCCAGTCCACTCGATGATCAAAACAAGACTTCCAAATTGTTTCTAGAAAGAACTCTCACTTAGCTATTTAAACCACTCCAGTTTCAGCTTCAGATCAGTCTGTGCTGGGCAGTCCACCTGGATATAGGCTTTTGGATACAAGAATGGTTTTTCTCAACTCGCAGAAATCTGTTTCCAGCCGACTCGTTTTCACTTTCCCATTCAACTCGTCTCTTATCTATAAAAACATTCCGAGTTTCAATTCAGTTCGGAACGGGCTGTTGGAGATGCAACACAAGATCATTCTCGTCCAAACCTGAAAAATACTTACCTATTAGGAAGATAAAGATACGTAAAAGAATAAGCTGTTACGTTATTATTGATTCCATCTCCTTTTTAGCTTCTTCTCGCATGTGTTTCCGATACTTTGCAATTTTCATAGAACGTTTAATGATGGTATAGGAAGGATTAAAGAGTCGATACGGGAAACACTTTCGGAAGAATCGTTTTAACTTTCTTGAGCAACTATCTAATGATCGAGGGAAAAGTGGGCCGGCAATAACCCAAGCCAAAAATTCATACAAATACCGATTACGTTGATCCCATATATTGGACGATGCCATTTTCTTTTCTGCATAATGTCGTCGAAGATCTGTTTCGTTCAGAAGTTTTAAAATTTCGTTTGCTTTTAAGTCAGTTTCAAGAATGACAAGAATAAATAAAGGCATCTCTTCATATTCATAACGATCTATAACTATTTTTCTAAGTTTTTTTAGGTCATTTAATGTAAGAAGAGGACCTTGACACCTTTTAATATGAATTTGTTTCGGGTGCTCCCTTTTTTCACCGAGCAAACGATACAAAAACACGATTTTATTTTTTATTTTATTATACGATTTCCTCTTTTCCTCAGTCAGATACTTTTCATATTGGTCTAATGCTGTTTTATAATAATACTTTATACCGTCACCATGTTTTCGATACCATTCATAGATTCATTAAAATAAAATTCATACTTAGCTCGTGTTCGTTCCGAAACATTCATACGTTTAATAATGTTTTGACATTCCTCCATTGTCGGACATTGTTTGAATACTGTGTTGTCAGGCTTATGTCTATGTTTAGGAAGACCATTATCCCAACATTTCCATCGTCTCATTCGTTGGTATTCATTTCTTTGAATCGGACGTTTGGATCTTTTTGCCTTTCTCGTTTTCTCCATCGATTTGCTTCTTTTACTCGTTCCAGTGACCAATAATGTTTCAAATATACTTTTCTTTTTCTTTTCCTTTCAGATAATGTTGTAGATTCCACAGTATTCATCTTGATTCCTACCCTTCATTATTAATAATTATCTATTATTTTTCACTTCGTCTTATATTTTTTAATCTAATCCTATTTTGGTACCTAAAAATTAAATTGATTAAAAAATATAAGGATTTTTTTAATAACTTAAACATAAAACTTTTAAAATTTCCTTGACCGTAAAATAAAAGAAATCCTAAATTCCTTACCTTTTAAATCTAGTGTGTCTCATAGGACAAACCGGTTTGTCCTATGAGACACACTAGATTTAAAAGGTAAGGAATTTAGGATCTTTTTTATTTTACTAAAAATTGATAAAAAGGTTTATACTAGAAGGTTTCAAAATTGTATTAATGATATTAAATTATTATTAATGATTTTTTGAATGGGTGCCAGGATCAGGAGATATTGATAAAGAAATAACTTAATCAATAATATATATATCTGAAAGATAAATACCATGAAGGGGGCATAGTTTTGATAATGGTTAGCTTGCTATCTTTAATAATAAATCATGTAAATGGTCAAGCAAATCACTTATGTAATGACAAATAAATAGTAAAGCTGGACAGTATGAAGGAAAGGCATAAACTTACCCCACTTGTAATCAAAGATTTGAAAAGGATGGAATACGTCATCTTCTTTAAGTTGAAGAGATTCAAACCGTTATGTTCCACCTTGAACAGCACGCATAGATTGGAAATCTGAATATTGTTATCAATAACAAGGATCTTGTGTTGCATCTCCAACAGCCCGTTCCGAACTGAATTGAAACTCGGAATGTTTTTATAGATAAGAGACGAGTTGAATGGGAAAGTGAAAACGAGTCGGCTGGAAACAAATTTCTGCGAGTTGAGAAAAACCATTCTTGTATCCAAAAGCCTATATCCAGGTGGACTGCCCAGCACAGACTGATCTGAAGCTGAAACTGGAGTGGTTTAAATAGCTAAGTGAGAGTTCTTTCTAGAAACAATTTGGAAGTCTTGTTTTGATCATCGAGTGGACTGGGAAAAAATTCTCAGAGCTGAGAAAAAAAAATTCTGAGATTAAAAAAAAAAAAAACTTTCTGTTAATTTTTACCATGTCTTCTAGACATGATAAAAATTAACTACCCCCTTTTTTGTCTGGGAATGTTGTCTCACCGTTTTTAAAAATAGATCCCAACCCATTCTTTTCTTGGAATTGTATTCTTAAGAAAGGATGAGTCATGGTCTATTTTTAGAAAGTGGGAGACAACATTCCCAGACAAAAGAGGGTAGTTAATTTTTATCATCTCTAGAAGACATGATAAAAATCAACAAAAAGTTTTTTTTTTTTTTTTTTTTTTTTTTTTTACATCTCAGAATTTTTTTCTGAGCTCTGAGAATTTTTTCCCAGTCGACTCGATGATCAAAATAAGACTTCCAAATTGTTTCTAGAAAGAACTCTCACTTAGCTATTTAAACCACTCGTGTTTCAGCTTCCAATCACTCTGTGCGGGGCACTCAACGTGGATACACGCTTCTCTCTCTCCTGGAAAAAGCTTCTGTGAAGGTATGTTAACACTTTTTCTTCCACTCTTTTGTGTTTTTGCTTCTCTGACAAGTTATTCCCCTTCTAGCCGATGTTATTATCCTATTCTATTGATGTTATTTACTATGTTGTTGAGTTGTTTACGTTTAAAATATTTTGCGGGGTGAGATTTGAGAGACCAGCTCAATAGATTTGCTTTACCATTTTGTTGATATTGTTTACCACGTTGTTTATTTGTGGACCGTTTCAATTTCTAAGAAAACCATTGCCCAGCCGACTCGATGGATGAGTCCTTACCCATTTATTCTCTTCGGAATTTCACTTTAGACGGGCTGTTCATTTAGCCTTCTTTAACTGTTTTTTGGAACCCAAGCGTATGTTGTTGTTTTCCCGAATTTTGAAGAAGAAAATAGTTTCCAACCTATTTTAAAATCCTTTCTAACTTTTTGAAAGAAGATGCGTTTGTAGGTTGTGAGACTAGATACCCTTTTCCATGTTGGAAGAAAAGCGGAACGGCTCTTCTTTTTAACCCGAAACCGACCCCAGTCGAATCTGTCTGCCTTTTCAACCTCTCTAGGGTCCACTCGACAGGTTGTGGGATTGGATGCCTCTTTCCCTCTTGAAAGAAAAGTAGTACGAATGTTGTTTCCATCCGGAAAGAAGAATAATCTCCCTCCCATCGAATCCATCTTCCTTTCCAATCTCTCTAGAGTCAGCTCGATTGGTTTCGGGACTCGATGTCAATTGTAAATCCTATCATTTTTGAGATTTTGGGGTTGTAATAGTATCTTCAGAATTCCTAGGAGGAGCTAGGGATGACAGGTCTCCCTGCGTCTTACCGTAGTCAACTGTAAAACCCATCCATTTCGAGATTTCGTGGTTGTAATAGTATAATCAGACAGTCGGTCACAAAAGTATTCGAACACCGGCACCCATTCAGAAAATTTACTTTCCCGTTGAGAAACAAAATTGTCTCCAGAGTCCATCTTGGTTCGATAGAAAAAAAAAAGGATGGCTCATGTCCAAAATTGGCTAGGTGCATGAAACAAAATACAACATGACCTATCTGGGTGAGATGGGAAACAAAATGGCTGCTCACGTGATCCATTATTGCGCAGAGAGAAAACGCAAAGTGTCGCTGCTGCTCGTCTCGGTTCGCGAAGAGTGAAAACCCAAAACGGTCTGCAGTGTCTATCTTTGTTGGATGAGAAAACAAAAGGATGGCTCATGTCCAATTTATTTAGGTGTGGGAAAAAATATAACATGACCTATCTGGATGAGATATCTCCAGCGATCCAGTATAGACTTTTTCCCCATCTGCAATAGGTGACATCTATAAACAATTTCATTGAAATCTCCTCGAAATATAAGAAACAGCTAGCTCGTGAAATTGTAAGGTATTCCCAAAGAATTCCACTTCTTGAAGAAGGAAAAACACCCTAGCTGCAGATGAGGTAGAGAGAGAAAAAGCATGTCGCACTATGGAGAGCCCGCACGGTTCTGAACAGAAAACGTGGAATGCTTTTATAGAAAAGAGTTGAAAGTGAAAGTAAAAGACGATTGGAAATTTTTCACTTGGTTGCCGACTGGGAAAAAATTTTCAGAGCTCAGAAAAAAATTCTGAGATGAAAAAAAAAAAAAAAAAAAAAAAAAAAAAAAAAAAAAAACTTTTTGTTAATTTTTATCATGTCTTCTAGACATGATAAAAATTAACCCTACCCCCCTTTTGTGTGGGAATGTTGTCTCACTGTTTCTAAAAATAGACCATGACTCATTCTAGGAATTATATGTTTTAGAAAGGATGAGTCATGGTCTTTGGGTTTCTCCATTCCAAAGTAAACAAAGTGAAGACATCAAATAATTAGAAAAAAAGGAAGAGTTTTTTTTTTTTTTTCAGTTTTGGAAATATTTTTCCCATTCAACAGCCAAGAAATATTTCCAGCCAATACAATTTCATTTTTACTTTCACTTTCAATTCATTTCTTATATCTATAAGAACATTTCATGTTTCTGTTCAGATCAGTGTGGGTTGTTCAAGATGCAGCAACTCTACTCCATCCCACAACCAGGAAAAAAAGATGTTCTTTCATGAGGAATTCTTTTGGCTTTCGAAAACAATGATGACATGATGATTGTAATACATTTCTGTTCTCATGTCCCATGCTTGAACTCAGAATTATTTCCAGAACTCTGAAAATTTTTCCTAGTCCGCTCGATGACCCAACTTTCGTATATTTATTTTTTAAGCCACTCGAGTTTCGACTTCCCATCCGCGTGTGCTGTGCATTCAACCTGGAGACAAATTCCCTGAGCTCTAAGAAAATGTTTCCCAGCCCACTCAATCCCTGAAATGGATTAAAAATAAATTCTTTCATACATTGTTAAAGCTCAAGCGTGTTAGGTGTCATGAAAAGAGCCTTTTTTCCCCAGAGCTCTAAGAAAATGTTTCCCAGCCCACTCAATCGCTGAAATGGATTAAAAATAAATTCGTTCCTATATTTTTAAAGCTCAAGAGTGTTAGGTATCATGGAAAGAGCTTTTTCTTTTCACAGCCCACTCAATCGCTGAAATGGATTAAAAATAAATTGTTTCATACATTTTTAAATTTCAAGAGTGTTAGGTGTCATGGAAAGAGCTTTTTCTTTTCACAGCCCACTCAATCGCTGAAATCGATTAAAAACAAATTCTTTCATACATTTTTTAAGCTCAAGCGTGTTAGCTGTTATGGAAAGAGCCTTTTTTTTCCCCAGCCCACTCAATCGTGTTAGCTGTTATGGAAAGAGCCTTTTTTTTCCCCAGCCCACTCAATCGTGTTAGCTGTTATGGAAAGAGCCTTTTTTCCCCAGCCCACTCAATCGCTGAAATGGATTAAAAATAAATTCTTTCATACATGTTTAAAGCTCAAGCGTGTTAGCTGTCATGGAAAGAGCCTTTTTTTTCCAGCCCACTCAATCGCTGAAACGGATCAAAAATAAATTCTTTCATACATTTGTTTAAACCTCAAGACTCTTAGCTGTCATGAAAACTGAAATTTATGTCACGGTTTGTGTGTCACACGTCGTCAACGGTATGATTTGAGGTGAAAATTGAAAACCCGGTATGAAAAATCTCTTTAACTTCACTTTAGAAGAAGGTGTGGGATAGAGAGATTTCGTCATGGGAAAATGTCTTTCAATGTCCGTCATGGGAAAATGTCTTTCAATATCATGTCATCTCCTTTCAAATAGGATTGAAGGATTTTTCTTAAACCATGTTGAAATCTTGATGCATAAAAACCACGGATGGGAAATTCTGATCCATGGATAGATCATCCTATTTCGCTAGACCCTGATAAACGGTTGCTGATGAAATCCAAACGAGGGGCCCTAGCTTTTCAAATGGGAAACATTTTCCCCTAAACGGAGGAATGATTTCTATTCTGTGAGACGTTAAAAATTGGAAAAAAGCTTGTGTTCACAGAAGCTCTTTCTAGAAGAGTGGTCCTGTGTCCAGATGAGGTAGAGAGAGAAAAGGCATGCTGCACCTTGGGTAGCCCGCACGGTTCTGAATAGAAAACGTGGAATACTTTTATAGAAAAGCGTTGAAAGTGAAAGTAAAAGCCAAATCGTCTTGGCTGGAAAATTTTGACTTGGTTGCCGACTGTGAAAAAATTTTCAGAGCTCAGAAAAAAAATATGAAATGTAAAAAAAAAAAAAAAAAAAAACTTTTTGTTAATTTTTATCATGTCTTCTAGACATGATAAAAATTAACCCTACCCCCCTTTTGTGTGGGAATGCTGTCTCACTGTTTCTAAAAATAGACCATGACTCATTCTAGGAATTATATGTTTTAGAAAGGATGAGTCATGGTCTTTGGGTTTCTCCATTCCATAGTAAAAAAAGTGAAGACATCAAATTAATAGAAAAAAAGGAAGAGTTTTTTTTTTTTTTTTTTCTAGTTCTGGAAATATTTTTCCCATTCAACAGCCAAGAAATATTTCCAGCCAATACAATTTCATTTTTACTTTCACTTTCAGTTCATTTCTTATATCTATAAAAACATTTCATATTTCTGTTCAGATCAGTGTGGGTTGTTCAAGATGCAGCAACTCTACTCCATCCCACAACCAGGAAAAAAAGATGTTCTTTCATGAGGAATTGTTTTGGCTTTCGAAAACCACGATGGCGTGATGATTATAATATATTTCTGTTCTAATCCGTGGGGTTTGTGGAAAATACATTCTCGGTACGTAATCCCCTACCCAGGAAGAACAGAAAATGTTTTAAAAGGAATACTTTGGACTGACGTTTGAAAAAACAATGATCACAGAGCTTTTGGGATAAGATTGAGAACCCATGATGATGTTGTGCGATGAGGCTAATCTTTTTTACTTAAACGGATCTTCTTCTAAACATCCAAGGTATGATTGTTTCCCTAGATGAAAGAGAACAATACCTTTTTTTCTTTTTTACAAGAAATGTATCCTCAATAATGTTGCTGAAAAGATTAAAGCGATATTTCCTCATGGAACTATTGGACCGCTCGTCTATGGTGTTGTCGGAAGGGATATCACATTCAATCCCTTTTTACCGACTCACAAATCACGAAAGGTGTGGCTTTCCAGCATCCAGTGCACCCAGCTTCCCTTACAGAGTTCCGTGAAGGAGGCACGTGGGTATTGAATTCTATTTCTGTGTGTTGTTTCTCAAAGACGCACAGGATGAAATCCATCTTCCTCCCTCGCAATTGACTAAAAGAATTCCTCTTCTTGAGAAAGAACATCCTAGGTCTAGAGGAGGTAGAGAGAGAGAGAGAGCATGTTGCACCTTGGACAGCCCGCACGGTTCTGAACAGAAAACGTGGAATACTTACATAGAAAAGAGTTGAAAGTGAAAGTAAATCGCGTTGGCTGGAAACATTTCTGTTGGCTGTCGACTGGGAAAAAAATTCTCAGAGCTCAGAAAAAATTGAGATGAAAAAAAAAAAAATCTTTTTGTTAATTTTTATCATGTCTTCTAGACATGATAACAATTAACTCTACCCCCTTTTGTCTGGGAATGTTGTCTCACCCTTTCTAAACATAGACCATGTATACCAATATACTACAAACGGACTTGAATGCCTGTTCTCAGTATGTAGCTATACAAATTTGAAGGTAAAATTAAAAAAAAGACATCTTTTTGGGGAAAAGGGAGTAAATTTGTATAGGAATATACTACAAACGGAATTTAAGGCCTGTTTTCAGTATATAGCTTTACAAATTGGAAGGTAAAAAAAAATAAAAAAAAAGATATCTTTTTTGGGGAAAAGGAGTGAATTTGTATAGGAATATACTACAAGAACATCAAGAAAAGAACATCATGGGTCCAAGAATTGAAACTGAAAGTCCAAAAACGAAATGTTAACGACTGGGAAGAAAATTTTCAAAGCTGAAAAAAGATTAAAAAAAAAAAAAAAAAAACTTCCTTTTTCTTTCTTAATTTGATGTCTTCTTTCTTTTGACCTTGTAGAAATAAAAAAAGTGAAGACATCAAATTAAGAAAGAAGAAAGAAAGGTTTTTTTTTTTTTTTTTTTTTTTTTTATGTGTGGAAATTTTTCCAGAGCTCTGAGAATTTTTCCCAGTCGGTTTCTAGAAGCAACTCGTTAATGTATTTAAACCACTCGCGTTTCAGTTTCAGATCAGTCTGTGCTGGCACTCAACGTGGATACACGCTTCTCACTCTCCTGGGAAGAGCTTCTGTGAAGGTATGTGAACATTTTTTTCTTACTCTTTTGTATTTCATAGACTACAAATATTTATTGAGTCACCCATTTTATAGAAATGTATTCTTATTTCTTTTCAATACTTTGAGGTAGGGTAATATTTTTCCCCCTGCTACTGTTTTTGTTTTTCAAGGCTAGAAATGTTTTACTCAATAGCTGTTTTTATAGAAAACATGCTATTATTTCGTATACTGATATATTTTGTGAAACATTAACGAATCCTTTTCAACAAGGCAAGATCATGTGATCCACAGCTGGCTAGACACGTCAGTGTAATCGGATCACGATTGTTCCATCCTATACTGATATATTTTGTGAAACTTTAACAAATTCCTTTCAAGAAGCCAAGATCTCGTGATCCACAGCTGACTCCATTAGTCAGGAAAAACGGATCACGATTTTATCAATCGTATACTGATATATTTTGTGAAACTTTAACAAATCCCTTTCAACAGGGCAAGATCTCGTGATCCATAGCTGGCTAGAGCAGTCAGGATCAACGGATCACGATGGTTCCCTCGTATACTGATATATTTTGTGAAATTTTAACAAGGCAAGATCTCGTGATCCACAGCTGGCTAGACTAGTCAGGATTAACGGATCACGATTTTATCAATCGTATACTGATATATTTTGTGAAACTTCTTTAAAAAATCCTTTTCAATAAGGCAAGATCTCGTGATGCACAGCTGGCTAGAGCAGTCATTATAATCGGATCACGACTGTTCCCTCGTATACTGATATATTTTGTGAAATTTTAACAAATGACTTTCAAGAAGGCAAGGTCTTGTGATCCACAGCTGACTCCATCAGTCAGGATAACGGATCACGATGGTTCCATCTTATACTGATATATATTTTGTGAAACGTTAACAAATGACTTTCAAGAAGGCAAGATCATGTGATTCAATAGAATTGTTCAATCGTATACTGGCATATTCTGATAAAACAACAGAATGATCCAATTTTGAATACGATCCCAATATGTTTTTATAAAATCCATTTCATATTTTGTAAAACGTGAACGACTGACTTTCAAGCTGGCTGCATGGGTGTTTTTTTTTTCGTGGTTTTTCCCCATGTGTAACGTGAATACGAGCCAGTTTCCCTTCCAAAGTCCTCCACGAAAGCATTTCTTAAGGCAAATAGCCCTCAAATGCTTTACCGTCATCCGAATCGACTTGACCTCTCTCCAACTTCCACGGTGTCATTTGAACGATCGAGTCGGCTGTTGGAAAAAAATGTCTGACAGCTGAAAACAATATCTCCACACACCTTCACAAAACCTCTTTCCAGGAGGAAGAAGAGTGTATTCAGCTCCAGTGCACAGCACAGACTGATTTAAAGCTGAAACGCGAGTGGTTTAAATAGATGTGAACCCTCTATAGAAATAATTTGAATATATCTGGTTTTGTGAATCAAGCCGACTGGGAACAAATTCTCAGAGCTCAGAAAAAAATTCTGAGATGTAAAAAAAAAAATTCTTTTTGTTAATTTTTATCATGTTTTCTAGACATGATAAAAATTAACTCCCTTCTCTTTTTGTCTGGGAATGTTGTCTCACTCTTTCTAAAAATAGACTATGACTCATTCTTGTGGAATTCTGTTGGGCTTTTACTTTCGATTGAGTTTTGACTTTGTTTCAATTCCCCAGTTATCTATAAAAGCATTCCGCGTTTCACTTCAGATCCGTGTGGGCTGTGGAAGAGGCAACACGTCTCTCTCTTTACCCAATCTCATGATATTCTTTAAGAATTTCTTAGCCATTTGTCAAAGAAGGGGACTATAATTGAAGAATTTATGAATTTGGGAACATGTCACCCATGGCAAATCTAAAATCTTGGCACTGGATACTGGAAAGCCCCGCTCTGATTATAATTCTGAATTCTAGCATGGGACATTTTTTAAATCAATAAGCTAAACTATTTTTCTAGTCTCATATTCTCTTGTGACTAGGGTTCCAGATTTGGGTAGAGAGAGACATGTTGCCTCATCAACAGCCCGCACTGTTCTGAACAGAAACGTGGAATGCTTTTATAGAAAAGTGAAGAGTTGAAAGTGAAAGTAGAAAAACGAAATGGGATCGGCTAGAAAAATTTCTCAGAGCTCAGAAAAAAATTCTGAGATGTAAAAAAAAAAAAAAAAAAAAAAATTGTTAATTTTTATTATGTCTTCTAGACATGATAAAAATTAACTCCCTTCTCTTTTTATCTAGGAATGTTGTCTCCCACTTTCTAAAAATAGACCATGACTCATCCTTTCTAAAGAATAGAATTCCAAGAAAAGATTGGGTTCTGGTCTATTTTTAGAAACGGTAAGACAACATTTCCAGATAAAAGGGGGATGAGTTAATTTTTATCATGTCTAGAAGACATGATAAAAATTAACAAAAAGATTTTTTTTTAATTTTTTTTTTACATCTCAGAATTTTTTTCTGAGCTCTGACAATATTTTCCCAGCCGATCTCATTTCGTTTTTCGACTTTCACTTTCAACTCTTCTCTTTTCTTTAAAAGTATTTCGAGTTTCTGTTCAGAACACTGTGGGCTGTTGAAAAGGCAACACGTCTCCCTCTCTACATTAATTGGGAATCCAAGATGTTCTAAAGAAGAATTCTTTGAGAATCTCTTAACCTTTCTGAACTTTAGACGAGCTAGCTGGATATTTCTTCATTTCTTTTTCAAGTATGGGTTCAAAGGATTCTTTTAAATAGTTGCAAGTAAGACGTTGTATTATTTTCTGTTGATCATGAATCTATTAAAAAATTTCAATGCCTAATTTTAGGGCTACCTATACCCGGCATGATTCATATGTTTTACTCTACGTTTTAGATAAGACCCTCTCTTAAAAACATGATTTTCCTATTCAAAGTTGAAATGAGTTTCCAAAAGCATGATCCTTTTAAAAAAACATGTGTGTTTGTGTAGGTGTGGTGGGACGGTTAGCTTTCTTTCTTAGGAGATAGTCATCTCCACGAGATGTGTTTTGGATATCTTCTCCACCCTCTCGTGGTCACTGAAATCTCGTGATGGCTCAAGTGAAAAGAGTTCGTTTATTTTGACTCACAACCACGTTATATTTTTTTGGATATCTCCTCCAACGACTCGTGGAACTCTTTTCCCTGAAATGAGGTATGTTTAGCAGCGCACGCCCTCTGAAGTGAAGCTCGGAATACTTTGACAAATCCTGTCGAGTGGATTCTGAAACCATTTTTAAAGGATCTCAAAGAAACACCCATGAAGACGATACCAACGTGTCGTTTTTCAGAAAGCATGAAGGTGGCTCATGGTGAGAGATGAGGTGGTAAAATAGTTTTTTTTTCTTAGAAAGTTGAAAAAATGGAGAGTAGTAAGACACAGTCTCTTTTTTCGAAACTGAGTAGGAGGGTCATTTTGAGATGAGCTGGAAAATATTTTCTGAGAGATTTGAAAAAAAATTTTAAAAATAAAAAATATATATATTATATAATATATATATATTATATAATATATATATTATATAATATATATATTATATAATATATATATTATATAATATATATTATAAATACTTTTTGTTCATTTTTATCATGTCTTCAGACATGATAAAAATGAACGACATCTCTCTTTTTTCTTTGAAACCTCTCTCAACCTATCTCGTCCTGTTTCTCAAGTAACATTCCTTTCCTGAAAAGCTAATTTCTTTAGAAACCTAAGACAACTCCTTTCCTGAAAAGCTAATTTCTTTAGACACCTAAGACAACAGGTAGAGACATACTTCGAACAAAAAGAGAGTAGAGATCGTTTTGAATAATGTCGAATAGACAAAAACACGAGTAGCCATTTCCGTTCTGTGCTTTTTTCATAGGGACGATCCACGAAGGTTCCTGTTTTGTTCACGACCCGTGGTTAACCCATGAATTAAACACGTAGGCTCGAAACTTTCTAACATCTCTACCTCCACGGTGTAGTTTGAAAGGAAGGTGACCCACCCATCACCCCAGCTATGAAATGAAACGTCAAAACAGTGCACACGTTCTAGAATAAGAACCCTTGTAGACATTTGGGGGCTCTACAGCACAGACTCAACAGAAACAAAACGATAAAAACTTTCATAGATCCCAGAGAGTGGATGCTTAAAAATAAGGTGATGTCTCGTCGATCAAATCAGCTGTAAATAAATGTCTAAGAGCTGTGAAGAATGGATGGCCTACCTTCACAAAAGCTCTTTCTAGGAGGGAAAAGTGTGTATCCAAGCAGAATACAGAGCACAGACTGATGTTAAGTCGAAACTGGAGTGATTTCAATACACAAGTATGAATTCGTTCTAATAACACTTTAGATAGGTCTCGTTTGACTCATCGAGTCGAGGGGGAAAACATTGACGTGTTGCCTTTCCAACAGCCCACACTGTTCTGAACAGAAACGTAGAATGCTTTTATAGATAAGAGAAGAATTGAAAGTGAAAGTAAAAAAACTAAATCAGATCGGCTGGGAAAATTTCTGAGCCGAGAAAAAATTCTGAGTCAGAAAAAAAAAAAAAATAATAATAATAATAATAATAATAATAACCCTTCCTTTTTTCTTTTTTAATTTGATGTCTTCACTTTTTGACATTCTACAAGGTCAAAAGAGTGAAGACATCAAATTAATAAAGAAAAAGGAAGGTTTTTTTTTTTTTTTTTTTTTTTTTTTTCAATCTCAGAATTTTTCCTGAGCTCTGAAAAATTTTTCCCAGCCGATCCCATTTCGTTTTTTGACTTTCACTTTCAATTCTTCTCTTTTCTATAAAAGTATTCCACGTTTTTGTTCAGAACAGTGTGGGCTGTTGAAAAGGTAACATGTCTCCCTCTCTCTTTACACAAATCTGGAACCCATGATGATCTTAAGAAGAATTCTTTAAGAATCTCTTACGATTCCTGAATCTTAGACAAGCTGAATGTTTCTTTTTCGTATTTCGAAGCTATTGATGGATCAAAGAAGAAGATTTCAATGGACTGACTTCATCGTTCTAGGATAGAATATTTTTCGAAATCTCTTCCTACTTTCGTCTACACAGAAATGCTTTCAACAAAAGTTAGGTCCTCTTTTACATTTCCTTTTTAAATAGTTGTTCAAAGGGATTTTCGTTCTGCTGATTCAGGTTTCCCGCGCTTCACGCTACCCATCCTCACCCATTCCTAAAGGATCTCAGAGAAAATTGAAAGGGAGATCGCGAAAAAGAAATACCCTCCAGTGAACACAGTTCTAACGACAGTGGATAGATTTTTTCGGTCCTTCCAGAGATATCCCCGGTGACCGATAGGTTGTTCAGCCACATGGGTGTCACGAAAAGGCACACCATGCCTGTTTCCCTCCCTAAAATGTTTCTTCGGAAAAGGGAAAGTTTTTTTCCCACCCCTTTGCAGATTCCTTTTCCGAATCGATACCCAAACCCATCGGCCAGAAAAATAAATTTTTTTAAGAACTTGCCGTTTCTGAAATATATTACAAATATACGTATTCATTCTAATATTGTTAACAAATTGGATGAACTAGTCTGTAAACTCTAAATTTCTTAAGTGATTCCAACAACATGAGACTTTAGTGTTATTTCATCAATCTTTTAAATACTATTTGTGTCTTGTCAAATCCTTTTTATTTGAGATGGATCATTGATAAACAAAATGGTTGAAATAGCATGATAAGAAGGAAACGAAACACGTGTTAGCAAATATTTACGTGACATAAATATTATCTAATTATTTCCACGGATCCAGCTAACTCAAACTGCCTATATATTAATTGTTTTGGGGAGTTAAACTCATCTTGTCATAGGCTTTAGCTAAATACACAATGTATTAGAAATTCCTTAGAAACTTTAAACAATATAGTTGTAAGAGGTTAGAAGAAAGAAATAATAATACGGTTCTTCCAAGCTACTTTACGTAAGATTCACGAAGCATTGTAAGAAACAATAAATAACCTCGTAAAATACATGTATGCATAATTTATTAAAAATATTACAATGAATACGTATCTTATATTGGGTTTCAAGAGTAGAAAGGTTCTTAAAAAATTTATTTTTCTGGCCGATGGGTTTGGGTATCGATTCGGAAAAGGAATCTCCAAAGGGGTGGGAAAAAAACTTTCCCTTTTCCGAAGAAACATTTTAGGGAGGGAAACAGGCATGGTGTGCCTTTTCGTGACACCCATGTGGCTGAACAAACTATCGGTCACCGGGGATATCTCTGGAAGGACCGAAAAAATCTATCCAATGTCGTTGGAACTGTGTTCACTGGAGGATATTTCTTTTTCGCGATCTCCCTTTCAATTTTCTCTGAGATCCTTTAGGAATGGGTGAGGATGGGTAGCGTGAAGCGCGGGAAACCTGAATCAGCAGAACGAAAATCCCTTTGAACAACTATTTAAAAAGGAAATGTAAAAGAGGACCTAACTTTCGTTGAAAGCATTTCTGTGTAGACGAAAGTAGGAAGAGATTTCGAAAAATATTCTATCCTAGAACGATGAAGTCAGTCCATTAAAATCTTCTTCTTTGGTCTAAGATTCAGGAATCGTAAGAGATTCTTAAAGAATTCTTCTTAAGATCATCATGGGTTCCAGATTTGTGTAAAGAGAGAGGGAGACATGTTACCTTTTCAACAGCCCACACTGTTCTGAACAAAAACGTGGAATACTTTTATAGAAAAGAGAAGAATTGAAAGTGAAAGTCAAAAAACGAAATGGGATCGGCTGGGAAAAATTTTTCAGAGCTCAGGAAAAATTCTGAGATTGAAAAAAAAAAAAAAAAAAAAAAAAAAAAACCTTCCTTTTTCTTTATTAATTTGATGTCTTCACTCTTTTGACCTTGTAGAATGTCAAAAAGTGAAGACATCAAATTAAAAAAGAAAAAAGGAAGGGTTATTATTATTATTATTATTATTATTATTATTATTATTTTCTGACTCAGAATTTTTTCTCGGCTCAGAAATTTTCCCAGCCGATCTGATTTCGTTTTTTTACTTTCACTTTCAATTCTTCTCTTATCTATAAAAGCATTCTACGTTTCTGTTCAGAACAGTGTGGGCTGTTGGAAAGGCAACACGTCAATGTTTTCCCCCTCGACTCGATGAGTCAAACGAGACCTATCTAAAGTGTTATTAGAACGAATTCATACTTGTGTATTGAAATCACTCCAGTTTCGACTTAACATCAGTCTGTGCTCTGTATTCTGCTTGGATACACACTTTTCCCTCCTAGAAAGAGCTTTTGTGAAGGTAGGCCATCCATTCTTCACAGCTCTTAGACATTTATTTACAGCTGATTTGATCGACGAGACATCACCTTATTTTTAAGCATCCACTCTCTGGGATCTATGAAAGTTTTTATCGTTTTGTTTCTGTTGAGTCTGTGCTGTAGAGCCCCCAAATGTCTACAAGGGTTCTTATTCTAGAACGTGTGCACTGTTTTGAAGTTTCATTTCATAGCTGGGGTGATGGGTGGGTCACCTTCCTTTCAAACTGCACCGTGAAGGTAGAGATGTTAGAAAGTTTCGAGCCTACGTGTTTAATTCATGGGTTAACCACGGTTCGTGAACAAAACAGGAACCTTCGTAGATCGTCCCTATGAAAAAAGCACAGAACGGAAATGGCTACTCGTGTTTTTGTCTATTCGACATTATTCAAAAGGATCTCTACTCTCTTTTTGGTTCGAAGTATGTCTCTACCTGTTGTCTTAGGTGTCTAAAGAAATTAGCTTTTCAGGAAAGGAGTTGTCTTAAGTTTCTAAAGAAATTAGCTTTTCAGGAAAGGAATGTTACTTGAGAAACAGGACGAGATAGGTTGAGAGAGGTTTCAAAGAAAAAAGAGAGATGTCGTTCATTTTTATCATGTCTGAAGACATGATAAAAATGAACAAAAAGTATTTATAATATATATTATATAATATATATATTATATAACATATATATTATATAATATATATATTATATAACATATATATTATATAATATATATATTTTTTATTTTTTAAATTTTTTTTCAAATCTCTCAGAAAATATTTTCCAGCTCATCTCAAAATGACCCTCCTACTCAGTTTCGAAAAAAGAGACTGTGTCTTACTACTCTCCATTTTTTCAACTTTCTAAGAAAAAAAACTATTTTACCACCTCATCTCTCACCATGAGCCACCTTCATGCTTTCTGAAAAACGACACGTTGGTATCGTCTTCATGGGTGTTTCTCTGAGATCCTTTAAAAATGGTTTCAGAATCCACTCGACAGGATTTGTCAAAGTATTCCGAGCTTCACTTCAGAGGGCGTGCGCTGCTAAACATACCTCATTTCAGGGAAAAGAGTTCCACGAGTCGTTGGAGGAGATATCCAAAAAAATATAACGTGGTTGTGAGTCAAAATAAACGAACTCTTTTCACTTGAGCCATCACGAGATTTCAGTGACCACGAGAGGGTGGAGAAGATATCCAAAACACATCTCGTGGAGATGACTATCTCGTAAGAAAGAAAGCTAACCGTCCCACCACACCTACACAAACACACATGTTTTTTAAAAGGATCATGCTTTTGGAAACTCATTTCAACTTTGAATAGGAAAATCATGTTTTTAAGAGAGGGTCTTGTCTAAAACGTAGGGTAAAACATATGAATCATGCCGGGTATAGGTAACCCTAAAATTAGGCATTGAAATTTTTTAATAGATTCATGATCAACAGAAAATAATACAACGTCTTACTTGCAACTATTTAAAAGAATCCTTTGAACCCATACTTGGAAAAGAAATGAAGAAATATCCAGCTAGCTCGTCTAAAGTTCAGAAAGGTTAAGAGATTCTCAAAGAATTCTTCTTTAGAACATCTTGGATTCCCAATTAATGTAGAGAGGGAGACGTGTTGCCTTTTCAACAGCCCACAGTGTTCTGAACAGAAACTCGAAATATTTTTATAGAAAAGAGAAGAGTTGAAAGTGAAAGTCGAAAAACGAAATGAGATCGGCTGGGAAAATATTTTCAGAGCTCAGAAAAAAATACTGAGATGTAAAAAAAAAAAAAAAAAAAAAAAAAATCTTTTTGTTAATTTTTATCATGTCTTCTAGACATGATAAAAATTAACTCATCCCCCTTTTATCTGGGAATGTTGTCTTACCGTTTCTAAAAATAGACCAGAACCCAATCTTTTCTTGGAATTCTATTCTTTAGAAAGGATGAGTCATGGTCTATTTTTAGAAAGTGGGAGACAACATTCCCAGACAAAAAGAGAAGGGAGTTAATTTTTATCATGTCTTCTAGACATGATAAAAATTAACAAAAAGATTTTTTTTTTTTTTTACATCTCAGAATTTTTTTCTGAGCTCTGAGAAATTTTTCCTAGCCGATCCCATTTCGTTTTTCGACTTTCACTTTCAACTCTTCACTTTTCTATAAAAGCATTCCACGTTTCTTTTCAGAACAGTGCGGGCTGTTGATGAGGCAACATGTCTCTCTCTACCCAAATCTGGAACCCTAGTCACGAGAGAATATGAGACTAGAAAAATAGTTTAGCTTATTGATTTAAAAAATATCCCATGCTAGAACTCAGAATTATAATCAGAGCGGGGCTTTCCAGTATCCAGTGCCAAGATTTTAGATTTGCCATGGGTGACATGTTCCCAAATTCATAAATTCTTCAATTATAGTCCCCTTCTTTGACAAATGGCTAAGAAATTCTTAAAGAATATCATGAGATTGGGTAAAGAGAGAGACGTGTTGCCTCTTCCACAGCCCACACGGATCTGAAATGAAACGCGGAATGCTTTTATAGATAACTGGGGAATTGAAACAAAGTCAAAACCCAATCGAAAGTAAAAGCCCAACAGAATTCCACAAGAATGAGTCATAGTCTATTTTTAGAAAGAGTGAGACAACATTCCCAGACAAAAAGAGAAGGGAGTTAATTTTTATCATGTCTAGAAGACATGATAAAAATTAACAAAAAGATTTTTTTTTTACATCTGAGAACCGACTGGTAAAAATTCTCAGAGCTCTGGAAAAATTTCCACACATTAAAAAAAAAAAAAAAAAAAAAAAAAAAAAAAAAAAAAACCTTCCTTTTTTCTTTCTTAATTTGATGTCTTCACTTTTTTTATTTCTACAAGGTAAATCTTTTTTCTTTTTAAATCTTTTTTCAGCTTTGAAAATTTTCTTCCCAGTCTTTAACATTTCGTTTTTGGACTTTCAGTTTCAATTCTTGGACCCATGATGTTCTTTTCTTGATGTTCTTGTAGTATATTCCTATACAAATTCACTCCTTTTCCCCAAAAAAGATATCTTTTTTTTTATTTTTTTTACCTTCCAATTTGTATAGCTATATACTGAAAACAGGCATTAAAGTCAGTTTGTAGTATATTCCTATACAAATTCACTTAATTTCCCAGCAAAAAGATGTCTTTTTTATTTTTTTACCTTCGAATTTGTATAGCTATATGCTGAAAACAGGCTTTAAAGTCCGTTTGTAGTATTTTCCTATACAAATTCACTGCCTTCCCCCCCCGAAAAAAAAGATGTCTTTTTTTATTTTTTTTACCTTCCAATTTGTATAGCTATATGCTGAAAACAGGCTTTAAAGTCCGTTTGTAGTATATTCCTATACAAATTCACTGCCTTCCCCCCCCCGAAAAAAAAAAAGATGTCTTTTTTTTATTTTATTTTACCTTCCAATTTGTATAGCTATACACTTAAAACAGGCCTTAAATTCCGTTTGTAGTATATTCCTATACAAATTTACTCCCTTTTCCCCAAAAAGATGTCTTTTTTTTTAATTTTACCTTCAAATTTGTATAGCTACATACTGAGAACAGGCATTCAAGTCCGTTTGTAGTATACTGGTATACATGGTCTATTTTTAGAAAGGGTGAGACAACATTTCCAGACAAAAGGGGGTAGAGTTAATTGTTATCATGTCTAGAAGACATGATAAAAATTAACAAAAATATTTTTTTTTTTTTTTTCATCTCAAAATTTTTTTCTGAGCTCTGAGAATTTTTTTCCCAGTCGACAGCGAACAGAAATGTTTCCAGCCAACGCGATTTACTTTCACTTTCAACTCTTTCTATATAAGTATTTAACGTTTTCTGTTCAGAACCGTGCGGGCTGTCCAAGGTGCAACATGCTCTTTCTCTCTCTCTCTCTCTCTCTACCTCCTCTAGACCTAGTATGTTCTTTCTCAAGAAGAGGAATTCTTTTAGTCAATTGCGAGGGAGGAAGATGGATTTCATCCTGTGCGTCTTTGAAAAACAACACACAGAAATAGAATTCAATACCCACGAGCCTCCTTCACGGAACTCTGTAAGGGAAGCTGGGTGCACTGGATGCTGGAAAGCCACTCCTTTCGTGATTTGTGAGTCGGTAAAAAGGGATTGAATGTGATATCCCTTCCGACAACACCATAGACGAGCGGTCCAATAGTTCCATGAGGAAATATCGCTTTAATCTTTTCAGCAACATTATTGAGGATACTTTTCTTGTAAAAAAGAAAAAAAGGTATTGTTTTCTTTCATCTAGGGAAACAATCATAGCTTGGATGTTTAGAAGAAGATCCGTTTAAGTAAAAAAGATCAGCCTCATCGCACAACATCATCATGGGTTCTCAATCTTATCCCAACAGCCCTGTGATCATTGTTTTTTCAAACGTCAGGCCAAAGTATTCCTTTTAAAACATTTTCTGTTCTTCCTGGGTGGGGGATTACGTACCGAGAATGTATTTTCCACAAACCCCACGGATTAGAACAGAAATATATTATAATCATCACGCCATCGTGGTTTTCGAAAGCCAAAACAATTCCTCATGAAACAACATCTTTTCTTCCTGGTTGTGGGATGAGGTAGAGATGTTGCATCGTCAACAACCCACACTGATCTGAACAGAAATGTGGAATGTTTTTATAGATATAAGAAATTAACTGAAATTGAAAGTAAAAATGAAATCGTGTTGGCTGGAAATATTTCTTGGCTGTTGAATGGGAAAAATATTTCCAAAACTGAAAAAAAAAAAAAAAAAAAAAAAAAAAAAAACTCTTCCTTTTTTTCTATTAATTTGATGTCTTTGTTTACTTTGGAATGGAGAAACCCAAAGACCATGACTCATCCTTTCTAAAACATATAATTCCTAGAATGAGTCATGGTCTATTTTTAGAAACAGTGAGACAACATTCCCACACAAAAGGGGGTAGGGTTAATTTTTATCATGTCTAGAAGACATGATAAAAATTAACAAAAAGTTTTTTTTTTTTCTTTACATCTCAAATTTTTTTTCTCAGCTTTGAAAAATTTTTCCCAGTCGGCAACCAAGTGAAAATTCTACAGCCAAGACGATTGGCCTTTTACTTTCACTTTCGACCCTTTTCTATAAAAGTATTCTACGTTTTCTGTTCAGAGCTGTGCGGGCTGTCCAAGGTGCAGCATGCTTTTTCTCTCTCTGCTGCATCTGGACCCAGGACCAGTCTTCTAGAAAGAGCTTCTGTGAACACAAGCTTTTTTTCAATTTTTGACGTCTCTCAGAATAGAAATAATTTTTCTTTTTAGGGGAAAATGTTTCCCATTTGAAAAGCTAAGACCCTTCGTTTGGATTTCATCAGCAACCGTTTATCAGGGTCTAGCGAAATTGGATGATCCATCCATGGATCAGAATTTCCCATCCGTGGTTTTTATGCATCAAGATTTCAACATGGTTTAAGAAAAATCCTTCAATCCTATTTGAAAGGAGATGACATGATATTGAAAGACATTTTCCCATGACGGACACTGAAAGACATTTTCCCATGACGAAATCTCTCTATCCCACACCTTCTTCTAAAGTGAAGTTAAAGAGATTTTTCATACCGGGTTTTCAATTTTCACCTCAAATCATACCGTTGACGACGTGTGACACACAAACCGTGACATAAATTTCAGTTTTCATGACCGCTAAGAGTCTTGAGGTTTAAACAAATGTATGAAAGAATTTATTTTTGATCCGTTTCAGCGATTGAGTGGGCTGGGAAAAAAAGGCTCTTTCCATGACAGCTAACACGCTTGAGCGTTAAACATGTATGAAAGAATTTATTTTTAATCCATTTCAGCGATTGAGTGGGCTGGGGAAAAAAAAGGCTCTTTCCATAACAGCTAACACGATTGAGTGGGCTGGGGAAAAAAAGGCTCTTTCCATAACAGCTAACACGCTTGAGCTTTAAAAATGTATGAAAGAATTCGTTTTTAATCGATTTCAGCGATTGAGTGGGCTGTGAAAAGAAAAAGGACTTTCCATGACACCTAACACTCTTGAGCTTTAAAAATGTATGAAACAATTTATTTTTAATCCATTTCAGCGATTGAGTGGGCTGTGAAAAGAAAAAGCTCTTTCCATGATACCTAACACTCTTGAGCTTTAAAAATATAGGAACGAATTTATTTTTAATCCATTTCAGCGATTGAGTGGGCTGGGAAACATTTTCTTAAGAGCTCTGGGGAAAAAAGGCTCTTTCCATGACACCTAACACGCTTGAGCTTTAAAAATGTATGAAACAATTTATTTTTAATCCATTTCAGCGATTGAGTGGGCTGTGAAAAGAAAAAGCTCTTTCCATGATACCTGACACTCTTGAGCTTTAAAAATATAGGAACGAATTTATTTTTAATCCATTTCAGCGATTGAGTGGGCTGGGAAACATTTTCTTAGAGCTCTGGGGAAAAAAGGCTCTTTCCATGACACCTAACACGCTTGAGCTTTAAAAATGTATGAAACAATTTATTTTTAATCCATTTCAGCGATTGAGTGGGCTCGGAAAATTTTCTTAGAGCTCAGGGAATGTGTCTCCAGGTTGAATGCACAGCACACACGGATGGGAAGTCGAAACTCGAGTGGCTTAAAAAATAAATATACGAAATTTGGGTCTTCGAGTGACTAGGAAAAATTCTCAGAGTTCTGGAAATAATTCTGAGTTCAAGCATCGGACTTGAGAACAGAAATATATTACAATCATCATATCATCGTTGTTTTCGAAAGCCAAAAGAATTCCTCATGAAAGAACATCTTTTTTTCCTGGTTGTGGGATGGAGTAGAGTTGCTGCATCTTGAACAACCCACACTGATCTGAACAGAAATATGAAATGTTTTTATAGATATAAGAAATGAACTGAAAGTGAAAGTAAAAATCAAATTGTATTGGCTGGAAATATTTCTTGGCTGTTGAATGGGAAAAATATTTCCAGAACTAGAAAAAAAAAAAAAACTCTTCCTTTTTTTTCTATTAATTTGATGTCTTCACTTTTTTTACTTTGGAATGGAGAAACCCAAAGACCATGACTCTTCCTTTCTAAAACATATAATTCCTAGAATGAGTCATGGCCTATTTTTAGAAACAGTGAGACAACATTCCCACACAAAAGGGGGGTAGGGTTAATTTTTATCATGTCTAGAAGACATGATAAAAATTAACCAAAAGGTGTTTTTTTTTTTTTTTTTTTTTTTTTTTTTTTTTTTTTTTCATCTCAGAATTTTTTTCTGAGCTCTGAAAATTTTTTCCCAGTCGGCAACCAAGTGAAAATTTTCCAGCCAAGACGATTTGGCTTTTACTTTCACTTTCAACGCTTTTCTATAAAACTATTCCACGTTTTCTGTTCAGAACAGCGCAGGCTATCCAAGGTGCAGCATGCTTTTTCTCTTTCTCTATCTCATCTGCACCTAGGAACATTCTTCTAGAAAGAGCTTCTGTGAACACAAGTTTCTTTCCACTTTTTAATGTCTCACAGAATAGAAATCAATAATACGTTTAGGGGAAAATGTTTCCCGTTTGAAAAGCTAGGGCCCCTCGTTTGGATTTCATCAGCAACCGTTTATCAGGTTCTAGCGAAATTGGATGATCCATCCATAGATCAGAATTTCCCATCTGTAATTTGGATGGATCAAGATTTCAACATAGTTTAAGAAAAATCCTTCAATCCTATTTGAAAGGAGATGTCATGATATTGAAAGACATTTTTCCATGACGGAAATTGAAAGACATTTTCCCATGACGGACATTGAAAGACATTGAAAGACATTTTTCCATGACGAAATCTCTGTATCCCACAGCTTCTTCTAAAGTAAACTTAAAGAGATTTTTCATACCGGGTTTTCAATTTTCACCTCAAACCATACCGTTGACGACGTGTGAGACACAAACCATGACATAAATTTCAGTTTCTATGACAGCTAACACGCCTGAGCTTTAAAAATGTATGAAAGAATTTGTTTTTAATCCATTTCAGCGATTGAGTGGGCTGGGAAACATTTTCTTAGAGCTCAGGGGAAAAAAGGCTCTTTCCATGACAGCTAACACTCTTGAGGTTTAAAAATGTATGAAAGAATTTGTTTTTAATTCATTTCAGCTATTGAGTGGGCTGGGGAAAAAAAGGCCCTTTTCATGAGAGCTAACATGCTTGAGCTTTAAAAATGTATGAAAGAATTTGTTTTTAATCCATTTCAGCGATTGAGTGGGCTGGGAAACATTTTCTTAGAGCTCAGGGGAAAAAAGGCTCTTTCCATGACAGCTAACACTCTTGAGGTTTAAAAATGTATGAAAGAATTTGTTTTTAATTCATTTCAGCTATTGAGTGGGCTGGGGAAAAAAAGGCCCTTTTCATGAGAGCTAACATGCTTGAGCTTTAAAAATATAGGAACGAATTTATTTTTAATCCATTTCAGGGATTGAGTGGGCTGGGAAACATTTTCTTAGAGCTCAGGGAATGTGTCTCCAGGTTGAATGCACAGCACACGCGGATGGGAAGTCGAAACTCGAGTGGCTTAAAAAATAAATATACGAAAGTTGGGTCATCGAGCGGACTAGGAAAAATTTTCAGAGTTCTGGAAATAATTCAGAGTTCAAGCATGGGACATGAGAACAGAAATGTATTACAATCATGATGTCATCATTGTTTTCGAAAGCCAAAAGAATTCCTCATGAAAGAACATCTTATTTTCCTGGTTGTGGGATGGAGTAGAGTTGCTGCATCTTGAACAACCCACACTGATCTGAACAGAAACATGAAATGTTCTTATAGATATAAGAAATGAATTGAAAGTGAAAGTAAAAATGAAATTGTATTGGCTGGAAATATTTCTTGGCTGTTGAATGGGAAAAATATTTCCAAAACTGAAAAAAAAAAAAAAAAAAAAAAAAAAAAAAAAAAACTCTTCCTTTTTTTCTAATTATTTGATGTTTTCACTTTGTTTACTTTGGAATGGAGAAACCCAAAGACCATGACTCATCCTTTCTGAAACATATAATTCCTAGAATGAGTCATGGTCTATTTTTAGAAACAGTGAGACAACATTCCCACACAAAAGGGGGGTAGGGTTAATTTTTATCATGTCTAGAAGACATGATAAAAATTAACAAAAAGTTTTTTTTTTTTTTTTTTTTTTTTTTTTACATCTCAGAATTTTTTTCTGAGCTCTGAAAATTTTTTCCCAGTCGGCAACCAAGTGAAAAATTTCCAATCGGCTTTTACTTTCACTTTCAACTCTTTTCTATAAAAGCATTCCACGTTTTCTGTTCAGAACCGTGCGGGCTCTCCATAGTGCAACATGCTTTTTCTCTCTCTACCTCATCTGCAGCTAGGGTGTTTTTCCTTCTTCAAGAAGTGGAATTCTTTGGGAATATCTTACAATTTCACGAGCTAGCTGTTTCTTATATTTCGAGATTTCAATGAAATTGTTTATAGATGTCACCTATTGCAGATGGGGAAAAAGTCTATACTGGATCGCTGGAGACATCTCATCCAGATAGGTCATGTTATATTTTTTCCCACACCTAAATAAATTGGACATGAGCCATTCTTTTGTTTTCTCATCCAACAAAGATAGACACTGCAGACCGTTTTGGGTTTTCACTCTTCGCGAACCGAGACGAGCCGCAGCGACACTTTGCGTTTTCTCTGAGCGCAATAATGGATCACGTGAGCAGCCATTTTGTTTCCCATCTCACCCAGATAGGTCATGTTGTATTTTGTTTCATGCACCTAGCCAATTTTGGACATGAGCCATCCTTTTGTTTTGTTTTTTTTTTCTATCGAACCAAAATGGACTCTGGAGACAATTTTGTTTCTCAACGGAAAAGTAAATTTTCTGAATGGGTGCCGGTGTTCGAATACTTTTGTGACCGACTGTACTTTGTTATCAAAGGAGCTGTTTCGCACGTGCTTATTACTGAGGATGGCGGTAGGAAAAAAAATCGAGTTCGAGTTAATGGTGAAATATTTCGAAAAAATACGCTGCTGGATTTAGTAAAGGGTATGGAAAAAAGAAATGGGGCACGTTAATGGATATTTTGAACGCAGAAAGAAATGGCGTTTTCAAAACTTCAGGTATGGGAAGAAACGTAAACATAATTTTACGTATGATCTTTTGCAAAATGGAAATTTTCTAAAAGGTTACATGTTTGTAAACTATTTGTTAAGAGGAATTTTATGATTAAATTACATTATTTTGTCTGACAAAGTTATACAACAACGTCATAAGTCAAATCATTGAAATATAACACCGCGTACGCGTGTTTAATATTCCTAATGAATTTGAATAAAAAAATTTAATTTTTAGCAACCCATGATTATATCAATAATTTAATTTATTCAGGAATTATACCTATCAGATACTACAATATACTATATTTGTGCTACAAATATACTATGTATCGTAGATACTAATAAGCAGTGAATAAAAATATAACAAATTTTTAACAAAAGTAATAGGAAGAAAAATAAAAAAATTAAATAACTATAGGTTAAATCATAAAACATATTATCTTGCGTACTCACACACACATATATATATATATATATTAACATATGCAGTGAAAGGAAATTGCAATACATAATCCTATTTATACCCTTTTTAAATCGATCCCACCAGTGACCGTGTGGTAATATCGCTGAATACTGGTAGTTCGGTCCGAGGTCCAAATACTGCGAAGGGGTTTGTTGCATTACCAACATATCTCTGATAACCAATATATCTGTCGTTACCAAAATATTTCTCGTAATTTCCAAAAGCATAAAAAATTAAGGCATACAAAACCTGTTTTAAATAAATAACTATATACGTGTATATAAATGTATTATAAATGTATTAATATATGCAGTGAAAGGAAATTGCAGTACATATTCCTACTTATACCCTTTTTAAGTCGATCCCACTAGTGGCCGAGCGGTAAAATCTCCGAACACTGGTAGTGCGTCCGAGGTTCGAATTCTGCGAACAGGCTGGACGCATGGGCGTCATTACCAATGTATCTGTTATTACCAATATATCATTGGTAATGACAGATATATCATTGGTAACTTCCAGAAGCATAGAAGTTTAAGGCACAGAAAATCTGTTTTAAATATATATATATATATATATATAAGAATAAATTGAGTTTAATTAAAAAAATTAAATTTAAATACATATTTAATTAAATATTCTTTGCGCCATTGCTGCAAGGAATGAAATTTAAACAAATTTAAATTCTTAACAAATACGGAAAAAAGTAAAAAAGCAATTTTAATTCTAAAAAAAGCCAAAATAATTTAAAATAATTTAAAAATATGCAAACATGTAAAAGATTTAATTCTGGAACTAATCTACAATATCATTTAAATTCAGAAGCATAAGCAAATCAAGTGCAAAATCTATCCATGAAAATAAATCTACTAATTTAATAAATTAAAATTAAATTAAACAATTTTTTTAAAAAATGCATATGTGAATGATCGTAGAGTAGGCAGGAGACAGACTTATCAAGGGGAAGTTGCCTCCAAACCTAACTCTCCAATCATTCAATTCGTGTTTCGTCATTCATGCAGGCAAGGGTAAAAGTCAAAACCAAAAGTAATTCCAATAAAGTGGTACCCTTAGAAATTAACATTTAAGTATTAACATTTAAGAATTAAAGTTCAAAAAGGAAAATACTAATTAAGTCTTTTGAGAAACAAGCAAGTAAAGTCAAGAATTAAACTTTTTCTTAAAAAATTAAATTTTTTATAAAATAATAAAAAAATCTAGAAACCAATGTATTTTAGAAATCCTTGTCTACAGAAACTTCCCCTACACGAATATGCATATCAATAAAAAGAAACTATAAAAGAACTATACATAATCCATATAAACCAATAAGAAATAAAAAACAAAAAGAACAAATTCACAATTTTTAAGATAAATATATATTTAAAAATATAATTTCATATTTAGAAAATACTTAGATACTACATAAAAAATTTTTTAAAAAATACTTAAAGCAAGTAAATAGTAAGTTTTAATTCTAACTTACCTACTATATGAGTGTTGGGGTCTGCAAAAGTGTTGTGAAAGAGAAGTAAGTGTGTTCTTCAAATTATATAGATGGCGCTTATGTAGGTAAAGTTGAGTGTCAAGCTGCTATCTTTGTTATAGTAAAAAATTTTTTGTAAAGATTAATATTAATTAAATTTAATTTAATTTAATTATAAATCCTAAAGGTAGTAATATCAATTATTTAGGGAGTTAAGTAACCGAGCCAATCAAGAGATGTATGTTTGCTTGAAGGAAATTAAAGTTAAGTGGTATGTGAAAAAAATGTAAACTGCTTGTAATTTGAAATGTGTGTTCTGTTGAAAAATTGTGAAAATTGTTAAAAAATTAAGCGGACGGTAAAATCGCTGAACACTAGAAGTTCAGTCCAAGGTTGAAATCTCGCGAACGGGCTGGTTGCATGGACGTTTTGTGGTTTTCCCCATGTGTTACGTGTATACGAGCTAGTTTTCCTTAGTATGTCCTCCACGAAGGCAACCCTCACTTTAGGCAGATAACCCTCGAGGATTTGCCGGAATTACATAAAACCAAAACTAAGCACTTTTTAGATCTGAATAAATATACACAAAACTGATGTAATATCTAAAAGTAGACCACATTAAAAAATCTGATAACTAATTATAAATCTGGCATTGTAATATTGACAAGAATTTAACTGGAAATGATACAGGAATTTAATTTGTTTTATACAGGAGATTCTAGAAACTATTGGAAATTGACATTGATATCGGTACAGTTAAAACTACTTAAATAAATTTCTTAACTCAAAGCAATTTAATGTAAATGTTGAATTTAGGATTGCATAGTTTGAATTATATACTGTATATTCTTTAATGCATGTCTAATGTATGGCATTTTTATACACTACAAATTCAAATAAAAGAGAGGGAAATACATTATAATTTAAAATATAAAATTTCAAAATTTATAAATTACTCATAAAAACATGAAATTAAGTACATTGATATATGCATTCGTTTAAAAATTACAATTTTAAATTAAAAGTATGCACCCCTTCTGTATATGTGAAATAGGAAAACACCAAATATATTAATTTCACTAAAATTTAATTAAGGCATTGGTAATGTAGAATAAATAAATAATGTAGAATCGTCAGCATCAAATGCGTTATTTCCATAGCGAAATAATTGAGTTTTTCACAAATCTTAAGAAAATAAAATATCTATTACGTACACTTTCAAAAACAATCCGTGACCTCCGCCGTCCTCAGTTTAGCTCTAAAACGACAGTCAGAAACCTAAACGGCAGCTGTCCAGCTGACGGAAAAATTTCCGACGCATCGATCTCTGTAATGATCGTGGCGATGACACCAGACTCGCTCTCTCTCGAGTAGATCGCAAAAAACGACCCGTTCTTCTAACTCGACGGTGTCCAGACTAGTGCCCCTACCTTCTGCTGTCGAGTGGAAAGAGAATCCCGACTGGTTTTCCGATATCGATCTCGACCGGTGTCCAGACTAGACCCCTTAGGGGTCTAGTCTGGACACCATCAATCGGCCATCAGTCGACGAAAAAGGTGAGTGTCTAGTCGAAGGTCCAAATCAGGGAACTGAAGAATCTATTATAAGTAAAAAATATTAAGGATGGAGAATGTCAGATGGATATTTGTGCTTTTCTCTGGGAAATGGAGAACATCTATGAGAGTTGATGCAGTTTTTAGGATGAGTGAGAACTGAATAGAAGAAATTTCTGGCAAGTTTTTGAATACAATCTTGAATTGCATCTACTTTGAGATAACGGTGGATACACACGAATTTGGAATGAACCATGGTGCGTTGATGGTCTCTCTGAGTGCTTTGTTTTGAGCTAAGGAGGTTAGAATAGAGGAGGGAGGTTAGAATAGTCAAGGAGGCTATTCTTAACCTCCTTGTTTGAAGTTTTCAACACAAAGAAGTTTAAAGCCCTTCTGGGGTAACGCCATTTGGGCTAAAAGTAAAAGGGAGACTACACATACACCAATACTTTTTATATTATTAGAAGGACAAAAACAATATTAGTATAAACAGGGGCGTAGCTAAAGGGAGGCATCTTTTCCCGGGCGCAGAATCAAAGGGGCGTCAAACTGATCTTACGACATTTTAGAATAAAATGTTTTCCATCCTTGGCAAGCAGTAGGGGGCGCGAAATCTTCAGTTGTCCCTGGGCGCTGAATACCAGGACTTAGAAGAGAAAGGCTAGCTCATAGAGCTTTTCCTCCTGAAGCAGAAAGTGAGAAGTGATGACGTAGTCATGATGACACTGAGCGCGCAGATGCAATTCACAGCTTGAAAATTAGCGATTTTGAACCAGCGTTTGAAATGAGCTGGGTGTGAAAGATAGCTATAATTTGGAAGAGACAATGTTACTGCTTTATGCATTTTAGACTGAACCATTAAAAAATTTAAAAATACTTACTCAATTTTAAAATAATAGATAAAATGTGCTACTCTTTTAACATAAAGTTCCGTGGGGTTTTTTTTTTTTTTTTTCGATTTTTATTTGCAGGTTTTTTATTTAATGAACGTTTATTTCTAATCATTTCTTTATCTGCATGCTAACTGAGAGAATTTTTATACTGCTTCTAAGATAACTATAATAGCAGCTATTTAAATTTACTCAAAAAACAACTTTACATTGACATAGGTTTAAACATATATCACATTTATGGCAACATTTCTGCTAACCTACGTTTGTTTTTTTGCCTAATTGTAAATTTTACATTGTTATAATTCTCTTCCGATTCAATATAATAATTTTTTAAATAATTTTGTAATTTATACTTATATCTATATTACAATTAAATAAATGTATGTAAGATTGTTACCTTAATTTTGACAAAATAGCTTTACTCAGAGTACCTAATACAGTTACTTAATTTTTCAAAATTGTGAGTAAAGGAAGCAAGTCTTTTTATGCCAATTACTTTAATATTTTATACTATTATATTTTATCTAGAATGCTAATTTAGCACAAAATCTAATCAATAATTAGTTACAAAGGATACAATAAGAATAACTTTAACAAGTACTTAACAAAATTAGTTTGTTAAATATTTGTTATTCTTGTTGGTACTATTCATAATACCGAAGATATTATCGATTAACTCATAGAAGTCAAATGCTTTTTGATTTCCTGTGGGGGTGGAGTATACCTTTTGCGGTACTTTTTGAAAATAATGTTTTCTCTGGAACGACTTTTTGTCTCTCGTTTCCCTTGACCATTAAATAATTTGATTTTAGTTTGTGACATAATTTGATTTCTTCTCAATCTCTATTTAAAACCTCTTTAATAATAGCAAAATTTAAAACAGTTCCATCTTCTAAAACAAATCCTTTATCTAAAACGTGGTTTCTCAGTAATTTGAGGCAGAGCGCCTCAAATTACGAAATGACCGTAAAAATGACTCAAATTGCGAAATGAGACCTCTGATTAAAACAAACTGCACATTTTGAAAAGAACCGAGAACTTGGTACAGTTTAGAGTCATAGCAGAGTTTTCAATCTATATGCATTTCGTCGAAACTGAGAACGCATATTTTTTCTACAGAATACAAATATTCGCCTCTTTCCTTCTTTAGAGTAAGAACATGACTTTGAATTCTTGGACTACACTAAAATTTAGCGCACCATTTCTTTAATTTGCTAATACTAGGTAAAGATATTCCAGTTTTTTTCTTAATTTTTTTTCTTTCCAAAAATCATAGCTTTAAGATGACAGAGCTCTTATGACAATGCAGCGTGAAATATCTTCACTAGTCCACTTGATTTTTTCCTTCTTTTTCAGTAATACATTAATCTGCGTCTTTATAAAAATAGGCTTTAGACATTTTTTCAAATTCTCCGATTTGTGCTTCCCCCCCCCCAAATTTCGCTATTTGAGATTTTAATTTTTGATACCAATTTCTGTCTAGATGTCGTCCACCTTCTTTGCCGCTGAACAAACATTCTAAAATTTTTCTTTTCTCTATTTTTCAATACTTTAATACAATTTTCTAAGGATATTATTTTGTTCTTCAAATTATCAATGCATTCTTGTTTATCCTTAAACTTAGGGCATTCAAAAATATCTATATTTTCATTTGTGAGTTTTATTTCAAAATCATTAAAATTTGATTTACTATTGTCATCATCAATTTCGATTTATTATTGTCATCATAATTTACTTTTGGCACAGCATTCCATTTCAACAGTTTCTTTTTGTGGCTATCCAAACAAGCGATTTTTCATATCATCTTCATATACACTGCATAGAAAATGTTCGCTGCAGATTTTCCCGCTCTTCGCATTAATAGAATCTTGTCTTTGACATTTGTGTATCCATTCTTTCGTCAAAAGCAAAACATTACCTTTGGTCCCATGAAATAAAATATCTCATCCTTTCGTACTTCTGTAAGTGCTACGACAAGTTACTACAGCGCAAAAAGCCATATTACGTAAACGGTACTTTACAATATAGAATTTAAAATAAAAACTGACTAAAATTACATATATATAAATTATTTTAAATATATACATTATTAGAAAACAGATATATATATGATTAAAATTAATTTGGAATATGTAGCCTCTAGAAAATCGTCCCGCAGCTGAATGAAACTACAGTTTTAAACGCGGGAAATCAGAACAGGTGGCATCACAGTGACGTCAGATTACTGCCTGTTAATTTTCCCTATTAGGCTCGCGTCGGCATGGAGGTAGGAAAGGGAGGAGGGGCCAACCCGCGCTAGAAGTGAAGCACTGCTTTGAAGCTTGGGTCACCAGATGGGGTTGTTCTTTGTTTACATTCAGAAGCTCGCTTGACAAGATTCTGATAGTATTTCGACACACGACAGTTCCATAGAAATCGAAAAAGGGACACTTTCGCATGAAAGAAACATTCATAGTGTGATGGATAATAGCAATTTGTATAGTTTAGTGACATTTACGCAAAAATCGCATCTTGGTTATTTTTCGATAACTAACAGCGATTTTGATTATGAATTTGTTTTATAAAATTATAAGCTGTTGCACTACAAAAATATAGATTTTAAGAAAAATGTTATGCTTAAAGAATGAAAAATACCTTACGGTACATTTCAAATAGTATACGTCTTTCGATACCCTTGATAGAGTATTCGCTACTTTTATTTTATTTTCCAAACGCCAAAATGTTTTAAATAAAACAAATTTTTTCCACATCCATATATTATTGTAACATGTACCTTTTAAAAATTTTTAGAGGAAAGGCTTTACTGCTGCTCATTTTAAACCCATCGTTTTAATTTTATATATCTGAAAAATAATCACTTTGGGTTTACACGTTTTATAAATATAAAATTATGTATGTTAAAATATTTGTAATTAGGCACATAGGTCAGATAAAGTTTTTATTAAATAGCGTAATGCATGCAAGGGCTATCTGCCTAAAGAGAGAGATGCCTTCGTGGAGGAATTTTGAAGAAAAACTGACCTTTGAGTGGGTATTAAAATTAATACTTATAATTTTCATTCAAATCATATTCATATATATTTTTTATGTAAAACTTTCGGGTGTATGCTAAATTAGTGTAAATTACTTTAGACGAAAAATATAGTGAATGCACAGAAATTAAAGATTTGCACATGCCGGAAATGAAAAATAGGAAATATGTATGGGTATTTATGCATGTGCTTGCAAAAAGCATATATCTGCCTTTGACAAAATACTTAAATATTCATTAAATTATTTATAAATGTATTTGAAATGAAGAATTTATTCACTTATAAATAACTGTGAAAGTACTGTGAAGAAATCTAATTATTAAATGTATCTAATTTATAATGATTATAAATGTTATCTAAATATATAATAACCTTAATATTGAATTGTAAACATAACTTGAAATCCTGTTGACAAATACGTTATAAAACTATTTAAGCAAGAATTGTTCGTATTGGAAAGCAATCTGTTAAAAGGCATTATAAAGCAAATGCTATGAGATGCGCACTTAAGAACGTAATAAAGAGTTTTAGAATATGAATTGTTGAAATGAAGGGTAAAAAAAAATATGATAAGTATAATTCAAACAATTATTCCACTTACATTTTATAATAACTCAGTTACAAGTTTTAAATAATACTTTAAAAAAAATATTTTATTCCCTTTCAGAAATGTTCAGAGAAAGTCAAGTACTATTTAATACCTATTTAATTATTAGGAATTAGCGAAATACTTATTTAAAGTATTTCGCTAATTCCTAATAATTCTCTAATTTAAAATGAACCGAATAGAGCATTAATTATAAATTGACTTACATTTTTCGATTTAAAAGATGCCTCAGAAGCCAAAAAATCATGTCATATTTAAGAAAGTATTTTAGGAAGAAGCTCTATAAATAGAAAAGAAATAATGCATAATTTTAATATTAATAATACAATAAACTCTTTATCTATATATATCTTATATATTATATCTTGATCTTAATTTTTGTACCCTAACCGAATAAAATTGAATTACCTTAAGTTTTTTTTTCTAACGTAATTAACGAAAACTTGTGAAAATATTTCATTCAAATTAAACCATTCTGAGAAAACTGTCCTGTGAAAAGTATAGCATTTAATTCCGTTCAGAATGAAATGTTGTTTAAAAATATGTTGTTTTCACATACTTAGGACTCTGAAGTGTTGTAGAAAAAGAAAATATATACATTTATATGTATATTTACGACGTAATTACAAAATATTTACATCCGAACGCGTCAAATCCCATAGAACTCAATGGTAAATGACTCAATGTTTTGGTCACCACGTAGGAATCGCCGGTGCTTCAGAGCAGCGTACGGGAGAAACTTGCTTAGGGCGACTCCATCTTACTTCCTACCTCCATGCGCGACGGCGAGGAGTCGAACAAAGAAATGAGCTAGCTCTTTCTATTTATCCGTGGCTGAATACCCTAGCTACGACTCTGAGTATAAATCTATAGCCGAGGACGCTGCGATCACCGAGGCAAGCGGCTGGACGTTCGCAGCGCTCCGTAAAAAAGTGAAAAAAATTCCTTTGCCCTTGGGGAATATAAATTAAATTACTTTGAAATACTGATTTTTCTACAATACCTACACGTTTTCAAAAGTTTTTCAGTTGCGATGTTGATGAGAAGGAAACAGCGGACAATGTGAGGAAGTACAACGAAAGGATGGAATTTTAAGATAAGTACCCTTCTTTCATCTAAACTCAATCAAATTTCTATAAATATGTGCCTTTAAATCAATAAATTTTAACTTTTAATCAGTTTTTAGCATTAAAAAATACTTGAAATTGCTTATTGCCTATGGCTTCCTTTGTTAAACAATTCCGAACAGACGCCAACGTTATCAGTTCACGTCTGTCGTCACTTACAAATCCCCCTATCTTGCTTTGAGGAATCTCGTGAGACGGAAAATAGGGGATTCACGGCATCGCGCTATTTCCTCTCGGATCCTCTGGATTCTTTTTTTTTTTTTTTTTTTTAGATCGCTTAAATATTTTTTGCCTTTAAATAATATTATACCTCACCGATTTTTTCTCATACTGTTCCTTGCTATCTGTTAAATGTCCATATGTAACGGATGGATTATTCGTCACTGCCTTAAATAAATTCTTAGAACTATGAGCTTATATAAACAACAGTGTCCCTCATTGTGTAATTAATTAAGTAATTAATTGTGTAATTAATTAATTAAGTAGTAATAAATTATGGTAGCAAAATAATAAATCTTGTAATAAATTATGATATATAAATTAATAAATAATATGTTTAATTTGTGTTTTTAATACATATACTCAGTAATTTACATACACACACATATATATATATATCTTTTTTTTTTTTTTTTGTGTGTGTGTGTGTGTACGGTTGTGGTCTTGTATTCTATATGGTTCTATCTTGTTTGTCTTGTCTGCTGCTGTTTTTTGCAAAAATGTATGAAAATGTTGGGAACGAAAATAGCACAAGTTACTTTAGTTAAATTAATATATACTTTGTATGATGACTTTTGTTGATATCTCAGGATGCAATACATATTACTTTGCATATACTCAGCATACATATTACTTTGTATTTCATGCTAAATACCTTGATACGAAGCAATTTAACACCGTCAATATTTTTTTCTCCCCCAGTAACACATCTATTCATCATTACCAAACACACTCACCACACACACACACACACTTGTGAGACACTATTTATTGTAAATGAAGACAAATTTTCCTCCTTTTAACTACACTCATGGACACAATCGTATTTTAGGATATTTTCTACTTCTTTTCCTTTTCTTTCTATAGGCCTTTTTTTTTTTTTTTTTCCCTCTCTATTATTTTTGGGCCATTTATTTTAAATTTTATTTTGTCCCATCTTTTCTTCCTGACCCTTTGAACTCGTGCAAGATGTACGAAGTTCCCTTTTTACTCTCCTCAAATACGAAATTGCCCCCTTTCTATATACCTTTCCTTCGCACCTATGCTTGATTTTTCGCCCATCGGTGCAGAAAGACTTAGCGGGTGCAAAACAAGACATCTGTCTACTTTGTCTGTCTGTCTGTATGTCTATAAATCTATATATGAATTCCAATAATTCAAAATACGTGATACAATAATTAAAAATACATGATATATATAAAGTTAAAGTTATTAAACGAAAGAGTTCCAGTCAGATTAAACTTAAGAAACATTGGCAGGTAACAATAAAATGACTGCCGTAAGTTAGGGGAAATATGGGATCATTCTGGGTTACCTGAAAAGCGTTGGTATTTAGCGCCGAAGCTTTTCTATACTAGAATGAAATTTCTTTCTAGGGGTTGACAATACGCTGGTTTTGTTGTCGTCTGTCAGTTTTCTGCCGAAATTTTTATGGCATCCTCGCGTTTGTTTACTTGGAAAGTGATTTCCCTATCAGTTCAGAAGAGTTCTTTTCCATGCTATAAGCAAGGTAAGTGATTTTATTCTGTTATGCACAAAGAAGACATATGAGGAAGAAGAGATATATTACTTCTTTAGCCACCCCAAAACTGTTTTCAATTTCAGAAACGTATGTAACGTATAAGTATCGTTTGGAAACTTAATGGCTAAGCAAATGAAAGATCTGCCTTACATATGTATTGCTGAAAAGATATATATTTTATCTTTCTAATTTAGCGTTGTTTCTTGAGATTTAATTCGAAAGATACTTGCTTAATTCAAAAGAACAATTGAAGCATAAATGGATTACTATAATTCATTTTTACTGCCAGCTAATTATTGTTATTATTTTTTCCCACTAATACTGCCCTAAATAATGCTAATAAAGGTGGTTTAAGTTTATTTTATAATATTTTCACAGTGGTTGATTCTTTTATGATATATTAGATGTTTCGAGTTTTCATCCGCAGAGAACCCGTTGGCGCCGTTGCATTTTTACTCGCCAAGCTGAGCCGAGCCGTAAACGTGGTTTTTAGTGTATGTAAATTCAAGTTAGCAGACAATGGTAGTAAAAATTCACAGATAATAAGTATGTAGATGTAAAACTAACAGGTTAAACGTGATATACGAAAATAAATTTGTATTAAATTCAAGTTAGCACAGAAAACAATGTATTAAGCATAACGGGAAGTAGAAATTCATTTAAAAAATAAAAATTAGTATTGTTATACTTACGTTTACATTATACTTCTATGTATTTTCTCTAATTCATATAGAGTACTAATATACAAGTGTCATTTTTCATTATTAAGTACTTGGCCTGTTGAGCCATGCCATTTCGATAAGAGCCATGCCCATGTAATAAATTAATGAATGCATGACCTTTAATACATCCATTTTACATAGTTTTCAGTATTTTTTTTTTTTTTTTTTCAAGTTACTTGCATACAGCTTAAAGCATTTTACGTTGCAACAAATACCTGTCCTTTTTCATAATATATTTCACAATACAAATAACCTTCAACAGTAATGAAATTTTCTTCACTAGCATTGTTAAGTTAATAAAACTAGAACTTTATACATTTAAAAATTATTTTAGGATTTGGAAACCTCATGGTTCTGCGTGCTTACAGCTGTTAATAATTAAGAACATAACGTGAACAGCATGTTACAAATTAGCATTCACCCCTCCCGCCATATTTTCTTCCTTTGATCCCGAACTGACGAGCCGAGAACCGGCATCTTTCGACGAAAACTTCTTTAATTATGCGAAAATATTTCTATCTATTCGTTGTTAAAAAATTCAGAAAAAATAAAAATAAATAAGAGAAGAATAATATAAATCTCCAAATGCGAACAACGACAATCTTCGCACAAGCGAATAGGATGAATTAGCTAGGTTACCATGTTTGAACTATTATCGCCAAAGTTGGCGATGTTTACATTTACCGGGTTCTCTGCGGAAGTGCTTCCGATGTCTCTTTCTAACTTAGCGTTATTTTCGCTTTAATGTCGTTAAGCAGTTTGAGTTCAAAGTTTGCATCCCAAAGTACATTCAGATGAGAACTTTTTAAGAAATTCATAATTATATTATAAGTTATATTCAAAGCTGTGATTAAAGTATATTTTATTAATACAATTTAAACCAATGGAGCTAAATTTGAGAAAATAAAAGTGAATAGAAAAGGGTATAAATAAATTGGATTATAATTATATTATAAGTTATATTCAAAGCTATGATTAAAGTATATTTTATTAATACAATTTAAACCAATGGAGCTAAATTTGAGAAAATAAAAGTGAACAGAAAAGGGTATAAATAAATTGGATTTTCTGGTACTTTGGAATTATCCCGTCGACTTGTAAATGTTCGCGCAAATCCTTTGGCGCCATCATAATAAAAAGCAATTTCCAAAATAAACATGAATCAAAACAAAGTGAAAACCTGTATTTTTTTTAACTACACTCTGAATTATTCATGAATTTAACCATATATATTATTGTAAATCATTTCAGCGACTAAATCATGTTATTTTCTTTTTTTTTTCCTACTTATTTATTCAGAATTGTTATTTATATTATGTTTAGTACTGTGTTTCAAATATTCTGTTATATTAAGCTTAATAGTATTATCTATTAGCTTAATTATTATATGCTAAATTATATGCTAAATATATCTGTATTATTTATTTCTGCTATTAAAATTTGTAGAAAAAGGTATTCCCCAGACATCTTGCATAGTTTTGTGAATAGAATTTTGTTTTTAAAATTTTCTTGAATCTGTATAAATCAATTACAGAATTTCGTCTTTCACATTTAAATGTTTTTCAGTAATGTTTTACTTTAAGTAAAATTAACTATGGAAATTTTAGGATAATGTATTGTCTTAATTTTAATTAGTATGTACATACTGTTTTAATTTAATCAATTCTTAACTGTTTATCAGTATAGATTTTGTTACATATTAAAATTTTATGTAAAGAATTAAATACTAGGTAACTATATAAATCTAAAAAATGATCATTGATATTAAATTTTTAAATTTAATTTTTGTAAAGAAGGGTGTTGTTCTTTATTGTGTTGGTGATAGTTCAAAATATATTTTCAATGATTATTCAGTTCATTTCTAAAGCACCATCTCTTACAATTAACTCAAATATCTAATTATCTGAAAATGTAAGATATCAGTATATAACATTTTCCAATACAGGATGCAGTTTAACATCCAAAATATCATATACATTAGCAGCCTATATTCATAAAATTTGATTACTCCCTTATACCAAGGAAGGTATATCTGACACCAGTTCTCGAAATAAAAGTTTGAATTCACCGATTAACTTATATAACTTCACCCATTAAAATCCACAGTATATTCCTAAGTAGCATTCGAATAAAAATGAAATATGAATTTATGGGCATGGTTATTTAGAAAAAGCTGCATTAACCCAATTTAGTCTAATATATTTCCAGGCTCCAAATGCACCTTTACCAGATTTATATATTCATGGAACCCATGAATTTTGAAGGAATTAAACATGCAGCAACCATAGCTTTCAAATTTGTTTTTATTATGTTATTATTATTATTTATCTATAGGAATCAGGTTATACAGTTATTTTTAGTATCAGTATACCACTAAAGATTAACATACTGTTCCAACCTCTACATATTATAAAAATGCTTGAAACATTAAATACAGTTTCAGTCAGTTATGAATTTAAATACTTCAAATATTAAAATGTAATTTTTGTCAATTATTATTTTATGAAATTACATCTATTAATAATAATAAAAGAATAACTGGTTAATCTTTGGATTATGGTAACTTGGCGATTTTTTGGCCAAAATTTGGTGACCAACCCTGCTACAGCAACCTGCAAGTTTTTGTTTGTACACATTTTGTTTTCACGAAGTAAAGGCATTTTTTTTTTTACTCAACATTTTTTTTCCAATAATCTGCTAGCCGAATTACGCTTATGCTAGAACTTTTATGGAAAAAAAGTGCTTAATCATGATGAAGATTAGGTGCAAAATTGGGAGAAAGTGCCGAATCGCAAACTGCTTGCCTCGTTTTTAAGAATTGCACATACACGGTATCCATGTACACATCGACCTACTTTCACTTAAAAAAAACATCCCAGAATTGCACAAAAATGGCACTGCACACACTCATGACTTTATTCATGTACACTGCTAAAGTCCTAGCTAGTAACCTTTATCGCCTTACCAAAATGTCACCAAACTACCTGTTACCATATTCCAAAGATTAGCCAAAACTAGGTAGTCTGAAGCTCATTCTACCTAACTGAAAGCCCAGTCTAGACAACATGCACAGATTAAAGTTCAAACTGTTCATATTCTCGTAAGGGAAGTATACTTTTGTATGAAAATTTCAAGATATTCAAGTTTCTTTATATCCACATGTGCAGTCATTCATCAGATTCGACCATTTTGTGAACAAGCTACTTGATATGGTATCTGTTTGAAATGAACAAGCAGGTATACTTATTTCTTGAATCATGAAAGCATGAAATTGTGGGAAAGGTAAATGAGGCAAGGAATGTTGACCAGCTTGAAGTTTTTCACCCATTTTGAGAGGAGTCGTTGATGCAAGAGACATAGAAAATTAGCCCACCAGTGGCCGGATGGTAATGCCTCCAAACACGGGTGTTTTGTTCGGGGATTGAGTCTTGACAAATGGGCTGGCTGCATGGGCATTTTCATGGTTTTCCCCCATGTGTAACATATATATGAGGCAGTTTCCCTTAGAAATCCTTCATGAAGGCATCTCTTCCCTTAAGCAGATGGCTCTGAAATGCTTTTCCATAATTAAGTAAACAAAACCAAATGTAGTAAATGACATACTTTCAGCGTACCTGATCCAAACTCTACAAGAATTCATATCTTTTATAAAATAAAAAATAAAAAAAAAAAATTGGTACTCACTGATTATCCATCCCACCCTTTCACAAAGTTTCAAATCATTGGCTATTAATTTTTTACCAACCCAGCATGTAAAAACAGTAGCCATTTTAAAAAATGACAATGCATTGAAAATTACATAAAACAGCAAGAAATTAAAAATGTAACAAACATCCTTAATAAAACACTTTCGGAACTACTCTGATATGCTCCCTCAAGTCGCCAAATTTTTTGCCAAACAGTTTTGGCGAGAAACTCCACGCTGCCTTATTACTATCTAAATTTTTTGTCCACATTTCGAACTTTAAGCCTAAAATGTCTCCAAAAACCCGGTTTTCGCACATGCAAAAACCATGTTTTGAACCCACAATTTAAGCTAAAAATCCGAAACAAAAACAAAAAATTTAGACAGCAAAAATGTAAAGTTTCTAACCAAAAATATTTGACAAGAATCCATGTACACAGAGATATGTTTTAACTTAAAAAAACATCTATGAATGGCACAATCTAGGCAACGAACGAATTTACAAACTACTCACACTTCACTTTAATAAATTAGCATAACAACAATAAATTTCAAAGAATACCATGTACACAGCATCCAGTTTAAACTTAAAAAAAAATCTACGAATTGCACAATCTAGGCAACAAACGAATCTTCGAACTACGCACACCTCGTTTTAATAAATTAAGATAACAAAAATAAATTTCAAAGAATACCGTGTACACAGCGTTCTAAACAACAATAAATTTCAAACAATACCGTATACACAGCATTCTATTTCAACTTAAAAAAAAATCTACAAATTGCACAATCTAGACGCTATGCATTAATCAACAAAATAAACTAAAATAGCTAAAATAAATTTCAAACAATTAAAAAAAAAAAACAATAACGACAGGAATTCATACTAAAAAAACAATGAATATAACATTCTACAAAATAAGAACAAGAATAAAATAAAATGTACTTACCATTAATTAATGCTTTTTCGAACAGCAGAAATACCAATTTCATACTGCCTTTAACATGCCATCACGTAATCACTATCGTTTTTATATGACAGCCAGGCACCCTATCCGGAAAATTCATACTATGGTTCACAAATCCCTACTTCTATCATGCACAGCCACTAAAAGTAATCTCCCAAATCCTCTTTCCACCTCCAAATACCCACTGCTCCTCAAAAGCATGGCCATGATATTTCCTTTTGCCAAACTTCAATTCAACAACTTCCACCATTTTATCTTTCTCTTTTATATTCGCAAACCAGTGAGCTCCAGCAAAAGATTTTTCAATGCCAGCAGGGTTGTCATACAACACGCGATCGCACCAAAAACCAGCGCAGAACACATATTGCCACATTTAGTGAAATTAAGGCGTATATCAGAGTTGTACCACACTTTCTTCTTTCATTGTCTTCTGGCCATGTGCACAGTGATATGTTTTAACATTAAAGAATGAAAGAAGGGGGGGCAGAGAATTGCTCAAATTTGAAAAAAGCTGTTATCATCCAAAATGGTTTTAAATATGGTATCATGTAGTTTCAAAATGCGCACACAATCATTAGTAGGCTACCAGATACCTACATTTTCATAAAATTTTTGGTTGCGTCCTTTGGTGACATAATACCTGGTGGTTCTTGTCAAGGTGGAGTGGATAATCAGAGAGCACCAAAATTTCTAATATCTTCAAAGCTTAATAATATTCACAAGAAAATAGTCATATATTTCCCTCTCTTTCTCCCTTTTTTTTTAGTGTCCAAGGAATGTTATTTAAACTTGCCAGTGTGTTCTTCAAAACTTGTTAGCATGTCCTGTCCACTCGTCACGAAGCTGCACTCCCCCTGACACTGCATTAGTCAAAAATTTTTTATCAAGATCTTTGATAAGTCTGTGTTCTTTTCTTTTGCAGGCTTCAAAGAAAACTCAAGAATTCATCTTCATGTTAGTACTGATCTTTTTAAAATATTAAAATTTAACATTAGCCAACCACTTAAGCTTCCTATAATCAGTGAGAACAGAGCAATAAATTGCTAAGAATTCCCACAAGGAAATAACTTACTGAACCATAGTGATTGCAAATAAACATCAGTAATGAATAAGCTCTTTCCTGATGAATACAGTTAAGACTTCCCACCTTGAATGCAAAACATCGCTGATGAAAAAAAAAAAAAAAAAAAACTTCAGTTTCTTACAAATAGCAGCGACACGATCTTATTTTTTATTCTTTCAGCCTTATCTTAAATTCTGAAATCATCACACCAAACTGGCATTAAAAAGTTAAAGATTAGGCAAATCCATACCTAATTTTAAATTCTTTAATATTATGCTTTTAAATTCCATTACTATTATTAATATTAAACTTTATGCTCAATTATTCCTGTTATTAATCCTGTGAGTGCCATGACAGTTTTATCCAGTCATGAGATATTTTTATCACTTGGTATATATTAGTTTATAATTTAAGACATTTTGCTTTCTTACTTTCTTTAATAATGTAAATGTCATTTTAATAAATGCAGGGGTGTTTGTGCTCCGGGGAAACCCTGGAATTCCGCGGATTTTGAACTTCAATACCCTGAAATTCTGGGGATCGTCGTTCTAAAGGAAGTAGGAATAATAATGAATTATTTATTTTGATCTGGGTAATTTTGTTGGCTTTGAAAACAGAAAATGAAAGGTCAGTGTGTGTGGTGAAAACTTTTCCTTTCTTTCTCCAAAGGCAGTGATAATACGTGAAAAGGGGGAAAAAACTTCTTTTTTGTTCTTTCCTTATTGCGAGTTATGACTCATTCCCCCGGTTCTCGGACATTCTCTTCTGGATTCTTTTCGGCAAGTAGGCGCGGCAGAAAAAAAAGGGAGAGACTTCGTTTGACCAGATGTGCGATCACATGACTCTGGGTTCAAAGGTCTTATCTCTCCTGGCATGGCGCCAATAAGTAGAGAAGGGGGATTTTTCGCTGTATTAGCTATTTGTCATTGATCGCTTCTCAACTTTTTTTTCTCCGCTGTGTAAAATTTTCGTTTCATTTATTGATGCACGTGTAAATTTTTTGTTTCGTTTATAGAAATATTTTTTTTATTTATGTATGCAAGAGAATTTCACTATGAAATTTCTCGATATAAATAGTGATATTATACAATTAGAAGAAGGTGTCCGGAATGCATTTAGGTAAAATTGGATTGAACGGAGAGATGGTAATGGGGATACCATCGGCACATGGTGCAAGAAAATAAATGTTGCTGGACAAGCATATTGTGTTTTTTGTAACTCACTGCTGAAGTATGGTGGGGAAGGATTCAAGGCTTTCACAAATCATTCTAAAACTGTGATGCACATAAAATATTCAAAGTGCATTAGACATTCAATGATGAAGTAATTATGCTAATTCAAAAAATACTGATGACTTACTGGAGACTGATGCTCGGCCATTGGATATAGTGACAAGAAAAGCACGCCAAGAGGTATTAATAACTTCGTTTATCGCCGAGAATTCTCTTTCTTTCAATGTAGCTCCCAATTTAATTGAACTCTGCAAACAGTTGAGCCGCGATCAGACGGCACTAAACTCATTAGAAATGTCCAGGACTACTGCATGTTATAAGATGAAATATGGGCTCGCAAAAACTATTAAGGAAAATATCATTAAAACTTTAAAAGAGACTCCATTTTCTCTAAATTTGGATTATTAAAGTACTAGCAATGCTCAAGAAAGTATACTGGCAATATTGGTGCAGTTTTATGACAACAATCAAAATGAAGTTGTAGTTCATCATTTTGCATCTCTAAAGATGGAATCTTGCAATTCAGAAGCTGTTTTTAAAGCAGTTGTTAATACTATTGAAGATAATAATATTCCATGGGCAAACTTAATTAGTGTATTAATGGACTCATGTAACACCATGCGTGGAAAAAAAAAAGGGTGTTGAAACCAGACTACGATCAAACAAAGCACCTCACTTATTAGATATTGATGGTGACACATGTCACACAGCTAATAACTGTGCAAAAAAATTTGCTTCATGTTTTGATAGATACTTAGAAGATTTGTTTGATGACATCTATTTTGATATGGAAAGCTGCAATAAAAGAGAAAATTTTTTCAAAATCTGTAAATCCCTTGCCATTAAAAAACTTAAGCCCTTGAAGAGACCAGACCATAGGATATTTTAGCTCACAAAGGATGCTTTAGCTTGGAAAAAAAGAATACTAAATGGGTTATTGTTATGCAAAACAAAACTTTATTGCATATGGCATTATATTCAGCAGTATTACCAGAGTTCAACACATATATTAAATTATTTGAAACAAAAAAAAAAAAAAAAAAAAAAAAAACAATGCTTCATTTAATACATTCCAGTATTTATAAATTGATGGCAAAATTTTTCTCTTTTTTTATGAAGCCAGAAAATATAGAGTGCACATCTTATAATGATTTATTAAAGGTTGATGTCACAAATCCAGAATTCTATCTATCTAGCAAAGTAATATTTACTGGTGCAGAAGCTTCCACTCTCCTGAAGAAATTATCAAAAAATCATCCAATAGCAAAAGAATTCCAAATTTATTTGATGAAAGCTTATACTAATACAGCACGGCATATGAAACAGAAATTACCCCTTAAAAATTCATATCTAATTAGTTTTACAGCATTAGATCCAGAGCATTTACAGCATTAGATAAGAGGTAAAACCAGTACAATATTAGCTTTTGAAAAATTATGGTCTTTTATGTAACATATTTTTAGTGATAATGAAAAGTCAAAAGTAGAAGCTGAAATAAGGTTATACCAGAGTGATATTGATATCACCAAAGAAATTCTGTACACATCTGATGAAAGTGGAAATCAAGTCAAGTGTACAATTGATAAATATTGGTCTAAAGTTTTTAATTTAAAAGATGATTTCACAAATGATTATAAGTATCCTACATTGGCTAAACTGGTCAAAGCCTGCCTTAGCTGCTTCCGTGGCCCGTTAGTGGAAAGTGCATTCAACTTAATGGATACACTTGTCACTGACTATAGAACCTCTCTTAAGATTGATTCCCTAGATGCAGTGCAGACTATTAAATATGAATTCAATATTTAATGGCTTCTAAAGAAACCTCATGGGAAAAATATGGCTCAAAAAATCCAATGACTGATCCAGTTCACAAAGATCTCTTACTGAATATGAAGAGAAGTTGGAAAACATATCAAGAGGACTTAAAAACATGTATTTCAGATGAGTCACCTATAAAAGTCTCTGAAAAACCTTCGACATTAGCAGAAAAGCAAACTGCTTCTACCTCTGCATGTGCAGTTCTCGAGGAAATTTCTTCAACTGTAAATGAGGAAAATAAAAGTCAACCTTCCTGCAATTATGAAGTTCACCACAAAAGAAAGACAAGCCCACAAACATCAGAAAATAAAATAAAAAAAAAAGCAGCAGAAATTAGATAATTTTTTTTAAAGAATTAATTCAGGTAATTTAAAATATTTACATAAAATGTAGTAGTTTATATGTTTGAAAATTTATGGTTATTAATTTTGCAAAAAAAGTAATTCATTGAACTTTTATAATTAGGTCATTCAATACTTCATAATTGTAATTTTTCATTTCTCTCCCCCCCCCCTTCTCGAAACTCCAAAATGTCGGTAGTAAGTCCGTAAAAGTTTCAGGGGATTTTTTGGGGTCCCACAAACACCCCTGTAAATGTATGTTCGTGAAAATAGAGACTAAAGTAAGTAAATATACAAATGCACTTAATAAAGGCTGTTTATGACAGATACAGTCAAAAGTCTTTAATCCGGACTCGTCAGGACTTCGGCGATTCCGAATTATCGATTTTTCCGGATTATAGATCATCAGTTTAAATCTGGTAAGATGGCATGCAGAAATTATAAAATTTAAAATATGAAACCGTAATTTATAAAATAATGAGCAATCATGATCTAAAGGGTATCAAAATTTACAAAAAAAAAGCTTAATATTTATTTGTTTACTTTATTAAACATTTCTTTTAACGCGCGCATGCGTAAAGCATACATTATGCATAGCCGAAATTAGAAAATTGCAACCAGAAAATTATTTGATTTGTATTCATGATATTTATAATGACGAGGAATTTGATTTAATTTTATTCTATCTATTTTATCTGCACCAGTAATCTATTTATAATTTGATTTAAATCATATCAAAGACGAAGTACATCGAGATGAAATACTACATTTAATAAGGAATTATAAGCTGAATAAAATAAAAACATCTGCCCTGAAGATAACGATAGTGTTGACAGATCAACTTCCAGTTCATTGCGCGCCGCCACGTCCCCCCCCCCCCCCCGCACAGAGCAGCATGAAATTGATAAACAGATTTCGGAACAGTTAGATAAACAAAGGATAGGCCTTTATCCATTTTTTGGAGCAATTCCACTTTTTGTTTGATGGACATTGAAACATACTTTCGTTTTCGTAGATCCTTTGGGAGCTCCAGCATCGGAAATTCTATTTGACATAATCGAAAGTTCAAGCTTACTTTTATAAAATTGCTCTTACAGTCTGCAAAAAGTAATAAGCCGGATCCAATTTGAAGATTAAGGAACAACACAATCGTCAACATTAACTGAAATAGACAATTAGATAATTATAGCTTATACTGTCCGTTATACATTAAACACGCAGCGGAAACGTATTCTGCGCTTGTGCACATGCAAATGCGCAGTCGTAAAGGTCTTACACGCGTGCTTAAACGCCTATGCGCATGCGTAGAAAGTTTTTAGCTTTGAGGTCCGGATTATAGATCATTCCGGGTTATGGGTGTCCGAATTAGCGACTTTTGACTGTATGAAAACCCATTCTGGTCAGAGGATTGATATTACACCGTGTGCACTACAATTTCATATTCAGAAAGATACGGGTATTACCAAAATGTAAATCACAACTTACATACTTTATCTTTCAAATTCATGTATTTTAAATTAATTATTAAAAGTATTGGAACTACTCTTATATGCACCCTCAGGTTGCCAAATTTTTCGCCAAACATTTTTGGCGAGAAACTCCAAGCTGTCATATTACTATCTAAATTTTTTGTCTACATTTCGAACTTTAAGCCTAAAATGTCTCCAAAAACGCGGTTTTCACACATGCAAAAACTACGTTTTGAACACACAATTTAAGCTAAAAATCCGAAACAAAAACAAAAAATTTAGATAGCAAAAATGTAAAGTTTCTAACCAAAAATATTTGACAAGAACCCATGTACACAGCGATATGTTTTAACTTAAAAAAACATCTACGAATTGCACAATCTAGGCAACGAATAAATCTATGAACTACGCACACCTCGCTTTAATAAATTAAAATAACAACAATAAATTTCGAGAATACCGTGTACACAGTGTTCTGTTTAAACTTAAAAAAAATTGTGAATTGCGCGCGCACTATCAACAAAATAAACTAAAATAATTTTCAAACAATTAAAAAAAAACCAACAATAACGACAGAAATTCATACTAAAAAAAAACAAAGAACATAACATTCTACAAAATAAGAACAAGAATAAAACAAAATGCACTTACCATAAATGATTGCTTCTTCGAACAGCAGAAATACCAATTTCAAACATCACCAAAACAATTTCACCACAAATTTGTTAAAAGCATCTTCTCCCGTTTCAGAACAACGATGGAAAAATATATAAAACTCCAAATCGCATTTCCGATTATAAGTCGGCAATGTCGCTTTAACACGCTGCCACATAATCTATTATGGCATCGTAATCTTAATTTATTATTTATATGACAGCCAGACTCACTATCCACAAAGTTGATACTATGTTTCACAAATTAATGTTCGAAACCTTCTTCTCCTAAGTACTTGTAGAATTTCCAGCCACCCGAAAAAATAGTTGTACGTGACTAAAATTTTGCCAACATGTCATAAATCACTTAATTACCAAACAAACCAACTAGCAAATCCAAGTTTCCGTGTAAAAAGGGTTGCCATAGAAACCAACATCACCCGAACACTCAATCATGCCAAAAACCAGCGCACAACACATATCGCCACATTTGCTGAAATTAGGGCGCATGTAAGAGTAGAGCGAAAGTATTGATTAAAATTAATTTATATATAACATTAATGTATATGTTTTTTATTTACAGCTTCACTGTATAAATTGGTATATTACCATAAATATGCAGCTGTACAACAAAACTTCAATGTGGAGAATCGGCCTGACAGTGGATCTGATACTGAATATGAAGAGGAAAAAATTAAAGATATTTCTGAGTTAAAAGTTAAAATATTAGAAGCTGCAGTAAATTTTGTTCCGGAATATGGATGGAGTAAAAAGTCTTTGGCACATGGTAAAAGCATATATTTTTAACTTAGATACTGCATTTGTGCATGAAAAAATATAATTTAAAGAAAGGAAGAAATGGGGGGGGGGAGGGGACATTGATGTAATCCTAAAAAAAAAAAAAAAAAAGGGGGGTATTTTCTGATAATGTGCATTTCTACTGAAATGTCGCGAAGTTGTTTGCAACTACTTTTTTGCCATATTAATGCATGAAAGGCAACAACCGTTTTCAGAACTGCAGCATTCTAAGAATTCCATAAAAGAGTAGTCCATCATTAAAATATAAAAATCTGATGTGCGCACCATATTACTTCCTTGTTCATTATATGCTTTGTTTGCTGCACATCATTTAAACTTATTTCCTCAAATTATTATATTTTAATTAATCTAATTCTCAAGGCAAATTGAAAATGATATCGAAACTGCAAATTTTAAATTAAATCTCCCATTTTATTTTTGTCGTATGAGAATCACACTTCTCGTAATTTTATTTTTTCATAACGAGTATAAAACTTTCCTAAATATAAGTATAAACACTGGGAGACCACATTAAACATTGGATTTTTGTTATTGTCAGAAATTAAATTTATTTTTGAATGTGACATTATCAGAACATGCACATTTTCATCATTTAAAAGACTTCTGTAACAGAAATTATGTGACTACAACCAACGATTGAGAAAATAAAGGCCAGGTAAGGACTTTTAAGCTGAGTAAGGGGTGGGCATGCGTATATTATATATGTAAGATAAAAATTGTTTAAATAAAAAATAGCCTCTTAATTCCTCATTTTAATTTGGGTATTTTCCTTCTTTATTCTAAAAATAGTAATACAGTGCAAAGTCCGAAATCCAGATATCCAGTATCTGGAATGATCTAAAATCTGGACCTCAAAGCCACCAACAACCTTTTTTTTTAAGGAAATTTCTTTCTGTATGCCTTACACATGCATATTTTATTTTTTCCTTCCCTCATAATAAATCATGTCGAGAGTCCGATTCTTAATTTCACTTCCGCACTAAATAAAATACCTCGTTACTGAAGAAACAATTAATTATATTAGCATAAATTTGTGAGATCAGTAATTTGGCTCCATAGCTGCACATCTGCTTGGTCTCAAACCAAAGCATTCTAAATAGAAACATCATTGATTTTACACCTACTAATATTTTATATCCGTGATACCTACTTCACAGATCATTACTTATTATATTTTGCTTTCATCACCACAAGTTTATCAATACGTGACAAGAGTAATGACTCATACAGCAATGTCTAAACAATGTTTTTTAATATTAGTAATTGAATAACAAAGAATATGGTAAATTTTTATGCTGACATTCGCTTGGCAATAATTACAGATTTAAGTTAAATCTGCTAAGAAATGTTGACAAGGAAAAATTTAACAAAAATTTCTTTCCATATTATAAAAATAAATTTTGTTAATGATACTCATAGGCCAAAAGATTACATTTAGTGCTATTTGAATTAAGAATAACTGATTTGTTATTCACATAAACCCAGAACGGCGTCACAGTTCGTATAGCTGCATCAGGAGGCAGAATTTAGGGAAGACAATATTTTGGAATTTAGAGAACCACGAGCAACAAAATTAAAGGATGACAAAATTCTTAAAACTTAGGAAAAGCACTGTAACCCCAAATTTAAAACTTAGGGAGTTGCCTGTCATGATTGGTAGAAGAACTTTGGACTCGTAGAGACTGCATCAGGCAGTAAGACATCTAATGCCGACCTTTCATAAGCTTTATGCATATGTGAGAATTCATTTATTCAAGACTCAGATAAGCCTTAAGCATGTGCAAGAAATAGACATAAGTATACTAAATAACTAATACAACTGGCTAACTTCAGACGTTATCTGCTAGACTGTTCTGGAAAAGAATGTTTCAAAATGCTTTTGGGGGGTTGGCCACATGTGTAAGGAAATCAGCCACTGACAACAAGAAGTGATTAAAAGATATTGTTCTCAATGGTCATTCTAAAGGTAGGTGATCTATAAATAGATCACTCGGTGGTAGCAGGTTGATTACTAAATCGGAAATACTACATAATAAATTTAAATAAAAGCAATACAAGTTGAGAGTATTCCATCAATTAATAGTGCAAAAGAAATCTCAGAAAAATAAATAAATATTTGTCTTTCAAACTTATTATATAGTTCGAAAACTGTAGGAGATGCTTCGTTAAAAAAATAAAAATTAACAATTTATTTATATAAAACATGTAATTCCTGTTTTCTGTACTCGCCAAATTTTACTTTTGCATTACTTAATAAAAACAGAGTTTCAAGTTTCACATGTTCTGAATTTTATTATGAAAGATTTTATGCTGATGAATAAAATTGCTGAACACTAGTAATTCAGTTGTTGAGTGTGGTTAAAATTCCGAGCAACGGGGTGGCTGAGGTATGGGTTTTTCAAAATTTTCTCCGTGTATAATGTGAATACGATCCAGCTGGTATTAGGAAATCCTCCATGAAGGTAGCCTACTCCTTAGGCAGCTAATCCTTAGATGCTTTTACCATAATCAAATAGCCTAATCTAAACTTTTACACTCGTAGCTTTGTCAAGATTTGATTTGATATTTTTTGTTTAAAGTTTTTCATGCAAAATTTTATTTCATTATGGCTGATGAAATCACTTCAAATAATGCAGAAACTTGATCATTGTGTATAAGATTTGTTACAGTAAAAAAAAAAAAAAAAAAAAAAAAAAAAAAAAAAAAAAAATTATAAAAGAGGTCCTAGATTTTTTCAGACTAGATAGATTAGAGGATAATTTATTTCATCCTCTATAATTTCAATTATTTCAAAATTTGGGGTAGATGCTAGCAATTTAAAGGTCAGAGTTATGATAGAGCAGGTAACATGTCATAAAAAAAGTTGGAATTTAAACTCGTATTAAAGCTTTCGCACCAAAAGCAAGCTATCCATACAAACCGGATGCTTATGTATATAATCAATGGAGTGTGCAGTGTAAGCAAACCACTATGGTTCTGATGAATTCAGTCGTTTCATCTGCTTTCATTGTAACATTCGTAACAACATATCATTATCTCTCTCATTTAAAAGGAATTACAGTTAACTTCAGGGATGAGCTGTTGATATCCTGAAAGCCTATAACATGGTCCAGGAAATAAGTGAGTTTTATATTTCTGAGCGTGAAAATGTAGAAAAGAGTATTCTGAGAGTATTTTGTTCATGCTGGGCAAATGTGTAAAAAATTAGATGTAGAGCTTAAAATGCCACTCAACATTTGAAAGCAAGTCTCAAAATAATGGTAATTTGATTTTGTGTTTAATTACTACAAAACTAGTTTAGCAATCCCTTTACTTGACCATCTCATTTTCCATCTAAAATCTTAATTTTTAAATTTAGAAAAGACTGCATCATCCCACTTTTGTATACTACCATCAATTAGCGTTGATCATGTAAATGAAATTGCTGTGAATGTGTTGAAGGTGACATAAAAATGATTTGCCCTCTCCGGAAATTCTAAGTGAAGCGCTGAAACGTTAGCGACGGCATTTTATGTCTATTCCCAAGGCAAAGCTCCTAGACACACCCACTTTGTCCTTAAAAGCTTTGAATAAAAACTTTTTCCCAAATATTGATATGTTTTTGCACAAAGCAGCTACATTGCTGATAACATCTTGTGAATGTGAACGTTCTTTGAAAAGATTACAAAATTATAATAGAGATACTATGACGGTAGAGTGCAAAAGTTCTCTGGCATTAATGAATATTCATTATACCAAAGAAATATTAATTGACAAAGTTACTGACATATTTTCCAGTTTACAGCCACAAAAAATGGAATTCGGGAATATTTTAATTGCTGAACCAAAATGAAAGGGCAGAAAACTGTTCGCTTTTTTTAAATCCATTTTTATTTGCAATTTAATTTTATGCCCAAAATAAATGATGCATTTACAACTTTTATGTATTTAATTCAATATCTTTATTATATAATTATATAAAATAGAAATATGGATTTTATTTATTTATTAATCTTTACAGTTGTATTTTGAAACTAAAGTAAGATGAATTTCAAAATTCTTTTAGTATTTCTTTGTATGTATTTGAGTGTGTATGTCTGAAATGAAAGTAAAGTACTGAAAGTACTTTTACTAGTGTTATTCTAGTTTTGTTATTTATTATTTCTCTTATTTTGCTTTTTAAAATTGCTTTAATAAAGGTTAAGGTGGTTAAGGGGAAAACAAAAGTACTGAGTTACGCATTTAATATGTTTGTTTGGTAATAATTATAAATACAATAATTAAATGCATTATATCCATAATTAGGATACATAATTTTTTTATTAATAAAATTTATAATTGTTACTTATATTCAGATAACTGCCATTAACATAATGTATTTGTCACGTAATAAATATCTACATATTTGAAAATGCTATAATAGGTAGAACAGTATAGCCATAGGAGTCCCGTATTTTGAGGTGCCCATGGAATTGCAGAATTCATGTCATCTCACAGCAACTTTGGCACTGCTTACTATGTACACAATGACGTGTTTTAACATTTTCTGATTTTTTCAGAAAATTGCTTTTATTTGCAAAACTGAATTTTTTAACATCAATTTTTTCCATATGATACATGCATACTTCTTCCAGATAACTACATTTATCAGTAGTTATATTCAGAGTCAATATTGAGACAATAAGAATTGTAAGAATGATAAGACCTACTAGGTGTATATTTTTTAGACCATCAATAAATAAAAAGAGCAGCTGTCATACATGATACTCAGCTATTCTCACGCCAATTTCCTACTCACATTGGAGCACTTTGTTGGCAATCTTTAACTGTACTTGTGCATACAATTCAATCATTTGCTTCATCATAATTCCAAAATGGCACCTATTATGTGCTTGCATAATGTGCACTCAACCATTAGTGCATTCCCTGATAAAATACATGTTCATTATATTCTGGGTTGCTTACTTAAGTGACATAGCATTTTGCCCGGTGATGCTTCTCACCACTGAGTGAATAATACGAAGATACCATTATGCTGCTTTATTTTGAATGTACATTATAGCTAGAAAAGATATCAAAGAATAAATTGAAGGCCAGTGTTCTTAAACATGTGTGTACGCAAGGAAAACATGAGTTGTATTAGAAAAAAAAATTTTTTTTCTGTGGAAACAAAGGACGAAAAAGTTATTAATGCAGAATGCCTGTTCTCTGCTTTTCTATTGAAGCACAATTTGCAATGAATGCATGGGATCATGCTGCAGCATTTTTAGAAAAATGTTTCCCGGCAGTAAATTTACTAAGAAATACTTAAGTGCAAGGACAAAAAGTTGCAGTTGTAGATAAAATGAGTTAAAGGAATTGGTATGAAAAATAAATCTTCAGTTGTTGATTGCATTAAAACAGTTCCGATGCAAAGCTCTATCCAATGCTGTTTTATTTATTTATTTTTTTTAAATCCAGAGTCTTCAGAAATTTAGTGTATCTTACTTTCTGTCGTCACCAGAAGGAGATTCAACAGGTTTTAATATATAGCACAGCTAATTATTATAACTTTAAAAGAAAGTACAATTCTTCGGGATATTTGCTTAGCACTTAGTGCCAACAATGCACTAGCAATTGTAGGCTTGGTAATTGATGTTGCAGACATCTTAAAAAAAGAAAATTCTGATTTGCAAATTATGAGGTGCATTAATTAAGTGTGGATGAACACATTGTTGATATTTATTAACTTGAAAAGAATTCTAAAAGGATTAAAAGGAAAGGAATTTGAAACAACTTCCTGCATAATACTGAAATAAGGAAAAAGTCGGAAATATGAATGTACATGCTGGTTATCTTTAGAGAAATGCTTATCCAGAATCCTCGACAAGTGGAACCGACTTCATTTTTTAAGAAAGAAGTAAATGTTTCTAGAATTAATATAAAAGGATGTGTTGAAAGTTAGAAAATACCTTTAGTAAATGAAGATGTATGTATTACATCCAGTGTTAAAAACAGGTGTGAGAAAAATAAGTAATTTCTGCACCTGCGAGCAATTTAATTGGCAATTCTCAAAATTACACCACACAATATAAGCGTAAAGTTCTTCCAAAATAAAATTGCTTGACAAGGGATGCATTTTCTGATTATTGTGAGTTTATCTTCTGAAGAACAAATATTTATGTTTTTGTCTTTACACTTGCTTGGAATTAAGCATTTTCCTTTTTTGTACGCTCCATTTTGCCATCATTTAACATTCTTAACACAATTCCACAGTGCAGAATTAATTCATGTTTTACATCAATGATTAGTGATCTGGTTAAAGTATTATTTAATGATTAGGGAAGTTGATTAGAGTACTTTTGTTATTAGAAGATACAAGTAATAAACTTTTTTTTAACGTGTTGTATTATTTGCATTTAAGAAATAATAACTTTCAGGTATTAATTAGTTACTATTTAAAGTTATTTAATTAAAATTTATTTTCTTTCTACATATTTTTATTATTTAAAAACGTAGAATTTAAGACTCTTTTTGTTGTTGAGGAAATTCTCCTGATTTCTTAAACAAAAATTTCCTGATTTTTGAGTGTCATAGTTGGCAAATATGAAGTCTGATAACATAAAATGATTACAACAGAATAAAATTTACTGAAACCTTTAGTTGTACTTTGGCTTGAAATTATAAAATCTGAAATGTTACAACTTAACATTTACTTTCTGTAAGTTAATAACATAGCGGTATTTTGTTTATTTATAAAGCAAATATCAGATTAGAGACTAGGAATGTGACTGCTATGTTAATGTGACTTTTAATTTAACTACAAGAAAAGTTAAAAACCCAAACTGGTGGACAATTGGTTCAGCACTTCAGTCGCAACCCTATTGGTTGAGATTGCCAACATTCCCCCTCTTAACTTAGATTCTGACTGCTTATTTAAAACTCGCTAAATTTGAATTTCTGTTGGAGTTGATGAAAAGAATGGAAAAAATTTTACACAAGAAAATAAACCTTACATTATATCGTATATCAGTATCAGTGACGGCTCTCCTTACCACCATAGTAATTGGATGGCCATTTAAAATAAGTGTAATTCAGAAATTCGAAAACAATCATCTATTCCCTCTTTTTTTTTTTTTTTTTCCCTTCTTCTAAAGTATTACTGGCAGTAGAGGATGCAAGAAGAAATCATTAAAAATTTAGCATTTTAATAACAAAATATTTGTTATACTTTAATGATGCAAGAACATATAATAATTGATACTGTACCATGTCTGAAATTCAGATATCCATTATCCAGGATGACCTCCAGACCATCCAGTACCCTCAGATGTCAGACAACCAGCACACCCTCTAAATTAACAATAAAAAAATCCCTTCAAAGTCTAGGAAGCAGAATATAAAGGAAGCAAGTGTTTGTAAATGCGACTTTTCTCTTGACTAAGATTCCTGCCTGCCACTTTCAAACCTCTGCTGGCTAGAGTCGCATTTAGGCCAGTGATAATACATTGGTAACGTGATTTGATTTTTTCCCTCGAGTGTTTGTGGTCATGGTGGTGGGAGGGAATTAGCATTTTTCTATCTGACCTAAACAATAATTGAAAACACAATATTCCTTTAAAACTGATGGTCTGAAATCTGGGAAACTTGCGAAGTCTGGAATCGCCAGAGTCCTGAGGATTCTGGATCTTGGACTTTGTACTGTATTTCTTTCTATCAGACTTACCATTTTCCTTTAAAATATACATATTCATAGTTTTCAGGTTTTTAAACCGATTAGCTTGCATGTTTAAGGTTTTCTTTTCTTTTTTTTTTTTTTTTTTTTCAAGTAGTCAAAAATATGCCTGTAATTTTAAGTACTGTTTTTGGTTAATAATTTATTCTTTAAATGGTGGCACTAAAATTGATTAATGTTTTAATCATTTCTCTTTCCTGTCATTTTATCACACATGAGCAGTAAATCGCATACTTCATAATTACCAGAAGTTTCTTAATACTGATTTTATTTGGGTGCGTATCCATTTCCTCACTTTCAGAAAAGATTGTTTTGAAAGTCTGTTAAACTTGCATTCTTTTTTATTATGACAAATGCTATAAATTGCATTTTATGTTGTAGTTTTAATTTAGTGAGGTGACATAGATTTAATTTAAGGAGATCAGTTATATGTTATTACTGTTAATGCATAATTTTTATTTTATATTATTAGGTGCAAAATCTCTTGGTCTATCTACAGCTGCTCACGGTCTTATCGAAAGTGGAGGGGCAGATCTGGTCCATTATTTCAACTTTTCAAGCAACAGAAAGCTTGAACAGCATCTTAAAGAAAATGCTGCAGAAAACGAAAGGCAAGATGTGTATTCAATCTCAGAGCCTCAGATTTGATTTTTTTTAAAGTAATGTGTTAATTAGACAAATTAACTTTGAGATACAGCAAATTTTAATTTTATTAATCCCCAATAATAAATCTTTAAGAAGTATTATACTTCTGTATTTACTGTATCATCATTAGTTTGTTAGTATTGGCTATGGAAAATCTTTTTTTACTTGCTTCACAATATTACCATGCCTTATTATTTCCTGAATTTTTAGTGTTTCATAAAAGTATCAGTTTAATTGAGTTTCTTATTTATTGCAGTTGTTGCATATAAAGTTAATGCATATTTCAGACTTTATTAAAACAGTGAATTTATCTTCTTGAACTCACAAGTATGTTATGTACATGTAATAATCTTTATTGTTTTAAGTTATTTTATGCGATTGTGAAATGAAGTAAATAATTTTCTCTCTTTGTAGCAGTTGATTGAAGATAGATTTTTTTAATGTAAATTTTATATTTTTGTTTATTGCTAGGTATTTTGGGCTGAGTGTCGCAAGTATTTCTGAAATAGAGTTATGTTTATTTTCAGTATAGATGTATTAAATTATTTAAATAATCATTATCTTTATTCTTTGTTGATTTTCATATTCTAATCCATGCATTCAGCAAAAGGAATCTCAGCTAATTGAGAGAAGAATAGATATAGGGCAATCTTTCTTAAGTATCATATTCTCTATTCATACATGTAATAAAAAGTCTCAGGGGAAAAAAAAAAATATGGAACTTTTAGATCATCAATAATTCTGCTTTTTCGACATTTGACTTTTGAGTTTTGTACTGTATGATATGCTATGACATTAATGGTTTTTAATTGTTATGGTAAGATTGCTTTGTTTAATAGTAGTTTCTGTGATGCCGAACGAACTTAATATTGAATATTGTTATGCATAATTTTATATTAAGGAAAATTTGTTAATTTCTTTTCTTTATTTTATTTGGGGCTTTAGCTGTATTGCTATTTCTTTTAGGACTGATCTGAAAAATTTTCTAGAAAATGCTCTGGAATTTAGGCTTAGAATGGTTATCCCATTTGTATCAAACTGGCCCGAGGTAAAAGCTGCAGTTCGTATCTATATAAAAAAACAGTCAAACTGTTCACCATAAAAGTAACTTATATCACTTTTTTCTTCTGATAGGCTATGGCTCTTATGTTATTTCCTACTCAAATTCCTGCTGATACAAAGAATTTGCTTGATATGGCAGATCAAATTTGGCATTATTCGGGAGATAAATCCTTAGACGTAAGTTCAAGATATGTTTTACTTCATTTATGAAATTGAAGCTGTTGACTGCACATATTTAATTCTAATCTGAGAACTAATGTGAGTCTTGCTACATTTGACTTGTCAGGTTACTTTATCTTGTAGTCAGTCTAGTTTTATATATATTTGATGTTGTGTGTGTATATACATTTTGTAATTATATGACACACATATACATACATGTATGCTATATAATTACAAAATATTGTTGTGAATGATAGTTTATGATAATTTGCTGCCCACCAGTGCTCAAGCAGTAGAGTTACTGAACACTAGTAGTTTATTCCAGAGTTTGAATCCTCACCAACTGGCTGGCTGCTGGGCATTTCCTCATGTGTAACATGTATGCAAGCCAGCTTCCTTTGAAAGTCCTCCACGAAGTCATCCCTTCCTTTAAGAGGTAGCCCTTGAGTGCTTGGTCATAATAAAAAATAAATACAATAATGATTTGCTTCAATTAATATTTTAATTGTGATGTAAATTTCCTAAATTAGATTTCTTTCCCCTTTCAAATTTTTTGAGTTAATTCATGAGTTTTTATGTTCAAAGTTGTATTCTGAAATCTTTATAGTTGAAGTTTATTCAAAGTACAAACTCTTATTTTTTATTGCTAGGCTATGCTAAACTTTATTCAGATTATGGTCAGTATATATTTTTCAATTCCATTTCACTTTATTTTCTTATATCTTAGCTTGCACCTTAATAGATGTAGCTTTTTAAATTCCACTTGACTGTCTTTTCTCAGTTCCTCTAAGCCATTAGCTGTATAACACTTCACTCTATGTATAAGTTTTTCTTGAAATGTATCACCTAACACATCCGTGTAATTTTCTTATATTTTCCATTCCTATCCAAAATAATAAGAACTCCTTATTATACTGCTTTTAGCTTACACTTTTATTTTATTAGATATTTTTTTTAGGTAACATAATTTAGTTTTATCAGTCTTCTGATAGATTATAACAAATTACAATATAATGTCACAATTAGAATTTCTTATTATCTCCCACTACACATGATGGTCTAATCCAGTGCTTCTTAAACTTCATTCATGACCCTTTTTTGTCATTGAGATATTTTTATGACTTCAGATATTAAATATAGAATAAGGGTATATAAATAAATATTTTTCTATAAATAATTTATTTCGTTGGTAAACAATATACATATGAAAAGTAATAGTTTTAGAATTTGTTTCAAGTATACAAAAATTAATGAAAGAAAATCACATTTTAATCAGTTGAATGCACTTGTTTTTTGCTGCATAGCAAATTAAATTTTGGTGTAAGATTTGACACTTCTTAATGTAAAACATCTTCAGTGTTTTTCAACATTGCATGACATTTGGATTTTAAAAGCATTAAAGCTGAAAAAGTTTTACGTAAGTATGTGGTGCCGAATGACATATAATGAATACTATTTGAGAAATTGTAAGAAATTCAATTGTGCTCCAATCCAGAATTCAGTCAAGGACTTTAGTGGAAACTCAGGTTTCAAGTTTGAGTCACTCAGTAGCTGAACAAACTTCTTTTAGGTTTAATTATGGCAGGCATTAATGTCAATTAATATAATTTCTTTAAAATTCATGTGTCTGCATTAAAGTTTTGTGACGCCATTTGAAATTCCTACCAATGGTTAAGAAATGCTGGTCTAGTGGACATTCCTAAGTAACTGTAATTGTAGAGTTATATTTCAAAGAATGAAATCTAGGTTTGTGTCCTTATATATCTGGGATTTAGTGTTGGGCAATCAAATTATTGTACTGTTTAGCTGAACTATTTCATATGCTCTCAATGTATGAATAAACTAGGAATTTCAAATTTGAAAAATTTAAGATCGATTCTCATGATTTTTCTTTAACCCATTAACCACCAAAACTACAAGGAATGTTTCTTTTTCTCGTGAAAATAATAACAAATATTAAATTAAGCATTTATAACGTAAATTTACATTGAAAATAAAAAAAAATGCTCTTACCTGTGGAAAATGCGAGTGTTGCGTTCGCGCAACATCAGCGGAATAAGACTACGGATGTTTAGTGAAAAGGATTGTACTCATGTGATGTTTCTTTTGAGTTGAGCGCAGGATTACTTTTTAGCTGTATAACGTTTTATAAATCTACAAATCACTTTACTTGTAATTAATTTAATATTAAAATATACATTGTATTTCTTTTACAAATACAGATTATTTCAATTGAAAGATTCAAGCATGAAAAGCTTGATTACAATCGTGATGTAAAGCTACATTACATACTTTGCATCTATAAACAGTCTGTCTATGGTACTCTTTACAACAAAGTCTTTTGTTATCAATGGACCATACAATAAAATGTCTACCATCTCCATGCAATGGTTTTTGAATGCTGAATTTACTAGGTCTTCCTGTTGCTGATCTATTTCTGGCTGATTTTAAACTCTCAATAGGAGTTTGCAAAAGGAATAATGCATTCTTGCATCTGAAATCTAAAAGAGACTTTATATTTCCAGTAGTAAAAAGTTTAGATATTTAGTAAGTTTAGATACGGTCTCACCTCATATAATTTATCAGTAATGTCAATTTGACTATTGTCAAATGCAAATTCTGCTTCATATTCCTGTACTGCAAACGTGATATCGATTCTCGTACAACAGGAACAGTCCTTATCAAAAGACCAATAAATTTTTTTCTTGAGGTAAAGAATGATATCCTGTAAGCAATAATATTCCAATAAATCTTCTCATATAGGCTTCAGATGCAATAAATTCTGGGTGCTTTTTTTTTCGCTGAGCGTATATATTTATCTGTTCAACGAGAAGAGAGTAAATGTCTAAACCAAAACGAAAATCGAAAATCTTTGCACTAGTTTTACCTTGTATTTTGTCTTTTATAATTTCTCTTCTATCTTTTTCTTCATGTTCTTCCTGAGACATAACTAACAGTTCCTTTTTTATCCACTTCAAGATTTCAGTCTTCTGCTTTTTAAACTTTTTAGTATGACTATAACTGCTTTTAGAAGGCTGAAACTTACTTCTTACATGAATTTCGACTTTCCCAGCAGTATTATTTGGTAAAATATCATTATCATTATTTAAAACATTGCCATTCCTTTCTTCTTCGTCACTAGATTCTCCAATTTGTAGGGGAACAATAACAATATCAATTTCATTTTGGTCATTATTAACAAATATTAAATAGCTGCTTTTGTTTCACCTGGAAGTGCAGCATTAGCTGTTTCGTTCTGATGAACTGCTGTTCTAGAAGATTCTGAATTCTTTTTCCAAAAACCTTTGTATTCTTCCCCCCCCCCCATATAACAGTTTTATTTCAATATTCTTTACTTAACGTAACTTCTTTTTCAATCTCCAAAGTTTCAAGCTCCAAAGTTAATTTCATTTCAATTTCTGTATCTAAGCTTTTCAGTTCATTGATTTTTCTCAATTAACTTTTCATTCAAATCCTTGATTATTTCAATTTTTGCATTTAATGGAATAGTATTTGCTAAATTCATTTCGACTTTGGTTACTAGTTTCGTAGTTAATTGTCCTAAATCAACCTTTTTTTTTTTATTTTTTATTTTTAATTTTCAAGAATGTCCTCCATTTTTGAAATATTCAGTCTGTTGATTTTCTGGTTTGTAATAATCCCGAGTTTTAGCGCCATAAATACAATACAGTACAAAGTCCGAAATCTGGACGTTCATTATCCGGAATGATCGGACCTCAAAGCCACAAACATTTTTTTTTTTTTTTTTTTGGTATGCTTGACGCATGTGCATTTGATTTTTTTTTTCCATAATAAAACATGTGGAGATTTTCACTTAAAAATTCCGATTCTTAATTTCACTTAAGCACTAAATGAAATACCTCGTTGTGGAAAAACAATCATGTAAGCATAAATTTGTGAGATTAATAATTTGGCTCCTTAGCTGAGTATCTGCTTGGCATACATCTCAAACGTTCCGTTTACTGCCGTTCGCAGTGTTTACCGAAACATTCATGTATTTTATATCCCTGACGCTGCCCTGGCGACTCATTATTTATTATATTTTGCTTTCATCACCTCGTATTTATGAATACATGACAGCTTCAGTAATAACTTGTGCAGTGATGTCTAAACTTTTTTTTATATATTAGTAATTGAATAACAAGAGTATGACAACCTTTTACGCTAACATTACACTTGGCGATGATTATAGATTTTTAATGCTGTAAGAAATGTTGATGAGGAAAAATTCAACAAAAATTTCTTTTCATATGCTAAAAATAGATTTTGTTAATGAAACTCATAGGCTAAAAGATTACATTTAATGATATTTTAATTAAGAATAACTGATATGTTATTCACCATAAACCCAGAAACGGCAGCAGAATATGTCGGCACTGGATGGCAGAATTTATGGAAGCTGAAATTTTTGGAATTTGAGGAAGCAGCGAATGGCAAAATTAAGACATGAGAAGTTTTTTTTATGATTTAGGGAAAGCACTGGGATGGTAAAAATTTAGAACTTATTAGGAAGGTGCTTTGTAGCACAATTTAGGACCCGTAGAGACTGCACCATGCGGTATTTAGCGCTGGCCCTAGATAAAGCATTAAGTATATGTGGGAGTTTATTTATTCAGGACTTAGATTAGTTTTAAGTATGTGCAAGAAATAGACATAGGTATAGTAAATAACTAATACAATTCAGGCTTAATCCAGTACACAATAGGAGCAAGACAAAATTTAGTGAAACAACTTAGCTTTCATCGCCAATCTTGTGATACACAGCCAATAATGTATCATGGACGCTATTGTGGTGATGGCGATAAGGAGCGCGCCTTGCGCCCTCCGATAAGTGTGGCAACCCTAGAGGAGAAGTTTCTTACGAGTAGCGAGCAGAGCGAAACAGGCAGGCTGTATGCGCGATGTTCCTAAATAAAGTTTAATTTTTATTGTGCACTATGTCTTGTTAATATTTATATTAATGCAGTAAGAACATAATCTGTGATATGGAATTTGAGGATTGGTGGTAAAAACATATCAGGAAATTACCATACTATTATGTTAGGCTGAAAGTAGCAGACTGCGCTGCTCCCTAATCTTTTAGTTTGGTCCAGCTTATTATTTTTTGCAGGCTGTTATTATTAAAGCAATTTTATAAAAACTAAGCTTGAACTTTCGATTATGTCGAAAAGAGTTTCTAATTCTGGAGCTGCTAATGGATCTAAAAAGCAAAACCATGTTTCAATGTCCATTAAACAAAAAGTGAAATTGCTGTAAAAAATGGATAAAGGCCTATCTGTCTCAAAATTATACAAAGAGTATGGCATTGGAAAGTCAACTGTATATGACAGAAGAAAAAATAAAAAGGAACTTTTTGAATTTTTTGTGGAAGCCACTTATACAACTTACATTGAAAGAAATGTTAAAAAAAAATCAAACAAATAAATATTAAGCTTTTTTTTTTTTTTTTTTTTTTTTTTGTAAATTTTGATACCCTTTCGATCATAATTGCTCTTTACTTCATAAATTACGATTTCATATTTTCAGTTGTATAATTTCTGCATGCCATCCTACCAGATTTAAATTGATGATCTAATATCCGGAAAAATCCCAAATCCAGAATCGCCGAAGTCCCGACGAGTCCGGGTTTTGTACTGTAAGTCTCTACTAAATCAGATTGGCTCAAATTTAAAGCAATAAACAAAAGATCTTTTTTTTACACAACGTTTATTGATGAACACCGAAGACGAACTGATACATATACATATTTACTGAAATCACGATTTTTTTTTTTTTTTTTTTTTTAACAAACAAACATTACTGCCATCTATTAGCAAACTGAGGATACATAATCATAAACTTATATTTAACACCCAAGGATTCTAATGCTCTGGCTTTCATTTTCAGTTTATCATATAATAGTGGAAGATCTGTTTGAGAATCTGCTGAGGTAGCATTGTTCATCACCATAGTCAGGAGATCTTGAACAGAAATCTGCACCAGTATATTTTCTCTATCAATAGTTACAGTACTGCCTTTAGGTAATATTCTGTAGTAGTTGGAAAACTTTCTACAGCACTTACAGCTTTCTATTTCGGCACTACAGCCTGCAAGAAATGCGGGAATTTGTCTTTTGTGGGCAAACTTGCATCGGTGTGTATTTTTTTTAATTGTGATCAAAACGAGAGAAATTCTTAAGCTTCTCCACTAAACTTCATTAACTCAATTTTTGGGAGTTGCATTTTTTCGGTATCATCCCTCACTGTTGGCAACGTCACTTTAACTTTGCTTTGGATTACACATTCTTTTATCAGTTTGTAATGCTTATCTCTATATTCTTTGAATTTTGATAAATCCTCTTCATAAATTCTCAAATTGAAAAATAGCATTTTCCAATTCTTGCCAGCCATTCGAACTTGTAGTTGAACTGCAATTCTAAAATAAAAAATTCGTTGATATCTGGATTTTCTTTGGAAAGTGCAGTATTAATTTTATTCGAACATGAAGTAAAATTCATTCTTAATCTCCTTCGTTTGGCTATTAATTTTGGGACATCCATATTGCTTAATCAGCTGCTAAGTATTAGCCTGAAGCTTGGGCACCACAATAATATATTCTGTGTAGGTCCTAACTATTCTAATGGGACTCTCATGCATCTAACCAATGCATAACAGCTGTTGAATCATTTAAATAAATCACCAATAGATCTATTAACAATTAAATTACATTAATTAAGAATATAAGAAATTATACAGTAGAAAGGATTGAATTTAACATTTCTGCCTAGCACATTCACATATGCGGCTGCAAAAGAATCAAAGGCAAACTGTCTCTTCAGTTCAGTTTCATTTCACTTCAAATCCAATAAGACTGAGGCTGATTTCTAACAATCTAAAAAATATCAGTAAGAATTTCCAAGCATAAAAGAAGATATTTTGAACTCTTTACCAGATAGTACATTAACAAAAATGGCACTCCTTTTGTTGAATATTCTTTGGAGCATTTAACTCAATAATCGCATGTGAAAAAGCCAAAATCACAAACAATCCCGGATGCAGCCTTAAAATCAGAGAAACATTAAAAATCACCACTAGACCATGTTGCAATAATCTTATATCTAGATGTCTTCCGGAAATTACAATAACCCGCAGAAAGCATTAAAAGAGCAGGAATTTAGGAATTTGAGCCATTCATTCCAGCTGCAGCTGACAAGAGGGTTCGTCTGCAAGAGTGCCTATTTTTTTTTTTTTTTTTTTTTTTTTTTTTTTTTTATGTTTAAACATAGTTTACTCTTGTTAGTGTACGAATATGCAATAACTCTGAATATGAATGTTGTATATATGTATGTTCACTATTTCTGCATTTGCAATTATAGTTGGTATTGAAACTAGTGATGATGTAAACATTTATTCTCTGAGATTTACATTTATTATTATTATTATTTAAAATTGAAATTCTGCAAAATATTAAATATTTGCTATCCACACAAGTCAGGATTTTAAAAAGAAAAGTGTTAAAAAGAGAAAGAAAAGTTAAATTTAAAGTAACTTGCATTGTTTTAAGTATTTTATAGAAAAAGGATGTAAATGTATCAACATTAACTGACAGGGAAAAAACTGAACACCTGAATCTATATGCCAAGAAAGCAATGAACAAAAGTGAAAATGGAGGGGAGGACAAGAAAGAAAGAATGAAAGAATTGTTAAATTGTATTGCTGCATTCCATTACTTAAATAAGATTATGAAAATTTCATTATCTTTTTTAATTTAAGTTGTAAATGATTGCTAGTATTAAAGTAATTTTTTATGTGTGTAATAATATTGTATGAGAATAATTTAATAAAATAGAATATTAAAGCAATTTTATTTAAACAAAAAAAGTAAATATAAATCCCAATTCTTTATGGGATTTTAATGCGAATTTTTATGAAGGCATATGTGTCATACTAATGAAAGATCTTTGATTTCTTTATCAAGAATTTAATTTATAAGCACAAAATAAAATCATTATTACTTTAATATGTATTATATTGTTAATATTTATTTCTTTTATATATTGCAGATGTCTTGGTACAGCAAAAGACTTTCAGTTGCTGCTGCTTATAAAGCTTGTGAGTTAAGTCTAATCCAAGATAAGTCATCTGACTTTTCAGACACCTTTGAATTTCTTGAGAGACGTGTAGATACAGTAACAGAAGCACTTCAATTGCTCGACAAAGTAAATTATGATCAAAATATATTAAGGAAAACTCTATAAATTTCATAATGTATTTGCAATAATCCTTCTTTCCAAATTTCACAGGTTAATGATAGTAGTAAAGATCTTACAGAATTTACAGCAGGAGCATTAATTACAGTAAGTAGTTTTTTGGATTTATAATACAAATAAATCTTCCTTCTTTTTATAGCTTCAAACAAATTTGTTTCTTTATATTACAATAACAGTAATTAACATGAAATGGCTGCTTGCAACATTTTTTTTTTCTTCTGCTTTTATTAACATTTAAAAGCAATAGGTTTCTAACGATCCTTTAATGATAAGAAAGTACTGATATCTTGCATTCAGGTTAAATATGCTTTTACCTGTTGTAATGATGATGTGTACACAGTACTTTCATATTAATTTTAAAGATACTATTTTTAACAACGAAAATCAGAATGTTTTAGATTATAGTATTAAATTTTAAAGTAAATAGTATTGGTTGTATAGTTTTAAAGCTGTTCTCTCTTTTTTTAAAATAATTTAAGTGTCATTTTAAATGCAATACAAAGTCCAACCTTTATTTTTTCTTTTATGCATGTGCATTTGATATTTTTTCATGATAAAGCATATGGAAAGTTTCTATTCTTAATTTCCCTTTGGCACTAAATAGAATAACCCCCCCTCCCCATATTGAAAAATTTTATTAGCATAAATTTGTATGATCAATAATCTGACACATATACTGCATATTTGCTTGTCATATATCTCAACCTGAAACACTCTAAATCAAAATATCATTGATTTTACAACTACTGAATAATTTTTATTCCTGATGCCAATCATGGGAATCATTATTATTTTTTGCTTTCATCACAGGATGACAATCAGCGCATGATGGCTTGAGAAATAACTTGTGGTGGTGGTGGGATTTTTTTTTAGATATTAGTAATTGAATATCAAAGAGCATCATGACCTTTTATGTCGACATCATGCTTAGTGATGATTATAGCTAATTGTGCTGCAAAGGGTGAAGTGTGTTGATGAGCATAAATTTAACAGAAATACCTTTATGTATGCAAAAAATAGATTTTATATATGGTATTCATAGGCTAAAGATTACATTTAGTGCTGTTTGAATTGAGAATAACTGATTTGTTATTCAGGTAAAGACAGGATTGGTACAAGAGCTGGTGCAGCTGCACTGAGTATAGAATTTAGGGAATGCAAAACTTTTAGAATTTAGAGAAGTACCGAGCAACAAAATTAAGAGATGGCAAAAACTTTTGAATTTAGAGAAGGTGCTGGAATGCAGAATTTTTAGAAATGAGCGACTGGGCAGCAGAATTTAGGACCCACAGAGACTGCACCAGGCAGCAAAATGTTTAGTGCTGAATCTGGATGAGTTCAAAGTATATGTGGGAATTTATTTATTTGGACTCAGATAAGCATATGTGCTGCTGCTTATCTGGTGCTCAGATAAACAGCAGAAAATAGGTATAATAAATAATAGTAAATAAATTTCAGGCTTAACTTTGACAGCATATGATACATGCAAGACACTTTTAACAGAACAATACATGTTCTGTTAAAAGTCACCAGTCTCATGGTATGTTCAAAGTAAATATACTGGAGATGCTATGTAAGCTTTATAATGAAAGCTCTGAATTTGCAGGTTTTCAGATATTCCAAACAAAAAGTGAAATATTCCAGTTAAAGGAATTTGGGAAACATTGTAGAGAAGTGATAATAAATGAAGATGCTAAGTGACACAGTAGTTGTTGACGACAAAAAAATTTCATTTGACAATTTACTGGGAGTTCTCGACACAGCAGTCACAGACCTTATAGAACTTTGTAACTAAACAAAAAATGATGTCTATCTATAAAATTAAAGAGAGAGTAGTAGCATAAAAAAGTGGAGAAACTTGAACAACTTGCACTGAATAAGATGTTTAATAACACAAACAAATAAATATCGAGCTTTTTTTTTTTTTTTTTTTTTTTTTTTTGTAAATTTTGATACCTTTAAGGTCATAAATGATTTCTTGTTTCATAAATCGCTTTTCATATTTTTAAATTTAAGCTAATAATCTAAAATTCAAAATTACTGAAGTCCCAACAAGTCCAGATCTTGGTTTTTTTGTTGTATTTCTCTAAGCAGAGTAGAGAACTTTAGTTTGACTCAGAATACTTTAAAAATACCAATATTTTTCTTATATAAGTTTTATACAGATAGTCTTTGACTTAGGATCAGTGGTGTCATTGTAAGTCAGATACTTATTTATATTTATTTGATATCTTTGATGATATTTTTATTTACATGTACATACTTTTCCTTTAAATTAATTGATATGAACAAAAATATATTGTTATGTCATGCAGGTTCATAATGGATTGAATGCACACTTATTTTCACAAAAGAAACACTTTGCAATTCTGGAACTTTCCACAGAAGTACTTGTGCTGCTGTTCTCAGCATAAGCACAAACAGTAGTTACCACTTTGAATCTCTATTGAACTCAACTCTGAACTAAAAACTAAAAATTGATGCTCTCTCTGGTCATATATAGTTTTCCCCCAGCTGACAAGAAATTTTGTATATCTTTGATTTCTCATAATTACTGCAAGGCATATACGGTTAAAGTTACATGCAAGGGCTATATACCCTTACAGTTACATATAGGGATCAGTTACAGTTATACAGGGACTGGACCCAAATGATTGCCAAGTTTGGCTACTGTTGGCAATTTACCACCAAATTCGGTGATAAAAATCAGTCGCTGAAACTAGTACCAGCTTGGCTATATCTCACTAATTTAGTGAGATAGCCATTTATGTCAATGTTAAATGGACCTGTTCCTGTAACCTTATTTTTCTGGTGAAGCTTCACTCCTGGGACCGTTCTTGTTACATTATACGAAGTAGGATTCAAAAGTTCTTGGACTGAGTCTATAATGTAAAAAAAATGTAGAATTGCAGAAACACATCCTCCTTTGAAATAAGACCCTTGTGCAACAACACACTTTCGCCAGCACCTGTAAAGTTCATTAAAGCATGTTTGGAATCCAATTTTTGTCCATGTCCTTTAATTCAGACTGCAATGCACATTTAACTTCTTCTCAAAATTGAAAACGACGACCCTGCAAGCGTCCTGCCAGGAAATAGGAAGAAATCATAGGTTGCGAGATCAGGTGAGTATGGAGAATGGGGCAAAACATTTGTTTTTGTTTTTGCAAGAAAGTCATTGACGAGTAGGGATCGATGAGCAGAAGCGTTGTCATGCAAATGCACCCATGACTGCCCAGCCCCCATTTTTGGTCTCATCTTCCGGATCGACTCGCACAAATGACACAGAATTTTGTTGTAGAGTTCTTTGTTTACGGTACGTCCTTCAGGGATAAATTCCAGATGCACAATGCCCTAGATATCGAAGAATACATCTAACATGACCTTTCTTTTAGATCGACAGAATTTCTGCTTTCATGGAGGTTGTGGTGATTTCCACATTGCCGATGCTCTTTTAGTTTGTAGGTCATATAAAAAACACCATTTCTCATCTCCAGTAATAATATTGCCAAGTAGGGAAGAATCTTTGTCTACAGCCGAGATTAAGTCTCCCGCCATTTCCATTCGAATTCCCTTTTTGTCTACATTTAACATATGGGGGAACAATATGTTGACACACCCTATGCATGTTAAGATCCTTAGTCAGTATCTCCTGACATGTGGCCTCCGATATCCAAACTGATTGTGCTATTTGGCAAATCGTTTGCTGCCTGTTTGCATGTACCGCCGCAGACACCTTTTTGATGTTTTTATCAGTGTGAGAAGTCACAGGACAGCCACAGTGTCCGCCGTCTTCGGCACTTTCCTTCTTTCTGTGAAATGATGATGCCACTCAAAAGCTTGCGTTCTTGAAAACGTTTCACTTTTGTGCACATGCTTCAATATTTCAAAAGTCTCTTCCCGAGCGAACACAAAATTTGATATTGATTCTCTGCTAAACTGATGTCATTTCTTTCTACCGCCGGTTACTAAATGTACCTGCCTATAAAAAACACTGTCACTGCGAGCTTTCGACCATGTGATTTTAAACAAACCACTTTTAGAAAAGTGGGAGAATGTAGTAACAAAAACGTTCTTGTAGTCGCACTACTGCAAAATATTTTTACGTGATAGACTCAGTCCGGGAACTTTTGAATCCTACAACACTCAAGAGTTACAATTTTGAAAATTATTTCACAAAAATTATTTACACATATACAAAATTTTTAACAATATAAATGATGTGTTTAATTAAAAATAGCTCGTGAATAATTGTTACTCATTGGATGATTGATTGCAACTTCGAGTAGTTTCTTTATTCAAAAAGTTTATTAATGCTGTCTTTCTTTTTATATATTTTGTGATAACATTGAACTACTTCTCTAATTTAATTTTCAATTGTGGTGAATCTATCAGTGTCTTGATTCACATTTATGGATAGCTGAATTCTGGATTTAATTTTAAAAAATTCTTCAGTTAACCTTAGGGCAGTAATTTGTTTTAACACTTTTTCTTCTTGATTTTTCATACCAATCCTATCTTCTACAGCTATTTCATTTTCAAAATTAATCAAATCATTAATCAACTCACCTTGTTTGTGATCTACTAATTGTTTTAGAGCTTCTGTATTGGTTGATGTCTAGCTCCGTCTTGCATGCTGTTTGAACAACTTCCTTGCCAGTTTGTCCCAAGATATGTTCATTCTATTCCTTTAGTATTTCCTACAGCAGAAATATTTTTCAAAATACTTCACATGCAATGTTGTGAGGTTTTCCCCATGAAGTTCCAGTATTCTGGATTTATTGACCAATATCATATTTTATTTCAAAATCTTATATTGTTATACAATTATATGGTAGGTGCGATATGCTTATAATATTTATGTGTCATATGAAAATGTAGTACTTGGATAATATGATTTGAATGCAGCTTTCAAAACTTGATCCTTAGGGTTAAATCGTAGCTGTTATACTGGGTAGTAGATCACATTTATATTTTTGCTAAAATCACCAAAATAAAAAAGATGCCTTGCAGATAGTCTTGAGGTATTAAATAATTGCATTTTGCCTATTTAGGAGTTTTACATTTTTAGTATATTCTCTCGCAACAAATGGTATTCTTGCATTATCCACCTAGCCCTCCCACAAAACCAGCAATTTTTGGTGACAAATGTTTTGCCAACTTAACACATGAAAAACAGTAGGTAATTTTCAAAAAAGATATCATGCTGAAAATTGCAAAAAGCAGCTACAGCTCAATGAAATTAAAATTCCAAGAAATATCTATAATAAAACAGAAAATTACATAAAACAGCAATAAATTATCTAAATTAAAAGTGCAGGAAACATCCATAATGAAATACTGAAAATTACATAAAGCAACATTCATAATGAAGCACCAAAAACTATGTAAAATAGCAGCAAAATAACTAAATTCAAAATATAGATATCCTTAATAAAACACTTAACTTTCCATTTTCCCTCTCTTCTGTCCATGTGCACAGTAATAAGTTTTAACATCATAGATTTGCAGAATTCTCAGCATTCTTGAGTGCCTTGTCTTTGTTCTCCATGTACTCATTGACTTGTTTTAGCTGTCGTAAACTATTTTTGTCTATCCTCAATCAAATTTCCTACTGGCATTCGAACACTTTGCTGCAGTAGTTAACTGTTGATTTCCATACAGTTTGGTTATTTGAAAAAAAAAAAAAAAAAAAAAAAAAAAAAACTTCATGATATGCTAGGCACTATCTACTACTAGCCAAAATGCCATGTTTCTGAAAAAAATGCAATACTATCTTCTTGATTAGCAATCAGGCTTCTATAAATTCATTACAATGTGTTACATGAAACAAATCTACACGCTAATCATGAGCTGGAACTACACACACACAGCACTCGAATTCCAAAACTATGTGCATTATGCAGTGGCGTAATGGGAATGCAATCATTAATGGGTTGGCAGATAAAATACATTTTTGTTATATTCTAGGTTTCCTCCTTTGGCAACATGGTGCTTTGCCCAGCGATTTTTGCAAAGGTTGACGGATAGTGCGATAGTATCCCAACAAACAAATAATGAAAAATAAACATTTCTGAATGTCATGTTATACATTTTGTAGTTGCATCAGTGTTTTTTATGCTGCATTTATACATATAAAAACAGTGCTTATATATATGTGCGTGTGCTGGCACAGAACAAAGTCCAAAATTGGGATTTGGCGATTCCGGATATTACATCATCAATTTAAATCTATTTAGATGACATGTAGAAATTATAAAATAAAATATATCAAACAGTGGCTTTTAAAACAGTGAAGCATTTAAGACGTTAAGGGAATCAAAATTAACAAAACAAGGTGAATATATGCATATTTGTTTGCTTTAAACATTTCTGTTGCATCAAGTTCATCTATTTACATTAAAACTAATGTAAAATTCCTTACCTGCTGCATCTTCAGTGTTCACGATGCCAGTCTTTTAATAATCACATTTTCTAGTAAGAGTTTCTATTAAAATTAACAGGCCATCTTGTCTTTTAGATATTTATTCAAAGGAACACTAATATACAATATTTACATGGTAGGTGAAAATTATTTTATTATTACAGTACATTTAATTGTTTTTCTGAGTCAGAAGTTTTGTCTTTACACTCCTCAGAGTGCTTCGAATCTAGTCTCGTTTTCAGATTTCAATTAGAGAAAAAGAAAGGAAGAATGCCTGCCATCTAGTGGCAAGAATGGGACAATTTCTTTCAATATCACTTATTGAATTTGTTTGGTATTTTGTGCTAATAGTATCTCTTTAATTATATAGTGAGACATAATTTCCTGTTCAGTTACAAAGTTTCACTGTTCAAAACCTGCAATTGCTGTGTTGAAAATTTCTACTAAATTGTCAATCAGTATTTTTTCATCCTTAACAATCTCTTTTTCCTTTTGTTACTCTTGGTAAGAATATTTTCTGGAATCAACCATTCTACAGAGTTTGCCATCCATTAGTTGACTGATGATTGGGGCATTGTTATTGCTATGAAAAACTTCCGTTTTATCATCTTTATTTATTACCACTTCTCCACATTTCTTAAAAAATTCCATTAATTGGAAAATTACACTTTTTTTTTTTTTTTTTTTTTTTTTTTGCGTGAACACTTTTCATATTTGTGGTGATTATTATAAAGCTTATCTAGTATCCGCTGTACATAACGATGGATCAAATGAAAATGGAACAGTAGCCATCAAATGAAAAGGTATTATTTATTTTCAAGTGCAATTACTAAAATTATACAAGCACTTGTCCACTGTTGCACCAAGTGGTGAATGCTTCTTTTGTAGAAAGAGTTTGGCTGAGATTGAAACGAGTCTTGAACTATGTCCATGACCTTCACTGTCAAAGTGTTGATCTCATGAAAAAGGGACCGTGGGCATAATTTGATGTTTTTTCGTGACTGTCATGAAAACTATGTGTAAAGGAAGTGCGGGAGCTAAGAAAGGCAACCCTTCTGCAGAACGGATTTGCCCTAAATAATTATGTTGATATGTGCTGGCGGCAAGCAATCGTTTGCATCCATGTCTGCATAATGTTTGCAACTAAAGAAGAGCAACATAGTATTATTTGGTTTTTAGCAGCAGAAGGTTTTAAAGTTTGGGGCACAAGTGTTTCTGCGAGGGACAGGAAAGATGATCCGCGACTGATCCAATTCTTTGAAAGATGATCCACGACCTGGTCAAAGTCACCTTGTCATCATGGACCCTTACAATGCAGTAAAAACAGTGTTGTGTAGTGCACTAAAACATTAAGCAGACAGACAATCCACTATGAAGGACATCAGCTAGGATGTGAGTGTGAGTTTCAGTTTTGCTCGTGCCATCATTACAGAGAAACTGCATTATAGAAAATTGAATGCAGAGTGGGTATTACACAGATTCACAGACAATCAGAGGTGGCTATGCATGGGTTTGTCCTTTCAGCATTATCTCTGTCATCATACTGAGGGCAATTTCTTAGACAGAGTTGTGACAGGTGAGGAATCCTGATGCCATTACTACCAACCAGAAATCAAGTGACAAAGCCAACAGTGGAAACATCCAAGCTCCCTACCACCAAATAAGTCTGGGATGATGGAGAGGAAGGGTACAATCATGCTGACATATTTTTTTTTTTCAATATGAAGGGTGTGCTTCTCATTGAATTCCTGGCCCCAGGTGAAACGATCAGTGCTGCTTAGTACTGCAATACCCTGAAATGCTTAAATGCAGCAATCAAAGCCAAGCATGTTGTCTTCTGGAGTGCTTTTACTCCAGAACAATGTCCAGGCACATACAGCCACACACACACACTGTACGTGCTTGTGCAGTTTTGGCGAAGTGTGTTGACACACCCACCATACAGCTCTGGCCTTTCACCATGTGACTTTCAAATCATTGGTCTGCTAAAAAAAGTTATTGCGGGATCAACATTTTGACTCCGATAGCTGTACATAACGGTGGACACAGTTCAAAACTGGTTTCAATCTCAGCCAAACTCTTTCTATGAACACTGTGTGGTACAACAGTGGGAGAGATACTTGTGTAATTTTAGTGATTATATTTGAAAATAAGTAATATCTTTTCATTTTGTGGTTACTGTTCCATTTTCATTTGGTCCACCATTATACTGTTGTCGATGTGTCATGAGGTTGACGATTAAGACAATTTTGTCTAATTCTTCGTAAAATTTTGTGTTGTAAAATTCCTTTAAATTTTGCCTTGCTTCTGTTGCAACTGATAAAGGTCATATCTGAATTATCTTAGTTATTTATTATTCTTATGTGTATTTTCAACACTTGCTTGAGGTGTATGCGAGTTCAAAATAAATAAATTTCCTTATACTCGAGGCGTATACAGGTTACAGCGCTAGACGTCTTACGACTTCTGTGTATCCAAAATTCTACTGCCAAGTGCCTTCTTAAATTTTAAAATGTTTGCTGCCCCTAAATTTTGTTGTTCAGTGCTTCTCTCAATACTAAAAATTTTGTCTCGCTAAATTCTGTCTCTTGGTGGGGCCACACCATCTCTGGCATCGGCCCTGGGATTATATAAATGATAAATCAGTTATTCTTAATTCAAGCAGTGCTAAATGTAATCTTGTGCCCTATGAGTATCATTTACGAAATTATTTTTTTGCGGATGGAAAGAAATTTTTGTTCAATTTCTCTTTGTCAACACTTCGCAGCAGAGTTAGCTGAAGTCTGTAAACAGTGCCAGGTGTAATGTCAATATAAAAGGTTACCATACTCTTTTGGTATTCAGTTACTAATATTAAAAAGGATTTTTTAAATATTACTACATTAATCATTTCTCATGCTGCAGTGTGTTGATGGCTATGCAGTGATGAAAGCAAAAAATGATAAATAATGATTTGCCAGGTTTATGTCAGTGCCAAAGTGAAATTAAGAATCGGGACTCGGCACATTTTGTTGTGAAAAAATGTCAGTTGTGCAAGCATAAAATTTTTAAAAATTTCTTTTAAAAAAAGTTGCTACTGATTAGATCATTTTGAATTTTGGACTTTGTACTATAGTAAATTTAAATAAGAGGATTTTTTTAAGGTTAATTCTCTAGCTGTTGTAAAAGTGAGTCAACAGTAGTTGAGGGCTATTTGTGTTTACAAAAATTTTCTGAAACTGTGTGAAATGATAATTTGAGTCATCATGAAAGCTTATAAAGTTGTCATAAAATTTTGCAGTTTTCCATAAAAATGGTACATAATTCACATGCTTTTAATATTGGAATATCAGTGTTTTCAAGTTTTGATAGGAATAATGCCTAATAACCATTGGACAAACTCACTGACTAGTTACCATTTGGTTTAAAAATTACTTTATAAGGGTTTAATTTTGATAATTTCATGTGGATCCAAGACATTTTTTAGACAAAACTTCATTGAAATTTAGGTAAAAGACAATTTTTTTTAGCTTTCTGTGAGAGTGCACTGAAGATAGAATTCGATAGAAGAAAACTAATTGATTTTTCATTATGATTGAAAACTGCACCCGTATGTGACTTCTTCTTTGTGCAACACTGGGTTTTCACTGGTCTATTACAAAGCAAGTATTATGAGAAAGTAAATGTAGAACAGGAAATGAGGTGACTTTCTTTGATTCCATACTAATTTAGTGTATTATACTTTTTTTTTTCCAAATTTGAAAATGTATTTTGTATTGCTATTTTTTTTTTTTTTTTTTTTTTTTTTTTTTTTAGATTGGTCTAGCTGTATTAACTGCACATGTTAAAACTGTTCATTAGGCTTGTGTTATGACTGAAGAAATTTGATAATTTAACTCCTATGAAAATGTGTCATGATTATCCTTCTCTGGCCATGAGTTTTTGTTGTTTGATGAATATAACGTTATTATTTAAAATATTTTTATCCTTTAAAGGTATATTAAGTGAATGAAAATTTATGAAAACCGAGACTAAAATAATGAAATTTACAAATTTAACAAATAAATGCTATTTGAATCCAGTTTTTTGTAAGAATATCAAAGCTGTGTGCTCAGAGTGTTAAAGATGTTGCAAAATGTTTGGAAATTACTGGCTTAAATCCTAATGATCATTAAGCAGCATGTTGCTTAATAATGTCTCAAACAAAATACAGTCATCATCCAACAAAAACAAAAAACTGAATTATTTTATTAGCAGATTGAATCATATACCACATTTGCCGGCGTATAAGACGCACCTCCTTTTTACTTCCTTGTATGAAGTAAAAAGGAAGTATTGTAACCGCGAAAAGTTTCAGGCAGCATATTTCAACGGAAATATCCATTTTGACTGCCATTGAATGCAATTTAACAATGTTTTTGCATAACATCTGTACGTAAGAACAGAATAAAAGCCTCTTTTACCCCCCAAAAATTATAAAACTGCTTTAAAATGAATTCTGAAGATAATTTTTCGTGTGTCTGTACATACGTACATATGCATCTCACATAACTCAAAAACGAGTAGCCTCGGAACGTTGAAATTCTGTATATAGGACTTGTAATTTTTAATATAGATATTTTGAGTTTTTATATATTTTTGCCTTGTTGCGAACAAGGCAAAACTTGCGTATTTTTGCAAGTGAGAACTGAATTAATTGAATGAGAAATACTGAACTGTCTATGAAAAACTGTTTCTTTTTGTTTTGTTTGCTTAATTTCTTTTATACATCATTCTAGCATTATTATAGTATTTGAATAGAACATGTGGCAACGATTAGATAATTCTTCAAATGATATAAATTTTGTTTATTCTGAGTTATAATATGAACGAAATATAATGCTGTTTAAGTGAACCTAGTGCCAGAGTGTCGCTATGGTAAACAAATATAGTGAATTTTAAAGAGTGCATTTATTCTATTGTGGTTTATGTGCTATCGACGAAGTAGATTTAATTCAATTCTATAAGTTTAAATGAAATGCAAGAAAAATGCGTATAATTTAATATTCCGTACAAGGAAGTCATCTGGTGTACACATCAGATTTTTTATACACATTTTTTAAGGATAAAACTTTATTACTGATCATTATAATGAATTTATAGTGTTTCAAATGTAAAGTAATGCAAATACGAAGTAATACTTTCTGCAAATACCCAGTCTATCTGCAAAAGAACAACTTTTAATCTTCTTTGTTAAAACCCAGGCACTAATCTCCAGAATTTAATGAAGAGTCACCTGAAACTAAATCAGCATCTGAGTCTTCATACAACAAATTGTCCTCTGGTCCTGTTTCCATGTTCTTAAGCATACGCAATCACATGTAGCTTGTATGCTATCCTGTAGCAATGTTGATGTTGTTTCGAGCCATAACTTGCCAACAAATTTAAGAAAATTGAAAAGTAGAAATTTCGCCCACTGAAAAGTCATTCAAAAAAATTAGAAAGTTTAAACGGAACCAGCTGTGATAATTGATGACAGCGCATGCACATCCACTGAACTTTACATAACTGTAATATTTCCACACTCCGCAAGGAAAGAAGAAAAAAATCGTATATAATAAAAAATTGAGTATCGACGTATAAGATGCACCCCATTTTTCAGACCTATTTTCAAAGGAAAAACAGTGTGTCTTATATGCCGGCAAAGATGGTATATGTCATGATTGGTTTTGGGGGGAAGATGAAACCAAGTTCATGCTTGAGTCATGGCTGAGACGACTGGTGCAAAATTCACAACTGGCTTGGTGGTTAAAAACATCATTTTTATTTTGCACAGTAACAATTATTTAGAAATACATTGCTGCTTAAAACATTTACAACACTAGGGATGCTAAATATGCGCTGTAATTTAGATGCATGCAGTTTACATTCTAGACAATAAAGAAAGAAGACAAAGTGAGAGACATGATTTACTCAAGCAGCAGCAGCTGAGAAAAAGCAGTGCATACTCATTGCGGTCTTATTTATAGTTGGAAAGTCATTGTGTTAATCCTGAGCAGCGATTGGGATAAAGATATCGCAGCACAAAGAGATTGTAGGAAAAGAATGATGTAACATGGGCAGAGTGATGCAAAATGGTGCATAGCATATCTTTGAAGCGTGATGTGTTTATGAATTTGAAGATCTATTGCCAATTGATTCCAATTAAGTTTAATAATTTTGTTTCATATTTTATATTTTACATATATTTCAGTTTGATTACATCTGTCTTTCAATATCTGTATGCTTTAATGAAGATGCAAACCTGCAATGTGCAGCAGAATGACTCATAATTGGATAATTATATAATAAATATAGTAGCTAGCAACATATATTTCAGATATATTAAATAAACTTTATATTTTAAATGCAAATTTAAATTAAATTTTTTTTTTCATGAAAAACTCAAATAGGTGTAGTTAATGGTAAAAGCATAATAGAAACCGATTGTACAAAAAATGCTAATTTAACTTTTAATGTATAATAAATATTGCAAAATATAAATTTTCCTGTGTTATTATAATAACATGATTTTTGTTATAATGTGTCAGTTAAATATTCTTAGTCAATTGACATTTCTAAAATCAGTTCAAACTATGGAGCAGTACTACTCAAGTAAACTGTTCTAGCATTCTTTTGGTGAATGTAAAATAAACTATGTGATTTGGCATCTTAAGTGTACTGGTGATTTTTGCTAATTGCGAATTAAGCTAAAATAGTTCAAAAACACAAATATAGAATTTGTTGCGTGTGTATGGATTTGTAATAGATTGAATGCATGCAGCTCCGATGATAGGCTGGTAGAATTTAGATCACTTCAGAGATCTGAAACTTTCCACAAAAATAGTCTTTTCATATATCATAGTCTTTTCAAAAATAGTCTTTTCATATAACTTTTCATAATATCACAGAATACAACTCAAACTACTATGAACACTTCAATCTGCAGCGAATGCTAAACACAATGCAATGCGAATTGCATCTAAAGAGTGAAGCTAACTCGGAGATATCTCTATACTCCGACACACACTGAACTAACAACCCACAACAAGAACAACAACTCAGGAACAGATTTTCTCTCTGGTTCTATATAGTTTTCACCAGGCTGGCAAGATATTTCTAGTATTTTCTGCTTCGTGAAATTACTGGAAAGCGTATGAGGACCGAATTACGGTTACAGTTACACAGAACATCATTTACAGTTATTCAATTACTATATCTATTACAGTGATACAGGAACCAGTCCAAAACATCGCAAAAAAGATGCCAAATTCTGGCGATTTCTTGCCAAATTTGACAACAAAAATCAGTTGCCAAAATTGTTGCGAGCTTGGCGATATCTCGCCAAATTAGCGAGATAGCCATTTATTCAAAATTGAATAGACTTGCCCCTGTATTGTTACTCTTCTGGCAAGCTTCGCATCTTTAGATTTTCATGTTACATTTCACAAAGAAAGGGAAAAAAAAGAAGTTAAAGAAGACATTAATTTCACATATAATTTCACTAAAATTATCTATGTATGTACAAAATTTGTAATAATATTTATTATCATTTAAGTGAACACTAAAAAATAAATTTTACGTATATTATTCTGCATTATTATTGCCTTTTCTTTTTTCTTACAGGCAAGAAATCTTCTTGGGATTAATCGATGGTTCAGATAGTGTAAATCTATACATTGTGGTCACAGAATTTACTCTGATTTGTAGCATTGTAACTTATTGATCATTAAATTTATTGATGTTAGTTTTATATCTAATTATTTTAAAGTACTGTATTAAATTTTTAGCACATTATATTATCAAAAATGTATATTTTTAGAAGAAATTCATTGTGTTCCCATGCTGTGTTTTTTATATTTAAATAGCCATTGAAACTTATAAAAATGAAACAGATTTCTTAAATTTCATTTAGCAGTCTGTGTAGCCATCTTACGTTAAAATTAAAAATTGTTAAAATTTTCTACATTTGAAGAAAGAAATATGATGATCATCAACTTTTAGGGCAAGAATTAACTATTGCAACCAAAAATGGACCACTAAAAAGTTTTATCCTGCTTTGAAGAATAATCAGACACATCATACATTTGTGTGGATGATCATGTTGCGATAAAACTACTGATTATACCCAACATTTGCCACAGCAAAATTAGAGCCTAAATGATTGCCAGTACAATATTTTGGTCCAGTGAATTTGTTTTTATTGCTACAGAAAAAGTGTTTGTAGAAAAACCAACAGCAAGATATCCTAACTGTTTTGATTTGGTGAACATTTAGATTAAGCGACTGAAGTAGTATAAATGCATTCCATGGTGTAATCTGGAGCAAAGTAATTATGCTAAAAGCTACATAAACACAATTTCTTTCTTTTTTTTTTTTTTTTTTCTGTTTGTTTTTAGATCAATTCTTTATTGAAATGATAAATAGCCGTAGATTTACTTACTTTGGATTTTTAATGCATTCAAGTATTCTTGCAGGAAGCCGGGATGGTATCTCCGAGATACCATCACGGGATTTGATCCCTGGACTGGGCAAGGTTAACTCAGCCTTTTATCCTTTGAATGGGTCGATAAAATGAGTACCAAGTTCGCTTGGGGGCTGAACAATGGGCGATCTACGACCACTTGTCCAGGGCATATGCTAATGCACTCCGGGGCCCAAGATCAAGAAAGCAGATTTCGGGGCACTGCAGGGCATAGCCCACTAGGGCTACTGTGCCACTGAGTTTAGTTTTATTTCATTACTCCTCTCAAATAACAACACACTTATCTCTTAAGCATTCATTGAGTATGGCTGAACCCATGAGACATTTAGCCAGCTCATCACTGAGAGCATTGCTTAAAGTGCACGGCAGGGACACATAACATAACAACAAACAATAACACATCCACAAAGAGGGAAAGTACAAAATGTAGACAAGCTTTATATGGGTGTCTAGCCCATACCTTCAGCAGTTAATCTCTCCTAACAGCATATCTTCTAGGGTGATATCTTTAATAATTCTTAACCAGCTGCATTACAACCAAGTCGTATGTTTTTGCTTTTTATAGGACCATGTGCATATGGTATAGAAAGGCCTGTCTATTACTTATCATTTGTACCAAGCATATAATGCTCCATTGCTCACCGTTCACATAATTCCAGCTTCGTGTTTTGGGAAATGATGATGAAGTCAAACTCAAGTTTCAGATCTCGAGCAGTGAACCTTAATATAATTAAACTGTTATTTAAACTGAATATTGCTTAAATACAAAGTAAGGGGCTGTATATTTAGTTTCTCTTAGTAATTGGAAGATATTGTGGTAGAAAAGTGCAACATTTTCATCATATGTATATAATATGCTGTTTTATTTTTCATCAAATTGCTGCTGTTTTCAGGAATGTTTTTGATAATCAGACTATGTATTATACTAATGATTCATCTAAGCACTTTGTACTACTTTTTGAACTGTCTGTAATTGCATATTTTGTCAAAAATTACCTCATGAAATATCTTAAAACAGTGTACTCCTTTAGTAGATTCCTTTATTATTATAATTCCTATTTTAACAATTTCTCTTACATTCCTGAGTAAATCTTTTGATATTAAGTTTATTCATAATATATTATATATATATATTATTTATTTTACAAGTATAGTTTTTTAAAATCTGTTCATTAATGTTATCTCTCAGTATTTCTCCTGTTTTTATAGTGTAATAGTTCACTCAGCGAGTCCTGAATTTAATATAAATTGCTGAAGTGAGGCCAACAAACTAGTAAGACCTATAATTTTGTTCAGTTGATTTGCAGTAATTGGATTTTTTAAATTAATTCCATGATTAGTTCAAGATTTTTAATCTATAAAAAGTCTAAAAAAATGCTACATCTTATTATTCATCTTCAGCACAGGAACACTTGCTAAAGAATGAATTCTCAGTTTGTTTGATCAGTTACCAATTTTATTTTTGGTGTTCTTTCTACTGTGAATTTATTTATCTAAAACAATAAATATCACTGTTAGTGGTATAATTACTAGAACTAAAAAACTAAAGGCAAAAGAATTAATTTGGTCATATTATTTTCATTATAAAATAATTTCATTTGAATCAGTTATTTTTTTCTCCATTAGGATGCTCCATGAATAATTATATTTTTCAGAAACTAATTTAAGTCAGAATTTGATTATAATTTTCATTTTGTAAAATGTAAGGAATTTGAGATCTAATGTAAATAAGAAAGTAATGTCTAAACACTTTAATTAAACTTTTATGCATTACTGAAAAATACAAGTATATTCTGTATAAGAGAAAGAATTGCAAATAATCTCTCCCTCTCTCTCTCTATATATATAATGAAAGAATAATGCAAAATAAATTTAAAAATAGTACATTAAAATTCTTCTCATGTTCATTTCAGAATAAACATATGCACAAAAAAAAAATAACAGAAGTACAGTGGGAAACTGCAAAAAAGAGGAGAAAAAAACATGCCAAAAACAAAAATGAAATAAGAAATTTACATTTTTTCTGCATTGTAATTAAGGGGTGGGTGCAACAAAAGAAGTAAATAAAATTAAAATGAAGTTATTGGTTTATCATAATTCTCATACCTAAATACCGATAACGATGCACTTACATCAATTATTAAAATTTCTTCTGCAGAATTTCTAAAGACAATCTTAAGAGGAATAATAACTTAAAGTATATTATTTCTCTTAAGATTACCTTCGTAAGCATTTTATATTATTTCTGTTTTTTAAGGATTTTTATATTGCAAGTGTGTGTTACATCAGCATTGTATTTCATTTCATAAATGTGAAAATGAACAAGCAAAGAAAACTTTATGGCCTCTACTTTTCTGCATGTAACTATTATGCCCCAGTAAATTGTAATACCGTAGAATTTTCATTTTGATGCTATACCATCTTTATTATATAACTATATGTAAACTAGAAGTAATATGAACATAAAAGCTTTTGAAGAAAGATGTTACAAAATAATAGTGAAAAATGCAAGTATAACTCTTATTATTTACTCGTAGAAATCATATTATGAATTACTTATGGTATCAGGTGATTTTTGTCTTTTGTGGAGGAGTTGCTATAAGAAATATACTACCTGATATTGAAAATGCAACACAATGAAGGAGTGGCCCAAATATTATGCAAATTTCAGGGTAGGCACATGTGAATGATGTGAAATGCTCAGCTCTCCAGCACACATTGAAGAAGATATAAGGGAAAGAACCTGCAAAATGTTCAATTTTTGTGCTGTCATTTCTGCCATGGAAATCATTTGCAGACCCTACCATTGTTGCGTTCAGAAGACAAACTTTGGCAAATGGTTGACAGGGAATGTAGAGCCATTTCTCAGGACACCATCTGTACTCTCTATGACTTTGTACCTAGACGTGTTACTTCTTGTATCGCCGTCCAAGGTGGTCCCACAACTTACTGAGTCGACACTGTTCTTGCTGTATATTATGCATATCATTTCAAAATAAAGCTCACTTATTGTTCATTGCAGTCTTTCACTGTTTGTCGAGTTTCATCATTTTCTGGCCGCTCCTTCTTGGTGTTGCATTTTCAATGTTGGGTAGTGTTTAATCATTGATAATGCTCATCATCACTTAATATTTTTAAAAGAATTCTGGCCTGTTTCATAAGTTAGTCACTATGTAAGATTCTAGTGTAATTCATTATTAGTAAATAATTTTCACATTTATGAAATGAAATATAACGCTGAATGTAACACACATTTGCAATATAAAACATTTTGAAGCTTTTCATATGAGAATTACCATAAAACAAAGAGTTTAACTTTATTTTAATTTTAATTACATTTTAAAAGTAATTCAAATAAACATACTTCTCATTTCATTTATACAGTGAAAATTGTTCATGAAACACGAAACTGAGGGGACTGAAATATTTTTTCGTGTTGAAGGATATTGCAAACATTATATATATTCAACAAAATTAAGTTTATTAGAGTACATTTTATTTACATACATATATAGCCCACCAGCGGCTGAGCGGTAAAGTCGTTTAACACTGGTAGTTCGGTCCGAGGTTCGAGTCCCGCGAACGGGCTGGCTGAATGGGCGTTTTCATGGTTTCATTCTCAGAAGGGAAATCTTTTCATGTTAAGCGATTTTCGTTTCATGTTAAGATAAAAACAATGCATGAAAATACATAGTAGTTTGTTGGGACTCTTGTATTATTTTGTGTTAACCGACATTTCGTCTTCGGCGTTTTCACGTTACGCGTATTTCATTATATCGTTTATGGTAATGGTACTAATAAATATGAACAAAATATTTCTCTTCCAAGATTATAACTTGGTAAAGTATATTATTTATCTTAAGATTGCCTTCAGAAATTCTGCAGAAGAAATTTCAATAGTTAATATAAGTGCATGGTTGAAATGGTTTGTTTATAAAAGCTCAACATGAATTAGTGTTCTGTTTTGTTTAAATTGAATGTTATAGAGCATATGAGGGCTATCTACCTAACAGGGGAAATGGTGGAGACTGTGAAAAGAAATTTCTCATGTTTACATTACATACAGTTCCCCCTCCTTATATAATATAATGTAAGTATGAGACATTTTGTAGGAAACCCCATGCAGCTAGCCTGTTCATCAGGCTTCAACTAATGTTCAGTAGTCTTATTTAATTGGCCGCTGTTACGCTTAATTTGCTTCCTTCTGCGTTTTAATGTTCTTTTATATGCTATATATTTGTTTTTTTTTTATATAGAAATGGTAATGAATTTTTATATTGTGTGGTATGTGTAAGTAATAATAATGGATAAATAAGTGAAACTACATGATGTTTCATCGTCAAAAATGAATTTATGTTAGTCCACCCACTATGCACAAAATCCTTCTCTTATTATTTGATTGTTTTAAAGAAAAGCAGCCCTCTATATAATTGCACATGTCACAGATAAAAAGAATTTTATTTGTAGATATCAATCGATACTACTGTTGCAAACTCAGCCGATAGGGGGTTGTAGTGAGTTCTTGAATTTAAAACTGATTTGTTTACGTTTATCTTTAGAATGTAGTTGAATGTAGCTAGATATGTAAGATGTGTCTTGTCAAGTAAATTGTTCTTCGTTATAAATGTATCAATAAAGAATTAAAAGCTAAGTAATTTTCAATTACTCTCTTTAGAAGCTCAGAAGATCAAGAAGCAGGTAAGATCTTGTTCATGCGATGTGTGCGTTGTTATACAATTTCAAATTAACTAGAAGTGGACTGTACTAAATATTTTATTCAACAACTTTAATCAAATGCGTGCCATCTTTCAAGTGATGACTTACTACTAACAAGAACAGCAATAAAAAAAAACTGAGTAAGCGTTTACAGAGTTGCTGTAATGAACATCTGCGCCATGCAAGGCGCGAAGAAGAGAAAAAATGACGTAATCTTACAGTTAAATAGTCCTAATGACTTAACAGATCTATTATTTATATCCGATTTTGTTTTAACCACCATGTTGGTGTAGAATATATCATAAAAGAGAAAAAGATAATGTCAAGTAATTGATATATGGAATCGGTGCAATTAGCGCAGTTACACTGGGTTGGCAAAAAGCCTAGCACTGCCTAGCACTTCTATTAGGAATTGAGAGCATAGTAATAAATGTAAATGATTTCATCTGAATAATCAATAAACTTAAAAAAAAGTAAAATCTGAAAGGTTTCAGATTCAACAGCTGAACAGCAAAATCACAAAACCATGAACCATACATTTATCATTCCTTATGCAGCGTTAAGTGTTGGTGTACAATTTTATATTTTTTTGCCATTGCTCAGTTTATTATATCAGTATTCAGTTTTCTTAGTAAGATGGCTAACAATTTTTTTGTTCTTTTTCTGAATTATGTGTTAATTTTATTTAAAATAATTTTTCTTGCACTTGTGCTACATAAAATTCAGTTCAACTGAAAAATCACAAAATATTTAAAAACAGCATTATTTTTAGAATTTCCCATTTATGTTAGAGGTTGTCATACATATTCTTATATTTCTGTATTATTATTAAAAAACAAATCTATACACGTGCAGTTATCATAAGAAAGAAAGAGTATATAATAATTATTTTAATGAGTCCAGCTAGTGTAATTTCATAAAAGTATTGAATTTCTAATTAGACATCTCATGTTTTTAATACATGTTTATTTAAATCAATCATATTAGAAAAGTTAAAAGAATATTCTTAAAAACTGTGTTTATTGCTTTAAATCACTCAATAACATTCCAGATTAAATTTTAAAGTATCTTAGGCTTTACTGAACCACATAGAATATAAAGGTATTTTATTTCCACCAGCAGCAACACTTTGCTTTCATAGAGCCAAGTTCATTGTTTAGAATTTAAAAATAAATATCTTGCATTTTGCCAAATTGGAACAGTTTTTCATGCTGGAGATAAAAATGTTTTTTTAACAGTGTTGCCACTGCCTGTTTTCAGATCATTAAGTTTATCAATCAAAATTCCATTAAAGTTTTTCAAAATGGGAAATAAATAATACAATTCAAAATATAAACTTCCAGGTGCACATGTTCGGGTGGAGAACCTGTGTTATTCAAAATTTGAAGTCTGTAGGTACCACCTTTTTTTTTCACAATGTAAAGAACATACATACATACTTGCAGATTCTTCATCATTTAATTTCTTTAAAAATAATACAGGGTGATAATATTTGGTAGCAACAATTTGAAAAGTGATATGCCATTTAGAGTGAACCAATACAAAATACCATTTTGAGACAAATAGCCTGTTTTTAGAATGTTAAATTCTGTTTTGGCTAAAAATAATTTATATGATTAAAAATAAAATAGAAATAGTAATTTATGTACATAACAATGATTTTTTTTTTTCTGAAGCCATAATTAAATATCTTATCAAAAGAAATGTTATAGTTAAATTGATAAAATATAGAATATTTGCTCTGATACATCTGTTCATTTGTTCTAAAATAAGTTTTCTGAAATGATTTAAACATACAGCTTAAGCAGTGATGTTTTACTAAGCTTTAAAGTAATGAAAAATAAGTAAGAAATAATGACTTCCAAAATGATTAATAATAATTTTTAATAAAAATAATAAGAATTAAAGATATAAGTTGTAATAGATTTCTTAATTTGTTAAGTATGTAAAATATTAGCTTGCTTTTTAAATGTTTCATGGTCACAGTTATCTTACAATATACAATATCAATACCGATGTTTACTTTTTCCCCCTTAAATACTGATCACTCCTAAAAGTGATCTATATGAAAATTTTGTAGCATTCTAATTTCATTTTTGCTTCATTAGAATTTTTGGTGCAATGTAAAACTCAGTTTTGGAATGTTTTGCAGTGCACTATCATTCCATTATTCAATTTCATTTCAATGCATTTGTCAATAATAAGCTTTTCACAGTTTTAACCTTTCCGACCCGACTTTTGCATGATTAAAATTTAACTATGAAAAGTAGTTTAATTTAATGTTGACATACTAAAAGAAGTGTGATATGACTTTAAAGTTTTTATCTTTTTCTGTTTCCTGGAAATCTCCTGGGACAATATGTCTCAATCGTATTGTCAACTGGGACTATTTGTACCAATTGTTTCTGTACCATTTCTCAGAAAAACTAAACTAAAATTTACTAATATATAATGTGAATAAAACTCTGTCACATGCACTAGTTCATATACAAAAGAAATTTTCATATATGTTTTATAAACACAAATGTAATATATCATCATGCAGTAATTTGATCACTGGTCGAACATATTAACCCACTGTTAAATAAGATTGGGAGAATATATCCTACAAAAAGAATTTATTCAAAATTTCTGAAATCTGACATTAAAAATGTTAAATTACTTCTTAATAAGAACTATTTCATACTAAGTACACCTTAAATATAACTGTACTTACTGCAAAATTAAAAAAAAATAGACAAATCAAAACTTGAATAAACGGTATGCTCGGAAAACATAAGTGCACTATCGGCAATCTAAAAGTGTTGCCAGGTATCTTTAATCATATATTTGTTCCCTAATTCCTTAAAAACACTGCAAACGTAAAAACCCATTTAAAAGTGGATTTTAATCTCTGGGACGTATGTGCGATTAGGACCAAAAGGGTTAAAGCAGTGTTACAAAATTTCCCAATTCAAAAAGTGCTTGTAAATTTTAGAAAACTTCCATAATAAACTAATCTTTCTTACTCTTCTTCTTTTCATATAAATTTGAAGATGGATTTAAAGCTATAAAAATCTTCATGTAATAGTTACCACGTAAGAGGTTATAGTTGATGTGGTAATTTCAATTTCAAAACTTTGTTTGCATATAAAAAATACGTAGTTTATTGTAATTGCCAAGTTACTTACTGTGATGAGGCTATTATAAAATCATTTTACCTCTAATCAAGGTGAAGTTGCATAACTAAATTAAAAAATGACATGAGGATTTTTAATGAATTTGTTTGGAAACTGAATAAATTAATACAATGTGTGTGTTATTATGGCAAAGCCTCGAGGGCTATCTGCCTAAGGGGAGGGATGCCTTCGTGGAGGACTTTCTAAGGGAAACTGAATCGTATACACGTTACACGTGGGAAAAACCACGAAAACGCCCATGCAGCCAGCTCGTTCGCGGGATTCGAACCTCGGACCGAACTACCAGTGTTCAGCGACTTTACCACTCGGCCGCTGGTGGGCTTAATACAATGAAAATGAGACATTGAATGTCTCCTTTAACTGCCTGCCTTTGAAACATATTGAAGTTGTATTATTCTCAGCTAAGGTCTTGTCGACCATTTAGTAAAAGAAGATTGGAAATATGAAAGAAGAAAAATACTTCATGAAAAGATTAGAATTTCTCTTAACATGGAAAATATGGATGTAAGAGTTAATGGATTTATGGAAGAAACCCATCAAATTTTGATGCTTGTTTTACATCAACCAAGTTGTTCTGGAATCATGTCTCAAAACATAACAAAGAGCTATTTTAAGCATGGCAGTCTTTAAATAAGTGATGAAATAGAAGTTGATAAACATGCAGTATCTCCACCTAACATGGATTGCAAGCGATCTGAAACTTGAGTGAATAATTGCTGAATTGGAACACTGAATAATGCAACTAAACAACTCTCTCAAACTAAACTAGAAAAACTGTAGAAGACGAAGTTGATGAAAATTCTCCACTAGTGACTGAAATGAAAGAGACATTCTATTTATTAAGGTAAATTAAAAAATCAATTAGATGATTTCTAGAAATATTATCAATATGAATCATTTATATACAAAATTGTAAACACATAAATAAAAATTACAATGTTGTTACAAGGTTTCTTCTACTATAAATAATTTTATTGACTTTCATTTCTAATTAAAATAGTGTTAAAAAGAAGCATTTGCATGAGTAGATCCAAAAGCTTTCAACCTCATTTCTTAAACATTATTCTGCAGTAAATTTCTCTTGCATATGTGTATTGGTAATACTAAATAAGGTTGAAAGTTTCATTTCAGTGTGTTCTTTTTTGACTGTATAATGAATGAAGTAATATGCTAGCTTGTTCTAAAATGTTTAAAATTAAGCATAGTTCTATGATTAAATTTTTGATTAAAGAAGGTGTTAATTCTAAAGATATAAAACACTGCTTAAATCATGTGCATACTGTTTCTTCTCTTTCCCATTCTATATTGAAACAATCGGTAATGCAATTTTTCATTCTTAAAGAGGCATCATCAACATTAGAAAATATTGAGTATAAATAAAAGTCAAAGAAACAGCAGGAAGACTGAATCTATCTATAACTGTTTTGCATATTCTACATAAACATATCCACATGATCAGTTTGCAAGCTGGGTATCTCAACTTCTTTTAGAATTTAAAAAACAATAGCATATCATTGAAATTCAGATACAGTAATGTAGGATCAAGGAGCTTTATTACCCCCTTAACAGTCCAGATTCAGTTTCAAATGATCATGATCTGTTTTTGGTACTGAAATCTGACCTTCATATAAAGAAATTTAAAGATGATGATGATTAAAGAAGAAATTAACTGAGTGTTTGTCTGCATGTATGTTTAAGAACATTGAATCTTCCACCATGCAAAATCGAAAAGAAAAATAATATGCATCACAAATGTATTACATCTCCTTGAGTAAGTAATAGAAGTAAAGTCACATTTTTTGAAAATTACATGAGCATTCTACCTATTTTGTAGACATAAAAGACAAAGGATCCATATTTTTAAAACTATTTCTCGAAAGCAGTGAAATTCACAGCACTCAATGGCAAAGACGAATGAAATAACTTAGATCTTGCTTTGTGCTTATCAGCTAATATATGTCAGACCTGCAGAGGCACTTGATGCTCAATGAAGAACTGGAACACAACGTTTCAGACACAGAGCAGATGTATCTTACTGATGAAGTAACTTTGGTTTTCTTTTACATTTAATCTAAAGAAAAACTAGTCACTTTCATATGCCCAAAACAATTTTCCTGGATGCAAATAACTAAGCCAAGCTACATAAAAACCAGGAGAAATTTTAATAGAAGGTCAGGAGAAATATGTTGGAAATCAGATTGGTGGGGGTACCATCTGAAATTGGGTGTCTCCTGTCTTAATCAGGAGAGTTGCCAACTCTGCAAATGGTACTGCTAGCTTTATTTTTACTTTAGGAAGCAAAATAGTATCAGTTAATATATAGATAACCTAAAGTCACCAGTACTGTATCTCTGTATTTTTACATGAATAACTTGTTTAATAGAAATATGCAAAACAGTTAATTTATTTTATGTAATTTTCTTTCACTAGTTCAAAATAAAGTAAGCAAATGCAATATAATTTTTTCACATTTTTATTTCAGATATAATTACAGAACCTATATTAGTTCCCTATAATCACACTTTATAAATACTAATTTACAAATCATTTGCATAGCTTTAACATTTGGCAAGAATAATTTTTGAACAATGTTCATAGTAACTATCCAAGTGCAATATCACCATCAAAACACTGCTTCAGTTTTTAACTCTAAATAAACCTCTCCCACAAAGAAAAAATTGCACAACTACATAAATTGAAAGAATACGAGTAAAAAAAGGCTATCAGTTTAATTCAATGTTAGGATTCAATTCTGACTTCAAATTGTGGGCATAAAATATATTCATACATATTGCTATGGAGAATTACTTCTTATGTGAATATGATGTTTTCCAAAATTAAGATTATCCAGGCACAATATGGTACATGGACAAAGTTTTTTAGGCACAGCTGCATATTTTCAGCATAGACACTATGATATAGTAATTATATCATTAGAGCATATAAAAATTAAAATACACTTTATATATATATATAAATATATATATATATTAATGAATTATATATATATATTAATGAAATTTTATATACTTGAGCAAGTTTAGTTTATTACAGAAATCCTATAACAAAAATGGGAAATAAATGTATTATCAATCACAAATAAATCTCATAATTAAAAATATTTTAAATATGCAGGAAATGAAAACTTTTATCAGATTAATAAATGCCTACAGCAGTAGTCATTAGATATTATCGTTATAACTTTCTTAAATAAATTAAGAACTGATGCATGCATTTTGTAAAAACAGGATACACTTTTAGAAAATGGATTTAGTGTGATTCATAATATGTGTTTATCATCAGGACTCCTAAATCCATTCTATGGTTATTTACATAAGACATTCATGCAGAAAAATTTACATAAAATTTTAATAAAATATAAGAAAAAATTTACTTTCAAAGAAAAATTCAAATTTTTTCTTTGCAGGTAAAACTTTTAAATTTATTACTAAATTAACTTATTGTAGTACATTTTATAAGACTACAAATATACTTTATTCATCAGATATATGCATTTATTATATATTAATAAATACTGACATAGTTTAGAGCAATAAATATATAATTAATTATAATATATGACATCAAACAGTAAGAGTCTAGTTTTGCAAAATGATGCAGGGATATTTGAAATTTTGCATCAAATGAAGATATAATGTACTTTAATACATTATGCATAAACTTCCTAATCTATTGTTTTAAAAATATGAGTGAAACACAAAAATTTGATTGAATAAATCTTTGTTACATAAAACTTGCATTAGGCTTAACACAAAATACTTTCGATTTAAGTTATTTTAATGCCTTTACCAATAAAAGCTATATAAATTAAAGTTATTTCATTTAAAATATGAAAAATAATTATATAAATGTGAAGGCATCAGTTTCCAAAATTTTGGAAGTGGATACTTATGTGAAAATGTTTTGGTACACAGCATGATTATTTTCATCAGTAGTTTGAGGTAATAATATTTGGTACAGATGGTTTTTAAAACAAGACAGCAATATGAAAATGTATATATCAGCAACACGACTTAAAAATGTTCAGAATTACAGTCTCAACTAAACACTTGTAAAACTGATTCTGGGTCATTATTAAAATATGTGATCAGCTAATATGATCAATATATAAATTATAAATAATATTGATCAATTTCTATATATATTTGAAAATAAATAATATAATAATCTCATTTATAGAGAAAAAGTACATATATAATGAATGGATGCAAAATATAATCAGCATAATATTTGAAGTATATGTTTGTCTTCTTCCCTTTATTTAATATAAATAAAGTAGATTAAAAATAATGAAACAAATTAGTATTAACAATCATAATCAAACTGGAATCTTATCTAGTGGTTCATATCAAATTAGAACCTTTGAGGATTATTGTAACTATGCCATATTACATATTCATAATAATCCTAAAAAAGGCCAAAGTGAAGCATAGTATATATGGTAGATAAAAATCTGGCTTCAGGATGACAACAAAAAATGAAGAAAATAGTTCACATGCGAAGATCATTTAGAATTTGGCCCCATTGCAGAAATGGCTAAGGATAGCTTAAATCAAGATTATATGTTTCACAAAAGAAAACAATAAATCTTTAAATTTCAGATAAAGAGAATTTGCCAATATTCACATGAAAAAATAGCAAATATTTAAGATTTTGAATCAGAATTTTTTTTTTTTTTTAATTTGTAAAATTAAGGATTTTGATGTTACATTTCTACTTAATATTAACTCATAGGAAATTTCAAAAAAGGGTGTAAATGATACATCTTACATATATTTATTTCATGCTGTACTGTATCCCCCCAAAAAAATTAAAATTATCAGCAATAAAAATAAGTAAACAAATATCTCTTGCCCATATAAAGGTCATACCTGTAAAATAACTTAATGAAATTGTTGTGAGTTATAGAAAGACTGACTGGGAACTAATGTACTAAGGAGACGGAGAGTATAAATGATGGGAAGGAAAAAAAGAGATTGAAAAGTGATTAGAATATAATGTATAACTGAGAAAACCTTGAATAAAGCTACAAGTAGAGCAGAAAGAATTCAGACGAAAATCAAGTTCATGCATAAATATATTAAATTTTGTTCCAAATGGAGTAGTTTGAAATTATAAATCATATAAAATGACATCACAATATTTACCATATTCTCCCTTTTTCCCACTAATTTTTTTTCGTACAAAATTATGGGAATAATTTAATTTCCAGTAGATGTGGTCATAGTTAAGAATATAACACATTAAAAGTACTCGTGTATAAAGTACTGGTAACTATCAATTTTTATTTATTTGAAAGGAACTCGCATTCTAAGAATGTATAGAATATTAACATAATATCTAGTAAGATATCTTCCATTTTTATTTACCTGATCTTAAATCTCACCCACTCTTACTCCTTTAACATCACACCATTCAATGCTGCTGAAACTGTCTGCATATTATGCTCCAGCTTCATCATCACGATTCAATCCATCTTCCCACATGTAACAATCTTCAAAAACCATTAGATAACCCCATTTTCTTAAAGCTCTTCAATGTTAATTACTTCATCAATCAAAGTTCATGTACCCAAAATACATGAGAAAATCTGTTCAATAAAAGATTTCTGAGCTTTTTCAAGTTTTAGTAAAATTATGCGACCTGCTGATATTCACTCGTTACAAATTTTTGCAGATACTATTTGAATGGTTTATTCACTAAAGTGGCTACAGAAGTGACGTAAGTCTTCCTGGAATAATGACAGCAACAGTATTTTTTTTTTTTTTTTTAAATCTGGCATGACAGAAGTTGTCTAATATTAGCAGTAACTTCTTATGTAGAACAGATCCTGGTTGACAAGTCCATACAATTTCGTTAAGTCGGATGGCATTCATACATGTCATTCTCAGTGACTGGAAAGGGAAAGATTTAATGAAACCTTTGCAATAGCTCATATGGATTTATCTTTGTTAATAAAAGGTTTTTATATGAACATAATAAGAATAAACATATAAGCAAAAGCAATTTAGTAGATTTTGCCACACTCTGTTAACCAAGCATATAACAATTCTTCAGTCTTTAACAATTAACATTGCTAATTTCATAAGTAATCATTTTGTTGTATTTTAAATTCCAATGTTTTTTATTTTTTTTCCTTTTTAACCTTAAACAAATGGGATTAGACTGGAATTAAACCATGGCAAAAATTTTGCATGAATGCAGTATTTTATTGCAAAATTTCATAACAAAACAATTGTTTTGAATTTATTCTAAGCGATCTGATTGATAATAGCATTAAATGCCTAAATAAAATGTAATATATACATATAATAATATGTATATAATAAATAATTTTTGCATTTATCAGTTATCCTTCTTTCTCTTGAGTAAAAAAACCACCAAATAGTGCCAATGTCGTTGCATTAATGTACAAGTATTGAATAAATCTATTATTAAAAAATGAAGAATCTTAATATATATAACCAATAATTTATAATTAAAAAACTTTTATGTACCATCTCCAAGAGACAGAAATTCCAATTAAAACCATAAATTATTAAACATTTTTATTCAGCTTTTTTGGTAGCCTGAGCAGTTGAATGTTATGGAAACCCTATTGTGATATAATCGGGTGCATGATTCTGGGAATTTTTGAATCATGGGATGTTTTGTAAGCGTTTTTGTGGTGTGTGTTGGTTTGATTCTTTAGACGGTAGATTGGCCGAATGTAGTAAGATTAATTTGAAGTTTCTGTACGACTTGCAGCGAAAGGAGAAAAGAGACTGGTGTGTAAATGAAGGTTTACTTAGTAGCCATTATAAGTGTCCTGTATGTAGGAAGGATATGCATCTAGTCGAATATAAAAACCGTTTAGATGGATTTGTAGGAAGAAAGGTTCAGATGGTCACTATATGAAGCGTTCGATCAGAAAGAGTACCTGGTTTAAAAAAAGTCATTTGAGTATGATTTATATTTTGATTTTTACGTGGCTCTGGGTGTACGAAGCGAATTCGAAAATCATGGTAAGTGAATATTTGCTTTTGGTAGCGCTTAAATGTATAACATGTTTTTCCTTTCTTATGTTATTTTATTGTTTGGTTTAAAATGTATTTTATTGAGATTATGTATTTTTTGTGTGCCTATATTGTAGTATTTGGTGCTCCTTTGACTTTTTAAGTGAAAATATATCGATGTGTACATGGATAAAGTAAAGGGGAGTGCACAATGCAAGTTTGTGCAATTCTGGGATTTTTTTTAAAGTGAAAATATGTCGTCATGTACATGGATAATGTTAAAAGAGTGCGCAATGCCATTTTAGTGCAATTCGAGTTTTTTTTTTTTTTTTTAAGTGAAAATAGGTCGACGTGTACACGGATAAAGTCAAAGGAGTGCGCAATGTCATTTTTGTGCAATTCGGCGATTTTTTTTTAAGTGAAAATAAGTTGATGTGTACATGGATAACGAGTTTGTGCAATTGTTTGTCTTGTTATTTTGGCTTTGTGTAGCGGCGATTTTTGACGCGAAAATCGCCGCTTCCCAAGTCAAAGAATTGCACAAAATCGGTATCCATGTACCGTGAAAAGTTGCCAAGGGGTACTCTAAACTATACTTTTACCTTAAGAAAAATTCTTAAACACAAAAATATCAACATAAAAAGTAAAAAATTTATAAGTGTGAAAAAGTAGCCATTGTCATTGATCACAGATTAATCAACTTATCAAGGGGATAAACCAATCTACCATTAACTAGAAACAACTGAATTAAGTGAGAATGTTTTATCTTTACACATAAATGTTCCTCGCATTGTGGAAAAATGACAACACATGTACAGCTACCAAATTTTCAACACAGTCCTCCATCCAAATATTTGCACCTCAAAACTTAAATTTTCATTTATGCATTTTGTAAAAAAAGTATCTTTTTGTAGCAATACTTGCATAATGGAACAACTGCTTTGAAGCCCTGGTTTTGTAAGATAGGTAGAAAGAAAAAAACGTAAGTTGCATAAGTAGAAGGGATACTTGTGCATTAACACAACTATCTTCATAGAGGTCACCAAATTTTCAGAATATGCCCTGGCAACCATCAATCCTTCCGTCAAGTAATGCCAAAATTTTCCTCCCTCCCCTGTCTTCTAAGTTTCAACTTAGAAGTTTTTATAAACAAATCATGATACTTTTTGCCTTAACTTTAGAAATCTGTCGCCAATGGAAGAAACTGCAATAAAATTTCTGCAGGAATACAAAATTTTTCTGAAACATTCTAAAGGGAACAACAAGAAAATGCATTTCCTATATAACTGATGTTTGCAAGAAGCCAAGTCTCAACAATTCTCAGATGTTTTTCAAGTGAAAATAAATCACTGTGTATTTCGAGTAAGAATAGTGCAAAAAAATTACAGATAAGTTTGAAGAACAATACAAGTATTTTATTTTTTAATGTATCACATAATCCTTATTTAATAATTAAAATTTTTATTTTAAATTACTAATATACATTTTCTTTTCAAATATTCAGTGTTTACCAACTTACTATAAACATTGATAGTTTGGGAATCTTTCTAAAATAAGAAGGCACAGAAACCATCAACAAAACTTGATAACTTCTACTTTTTCATGTGTGAAAAATCGCCAAATTGTGCCATGGTGTTTGCATAATATGTAAGTAACATAGAAGGAAGAACTGCACAAAAGTGCAATATATCAGGGCTGCTACTGAATAACTATCATATCATTTACAAATCTTCAATAAAAATAAAATGAAACTTCTGAAATCTGAACTAATATCTGTATTGTCAATACAGTATAAAGTCTTTAATCCGAATGTCCATAATCCAGACCTCAAAGCTACACACTTTCTGCACGTTTCGATGTCCATTAAACAAAAAGTGGAATTGCTGCAAAAAATGGATAAAGGCACGACAGAGAGGTGATGTTTCTCTAACCATTCCGAAATCGGTTTATCAATTTCACGCTGCTCTGCGCGAATGGGGGAGGGGGCAATGAACTGGAAGTTGATCTGTCAGCACTATCCTCATCTTCAGGGCAGATGTTTTTATTTTATTCGGCTTATAATTCTTTACTAAATGTAGTGTTTCATCTTGATGTACTCCAATATGATTTAAATCAATTTCCCCGTCACTATAAATATCACGAATACACAACAAATAGTTTTCTGGTTGCAATTTACTAATTTCGACTATGCGTAATGCATTGAAAGAAATGTTTAAAGTAAACAAAAATATTATACTTTTTTTTTTTAAAGTTTGGTATCCTTTAGATCATAATTGCTCTTTATTTCATAAATTATGGTTTTATATTTTTATTTGTATAATTTCTGCATGCCATCTTACCAGATTTAAATTGATGATCTATAATCCGGGAAAACCCCAAATCTGGAACTGCCGAAGTTCCGATGAGTCCGGATTAAAGAATTTGTACTTTATATACTGAAAAATACATCATATCAAAAATGATATAGTTGAACGCATCCGAGGTAAAGAAATAAGCTAATATTTCACATTCCGTGTTTAACAATAAGGTGCTTTTATGTACTGAAAAATACAATGCTTTAAACTTGTTTTTTCATTTTAGGTCTTTTGGAAGTGGAATTAAAAGATATTGTCATGCTAAAGAAGTTGTATAATGAGCTGCAGAATTCACTAGAACTTATTTTATAATCTTCATTAAATCTAAAGTCTAGAACCGTTCGATTAGAATGAATGATTAAATTAGTGTAATCCAAAAAGTTATAGTTTTGGTTTTATTATTGCATTCATGAATTATGTTTATGAAATTACACTAACGAATTCATTAAAATCATTATACTTTTTTAATAACTATTTAAGGCAGCTGGCCGTGCAAACAGCTAGTCATATAAAAGTAAGAAGCATACAGATTTGAAATTTAACAATTAGCCTAACTTCAAAGGTAAAGCTGTATTTTCTTTAGAGTATTGAGATTAAAGATGCATTTACATCAATCAGTAAAGGTATTTCTGAAAACATATCAATTTCTGATAATTAGGAGGCACTTTATTTTATATTACTTTTGGTTGCCTAATCACATGCTCACAGTAACTGCAGATCAATGAACAGACTCTTGAAAATGAATAACAGGCATCTAGAAACTTTGGACACTTGGCATGATTTTTAGTCTGTAGCAAATTAGGGCCAGATTTACATTACTTCACAGAGTGAGAAAGTCATGTAATGCATTTTGTAAAAGAAATAATTATTCACTGAAGAATACAAATAATAAGACTTTGAAGGGGGGAATATATATATATATATTTCCATAACAAAATCTGGCTCAAAAAAAAAAATCAATATATTATGAACTGTGTCAGTAAATAAAGGATTAATAATAAAAACCATAACCATTTAAATAAAATGACCGAAATCATTTTGAATAATCCATATAGGCTTTGGCCGCTAGTAGTACTGCCTACAGTATTTTTTAAAAATAAGAGGTGATTTGAAATTTTTAGATTTCACAGTCAAGTATTTTTGCATACAATCCACTAAGAAATTTACATTTTAAAATACGGGTTTTCATCCGCAGAGAACCCGTTGGCGCCGTTGCAATTTTTACTCGCCAAGATCGCGGCTCATCCTCGATGAACCGAGCCGTAAACCTGAATTTTAGTGCATGTAAATTCAAGTTAGCAGACAAAACAATATATTAAGCATATGGTAGTAAAAATTCACAGATAATCAGCATGTAGATGTAAAACTAACTGGTTAAACGTGATATATGAAAATAAACCTGTCTTTTTCATAATATATTTCACAATACAAATAACTTTCAACAGTAATCAAATTTTCTTCATTAGCATTGTTAATAAAACTAAAACTTTATACATTTTATTATTTTTCAAGAGTTATTTGAACTGTATTCCTTACACCAGCAGTAGTTTTATAATTTTGATGACCATGGGGATGCATCAAACTACTCTGTCATCTTAGATAATCAATATTTTTTATTTCAATTTAATCAGCTATTTATGTCACACCTGCCATCCTCTGAAAGGTTATTGTTAGAAAAATATTAACAATATAGTATGCTGTTAAAATTTTAAGCCATAAAAATTGGAGCCGAGAACCGGCATGTATCGACGAAAACTTTATTATACGAAAATATTTCTATCTATTCGTTGTTAAAAAATTCAGAAAAAATAATAATAAATAAGAGAAGAATATAAATCTCCAAATACGAACAACGACAGTGATAATTCAACAAAATGAACGCAAAAGCAATGGTTGCAACCTTCAAACAAGCGAACAGAATGAATACGGTAAGTTACCAGGTTTGAACTATTATCACCAAAGTTGGTGATGTTTACATTTACCGGGTTCTCTGCGGAAGTGCTTCCTAAAATACATTTTATCTTTAAGAAACAAGTTCATCATAAAAAAAAAAAGAGGGGGATAACTATTTTTATTTAACATTTTTCTTTGGCATTCTTTAGCTGTGTCGGGGTTTAGTTCAATGAGTTTTTTACTGTTAAGACATAATATAAAAATATTTGATCTTGGCTCTAGTGTAGAATTGGGTGCCCCTTCAATTAGCAACAATTTTTAGTAAAATTTTGGCGATGAAATCTCATTTCTGGTTACCATGATAGTTTAACTTTGCTTTAGCCTCCTGATTTTTTTAAATAAAAATAGATTGATGTGTACATGGTCAAATTTAAAGCAGTGCACAACGCCTAGTTTGTGCAATTCTGGGATTTTTTTTAAGTGAAATCAGATCGATGTGTACATGGACACAGAGTTTATGCAATTCGTTGACTTCTTATTTTGGTTTTGTGTAGCGGCCATCTTGAAATTATGTCTTCCTGACGCCGATCTTGGCGTCAAAAAAGAATCGCCAAAAAACAAGGGGCACCCAATTGTAAACTTTTACACCTTGCTCTTAACCAAATAACTTCAGAAATTAGAAAACTATTATTAGAAAATTTGTATAGATTTTTTATTCTTTATTCATTACAACTGAAAGATTTTGTAGATATGTCATGCTAATAATTAAAGATAAAATAATTCGTCAAAAGGCTGAATGGACTGATCAATCATTAGAAAAAGTTCAACATCAAATATTTAAAAGAATAATGCAATTTTCTACGAAAATAAGGGAATGTGAAAAAGTAGTATGCCAATAAGAAATATAAATTAAAACAAAATTCCACATTCAATTACCATTTCAATATAAAATGAATTTAGCATTAATTAATAATAAAAATTATGCTTCCCTACTTTATTTCTTAAAAAATCCTGCTTCATATACACATGCTTTAGCATTATATGATAATGATAGTGAACCCGGGTGAGGGTTAAAAAAAGTCTCTCTTCACTTGGACCGCCTAATCATTAAATATAGAAATTCATTTGTATGCATTAAAATTTTAAAGATCATATAGTAGCATATATATAAATTATCTTACTTATTTTGTTATATCATAAAAACTATGTCACCATAATATGTCATACATACTTTTGGAAAGAAAATTTTTAATTTGCTTTCAATATAAATTCTGAGTACCAAAGAATATTACCTATTTATTTTAAAATAAAAACTAATTTTTTCTTTTCTTCACAGTATTATTTAATACTTCAAAATCTCTATTAAAGACTTTTTAACATATTAGAATAATGCACAATATAAACTACCATATTAAAACCACAAGAGTTATCTAAGTAAAAATCATAACAATCCACTATTAGGCAGAAAATTGTTTTCGATCACATAATTTAATAATGCCCTTCTTCGAGATATCCTTTTATCCTCGCTGGCAAGGGAAGTTTTTGAATATGATCATATCGGGTATACTGTCTGATAACAAAACGACATAAATATTGCAAGGATCGCACCTGAGTGAACCTCGAAATTGGTTTTGTGAGACGAACAGGAAAAGAAGGAGAACCTGGAGAGCGACTTCGTGAATAACAGAACACACCAGATTGGGAATAGCACATTGACTGCTGAATTAGTTCTACAATAGATGCATGACCTTCAGGCTCAGGTTGAGAGTAAAAGCTAAATAACCCACTACTATGTTCAATTCTGGTATGTAGAGTTTTACCATAAGAACGAAAACTTAAACTCAAGATGTAACGATCATCTGAACTGTCTCGAACTAAAAATGCACCATCTGGTTGATCCACCAATTTTGATTCTGCTTCACTTCGATTGATAGGACCCCAATACCAGCCATATTTTGATAACTTGTATAGTTCTTGGGTGAGGTTTCCAACCCTAGGTAAGGCAGATACATTATAGGCAACGGGATCTAATTCGTTAGTTTTAACATTATCGGGACAAATTGTACTTGCATATGTATTTGCATTATTTACAGAATCGACATCGATTTGAGAAAATCTACTAACGTCACCTTCTGATTCAACTTTGAGAGCAAGACTAGAGGCAACAGGATTAGCATCACAGGATATGTCAGACAAACTACACGAAGTACGAGGAATAATTTTTGAACAAGACGCTCCATCTTCTGCATAGTTTGATTTCCTAGACGACGATCCGAAACAAGTACATATGTCGTTATCATCAGTGGCAGATGTTATTAATTCTGCCACATCATCGGTTTCATTTTGGGGGTCTTGAAGGTTTTGGCATCTCAGGATTAACGACGGCATTGGCCATACATTGCTTTTATCCCCAGGCTTTTGTTTTCTAGTCCTATAATTAAAAGAACAGCACGTGTGAAGATCACAATTTTCGCTGTGACACTGACACACATTCGTTACAGAATCGCTCCTGTTTCTGGCGTCACAACGTTTATTCCGCTTTGATTTTTTCCACTTTCGCTTAATAGTATTAATTATATTACTTTTATTTCTAGTTTCATTACAGCATTTCCCAGTTAAGTTGCTGTCATTTAATGTATCTCCCTTTGATTCATTTATCACCTTAACTTCAACACAGTTACCGCCTTCAGCAGTTGAGACGCCATTTGCATTGACGCCCTCTAATCGTAAACATTGCTGCACTTTCCGACTAACTTCCAATGGGCTAAATCGCGATAAACCAACTCTTTTCATCATGACTAAAATTAGATTATTTCACCATGTTGAGCAGTATATAAATTATATTTGTGAAAACACCACAGAAACTCCTATAATATACAATTTAGCATGCATATCAGAAGAATACACAAACACAGAAAACTACATTATTGCCATTTTACGTAAGCTTAATTGAAACGATTAAAATTTTTATGAAACTGTATTTAAAATACTTTTTCTTTTTATGAGATAAACACTTGCACATCGTATAAATTTAGTTAAAAAAATTTTTAGTTTAATGATATTTATTATAATAAAAAATATTTTGATTGAAGAAAAGAAGTTTAAAATATAATCACTAAAAACAATTTTACAGTGGATCATCTTTTACACCGAGCAGTTTACTCACTTGCATGAGCACATTCTTTTTATCTTCAAACTTTTGTTTTCTAATACTAAATTTAAATGAACAGCAAGTGGCAGATCATAATTTTCTCTATGACACTGACACATATTTAATATGAATCGCTAATTCTGATTTATGATTTTGGATCATGAGTATGATGACTGTTTGTACTCAGTGTTTTGCACCGGGACTAAGGGATAAACAGGCCTTGCCAACAACAAGCCTCTTGCAAGGCCTATATTTATGATATAGAATTCAAAGGAAACTTTGAAAATCCTCTTCTTCACAATTCCACTTTTTCTTCACATAAGCAGGGAAAGTCGGAACGGAACTCCCTAAATGAAGTTTGTGCTTAAATGAACCCAGTTCATCGACATTAATATAGCAAATGTGCCGATTATACTATAGCTTATTTTAAAAAGCAGACTTTATTTTAAAAAACAGGCATTGACACCCTCTCCCATTTGCTATTGTAACAACGTGTCATCATCTCTGCGCAACATTTATTTTTCTCTTTTACTTATCTTTCTCATTTGAAACTATGATTCAAATCAGTGTTTATTCACGCGATTTTCATGAAGCGAAACATACTAAACAGAAATAAACTTCAGGGGAAAATGTTAGACCACTCAATCGTCTGTTACAGCTGTCAATCCCATGCACATGGGGGGCGGAAAATAACTTGATTTTCATTTTTTAAACTAAAACACTATAGTGCATTTTCCGAACAATTTATTCAACAGATTTCTAAGACAAATACAGATTGTGACCAGAGGTATAGACTATTATGGACTAAGTGGTATAGGACTTAGTCCATAACTTAGGACACTTCTATTTAAATGCCATTTGTAGCTGAAGGCAGATTTTTGCTATACTTTATGGCATTTGACATGTTTGAAAGAATCGTTGGTGGGATCCAGTCAATCATCTTTGTAATTTGGGCGCTCTGAAAATCTGAAGACCTTCGTGTCCGCTCCGCTCCGTGTCAATCCGGCAGCTTTACGTATGACAATTTATATTAATTTAATAATTTCTATTTTTCTTCTTTTGTTAGATATTAAGACATGCTCTCCATGACATCACTTTGCTGTGTATATCATATTTAAATATTTCATTTTAATTTTGATTGAATGAAAATTTTTAATCAAAATATTTGCTACTTGAAGAACAAAATACAGTAGATCTGAAAATAAGCCTCGAACCGCGAAGAATCTGGCATAGTTGTTTGACGACCATGGTTGATCGGCCATTTTGCCGAACTTGTCTACCTGCTTGAGATTGTTTCATTGTAGCTCCTTTTCATGTGGTTATTAAGATAAAAAAGTATTGGATATAATAAAACGTCATAATTGTAAGTACTGAAGCAATATTCTACATGTATATCTTATTTAAAAATAATCTTCCGTTTTGCCGCATTTTCTCGCTAAATTACATGCATCCAAATGTCAGTAACGGGCGAGTTAGCCGGTTGAAATTTTAGTTAAGTTTCAAAAATCTTTTCATTTTCTTTCGAATCACATGGTATGTGAGCTTTTCTTAGAGAATGTATATTTCATTATTTTGTCTTTTACTTGGTTTTGAACAAGAATGTGAAATTTAATACAGTTTTATTTTTCTGCTCATTTAAATAGTTATGGGATGATACTTTTGAAATTTTAGTCTTTATTAAAAGGAGATTCTGAGCTTATGTGTTTTCGTGAATCACTGCGGATATTATTGTTTTTTAAACAATTTTGAGACGGAAAATTTTTATAAATTCATGTCAGTATTGAATGTATTTACTCTCTCGGTGTAGTAAACAAACAGTTCAAAAGTATTGTTTGTTAAGCGTAGTATTACAAATTATGCCGGATATCTCACTTTTTCTAAACCTTCGATGTACCAGAGATTTGATAGCATATTTTCTGTTACGAAATAATCTTTTTTTTTTTAATTATTTTTATTTTGCAATACTCTTCAGTTTTATTTTACTGATGTCCTTTCAGCGTGGTTCGCTTAGTTACTTATTACGTAATTAGTGATTAATGTATTCTACATACAAAAAATTTGAGTTGTTACATGCACATTTACTCATGCCTAATACACTAAGGATGTAATGATGTAAAGTGCAGTTTGAAGTTTTTAATAGTTTTTGGGTTTCGCAGTATTTTAATTTTTATACTAAAAATGTATAGCTGCATTAGTTTGTCTCGCTTACAAATTTAGTTTTTAATTTTTATGCAGATGGGCATAAAAGAGAATCTAGTGTATGAAATAACAGTTGAATGCAAGTTCATAAATGTAAATCTCATTTCAGAACAAGATAACAAATAATGGAATGTTATATTCCTTTGCTGGTAGTATATATTTATGTAACACTCCCCATCCCCCATGCATCTGTGTGTATTTTGATATTACTTAAGTCCTATAATTTTGTGATTACTGTATAAAAATATTTTAGAAACAAGGAAAATTTTTTTAATGCTTGTGTAATGAGTGCTTGTGTGTGTGTTGATTTAAAGAAACGAAGTTAAAAAGCTTATTTCATTATCTACAAGCTCAAGATTTCTGCTAACTAGATGATCTAACTTGTATTTATTGTGTACAGGAAAAATCTAGAATTTAACTCTTGCAGTATGCTTTTTAAGGAAAACACTTAACTGGGAAACATTAACATTGTGACATCTAGCAAAAGAAGTGAATAATAAATTGAATTTAAAAACAGTCATTAACGGTAATAAGCAATTATAGCTATAGTGTAGAATTGGGTGGCCCTTAAATTGGCAACAAATTTTGTTCAGTTTTGGCAATGAAACCTCGTTTCTAGTTGCCATAATAGTTTTAACTCATTAACGAGCCCGGTCCCTCCGAACAAAATGCTTTGAAAATGGCCATGTTGTCAGTTAACAAATCCACCCCTCAAAAAATCGCTTTCGTTTTCTGAAATCTGTCTAAGATGGCCCAGCCTAGGGCAGTATGTTCTCTTGCCCTTAGTGTGACGGATAAGCTATAAAATTTCCTTCCCGTTAATGAATGGCAAGAAGTTTGTTAGTTGCATTAGTTTCGTATCTCTGCTTTCTTTGTACTTGTAGCTTGTAGACTTGTTTCTTTAATATGTGACGTCCGAATTTTTCCAAATCTTTTAGGATGTTAGCTTTCAAGCTTGTAAATTTTCAATTATTCGACATGTTTTATTGGGCAGTATTTTAAGAAAGATCATTATTTATTTTGTTACACAAATTTTATTACTATTTACTTATCTATTTTATTTAACTTTAGTAGGCCAATTTATTTTGGGAAATTAAATTTTAACTCGTTTTTGGGGAAAGTGCAGAATTGCCCACTGCTCGGCGTGTTTTTAAGAATTGCACGTACTCGGTATCCATGTACACATGGACCTAGTTTCACTTAAAAAAACATCCCAGAATTGCACAAAAATGGCATTGTGCACTCCCTTGACTTTATCCATGTACACATCGACCAATTTTCACTTTAAAAGTCAAAGAAAATTGACAAAAATCCAATTCTTCTTACTTTTGTAAATAAGCAAATAAATACTCCAAACAAATAAGTGGGCGATTCTGCACTTTAGCCCCATTTTTTACAGATGCAGTTTTCTTTACATTATAAGTCCATATATATTTACAATAAGAGTACAATATTTCTCAGGAATTTTTTGAAAATTTGGCATGCATATTTAACATTGAATTTTTCCCACAAGTTGTTCGATAACTGTCGAGCGTATCCTCGTAAACATTTGATCTTTTCAGCATGGAACTGGCAAACAATAATCTTTCTAATGACAGTTTTCTGGGAATTTAAAGCAATTTCTAGAATTTTGGCGGTTTTATAAAAATATTTTGTTTAGCTATTATATAGTTGCTAGTAATATGGAATTTTAAATCAAAAATTTATTCCTTCGTTGATTTGAGATATCGCATTTCGAATTTAAACCAGAAGTTTAAATGAATTTAATGCAATCTTACCATAGATTAAAAAGAGTTATTTCTCTGTGTTTGATGGATTTTCTGACTTTTCCATATTTTATAGATTAAATGCATAAAGCAGACACGCAAAAAACCTTCTATGGTTCCAGTAAATGAATTGTGAAATTTTTTTTTTTAACTTTTAAAATATTTTTGCCCGTATATGTACAAATTTAAAATTGTTGAATCCCACTTGCAAATTTTACGATTGCATTGCAGTATTTCAAGTAATAACTGAAATGACATAGAATATAATTTCAGTAGTCAATTTAAATCAATTTCTATACTGTTCTAGTCTATTTAAATAAATTTCTATTTTCATTTAAAATTTGCCATTGTTAGCGTCCCCGCAGTTTTATGTAATTGTGGGATTTCCCGAATTCTGTTAGGTCCTTAACATAATTTCAAGGACTAATAGAAAAGTGATAGGTTAATCTTTGGATTATGGTAACTTGGCGAAAATTTGGCAACCAACCCTGCTACAGCAACCTCCTACTTTTTTTTTCGGCACCATTTTGTCTTCAGGAAGTAAAGACAGGTTTCTTTTTTTTTATTTACTCAACATTTTTTCCAACAATCTGCTAGCCGAATTACGCTTATGCTAGAAATTTTAGGGAACAAAAGTGCTTGATCATGACAAATATTAACTGCAAAATTGGAAGAAAGTGCAGAATCACAAACTCCTTGCCTCGTTTTTAAGAATGGCACATACACGGTAACCATGTACACGTCGACCTATTTTCACTTAAAAAAACATCCCAGAATTGCATAAAAATGGCATTGTGCACACTCTTGACTTTATCCATGTACACTGCTTTTTTCTCATAAATTAGAAAAATTTGCACGAAAATGCAGGAAAATTTTGTGAATCTTTAAACTCGGTAAAAAGGACATATATGAAATTACCTGATCGCGAAAAAGTATATACCCTTTCCAAGGATGAACATTTGCACGTATAAAATAAATAAAATATCCAAAAACTTTTCCCTCTAAATTATCTATTATAAACGTCACCTGCGAATTTATAACACAAACATTAAAAATGGTTGCAAATACTTAGTGTCAAATATTTAAATTATTTCCATGCACATTTACTTCTACTGAAATATATTCCAAAATACTACAAACATATAATTCACAAAAGCACTATCATTTAATTAAAATATAATTAAAAAACACTACTTGAAATGTAAATAAACACATACATTAAATTAATAAAAATTAGCTTAAAATCTTAATTACTTTAAACTAATTCATTGCAAATAACAATTTTCCAATAATACCATATTAATTTATTTATTCCTTACATTTAGAACAATGCATAAAAATAATATCCTCAAATGATTAAAAATACTAACTTACCTAATCTTCTTCAGAATCTTGAGTGCATGGCAGATAAACTTTTTTTATGGATTCAATAAAATCATTGAATGATTTTTTCTGGGAATTTTTCCGCCATACTTCCTCTGCTAAATAAAAAGCAAAATTCTCCTTATCATAATGCTTCGGAATAGCACTTTTTATAGCACCCCACATGCCCTCAATCATATTCGTATGTGCGCCTGTTTCAGGATCTTTGAACTGTAAATAATGTAACCAATTTTCTTCATAGTATTTAGGTTAACAGCAAGATGTTGAAAACCTTCATCCTCCAAACAAGCATATGACTTCCAGCAATCAGATATTATTGTACCAGGTAGAATATACTGCTTAATAAAACTTAATAAGCAATCTTTACTTCTATCTCGCACAACCTTAAAAAAACACTTATTACTACCCCTCTCAATCTCACCAAATACCTATTTTCCTTCCACTCTCCTACCTCTCTAATACTTGTGCTTTCCAAACTTACTTTCATTAATTTCAACAATAACATTTATACCACCAAGCATACCCATATCATTCTCGTAAAATTCCATGCACACTTCCCTACAGAAAGAGTTCCAATCGGCTACAGTACTACTGCTAATTTCTAAATCCGAAATCCAGTAGTCAACTGGCAGTCTATTCACCCAGTAGTAAGAAATTAATAAAATTTCACCTATACTCAAACGACTTTCAGCAAACCACGTACCCTTCCTTACACTCCGTTTCACAAAATGTTCATTTTCACCAGATTTCTTGCACAGCCATTCAAACTTATCTGTAATATCCTTCTTTTCACACAATCTCATTTCATTCCCACATGTTGGACATTCATACTTATCTGCAATTAATCCTACACTCATACACCATTTAAGCAGTTCTTTTGGATTATCAGTTAAACGCAATAAAAATTTCGTATTCACTTTAGATAGGGCCATGGGATCCAAAAATTAAGCAACACTGTTTCACACAACACACAATGAAGCTAAATACAAAATGCTGTAAAGTACTTCAGATATTTTTCAAAATTTCCCCCCTTTTCCGATTAAAGAACTGTGATTTGTCCATAAATGTCACATGACATATCTCATGATCTCTCATTTCTCTCACACAAAATAATGCGTAATTGGAACTGGGTACTTCTCACATTATTGACAAAGTCCTAGGTCGCCTACCAAAATGTCGCCAAACTGCCTGTTACCATATTCCAAAGATTAGCCAAGTGATAATATGGAAAGACTATGTACCAATAGCCAAGTATTTGTAATGAAATAAAAATAAATATTGAATACCAGGTGCTTTTTTTATTTATTTTTAGTCATATAACGGAAGATAAACAAGAATACTATCATTACATCTAAAAATTATTTAATAAATTATTTTGCTAATTTTATATGAATGAGGAACACAGTAAAAATGTTTTAATGATTGAATTCACCGTTAAAAATCAAACAAATCTCAAAAATCCTTATTCCCAAAATTGCGTAAAATGTTTTGATTAAATATGATTTGAATGAGTTTTCCAATTCTAGTTTGAGTGACATAAATTAGGATAAAAATGAGAAAAGTGCAGAATCCCCCCCTCCCCTGCTTCGTGTGTTTTTAAGAATTTCACATACAGTCAAAAGTCGTTAATCCGGACTCGTCGGGACTTCGGCAATTCCGGATTATCGATTTTTCCGGATTATAGATCATCAGTTTAAATCTGGTAAAATGGCATGCAGAAATTATAAAATTAAAAATATGAAACCCTAATTTACGAAATAAAGAACAATTATGATCTAAAGGGTATCAAAATTTACAAAAAAAAGCTTAATATTTATTTGTTTACTTTATTAAACATTTCTTTCAATGTAAGTTGTTTAAGTTGCTTCGTTTTTTATGTGATAATACATTCTCTTTAATTCTATAAACAGACATAATTTCTTGTTCAGTTACAAAGTTCCGCTGTTCAAGTCCTATAATTGCTGTGTCGAGAATACCGACTAATTTGTCAATCGAAATTTATTCGTTTTCAATAACCTCTGTCACTTTCTTCCCTATCGGAAGCGAATTATAATGACGAGGCATTTGATTTAAATCATATCAAAGACGGAGTACATCGAGATGAAATACTACATTGAGTAAGCAATTATAAGCCAAATAAAATAAAAACATCTGCCCTTAAGATAAGGATAGTGCTGATAGATCAACGTCCAATTCATTTTGGACCAATAATTTAAATGCACGCCGCCCCCGCGTTAAAGATAAACAAAGTATAGATAAACAAAGGATATGCCTTTATCCATTTTTTGCAGCAATTCCACTTTTTGTTTAATGGACTCCGAAAGATACTTTCGCTTTGTATATCCTTTACATATTAGTAAATATATACCGGAAATTCTATTTGACAAAATCGAAAGTTTAAGCTTACTTTTATAAAATTGCTCTAACAGTCTGCAAAAAATAATAATCCGGATCCAATTCGAAGATTAAGGAACAACGCAATCTGCAACATTAACTGAAATAGATAATTAGATAATTTTAGCTTAGCTTATCCCGTCCGTTATACATTAAACACGCATTCGTAAACATATTTTGCGCACACGCAAATTCCAGCGGTAAAGGTCTAACGCATGCGCAGAAGTGCGCGCGCATGCGTCAAAACGCGCGTGCGTCAATTTCTGCGCACTGCGTCAAAACGACGCATGCGCAGAAAATTTGTAGCTTTGAGGTCTGGATTATAGATCATTCCAGATTATGGGTGTCCGAATTAATGACTTTTGACTGTACTTGGTATCTATATATACATCGACCCATTTTCACTTAAAAAAAATACCAGAATTGCAAAAAAAAGGGCATTGCGCTCTCCCTTGACTTAATCCATGTATACATTGACCTATTTTCACTTAAAAATTAACAAAAATCTAATTCTTCTTACTCTTGTAAAAAGCGCCAAAAAATAAGTGGGCGATTCTTCACGTTACCCATTTATTATTGTAATATTTTTTTGCTCTAGTGTAGAATTGGGTGCCCCTTTGATTAGCGACAATTATTTTTAAATTTTAGCGATGAAACCTTGCTTCTGGTTACCATGATAATTTTAACTTTGTTTTAGCTTCCTGATTTTATTTAAATGAAAATAGATTGATGTGTACGTGGGAAAATTTAAGGCAGTGTGCAGTGCCTAGTTTGTGCAATTCTAGGATGTTTATTTAAGTGAGAACAGATCGATGTGTACATGAACACGGAGTTTGTGCAATTCTTATTTTGGTTTTGTGTAGTGGCCATCTTGAAATTGTGCTTTCCTGGTACCAATCTTGGCATCAAAAAAGAATCGCCAAGAAACAAGGGGCACCCAATGGAAACTTTACCTTTTTTTTTTATATTCTAATAACTTAGCAGAATATCGTTTACCGTTAAAAATTATATCTAAAGGAATTAAATTTTGAAAGAGAATAAACAATGAAATCAACTGTTTCGTTTTGTGCTTTATGCATGTATTTATATAAAAATGGAATCTGGCTAGGGAATTTACCACTTGTATATGAACTAAAAATTGGCATCTTGACAAAACTTGTCAGAGCATAACAAGCATATATTCTGTGATATTAATGCATTAATCATACTTCTGTATACATAAATGCAGTTTATAATTACCAGCATAAATATCATAATTGTTTTTATTAAAATGGCAAAAACTGAATGCATAATCCTAGCATTATCAAACTATGGCTGTTTATCCCTTTAAGGGAAAGACTCGGATAACAGGCACTTAGTGCAATTTTTCCCCCCATCTTGAATCCCGGAAAAATGCCAAATCCTTGGAAGGATTTTTTTGACGCCAGGACATCAAAAGACGCTTTCCAAAATTTCCGTCATAAGCCTGATATAGGGGAGAAACCTGCTAGGTGAAATTTGCCTGAGACTAAATACAATAATGCATTAGCGCAGTGTTTCCCAAGCTTTTTTGTGCTATGCCTTACATAATCCTCTCTAAAACTTTTATGCTCCCCCTAGCATATGCATAATTTTTAACATTTAAAAACTGAAATTTTGATGAAAGAAACTTGAATGATAGCTTTTAGGAAGAAATGACTACGAAATTTTATCAGTAAACACAGTAAGTGAACTTTCAAAACATGGAGAACTGAAATTATAGAAAAAGCTCATTTTAGTGAAAGTTTTTTATTTTACGTATTAAAAATTTTTATTATTTAAATTTAGCGAGTTCCTTGTGCTTGATACTTGCGCTGATAAATTTTATGTCAGATTCCAATTTAAATAACATGAGTCTCAAGTCTCCCGGTTTCATTATATCCAACAGATTTTTTTTTAAAGCAGCAAATCATTTATGGCACTAAATCCGCATTCAGTAAAATATGAAGATGGAAACGGTAACAATAGTTCTCTTGCAAATTTTGTTGCATTTGGATATCTGATTCTGGTTTCCTCACAAAGCTATGTCATCGTTCCTTTTATATTAAATAAAGTTTGAATTGACTCATCATTTTGCATTTCTGCGAGTTCTTTTTACTGCATATTTGAAATATCAGACAAATCCACTAGCATTGGCTGTATCATCCAAGTTGGGAAATCAATTTGTTTTAAGTTACAAAATCTTTTAAATCAGCCAATAAAATTTTCAGATGATTGACAATAACAAGTATAGCGGTAGTACAAGTACAGTACAAGATGTATTATATTTTTTATTGGTATATTTTTTACATCTGAGTAATTTTTTAGCTTACTATAAATATATTTGGAGGTAGTGGTGCTTTCTAATGACTTACAGAAGAACATTTCTTCGGCAAAATCCCCTTAATATATCTTATATAAGTTACAGATACGGGGCCTCAAGGTGCGTTCAGACGTGGGCGTAAAGCACATAGAGGCATAGTCATAAGGGCATAAAATACAGGAGACCCGTTCACACCTGCTAAAATGAGGTGTAAGCCATGGCCAATGAGAGAAGCTAAATTTGCGCTTGCGTGGAATGTCTACATTTTTCCCGCACTGTTCTCTCGCTCGATTGATTTCCCGCGTTCGTTCTGCTTGTTTTTTTAGTTGTGTCGTGGCTTTTTCAGCTCGCCACGAAGTTTTACTGTCTCAACAGAATGATCTTATATCTGCCCTTCTCATTAGCCAAGAGGATGAAGGTAAAAAAAGAAAAATAACAAAATGGTCTAGAGATATTTTCTTGAAAGACCAATACTTGGTTGGCACATATCTTTCTGTACAAAGCAGTATGGAATATCTCTGCATTGTACTGTAGTACTCTCTATACTATAAACATGCACATGCATATTTATATACTACATAAAACCTTCTTCAGTTTTTATATATAATTTCTCTTAGGAGAAATACGATATTCTAAATATGCCTAATTTAAAAAAAAAATCTTGAGGATAACTAACAGATAGCCTGTATATAATATTTTTCTATTTTGCAGGTGTGAAAGCAGTTAAGCTAAAAACAGTACTTACCATACATTATTATTATTATTGTAATTATTATTATTATTTTCAATCAAATGCTTAGCACTCCTTATTCACTCTCCTTGTCGATCACTATAGTAGTTTGCTGCACTACCAGTATCAATTATCACTAGTACTAGTATCCCACAACTGGTCACAATGACCAGCAAACACAACAAGTACAATACTAAGAAACGTTCACCCAACAATGTATTTTATGCTCAATCATTAAATACATTTTGCTGTCTTGCCAGCTGTTTGTATACATCTATTTTTAATAATTTGCATGTATAAGCCGCACCACTGAATTTAATTTCAAGATATGCTGTCATTTCTATTTACGACCAAATCTCAAAAGTAATTTCACATTGACAAATTTTAGGTACTGAAGGTCTTCAAATACATCAAAATTATAAACATTCATACCTTATCGAGGAATTTCTACCAGAGAAATAGCATGAATTTAATGATCAAAACTCCGTTCAAATGATAGTAATAAAGAGTGGATAATAATAACAAATACTATTCATTAAATTATAGTCCATGTTATGAATTATGTGTGCTATTTAGTTTCATTAAAAGTAAATTCCTTTCATGGAGAACGTAATTAAAAAACAGAACAGACAAAACTGGACTTTAACAGGAGACAAAACTGTTGACTGCTGTTTTAAGGATATTTCACTACATTTTTTCTTTCTTGGAATTCATAAGAGCATTTTTCTCAAAAGATTAATCTTTTATTGCTTATACAAAGCTTACACCATTGAATTGACTATTGTGACTATTCTTAAATAGGTGAAAATATTTTTTTTTTAAGTAATATTTTTACTGTTAAAAAACACAGCAAATTCTTGATATTGATTTGATGTTTTAGTAAAATTAATTCATGAAGTTTGTTTGGAAAGAAAATCAGCATTTGAAGCAAATACCAATACAATATTTCCAGCTTTTTTAATAAATTTATACTTAAATACAAAAATAATTAAACAGGAAAAAAATTACAGTAATAATTTAAAAAAAATTATAGACAGAAAGAAAGTAATAATAATAATTTACACAGAAAAAATAAAATTTTTGCAAGCATGCTTTTTTTAAAGAATTTTCATAATAAAATGAAAAATATTGGAAGGGATCAGTCATCTACAGGATCATACACAGCGTGCATAACTTTCGCTTTACGAGTTTCATCCATATTTTTCAATATAAATTGAAAAACTCATTAAAAAATGCATGTCATCATCGTAGATTTCTTGCAAGATCAACTCTTTATTTCGTTCGGATATGATTACAACTCATTATTTTGTTCGGATACGATTACAACTCATTCGGATACGATGTGTTCCATATTAAAAAAAACGTCGCCTTCTATGTGACTGTGAAATCGTCTTAAGAAAGCCGCTTCGTTTTAGCTTCGCTCTGATTGGTCGACGCTTATCCCAAACTCAGCGTAAAGTTGAAACCTTGGAACCTTGTGCCACGAGCCCTAAACCAGATTCTGTGACGTAGCAGTGACTGGTTGCCTTGGCAACGGAGCTCGGCTTTAACCACTTATGTCCTTTACGCCCTCGTTTGAACGGGGCCTCACTGTCTCTCAAAGTTGGTTCATCCATTTGCACCGAAAATTTTCTTGTTTTCAGATTTTCAACAAGTTGTATTTCAGTGTCCTCATTTAATCTTTCTTCTGCAAACAGTACTGTTATTTAGTGGCATAGCTTTAACGTCTTTGTCATCTTTTTCTAGAATAGTTTTAAATGCTGATATTTATGGTTTGATTCAATTCTCCCCTATAGCACAGCTTTTCCCAGATTAAGCGATGAGTAATGAAATTTGATAAATATCCTCAAGAGCACGATTAACAGTTGCATTATGAACAGTAAATAGAGACTTTAATATTAGTCTTTTTCAAAAATTTTCCTTAAACTGTGAAAATAATTCAAATCTGAATTAATAACAGCTTTATGTTTCGCCTTCAAATGCGCCTTAAGACGACCTAGTTTCATTGATTCGTTGGTCATGCATTATTGGCATAAAAGACAAAAGTTGACTGTTTATGGACCGGGTATGAAACCAAATTTTAAATATGCCTCGGAACACCGACGAATATTTTTTTCTTGCTTGCACTCCTCATTTCACTAAGGGCTGAAAGAAATAAAAATAAGATCACTATAAACAAAGCTGAAAGCAGCTGCTGTTGCCATTCAAGGAAAGAATAATATACCGGTTGCCATTCCTACAGTAAAAAATACAATAAATTCGTTGGCTGAAATGTGCGAGAAACATCTGGAAAGCATAATGTGTCAGTTATTTAAATGCAGGCATTTAAATGTCTATGTCTACAGCGAGAATTCTTTATAAAGTATTTAAAATGCACAGCACTTTAAAAACTTTTTTAAGTATGTATCACTTACATTTTTCTTTATTTTGGGGAATACAAAATGAAATTAAAAAAAAATGTTGACTTTATGAAACATATTTAGAACGTCCTTTGTCCCCTTAAACTCTGGACGAGTCCATTTTTGAATTGCCCCCTAACAGTCTAACTCGGCCAAATCCGCTAGCAATGGCTGCATCATCCAAATTGGAAAATCAATTTGTTTTACGTTACAAAATCTTTTAAATCAAATGATAAAATTTTCAGATGATTGACAATAACAAGTATAGCGGTAGTCGCGTCACATTTTTGGAGCCAATGAGACTTTTCAAACTTTTTGTGTTAAATAGTATATGTCTTACATAATTCAACAAAGATAATGAAACCAAATATCTTCCTTTTGCATCATAAGTTTTATTTGCTCCTTGAAGGTGTTTATTTAATATATTTAATTTTTCAAAGATATCAGCTAAATAACTCGCAATTGCCTTGTTATCATCCGTTAACGAATTTTTCATTTCAGGTTTGTCGCTTAAAATATAACTAAGAGTATCAAATAGTTCCATAAATCTTTCCAAGCAGTTCCTTTTCGACAGCCTTCTTACTTCAGTGTGAAGTACAAGTCTCATATAGTCTTCATTTTGTTCTTCATAAAATAACTTGAAAAGACGTTCACATTTGGCCCTAGCTTTAATAGCATTGATACACTTTATAACTAAATTTAGTACTTCATTTAGAACGGGCGAATTCCTTTTAGCTACCAGGTTTTCTCTACGAATAACACAATGCACAAGAAGCCTTTCTGGATTCTCATCTTTTGTCAATTTTAAGCAACCCTTTTCCTTATTCTGTGCTTTACTTTATTTTTCAACTATCATATTACGAGCACCATCTGCAGTACAAGATGTATTATATTTTTCAGCTTACTACAGTCAAAAGTCATTAATTCGGACACCCATAATCCGGAATGATCTATAATCCGGACCTCAAAGCTACAAACTTTCTGCGCATGCGTCGCGCAAGACCTTTATGGCTGCGAATATGTGTGTGTGAAAGCGCATAATACGTTTACGCATGCACGTTTAATGTATAACGGACAGTATAAGCTAAGCTAAAATTATCTAATTCAGTTAATGTTGCAGATTGCGTTGTTCCTTAATCTTCGAATTGGATCCGGCTTATTATTTTTTGCAGACTGTTAGAGCAATTTTACAAAAGTAAGCTTGAACTTTCGATTATGTCAAATAGAATTTCCGATATATATTTACTAAAATGTAAAGTATCTACAAAGCGAAAGTATGTTTTGAAATCCGAAATCTGTTTATCAATTTCACGCTGCTCTGTGGCAGGGAGGGGCAAAAACGGCGCGGCCGCACAATGAATTGGAAGTTGATCTGTCAGCACTATCCTTATCTTCAGGGCAGATGTTTTTATTTTTTTTTGGCATATAATTCCTTACTAAATGTAGTATTTCATCTGGATGTACTCCGTCTTTGATATGATTTAAATCAAGTTCCTCGTCATTATAATTTGCTTCGGATAGTGAAGAAAGTGACAGAGAGGTTATTGAAAACGAAAACATTTCGACTGACAAATTAGTCGGTATTCTCGACACAGCAATTATAGGACTTGAACAGCGGAACTTTGTAACTAAACAAGAAATTATGTCTGGTTAATAGAATTAAATAGAAAGTATTGTCACGTGCAATGAAGCAACTTAAACAACTTACATTGAAAGAAATGTTTAATAAAGTAAACAAATAAATATTAAGCTTTTTCTTTTTGTAAATTTTGATACCCTTTAGATCATAATTGTTCTTTATTTCATAAATTAATGTTTCATATTTTTAATTTTGTAATTTCTGCATGCCATCTTACCAGATTTAAACTGATGATCTATAATCCGGAAAAATCGATAATCCGAAATCGTCGAAGTCCCGACCAGTCCGGATTAACGACTTTTGACTGTATAAATATCTTTGGAGGTAGTGGTGCTTTCTAATGATTTACAGAACATTTTTTCAGCAAAATCCCCTTTATGAATATATCTTGCACAAGTACTGCCTCACTGTCTCTCAAAGTTGGTTCATCCATTTGCACCGAAACTTTTCTTGTTTTCAGCTTTTCAAGAAGTTTTATTTCAATATTCTCACTCATTTAATCTTTCTTCTGCAAACAGTATTGTTATTTAGTGGCATAGCTTTGACGTCTTTGTCATCTTTTTCTAGAACGGTTTAAAATGCTGATATTGATGGCTTGATTAAATTCTCCCCTATAGTACGTCTTTTCCCAGATTAAGCGATGAGTAATGAAATTTGATAAATAGCCTCAAGAGCACGATTAACAGTTGCATTATGAGCAGTAAATAGACACTTTAATGTTACTCTTTTTTCAAAAATTTTCCTTAAAGTGTGAAAATAATTCAAATCTGAATTAATATCAGCATTATGTTTAGCCTTCAAATGTGCCTCAAGCGACCTAGTTTCATTGATTTGTTGGTCAGGCATTATGGGCGTAAAAGAACAAAAGTTGACCGTTTATGGACTGGGTATGAAACCAAATTTTAAATATGCCTCTGAATACTGACGAACATTTTTTTTCCTTGCACCCCTCATTTCACTCATTTCACTAAGGGCTGAGAGAAATAAATATAAGATCAATATAAACAAAGCTGAAAGCAGCTGCTGTTGCCATTCAAGGAAAGAATAATATACCGGTTGCCATTCCTACAGTAAGAAATAAAGTAAATTTGTTGGCTGAAATGTGTGAGAAACTTCTGGATAGCATAATGTGTCGGTTATTTAAATGCCTTTAAAAGCATTTAAATGTCCATGTCTACAGCGAGAATTCTTTATAAAATATTTAAAATGCACCACAATTAACTTTTTTACATATACATCATTTACATTTTTCTTTATTTTGGAGAATAAAAAATGAAATTTCAACAAATTTTGACTTCATGAAACATATTTAGAAAGTCCTTTGTCCCCTTAAACTTTGCACGAGTCCATTATCGAATTGTCTCCCTTAACAGTCGCAGTGCCCCCTTGTAGGGCGTGGACCCTACGTTGGGAAACACGGCATTACCGTTAAAAAGGTAACAATACACATAGAACTAACTTAGTTATTGATGTGGGTAACTTAAGCTACATACTTTTTCCACCTTAGTATTTTATATTATGATATATATAACTCTAACGTTATTACCTTCTATACTTCTCTTTTTTAATTCTGACCATTAATTTCTACAATTATATATAATAATAGTTAAATATGTTTGAAAATATGTTCAGGTAAAGTGCAGAATCGCCCTCTTATTTGCTTAGCGCTTTTTACACGAGAAGGAAGAATTGGATTTTTGTCAATTTTCTTTGACCTTTTTAAGTGAAAATAAGTCGATGTGTACATGGATAAAATCAAGGGAGTGCACAATGCCATTTTTGTGCAATTCTGGGAATGTTTTTTTAAGTGAAAATACTTCGATGTGTTTATGGATACCGAGTATGTACAATTCTTAAAAACACGCCAAGCAGTGGGCAATTCTGCACTTTCCCCTTGTGTTCATCATATAAATGCACTAAAGATCATGTAAATGGAATATTTATCGTGTAAGTAACGTTAAAAATTTTGGTACTATTCGGTTTTGAGGACCGTAAAAAATTGCAGCGAAAATGTATGCGCAAAAGCGCCAAATCTAGCAAATACGCCCATTTAACAGCACACGAAATCTAGCGTACGCGTTGATTTCAGATTGTGTAAGTTTATATAGTTCTATATTTCTTAAGACGCCATTGACATACTAGTTTAATTTTTAAATCCTTTTTCGATTTTAAATAATTTTTTGATATCCTATGGATTTAAAAATTTGAGAATAGCCTATGACGAAAAGTCTGCAATAGAATTTTGGGTAAAGTGCAGAATCACCCACTGCTTGACGCGTTTTTAAGAATTGCACATACTCAGTATCCATGTGCCCATCGACCTATTTTCACTGAAAAAAAAAAAAAAAAAAAAAACCCAGAATTGCACAAAAATGGCACTGTGCACACCCTTTATGTACACACCGGCCTATTTTCACTTAAAAAGTAAAAGAAAATTGACAAATATCCAATTGTTTTTACCTTGTAAAAAGCGGCAAACAAATAAGTGAGCGATTCTGCAATTTACTGAGAATATTTTCAAAGAAAAGGCACCATTCATTATAGAAAATTAAGTTTGAACAACCAACGAGATGAAATTATGCTTTAGCGATAAGTGGGTAGCAAAATAGCGATGCAGGTATCCATTCAGTTATGTTTAGCAATTTTTATATAAATTATAATAATGATCTGAAATAGTTATTTACTCTTATGCCTCCATTCAGTCATGTTAGCCTTTTTTATATAAATTATAATAATAAAAAAGTATTATATGAAATTAACCTTTCATCTAAATTGAAACATCAATTGTAGATAGTTATTTACTATTCCTTTCTTGCATTAGGGTTGCCACAATTATTTTTGGCAGCATTGTCATCAACAATAGTTTGGCGATTTTTTACGGCCCTCAAAACCGAATAGTACCAAAATTTTAAAAGATAAAATATACGTGAATATGTTATTTTTTCGTTTCACACGTACATTTTATGTTGATGAACTAAACCGATCGTTATAGATTTATTTTACTCTCTATATTAAAATAACCTTATGTTAGCATTTTATATAAAATTATCCATTCACATTATATGAAAAAATATTTTTGATGAAATATGTGAATGAATGCAAAAATAGGTACAATATATTATATACTTTTCTAAATATGTTAATCCAAAAGATATTTAGACATTAATAAGATGGAAGTTATTCAAATAAATTGCTGAATTACCGTAGTTTTTTGGTCTGGGTGGGTAGTGTTTTGGGGAGTTATCTTCCTGTTTGTGCAGCTTTCAAAATTATTCCTATTTATTTTAGCAAATTATTCTTCAACCTTACTTTTCTCGTAATGATTTTTTTTAATATTGCATGATAATAGGTGAAATAAATGCAAATATCTCTCTACTTCCTTGAGATTAAGAATTTGCAGGAAAAAATATTATCATATGTAAACTTTGCCTTAATATTGATCTTTTGTCTGATTAATTACTCCTATTTTTTTCTTTACCATTCTTAAAATTTTTAGGTTTTTTTCTTTTATTTTATTACACACGCAGGTGCCTACACACACACATATATAGAGAGAGAGAGCACTTTTTGCAATTTTATTGCTGAAAAATTTTATAAATTGGTGAATGTGTCTTTTAAAACTCATTTTCATAATGTTTGGATTTTGAGAAAAGAGGAAACCAAAATGTAAAAAAAAGGGGGTACTGTGTTCCTATTCATTGCTTTATCTCATTACTAAGTTATTAACACTATAGGAGGGAGTTTTCGTCCCAAGGTTTGGGTCAAGATTAGGGTCATCAGAGTCTCCAAGAAGCCTGGATCCCCACAGAGTAAAATTCCATTTAGGAAGTTTTGTTTTGGTATAAAATAGGTTGTAGATACTAATCCACTCAATACACTTAATTGTATACATAAATACGTATATAAACCATAATAATAACATTAACCTTTGTATTTATCAAAGTTAGTGTCAGTTTGCATCTAAATTCGGTTTTCATTTCCAGGCAGTCATCTATTGTTGGTGTTTTTGAGTTCTGCTCTGAGGAGTATCGACCAATCCTGTTAATCTTGTCTAGCACTTCCTTGTTAAGAATAATATCATGGTCTGAATTATGTTCAGATTACTAATGTATAAAGTCCTACTAATTGATGTTTGGAGTTAAAGCACAAAATATATCCCTAACGAAAGCTATATTTCCGTAGAGGAATTTCTGAGAAAAACGGGCTTACAATAATGCTACATGTAGGACGTAATGTTTTTAAAATATGGGCACATCAACAAGCCTATAGATTAGTAATTGGTACATGGATAATTTAAGTCTAAAATAATACAAAACTTCTTTAAATTTTAAAATTAATAATAAGCAAAACATATTAATATATTTAACAGTTTTGGAAAAGAAATAATCATTTTTAAAACCAAATTTAACTGTAATTTATTTGTTTTAAATACAATATAAATTTATTTCAAGTTCATTTGCTTGTTTGAGTACAAAATGTTGTTTGAAAGAAATGAAGTGCTAATACTGATGCATAATTATATTAATCATCAGCATAAAAAAACCTTAATTTCGGTTCAAGACTATTTCAGAAATGAAATATATTTCACTTATTTGTTAGATATTATACAGAGCACGGCATCTCCAATGGTTAAATCCAATGGTTAAGACCTTTGGATACTGGCAGTTCGACCTAGATTCGAACCCAAACGGAAGGGATGGGATTCTTGCTTGTTTGGTTTTTGTGGTTTTCTACATGTGTAACCCAGTTGTCCACAGAAAGGGCTCCCGTATGCTTTGCTATATTCAAATAACCCTGATCCTCATACTACGACAACTATCACACTAAATTAGGGTAGAAGATTTTGAAACAAGATTTTAAATAAGACTGTGGTTCCTCACTGGCAGAGCATCTAAAATCGCTAAGCACAGCTAACTCGACATGGGTGCAAATCCTAGCCAACGAGCTGGTTGCATGGAAGTTTTCTTGGTTTTTTTTTACAAGTGGAACGAGAATATAAGTCATATCCTCTTAGTTTCCTTTCTCTTGGGCAGAAACAATTGTATGCTTCTCTGTAATCCAAATACATTAAACCCATCTGTATTGACAGCTATCTTTGTAAAGAAATATTAAGGTAAAAATATGTAAATATCAAATTTGCTTTAGACTGCAAATATTTTTAAGCAATTAACATTTTAAGCAGCAAAGCTTTTTAGTGGACTCATGAACAACTGAAAAGATTGTCTTATCGAAGGGTCTGGCTCGAATCCCAGACAAAGATGCATGCTTTTAAATGTATAGTGTCCGTTTGTAAATGTATAGTATATTAATAATAGTCACATGCAATTTTATTATTTTTAAAAGTGTATTAATAATAATAACATGCAGTTTTTTATTTTTGAGTTGTACACATTCCGTTAAAAATTGAGAAATATATTAAATTTTTAATTTATGCAAATGTTATGAATTGGGCTTGAAGTGTGGCATTATTTTCTCAAACACAAATATTTATAAGAATAAGTTAATATCTTGTTTTTCTTTTCATCTCTTTTTTTGTAGTTCTAGTTTAATGCATTTAAATTTTTACATTTTTTTAGAAGATGAAAAAATTAATTCATCACTTTTATGAGTCACTGTATTTTAAATGGGAGTAGTTAATTAGTATTTTGAAATATTAAGTTTGATAACATCATAGTTGTCACTGAAGTAGTGGAAATTTTAAAAATTCAAAGGTACAGGTATATATAAAATAAAGACAAAGAACGTTCTTTAGATTAATCCAGAGGATCACAGTTATCAAAAGCAAAGTTATGTAAATTCTTTAAAACTAAATGCTTTGCCTTATATTAGATGAACTGAGTTTAGTCAGAAAGCATGCAAAGATGATCATTCAATGAGAGATTTCTGCATAATTAAAGGCATTCAGCTCTATTCCTACTAAGCAAGTTGTCATGAAGCATAAGTATTATGAGAAACACTAAACACAAATGTCTGAAAAGGGCAACAAATTAAGAGTGTGAGACAGCATAATTCATGTTTTCTTGTCAGCTCTAGTAATTATTATGCAACTTTGATAATGGCAACTAGGTGTAGATCAGTGTTTATTAACCTTTCTAGCGAGTCGCACCCCATTGAAAAATGTGTTTTAATTTTTTTAGTCTAGAAAAATACATTTTTTTACGAAACTTATTGTTTATTGAAAAACATTGTACATTTTATATAAATACAAAACAATATTATTTTTATTAATGATTAGTCTGTTGTTTGTTCATTATTGTACTGGCGAAGCGAGGTTCCTTTTTTGAAAGACATAGGCATAAGTCATCACTTGCATTTAAGCGATTTCTCACTTTAGTTTTTATATGCAAAAGCGATGAAAATCCTATTTCGCACAAGTAGGTGGGTAGCAAAGGGTATAAGAGTAACTGCAGTGCTCCGTTCGCCAAATCTGGATAACGTTGTAACTGTGAACACCAGAATTATTGCAATTCTAATTGTTCGAATTCCATTTGAACATGTCCTCTTGCTCGCATTTCAATAAGTTGATCTTCTTTCAGATCACTATCATCCATCAATTTTAAGTCAAATAGAAATGGATCCAGTATCCATCTCTGAGTTTTGGTAATATTTCCGGTAGAAAAATATCCATTGAATGATTCGCTCAATCGTCTCAAATGTATTACAATGTCGGGTATAATTGTATTCTTTTCATTTTTCGCAATAACAGAATCAAGCAAGGGAAAGTTTGCAAAATTTTCCTTTTCTACTCGACGTATCCAAATTTCTAATTTTGCGATAAATGAAGATAATTTTTCACTAGATATTATTATATTTATACCAAATCCTTGCATTGATAGACTCAATTCATTTAAATGGCTAAATATGTCTGCTAAGTAGGCCAGCCTCAGCACTGCATCATTACTCTCAAAATCTTTTACAAATAACAGTTTTGACTAGTCAGTAATTGAATAATTTCCTCACTCAATTCAAAAACTCTGTTAAGCATACGACCCTTAGTTAACCATTGTATTTCAGTGCGATATAGGAGCACGGTATGATCAGCACCGATTTCTTCACAAAATGCACGAAAAATGCGATGATTAAGCATTCGCCCTCGGATGTATTTTACTACATTTACTGCTGTAGGTAGATGTTGTTTTAAACTTTCTGGTAATGCTTTCGACGCAAGTGCATGACGATGCAACATGCAGTGCGTTATTATAACTTCTGGTAATTCTCTTTTCATGTGTGAAAAAAATCCTGATTTTTTTGCTTAATATTGCTGGGGCACCATCAGTGCGTATTGAGCCAATCACATTCATTGGTAATTGATATTTAGTAAAAAAATCTTTTATGCGATTGAAAACATCAATTCCTCTCTTATTCACCTCCAGTGGCTCACAAAATAGAAATTCTTCTATCACCTCTTTTTCCTTCACATACCTGACAAATACCAAAAGTTGGCTATAATTATCAACATCAATTGACTCATCCAGTTGCATGCTTATTTTTAGTAGACTGATTTTTATGTCTTCGGTTACTTGCATGAAAATATCTTCACTGAGATCTTGTATTCGCTATCGTATAATATCATTCAATAATGGAATCTGTTGGATTTTTTTATGCGCTTCCGAATCTAAAACTGTTTTAACAATAATTAAAGCAGAAGATTTAATCAACTCTTCAGCGATCGTGTGAGGTTTCTTTTTTTTTTTTTTTGCACATAAATATGCCACTTGATATGACGCTTCTAATAAAGGTTTTTGAATTGCTGGTTTTTGAATTTTAGGATAGTTCCACTGGTATCAAACTGAGCCTTCTTTGACTTCAAGCTGTTCATGCTATGCGCTTTTTCGCCACCTTGTAGATTGTTGAAATGCTCTAATAACTTTGATGGTTTGAGATTGCTGTTTGAAAATATCTTGGGACACAAGATGGATTGCGGTCATTGTGTGCAATTTTTTTCGATTGTGCAAATAAATCCATAACCGGCATACTTATCGTTCCATTGCATTTTTTTTTTTGACATAGTGGGGTTCACTATAATCGATTTAATTATTTAGAAATAATGTAATATTATATATATAATGTTCTTACATTTGTAATATCACTGAATTTATTCGGCTTGAACGGGCAATTAAGAATGTATTAAGGCCCGTCTACACGTAGCGATTTTCTCGGCCGACTTAGCTGGCCGACAATATCTGAGATAGCTCGCCTGTTCACACGGAACAATTTTCTCATTAGCACAGGAATTCACTCAGCCAATCACTGTGAAAGGAAGTGTTCCCTCCCTCTACAGCGTCACACTGTCTACGATTTGTAAACAAAGCTTTCGGTGTTGTCAAATAGTCAAAGTAATGGATACTATTTTCAATTGCTACTATAGATACAGCTACAATTTTGAACTTAGCTATTGCTACAGAAAGGAGGGAAAATGCGTTTGGACTAGAAAATACCCCGTTCCGGGAGTTGCATATTGAAGACGGTACAATTCGGAAAGTATTTACGGATGATGCCGCTTGATTTTGATTTTTTGCTAAATTTAGTTTGCAGGAAAATTAAATATATGCTTTTCCTTTGTGTACTGAGTACACAGATTACTCCTTATTTTATTTTATTTATTTATTTTTAAATTTCACTTTCCGGCACTCCTATTTGTGCATTTAAATCTTGAAATAATAAAATAACCATGTTTCAGAAAAAATGAGTAAGAACTGTGTTTTATATCAAAACCTTTATTAATGAATAAATAGACAATAATGTCATGAATATCAAACCAATATGAATAAAAAGTAGTAATAAAGAATAAAGATTACTACATTACAAAGCAACAGTGTAATTTCAGTACAAAAATTTTAAATAAAAAATATCATAAAGGTGCAAAGTCTTAAGTAGTATATTTATTGAACATTAAGAAACTAATATCAGCATAATTGAAATACAATCTGGAAACTATGATCTTATGACACTATCAGTTAATCAGCGAATAAAATTTGGCAATATTGTATTAAATTGGGCTGTAATTTGCTTTTGTAAAACTCAACACAAAACTGAGTTTGTGACTTTCTTTTGACCAGTAGATCTAAAACACGTGCCAACGGCCATTCGAAAAATAAAAAGAAAGACGTTAAAATTTACTACCCCAAAAATAAAACGCGACTTTTAAGTCATGCAATTCGAATTTAGTGATGGAGAAACGAAATTAAAAAGTTCTTTCAGGTGCAGAAAGTCCAAAATTAAGGTGGAGGATCGAACCCACTATCTCGATGTACGCAGGAAAAAACCTAGTCTACTCTTTACACCATTGGGCTATGATCGCTCGTGTAGGAGGTGTCGGAAAAGCTATGAACTTCGTCACCTGATTAACTCCCATTTTCGGCGAAGCCAATTGAGTTACTGTGCTGTTTTATTCTCGACTGGAGATTTTGCTTTTTGAATTTTTTCAATAAGTGCAACCACAGTTTCAAGTTGTTTCTGAATATTTTCATCTACTACCCATGACACGGCATCATTAATAGTTTTTGGAACTTTTCTTGGGGGAGTTAAAATAATTTTCACCCCTAATAGAAAATATTTGAATATATAAAGTAATGGGGAAGACAAAAAGCTTACCAAAATAAGTGAATCCCTTAATTTTTTATTTTTAAAATTTACATTACTTGTATCCCACAACACATTTTCTCTATAGAAATCTATTAGTTGAGTTTTGCTCCAACGAAATGCAGCCATGTTTATTATTCCAAATGAGAAAAGCACATGATCACTCAAAGCAATCTTATTGGCTAGAGACTCCGATTTTAATCATACGCTAGTGAGCAGTGAATACCAGTTCTGAAATCGCGGCAGAGAACATGACCAATTTTTGGCGCAGGCGTAGATCCTTAAAATTGTTGCTCTACGAGAAAGTCGGCCGAGAAAATCGCTTCGTGTAGACGGGCCTTTGGTCTCAAGAGGTTTCTGGACAAGTCAGAATACACAATAATCATGTCGCAGACACAATAGTTGACTCAACCTAACACAGGCACAGTAGATGCAGATACAAATCTGTGAATCTGTAGATTCCATTGGAGTAGCACATATTGAACTCGGCGCATGCACAAGCTGGGATAACGTTCTCCGCTTTTATTCCCACAAAGTTTTTTTCTTTTCTCCCTCACCTAGCTGCCTGTTCACGTTTGTTTGTAGCGTTTCATGCCTTTCCGTAGCGTAATGTATACGCTCATCGGCACCGGCTCTTTCCTGTGTCTTTTGCCGATAAGTGAGCTAGGTGCTACCAATTTTTATGAGCTTCAATATTGGGGACACTATTGCAGATTTCAAATATTTTATTATAAGAAATTTAATAAATGATATTTAAGGGGCTTCTCCCGCACCCCCGGTTAAGAACCACTGGTCTAGATAATAAGAACATAGAGTGAGAAGTGTGAATTTAAGTGGCATTCCTTTACTAGATTTGGTAAGGAGTAGTGTCACATTGTTATGGTGATTTTTTTTTCTAAATGTTAATAGATAATTTCTGTTCCTTTTAACCTTCCAGCAAGTGCGTATGTGGAAAGTTTACGACAAATTCAGTTTTGCATTGCATTTCCATCTCAGTAACGTAAGAACTTTTACTTATATTTGAATGTGATATCATTTGTATTTTGCAATAATAAGATTAATATTTTATTTCTTAACAAATTTATTATCAATATTGACTCATTTCTGTCGTTTTTCGTGCCCAACACAGTAAAATAATGTATGTCGTAAAAAATACGACGTGCTCGTGCTCATCTAAAATTGCCAAGCACGCATACTGGAAGGTTAAACTCTGTAATTAAAAGTGGGAAATAAAAAATCAAAAGGGTGAAAAAATAGGTTATGCTTATGCATTTTATATGCAAATTATATCTTTTTGTGGTGAAGATTATTGTGGCAGAGCATTGCAAAAAATTTCCTCATATTCAGAAGGGTAACTACCTACCTTAGCATTTTTTGCTTTTAAATATTATCTTTTCGATATTCTATCTTGCCTATCTTGAGAGCATTGGTCTCAAACTCGAATTGCACATGGGCCAAATAGTCGACCCGGAAACAACTGATGAGCCAGAGTATTTTTTTTTAACAAAATGAAATTTTTTTTTATAAACAAAATAAAAAGTACTTTAAACACTTAAATACAACTCACTAAATATTTATCAAAATATACATTAACAACAGTAATATCACAAAAGGAATAAAACAAATTTTTTGTCTGAAATCTGAAGCTTAGTAGCTTAAGACACTTTTGTTGGTTATACTTTGTAATTCAAATATATCAACAGCCAAATATTCACATGACATTTCTCTTTCAAATAATTTTAATGTGTTTAATTAATCATTAAATAACTTGCTTTCATTTAACTTGAACCAAATTATGTAAACTTTTTGAGCTTTCGGAGAAAATTTATCAAGTGGGACAAAACCTGAGAGTAAATATTGACAATTTTGTCTCCTCCTCTTATTTATTAGATTTTTCATTGAAGCATAAATAAAATTACATATATTTGTATGTAAGTAATAATAAACTTTTGTTATACAGTCAAAAGTTGTTAATTCAGACACCCATAATCCGGACCTCAAAGCTAAAAACTTTCTGCGCATGCGCCGCGTTGACACATGCGCATAGGCGTTTATGCGTGCACATAAGAACTTTTACCACTGCGCATATGCGTGTGCGCAAGCGCAGTATATGTTTTCGCGTGATCGTTTTATGTATAATGGACGGTATAATCTAAAATTATCTAATTATCTATTTCAGTTAATGTTGATGATTGCGTTGTTCCTTAATCTTCGAATTGGATCCGGCTTATTATTTTTTGCAGACTGTAAGAGCAATTTTATAAAAGTAAACTTGAACTTTCGATTATGTCAAATAGAATTTCCGATTCTGGAACTCCCAAAGGATCGTACAAAACGAAAGTATGTTTCGATGTCCATCAAATAAAAAGTGGAATTGCTGCAAAAAATGGATAAAGACATGAAGAATGTGACAGAGAGGTTAGTGAAAATGAAAAAATTTCGATTGACAAGTTAGTCTGTATTCTCGGCACAACAATTAACGGGGCTTGAACAGCGGAACTTTGTAACTGAACAAGAAATTGTGTCTGTTTATAGAATTAAAGAGAAAGTATTATCACATAAAACAAAGCAACTTAAAACAACTTACATTGAAAGAAATGTTTAATAAAGTAAACAAGTAAATATTAAGCTTTTTTTTTTTTTTTTTGTAAATTTTGATACCCTTTAGATTATAATTGTTCTTTATTTCATAAATTAAGGTTTCATATTTTTAATTTTAGAATTTCTGCATGCCATCTTACGAGATTTAAACTGATGATCTATAATCCGGAATCGAAGTCCCGGCGAGTCCGGATTAACGACGTTTGACTGTATCTTACTATATGTGGACACTAGATGGTATTTCAATTTTGTTAAATTTTCTAACATTGGAGAAAAATGATGTTAGTGGGTTTTTTTTCTTTACCAATGTTCAACTGGGACAAAAAGCTGTTGACATGTGAATGAATTCCCAAAATGATTGCTCTCAGTAGAAATTTTTTTAATTAAGTTTATCTTTTGACAAGTATGAATTTTAATCCAATTTGTATTCCCATATCTCTTAGTAAGATTAATGTCCCAGTACAGAATAATTAGGTCCATTTCTAATTTTTTGACGCATTATTCACGTTTTTATTGGAAATGAAAATAATATAAACTCGGTATTTCAAATAACTAAATTAGGGTATACTTGCAATTTGTTTTATTTAGATAATAACATGCTTTCCATATTGTGATAATTTTGTTTTACATTTACAAAGCTCCATAAAAAAAGCATTAGTTGGAAACCCCATTCCTACTGGTAATCTGTAAAATGAACTGAATTTTCAATCAACTACTAGTTAGCTGCTCAGCTTAAGAATAGAAATAAATTCCTGCAGCAGTTTATCAGAACTCAGTGAGCTTATCCCAAAGAATGAAAGTTCTGATAACAGCTAAAGGAAGTCTAGCTGCCTATAAATAGCACTGCTGTAGTTTTAGGATACATTATCAATAGATGGCATGTGATTTCTGGTAGCATGTGCATTTCAGGATTTCCAGATGCAATCAGAATAATTATTTATTGTTAAAATGTCTACCATTGCCTGTTTAGTTTTCTGTATATTTGATAAGTTTGTTTCTGTAAACAAGCATGTAAAATAAAGCTCTACATTTTAGTGATTTATTTGTTAAAAAAATGCAGGTCCCATAAATAATGTATACACACTTTAACAAAAGAAAATTCTTTATTGTGTGTTAGTACCTATATTAATATAATCATATATGTCAAAAATTAGGTTTAAATGCAGTCTTCTTGTACCTGTGTAGTTACTTATGAGTGTTAATAAGTGTCATAGTGAAGCAATTATTGCTAGACATATAGCACAACAGCAAGCAGTTGCTTAAGCAACATTGGTCATTGTAAAAAAAATCTACTGAGAGTGCTGCACATACTGCTATAATTTTTTGACAAAGATCCTTGGGTATGATGGATTTCATGGTGCTCTTGAACGTCTTTTTAAGCCAAGGGTTCTTGGGTGGGAGGGGACTTCAGCTGCTTCCTGCTGTGCCATTAAAAAATTATGTATGTGTATTTTTTGAACATTTTGAAAGTGCTGTCTGATGATGTTCTAGTTATGGTGAAAGATGTACGTGAGGCAAAATGGGTTGAGAACCACTATGCTAGGGGATTTCGATTCACTGTCTGTTACATATTACAGACCTTGAGAGTACTGACATGTATTGATCAAACACTATAGTGCATAATGTAAAAGTAGTTCATTTCAACTTTAAAATCAATGCACAGAATATCTGTTAGAAGTGTGTAAACATTTTTCTGGCAGACCATATATTTCAATGGAAACATACCCAGGGAGTGTATAAAGCTTGTAATTCCCATCATTTCATTAATTAAATCTGCAGCCTCTCTCTCTCTCTCTCTCTCTCTCGAGAAAATAAAGATTAATTTAATATAATTTTAGTTATCAGTTTTATGTATAGTGGCAATTAAACTTCTGCATTGATGTTTTAAATTATGCATTCCCAGCGTGGCCACTAAAGAGATGTAGAGAGTGCTACTGGCTTAAAGGCCACTGAGAAGCAAGTTTGCAATTGGAACATATTTTAAAAATTTGTTTCTTTAATCATTCATGTAATTGTATTATGTAATACAGTCTCGCTTTGTTACAAGAATCACACCAGGTCACATGAATTGATCTTTAGCACAAGCTGATGTAAGGTGCATATAACATCATGTTTCATACTGAAGGGATTCTAAAAAATGACAACAAATCTGTACTTGCAGAGATATCCAATGCACAAGTAGCATATTCTTTCAAGATGTACATCTTTGTAAGCTGTTGTAGAATATTTTTGTAGGTTTATTATAATAAAAATCCTAATGTACGTTAAATGTTTTTCAAAGCTTGGAACTACTCTTGTGTACAGCCTCGCTTAGCGGCAAATTTCTCGCCAAATATTTTTGGCGAGAAACTCCGCAATACCATATTACTGTCTAAATTTTTTGTCTACATTTTAAACTTTAAGCCTAAAATGTCTCCAAAAATGGGTTTTCGCACGTGCAAAAACCACGTTTTAAACACACAATTTAAGCTAAAAATCCGGGGAAAAAAATTTTAGATAACGAAAATGTAAAGTTTGTAACCAAAAATATTTGACAAGAACTCGTGTACACAGCGATATGTTTTAACTTAAAAAACAAAATCACAGAATTGCACAATTTATGCAGCAAAGAAATATATGAACTATATAACAACAATAAATTTCAAAGAATACCATGTACACGGTGCTCTGTTTAATTAAAAAAAAAAAAATCTATGAATTGCACGAAGGAATCTACAAACTACGACTCCTTGCTTTAATAAATTAACATAACTGCAATAACTTTCAAGAATATCTTGTACACAGCGTTCTGTTTAAACTTTAAAAAACATCTACGAATTGCACGATCTAGGCATTGTACACTAAAACCCCGTTCAAGACGAGGGCATAAAGGGCATAAGTGGTTAAAGCCGAGCTCCGTTGCCAAGCCAACCAGTCTCAGCTACGTCACAGAATTTGATTTAGGGCTCGTGGCATAGGGTTCAAAGTTTTTAACTTTATGCCGAGTTTGGGATAAACGTCGACCAATAAGAGCGAAGCTAAAACGAAGCTGCTTTCTTTAGACGATTTCGCTGTCACAACGAAGGCGACGTTTTTTTTAAATATGGAACACATCGTATCCGAATGAGTTGTAATCGTATCTGAACGAAATAATTAGTTGTAATCATATCCGAACGAAATAAAGAGTTGATCTCGCAAGAAATCTGCGATGATGACATGCATTTTTTGATGAGTTTTTAATGGATTTTTAATGAGTTTTTCAATTTATATTGAAAAATATGGATGAAACTCGTAAAGCGAAAGTTAAGCTCAGGATTATTCACACTGTGTACGATCCTGTAGATCAAGGATGTCAAACTCGCGGCCCACAACAAATATTTTTGTGGCCCGGCCAATATATCGGCAAATAATAATATATAATAATAAAATAACATATCGAAGAAAAAAATGAAATGTTTACTGCTAAGTAATTAACGATAATTTATTCAGTGTTGTTAGATTACTCACAGCGAGCTAACACACACTACTTAAATTACAAATGCGTGTGAGTAGCTTGCGTTCAGCTACCTTCGGCTTTTGGGGGACATGTGCACTCAGAACTTGTACGCATCCCCCGATAGCCGAATGTGGCCGAACTCATGGTCTCAGTTTTCCAATCATAGTTTTGTACGATATATTGGTGCATGCATGTGCATGCACTTTGCTGTATTATTAATTATTACTTAATTCATATTGTTACGGATTTCATAGTTATTTATTTATTTAGTTTTTTTTAAATTTAGAATTGTAATTAGATTTGCTTCATGTGGCCTTAGCAACGCAGACGATTTTTGAAAAGACAACTGCTTTGGAAGGTTAAAAATAGAACAGCGTGTGCATTTAATACTAATAAATAAATATCTTGTAATTGCTGTTGCCATCCACAAAAATCCAGATATTTATAGATGTTTCCAGTATATTCGAGAAATTAATTATAAAGCTTATAAAAGCCGAGAACAAACAACTCATCTCAGTAGTAGCTGTAGTACTAGCGAACTGTTTACTTAATGCTGTGATTGATTTGTAGCGATTTCGCTGTGAGATAGAATTAGTTTCTCTGTTTTGAATTGATTTTTGCTAAACGGTTGACATTTTGTGATATTGTTAGAATATTTTTGAAGAAATATTTCAGCATTTTGATTTATCTCTTGTGGAAAGAATAAATTTTTGTTAACTTTTTAACGTTAACCGTGTTTATTCCAGCCCTTTGTATTCAGTATGTCTATATCAAAACCAAGTGGTAGTAAAATTAAATGAAAAATCGCTGACGAACATAGAATATTCCAAGTAAAATGGGAATTAGAATATTTTTGCTGTAAAATAAAAGATAAAATAATCTGCTTGATATGTAATATTACTATTAATGTACCAAAGTTGTATAATATTAAAGTCATTACGAACAACACAAATCAAAATATAACAATTACGAAGGATTAATGAGAGAAGAAAAGTTGAAAGAGCTCAAGTTAGGAGTGAAGCGGCGGTACATGCAAGCTACGTCTTGTCCGAGTTGATAGCTAAACATTTGAAGCCTTTTACTGGTGATTTCATCAAGGAATGCCTAATGAAAGCTGGAGAAATTGTTTGTCCTGGAAATGTGAAGGCTTTTCAATCCATTTCATTGTCTCGAAATACAGTTGCGGAAAGAGTTACTGATTTACCCGCGAATTTAAGTGATCAGATCAAAGCAAAATCATCTAGTTTCGAAAGTTTCTCCATTGCCTGTGACGAGAGTACGGACATTAGTGGCAAAGCTCAATTAGCAGTGTTTCTTCGTTCTTGTGACAAGAATTTTAACATTTTTGAGGAATTATTGGAACTAATACCAATGCCTGGTACTACCACAGGAGAAGATATATTTACTTGTGCTTTTGGACTTCTGCAGAAATACAATCTACCTTTGGCAAAATTAAATTCTGTAGCTACAGATGGCGCTCCATCAATGACCGGGAAAAACAATTGCTTTGTAGCATTACTAAGAAAAAAACTTTGTGAAATTCATGGTTCAAACATTCATCATATGCATTGTATTATATATCAAGAAGTTCTATGCACGAAAGTAATAAATATGGATAATGTTTTGTGATATATAAAAAAAGTTATAAATTTTATAAGATATCGAGGTTTAAATCAGCATCAATTCACTGCTTAAGTGAGTTAGATAGTGAATATTCGGGTTTGTCCTACTATACCGAGGTACGTTGGTTATCTTGCTCCAAGATTCTCAAACAATTCTGGGATTTGAAAGAAGAAATATGTCAGTTTTTAAAAACAAAAAATCAAGACATAAGTTTGTTTTACGATCCAATATGGATACAAGATTTATCTTTCTTGGTTGATATAACCAAACACTTAACCGATTTAAATTTATCGGTACAAGGAAAAGATCATATTACGAACATGTTTGACATAATTAAAGCATTCAAATGTCAACTAGTTCCTTGGGAAAAACAACTTGAAAATGAAGATTTGACGCACTTCCCGACGTGCAGCATGAACAAATCAAGTTTAGATGATACTTGTTTGTATCAAAAATATGCAGAAAAAATTGCAAATTTAACAACTGAATTTGAAATGAGGTTTAATGATTTTAGTTCCCTCGAAAACAATTTTTTTTTTTTTTTTTTTTTTTTTTTTGTTTTCTTCGATTTTCTCAATAAGTATTGACTCAGTACCCAGCCATACGCAAATGGAGGTGATCGAGATTCAATGCAACTCAAATTTGAAAGTAAAATTCATTGAAGTGGGTGTGCCTGAATTTTACAAATATTTACCAGCCAGGTTTGAAAATACTTGAAAATTCGCATATGAAATTATTTCCATGTTTGGTAGCACTTATCGGTGCGAGCAGTTATTTTCAGTCATGAAAGGTAATAAGTCTCCTATTAGAAACCGTATTAATGATGCTCACCTTGGGTCAGTGTTGAAAGTTATCACTCCGAACAAAATTTCTCCAGAAATAGGAAAGATAATAGCAGAGAAGAGATGTCAAGTATCAGGACGTAAACATTAAATTTTTCTTGTTCTTTTCTATATAAATATATATATATATATATGTTTATTATTGTATTATTCGAAATAAATCTACATTTCTATGAATATTGATTTTTTTTGTGCCCCGCCTAAAGTTAAACCTTGTTTGTTTGGCCCAAGTGTATCTTTGAGTTTGACATCCCTGCTGTAGATGATTGATCCCATCCAATATTGTCCATTTTATTGTGAAAATTCTTTAAAAAAATGCATGATTGCAAAAATTTTATTTTTTCTCTGTAAATTATTATTTACTTTCTGTCTATAATTTCCTGTTTAATTATTTTTGTATTTAAGAATAAATTTATTGAAAAAGCTGGAAATATTGTATTGCTATTTGCTTCAAATGCTGATTTGCTTTCCAAACCAACTTCCTGAATTAATTTTAGTAAAACATCAAATCAATATCAAGAATCTGCGGTTTTTTTTTTTTTTTAAACAGTAAAAATATTACTTTAAAGAAAAAGAAAAAAATATTTTCACTTATTTAAGAATAGTCACAATAGTCAATTCAATGGTGTAAGCTTTGTATAAGTAATAAAAGATTAATCTTTTGAGAAAATGCTCTTATGAATTCTAAGAAGGAAAAAATGTAGTGAAATATCCTTAAAACAGTCGAGAGTCTAGACAGTTTTGTCTCCTGTTGAAGTTCTGTTTTTTAATTACATTCTCCATGAAATGAATTTACTTTTAATGAAACTGAATAGCACACATAATTCGTAACATGGACTATAATTTAATGAATAGTATTTATTATTATTATCCACTCTTTATTATTAGCATTTGAATGGAATTTTGATCATTAAATTCATGCTATTTCTCTGTTAGAAATTCCTGGATATCGTATAAATGTTTATAATTTTGATGTATTTGAAGACTTGGGTACCTAAAATTTGTCAATGTGAAATTACTTTTGAGATTTGATCGTAAATAGAAATGATAGCATATGTTGAAATTAAATTCAGGGGTGCGGCCTATACATGCAAATTATTAAATAGGTGGATACAAACAGCTGGCAACACAGTAAAATGTATTTAATGATTAAGCATAAAATACATTGTTGGGTGAACATTTCCTAGTATTGTAGTAGTTGTGGTTTCTGGTTATTGTGATCAGTAGTGGGATACTATTACTAGTGATAATTGATACTGGTAATGCAGCAAACTACTATAGTGATCGACAGGGACAGTGAATAAGGAGTGCTAAGCACACATGTTTCACTGTCACAGAAACATGTTCCTTTTGATTGAAAAATTAAAAAAAAATAATAATAATAATGTATGGTAAGTACTGTTTTTAGCTTAACTGCTTTCACACCTGCAAAATGGAAAAATATTATATACAGGCTATCTGTTAGTTATCCTCAAGATTTTTTTTTTAATTAGGCATATTTAGAATATCGTATTTCTCCTAAGAGAAATTATATATAAAAATTGAAGAAGGTTTTATATATATAAATATGCATGTGCATGTTTATAGTATAGAAAGTACTACAGTACAATGCAGAAATATTCCATAGTGCTTTGCACAGAAATATATGTGCCAACCAAGTATTGGTCTGTCAAAAAAATATCTCTCGACCATTTCGTTTTTTACCTTCCTCCGTTGCCTCTTGGCTAATGAGAAGGGCAGATAAAAGATCATTCTGTTGAGCCAGTAAAACTTTGTGGCGAGCTGAAAAAACCATGACACAACGAAAAAAACAAGCAGAGCGAATGCGGGAAATCAATCGAGCGGGAGAACAGCGTGGGAAAGTTGTAGACATTCCACGCATGCGCAAATTTAGCTTCTCTCATTGGCCACTGCTTACACCTCGTTCTCGCAGGTGTGAATGGGTCTCCCCTATTTTATGCCTTTATGTGCTTTACACCCACGTCTGAACGCACCTTAATCAACAAAATAAACTAAAATAAATTTCAAACAATTCAAAAAAACAATAATAACGACAGAAATTCATACTGAAAAAACAATGGACATAGCATTCTACAAAATAAGAACAAGAATAAAATATGCATTTACCATGAATGAATGCTTCTTCGAATAGCAGAAATACCAATTTCAAATATCACCAAAACAATTTCACCACAAATTTGTTAAAAGCATCTTCTTCCGTTTCAAAACAACGATGGAGAAATATATAAACCACCAAATAAAGCACAAATTGCATTTCAAATTATAAGTAGGCAACGTAGCTTTAACATGCCACCACTTAATCTCTATCATATTTATATGACAGCTAGACTCGATATCCACAAAATTGATACCATCTTTCACAAATAAGTGTTCAAAACCTTCTTTTACTCTATATTTGTAGAATTTCCAGCCACCCGAAAAATAGTTGTACCAGGCACATGACTAAAATTTTGCCGTCACATCATAAATCACTTAATTACCACACACCACGCAAACCAATTAGCAAATCCGAGTTTCCACGTAAAAAGGGTTTGCAAAGAAACTAGCATCGCCCTCAAAACCATCACAGAACACGTATTCGTGCCAAAAACCAGTGCACAACACATATCGCCACATTTGTCGACCTGAGGGAGCATTTAAGAGTAGTACCTAAAGCTTTAGTCAAGTAAAATAAACCCCTAAAATTTGTATGCATTTTCAGTTAGCACCTACCAATTTCCTTTGAAGTATACATAATGTATCTATTATTGCAAGAGTAGTGGTGCGCTGTGCAAAATAAACATTGATATGGAAACAGTAGGCCAAAAACATTCGGGGAAACTATGATTTACTAAGTTATATTCAGATACTATAATGTGAGGAAAGCTTTTCCTCCCTCCAACGGTTTTTTTGCATTCTTATGCTGTTTTATTTTCAACATTTGAACATTATACTTGATATAATTTTATTACATACTTATTTTTACACACTTATTTGCACAACTGCCTTGTCACATTTTAGTGATTTTCTGCTAAGAAAACGAATGACAACTTATTATTGAAAAAAATTATTTACTGAATGCATAGGTATTTTTCTATTAGGTAGTTATACCAAAAATCAATCGATAAATTTACGACTGCATTTTTATTTCTTTCATGGTGGTAATTTTTTGGCATTCGCTTAAGGTATGTTCAAAATAATTGCTTCCTTAGCAAAATACTAGCAGAAATCTTACTACAGTTTTTTTTTTTTTTTTTCCATTGCATGCAAATCTTAGAAACAGGTTTCCATTGCATGCAAATCTTAGAAACAGGTATTTTAAAATTAAGTTAAGATTTGCATGTCCTTAAAAGTCCTTTATTTTACTTATCATCTCACCTGAGGAATGCTTGATTCATCGAGTAACATGTATTTGAGCAGTTATCATTTGAATTCATTTCTACATCTACTATAAACAATTAAATACTTGATTTTCCGGGCCTTATTTGCAGCATGAACTTTTCAAAATTATTTCTTTTTGCGAATGAAGAGTTCATATCAGAAACAACTTTTCACCTTAAGCTTCATTCAGATGAGGGCGTAAAGGGCATAAGTAGTTAAAGCTGAGCTCTGTTGCCAAGGCAACCAGCCTGTGCTACGTCACAAAATCTGGTTTATTGCTCGTGGCATAGGGTTCAAAGTTTTCAACTTTACGTTGAGTTTGGGATAAGCGTCGACCAGTCAGAGCGAAGCTAAAACGAAGCGGCGTTCTACAGAAGATTTCGCTGTCACAATACAAGCAGAGCGAATGCGGGAAGTCAGTCGAGCAGGAGAAAAGCGTGGCAAAGTTGTAGACACATCTACGCATGCGCAAATTTAGCTTCTCCCATTGGCCACGGCTTGCACCCTGTTCTCACAAGTGTGAACGGAATTCCCGTATTTTATGCCCTTATGACTACACCTCTATGCCCTTTACGCCGCCATCTGAACGTAGCCTCAGGGGATGGGAATTCTTCAGTTATGTGATGCTAACTTTGTCAACTTTTGGCAATTTTAAGGTCAATTTATATTAAAAATTTAAAACTGTTGCATAGGAAAAAAAGCTTCTTCACTTGATATTTTTGATTCAAAATATTTTCTGTGATTAGATTACTGTAGTTAATACTTAAAATAAATAAATAAATAAAAATTGAAGGTATTGCATAAGTTCACAAAGCAATTTTAAAATCTCCAGTAGCATTCTGATTTTTTTAATTATTTAAGTAGTTAGTTAGTAGGAGTAAAAATATTTAAAGATTTAATAAATAAAATGAAACTTAAAAAGATTTTTGTGTGTGGGGGACTGAATAAGAATAAAATGTTATGAAATATAGGGTTTTTAATGAAAGTGTCCTGCCACCACAAATATTGTCTGAACAAACAGTTCGTATTTGTGTGTTTAATTATAATTTGGTCAAACGATTTTTAGCAGTTGAAAGAAAGAGACTTGCTTTAGAAGTGTCAAATTTGTAAGAAAATATCGTTATCATGAAGTGCAAGGCATCTGAAATGGAACTATCACGCTACCAGATTAGAACCATTATTTACTTCCAGTTCTGTTGCAAAAAGTCAGCTACAGAATGTCACCAAATCATGCACACAGCTTTAGGTACTAATGTTATATCATACGACTCTGTGAAAGTTTGGTACCGAAAGTTCAAAAACAGCGACTATGATATTCAAGAAGCAGATCGCTCTGGCCGGCCTACTGATGTTGATGAGGCCCACATATGAGAACTTGCGGAAGATTAGTAGGCAACCACCCAAAGCTTAGTAAGGAGTTAGATGTCCATTAGTCGTACTATACATTGCATTAACTTGACGTACAAGTTCAATCGCTGGGAATATCATCACACTGGGTGCCGCGTGAGCTGACTCAAGCAGATAAGAACAGATGTGTTCGGGCCTGCATTAATCTGCTCGAATATCAACATAAAGATAAAATTCTAGACTGGATCATCACTTGTGATGAAAAGTGGATTTATTTCAACAACACAGGCTGAAAAGTGAGTTGGTCTGCACCCAGTGAGCTTGTCGCAAAGTGCAATTCAGCTAATGAAAAGATCATGCTTTCTATCTTGTAGGATTGCCGTGGGATTATCCACAAAGAGTATCTGAAAAAGGTAAATCCCTCGACAGTAAGGTGTACAGCAAGATGCTAATCTGTATTGACGCTGCTATCAAGGAAAACATCGAACTGAGTTCCGGCACAAAAAAGCAATGTTCCTTCAAGATAAATGCAAACCTACTCTAAAGGTACTGCTTTCATACTTTTTTCTAATTTTATTAAGAACTTTTTTGGGTGGAAAGCTTTCATTAATAGGTACTTTGACATATAAATTGGCAGTACTGTATCGAAATAGTTACAGTTTACGATAATTCTGGAAAAGGAAGGGAGACTGAATGTATTGCTTTTTAAGTAAAATGTTGCTGGTGTTATATGTAGCAGGAAGTTCAGTTTAATCGTTTGCACTTGAGGTTTTTATTAGTGAAGAGCTAATATAATTTTAGCTTGAATTTTTCTAAAGCTTAACGCTATATGTTTTTCTTTTCTTTTCTTTCTTTTTTTTTTTTTTCGAGCAAATGCTGTGAGACTAAACCAAGCTAAGATTTGTCTAAGTATGCAAGCCGAGCCTGATCCTCAAAAGTACTTCAGATAAGATCCGATCGCATATTGTAAATAAACAGATAAACTTTAAAAATGCCGTAATGGCAGTACAGCACACATCAAGTGGACATTTCAGCCTTACCGAGTGCCATTGTGGCACTGCTCGAGTGTAAAGGGTTAAAATAACAGAAAGAAAAGTTTTTATCAATTGGATCTTAATTCGTAGCCAACAGATTATGAAAAAAACTTTGGAAATAATAGACATTAAGAAGAACTGCTTAGTAAAAATTAATAATTTAGTATCTCTTTGTATGAGAGCAAAAGTGCGATCGAATTGAAATGGAGATGAATATGGCAAAGGAAACTTTTGCTACCTATGTAAATTGTAATAAATTGTTTTTCTAAGAGTGAAATAAACTTTATATAGCCTCTGATTTTAACATATAATGGCAAATAAGTGCTATATCAGATATTAAATTTATTAAAATAACAAATGTACTAAATAGTTTGTAGGACATGTTACTTCATAAACATGGTTTAAATTCAGACACTCTGGAACATGATTCCAATGTGTAGGTTTATAGGCTATTGGTGATCTAAATCAGTGTTTCTCAAATGCCGGTTCACAAGGAATATTTGCCAGTTCACGAAATATCCAGTTATCTGTCCAAAATCCAAAGTAAGTTGAATGTACATATGTAAATTATAACAAATAAAATGCTTTAAAAATTATTTTTGTCTTCATGATTTATTTATGTCAAAAAATTGTGCCAATGGGTCGAATTATTAAACTTACCGGTCTGCAAGAACGTACTGAAATCTTTATTTTACTGGTCCTTGGAGTAAATCCAGTTGATAAACAGTGATCTAAATTGCCAGCTTACTTGCCTGTAATCATGTTTAAATTCATTATGCATTCATCTTCATCATTACTGGCATTGATGACTTGTTTCCATTTGTAATTTATAACATTCCATATATTTATAATTTTTAATAATCTATATATAATTCTATTTATAATTCCAGTGGAATTTGTCATGCATTATTAATAATTGTAAGGAATAACAGGAATTTTTTACTTTGCTCATGGTTAATGCAAAGATTTTGAATCTTATTTTCTTTTTAATTTTAATGTAGTTTTTAAGTTCATTAATTGATATGTTTATCAAGTTACAACTTATTTTTTATAGGATTTGGATTAAAGCAGAACCTTGGTCGGTTCAAAGTTTCTGAATTTTTTTGTTTGTTTTACTTCTCGTGTAATGCCACTGCCTAGTCGAGCTCGAGTTTATGCTGATGTGAATTCACACAGACCAAGAGAATATTGGGACTATGAATCTCATGTTGTAGAATGGAGGTAAGCATTTCATCTTTATTGCAGTTTTAATAGTTTTCCAAATTCATCCTTCGTTTAGTAGTCTGCTAGTGGGGAAATTGATGAAGCGATGTAGTACCAGCAATTTGATTTGATATCCAGTTTCCAACAACAAAGCAAGCTGACTGTTTTATGTTTTTATAGATTTTCTTAGGTCTGTTCAGATGTATTAGAAGTTTTTATAAACTATGTCTCAAAAGCACTTGTTTTTCCCTATGTTTTAGTCTAATTTTCTGCTGTAGTAGTACCTAATATCTTATTTGTTTTGTAGTATTAGCATATTATGTTTTTAGGAATATTTACTGCAATTAAGGAAAATTGATTAGTACTTTCTCATTAGTAACACCATCTCAGGATGGCTTTTATTTCAAGCCACAAAATATTACTAAATTTGATAATCAGATGTCATCAAATAAATTTCAGTATTTTCAATGTTTGGCATGCAAACTATTTGACAGAACATTTTGCAACTTCATGAATTTGTTTATTTGTAGGAAAGTGCTAATGTATCTAAAAAATACTAATTGGAATCTATATTTAATACAAGGCACTTTTATAAAGTTGTGTGTGGGGGGGGGAGAACGCAGCGGCGCGCAATGAATTGGAAGTTGATCTGTCAGCACTATCCTTATCTTCAGGGCAGATGTTTTTATTTTATTTGGCTTACTAAATGTAGTATTTCATCTCTATGTACTCCATCTTTGATATGATTTAAATCAAATTCCTCGTCCTTATAATTCGCTTCCGATAGTGAAGAAAGTGACACAGAGGTTATTGAAAACAAAAAAATTTCGATTGACAAATTATTCGTTATTCTCAACACAGCAATTATAGGACTTGAACAGCGGAACTTTGTAACTGAAGAAGAAATTATGTCTGTTTATAAAATTAAAGAGAAAGTATTATCACATAAAACAAAGCAACTTAAACAACTTACATTGAAAGAAATGTTTAATAAAGTAAACAAATAAATATTAAGCTTTTTTTTTTGTAAATTTTGATACCCTTTAGATCATAATTGTTCTTCATTTCATGAATTACGGTTTCATATTTTTAATTTTATAATTTCTGCATGCCATCTTACCAGATTTAAACTGATGATCTATAATCCGGAATCGTCGAAGTCCCGATTAGTCCGGATTAACGACTTTTGACTGTATACGGTACACATGGGCGAAATTCGGTCTTTTAGACATTAATAAGTAGATATTTCTACATCCAGTTGTGGGATCCAAGCCGATTTTGTGCCGAATACTTCTGTATTGGAATTAACTTTGAAGGAAGAGGAAGAACTAATTTCCCTGTTTAGTTATCGAGGTTTAATTTTAAAATATTCGAAAGAATTAATGAATTCATTTTGGATTAACATTAGATGAGATTATCTTATGATGACCAGAAAAAAGCTTTAAAAATATTATTACAGTTTTCTACATCTTATTTGTGTGAATTCGGGTTTTCAGTATTAACCAACGTAAAAACGAAAAGATCGAGATTGTTAAAGGTAGAAGACATTGTCATTTTTATGACCAAATATAAATGAAATTATTCAAAAACATTAAGGTCAAATTTTTCATTAAAAGTATTCTTATTATTAACTTGTAAATAATCTCTTAATAAACGTACTGCTGTTTTTATAGTACATATTATTTTATTTTACATCGAAAATTATTATCATAAACTGTTTTACACAGTGTGTTATAGGTGAGTAAACAACTTATCTTTTTCTTTGTGTGCCGCCAAATTTTGAAATCATTAAAAGTGTACTGTGACAAAAAAAAAAAAAAAAAAAAAAAAAAAAAAGGTTGAGAATCCCTGATTTAGATTATATGAATGATATAAAAGTAAAATATAAATAATTAATTGTGCTATCTGAGTAACAAATATAGAAATTCTTTTTACTTTGTGTAATAACTTACACTTGTTGTTTGGATATATTTTCTTTATAAAATATGCTGTCTGTTTCCAGAGTTGGCAATTATCCCAATTTAGGTGGGAGACTCCCGATTTCTGATCATACTCCTACCAACCTGATTTACAGCATATTTCTTCCGACTTTTCTTATATTAAATTTTCTCATAATTTTTATGTAGCTTGGCTTAACCCCTTAACTGCCGCGAGTGTATATATATGCCTTGCTCAGCCGATGCGTTAACTGCTATAGGCGTATATATACACCCTTCCAAACTACTATCATTTGCTTTGCTCTGCTACCTGTAAAATTATTCGCAAAGCATTTGGAATGCAACACCACATGACCTTGACAAAGTATGCTAAGGAGGATACTATTTCAGAGAAGTGTGGGGAGAAATTGGAGAGAAGGGTGTGTCTAAAGCAATGAAAATGATGACTGCTCAGTATTGGCTGTTGTTTGAGTGAAACGTATTTTTTTTTATTCTGTGTCGTCCGTTTTCGTTTACTTTTTGTAGTAGGTTCCAGGAATAAAGAAAGATATAACGGATGTTTCAAACCCATTTATCTTTTTTGAATTTTCGTTTTTTATGAACTGCTCGTGCTTCATATTGTTGCTGAAACTAACCATTTTGTAGATGAGTATATGAACCAACACCTTGCAAACAAAAAATCAAGAACAAAATCGTGGCATTCAACCAGTTCAGAAGAAATATATGTTTCTTTAGGCATACTGATTTCACAAGGTATAACACTGAAACCCGATATTACACTTTACTGGTCTAAAGAGGTATTGATCGGAACTCCATTTTAGGGATCTTTTCTATTATAAAAACATCATTTTTATTATACTTACATCTTTTACTCAAAACATTACATTTTGTGCATTAATTTTTTTCTCTTATTCTTTATTTTGTGAAAGTAAACAGTTTTTAGAAAGTAAAACTTGCACTTATTTTCCCCCTAATACATCGCATAACTACACGCCCGCCTGTGTGAAAAACCGTGGCACTGGGAAATGAATCTTGTACATTTTCCGTGCCAGTTAAGGGGTTAATATTTCATCATTGCATCCAAAAAAGTGAATTTGGGATCTGAAAGCTCTTCATTTTTCTGTAGATTACATATAAAAGAAAAACAAAGTCATTTCATCAGTGAGATATGGCTTGCTTCTGCTTTGTGTATGAGAGTCCGAAACATGCCACTGTGATTCATCTGGCATATGTGTGAGCACAAAGCAAGATCAAGGTTATTATTTAGTTTGTCTCACTTGTGAGGATTGCTAGTTTCATGTACTTCAGAGAATTAAAAAAAATTACAATCTTTAGTTTCAGTTATGTCTGAAAAAAGGTAAAATACTCAAAAATCATAAATACTCAAATGTAAATATATAATACTTAAATATGATAAAAGTAAAATACACAAAAACTGTAAGGAAAATCGATTCTTCATCAAGGAAATGTAATACAGTCAAAAGTTTTTAATCCCGACTCGTCGGGACTTCGGTTTTTCCGGATTATAGATCATCAGTTTAAATCTGGTAAGATGGCATGCAGAAATTATAAAATTAAAAATATGTAACAGTAATTTATGATTTAAAGAGCAATTATGATCTAAAGGGTATCAGAATTTACAAAAAAAAAAGGCTTAATATTTATTTGTTTACTTTATTAAACATTTCTTTCAACGCGTACATGCGTAAAGCAGACTTTACACATTGTCGAAATTAGGAAATTGCAACCAGAAAACTATTTGTGTATTCGTGATATTTATGATGATGAGGAATTTGATTTAAATCATACCAAGGACGGAGTACAATGAGGTGAAACACATTTAGTAAGGAATTATAAGCGGAATAAAATAAAAACATCTGCCTGCAAGATAAGGATATTGCTGACAGATCAACTTCCACTTCATTGCACGCTGCGACGTGCCCCCCCCCCCCCTAGAGCAGCGTGAAATTTCGATAAACAGATTTCGAAATGGTTATAGAAACAAATCACTTCTCTGTCACTTTCTTCATGAATTATGTTGTTCTTATCTTCTGGTTAATGTTTTTATGCCTTTAGTAAATCTGTATGCAATAATTTCAGAATTGTGAACAATTTTAAAGTTGTTTAAGTGCCGTTAGGCCTAATAATTTTTTTGATGGCAGCCATTGCTTGTTTACATTTGAAACAGCAGGATAGTGGATTTGTTGCTATTTGTTGCCAATCTAGAGAAACTTAGCTTGGCAACAACAAAGATAAACCCTTCATTTATCATTGCGAATTAAATCATGCTTAATCCTTTCTGGAATTTTGTCGAGGAAATAAGTGTTTAAGATTTACTTCGTAATTTTTAATACAGATATTTTGAATTTCTATGTATTTTTGCCTTGTCGCAAAGTGAGAACTGAATTAATTGAATGAGAAATACTCAATCGTCTGTGAAAAATTGTTTCTTTTTTGTTTTGTTTGCTTAATTTCTTTTATACATAATTCTAGATTTATTATAGTATTTGAATAGAACATGTGGCAACAATTAGATAATTCTATTCTTTAAATGATATAAATTTTGTGCATTATGAGTTATAATATGAACGAAATATATAAGTTAACTGTTATATAATTATTGGATTATATAACAGTTAACTTAGTTTCCATTATATAATTATTCATAATGTTAAGTGAATCTAACGCCAAAGTATCGCTATGCTAGAGTGAATTTTAAAAAATGCATTTATTCTATTGTGGTTTATGCGCTGTCGGCGAAGTAGATTTAATTCAATCCAATAAGTTTAAATGAAATGCAAGAAAAAATGCATATAATTTAATATTCCAATACAAGGAAGTCGTGGTGTACACATCAGATTTTTTGTAATAAAGAGCTCTGAAACAACTTTCCGCTTTTGGGGATGTGAATTCTTTTATTAAACGGTTCTAAACTTGGTGATTATCAACATTTTGGCGATTTTAAGATCGGTTTCTATAGAAAATTTTTAATTCTGAGATCTGGGAATTTTTTGACGATTTTTTTAGAACATTCTAACTTTGATAAATTTCATTAAAATAATGGTTAATATATTGGAATTATGTTTAAGAAATAACATTAAAATAAAGCATTTTTATTTTTTACTGTCATATTATAAAGTTCCATTTTGGCCACATATTATAAAATTTTTTGAATCTGAAAAATAAGCAAGGAATATTGCTATAAAGCACGAAGTTTGCGAAACAGTTTTTAGCAAAAGCAAAATAGCTTTAAAAATGTAATGTTTTTTTTTTTTTTTTTTTTTTTTTTTTTTTTTTTTTTTTTTTTATTGTAAGAATTTTTTCCATTTCTCAGATTGATCAGAATATGCATCAGTTTTCTCTATAAATTTCACACTTTTTTCCTCCGATTTTTTCTAAAAACATTTCTGGGTTTTTGCTGTTACAGAATTGGTAGGGGTAATTTTTTTTTTAGGGTTTTAGACATTGAAGCTTGGAAAGTTTAGAAAGATTTCAAAGCAAATTTATAGACCCACAATTCTAAAAGATTCCAGAAAAATGTGATAAAATGAAAAATGTCTCCATGGTAGTAACACACAGTTTCTTACATTTTGGAGAACATCTGGAAGAACAATGAAAACATAATAGTTGAATGTTTTACTTCTGATTCTAGAATCGCTTTCTTAACATTTTTATCTTCCCTTTAATTTCTCTACTTTTCACTAGATACAAGCGTGGAAAATATCAAAAGTACTTCTAATCTTATCATATGAACAGGCATTATAGAAAGGAATTTTTTTATTAATAAAGAAATTGAAAACTGACAATTCAAAAGATTCATCTAATATGTCTTAATGCATCATACACAGACCTGGCGCTAGGCATTTTGCCACCTGATGCAGTCTCTGTGGATCGTAAATTCTGAAGCCTGGTGCCTTTCTAAATTCTGCTTTCAATGCCTGCTCTAAATTCTAAAAGTTTTTCCATTTCTAGATTTTGTTCCTCGGTGTGTCCCTAAATTCTAAAAATTATGCCACACCAGCTCTGTGACCAGACCTGTATTTCATATTTCTTATTACTAAAGAAATAAAATTAGCATCTTTTTCCATACATTCTAAATGCATTTAGTCTTTTAGAATAACAGAAATCTTTAATTAAATCTCAAAAATTTAAAGTGAAAAGGAAAAATGTTGAAAAAAGAAACTAAATATGTAAAGAGAAAGAAAATTATTCTTCAAATATATGTACAGTTATTATTATGTAAATTACCCACTTGTTTGCAGTTTTAGCCTTTACTATAATTTCCCATTTCTATTTCCTCATTAGAATGCAAATCACTTTGAACGTTTTTAAACTGAGTTTTTTGGACTGTAAGACGAGTGTTTCTGAACTCCACTTGCTCCCTGCATTAGTTCCTGTCAGCTCTGATGATTTGTAGTTATTAGTCTTTCAATTACTTCTGCTGACATTTGAGTTTATTATGACAATAGAGTTACTGAACCAGATTAAATTGAAATTAAATTGTATAGTTTTTACCACTAGTCCATATTTTTAGTTTGAATTTCACTCTTCTTGTTTATTTATATCACCACAAACTGTATTTTATTTTGTTAGCATAAGAACATGCCTATATGTTCCAAGTTCTTTTTTGAATAAGAAGTTTATTTAAATTTATTATATTTGATTTATAGTTACTTTCAGACATAGTGATAATTTGTTTCACGTCTGTCAGGGGGAGGACTATTTAACTTTTCCCAGATCAAGTAAACCCTCATAGGTAGTACATTGTGAAGAGGTTGGCAGTTAGGAGATAAACATGCAGAAAATAATGAAAACATTGTTTTGCATATTGAGATAAATTTCTAATTGTTAGAAAACATGTTTAAGGAGAAGGAAATCGATATAAATTAGCCAAAATGTCTGGGCAGGCCTTCAATTTAAAAAGACACATAATTACACAGTCCAGTCCCATTAATGTGACCACCACCTACTTTCGGCGTCAACGGAAAATAACCAATCACAGAAGGCATGCGGAAGCACATAGCAGTGGAGCGTATATGAAGAGTGTTCGAGCTAATCAGAAAACATGGCAATCGTTAATGTAATGCTGAAACGAAGCAATTTATCTGATGTCCAAAAGGGCATGATCTTTGGCTTTCGGGCCAAGGATGGAGGCATTTCTGAAGCGGCTAATTTTGTAAACTGTTCGCGTGCTGCCGTGGTAAAAGTATACCATGCATGGCAAAATCACACTATCTAAAATCAGCGATGTGGCAAATGTGGTGAACCACAGGCCTTTGATGACAGATGTGAAAGACGCCCTTTGAAATACGTTCGGGGGAAATAGATCGGCAACCGTTGAGCAACTGAACATCCAGATGAACCAAGGGGCTACCAACAGTGTCTTCTCAACGACAGTTCAGCGAACGTTTCTGCGTTTTGGCCTCCACAGCAGACGCCTATTTCGAACTAGGCGTCTGCTGCACTGACTGCAGCTCATCGGCCTATGCTGACTGAAGCTCATCCTGTGCTGACTGACATCCTACGCAACCTACCCTGATTGCAGCTAATCGATAACGAAGTCTGGAATTTGCACGCCAGCAAGACAACTGGACGTCCACTGAGTGGGATAGGATGAGATTTCCAATGGATCACGTTTTATGCTGCATCAGACGGATGGACGTTGGCGTATACGGCGTGAAACGTTGGAAAGCAAACACCATGCAACAATTTCTGGAAACGTACAATCTGAAGGAGGGAGTATTATGTTCTGGGTGAACTCATCATTGTGAAAGGCACAATGAATCAACAGAAATACGTATCTGTCCTTACGGACCATGGTTACCCCTACGTACGAATTGTTTTTCCTCAGAATGATGGCATCTACCAGCAGGACAATGCGAAGTGTCATACAGCTCGTAGTTTATGTGCGCGGTTCAATAGCACCAGGATGAGTTTACAATACTCCCTTGGCCAGGAAAATCTCCGAACTTAAACCAAATAAAAAGTCTGAGGGACCACCTCGATTGCGTTTTTCGTGCCATGGATACTCAACAGTGTAAACTAGCGCAGCTGGCCACTGCAATGGAGTCGGCATGGCTCAACATCCAAATAAACACCTTCAAGAACCTAATTGACTCTCTCTGTGAGACATCCTGCACATCTCACAGTGGTCTACTGTGCGAAAGGTGGTTATTCTGGATTTTGACAGAAACAGAGCGATTTATGGTCACATTAATGCGACTGGACTGTGTATTTTGTTGAGTTTTATGTTTTGTAGCTTTTAATGTGTAATTATCCTAATATTGTTAAAAAATCAATGTCATAAATTGCATGTATTTTAAACTGTGAAATTTTATAAGATTGTGATATTAATAGGGTTTTTTAACAAATATTATTAAAAAATAAATTTATTAGTGGCCATGTAAATCCATAATGACTAAGGTTATCTAATGACTAATTTAATTATAACTAAATGCATTCCTTTAAAAATTATCTCTCTATATTAAAGCAAGTCATTCATATGTATTTCATATTTCTTCCTTTCGTTAACACGTTGAGCCCGGCGTCCGTCCCTGGGGACCGGGACTGTAATTTTTGTTTGGCTGGCATCAGTCCGCGGGACAACAGTATTAAAGTTAACAAATAACTATAGTCTCAATGAAATGTGATCAAATGTAGTTTTAATGAAATTTATTGAAACATTATAAACAAAAATACGGCTTAGCTTTACACATATTACAATACGAAACAACTATTTTGGTAACATTTTTGGCTACCTTGCATCCAAATAGTTTTGAATTGTCATCATAACATTTCAAACAATACTTTTCAGCTTTATGTGCATCTCCTTCCTTTTTGTGAATTTTTATGAATAATTTAAGTTGGCAATATTGCACCGCTTGATCGCTCGCTGCCGACTGAACGGAAAGGACAGCAAATTCGGCAACAGACTCAACGTGTTAGCCTTTACCATAGGCACAAGGTAAAACACAAAAATATAAAAATTCATGTGAAACTTATTCTTTGCATCTAGTGAGACTTAATGCAGAACAACTTATCACCGCTAATGCTTTAGTCCCTTAACCTTAAAGTATATTAACTGAGTTACAACCCCTGGAATTCTGCACGAAGCTATGACACTAACAGCGTCAGACAGAAGTCAGCTAACTTTCAAAACTTGCTTAGCTGTGTCTACATCAGGCCTTTCAGGTTTGTTCTGATCAGCAGGTTTCTCTGTAGGCAAGCAGGAGCAGTGACAACAGCCTTTTGTTATAAAGTCTTTTGTTATAAATCATGCTGATTATAATTTTAATGCTCATTTTAACCTATGCTGCTTGACATAAAATCTACTTACTATTTACTAAACCTCTAGACTGAGCAAGTATGTGACAAAAGGAGATATTTAATAAAAAAAGGCTAACTGTTAGTAAAATGTAACTAAAATGTCACTTATCTTCTTTCAAATATGTCCAGTTATTATAAGTGTAGAATATTTAATGCTATTTGATAAATTTCATAAAATTAATTTTATTCTCAAACTTATTAATAATTATGTTAATTAAGTTGTGTTTAATTATAATGCATCCTATTCGCATTCAGGCACAGATATAATATTTTTAATTGAATTTACTCAGTTCACATTTACTCATAGGTCCTTAATTTTTTTTATTAATGGTCATTAAAAGTACTTAATTTCCGTGTGCAGAAATGTGTATGAACCCTGTTATAAAATTGCTCTAACAGTCTGCAAAAAATAATAAGACGCATCCAATTAGAAGATTAAAGAACAACGCAATCTGCAACATTAACTGAAATAGATAATTTTAGCTTATACCGTCCGTTGTACATTAAACACGCATGCGTAAATGTATTATATGCATGCGTAAAGGTATTATGCATTTACGCATTCGCAGAAAGTTTGTAGCTTTGAGGTCCGGATTATGAACGTCCGTATTAAAGACTTTTTCACTTTTCCATGTGGTTTGTTTGTCATTGCGATGGTATGCAAGGGCAATGTGAGATGTATTGGGGGGGAGGAATTATCTGTGTAAACAAAGGACCAAAACATTACCAATGCAGAATGCCTATGCTCTGCCTCTTCACTGAATGCATCAGATCATACTGCAGCTTTGTTTAGAAGAATGTGGCCTGATATTGAAATTGCTAAGAAATACACGACGTGCAGGGATTAAAATGACTATGATTGTAGAAGAAATGCATATGATAAATAAGTGTTCAGATGCTGATTGCATTTAAACAGCTCCATTCTGTCTCTCTACGGATGATTGCAATAATATCGATGCAAAACTGCATCCAGTTGTTTCTTTTTTTGTTTTAAATCTTGAGTCTTCAGAAATCAAGCATAGTTTACTTTCTGTCCTCACTGTAGAAGGACATTCAAGAGGCTTTAATGTAGCACAGCTAATTATGAAAACTTATAAGAAAATGCAGTTTCTCAGGATAATTGCTTAGCACTTGGTGCTGACTATGCACCAATAATGGTAGGTTTGAAGGTTGGTGTTTCAAGCATCTTAAAAAAAGAAAATTCAGATTTGCAAATTATGAGGTGCATTAAAAGGAAAAATTGAAACAATTCCATGCATATTACTGAAATAAAAATTTTGAAGCGTGTATGTACTTATCTATCTTTAGAGAAATGTTTATCTAGAATCCTCGACTAATGGAACCCACTTTTTACATTTTTTAAGGAAGAAGTAAGTGCTTTTAAATTAAATAAATGGCTATGTTCAGAGTTATAAAATACCTAAAGTAGATGGAGATATAGTAACTACTTTCACTTTTAAAAATAGATGTGAGAAAAGAAGTAATTTCTGCACCTGTGAGCAATTTAAATGGGAATTCTCAAAATGACAAAATATAATTGTAAAGCTAACACAAAATTCTGTCAAAATAAAAAAAAATCCTCGACAAGGGAAACATTTTTCTATTATTGTCAGTATATCTTATGAAGAACGAATTTTTATGTTTTTGTCTTTAGGCCTTAATAAAATTTTTTCCAGGTTTCATTTTGCCATTATTCTGTGTTCTTAATACAATTCCAGTGCAGAATTCCATTAGTTCATATTTTGCAATCAATGATTAGTGTTCTGTTTAAAGTATTATTTAATGATTAGTGAAACTGATTATTTTTTTTTAAAAGGTACAAATAATAAAAATGCTTGTCAAATGTAAGTAGTTTTGTATTATTTGCATTTAGGAATTAGTAACTGAACTTTCAGATATTAATTAGTTACTGTTTAAAGTTAATTCATTATTACAAAATATCTTTCTATATATCTATCTTTTTGTCGTTGAGAAAAATTCTTAAGAAAATCTGCCTTTGTGTCAGATGTTGGCAAGTATGTATTTGTTTTTATAATACAAGGAAATTTCACTGTGCTTTTTATAAATTCTGTTTCCCCCCCCCCTTCATTTCATAATATCCAGATATAAAATGACACCATTTTCTATATTTCATGCTAATGTTGTATAAAAAGTGTTTTTCAGTCTAAATTGAAACTAAATTAACTTTTGGCTCTTTTTCTCCCGTACAACATATGCATGGATTTCATACTTCAGCTAATCATTGCCATAGCAGTGACTTTGAGGGAGTAATTATGAAAGACTAGTAGCTCTTTTATGTGTGTATAGCACTTTTAATACTGGAAATTAATGTATTGCATCTGTAGATTATCATATGTTATTGCATTTTAAAGGTTAATGTAAATTTTATCATAATTTTACGGCATTTCTTATTAAATTTACTTTTTATTAAATACTCACTGTAGAAAGAAGTATAGTTATGTATTTTTAAAAGTAAAAGTTTTAGAAGTAGTAAGTTTTTTACATAATAATAATACAGTCAAAAGTCGTTAATCCGGACTCGTCGGGACTTCGGCGATTTTGGATTATCGATTTTTCCGGATTATAGATCATCAGTTTAAATCTGGTAGGATGGCATGCAGGGTATCAAAATTTACAAAAAAAAAAAAAAAAAAAAAAAAAGCTTAATATTTATTTGTTTACTTTATTAAACATTTCTTTCAATGTAAGTTGTTTAAGTTGCTTCGTTTTATGTGATAATACTTTTTCTTTAATTCTATAAACAGACATAATTTCTTGTTCAGTTACAAAGTTCTGCTGTTCAAGTCCTATAATTGCTGTGTCGAGAATACTGACTAATTTGTCAATTGAAATTTTTTTGTTTTCAATACCCTCTGTGTCACTTTCTTCACTATCGGAAGCGAATTATAATGACAAGGAATTTGATTTAAATCATATCAAAGACGGAGTACCTCGAGATGAAATACTGTGTTTAGTAAGGAATTATAAGCCAAATAAAATAAAAACATCTGCCCTAAAGATAAGGATAGTGCTGACAGATCAACTTCCAATTCATTGCCCCCCCCCTTTATCCATTTTTTGCAGCAATTCTACCTTTTGTTTGATGGACATCGAAACATTTTTTCGCTTTGTAGATCCTTTGGGAGCTCTAGCATTGGAAATTCTATTTGACATAAACAAAAGTTCAAGCTTACTTTTATAAAATTGCTCTAAGAGTCTGCAAAAAATAATAAGCCGGATCCAATTCGAAGATTAAGGAACAACGCAAATCTGCAACATTAACTGAAATATATAATTAGATAATTTTAGCTTATACCGTCTGTAATACATTAAATGTGCATGCGTAAACATATTATGCGCATGCGTAAACGCCTATGCGCACGCGTCAATGCGACGCATGCGCAGAAAGTTTGTAGCTTTGAGGTCTGGCTTATGGGTGTCCGAATTAACAACTTTTGACTGTAATAATAATAATATAAAGCTTTAGCTGGGCTTAAGTGGCAATTTAAATTTTTCTACTTGTAAGTAGACTTAATTGTATTTTTCTTCAACTATCGTGAAATTGCCAGTGCCTTGCAGAACTGTTTGAAAAATGCTTGCATAGAAAATCTAAAACAGGGTTCGTAGCGGTCCTTATAAGTGCTTATAAGTCCTTATATTTGAAAATAAAATACAAGGGCCCTTATAGGTGCTTACTTTTTCTTTAAAGCCCTTATTTTTTTGTTTTTAGTGCTTATTTTTTGCTTTTAGTGCTTTTTTTTTAATGAACGCGCTATTTTTCCCCGTACCAAAGCCGAAACTAAACCCCTCCGCTCCTCTTTTTCAAGTTACGCTCAACAGTCCGAATATTCGCCAATTTCTAAGTATGCGGATTAGTTAAGCATTTACTGTTAAAGGATGACTGCATGAAGCAAATTTCTGTCTTCTGATTTCAGAAATGTTCCTCTTTTTTACCTAAATTACTTTGCTTGCAATATCTGTTAAAGGAAAACTGATATACAATGAAAATTTAGAAAATGTTCAGAATTTAGATTTAAATTATTTAAATATCAATATGAGTGGAAAAATAAATTGTATTTATTATTAGGTTCCAAGCGAATACAATAAATATGCCTTATTATTATTTATTTACTCTATTTTGAACTGAAATTTCATCATTAAATTTTGTAATATAGTTTACTTCTGCATAGTTTTTTTTTCTCTCATTGTAAACTAGTTCTGTAAATTGAACTGTTATTTAATACTTAAAAAATAATAATAATTATTATTATTATTTTCCATGGTTGAGTTAATGCTTATTCTCTCTTAATAAATACTGCATTTCTCATATTTTAAATTACAAGTCTAATTTTTAAGGTTATGCAGTTGTGTATAATGTAATTAGAGAGGTGCTTATTTTTTTCCTTAAAATGTGCTTGAAAAGTGCTTATAGGTGCTTATTTTTTTAACTAAAATGTGGCTATGAACTCTGTAAAAGTTAAAAGATTTTATTTCCTTTTATTTAATAAATATTTCTGTTTGCTGTTATTGTAGTTAATGATTAATTATAAGCTTTATATTAAACAAGAGAGAAAATATATTAGGTTATTCCAAATACACTCACGTTTGTGAAAATTGCAACACCAAGAAGGAATCGTCATAATTGAATGCAATTTAATACACAGTTGAGTGGTAGTGGTACAAATAAATGATTAAATGTTCAAAGCAAACAAACAAGAACAAGAGATCAGAATCAGTATTTTGTGTGGCCACCACGCGCCGCAATAAGTGCTGCTACACGACGTGGCATGGAGTCAAACAAAGTTTGAATGTCTGACTGAGGAAGAGCATTCCATATCGTTTGTACGTGTACCCAAAGTTCGTCTGCAGACGCAACAGGACGAGGATCACGAGCAAGACGCCGACCAATGACATCCCACACATGTTCAATTGGCGACATATCCGGGGAACACGCAGGCCAAGGAAGAAGCTGTACCTGCTGCGCTGCAAAGAAGGATTTAACAATCCGAGCAGTATGAGGGCAGGCATTGTCCTGTTGAAATACAGCGCCTGGCAAGCTTTGAAGAAAGGGAACAGCTTCGGGCTGTAGAACTTCACGGATATACCGGTTGCTGTTCAGATTGCCCACAATTCGTAGCAATTGAGAACGTCTATGATATGCTATGGCGCCCCAGACCATAACTCCGGGTGTTCGTCCACTGTGACGTTCGATAATGCACTCCGGAAGGTGGCGTTCATCGGCATAGCGTCTGACACGAATGCGGCCATCATGGTACCACAAATTAAAGCGGGATTCGTCAGAAAACACGACATGCTGCCAATCAGCACGGCAGTCTCTATGCTGATTGGCCCATTGTAGCCGCAGGCGGCGATGGTCGTGCGTTAGGAGGATCCTGTATAAAGGAGTCCGTGCGCGCCGTCCACACTGCAGCAGACGTCTACGAATTGATGAAGCACACAATGAAACACCTGTAGCTATTGACCACAGTGCTGCCAATTGTCTAGAGGAAGCTGTACGGTCCGTCTGCGCCATGCGGACCAGGTGTCTATCATCGCGAGCTGACGTCACATTTCGGGGTCCACTCCCGGATTTCCGAGTTGTCCGACACTCGTCCGTCCACTGCTTCCAAACGCGCATCACTGTGCTGCTGTTACGCTGCACACGAGAGGCTACTGCACGATACGACAATCCAGCTTCACGAAGGCCGATGATTCTCCCTCGTTCAAACTCTGTAAGTTGTTCAAATCTCGCTCTCTTTCATCGACGAGGCATAAGTACAGATTGAGTTAACGTTTACCGCTAGCAGATAACCACCAATAACCATACACGCCTCGCTACAGCCGTCTATTTATTCGGATCCATCAGCCGTTCAGAGGGCGCTGCTCAGCATACGCATGCGCTACGGATTTGCAATTCTAATCATTTGCATATCATGCGCTACTTTGCATTTCCTGAAAATTTCAGCTCACTCGCGTAAGTCCTTCATGGTGTTGCAATTTTCACAAACGTGAGTGTAGTTGCATGTATGTTGAAATAGGTTATTAGAATATTTTAACAGTTCGAGTAGGTTCGTGTGTTTAAAATTCGGGGTTTAAGGTGTCGCCAATTTATCCCAGCATGCGGAGCATGGTACATGCATACAGATTCATCATTTCATAACAGATTTTATATTGCTATTTATACATGTCCGTCAATACTTCAGAAGGTTTAGAATATTGAAATGTCTATTCATGATGTGTGTTTAAAACCAGCATCAGTCATTGGTAAGTGAGATTTTGTTTCTTTTTATTTTATCCCAAGTACAATTTAATCTGAATTCTTTGCAATAAAAATTTATCTAAAGTATTTGCATAATTTGTTTGAAGACTGAATATGGCTGTTTGCCAAAGAGGGGATGCCTTAGTAAGGACTGTGTTCACCATAGTGCTGAAATTTTGTGCTACTAAAGAGATTTAATACTAGTACAAATATTTTTATGAAAAAAGATATTAAATTCCTTATAGTCATATGTGGCATTTTTGGTAAAATATTCAGATCTTGCGAGTAGATTTTTTTGAAAAACCATTAATCTTTGAGGATATTCAAGAATGTTGATAGGGTATTTTCAATTACCTGAAATTATTGATCTTAAAAATATTAGTATTTTTCCTTCTATAATTTTTAATAAAACAGATTTTACTTTGAGTATAAGGAAAACTGTTGTTTGTCAATAATATTGATGTGCATTTTATCTCAATTCTCTCAGAAACTCAGTTTTACTTGATGTACTATTTTTTTCTTTGATTTTCCGTCATTCTCATCTTTATCAGCATTCATTGATTTTATCAAGCTCTCTGTAATTCACACTTCTGTTAAAATTTAATGGCTGGAATAGTTTCCATATCCTTTCAACTACAATTTTGTATTCTCTAGTAGCACGTTATTGCCTTTAGTGGTTCCCCCTCCCAGTTCTTGAAAACACTAATATCTAAAATGTAGTTTAAGAGAGTTTTTTTTTTTTTTTTTTTTTTTTCCTGGGAACTAGTAGAAACTGTAAAGGGCCATTCCCACTGGGGTATATCTGAGCTAACGGAGTTAGTTGCATGTGTCGACTAGCACCGTAGTTCAGATTTTTCAACTTGCTACCCTATGGGGGAAAAAACTTTTTTAGAGATGGGTCGGCTACGTTAGTTGTCTTCGTTCTCATACATTGACAATAATAAATATTATTTTTGAGAGATATCCATGTTATGATAATGTGATTTACCAAGGACCTTAATGTTTTTTGAACCATTTGATAAGAAAAGTGGTAATAGGATTTAGCACATTTAACTCTTGCATTGAGAGGACCAAATATGTTTTCCTCAAACATTGAAAAAATGCCCATGTGTACGAATTTCTTTTGGAATAGTTTTCCTTTCCCCTTGACAAGTAGAATGCTACAGTGTTAACAATAACCTACGTAAGTAAAACAACAACTTCTTTCTTGGATACTTTCACCACTGTGGGCAAGTTCCCCTTGGGACTTGATTTCGGGCATCAAATTACTAAACATTGACAGTAAAAAAAGAAAAAAGAAATTGCATTAAAATAACAACTACTGTCGCTTCAAAACAATAATTGGCATGTCATTTAACACATCCCAAAAGCAGTGAGCAGTGCACTGACGTGATGGTGGAAAGGACTATATAGAAAATTAATGATTCAGGTGTTCGGGCGGCCTGCCGATGTCTGAATGAATGGTCAGGCGTTTTGTGTGACTTCAATGCGAAAGAGTTAACTTAAATGCATCGTAATGTAATTTATTTGCTTCATTTAGATTAAAAGTTATTGTACAATGATTTTTAACCATTATTGTATAGTTAAATTATTTGAAAGGAATGTCATGGAAATGGCTGTTTCTAATTTTACATAAGTATTTTTAGATACTTGTTAAATTTCCTTTTTTTGTAACTTCAGTAATTAAGTACTTTTCAGCATAAGCACTGCTAATTTTGATGCATTATAACTTCTAAAAATGTCTATTTAAATAGAATTACTTGTTGTGAATCTAATGGTTAATCATTAGAAGTCAACTCTGAAACAATGATTTAATGCAAATCTATTGCCATAAAGACTATCAGGTGATGCATTGCCCCATCTTCGTACAGCATTCATAACTCGGATGACAAACCTTTTTATAATAACTAAATACAAATGTATCGCTTGTGCTTTACAAGTCAGACACTGCTACTTGCGAGGTTTATGTAAGTAAATATAAGGTTGGAATGCTGGTTAAGATATTCAACAGAGTCCTATGAAGCTTTGGTTCAGGTTATTAAATACGTGAGCAGCATGATTGACAACATGCGAAAATCAATTAAAATAATTCTAAATCCTCCAGATTCTCTGTTGTGTGTCAGAAGAAGCGTTTCTGAGAATCTTTGACTTATGTGATCTGTTGACTTATGTGAAGATTTAAAAGTACATTCTGTCCTTTCTCTTAAACAAGACAGCATGCACAGCAAAACATCTTTGTGAGTGTCCAGTGCATTATATATGTATAATAATATAGAATATGTTGAGTGCATAGATGTTGATCCATACTTTATTATTATTATTAGCTAATTTATAGGTCTAACAAAATCTGTTGTGAAGCTGCAGCAGAATCGAGGTGTACAGAAACATGTGGGTAATCTTCTAATGTACTGAACTTGACTGACATCAAGCATTTAAACCTTCTGTTCTGATTGGCAACTCTTAATGCAAACAGTAACTCGGTGGTCAGAATTCTGGTCAAAATGTTGGTTAAGATATCTATGCGACTTGCTGTTTAGTTTGCATAAACTGCTGGGCTGAGTGCATGCATAACAAAACAAGGCATAAAAGAAAGAAATTAATATAAGTAAAACTTAAATCATAAATGTTGGAGCATTTCTTCAGTTGATGAATCTACTAGTCATTATGTTCATGAAAGGCATTTGCTGAGTTATTAGATTTTATATGTGGTTTACCTATGGTTATTCTGTTTATCTTTGATTCCTGGAAGAGAAGTTTGCTATGTTTTATGTAGGAGAAAAATATTTTAAGTTTGGAATATCATAATTAGAACTTTTGTTAAATTTGACAACTGATGCTGGAAGAGTAAATATTATTAAAATATAGACTAAAGTGAGATAAATTCTTCTGTCATGCCTTGGTTTGGTAGTGCAATTTATTTTCAAAATTTAAAAAAAAGTGCTGTCTTTTTTAAAATCTATAACCTTCTAAAATTTCTATAAAAAAACATAAATCTCATACAAATGCCAATTTCTAAACTCTAAAGATAGCCATGAACTGATTTCTTTGAAATACAAATACAAAACTCAAGACACCATGCATAAAATGTAAGGAAAACCCATGCATAAAATAATTTTATTAAGAATTCAGCAACCATGTTGGCATCATATATTAATCAAGATAAACCATTAATCATCACAATAATTGTGGTTAATATGTATATGCTATATTTTTATAAATGTACTCGGGTAAAAAAAATTTCCAAGTTTCAATAAATCATATGCAATTGGATAAATTCAAGCAATTGGAGTGACCCAGAGTAGACTACCAAAAAAGAACACAAGTAATATATACAAGATCAGACAATAAACATATTCCTCTAGGTTAAATAAGCATTGAAGTAATTGGATGACTGGCTATGTTCCTGTATAAACATTCTTTCAAAAAAAAAAAAAAAAAAATCTAATCATTACAACAGCCATACTTTAACTCCTTTTGTTGCTAAAATATCCTGATTTTAATATATGCCAGTCTTCTCAAATTAGGCAGTTTAAACAAAAAAATTTCTGTTTCTCAATCATTAGTTTATAACAGTAAAACCTTAACATTACTATTTTGGGATTTGGTAGTTAACTCATAAATGTTGCTAAGTACAGAATAAGGTATGAAAACACTTTTACACATTAAGATATACAACTAATTACCAATAAACAATAATTAAAAATTCACTTGGAGTTGGCAATGAACATCAGTCGGTGGGGTCAAGGAGTTGGTCAATAATTTCCTTATACAAATTGCCAAATACTTTGTTGCACATCCTTAAAAAACTGTTAGTGAGCCTTCTTTGAAAAACTGCTAGTGAGCTTCCATAATAGGCCAGTCCTTTCCAAGCATTTTTTTTTTCACAGCCTGGATTCTTAGCCTATATTTTCCTACAAGGAAAAACCTGAACCATGCACACAATACCAATGGAAGTATAGTTCAAAGCAGCACAGGCTACAAAATCCAGAGCTCCCTCACAGCAAGGCAGGCTGGCCCTAGTTCCATGCTATTTACTTTCTTTACACCTTGAAGTTTCAAACCAATCTCAATTCTACTGTTGTGCAAGCCTCAACAAAATCTCGGTTCCCACACTCATCAAAATATCATAGACTGAAAATAAATGTAAAATTAAGTTCTGAGTAATGCAGGATGAATTTAATGCATTTCATTTTCATTCCTTCCAAATGAATCAAAATAATAGCTGTCAGACAAAGCCTATTATCTAACTGTCATCAGTGAGTCACCAAGTGTGTTAGGAAGAAAATTTGACCCCTGCTGTTTTCCAAAAACAAGGCTATTTTGCACAAAGTATGAAAGTAAGACCTACCCTTATAATCAAGCTTTAAAAAATGTGTCCATTCGTCATCAAGTCGCTAACAAAGTCCTCTTGAGGATCTCTCACTTCGAAAGTGCAATTTATTTTGCAAATGAACATTTTTCTGCTCCACAAAAGCCAAGAAACAAGATAACCTTAAACTGCTCTTTTCTCGTTGTAACTCCTATTAGCAGCCCACTAAGAAATCTATTTGGGAAACATTGACCTTGAAATTTTAACCCTCATCTTCTGTCTAAATGTTTGGGAAGGAATATATGCTATTCTCCATGTTAGTCTCATCCAGAAATTCCAATCATGAGAAATAGCAACACACAGAGAAATAAACCAAATAGCTTCATTTAAAGCTAGAAGTAATACTTAATAAGAATCAATTTAAATTTTCGATTCGAAACACCTTCGATTTGTTCATTTTATACATGTGTTAATTTCTATACTACCATAATTGCCTGGTAAGTAATTTTTATGTTATTTGATACCTTACTATGTGTTGTATATTGTGGGTAAGTTTCATAAAATTCTACATGTAACTTTTTCAGTAATCGTGATTTTTGTGATTTTTCCTTAATTTATGATAACCAGTGTATTTGGATATTTTATTTCTGATATTTAAATACTCTGATACTGTTTTTCTTAACATCTTTATTTTCTCTCCTTTTCACTAAGCACAAGCCTTGAAAATATCAAAAATATATATAATCTTGTCATACGGACAGGCATTTGTAGAAAGGAATTTGTGTAGTTATAAAGAATGACAATTTAAAAGATTCGTCTTATATATCTCAATGCATTGTATATAGGGCTCGCGCTTGGCATTTTCTCAGCTGATCTCTGTGGATCCTAAGTTCTGCTGCGTACTGCCTTTCTAAATTCTTCTCCCAATTCATGTCCTAAATTCTAAAAGTTTCGCCATTTTAGATTTTTGTTACTCAGTGTTTCACTAAATTCTAAAAATTCTGCCACACTAGCTCTTTAACCGGCCCTTACCATATATAATTTTATATTTTTTTCTGAATGATGTTACTAAAATGACATTAGCAGCTTTTTCTATGTATTCTAAATGCATTTAGTTTTTTAGAATAACAAAAATCTTTTTAATTAAATCCAAAAATTCTAAAATGAGGAGGGAACTTATTGAAGATAGAAACTGATACATATAGAGAAAGAAAAATTATTCTTCAAAGATATGTACAGTTTTTATTATGTAAATTAATCAGTTGTTTAAAATTTCAGCCTTTATTATAACTTCCCCTTTCCTTTCCCCCACCAGAATGCAAATCCTTTTGATAGTTTTTAAACTGAGGTTTTTGGATTGTAAGACAGTGTTTCTGGTCTCTGCTTGCACATTGCATTAGTTCCTGCCAGCTGTGATAAATTCTAATTGTTCGTCTTTGCATTATCATTGCCATTATTTGAATTTGTTAATAGTTACTGAGCCAACTTAGATTAAAATTAAATTGTGTAGTCTTTGACTACTAGTCGACATTTTTTGTTTGAATTTTACTGTTCCTGTTTAATTACATCATCACGAGCTGTAATGTATTTTGCTAGCATAAGAAGGTGCCTTTATGTTTTACGATCTTTTATTTAAACCTTTATCTGACTGTGTAGTTACATTCAGACTTAGGGATAAATTCTTTTGTGTCTATCAGGGGTTGGGGACTATTTAACTTTTACCAGATCTAAGAAAACCTCATTAGGTACATTATCAAGAGATGGACAAGTTAGGAGATGAAGCATGTAGAAACTAGTGGGAACACTGGTTTGCATATTGAAACAAATCTAATTGTTAGAAAAGCTGCTTAAAGAGAAGGAAATTAATATGAATTAGCCAAAATGTCTTGGAAGACTTTCAACAAATATTTTTAAAAAATAAAATTTAATAGGGGCCATGTAAATCTTTAATGATTAAGGGTATCTAACTACTTAATTTAATTATTTGTAACTGACTCTTCACCCTTAAAAGATATCACTGCATGTTAAAGCTGGTTATTGCCTTTCATTGAACTTTACCATGGTCACAAGGTACAGCAGAGAAATGTAAAAATTAATCTAAAACTTATTCTAGGTAGGAATAATTAATACAAAACAGCTTATTACCTTTAGTAGCTTATTGGAACCTTAAACTATATTAACTGAGTTATAACCCTAGGAAGCTCTACACAAAGCTATGATACTAACTGCGTCAGACAAATAGAGCATAACTAGTTTTCAAAACTTGCCAACCATGCCTTCAAGACTTTCAGGTCTATTCTGATCAGCAGGTCTCTATGCTTTTTGACATAAAATCTACCTGCTATTTACTAAACCTCTAGACCCGTGTTTCCCAACGTAGGGCCCACGCCCCACAAGGGGGCAATTCAAAAATGGACTCGTCCAGAGTTTAAGGGGACAAAGGACGTTCTAAATATGTTTCATAAAGTCAACATTTTTTTTAATTTCATTTTGTATTCCCCAAAATAAAGAAAAATGTAAGTGATGTATACTTAAAAAAGTTTTTAAATTGCTGTGCATTTTAAATACTTTATAAAGAATTCTCGCTGTAGACATAGACATTTAAATGCCTGCATTTAAATAACTGACACATTATGCTTTCCAGATGTTTCTCGCACATTTCAGCCAACGAATTTATTGTATTTTTTACTGTAGGAATGGCAACCGGTATATTATTCTTTCCTTGAAAGGCAACAGCAGCAGCTTTCAGCTTTGTTTATAGTGATCTTATTTTTATTTCTTTCAGCCCTTAGTGAAATGAGGAGTGCAAGCAAGAAAAAAATATTCGTCTGTGTTCCGAGGCATATTTAAAATTTGGTTTCATACCCGGCCCATAAGCAGTCAACTTTTGTCTTTTATGCCAATAATGCATGACCAACGAATCAATGAAACTAGGTCGTCTTAAGGCGCATTTGAAGGCGAAACATAAAGCTGTTATTAATTCAGATTTGAATTATTTTCACAGTTTAAGGAAAATTTTTGAAAAAGACTAATATTAAAGTCTCTATTTACTGTTCATAATGCAACTGTTAATCGTGCTCTTGAGGATATTTATCAAATTTCATTACTCATCGCTTAATCTGGGAAAAGCCGTGCTATAGGGGAGAATTGAATCAAACCATAAATATCAGCATTTAAAACTATTCTAGAAAAAGATGACAAAGACGTTAAAGCTATGCCACTAAATAACAGTACTGTTTGCAGAAGAAAGATTAAATGAGGACACTGAAATACAACTTGTTGAAAATCTGAAAACAAGAAAATTTTCGGTGCAAATGGATGAACCAACTTTGAGAGACAGTGAGGCCCCGTATCTGTAATTTATGTAAGATATATTAAGGGGATTTTGCCGAAGAAATGTTCTTCTGTAAGTCATTAGAAAGCACCACTACCTCCAAATATATAATAATCCAAATTATAGTAAGCTAAAAAATTACTCAGATATAAAAAATATACCAATAAAAAATATAATACATCTTGTACTGTACTTGTACTACCGCTATACTTGTTATTGATACTGCTAATACTCATTATTGTCAATCATCTGCTAGTGGATTTGTCTGATATTTCAAATATGCAGTAAAAAGAACTCGCGGAAATGCAAAATGATGAGTCAATTCAAACTTTATTTAATATAAAAGGAGCGATGACATAGCTTTGTGAGGAAACCAGAATCAGATATCCAATTGCAACAAAATTTGCAAGAGAACTATTGTTACCGTTTCCATCTTCATATTTTACTGAATGCGGATTTAGTGCCATAAATGATTTGCTGCTTTAAAAAAAAATCTGTTGGATATAATGAAACCGGGAGACTTGAGACTCATGTTATTTAAATTGGAATCTGACATAAAATTTATCAGCGCAAGTATCAAGCACAAGGAACTCGCTAAATTTAAATAATAAAAATTTCTAATACGTAAAATAAAAAACTTTCACTAAAATGAGCTTTTTCTATAATTTCAGTTCTCCATGTTTTGAAAGTTCACTTACTGTGTTTGCTCACAAAATTTCATAGTCATTTCTACCTAAAAGCTATCATTCAAGTTTCTTTCGTGAACATTTCAATTTTTAAATATTAAAAATTATGTATATGCTAGGAGGAGCTTAAGAATTTTAGAGAGGATTGGGTGGGGCATAGCACAAAAAAGGTTGGGAAACACTGCTAAACAAGTACGTGACAAAATGAGACATAAAAGAAAAAGTCAACATAAAGCTGACTGTGTAAAACATAAGTAAAATGCCACCAATCTTCTTTTATACATGTCCAGCTATTATAAGTGTAAAATATTTAATGCTACTTGATAAATTTTATGAAGTTGATTTTATTATCAAATTTGTTTTATGATTATGTTTAATAACAATGCATCCTGCTTATGGGTCTATTTTATTCTTAGGATGCTATTACAAAAGTTACATTCACCTATAGATAATACCTTTAATTGAATTTATTCAGTTCCCTTTTGCTGACAGGTTCTTAATTTTTTTCACTAATGTACCTCAAAAGTATTTAATTTCCATGTGCATGAACCCTATTAGAGAATTGGATAACTTGCAATGTAAAATGTGTATAGCTAAATCACTTATTCTTCTTCAAACAAGTTGCAACCATAGCCTGTACAAACTGAAGTAACATTCATCCAAAAACAGTGGATTTTACACTTAGTTGTTAAATAGAGGCTACTGTATTACTACATATTTTTATGCACCTATTTCTAATCATTTGCGTATATAAGCTGCATTCCTCATTTTCATTTGCTCTTTTGTACCCCCACCCCCCAAAAAAAGGCTTACACATGAAGAATATGGTACGTGGCATAATGTGACCTAAGGACGTAATGTGGTGTGAGTCATTGTGTTGCCCTAAAACTATTACATCATATTATACCATAAGGCATAATGTTGTGTAATATGGATAACAACATTATGTTTTGGCTCTTATTAAAAATACGTTCAAGTATAAGACGTAGCAAGTTGGTTTTAGGATTTGATCCAATGTTTTAGGTTCATTGTGAAAGAAAGTGATGGACTTTTCATTAAAATTTGATCCTAAGGTGAGAAAGTATTGTGTTAAAAAATTTACACACCTTTTAAGTGAATTTATTAAGAAATGCTTAAAAACATTTTGCATAAAGTTGTGTTAATTAAGTAATTAAGAATTTTTTGACATGTTCGTTACCATCTATGAGAATACACATAATTAGCCAAACTGACTGTGCTTGCCAACTACGAGAAAACTCATTACTCATCTTCTTACTTTAATCACCAAGTACGAGTACTGTTGTAGCAAATACATGCAATATTTAGGTGTTTGGCATACATGAAGGGACTGAATAAATGTACTTGGCATACTGAAATAGGTCATTTTTCAAAGCATACAGAAGTAAATGTTTAGAACCCCAAAACCTCTCTCTCCCCTTTTCTTTAAAAATAATTTGGTATGCTCGAATAATATAATATAGTATAATTTTATAAATGGACTACTCGAATTCTGATCTGTAACTCATGCAAGACTAATGGGAGAAAACATATTTCATGTACAGAAGTTTTGCGTGAATGCTCAGAACACATGAGTATTGTTTATCTAGTTCCGAATTATATCATAGTTAGTACAGAGAACAAAAATGTTGTTTTATATGCCAAGTACAGGTATACTAGTGTGAATTTATTTACTGCTAAAAGTAACCCATTTTAGATATAGTTAAATAATAAAAAGTGAAAACAAAATGTGAAGATGCATATAGGATCATGGCACATATGAATGGATTCACTATTTCAGCTTTAGCAGCAAACATGTTAATTAAACCAAAAACAGGAAGGAATCATAATTTCAAAATGTTATTTTAATAAATGTTTTGTTTTACGTTACTGCTCTTTAAATTTCTGTTTAAACCAGTGCTGTGGAATCGGAGTCGGGCAGATTTTAGGGAGGAAAAGGAAGTCGGAGCTGGAGTCACTAAAAACAGGTTGACTCCAATTCTAGTTTTTGTTAGATCGTTTGAATTTGAAATTAAATTAAAATGAATTGAAAAAAATTAATGACAAGCTGAGTCATTATTTTTATTTATGATTTATATACAGTAATAAATAGTTATTTTCTATTTTATTGACGTATTAATAAATAAATACAAGGGAGGAAGATGGATGTGATAGTTGCCATTAGTGATTAAATTGATTCATTTAGTTACAAATTTCACTGGTAAATTTAGATAAACAGCTATAGCAGCAAGAACTCCCAAAACCGATGCCATTCTTAGGAAGCGGGCAAGAAAAGGAGATATTATTGATCAAGCAATGTAATAAGGAAGTATATATTTGATGATAAATTGTTAGAATTAAGAACTTTTTTAGAAGATGTAAATAACCCTAATGTTTCAATAACAGAAAGACTGTGGAATGATCTTGCAGAATTGGAAACTCTTCTTTTTACACCGTATATAGCCACAAAAAAGCTGCAATCTGAAGAATTGATAGGAGGCAAGAATGTGATGTTTGTTCCTTGCACAAGGAATCATTTCTTCAATTAAGAAAAGAGAAACTAATTTACTAGACAATGAGATCGTGCTGGGTTCAATATATGTAGATCTGAAGCACTGAATTTTCTTGAATGACGAACAAATTAAAAAGGCAAAGAAAGCCATCTATGAACTTTTATTAAGAATGAAATTATTCTCAGAATAATTGGAGAATTTGAATCAGGACAGTCAAACTGCAGACATTGCAATTGAGTCTCTATCATCCTCTTCCAGTGATGAATTAGATTTTGAGAAATATTTTTGGATAATATTGAGGCTAAGGCAAAGCGAGTAAAAATAAAGAAACAAGAGCCTTTAGATATAAAAATGAAAAAATATAAACAAGATTTCTACACGGCCTTTGAAGAAATAGAGAAATATGATTGTGCTTGCAAGACACCTCTTTTAGAACTTATCCTAAAAAGTTAAAAAAAGTAGCCCTAACAGTAAGAACTCTTTCTCTTACTCAAGTTAGTGTGGAAAGACTCTTCTCAGCTCTGAAGTTTATCAAATCGGATCTGTGGCCCTCCAACAAAGAAGATCTTGCTGAAGCTATACTGTTTCTTAGAAATAACTAATGCCAGCTTTTCCATTTCATAATAAATGCTAATTAATATAAATAATTTGCTATGCCATCAATTTTTCCGTGTAGCATCTATTACTACTTTTATATTAAAAAATCTGATGTGTACACCACATAACTTGTACAAAATATTAAACTATATGCATTTTTTCTTGCATTTCATTTAAACTTATTGGATTGAATAAAATCTATTTCGCCGACAGCGCATAAACCACAATAGAATAAATGCATTCTTTAAAATTCACTCTATTTGTGTACCATAGTGACACTCTGGCGCTAGGTTCACTTAACAGTATTATATTTCGTTCATAACTCAGAATGCACAAACTTTATATCATTTAAAGAATTATCTAATCGTTGCCATATGTTCTATTCAAATACTATAATAAAGCTAGAATGATGTATAAAAGAAATTAAGCAAACAAAACAAAAAAGAAACAATTTTTCACAGACGATTGAGTATTTCTCATTCAATTAATTCAGTTCTCACTTTGCGACAAGTCAAAAATACATAGAAACTCAAAATATCTGTATTAAAAATTACGAAGTAAATCTTAAACACTTATTTCCTCGACAAAATTCCAGAAAGGGTTAAGCATGATTTAATTCGCAATGATAAATGAAGGCTTTATCTTTGTTGTTGCCAAGCTAAGTTTCTCTAGATTGGCAACAAATAGCAACAAATCCACTATCCTGCTGTTTCAAATGTAAACAAGCAATGGCTGCCATCAAAAAAATTATTAAGCCTAACGGCACTTAAACAACTTTAAAATTGTTCATAATTCTGAAATTATTGCATACAGATTTACTAAAGGCATAAAAACATTAACCGGAAGATAAGAACAACATAATTCAATCATTTTTAAAGCAAAAAATTTACAATTTACAAACATTTAAGAGTAAAGAAACTTAGATCACCGAGCCGGATAACAGAGTGGATATATATATAAATATATTTATACACGTTTGGTGTGGCCGATTGCAACCAAAATACGAGATGCACATCTGCATGTTATAGCAGTCCTATATACAAAATTTCAACAATGGGAGATTACTCGGTTTTGAGTTATGCGAAATATGTACGTTCATACAGACGCCACGAAAAATTCTCTTCAGAATTAATTTAAAGCAATTTTATAATTTTTTTGGAAGAAAAGAGTATTTTATTCTGTCCTTACATATAAATATCATGCAAAAACATCGTTAAATTGCATTCGACAGCGGTCAAAATGGATATTTTCATTGAAATATGCTGCCTGAATCTTTTCGCGATTACAATACTTCCTTTTTACTTCGTACAAGGAAGTGAAAATATGCTAGAACCCTTGTATATATATATGTATACAGTCAAGAGTCTTGAATCCGGACGTCCACAATCCGGAATGATCTATAATCCGGACCTCAAAGCTAACGCATGCGCATAATATGTTTACACATGCGCGTTTAATGTATAATGGACGGTATAAACTAAGGTGAAATTATCTAATTATCTATTTCAGTTAGTGTTGCAGATTGCATTGTTCCTTAATCTTCTAATTGGATCTGGCTCATTATTTTTTGCAGACTGTTAGAGCAATTTTACAAAAGTAAGCTTGAACTTTCGATTATGTCAAAAAGAATTTCCGATTCTGGAGTTACCAAAGGATCTACAAAGCGAAAGCATATTTTGATGTCCATCAAACAAAAAGTGGAATTGCTGCAAAAAATGGATAAAGGCATATCCTTTGATTCTCTAATCATTCCGAAATATGTTTATCAATTTCACGCTGCTCTGCGGGGGGGGGGAGGCGATGCAACGTGCAATGAAATGGAATTTGATCTGTCAGCACTATCCTTATCTTCAGGGCAGATGTTTTTATTTTATTCGGCTTATAATTCCTTACTAAATGTAGTATTTCATCTCGCTGTACTCTGTTTTTGATATGATTTAAATCAAATTCCTCGTCATTATAAATATCACAAATACACATCAAATAGTTTTCTGGTTGCAATTTTCTAATTTCGACTATGAGTATTGTATGCTTTATGCATGCATGCGTTGAAAAAAATGTTTAATAAAGTAAACAAATAAATATAAAGCTTTTTGTTTTTTGTAAATTTTGATACCCTTTAGATAATAATTGCTCTTTATTTCATAAATTATGGTTTCATACTTTTAATTTTATAATTTCTGCATGCCATCTTACCAGATTTAAACTGATGATCTATAATCTGGAAAAACCGATAATCCGGAATCTCTGAAGTCCCGATGAGTCCGGATTAAAAACTTCTGACTGTATGTATATATGAGGGAGTTAGAGTTTTTAAAATTCCAGGGAGTCGGTCATTTTCTCTACCGACTCCACAACCCTGGTTTTAAACATTAAAATATATTTTCTTTTTGACTGTTGTTATTTTACAATTTTTAGCTCAAGTGATTGAAATTTTATTTGCTTCATATTTAAATCATTTTATTGTCTATATTAAAAAAAAAAAATCATTTTGTGTCATGCTATTTTTTTAAAAAAAACCTTTTAGTAATATTAAAATTTTATCTTTCAGAAATCAAGATGATTATCAGCTTGTTAGAAAATTGGGAAGGGGAAAATACAGTGAAGTCTTTGAAGCCATTAACATTACAAATAATGAAAAATGTGTTGTTAAGATATTAAAAGTATGTACATTTTGAATTTTCGTTTATATGTGATCTAGATTATTTATACATATATTTGTATTTTCATTTAAACCTTTAAAGCATCTGGCTGATATAAAACATCTAAATTTAGAGGAATATTGATAGATTATTGTTTTATTCTTTTTTATTGCATATTTTTTTTATAACCTCAATGTAAGGTTAAGTTTTATGAAAGTTTTGATCAATAAATATGTGTTGTTTCTATTAAACTGTATGAAAATAATCTTAACTACATTTCATAATATTTTTTAACAGAATTAATTTAAATTGTAATGGTTTTTCAATTGTGAAATTTTTGAAGTTATCAGATTAACTTTCATTTTGTTTCTTTTTGTTTGTACATTCGTATCTGTGAAACATTAGTAACTGTGGTAATTACAATAATTTAACGTACAGGTTAACATCAAATGTAGGGTCCATGAAAATGAATAATTTATAGTCATATTAGAAAAAATTAAGAAAAAATATTAGGAGTGCCATTAATGCCTAAAAAATGTGTGAAATATTAATCATTTTATACTTTCCCTAAAATGAGTAGGTATTCTTTAGAATGCTGAATTTCATATTTTGCCAGTAACAATGGCAGTCAGCATCTGTGGTTGAGATAGTGGCTCATTTTTACTGTTTCAGTATATGTAGTTTTGTAATTTTTAAAAGTATTGTGCAATATTATTTTTGGTCTGTGCTTATTTGATATACATGAAATATTCTAAAATTCTTATTGAAATTTGAATCTCATTTTTGAGATATATCATTATATCTCAAAAATGCAAAGGTTAGCAAGTTTCTTCCACAATGGAAACTGCAAGGTGCACATCTGCATGTTATAGCAATCCTATACACAAAATTTCAACGTTTTGATGCTACTCGTTTTTGAGTTATGCGAGATACACACATACGCAAGGGCGCCACGGAAAACTCCCTTTAGAATTCATTTTAAATAAGTTTTATAATTTTTTAGGGGGAAAAGAGTCCTTTATTCTGTCTTTGTGTACAGATGTCAAGCAAAAAAATCGTTAAATTGCATTCAATAGCACTGAAAATGGATATTTTCGTTGAAATACGATACCCGAAATTTTTTTGCGATTACAATGCTTCCTTTTTATTTCGTACTAGGAAGTAAAGGTATATGTTCAATGACCTCTTTTTTAGTTTTAACCTTTTCCATATTGAGATTTAGTATTTAAGAATATTCACAAAAAAATCAAAAAATGAAAGTACTACTTCAGAAATTCTTTACACATAAGAATGGTAACTATCATTGGTTTAATTCAAATGAAACTGATATATGGCCTCTGAAATTGGTCAAGAGTCATTAATGAAATTGTTCCCCAAATTTCTCTTCCAACGCTGCGAGCTTCAAATGGTACCTCTACTCCCAAATAAATTCCAAATTTGGTTACAAATGGAATTGGATAACAAATGGAATGTTGGTGTACTTATTGGCCAAAAACATTTTGACTTCAAATTTGCCATTTTTCATAACTAGATTTGTCACATCTGTTACAAAAGATAGAAATTGTTAAAGAAATCCATAATACACTGGTTATCATAAATTAAGGAAAAATCACAAAAATAGCGATAACTCCCTCAAAAATAAGCCAAACCGTGTAAAATTTGAATATGTTGCCAAGTAAGAGTAGCTGAGTAAAACTACAATATGCAAATTAGTGGCGCTGCACTCGGGATACGTCATCTGCGAGGAGCATGTTTGAGATCAAACCCAAATATTTTACCGTGAAAGTGACATCAGAAATGTGAGATAGCCAATTCGTAACAATGACCTCCAGGCATCATTTGCCTGAAGAACTAGGATGGAAAGCCATTGGGAGAATAGAGGCAGGATAAAGTCAAACAGAAGTGGCCAGATGGCTAAATGTGCATCCTTCTGTGGTTCATAGACTTTGGAGGCGATTTCAAGCCACAGACTCAGCATCTAGTAAGCCAAGGACGGCCAACTACTATGATGAGCGCCGATGACCAATATTTGACATAACAATTTCTATCTTTTGTATGTGCACACAGGAATAGAACCGCTACTCCAACTCTTCTTAGATCCTCCCTTGCTGCAGCCACTGGAAGGTTGGTGTCAATGTCAACTGTGTGTAGAAGGCTGCACGAAGGTGGTCTGTGTGCAAGACGACCAGCCATTTGCGTGCCGCTCACGTCACACCATAGGAGGGACCGTTTGCAGTAAGCACAACAACACGTCCACTGGACGCCTGATCAGTGGAGGGCTTTTCTCTGTATGGATGAGTCCAGGTTTAGTCTAGGAAGCGATAGTAGGCGTTATTTGATATGGAGAGAACCTGGAACCTGTTATCATCTGTCAAACATCCGTTAAAGAGATGAATACAGAAGAGGCAGTGTCTGTGTTTAGGGTGGCATCTCTTTGGGTGGATGCACAGACCTCCATGTCTTTCCAACGGAAATCGTGAATGCTCCGGTTTACGGACATTACATCCTGGATGCTTATGTGCCGGGGCAATAGGTGATGCTTTCCTGTTGCAGGACGATAACTCAAGACCACACAGGGCTCGCATCGTAGATGATTATAATCAACAGGAAACAATTATGCGCATGGAGTGGCCAGCTCGATCCCCGGACTTGAATCCTATCGAGCACGTTTGGGATGCTTTAGAGAGATGTCTAGCTGCTCTCAATCCGCCCCCTCAGACCCTTGCCGCGCTTGCAACTGCTTTGCAAGAGCAATTGCTCTCGCTTCCTATGGAACTGATAGACCGCATAATTGAAAGCATCACGCATTGCTGTATGTGCTGTATTGCTTCTAGAGACGACCATATTCCATATTGAAGTTACTTTTCCTACTGCAAACTGACACCTTCGATTTGTTCAGGGCTCATACGGTCCTTAAAAGTCCTTAATTTTGGTCAAAATGAATAAACAGTCCTTAATTTTTCTCATTTGACATTTCTTATCATTTCTAATGATTGCCATTCTAAGTGTGAATTGCGATTTCTCATGAATATGGAATTAAAATTACACGGCTCTTAACAATCTGTTGGCGGATTTGCGTAGCAAACGATAAAAAACACTTAGCTACCCTAGGACGAAAGTATTGGGTGTCTGATTGGCTATTTACTCAGTCTTTCGAAACAGGTGGTATCCATAAATTTAGGCATTGAAATGAATATAATATATAAAATTAGGCATAGTGATGAAAGCGTGAAGCCGGAAGTTCTTTAAGAGGCGAAAGTGATGATGAAGGTGCTCGAGGAAAAAAAAGGGGGGGGGATTCTGAAAATATTTGCCAAAATTAGAACAATCCCAACCTGGTCCTTAATTTTCATGTAAGGAAATGTGTACGAACCCTGTTTTATACATATGCTAATTTCTATACTATCATAATTGTCTGGTAATTTATTTTTATGTTATTTGATGCCTTACTATATGTTGTATATTGTGGGTAAGTTTCATAAAATTCTACATGTAACTTTTCCAGTAATCGTGACTTTTGTAATTTTTCCTTAATTTATGATAACCAGTTAATTGGTATCTGTAAAAACAGAACATTTTCAACCCAAGGGCTATTAATTTCATTTTAGCATTTTTCTTTGGTTCACTATAAACGGTGTTTCAGTTTCAAATTGTTGCCACCAAATATTAGAGCCTTGCATTATATTTAAAGAAATTAAATAAATGTGAAGAATCTGCCTGAATGTATTTATGTTTCTCTCATTGTGAAAAGAGAACGATACCTAGAGACATCAAATTTTGAATAATGTAACCCTTCACTCGAATATGGGTATCTGGAAGCCCAAATTTGAAATTGGTTTTATTAATAACTGTAATGAATGTTTGATTAACAAAAAAAACTGGATGATTTCAAAGCATTTCATTAACATTAATATCGCGTGCGCATTCAAGCATGGATATTTAATGCACACTGTTTTTTAACATTTCTTGCTAGTATTATGTTGGTAGCGTAGCAATACAAAGACGTTGCATTATGTAATGGTATTTTGCATTGAATGTCTTTAGCACTTTTCAAATAATGTTTTGAATTCCCCGTGAAAAAAATGTCCATATACCCCTTTAGGCATAATATAAAATCTGAAAACTTTCAGATTTTATTTGTTTGTTCTTGCATATAGTAACCTGTTTCATAATTTTGAATACATGAGTTCGAAAGCAAAGAAGAAGTTGTCCAATCCTGCAGAACTTTCATTTCAGCCGCATTACACAGTCATCATTTCTGCCATATAAGATTTAATATACGGTACAAAGTCTGAAATCCAGGTGTCCAATATCTGGAGTAATCTACACTGGTGTGCAAATTTTAAGCAACAATATAAATTTTAATTAAATAGCCATGAAATTGCAGAAAAGAAGTTCTTGTGATCAGTACACTGAACACACAATTCAGTAGAAAGGTCATGCGTACGCAAATGTCAGGAACAAAACGTCACAGGTGATGTGAGCAAAAAGCAAAACTCGTTCGGTCGGCGCGCTTAACTTGACACTAGAATAAAAGGAAAGACGGGATCGCAATTAAAGACATTTGCTGCAAGTGCAAGTGAGTTCTTTCGTGAAATATGGCTAGAAGAAATCACCTCGATGATTCCACACGTGGAAGAATGATCGGAAAGCTGGAGGAGGGCATAGTGTGACCTGTGTAGCTGAAGGGTACGGAATCAACAAAAGTGTCGTTTTGCGCCCTTGGGAAGCATTCCAAACCATAGGTACAGCAGTTAGAAAGGTTGGTGGTGGCTGTTCCAGGAAAACAACTGCAGTGGATGGCCGATATATTGTCCTGCAGGCGAAAAGAACCCAAAACTAGTCAGCAAGCGCCACAGCTCAGTAACTGTGTACAACAACGGGGCGACAGGTGTCGCGGTTTACTGTGTTTGGACACCTTCATAGAGGTGGCCTATTCGCCCGCCGTCCTGAACGCTGCATTCCTTTTAAAGTTAGCCATCAGCGTCACTGTTTAGAGAGGTGCAAGGAGCACAAAAACTAGACATCTCATCACTGGAGTCGTGTCCTCCTTATGGATGAGAATCGTTTTAGTGCCACAAGTGATTCTCAACACCGGTTGATTTGGAGAGAGGTCGGGACACAATTTCATCCCAGTAACATCACGAAAAGAGACCGTTACGGCGGTCCTGGAGTTCTCATCTGGAGAGGCATTATGCTGCAGTGGAGGACAGAGCTGCCTGTTTTCGACAGAGGTTCTGTAACCGGAGATCGCTGTTATCAGCAGGTGATCCTTTCCCATGTGCATCTGTTCTGAGGGACCTTTGGAGCAGACTTTGTTTTTATGAATGACAGTGCACGGCCACACCGAACTCCTGCTGTTCGGAAACTACTGGAAAGTGAAGCTATCACTCGAATGGCTTGGCCAGCGTACTCCTCTGATTTAAATCCCATAGAGCATGTGTGGGATGCTTTGGGGAGACGTCTTGCGGCACGATTACATCCTCCGGGGAACAACCAACAACTGAAATAGATGCTGATTGAGGAATGGGAACTCTTACCTCATGATCTGTTGGACAATCTGGTGCTGAGTATAGAAAGAGGGAGCGAAGCAACCACCGCAGTAAGGGGAGGGCATATCCCATACTAAGTAACATGTGTTTGTTGGTCTTCCTTGTACAGACAGTCATGTGTAACGACACTATGAGTTCAATAAAGCCTGTTTTTGTCCGATTCCATACTATATGCATTGTATTCATTTCCGTGCAACTATGCTTTCATCATCGTTTAAACACAAAATGAACATGAATTTGCATCGTTTAAACACAAAATTCATTTCTGAATTTCATGTCTCTCAGCTAATTTCTCGTGGAGTTATGGCAAAAGGAACACCTGTTGCTTAAGTTTTGCACACCAGTGTAAATTCCGGACCTCAAAGCCACAATTTTTTTTTTTTTTTTTTTTTTTTTTTTGGTATGCTTTACGCGCACATTTGGTTTTTCCATCCATATTAAAACATGCGGCGAGTACCAATTCTTAATTTCACTTCAGCACTAAATAAAATACCTCGTTATTGAAGAAACGGTCATTTTAGCATAAATTTGTGTGTTCAGTAATTTGACTCCGTAGCTGCATATTTGCTTGGTCTCAAACTGAAACATTCTAAATAGAAACATCGTTGATTTTACACCTACTAATATTTTATATCCCTGATGCCTGCTTGGCAGATCCTTACTTATTATACTATTTTGCTTTCATCACCACATGTTTATAAACACAGGACAACTTGAGTAATGACTCAAGTTGATGTCTAAACAATTTTTTTGTTATATTAGTAATTGAATAACGAGTACCGCAACCTTTTATGTTAGTATTATGCTTGGCGATTATAGATTTAAGTTAAATGCACTAAGAAATGTTGAGGAGGAAAATTCTAACAAAAATTTCTTTTCATATGCTAAAAATAGATTTTGTTAATGAAACTTTTAGGCCAAAAGATTACATTTACTACTATTTAAATAAAGAATAACTGATTTGTTATTCACATAAACCCAGAACCGTAGCTGCATGGCCACATCAGATGGCAAAATTTGGGAAGAACATTTTTGGAATTTGCAGAAGCACTGAGTTGAAATATTAAGGGATGGCGATTTTTTTATAATTTAGGGAAAGCAATGGGATCCTAATTTAGAGGTGGCGAAAATTTAGAATTTAGGAAGGCACTTTGTAGCAGGATTTAGGACTCGCAGAGACTGCATCAGGCAGTATCGAGCGCCTGCCCTAGATAAGCCTTAAGTATATATGGGAGTTTATTTATTTTGAACTCGGATTAGTCTCAAGCATGTGCAAGAAATAGACATAGGTATAAGAAATAAAGTAAATTAATACAATTCAGGCGATACAATTATTATCGCCTGAATAAGAGATAATGCAAATCTTAATTACAAATTAATACAATTCAGTATGCTATAGAAGCAACACAAAATTTAGTGGAACAACTTTTATTTCATCGCCAATCTTGTGATACACAGCCAATAATGTATAACAGACACTATTAAGTTAGGCTCAAATTATCTTTACTGATTCTAAGGCATTTCAGTTAATGAAGTGGACTGTGCTGTCCCTGATCTTTTAGTTTGATCCAGCTTATTAATTTTTGCAGACTGTTATTATTACGGCAATCTTATAAAAACTAAGCTTAAATTTTCGATTATGTTGAAAAGAGTTTCCAATTCTGGAGCTGCCAAAGGATCTATAAAGGCGAAAGCTTGTTTCGATGTCCATTAAACAAAAAGTGGAATTGCTGCAAAAAATTGATAAAGGCATATCCATCTCAAAAGCGAGGAGTATGGCATTGCAAAGTCAACTGCATATGACATCAGAAAAAAGAAAAATGAACTTTTTGAATTTTTTTAGGTTTCTGACACCCCACTCGCAATGAATAACTGAAAATTGTTGGTTATGCTAAAAGTGACGATCATGACAAAGTGATGATTTGAATGGGTCAGACAGCATCGCAGCAACGGCATGTCATTGCAAGTCCAATGCTAATGGCTCAAAGCCAAAATATTTCCTGAAGAAATTAACTTAAAACTGAGTGCACATATTTAAAAGGTTGGTTAATCAAATTTAAAAATTGTCATAGTATAAGGCAATTAAAAATTTCAGGTGAAAAAGCCTCAGCTGATACTGAAGCTGCTGAACTATTTGCAGATGAATTCTTTGAACCCATTACAAGTGAACAATTATCTTCAGAACAAATTTACAACACTGATGAAACTGGTCTTTTCTGGGAATATGGACCGCGAAATACCTTCACTCTACAGAAAAGGCCATAACTGGTGTCATAGATTCCAAAGCGAGACTAACCATTTTAGTGTGCACACATGCTGCAGGAATGCACACGTGCAAACTTTACGTTATTGGAAAACATACATGACCTCGAACATTTAAAGGAGTAATGATTTTTCCCGTTATATCGTGCAAATAAAACAGCATGGTGACACAAGCGTTAATGAAATGATTGGTTTGAAAATCATTTTATAAACAAGGCTTGGCAACATTTGAATTCGGTTAGTTTACCTGATGACTCAAAAATAGTCCTGACTGTAGACAACTGTTTGGCTCATACTTCACTTAAAGTTTTAGTGAAAGTTAATGTATCCCTATTAATTCTTTCCTCCAAATTTTACGCCCGTCATTCAACCTATGTATATTGGAATAGTGCATGCGTTGAAATCCAAATATAAAGTAGCATTTTTAAAGTCCATGTTAAATTTCTTGAACCATGGCAAGAATTTTTGAAATATTTTAGCAAAATGTCTGCTGTGTAGAGCATCGCATATTTATGATAGATGTGTCTCCAGATACTTTAAAGGTTGCTTTTCATAATTTATGGACAGCTACCATATTTCATGGTAAGGATGAAGAAGATGAAAGCCGCAAATTTGAAGGTTTTTCAAATATCACAAACTAAAGGTGAAATTTTCTAGTTATTGGATTTTGTAAAGAAATGTGGAGATGCAGTAATTACCGTATTTTTCGCCATATAAGACGCACTTTTTCTCCCCAAAATCAGGGGGGAAAGTGCCTGCGTCTTATACGGCAAATACAAAAGCCCACCATGGCCCTCCGCTGCCCCTCCACCTCTGCATACATACCTTACCGCAGGAATACACTCCGTTCCCTTCCACCTCTTGGCGCTGTCTGAGACCAGGAAGCCTCGCACTGTTTTTGGATGGTCTCTGCCTCACGCTGCGATTGGCTGAGCGAAGAGGCGCGTGCCTTCGCTCGCTCCCGCGCTGGCTTTGTGCACTTTTTAGAGTCTCATAAGCCAGCGCGGGAGTGGGTGAAGGCACGCGTCTCTTCGCTCAGCCAATCGCAGTGCGGGAGCAAGCGGAGGCGCGGATAGCTGTGAGCTGTGATATATGTAGTATGGTATATCTGAATGAAATATATCATATTTCATACCACCCCATCAAGATGTCGAAGCAGAAGAGACTCGCATATAAAGTTGCTTTCAAGCTGGAAGTAATAAAATTTGCTAAGGAGCATGGAAACAGAGCAGCGGAGAGACACTTTGGGCCACCTCCAACTGAGAAAATGATAAGAGAGTGGAGGAAACAGGAGGATCAGCTCCAAAAGTTGGATAAAAGCAAGCACACCTTGCGTGGACCAACTGCAAAGTGGCCAGAGTTAGCGGTAGAAGTAAAGGGGTGGATCACACGTCACAGGCAAAATGGACTTTCTGTCTCAACAAAGATGATAATCTATGAGGCCAAGCGCATAGCTGTGGAGAAAGGCATTCAGGATTTCACCGGATCACCATCGTGGTGCTATAGATTTATGAAGAGATTAAAGATAGCTCTTAGTATGTTACATGGTTGACATAAAATTTTTCTTAAACTGCTGTTAACTTTATACAGTTGATATAAAATATTTTACTACAGAATTTGGTTCATAATCTTTTTTTTCTAGATTTGCCTCCTTTAAAATTGGGTGCGTCTTATATGCCGGTGCGTCTTATACGGCGAAAAATACGGTAAATAAGGATGGTATAGCAGAAGTCTTTCATTGCATTGTGATTCTAGATCCAGAAAATACCGCTAACGATAGTGAAGAAAGTGAGTTTATTGAAAGTTTATTGAAAACAAAAAAATTTCGATTGACAAGTTAGTCGGAATTCTCGACACAGTAATTACAGGACGTGAACAGTGGAACTTTATAACTGAAAAAGAAATTGTTTGTTTATAGAATTAAAGAAGAGTAGCACAAAAAGACGAAGCTATTTAAACAACTTACATTGAAAGACATGGTTAATAAAGTAAAATAAATATTAAGCCTTTTTGTGTGTAAATTTCCATACCCTTTAGAACATAAATGCTCTGTATTTCATAAATCACGATTTCATATTTTTAGTTGTATAATTTCTGCATGCCATCTTACTAGATTTAAATTGATGATCCAATATCTGGAAAAATCCCAAATCCGGAATCGTCAAATTCCCGACGAGGCCGGATCTCAGACTTTGTACTGTATCGCATAGCATCACTGGAAAGGAAGATTTTTCAAATGGTGTATTCTCGGCAGCATTAGAAAACTTCTATACTGGAAAAAAACTGGCCATAACAAATAGGGGGGAAATTCTTATAATTATTATTTATTTCATATTAAATAATTATATTATTTATTTCATATTAATCAATATTTATATTATTTTAAAAATGTAAATATTTCAGAACTACTGTAATAGCATAATGTAACTTATTTTATTTTTATAATTTTTAAATATCTAATCAATTGTAACAGTTTAATTATATGTAATTTTTTAGTGAAATTATTTTACATTATATTGTGAAAATTTTAAAACTGCTATATTCAAATAAGTTAAATTGCTGTTAGTTAAGTTTATCCCCTTTAGAATCCCCATAAATGCATCAATGTTATTTCCTTAAAGAGAAGGGGCTAGAAAAAATGTCAGTTGCACATGTGGGAGCTGTTAAATTTGTAATGTATTTTGAAAGTAAATGTTTTATTATTTTTACAGTAACATGTTCAATTACGTAATCCCCTCCCAAAAAAAATCTTGTAAAAAGCGTAATAAAATTCACATTCATACTGATGTGATATTTCATTGAATTTTTTTCTGTTAAGTTTATTAGGCTAGTAAGAAAATAACATTCAGATTAAGATTTTAGAATTTAATTGATTTTTTAAAAATTTGTATAAATAATGGATTTTATGCTTCTGTCCTTTGTCCAGTAGATTTTTCCTTCCTTCCTTTTTTTTTTTTTTTTTAAACCCCATAGTAGCTCTTTGCAAACCAAGTTCCACTTGTTTTTGTAACAAAAGATTTTATTGAGTCCATGCATTTGTATGGCATGATGTAGAAGTAGCTAATATTTTTATTTCAAACTTTTGTACATTCTTGTTTCTTATAATTTTTACTTCTGTCTCAGAAAAGATTAATCCCTTTTGAATTTTCTGTTCCTTTCCTATACTAGGCATAACTAAACTTTATCATTCTTATAACTTATTGCTTGGAATATTATGTTGCTTGTTAAAGAAATATTTATCAAGAAGAATAATTTTTTATGCAAATTTTAAGTGAATCGGATATTCAAAACATTTTTCCCCATATCAACCCATTTTTTATCAACAGCCTGTAAAGAAAAAGAAGATAAAAAGAGAAATCAAAATTTTAGAGAATCTTAGAGGTGGACCTAATATTATTGCACTTCAAGCAGTTGTGAAAGATTTTGTTGTAAGTGTTTCAAAGTTCTATGTATTTCTATGCCTTTATATGCTATTCTTCTGTAAAACTAAAGTCTAATGTCTATTGTAATTTCAGTCACGGACACCAGCATTAATATTTGAGCATGTCAACAATACAGATTTCAAGGTAAATATTGTAATGATATGTTGTTTTAGAAAATGAAGTTTATTTTTTAATTAGAGTAATATAAAAATATATGCATTCTTAGTTTTATAATCGTAAGGATTGTGCATTAAAGATAGGATTGTGCCTTAAAGATACACCATGTTTTGAAATTTTAGCTGCATGATTAATTAAAAATGTTTGCTTCAGTATTAGGTGTGTACAAATTTATATTAAAGTTTATCTAACAATAACTGTATAGTTAGCTATGTTAGTATACAATTAGCATAACTATTCTTAATAATTTATGTAGTCTGGACTTAATTTAATTTTTTAATCTAATTTATTTAATTTTATTTTAGCTTATTTTCATTAAAAATATTTAATTTTATTATGTCTCCACACTTCTGAATCCAGATTGAATTTAGTCCTTAATACTATTGAGTGCAATAAAAATCTAAGAGGTTTATTTGAATCTTTTATTTTGCATTACAGAAAAATTCATTTAAATAAATTATTTATATTTTATGAAGTAAAATAGTATAGAATCCTAAAAGAAAATAGTTTTACTGTTTTTATGATTTTAGTTTTATAACTAAAGCATTACTTTTTTCCTCCTTTTTTCAGCAATTGTATCAAACCCTCACGGACTATGACATTAGGTTTTATTTATATGAGTTGCTAAAGGTATGAATTGTTTGGTTAACTATATTCAATATAAATTGTTATAAGTTTTAATCACATTTTTTCAATTATTAGATTGTTTAAAAAATTAGAGATTTCTTTTTAGCTTATTAAAAGCATTTGCTGACAATATATCTGTGATTACCATTATTTTATTAGTTTTATATTAATGCTTACCTGTGGTGCTACAAGCAAATAAAATGCGGTGTCATTCATGTAGATGTCTTCTGTAGTAGTCAGAGTTGATTATAAAAAATGCAGGAACTTCCAGTTTTTTGTATAAATAAATCAAGCTGGGGCATGTTTTAAAACTTGGGTATCAGAAGAGAGGATATTTTCATATCATGGGTTATTTTTTTGTTTTGTCTTTATGTGCCTATATACGCATAAAATATTTTCCCCCATATATTTCTAGGCATTAGATTACAGCCATAGTATGGGAATTATGCATAGAGATGTCAAACCACACAACGTAATGATTGACCATGAGAATCGGAAGGTAAATTTATAGTTTATTTGCTGTCTTAAATGGTTTTGCACAGAAAACTTCAGAAGTTAGTTTAGGTAGGCTGTACTGCAGTTTTCACATGCAGAGTGAAGTATTAAATATTTATTATAGTTACGTTTGATTGATTGGGGGTTGGCTGAATTTTACCATCCAGGCCAAGAATACAATGTCAGAGTGGCTTCTCGTTATTTCAAGGGACCTGAACTTTTGGTGGATTACCAGGTAAATATTTTACCATTAATGATTGATAATTTCTGAAAGGATCTATTTTATTTTATGTATAAAATTATTAAATGTGCTAAATTTTATATTTTTTTTTTCATTATATTAAAGAAATTCAATGCCTATAATTTAGTTAATGCTATTTTGATAAGAAGAACGTGGATGTTAAGATGCATGTTTTCTTTTATGCCCTACTCGGTCTTTTAAAGTGCTTGCTATTTTTATTTACAAAAATGTAGAATTTATCTGCACTGTTTTTTTAGCAATTAATATGGAATTGATGGGCACTAGAGCTAAGAAAAATATTTATGTTTTGACTAGCTGTATACATTTTTAAAAGATTACCATTTGAGAATTTTATGTTAAAACAAAGAGTGTTTGCTTCATACATGCTTTACATACTTTTCTTTTTTCATAAAGCTGTAAAAATGATGGAGAACTTTTTTTTTTTCCTTCCTTCTCGGTTAATTTTATTTATAAGAAAAATTTGTTTTTGCGTATGAAGAGCTCCCGAATTTACTTGATTTTGTAAAGAAATGAGGAAATGTTTGAGGCGATTTAAAAATCTCTCAGGAAAGTATTGTTTTATTAGTCTAAATCAGTCATATATTTGCTCTTCCATAAATACATGTATTTGGAATAACCTTTTTAGACCTTCTTATGCTTAAAATTAGTAAAATTAGTAAATATGTCTGATGAGTTTTAATTAAAAGTTGTACTAGTGTGTTGTATTAAAGCACTTAGCTTATATATTTTATAAATAATGTAGTTGTAATATATGTTTCAGACATATAAACATTTTTTTTAAATCAACTGAATCTACATTTGGTTTCTGAGAAACATGAGAATTTTCCTTATGGGTTGCATTATGTATTTCTTAAATCTGTATATGAATGTGGCACCTTTTTTGGGGGGAGGGGTTAGCTGTAACCATTATTTGTTATGCAGAAATAGTAGTCATAATGGTGATGTGGATCTTCCCCCTCATAGAATTCTAATAGGTATTTAGCTTGTTTGTGAAAAGTCTGAAAGCTTTCATCAGATTTGACTTACTTTGAGTAGCCCATTGTCTTGGAGTCCCAAATATAATACTGAAATGATAATAATAAAGTTAAAAACATATGCATTTAAAAAAAGCTTAATTAAAGCTTGTATATATTTGTTGTAGCATGATACAGTTCTTACAAAACCAGAGCCATATTTGGGTGGCAAAATTATTAAAATTTACTGAGGCTCTGGACAGCAGAATTTAAGAACTCCAGAGATTCATGTATATCAAATTCATTTCCGTGTTTTAAAAGAAGCTAATTTTCATAAAATGCTATTATGAAAGACATAAAAAGAAAACTTATTCATATTACGGCACATGTACTAGTACTGAGCAGCGTGGGATAGATAGCTGTTGAAAAATTAGTGTCAATCAGTCATTATAATTATAGTGGTATTTGTCTTAGATTTGTCAATACATGTCAAATTATTTTTGAAGAAATATTGAAAATATTAACAGTTTTTAATTGTCTGCCAGGAAACACTTCATCATTATTAAAACATCAAAATTTATGCTGACCAGTGTTTTCAAAGTAAATTAAATAGTATTTCATTATGATTGTAGTCTGTGCGTTTTCTTCTCTTCCCTTCTTTTGTCTGTTATGATAAATGAATTTGCTTGCAATGTGAATAAAGTCTTTAGAATTCATGTTTTTTTAAATGTCTGTAATTATAGAATTAATTTTAAAATTTCAGATGTATGATTATTCCTTGGACATGTGGAGTTTAGGATGCATGTTAGCTAGTATGATTTTCAGAAAGGAACCATTTTTCCATGGCCATGATAACTATGATCAGGTAACTCTGAAACAATGTATAATGTTTGTTTTTTTTTTCCCACTTTGGTGCTGTCACTCTCACATGTGTACTTTATTCATGCTTATAAAGCACACATAGTATATAAAGTGATAACAATTCCAGATCCATTAACCCTCTACGGGTTTAGCCCTGAAATATCAGAGTTCCTCAAAATGTCATAAATAAGTGGTATTTTCTTGACTGTAATTAAAAAATGACTCTCTCATTTTGTATCTTGATTCCTTTTCTTCCAATAACATCCAAACTGAAATCAGATACATTAAAAACTAGCAGAAATTTTCATATATAATGAATATAGAAGGCAGCCTTCTATGCAGAATTTTCCGGCCATAACGCTGAGAGGGTTAAAAAAAAGTATACTACGTATAGAAGCAGATCAGATAATGGTTTGTGAAAAAGATTTGTTTAGCAAGGAAAAAAGTGAGTTTACAACATGTTAAGATGAATTCCAGCTTTGAATCCATACTGATTTTTCATTAGAGTTTTTTCCCCCTTCTATAATCTTTCTTTGTGTGTGTATGTGAGTTAAAAAGCTGTAATTTGATAATCAAGATATGCCTAAGTAAATGTCTTGTATGTTTTACTTGTAAAAATATCCCATACATTCATGATTACAAAATGAAAAAAAAAAAAAAATAGATGCAGAATTTACATGTGAGCTTATATTATCAGATTGAATTTTGATACAGCGAATAAATAAGGTAAGGGCAATTTTGGTGAACACTAGGAATTGAGGTAAAAATCTCTGAGCATTGGAATGTGTGGATGATTTTTTTCAAAATGTTTCATAAGGTACAGAACATGCTTTAGTGTTTTTCTTGCCCTATAATTAAACAAATTTTACTCCTTTTAATAATTTGTGTGAACACTTATTATTATTAAATAAGAAATATTTAATAATTAATATTAAATAATATTAAATATTATATAGGAAAGATATAAATCAGGGATTCTCAACTGGTGATACACATACCATTGGTTGTATGCAAGAGAAAAATAGGTGATACGCAAAGAAGCAAAGTATTTTTTACCTACTAAATTCAAAAATTAAAACCCCAACACCCTGATTGAGTTTTTTCTCTATCACTCGTAAGTTTGTGCTGTTCAAGCTTTGTTCAAGAGTGGTGGTGGTAGTAGTACTTTGTAGTGGTGGTAACTAAGTTTTCAGTTTTTCTTTAGATGGTATGCGTTAGTCAAAAGGTTGAGAACCGCTGATATAGAGCAAATTGAAAATCCGAAAAATTGAATAACCTGCAGCCATTTCTTCAGCCAGTAATGATTTTTTGTAATGATGCTACAATCACTCCCTATCTCGTAGTTCATTAATAATTATTTTCTTAATAACTATTGATAGCTCTTGAATGTTTTTCCATAATTAACTACTTGTTTTGCCATCTCACCTATGTACTTGTGTTTGGGCTGTGTACATCTTTTTGTGGATTCCCTTTTATGTAGAAAATGGACCATTTTCTTAAGATTGTGAAGCATCTTGCCTGTGTAAATAGCTATGGTTAAATGCTATGCCATGCTTAAGAATTATAATTCTTGTTATTAGGAATTATATGGTGATTAGTTAATTAGTAATCCATCAGCATCATGAATGTGGTATTTATTTAAAAGCGGGAAGGTAAAAATTTGGTGAATGCACAAGCTAATTTAGGCATTTGAAACCTACAGCTTATTTATTTATATCATTCTTATTTATCGGAAATTTTTTCGTGCATTCCATTTCAAATAAGACTGAAGTTGCTTAAATATCTAAATTATGGTCTTCTATCATATTAAGTGTATAAATCTCTTTTTTCTAGGTGTTTTTCATTTTATTCAAAGTGCATATAGACATAAGTGGCAAGTAATGTGATTTAAATATTGTTGTTCATTTAAGAAACACTTGTTTCATATCTTAAAGTGGTATTCGACATTGGGAAAGTTGTACATTATTTTTATCAGTTTAATTGTCAGTTTGGATTATTTAGTTGTACTTAGAGAAAGGTAGTTTGATTCATGTTGGTACCTTTAGTGTGATTTATTTATTTATTTAAAAAAAAAAAAAAAAAAATTAAACCATAAAATTTTTAGCTTTTGATTAAAGATCACTATACAGGGGGGGTATTAGTAATGTATTTGAGTATTTAATGTGGTGTTTGAAAATTGAAAGAAGTAATGCTAAATTGCTTTTAAGATGAATTTTGTTTGCATTCTCCTTAACCCATGCATGCAGGAGGTTTAAATTTTTGGAAAATATGCATGAAATTAATGTTATGTTAGCTAAAAAAAAATATAAAAAAACAAGAATTTAAAGACCAAAAATTAATTTTCAACCCATTTTATAGTTATGTGGTGTTCCAAAAATGGAACACTAGGTAAATCCATTGCTATATTATACATATCTATTGGACTCTTGAATTTATCTTAGGAAGTGGCTTTTAATGACTAAACACTTTACAGATCTAAATTCATACATAAGCACACTGGGCTATACTTGTTTTGCATATTACTTCAAAACGGAAAATTATAACATAAAATACTGGATTTGCACCCACAACAGTTATGTACATTCTAGCACTGACAAAAAAATACCAAAGTTTCTATGAAAATATTATTTGCTTAAGAATGTCATAAAGGCCAAACTGGTATATGAAATACATAGAAAGGTGCTTTGTAATTTATATTATTAATTTTATCTTCAAAGAGTTCCAAGTTAATATGTTATTTTATTTTAAGAAAAGATTTATTTAACATTTTTATATGCATGCCATTGGTCCAGGTTTAAATCTTGGAAAAAGTAAAAATGTTTTTGATTTTAATAATATTTGTGGAATGTGGCCACACAAAATTTCTCAAACTGAGTCTTCTGAGGAGATTGTTATTAGGGGAAGAATGATCCTCAGGTTACATCCTTTGAGGCATTATCATTGAAAACTGGGAAGGGGCCTAAGCAGATAATCCCCACGTACTTTTGTTTAAATTAAATAACTGAAGCTGTCACATAGTGGTTATAGTTATAATGTCAGTTATCTTTTCATTTGCGTGCAAATTGAATTTAGTTGTTGTTTCCGTATTTGAATTTTATTTTTAATACAGACCAAAACATTTTTATTCATTGTATAACCATATTTCTTTGCATATTCTCTACAATTTGCTCTGCTAATTTAACCCCCTGAAAATTGAGAAGGAAAATAAAGCAATGTATGTTACTTTTGAAATGAAGGTTTAAATAAAGAACTTAACAGATTAAAATGCAAATATGAATAGGTGTACTATTTTTACTGTATTCATTATTCATTCAAATAAAGTTTCGATGTAACAAAAGTCTAATAATTAAGCTTACTTGCGACAGAGAATGGCAGATTATCAGGCTAAAATTACATATTGTGGCAAAATAATTTGTCATGTTACTGAATGAAAACAAACTTAATGTAGTGAACATATTTAATGGTGAATATGAATAGAAAGTATGTGAATATATACAGTTTTTAATGAAATTGAAATTTCCTTTCAGTTGTTGTTTTAAAAATCAGATTTATTTTAGAGGGAAAAGAAATGGGTATTTTATTTGAGTATAGGCATACTTATTGTTGTATAAAATGAAATGTTGAATTCACAAACCATCTAAAGAAATGACAGAATAGTTTTATAATTTTACATTTGACTAGTAAGATTTCATTAATTATGGGAAATAATAATGCTACTATTTGCTCAGAGACTGAGTATAATAAACTCACATGTGCAGACTATGTGCAACTCGTATATTAGTATGCTTGTTTCAGTAGTGTACAACGAACTATGTTTTATGTGTGTGTTTAATGCATGTACAATGCATATACAGGTTTATTGTGTTATTAGCAGAACCTTTATACCAACTGTACTCAACTGTAGCAGTGTAAATGTATTCAAATTTCTCAATTACCTCCCATTAGGGCATATTTGGGGGTCATGTGAGAGGTATTGTTGCTAGGTAATGGAGGATGAGGGACATACATTTGCTTACTTCTGGCAGCCACCAGGTGTCCGCAGTGTCCATCACCTGGCTGCCATCTATCAAGAAAATTGATAACTTGGCATCAAAAATTAAGAATGTTTTATTTTTCTGCTGCATTATAATGTATAATTTAGGATTCTTGTGGTGATGCTATTTTTGTGTTCTTTACATTAAAGCAGATGCATATATTGTTTTTTATTAAATTTCCTTGCAAGTTGATCCTATCATATACTTTTCTTCTTATAGTTAGTAAGAATTGTCAAAGTATTGGGTACAGAAGAACTCTTCGAGTATCTTGATAAGTATCAAATAGTCCTTGATAGCAGATTCAATGACATCTTAGGAAGGTAAGCAGTCATTAATTCCATTTTTCTATTTAGAGTGGAGCAATCTTTGAAAGCTAGTTTTGATGCAGTCATACGTTTAACCTTTCTGAGAGGGTATATAAAAGAATTGTGGTAAAATTATGCATGAATGGTAACTTATGGACACTAAGAACATTTAAAAAAAATCTTGAATTTTGAGAGCCGGAATATATTTTATACCATGGCCCATGTAAGGTCCCCCCCCCCCCAAATGCAGCTGCCAGTTTTGTTTTTAATTTTTGCCACTTTCTGTTATAGGGCTTCTTTTTTATTTTTTGTAAATATATATGTAATATATCATTTTGTTCATTAAGAAAAACTGTTAAACAATTTTATTACTTGATACACCTCAGATCTCTTATTTTGATTTTCAGACCCTCAGTCCCACCTAAAGGACTGTTTTTAAATTTTCGATAAATAAGAAAGTACCGTAATTTCCAGAAGAAAGGCCGCATCAGCCTTAACGTGACACTCGAGAAAAATGGCAGGAAAAAATTTAAATTGCACAGAAACGCCGCATTAGCGTAAATGCTGCGATAGATTAAATTGCACATGACATAATCGTGGGTCGTGTAGATGCAAAATCTCAACATAAGTCCTGATATATGACATATCAGTTAAGAAAAATGCATGAAATGAAACCATAACTCAAAAATAAAGGTAAGAAATGTTGAAAATATTATTTATGTTCACGTATATACTTACATTTACCCACTAAAGAAGTCCATATTTGTAATACTCAGACTATATTATAAAAAATATTGCAGCAACAAAATGTTAAATTTGGATGACAAAAGGAAATTTTAAATTTTACGTACAAAAGGAATTACAGCAAACTATACATCATATGAAGCCATCAAAATCTGATTCTTCACTATCTGAATTAAAAAGATTTAATAAATCCTGATTTAAGTCCAAGTCTTTCAGATCGTCACATTCATCCTCTTGGTTTACAATCTCTTTATCTAAGGATATAATTTCAGCTTCTTTTAACCCTGCTATTATTGACGATGTTTTTACTGATTTCCACGCATTTCCTACCCACTTTGCAACTTCTTCATAAGATGCTCTACGCATTTTACCGTTTTTGGTATACGTATGCAATCCTTCACTCATCCAACACTCCCACCGCTTTCGGACTTCAGCTTTGAAGGATTTATTACCTGACAAATCTAATGGTTGTAAGATTTTTGTCAAACCACCGGGAATTATTGCTACGGTCGTAGATAATTTTTTACGTCTGGTTTTCACTGACTCAAGTAAATGAGCGCGCATGGAATCCATTATCAATAAACCTTTTGGTTGGAAAAAAGATCCCTTACGACACTGCCAAACTTTTTGTAGCCACTCGTGCATGATTGTTTCTCACATCCAGCCATTCTCATTTGCACAAATAATTACGTCATTAGGAAAATCTCCCTTTGAAATAGTCTTTCATTTAAAAATGTTCATCGGCTTTAGCTTGTCACTGTTTGCGGCACAAACTAACACGCATGTAAATGACGTTCTTTCATTCCCTGTCGTAAGCACAAATACAGTTTTTGCACCAGTTTCATCAACAGTTCTGTTTGCAGGAGAGTCAAAAGCTTCTTCGGTCACAGCTAATAAATATGGCGTTACATCCATATTTATTAGCTGTGACCGAAGAAGTTTTTTTTTGTCAATAATATCTGTCACATATTTTAGAAAAGATGCCTTTTTATCCTGCCAATCCATTTGTAATTGTTGCTTGACTGTTGTTCTAGTACACGCAAAAATATTTTTTCTTTTCATAAATCTGCTACACCAGCAAGGTCCTCATTTAAAATCATTTATGTTCATTTGTTTTGCTCAAATTTTGCTTGTAAGCGAATTTTTAAAGTCAAAATTGCCATTCCCTTTCCTCGTTACTCCTTTATCCAATTTACAAGGTCGTCCTCTAGATTTGGACACCTTATAGTAAGTACCACTTCTTTTGGCTCGTTTCTGTTGTGTCATATTATTAAGAAGTTCTCTTTCAGTTCTCCAACGTCGAATACATCTCTCGTTCACTTCAAACACTCGAGCTGCTTCTCTATTTCCAATTTGTTCAGCACGTGAAATTACATTAAGCTTAAAACCAGTAGTATAGCTTCTGTGCCGTTTAGGTGCCATTTTCAAAACATTTCCGCTCCCTTCTTACTTAAAAACTATCCAACAAGTACTTGTACCCAAACTGATGGGATCTGTATCTGGTGAATGCCAAGAAAAATCGATTCATGCTGAAGGGGAAATAGGTCAGAGTTCTTTATTGTGAGGCAGGTGGAGTCGAGTCCACCTTTGAAAAAAATTTCAGAAAAGGCAGGGGTGGGAAGAGGATGGGTCTGGAAGATTCATTGAATGGCAGAGGAGAGAGACTATTCAAACTGATGAGGATGTTGATTTGAAAGGGAGAAGAATGTTATTGTTCTGAGATCCCATGTAGGGTGAATAAGGCATGTAGGTCCATTCAAGGGAAAGAATGTAAACAAAATAACGTTCACGAAAAGCAACTGAGTGGTCTTTTGTGTGGGAACAGCACCAGTCTATGTACAATGGCCATCATTAAGCAATATTTTATTTTTAGTGCACCTAAATGCCGCACCCGCTGAAAATTTAAGTTTTAAACATAAAACGCCGCAACATTTCTTCTGGAAATTACGGTAATACATAATTTTGCTCAGGAATGACATCTCTTCAGTAAAGGTCAAACATACCACAAAGTCCCCCTTTTTTCCCTGATTGTCAGGCCCTGTGGAACAAGTGGATATTTTCCTTCCAAAGGTAAATGTTTTGTGTCTAAAACTGACCTTGGGAATATTTTCCATATTTTCACCAACTGTGAAGTCTTCTTTTGAAAACCACCTACTAATATCCTTACTCAGGGAAACAATTTCTCTTGTGTTCACTAGTCTCTCACCTGAAATTAACAAAGATGATCCCCTAAAGTATAAAAGCATGCTTTAAAATCAGCAAATTTTCCATTTCACTACCAGGTGAAAACCTAAAGTGCACGTCTGTTTCCAATGTTAGTGAGTGAGCTTCCTTTTTGTGTGATCTTATCAAAACCCTCCTGTGGCAAAATTAGCCATTTATCACCTTGTTTCATTTTCTCTGCATTCTAGTATTTTGAAAAATGTAAATTGACAGGTCTCTTTCACAGCTAACATGCCACATTTAACTTTTATAACTGTGCATGTTTTGATGCCAGACGGCAGTTTTGAAATTGATGACACCTTTTTCCCAAGAAAAACTCATCGATTAAATTAAAATTTTAATTGAAATTAAAATTTTAATTAAACAGAAATGCATGAAAACTTGGCTGGAGTGAGCAAAGTATAAAAATAAACTAAAATACTTTTATTCATTCCTAGCATATGGCAGTAAATATATATAATGTTCAGCATGCGTACATCATATATTTGAAGATTTTGAATCCCCTTCCCCTTCAATAGAATTTATGAGTATTTAAATATGATACCTTTGAATGAGGTATATTAATTTCATATCTGCAAAATATTGACAATTCATAAAATAGTGCTGCCATTCAGAACCGAAAGGAAACTCAAGATAACAGCTTTTGGTGTAGAACATTTTAAAGGGTTAAAAAATTGAACAAGTGTCTGGTACAGTGGAGTCTCACAAACTTGACTCCAATATCCTGACATTCCGTATAACTTGACAACATTTTAGAAACTATAAGATATCTCTAGGCCAAACAGAGCAAATATTACATGCAGTACATATAATTATTATTTATGTGAATGTCTTTCCTGTTCTGTTCAAAGATTTGTGTATTCTTTTTCTGTAATTTTTGCATTGTGCGATTAATCCTTAGAGCTGCCTAACAAATTTCAAGATACGTTGTAATACTTGGCAACGTTGTTTGCTTCTTTTGAGGATACAAAGAAAGTCAGATAGCAGCTGGCCGCCAGCTTATGTTCCTTTCTATTATTGCGAAACGTTACAAAATTTGTTTGAAGTTTTTTGACCGCATCTTATTGCAAACTAAACTTTCATCAATTCATTGCGGTCATCATTCCTCAGTTCACATCCAGGCGTATAAGTGTTAACATATTTTTGGGGACTTTTGATATTATGTGAAGCGAAAATGTCGTTCGAAAAGAAAAGAAAGCAAACTAATGTGACAATGAAAATGAAACTAGATGCCTTAAACAGACTGGACAAACGAGAAAGTGTAAACAAAATTACCATGGATTTAGGTGTTGGATGGAGGGTAAAAAAAGGAGAGGTCCGAAATAGAGTCTTGGTGCGTAAAAAGAGCAGGTACAGATAGTTTAAAGGAAAGAAAAATTATGAAAGGTGGTGAATAGAGAAAAGTGAGCAAGGTGCTTTATTTATGGTTGATACAGCAAACGGAACAAGGAACACCCATTTCAGAACCAATTTTACAAGAGAAAGCCCTAATAAATTTTATGGTAATTACTATTAGTTGAGTACCTTATTTACATATACGATTCTATGTCCAGTATTGTGCTGCAGTAATTTACACTTAAATATTAAGAGTTCTGAAAAACCCACCCCATATTCCGTAAAACTCGACAGTCTCTCAGTCCACATATGTCAAGTTTGCGGGACTCTACCTAGTTTACTTAACACAGTGTCCTGTTCAGAAGAAAAACCCTTCTTTCTATTCATGAACTGGTTTACAACTCCTGTACCAAAATGTGATGTCTCATGCCTTTGTTTCTTTCTCCTGTTTCCTTTTTTGGGAAGAATACTTAAATAGTGAACTGTAGAATATACAATGCAATAGGTTAACTAAAAGTAACATGTAACCAAAGTTATGTGATGTAGAAAAGAAATATGACTAAAATACATAGGACTAAATCAGGATCCAATATTAAACAGTGTAAAATGTAAAAGATTTATAAGTGAGAAACATGTAAAACAGTGCTGCACTGTTTTTTAAATTGTGGTTGCAGGGTATTAAATCACTACAGTAAAAATAAGTTTTTCATTTTTGAATATGTCACGTGCCTTTTTTTTTAAAAAAATTCCCTTTTTCCTCATGACAGTATCATTTCTTATATCTGTTTTTTGTTATATTTTTTACAGACATTCACGAAAAAGGTGGGAACGTTTTGTTCACAGTGATAATCAGCATCTAGTGACACCTGAAGCACTTGATTTCCTGGACAAACTTCTGCGATATGACCATCAAGAGAGACTCACAGCACGTGAAGCTATGGATCATCCATATTTCTGTAAGTTCTTTTCTTTTTGTGTTTAAAGTGTGTAACAACCTTTTTTTTAATCATAAATGATAAGATAAGAGGAAAGCAAAATTCTCCTTAATACTTGAGGGAATATTACAAATCTCCAGAATCACTCAGAACAAAGTATTACTGAGCAAGAATAAATATTCAAATAAAACTTGTAAAATATTCAAAGACTGTGAATTAACTGTTTGGACCTCTCTATATACTTATAGGTTTGCTTAAAGGGAGGGAAGCTTTGAAAACATTTTCAGAAGGTTGCTAGTTTAGCAAGAAATTGCTGAATTGCCAACAGAAATTATCACCAAGAGCCAGAAAAGAGTTTCTACTCATATCTCCAGTCCTGTTTAACCTTTATTATTCGAATATCGATCAACTCTTCTAGTACCTGAAGTGGACAATAAATGTACAATCGTCATGGAAAATATATTAATATATAGGATGACAGTTAACATATTGTATTGGCTGAAAAAAGTTTTGTTTAAAGATATGCGATGACATACATGAAAGGGGTAGTGTTTCTAAACCAGTCTTTCTACCTTCCTCATTTTTAGAGGACTAAAAATGGTTGGTTTTATTTATTTATATCAGTTCATTAAAAGAGGCTCGATTTCCTACATCATTTTTTCTCCCTTACATACCTGCCAACTTTTACGAATTTTTCGTAATTTTTACGAAAATGCGTTTGTCTTTACGATTTTACGATCGTAATCCATTTTTTACGATTTTTTTCCTTTTTCAAGTGTTTTTAGTGATTTTTGTCGAAATTTTACAATTTTTCGCCAATTGCATCGTGTTTTACCGCCAACTACCGATTACTTCGAATCCAGTAACCTGTGGTTTCTCCCAACTCGCCGCTTAACCAGCTAATCCAATGCGCTGAACTTGTTTCTCCCACTCTTTTCTTTGTGGGCGCCAGATTATTTTTTTAGCGTGGATTTTTTTCCCCCCACGTGCTACGAATTTTCTTAATACGTCGTTGTTACGAAATGAGTTAAAAAAAACCGTATTCTCAATATTTTCGGCCTGCCTACAAAGCCGAATTTCCAACAATTAAAAAATCCTTCAAAGGAAATAACTATGCATTTTGCAGCGTGTGCGTGTGTGACTTCATAATAAGTCACGGTGGAAGAAGCGACATTGTGAAGCATGTTAAGTCTAAAAAGCATGAAGTTAATGCTTCGGCTTCGACAACGTCAAAAAAGTGGATGATTTTTTTTTTTTCGAATTCGGGTTTTCATCCGCAGAGAACCCGTTGGCGCTTCGGGAAAGAACCCGTTGCATTTTTACTCGCCAAGCTCGCGGTTCATCGACAATGAGCCGCGTAAGCGTGATATTTATTATTTTGTAGACGTGATTTTTAGTGCATGTAAATTCAAGTTAGCAGACAAAACAATATATTAAGCATATGGTAGTAAAAATTCACAGATAATATGCATGTAGATGTAAAACTAACCGGTTAAACGTGATATACGGAAATAAATTTGTATTAAATTCAAGTTAGTACAGAAAAGAATATATTAAGCATAAGATAATATATAAGCATTTATAACGGAAATAAAAAATATAAATTATTATTAATGTACTGAAATTACCCGGTTAAACGTGATAAACGAAAAAAATTAGTCTTAAATTCCAGTTAACATGGAAAACAATATATTCCTTACACCAGCAGTTGTTTGCTAATTCTGATGACCATGGTGATGCATCAAACTATTCTGTCATCTTAGATAATCATTCATATTTTTTATTTCAATTTAATCATCTATTTATGTCACACCTGCCATCCTCTGAAAGGTTATTGTTAGAAAAGCATTAACAAGATATTATCTTGTTAAAATTTTACGCCATAAAAATTGATTTATTCTCGTAATTTTAGATGACAATAACCAATAATAAAAATAAAAGCATTACTTAATTACTTAAAATGCACATGCATATTTTTGCAGCCTACGAAAACAAATTATTTTAGGGGTTAAAAACCTCATAGTTCTGCATGCTTGCAGCTGCTAATAATTAAGAACACAACGTGAACAGCCGTGTTACAAATTAGCATTTACCCCTCCCGCCGTATTTTCTTCCTTTCATCCTGAACCGAGAACCGGCATCTATCTACGAAAATATTTCTATCTATTCGTTGTTAAAAAATTCAGAAAAAATAATAATAAATAAGAGAAGAAGAATATAAATCTGCAAATGCGAACAACGACAGTGATAATTCAACAAAGTGAACGCAAGAGGAATGGTTGCAAACTTCGAACAAGCGAATAGGATAAATTCGCTGGGTTCCCAGGTTGAACTATTATCGCCAAAGTTGGCGATGTTTACATTTACTGGGTGCTCTGCGGAAGTGCTTCCTCAAATTCGGCTACGAATTCGGATGCCGATGTCATTTTGGCAGAGTTATCGTTTACACAGTTTGAAGACTTTGCCAGTTCTGGAGAAGATAGACTTGATGTCCTCATTGGTACCTTAAAAAGAATAAAAAGAGCTGATGGAACACCAAAATATGATAGACTAGCAAGAGTTTTTTTATGTGCTATTCTCGTAATTTCACACAGTAATGCTGAGTGCGAGAGAGTCTTCAGTGTTGTGAAGAAAAACAAAACTATGTTTCGTTCTTCAATTTCGCCAAAAACTCTAGAAAACATTTTAATTGCTAAATGTTATGAGGAAACTAATTGTTATGATAGGAATTTTTCCAAAGAATTTTTGGCTAAAGCCAAAAAATGCACTCTAAATTCATTGCAATAATTTTTTTGCGTAACATTAAGTTTTTGTTTTATGTTTCCTAATAAATTTTTTAGTTACTACTTAATTGGGATTTATTAATGTAAGTACAATTTTCTTTTTTCTATTTGTATAAATTGTTATTTTTTTAATATCAAAGCATGATATTACTTCTTCGTGTTCTTCTGAATTTTGGAGAAATCTTCTGAATTTTTATCTTTAGAGGTTGGCAGGTATGCCCTTAAGATAATATTTGTTTGAATAACTATAAATTGCTTTTGCGTCAAAACCAAATAATAACTGAAAAGGGTTGCTTCTATTTATTTATATCAGTTCGTTAAAAGAGGCTTTATTTCTTACATCATTTTTTGTTTAAATAACTAGAAATTGCTTTTGTTTCAAACCAAATGATGCCCATAGCAAACTAGAGATATCAAAAAGTTTATTTGAAGCAAGTACTCTTGTGAAGAAAGAGAAATCTCGGTTCAAAGTAGAACTTTTAACTATTAAAATCATTAGATCAGAAAGAAATTTATGCAGCATTTCAAAACCCCAGATTTCTCTTATTGTTTGGGGTAACACAATAAATAGTTAAAAACAATTAAATAACGCAATAAAACTTAAATTTTACAATGTAGTAAAATAAAATAATTTTCAAGGTTCAATTTTAATTCTCATTTGTAAAGGGTCATATAAATATTGTCTAGAGGAAATGGTGAAGAATAATTTCTATAACTTTAAAAACTTCTAAAATCTTAATTGCAAATTACTGAGAAGTACATGTGCGGCCTTTGCTGACGTAGCATAGAATAAGAATGCAATACCTCCTGATACTGCTAGTACATTTGTGATTACTTGAATTGCGAATTCTATCCATATATTTAAGATATAAATCCCCAGATATGACAGAACTAAAACAATAGTTACTTCTTACAGAGAAAGCATGATATCTATACCAAGACATAGGATATAATTTGAAAAATAGTTTGGAATCAAGCAAGAATTCTTTTTAGTTCCAAATGGATAAGTCTCGAAAAAGCATTTTGCGTTGAATCATTATAAATGGCGTATAACTTTTCAAATTTTTGCCACCAAATATTATCACCTTATATTATATCTAAAGAAATTAAGTAATAAACAATCTGCATGAATATATGCATATTTCTGTAAAAAAAGAACAGTAGATAGAGCCAATGAATTTTAAATAACGTCCACCACTTGAACACAGGCACCTGGAAGCTCGAATTTTGAATTTATTTATTATTCATTTAATATTTTGTAAAATTTTAAGGAATTTTTTATTAACAAACTCGACGTTTTCAAAGTGAACAGTGCGGGGGGGATGTTTTGATCTCCAGTGCCTGAGACTGTCAGTAATTCTAAAGTTATGCTGTTTTTAAATATTTCGAGATTTTGCTGTTGAATCGAATTTTATGTGCTGTAAGTGCCTGGCATGTAATATTTAATAAATAAAGCAAACATGCAAAATTTAAACAATAAAAAGACGGAAAAAAGTTTCGTAAAGCCATTTTTTAGTAAGAACTGAACATTGATATGATGAACTTAAAAAAACTTGGGGGAGGGGAAGAATGTATGCGAATACTTAATGCTGCATTGAAAATTCTAAACATATACCGCTATGCTGCTTTTAAATTTATTTTATTTATTTATTATTTGTAATTTTGGTGTTGAATGTATATGACGTAAGTGCAAAGAAAATAGAGCTAAAAAAAGACCAAGAAAGGGGGTTAGTAGGATTGGGTGTAACAGCAGACTAGTGGACTGCAATCTTAGTGACCGCGTAAAAAACCTTAACAAACCCATTTGGGTGACTGTTCCATTTAGATTTTTTATTTATTTATTTTTTGGGAATTTTATTCTAGCTGAAACAGTGCATTCATCTAGGTTCCTAAACGTCAACTGAGATTACTATGTCAGTCCTGTATTGTGAATTTTTTAGCTATGTGTAGAATTAACTTTTTATATTTTTTTTTTTTTTTTTACTTCAACAAGAAGCAACAAAAAAGCAAATATAAGGTAACTAAAAATGTTCTTCCTGTTTCTGATATGACATTGGAAGAGTGAACCCCAACATAAAAATAGTCGTCAAACCTGGCAATGAAGTGGTTGGGATGGGAGTGCGGACATTGACCAAGAGTATAAAAGCACGTTGCATCTGTACCTCAAACATAACTTGCACAGCGACTGATTGAAATGGGTGCGTCAAAGGTGCTTGTTCGGAGTTGTTTGCTGTATGATTTTAAAGTGGGCCTGTCAGTAGCAGGATCAAGTCGCCGAATTTGCCAGGCCTTTGGGGATGATGCCGTTAAAGAACGACCCACTAGGCAAAGCTTCCAGAAATTCAGTTCAGGGGATATATCTCGTAGTGATGCACCACGTAGCAGTTGGCCACAAGTGCTGGACGATAGGCCCTGAGAGCAGCCATTAAGTGATGGTTGCCAAACATGTGATGAGCTTGCTGCACACTTACAGGTATCTGATGAAACGATCATTTTGTACCGCATAGGAAAGGAATATGAGCTGAGTAAGTGGGTACATTACTCTCTAATGCAAACAAGCAACAGCGTGTGTCTGTGTGTTTGTCATTGCTTACTCGGCACCGCAATGCATCCATATTTGATTGAGTACTCACTAGTGATGAAAAGTGGGTCCAGTATGACAAACTCAGTCATTCCAGACTTTGGTTGTCACTACGGGACCCTGTGCCTCACACTGCGAGACCTTCTCTTCACCCACGCAAGATCATGCTCTGTATCTGGTGGTCTACTCGCCAAGTGGTGCACTGTGAGCTCCTGCCAGTGGGCCAAACCATCACAGCAGATGTGTACTTGCAGAAACATGTGCATCAGGCACTGATGCATAAAGAGCCAACATTGGTCAATTGTAAGGGTGCACTCCTCCTCCACGACAAAGCGAGGCCGCATGTGGCTCAGGGGGCCAGAGACACCGTCCATTGGCTGGGCTGGGAGACGCTACCCCCTCCACCGTTATTTACCACTCCTTGTGCCAACAGACTATCACCTTTTCTATTTCCTGGACAACATCTTCATGGGAAATCCTTCAACTACTGGCTAGACCTCGAAAAGTCTCTCATGGACTTCTTTGCATCCAAGACTCCTGAGTTTTACTGCAGTGGTATCACACAGCTAGCCACTCATTGCCAAACGGCACTGGATGTCAGTGGTGATTACTTTGAGGATTAGGGGTGATTGTTATTTGTTTTATGACTTTCTTTCTGACTGTCCAAAATGGCAAGAACGTTTTTGGTTACCTTGTACATAGCAGAGGGAAAAAGAAGAGAGAGACTGAGAAATTTTCTGTGTTACTAAGTAGTATTTCAGTTTAGTCACTTAAAACAGCAAGCTTGATGCTACCTGATTTATCTTGGAAATTAGATGTGCAGGGATAACCAAGATACTCGTGTGATTGCATTATTGAATTACGTTTGTTTGGTAATAAATACGAGCGATGAAATACGATTGGTAATGGTGCTAGTTCCAAAATAAAACTAACTAAATTAGGCCACACAAATATTTTATTATTTACATAATGTACAAGTTTACAGGTTATGTGCTCTATTAACACAGACAAATCGAATGAGCGAATGCACCATAGGTCCGCTGTGTACATCTCAAAATATACAACAAACTACAAATCCAAAACCGTTTCCTGGAACAGTAAGTCTTTTGACGCGCTGCAAACTTTATCCGATTTTAATTAGAAACATTCTGCACCCAATATTAAATCTGTTTTCTCAGGTGTGTTATCAAGTTTTCTAGAGAAAGTTTTTTCCTTATTGGCAATTGAAGTCCTCAATTTGTAATTTAAAGTAACATCAGCTCCACTTAGTCCTGAAATCGGAGTGAAAACCTTTGTTTTTTTAATCTCCAATTGTTTTACAAAATGAATGACACGCAGTTAATTTGTGAACAACTGTGAAAGAGAGCATTTCCTTTGATGAATGTCCCTTCTGAAGTTTTTATCATAAAGATAGCAGAAGGCAAGATAACACTTTTATTCGTAGCTAATAAACAATTTGAAAGACCCATCACCAGAGGAATATTCTTTCCTCCAGCTGTCTTTTGCTCTGTCATCTGTGGATGTTTATTTGAAACAGAACCCAAATTTGATGACTCGTCCTTATGAAGCAATGTGTGATGTTTTGAATGACAAATATTACAAAAATTATTTGATCTACATTGCAAGGCAATGTGCTTTTTTTTCCAAACAATTCAGACATAAATTATTTCGCTTTACTAGCGTAAATCTTTCACCAAAATTCATATCAAGAAAGTTACTACATTTAAAAAGAGAATGTGACAAATTACATATTACACAATTTCTTTACGAATTACTTAAATGAACAAGAAGGTTTTTTGTTCTTATTTCATTTATTTGTTTTGATTTTACTGTGTTTTTTGGATACTTTCCAGAGTTTGACTTCTTTTTTTTAAGAATGTCATCAAGTTATTGAAATTAGGAAAATCTGAAGCATTTATGGATAATTCGAATTGTTTTCGAGTTTTATTGTTTCTAAAATGACAGTAGTAATTAAAATATCAGAGAATTTGTTTCATTCGAAACCCAGATTATTTAAAACTCTAATGTTTTTATTCACAGCATCTACTAGATGCCTTAACTCTTTCGATGATTCATGAATAATTTTTTTAAATTCTAAGATAGCTTTAATGTGAATATTAACAAGAATTCTCTTGTTTTCGAAGCGATTTTTCAAAGCCCTAAATAATGATTCAGAAGTATCTTCCTGAGTTAGCAACAATTTTGCTTCTCCCTTAAGAGGATCATGCAGATAATATAGCTTTTGTGCATCTGTTAATTAAATTCAATTTTAAACATGTTCCACTCTTCATACTTTCCGCTAAATTGCGGAAGTGGAATTTCAGGTAACTTTATTTTACAACTACTCTTTGTGATATCAACTTTATTAACAGTTGCAAAACTATGAATTAACATTTGATTGAAACTTACCTCTAGATCATCGATTCTTGCTTCTAAATCTAATAACTCCTCTTCTATTTCAGAAGTATCATCCTTTTCAGGCACAGCAATATAATACTCTGATCAAAGTGTATCCAATGCAACGTATATCTTTTCCGAGGCCTTGAGTGTGGCATCTATTTTGATTTTAGTCCATGTGCTGGAAGTATCCGCTATGACAGTCTCCATTCTGGTTAACTGAGCCCCCCCCCTTTTTTTTTTATTTTATTTAAAGCAACTATAGTGGCCATTTTATACTAATGCAAACTTAGTTAACAAAAACAAAAGTATCTCCAGGTCGACGGACCAGTTTTATGTTTGGTAATAAATACGAGCGATGAAATACGATTGATAATGGCACTGGTTCCAAAGTAAAACTAACTAAATTAGGCCACACAAATATTTAATTATTTACATAATGTACAAGTTTACGAGTTATGTGCTCTATTAACACAGACAAATGGAATGAGCGAATGCACCATAGGTCCACTGTGCACATTCTGCAACTACTAACTAGACTAAATTTGGCTTCTCAAGAGGGCAGGGCGCTGATCGTGGAGGGCACTATATTAAACCGAATAACGTTTTCTAGCTTAGCTTCACATGCTTAAAAACATATAAATTTTGTAAGCTAGGTTTTTATCATGTTTCCCATAATATATATTTTCTCAAAATATGTTTTCTGCAAAAGTAACAATTTTATTACAAAATTTAAACAAAAGCTTCTAGCTAACTGAATACCATGCTAAAAAATTAGGCTAGTGCAGAACATAAAAAAACTTGTCTTTCAAAATTTAAAATGAAACTGGTAACTTTTAAACACATTAATATAAGAAACTGAAAGTTTAGTTGTAATTCTTTTGAAGAAAGAAATTATAGAAAATGCATTTTTAGCAATTTATTTTTTAATTATGTAGCAGGTGAGTTAACACTAATCAAATACTTCACAGCACAGTATATACTGTTCTTTTACTATCTTTTCTTGCACTTGAAGTTCGAATATGTGCATATGCAGAGCATTGCGAAAAGTAAGTTGATAAGATAATTAGTTTCAGTGTAAAATTTAATAGGCAATGCACTGTGTGCTAGATTAGTCTTTAAATGTTTTGTTATAATTATGATAATTGAGGCATTTGTTCAAGTAGGTTAAGCTCATCTAAAATGTGTAATCTGTTCGATATTAAACACAGATGTTTTGACATCCTTCTTATTTGATGATCAAGGTGGTCCTTAAAGGACCATAAACTCTGGTTTATCTGTGCTAAAGGAGTCAGTTCCATGTGTCGACTAGCTCTGTTATGTGCAAAGTTTGGATTTTTCAACTCGCTGTGCTATGAAGAAAAAATGATTTCGAAGCTGCATCAGCTATGCCAGATATCTTAAATATTACATTTAGGGTAATAAATGTTTTAATCTTATTTTTGAGATGTCCCTTCTACTTATGCAATTTATGTTTCTTAATATTTCAATCTTTGTTAAATGTCACAGTTGGATTTTAATCCAAAACATTTAATAATTTTTTGTAGATAACATAGTTAAAGAGCAACAGGCAAGATTTGTAGAGACTCAACGTATGTCTGGTCACAGCAATTCACCACCACCAGTTACTTCTAGTGCTGTCGGTAAGCATAAAGCTAAAAAAACTACATAGAAAGCTGTTTCATCTATATATTAGCATTAATTTACGATGCTTAATTCAGCCAAAGACTTTTTACAAAAAATACACTTTCATAAATGCGCAATTGGGTTCATTTAATATTATTATCACACAACTGTTGTTGAGAGATACAAATCACATAGTTTAATCAACATGTATTATTTTGTATAGTTTTTAATACAAAAAATTTGCTCTTTAATAACTTGAATTTGAAAATTGCCCCCCAAAAATGTAACTAATTGAGAAAAGGTATTCATTTTGCCATTTTTAATGGTATGTTTTTGTTTAAATTTTTCTTTTGGTAATGTGAGATTATTTTATATCAAATAAAGATTTCGTTGTTATATTTTCCTTTGTATATTGTAAATTTCTGTTAGTCAATCTCCTTGCAACATACTTTAATATTTTAAATATGTGCTAGTCATGCATGTTTTCGATCATAAAGAAACATGTTTTGACCTTCTTTTGAATTTATGTTGTAAAGTAACTAATGCACTATTTACGGCATGGCAAAAATTTTCGTAATTTTATTAATTAAGATTTATATGTGTGAATGGTTAAAATGCAGTTTGTTATGTGACTAGCAAAAGAAAGCATGCTTGCACTTTATAAGGCATGATAAAATTATTGCATCTAGATGTATGAGTTTATTTCCATTTTGTATGCAAAACTGTTCTTTTGAAATAAACAGGATACATAATTTGACAGTCATTTAAATTATTTATAGAAAGATTAAAAAAAAAAGCTATCTAGCATTGTACTGTCTAATGAAATGGTCTTCATTATAGAAATTTTTAATGAAGCACATTTTTCTAAATTATGTATGACAGTTTAAATGATGAGAAAATACTGATTGGAAGACATTAAAAATCTTCACCAAAATGACATTTTTATAAGTCTGTTTTATTATTATTTTCCAAAAAAACAGTAATAGGTTTCTATCCTAAAGCTTTAAAACATCACTTTATCTGCTGAATAAATTTCTGTGAAATTCTATGGAATAGTCAACTATGTAATGAGTTCTTCATATGATCACATGTGGAAATTGTAAACATTTTTAGATAAATTTTCCAGTTTAAATCTGAAAATGGCTCATCTGTAGAACATGAAATACAAATTTTTCTTTTTTAGGCATATAAAGAAAAAAAGTTAAAAAAGTCTTAATCCAGTTAGTTTTACTAGTTTTCCCTTCAGATGATCGCATTGTGCTGATGCTTAAGTTTTTGTTAGGTAAAAAGATGTTGAATAAAAAAAATTTCCTGAAAACGGAACATTAACTGGTAGACTTTCAATAAAAGAAGGAAATTTTAATTTAAAATGTGTACAATATGTGAGCAATCAAAAAGGTTTGCCATAGTTATTATAAAGTTCAACCAGTTAGAAACAAAAGGTTTGATTTAACCTTAGTAGATAGTTTGTAAGGATTTCTCTGTGTTAGTAAGGCATCACATGGTGGACAAATCCATTTTAAAATTTAAGAGTGCTTGTTTTCTGAATGCATTGAGAAAGGGGGGAAACTTAATATTTTCGAATTTTCAGAACCTGGCGCTAAAAAGCTAGGGGTGAATAAGTGAGGAAATGCATCTGATCATTTCTTATCTAACATTTCTGATCTTAAATCTGATATATTTCTTTGCATTGTCTTTTTTAGCATCAAATTGTTCAATGTCGTCCATTTTGTTATTCATTTCAACCTTGGAATATGACGTGGGAACAGGAGCTGCATTATTCATTTCATTTTCGTCATTGGAATCTGCATTAATGATCTTTTTTTAGCTTTGAACAAACTCCAAAATGTCTTTATCTGCCATATTTGGGGCAACACACGTTATCACCAGCTACTGCAACAAATTCTTCCGATAACACAGCAGTCCAATAATACAGAAACGTTCTCAAACATTTCATTAAGTGTCGACTCAATTTCAATATCCTCCTTCTCCATTTCTTTTGGTGCCAAAGAATTTGATACCTTTGATAATCATTTTGAAAACAATTTTCATTTTGGACTCGCTGAATTACATGCAGAGTGCAACATATGAACCAAATTTGCAGATTTTTATTTGCATTACGATATGTACTCATCATTGAATTCCAAAGCCAACTGATGAGAAATGAGATGTTTGTGTGGCATTTGTAGAGGTGGAAGGTGAAAGTAGCTTAGATAAACAAAACTGGCTCGTGTCACAGGCTATTCCGAGGGTATTTAAAAAGCCAAGGTTGACTCCTTTCTACAAAACATATGAAACCACCTCTCTTTCATTTCACGCACCTCTTAAATCTTGCCTGTAAAGCCATTGTTTCCCATGTTTTGTCCATTTCCAGAAAGGATAACTTTTTGTGATAAGAGAAACAAAATGCATGAAAATATGTAGTAGTTTGTCGGGACCGTTGTATTATTTCATGTTAACCGATATTTCGTCATAAGAGTTTTCACGTTAAATGTATGCCACTGTAATTTTATTTCTATTAAATAAAAGGCAAAACACTGACCAAAATTGAATAAGTTATTTCACTATTTGTCGTACTGCTTTATATTTAAGAACATATAATACTGAAGAATTTTAAAAATAATTATTAAATATAAAAGCATAAAACAAGGCAGAATGTCTTGCTAAAGAGAAAAAATATTTGTGGAGTAAACTTACTCTTTATGCAACGTATAATCAATTTATCTGTGTCTACTTTGATGTGCAAAATTTAAGCAACTGTTCTGATTTTGACTGTAATTTTGCAAAAAAAAATCAACTGAGAGACATGAAATTTGTATTAAAAAGATGAAAGGATAACTGCAAAAAGGGGGGGTGTTGCGATGTAATGTGAAGGAACTAGATACCCGTCCTCGTTTTAAACACAAACTTATATTAAATAATTGCACAATACAAGTATAAATAAGAAAATGACATATGAAACTTATAATACGAGAACACAATAAAAATAGTGAAGAATAGACAGCATTCCAGCTGCCTTGCGTATGCGTTCGTCTGAGTCCGACTGTTCAACTGAATTCAATGTTCTTTGGCATAGTTCCAGAAGCGAAAGAGTCAGGTTGAGTTGTTCTGTTCCGGTACACTGGAACATTCTCCCACCCGATCAGGCATTAGTTCTGATATATGGGCAAAGGAGCTAATTTATGAATGTTTCTTTTAAAAATAGATCTTTTAGTTTTAACCGTGGCCACACGAACCAGTCCGTCAGCACCATGATGAAGTTCGACCACTTGTCCTAGTGGCCAAGAACCTGGAAGATGACCATCATCTAGTAACAAGACGATGTCTTCAATTTTTATATTCGGCTGAGTGTCCTTTCATTTCTTTCTGGTTTGAAGATTAGATAGATGTGCTTTGGTCCATGATTTGCAGAAGTCCTTGCGCATCTTTTGAAGGAGATCCCACCTATTCCGTATATTGGTAGGACTAGTAAGAGGTAGTTTAGGAGGGGATAGGATCACGTCTCCTGTAAGAAAATGTGAAGGAGTGAGAATATTAATGCAATCAATGTCAGTATTGTTTACGCTACGTAATGGGCGAGAATTTAAAATGGCTTCTATCTGAGCCAATAGAGTTGTCAATTCTTCGAAAGTTAGTAGAGTTTCACCCATTACTCTTTTACAGTGATATTTGGTTGATTTAATTGCGGCCTCTCAAATTCCTACGAAATGAGGAGATGCTGGAGGTATAAAGTACCATTTTATTGATGCTTGAGTTAAATGATGAGCAACGGCTTCGTTCTTAGGAAGTGAAGCCCACAATCGTTGTATTTCGCTGAGCTTTCGATTAGCCCCAACGAAGTTTGTTGCATTGTCGCTGTAAATGTGACTTGGAGCTCCTCGTCTAGTACTGAAGCGACGCAAAGCAGCTAAAAATGCATCAGCAGTTAAATCGCTCACTGCCTCGATGTGTAGTGCCTTAGTAGCGAGACAAATAAATAGAGCAATATAACCAACCCCTTGGTTGATTTTGCTCCACGACCCTTGTTGAATTTGATTGAAATAGGGCCGGCATAGTCCACTCCGCAGTTGAAAAAAGGCCTCTCGAGTGTTACTCGATGCTTAGGTAGATTACCCATAAGCTGGGATGCGATAGATGCTTTAAATTTGAAGCATTTGATGCATTTGTGAACACATTTATTAATGAGCTTTTTTCCACCTATTATCCAATATGATTGTTTGATAATGTGGGAGAGTAATGAAGCACCAGCATGTAAATAAGTCACATGCTTTTCTTTTACGATGAGCTCACTTATCTTGTGTTTAGCAGGTAGAATCACTGGGTGCTTTTGATTAAAAGACAATTCTGAATTTTGTAAATGCCCTCCCATCCGTAAAAGACTGTTTTCATCTATAAACGGATGGAGGGAATGTAGCTGACTTTTCTTAGGCAACGATCTTTGATTTTTAATGCATTTTAGGTCTTCATTAAAATAATCTTCCTGAACCCACTTAATTATGATTATTTCTGCATTTTTAGTTTCCGTGTAAGTGAGTGGAGAAAAGGAATCAGTTATAAGTGTTTGACATTTGTTACTGGTTTTGCACTTATTGATGAATCTTAAACAATATGCTAAAATGCATATAATCTTAGAAAATGATGAATATTTTTTATATAAATCACTATATAATTCATTTGGTGTAGCACTATGAAATGAAAATATAGGATCAGATCTTTGTTCAGCTTTAATTAGATCCTTAAGCGAATTCCTTTTTCGGCCAGTGAGACGAATCCAAAAAAAGCCAACTTGGGCCATTCCACCACAAGTTGTAATTAGGAAGACATTTGGGATCAATACCACGCGAAGCGATACCTGCTGGGTTCTCTTTGGAAGGGACATGCCTCCAGTATTTTGTTGGAAGTACTTCAATTATTTGAGACGTCCGGTTTGCAACAAAAGTCTTCCATTTACGGGGACGTGCCGAAAGCCAGGAAAGTATGACTTTGGAGTCTGTCCAAATGTAAACATCATATTTTTTTAGAGTGTTCATGACTGCATGATATAACTTTTAAAGCAAATGAGCACTGCATAATTCCAATTTAGGAACAGATACTTGTTTGAAAGGTGCGACTTTTGTTTTAGAAACAAAGAGAGAAATCTTTATTTCATTTCCTTGTATTTGCTTGCAATATATTGCAGCAGCGTAAGCAAGTGTTGAAGTGTCGCAAAAGCCGTGCAATTCAAATGTGTCAGAGGAAATAAGCGTGACACCTTTAGGAACGGTAAAATGTTCAACTGCATTGAAAGATTTCTGAAATTTAAACAAATCTTCAGCAAGATTTTGTGGAATAGGAGAATCCCAGTCCCCTTTTGTAAGCCAGAGCTTTTGATAACAAATTTTCAATACAACAGTACATGGTGAAATTAATCCTAATGGATCGAAAATGCGTGCCGATTGGGACAAATTCGTCTTTTTGTCAGCGGTGAGGTGAGTGCAAGTACGGGTTCGAAAATGAATGTGTCTGTTGAAAAGTTCCAAAATAATCCTAAGACTTTTGTGCTTTCCTTATCATTAGGAATTATTTCTAAATTAGTGTCCATTGAACAATGTTCTTGAAATTCTGCAAGAAATGCATTTGAATTAGAATTCCACTTTCATAGGTGGAAACCGTGCATTTCTAAAATATTGGTAATTTCCTTACAAAGTGATATTGCATCACTATCAGTACTTGAACCCGATAGTAAATCACACATGTATACATCGTGTAGTAAAGTATGAAAAACAGCAATATTTTGTGAATAATCTAGTGCAATTCGCTTAATGCACCTTAGTGGCTAGGAAAGAAGTTGGAGCTAAACCATATGTTGCGGTGTTTAACTTGTATGTGCGTATTTCTTCGTTAGGATTAAACCTCGAAAGAATTTGTTGGTTATTCCGATCCTCATCGGACAATAAAACTTGACGGTACATTTTCTCTATGTCTGCTGAAAAGACTATTTCCGGAAATCGAAAATTAAGTAAAATTTCGAAAATGTCCCGTTGCAATTTAGGACCAACACCCAAGATTGAATTCAATGATTTACTGTTGGAAGTTTTACATGAAGCGTCGAAAACGACTCTTAATTTGGTAGTTGTACTAGACTGCTTGATCACTGCATGATAGGGAAGTAAATATTGCTCATTCTGAAATTTATTTAAACAGTTTTGTGTGACCAATTCCATAAGGCCTAAATTTTCATATTCATGCATAAAATCCTTGTATTGGTTTTCAAATTCCGAGTTTTCCTTAAATTTACATTCCATAGCATATAATCGAGAAAGTGCAGCTGGTTTTGAATTACCTAATTCAGATTTAGATTTTAAAAATGGCAACTTCACCACAAAACGACCATCTGAATTAATTGAGTAATTTTCCTGAAAATGCATTTCAACAGATTGTTCTTCAGGTGAGAATACAGTGTCAGTTGAATTTGGCACTTCTTCTAGCTCCCAAAACCGTTTCAATTCGCTATCAATATTTATTTCATAAACATGCAAGTTTGAAAGTAAATTTGATTTCGTTTGAGATTCCGGTAGTTTTCCCGGATATGAGGAAACCAAAAATTGAGTTTTGAGCAATTAATTCACTTATTTGTCCAGGAATTAAAATGAAAACAAGTAGTCAGATCCTAGAATAATATTTATCTTATTCGGAATGTGAAAATATGGATCAGCTAACTTTACATTTTTCAAATGCGAAAAGTCTTTCTCATTTATTTTTTGGCTTGGAAGCGCAGCAGTTAGTTTATCTAATACAAATGCCTTAATTGGCATTCTCACTGATGTATCATGGATTGACATCAACTCAATTTCAACGCAACCTTTTGTAACTGCGACTTCCGAGTCAGCTAAACCCTTGACAGGAAAACGCGCATTTTTTCTTTTAAATCCCAATAAATTAATACAAGATTCAGAAAATAATGTTGATTCGGAACCACTATCACAAAGCATTCTAATATTACGTTTTTGACCCATCAAATCAATTACATTTACATACGCAGTTGGCAATAAGCCAAAAGTTGTTTGTACGCTATTATTTTGAATTACAGTTCCGTTTTTGTTTTCATTTGTAGATGCAATGTCTGGTATTTTATTCGTGGTTGGATTCTTTCTTTGCTGTTCTGACTGAAATCTGCTCTCAGAAAGAGACGCAGAGGTGGAATAACTTTTTAACCGATTTTCACACAGTGTACTATGATGCAATAACTGGCAATAATGACAACGATGGGAAGACATACATTCAGATTTTTTGTGCTGACTAGACAAACAATTTAAACAAAGATTATTTTTCCTAACAAATTCGTTTCTTTCTTTGACAGTTAGTGCTTTAAATTTGGGGCATTTGAAAAGAAAATGATCTGATTTACACATAATACATTTGATACTTTTGTTAACAGAAAACCTTTTAACACTAGGTTGAGTTTTTTCCCTTTCTTTTTCGTGGAAAATTTCTAAAGAGGAACATCTATCATTTATAAATTGAATAAACATTTCAAAAGTAGAAAATTCCACTTTTGCTGAAAACTCAGACCCTTGTTTACATGTTTCGTTGTCAACCTTCTGTAATAAAATATAAATTAGCCAGACATCCCTTTCATTAGCTTTCGGATCAATAGATTTTAAACCTCTGATAATCTCATCAGAAATATCGACAATATTTCGCAAATTAATTGAGTTTGCATTAATTACACAAGATTGTTCCATGAAAGTTTTTATTAGTGATGTGACAATTTGTTTCTTCTTATCATACCTAGATAATAATTTTCCCCAGGCTTCCATATAACTATTTTCTGAAATGGGAATATGTTTAATAATAGAAGCCGGTTCATCAGTTAATAAACCCTTTAGATATTAAAATTTTTTAATATTGCTTAAATTTTCATTGTTATGCACTAATGATACATATAAGTCCTTGAAAGACATCTAGTTTCTGTAATTACCATTGAAGGATTGCATATCTATGCTCGGTAATTTAAAATTATTAGCAGTATTTGTAGTACTATAACCTGGTATTTGACGTTCATTAACATTAGTCACATGCATATTAACAGTAACATTTAATTTCTCAAGTTCTTGTTGTAGTTTGGCTTTGGTTTCATAATATTTTTTCTGAAATTCTTCCATTTCAGAACTTTCCGGCAGAAGTTCTGCATCTGCCTTGTCAAAATCAGAATAAATGCTTTCAATTTTTTAAAGTTTATTCATCAAATCGTGTTTTTTGAATAACTGCTTATCATCATTAATGAAATTTGAAATTCTGGTAAGAGCAGCTTTTGCTCTACCTTTTGCAATCTTAACCATGTCTTCCATTACGACGTAATGGTGCAATGAGGAAAACCAAAGTCAAACTTGTAAAAAAGAAAAAAAATACTTATCTTTCTTGGTCTTTAAATGAAGTTCAAAGCTCCAGTAATATCCAGTACTGTACCGAATGTAGAGTTGCAGTGCTGACGTACCCGAAATCAAAATTCCTTTAATCTCGACGGTGCCTCCAAATATTGTGTTGCGATGTAATGTGAAGGAACTAGATACCCGTCCTTGTTTTAAGCACAAACTTATATTAAATAATTGCACAATACAAGTATAAACAAGAAAATGACATAAAACTTATAATACGAGAACACAACTAAAATAGTGAAGAATAGACAGCATTCCAGCTGCCTTGCGTATGCGTTCGTCTGAGTCCGACTGTTCAACTGAATTCAATGTTCTTTGGCATAGTTCCAGAAGCGAAAGAGTCAGGTTGAGTTGTTCTGTTCCGGTGCACCGGAACAGGGGGGAGTAAATAAATAAACATATACAGTGATAATGACCTCTCATTGATAAAAGAAGTGACTCCATTGATGAGGTGTTCAGTCTGTGTTTTCTCTGCCACTGTAAATGGTGCTGCCAAATAACCTGCTGCCATTGGTTCAGGACAGGAAGCGAATAGTCCATTTTTCATCTGGCACCCAATAAAGCGGGACACCTGTCATCCTGTTGGGCCATGCACAACTGCTGAGCAGTATTGGTAACTATTGTTTTCCTTGGCAGACCACCACCAACCTTTCTCGCAGTTGAACCCTTTGTTTGGGTGACTTTTCGAGCTCATGAAACATTTTTATCGGTTTCAAACTTTTCAGTGATAGCATCAAAGTAGGTTCCTCCTCAAGTTTGCCGATCATTCTACCACATGCAAAGGAATAATGATGTTTTCTTGTAGCCATACTGCATGCACAATCTTACTTTCACTTACAGAAGAATGCCTGGAAATCAACCTTCGTTTCTTTTTAAGTTGCCTTGCACTGCACCTGCTGTTTTGCATGCCTTGACATCATGGTGTCGTCAGGGTTGCCACGCTACCTGGAAAACCGGGAAAAGTCAGGGAATTCGAAAATTGACCAAAATATTCAGGAAAATGTCAGGGAATTTAAATATTTTTGTCAAAATCTGGAAAAGTCAGGGAAGTTCATACAACGATCCCGCCAAAAAAAGCGATTTTTGCGCCGACGTCGGAACAGGTAACTTTTTCGGCGAATTATGTATCACGTGAGTGTCATTCGGGTAGCTGGCATAGAGCCAATTTTCGCAGCTCCAATTTGATTGTCTTTTAAAAAGGCAAAGCAACTTTCCCGCAACCTTTGGTTTCCAGTATTCTCGAGAATCGCATGTGCAGTGCATGAACTAAAGAAAGTACCTGTTCTCGTATGAAACAAAATGGGTTTAATCCTAGTATACGGTACTATGGAGGTTAGAATCAAAGAATATGTATTGTAAAGAAGGAAAACCTCTCTGCAACAGATGTGGCTGTGGCTCCGTTCCATCATAGAGGGAAACAGCTGTGCATGTCTGATATATCTGTCACCAAAGCTCGAAACCGGTGTCGAAGTTCGAAGGTCACGTTATCAAGAGTTCATAAAATGAATATCGTTTAAAATTTCTTTAACCACTTGCGCTAAAAAGACGTGCCATGCACGTCAAGATGCTTTTGTCTAAAACCGCGAGCGACGTGAACACCACGTCGATAAGCATTTATCGCAAAACGTGGTGCACATGTCGCCTAACAACGAGATTGTTTATTTCTCGAATTACAGCTCTGGATTGCACTCGCAGATGCGGAGCGGCGTAAATGAGACACTTTACCGCTTGTTATATTGTAGCGCACAACACCGCAACCGTGAAGTTTAGTCTTAGCGCAAGTGGTTAAACTCTAAAGGAAAAGAAAATATTTTTTGGCGCAAGTAAATTAATTCATGGATTAGTTATTTTCAGATGGAAAAAAAAAAAAAAAATACGAAAATCCGTTTTTAAAATTATTGCGAAAAATCCAATCATCCAATATGTATGCTGCAAAATAAATATAAAATACCTCAATTTATTAAAATAGATTTCTTTCTTTCGTTTAGCTGCAGAATGTCTGCAAAAAAAGCCTTATTTTATTCCAGATTGGGAAGATTCTAATCTCAATCTTCAGTGGAGAAACAACAACTATTATAATTATATTTGTGTTTTCAAGTGTTAAGGTGCTTTTTAAGAACATACCTCACGCAAATTAAATTTACCTAAAATCTAACCTAACTATTTAGCATTGCGTTGTGATTTATAAGGACCGGATTAGCCTCGTGTTGAACTGGTGATGATCATGAGTAATAATTAAATAAAACATACATTTGTTATCCAATATATATATCTTAAATTTTATTAAGTTTCTTAAGTGGAAAACTAAACAAAATTATCAAACAAAGTATACCAAGAATAATTAAGAATAAATGTCCTCTGGGATTTATTGAATAATTAAGTGAATTTGCTACACAATACAAGTAATACCATAATTAATTTACCTCTTAGCACAGCCAACGTACATTACGCGGATAGACTGGAATTTTCTTGAAACACACCTGGAAAAGTCAGGGAATTTCATTCTCCTGTTTGAGTGGCAACCCTGTGTCGTTATTTGTATATGCATCCTTTCTAATGAGTTGGCTTTTCATTGTACTGATCATAAAAAGCCCTCTTTAGTAATTTCATGGTTTTATGTTGAACAATGAATTTGTTGTTTCAATTTTGCACACTGGTGCATTTAGTAGAAGTTAGTGAATTATTACGGAATACATGTGCATTGGCTTAGAAAAAGTTGTAAGCTAATAAGTGTATAAAAATAATATAGAAGGAAAGGTAACAAGAAATATTTATAAGTACTTTCTGAATGTTACCTGCCAATAGTATAGTTTATTTTATGTAAAGTCAAATAACCACCACCTTTCCATATATATTCATTCATTTAGATGATATGTGGGTTATTTCACTCTTCAACACAGAAATTATCTAACTTGTTCACATGAAGTTGCTTTTTATAATATTTCTTAAACTACCAAAGAATAATAAAGATCCAGTACAGCATCATAAAAAATATAAATTTTAAAGTGGAGTGAACATGCAATTAAATATGAAGTTAAATTTTTGCCCACTGGAAATTTACCATGTAAATTATCTATTTTCAAAGAACTTTAGAAATATCAGCCTTTAGGTGAAATAGTTCTTTGTTGAGACAATGTCCTGTATATCATTGTACAAATTTTACCAAATATGTATGTACTGATTAAATGATTAAAATTAGAGGTGGGCAATTTTTGATTTTGACAGTAAGACTTGTACACATAAAGACTACTTTAAAATGTGCATTGACAAATACGCTGCCCATATGTTTTGTAATTAATATCTAAAAATATGTCTAGAAAAAGGTGAACAGAATTATATTGAAATAATAGATACCATTTATTTCAAATTATCAGTTTGGAGAAATATTCACCCTTATAGTTTGGTAATAGTAGAGACAAAAATTAAATTACATAGATAATAAATTGACATTTTAAATACATTTTTCATTCAAATTTATTTTTGAAATCGAGTTTAATATTAACGCAAATAATTTGGTCCAAGCCACCAAAATAAATTTTCAGTAAGGTCTAAAGGAAATTAATAGTTAATAAGATAGCTAATAATTTCACTACTTTCATAACAGAAAATTTGTATTCATGTACGTATAAATGTTCAAAACATAAAAGCAATCATAGCTGCCAGTATCTAAAAACCAATGCATATCGCTAATAAAATGTAGAAAGTTCTTTTACCAGTTATATAGTTTTGAGTGTCTGGTGTCTTATTGCCATGAGGTGTAGTATTTCACATTGACTGTTACCCTTCCACACAGAAAGAAATTATGTGTACACGTTAGCAAGTCTGCCGCTGATTTAGTTCACCTTGACAATGGCCATTAAAAAAAAAAAAAAAAGACCTTCAGATTTTACATTACGCCCAAGGGGGCGTTTTCTTAATGTTTTCTGCTTTACCTTTACTTATTAAATATCATGTTCTTCACACTTAAACCACAAAATTAAGTTCAACAGCAGTATCACAAAATAATTTTAAAATGAGCATATCTTTAGAATTTCCAATACAGTCTCGCACCCTGGGGATAAAAATGTTTCTTTCCCAGTACAGTGTTGCCATTGCTCTCTTTGAAATTGCTGAGTTTTTTAACCAAAAATTCGTTAAGTTTCACAAAATATGAAAGATAGTAAAACAAATTTCAAACTTGGGCTTCCAGATGCCCATGTTTGGGTGGAAACATAGTACTTTATTCAAAATTTGACGGCCCTAGGTACCGTTGTTTTATCACAATGTGAGAAACATACATACATTTATGTAGATTCTTCATTATTTAATTTTTTAAAAATATAATACAGAACTCTAATATTTGGTGGCACCAGTTTGAAAAGTGAACCGGCATTTAAAGTTTTCAGCGCAAAATAAAATGCCAAAACAAAATTAATAGCCCTTCTGGGCTAAAAGAAAAATATTAGATATTTCTGTTCAAAATGAAAAATTCAATCACTAATAGAAATTTAATTTCTAGTATTTAAATTCTTACTGGTATTATTTTCACATTTTATTCAACATTATGAATTAATTACATTTCGTAGTAGTAAATATTATTCTTTAAATCAATAATATTTACTGTAAATTCGGCTGCCTCAGCCACATGCACTATTCGGACCGAACTGTTTTCAAAATAAGGTGAATGGACATGAATAATGTGATAGGAATTTTTTTCCATTCTTATTTTTCCTTATTTATTTTCCTGGCATTCAGACTGCAGGCATAAGAAAACAGAAAATTACTTTTAAGTAATGTAAATTGATATGCTGATCATCATTTATAATTAGCTGTTTTATCATATCATATTTAATTTTGTGCATTTACATATTTATAAAAGTACAAGTTTTTTCCAAATTAGTTTTGCTATGTGTACATTATTTTATAATAAAACTTAGTAAGTAAATTTTATTGTAACATAATTATAACTATTATGCTTTGTTGTATGATTTTCATTATTGTTACAATAAATTCTAATAATTTATCATTATAATTAATTATAATTTTCATACAATAATAAATAATCATAATTTTTGATAAGTTAGCTAAGTCCTCTATTCTCAGCTTCAGCATCACAAAATGTAATCACATTATGTTGCAATTTCTTAGCACAAATGCGAAACGCCTTGTTTTCACCTACTGAATTAATTTCTACAAGCTATTTTCCTAACACTCACACGAAAGGCCACAATATTGGCAAATATGAAGTTAAAATCAACTACAATCTAGATAAATCCCACTTAAATGGGGTGGAAACCTATTGACCGGGGCCCACCAACAATCGAGTGGTAAAATCACTGAACACTCCGAGTTCGCTCTGAGGTTCAAGTCCCATGTATAACGTGTTTAGAGCCAGTTTCCCTTAGAAAGTACTCTACCAAACATCCCTATCCTTGGGCAGATTGCCCATGAGCGCTTTGCCATTTTGCCTTGACTTTAAGTGCAGGTCATGCTGTAATTAGTATTTTAATAAGCTGTTTTTCTTATTTTGAAAACATTTTTAAATAGAGAATAAATTCCTAAGATTTCTATGCATGTTTAGAGATCTTTCCTGGTATAGAAATTTGAATGTTAATGTACTTTTAAAGAAGTTTATTTTTCATTAAAATACCACTACTCCTTTTTTTTCTATATTTTTGTTCCCAGAACTGGTATTTTAATAGATTAATTTCAGAATGAGAGAATAGAAGTTAATTATCATACTATAGAGAAAAATTTTGTTTAAAAGTTAATAGAACTACACAGGTAATTAACACATACATATTGATATAATTACCACTAATTAGAACAGTCACATCTAGCTGAGTAATTTCAATTCAGGTCTGTTTTCAGTATATTGGTCAGTGGTATGTTTGAACAGCAATGTACTGCCGACTTTCTTTTTTCGTAGTAGAGAAATATTATATTTAATTACATAATTTAGCTTTCATTCTAATCAGAGTTATGCTCTCAATCATGTAAAAAGGGTATTTTTTGTAGTAAAGACTATATGTAAATTTTTATTTACATTCTTAATGTCTTCAGAATGTTTGTTTCAAGGATTACACTTCTTGAATTATTCGTGTATACACTATAATTTGAGAAATGTTTACCCATGCTTACGTTTTTTACACCCCAATCTTTGTGTTATTACGTAATTTAAAAGTTTAATTTTCAGTTGCTACTCTATATCAATAACATACCGTGGCAGTTTACTGATTTGAGTAATAGTTTTATAACTTAAAGATTTGGAAGAATAATGAAACTAGCAAAAGGTCTTTATTCATGTGATGGAAGGTGTTAATTCAAGTGTATGTATTTCATTTAATTGTCAAACAAAAAAATTGAACACAATGTTAACTTTATGCCAAAAATCACTGATTTGTATTTTTGCTTTTTTACATTACCTTCTGTGTTTTCAATGCCATATTAAACAAGAGATTATGCACATTCTAATTTTATGAATATTGGAATCTTAATATGATTTTGATTTTTTAAGTACATGGTAAAACATTTAAATACATATTTAAAATTGAAAGACAGCAACTTTACACTCTGATGATAATGTTATGGGCATTTATCGGCAGGATCAGTTTATAGTAGCAGACTATAGAAGTTAGATATATTTTTAAAAATTTCTAATTTGGTGTAATTTGTAAATATTGACAGCTGCTATTACTTCTAAATAATCTGCTCATTTATTTTAATAAAAGTTCCCGTATTAATGCTTATGCTACTGTAAAGGAAAATTAAAAATACTTAAGCATTGTACATTTATTTTCCAGCTAATGCAGCCTTGAGTTCCAGCAACATCACTGGAATGCCAACATCACCCATTTCCTCTCCAAGCATCACATCTCTACCAAACACCACAGCAGCCCAGTCTTAAAATTGGCTCCATGACCTAGCTACAATTTTTTTTTTTTTTTTTTTCATTTCTGGGAGCGTATACACCTGGACTTCGCTCAAGCAAAGTTTTTGTTTATTAAAACTTTTTAAAAGAAAAATTTGGACTATCTTTGCCAAATTCCTTCAAAATCCAACAATCGTAATGAGAGATCGTCGACCGAAATAAACATCTTTGCAGCCGAAGCATCCGTCATCGGCGAAACGGGTACAAATAATTGCTGCCACGTGTTGACTGGACCTAAAATGATCTCTGTCTTGATGTTTGTTTAGTTTCTTTTCCTCTGCAGCTTTATCCTTTTTCAAACAGCAGTGCTGACAAAATAAATTCCATTGTCAAAGTTTACTGTGTGCTTCGTTAGTTTCAAGAATGAGGGCTAAGTTCATTTTTTTAGCATTCATCCATAGTTGAGTATCTAGAAACCTGACTGGAAATCATATCTTTGCAGACATTAGGAAATCTTATAACAATTGTATTTTTAACCAGATCAATTACTACTTCCATTTGTAATGCATTTTTGAGGAAAAATGTCTGATTTAAATTATTATTATTAACAATTAGTTTTATGTGAAACACATTGTATGTAGCAATAAAATAAAAAAAAAAAAGGGAAAAAAGATGCCATAACTTTTTGTGGTTTTTCTAAAATTGTAGGTTGTTAAATATTTGTGTTCTGTATGATAAAGATAAAAAATAAAGGAACATTATAAGGAAATTGCATACTCTGAGTTGTTTGTTAACAGGCTTGAAAGGCATAAAAAATTGCTAGTCTTCCCCCAATCTCTTTGTTAGAAGTTGACAAGAAATGCTCCAAAAATGTTATAAATTCATGAAAACAGTGTTGTTAATAGGCATTTTAGAACTGAAATATGCCTATGAATATAGTTTAAACTCTGCATGAAGATAGTCGTTGTTTTGGGTGGATAAAAATTCACTAAAGAACTCGTAAATCTGCAATTTTTGAGAAAAATCTGAATGAAAAATTTCACATTCAGCATGAATTGTAAATTTTTATAAAGAGAAATGAAAGATACTGACTTTATCTATTTTATGATGGATAAAAATTGACATACAGCCAGCACCTAAGCTTTTATATTTTGAAATGTATTCCTTTTATAAAGTGATTAAAAAAATCTAATGTGTACACCACATGACTTTCCTTGTACGGAATATTAAATTATATGCATTTTTTCTTGCATTTCATGTAAACTTATTGGGTTGAATTAAATCTACTTCATTGATAGCGCATAAACCACAATAGAATAAATGCACCCTTTAAAATTCACTATATTTGTTTATTATAGCGATACTCTGACACGAGGTTCACTTAAGTGCATCACATTTTGTTCATATGATAATTCGGGATTCACAAAATTTATATCATTTGAAGAATTATCTGATCGTTGCCACATGTTCTATTCAAATACTATAATAAAGCTAGAATGATGTATAAAAGAAATTAAGAAAAGAAAACAAAAAAGAAAGATTTTCACAGACGATTCAGTATTTTTCATTCAATTAATTCAGTTCTCACTATCGACAAGGCAAAAACACATAAAAACTCAAAATATCTATATTAAAAATTACGAAGTAAATTTCATTTCCTTGAATAAATTCCAGAATGGATTAAGCATGATTTAATTCGTAATAATAAAAGCTTACTGTGTGCTAAGGCATTATCTTTTTGCTGCAAAGTTTAGTTTCTCTAGAATGGCAACAAATCCGCTATTTTGCCAAGTTTCAAATATAAATAAACATAGCCACCATCACAAAAATAATTAGGCTTTGCCACTTTTTTAAACAACTTTTAAATTGTTGATAACTCTAAAAATATTGCATGCAGATTTACTAAATGCATAAAAACCTTAACCGGAAGATAACAACAACATAATTCAATCATTTTTAAAGCAAAAAATGCACACTTTACAAACATATAAAATTAAAGAAACTGAGATCACTGAGCCGGGTAACAGAGTGGATATATACAGTACGAAGTCCGTAATCCGGACATCCATTATCCGGAATGATCCATATCCTCTAATCTGGACCTCAAAGCCACAACCTCTTTTTTTTTTTTTTTTTTTTTTTTTGTGTGTGTGTGTGTGTATGCTTTACGCATGCACATTTAATGTATAATGGACAGTATAAGCTAGACTAAAATTATCTTTACTGTTTTTAAGGCATTTCAGTTAATATTGCAGATTGCGCTGTTCCTTAATCTTCTAATTGGATCCTGCTTATTATTTTTTGCAGACTGTTAGAGCAATTTTATAAAAATTAAGCTTGAACTTTGAAATTATGTCAAAAAAGAGTTTCCGATTCTGGAGCTGCCAAAGGATCTACAAAGCGAAAGCATGTTTCGATGTCTATTAAACAAAATGTGGAATTCTTACAAAAAATGGATAAAGGCATATATCCGTCTCAAAATTATGCAAGGAGTATGACATTGCAAAGTCAACTGTATATGAGATAAGCAAAAATAACTTTTTGAAATTTTTATAGATTCCGACACCCTATTTGCAATGAATAACAGAAAAAGGGTTCATTATACTAAAAGTGATGATTGAATGGGTCAGACAGCGTAGCAGCGAGTGTGTGCAATTAATGGGTCCAACGCTAATGGCTCAAGCCAAAATATTTCATGAAAAAATTAACTAAAACACCGAGTGCACATATTCGACAGGTTGGTTAACCAAATTAAAAAATCACCATGGTATAAGACAATCAAAAATTTCAGGACTAGTGAACAATTATCTCCAGGACAAATTTACAACGCTGATGAAACTGGTCTTTTCTGGCAACATGTACTGTGAAATACCTTGGCAACCTCTATAGAAAAGGCTCCAACTGGTATCAAAGATTCCAAAGCGAGACTAACAATTTTAGCTTGCGCAAATGCTGCAGGAACACACAAGTGTAAAGTTTTCGTAATCGGATAACATGCTTGACCTTGAGCATTTAAAGGAGTAACCATTTTCTCCATTAAACATCGCACAAATAAAAGAGCATAAATGACACAAGCATTGATGAATGTTTGGTTTGAAAATCCTTTTATAAAGGAAGCTCGGCAACATTTGAATTCGGTTGGTTTACCTGATGACCCAAAAATAGTCCTGATTGTTGACAACTCTTTGGCGCATATTTCACTTAAAGTTTTAGTGAAAGATAATGTATCCATATTATTCTTTCCTCCAAATTGTATGTTTATCATTCAGCCTATGGATATGGGAATAGTGCATGCGCTGAAATGCAAATATAAAGTAGCATTTTTAAAAATCTATTTTAAATTTCTTGAACAATGGCAAGACATTCAAGACTTGAAATTTTTTAGCACAAAATCTGCTGTGTGGCTGCTAATTTATGGTCAACTACCATATTTCATGGTGAGGACGATGATGTCACGAATTTGAAGGATTTCGGACATCACAAACTAAAGATGAAAGTTATTGGATTTTGTAAAGAAATGTGGAAAAGCGGTAATGAATGAAGATAACAGAAGTTTTTCATTGCGATGACAATGTCCCAGCCATCAATCAATTAACGGACAGTGAAATCTATAGTCTGGTTCTAGATTCAGAAAATAGCGTTTCTGATAGTGAAGAAAGTAACAGAGAACGTTATTGAAAACGAAAAAATTTCGATTGACAAGTTAGTCGGTATTCTCGACACAGCAATTACAGGACTTAAACAGTGGAACTTTGTAACTGAACAAGTTATGTTTGTTTATAGAATTAAAGAGAAAGTATTAGCACAAAAAACGAAGCAACTTAAACAACTTGCATTGAAAGAAATGTTTAATAAAGTAAACAAATAAATATTAAGCTTTTTTTGTAAATTTTGATACCCTTTAGATCATAATTGCTCTTTATTTAATAAATTACGGTTTCATATTTTTAATTGTATAATTTCTGCATGCTATCTTACCAGATTTAAATTGATGATCTATAATCCGGAATCGCCAAAGTCTGAGTCCGGATTATGGACTTTATACTGTATATATATATTTATATACGTTTAGTATGGCCAATTGCAACCAAAATACGAGGTGCACATCTACATGTTATAGCAGTTCTATATACAAAATTTCAACTTTCTGAGGTTACTCATTTTTGAGTTGTGCAAGATACGTACATAGAAACACCATGAAAAAAAATCTCGTCTGAATCCATTTTAAATCCGTTTTAATTCATTTGGGGAAAATGGATTATAATTTTTGTCCTTACGTACAGATGTCATGCAAAAACATCGTTAAATTACATTCAATGGTGGTCAAAATGGATATTTTCTTTGTAATATGATACCAGATTTTTTTTGCGATTACAATAGTTCCTTTTTACTTCGTACAAGGAAGTAAAAACATTTACTGTTGTTGGTAATTAACAGCTTATTTAATTTTAATGAGTTTTGAAATAAAGCTTTTTTTAGCATTGGACATTATAAGTATTCATTCATACTTTTCTTTGAAGGCACAATTATTTAACCAAATTAAATCTTTCAGATTGAACCACATTGCAGAGCTACTTGCAGAGTGCTACACTGCTCCACTATTTACAGGACAATTTGCATATAATTTATTTGTATTCACATGTTTACTAAAAAATGAATAATAATTTACATTAATAAAATTAGACAAGAATCCAATCATGTTTCGAATTTTGCCTATTTTTATTCTCAAATTTGATGGAAAAACCTTTTATATAAGAGTCATAAAATTCATTTTCAAGTTATTGCGATTTAACATAAAAATTAGTAGTAGTTAAGTCATATTTTAAAAGGTATTTCCCTCTGATATTTAATAAAAGAAATAATACACTCCAACCTGTTTTTGTGCAAATATGCGGTCCCTAGTAACGGCATAAAAACAGGTTTGAATGTATCTACAAAAACAGTTTTTGTAACACAATTAAAATGTATTTTTTTGTGTTGAATAAGGACTGCATAATTAAGGTAAAATAACATGCCGAACAAGAATTAATTTAGAATTCAAACAAATAAAATCAGCATTATATTTGCAAATTTTCACAGGACTAGTTTCGATGGTTTTACCAAATCATCTTCCTCAGCTGCCAAAGCGCAAACGAACAAGGTAAAAATCTTATCTCGTCATTATCTTGCTTGTTTGCTCTTTGGCAGCTGAGGATGATGGTTCGGTAAAACCATTGAAATTAATCCTGTGAAAATTTGCAAATATAATGCTGATTTTTGTTGTTTATATTCTAAATTAATAAGGGACTGTATAATTTCACACACACGAAGAAAAAAAAAACCGCACAGAAACAGGTACTGGTGTAATGCATTTTTTCAGATAAAAAAATTTAAAATTTTTGCAATATACCTGGTGCACATTATCAAAATCTTCGTCGATGGCATGGGAAATATCCAACTATAATTTATTTCTAAACCATATCTTTATGTTGCCAAATTGATGATCATAACTCAAATTCTGTCATGTTGAGGTTAGGTTAATTGCTTAAGGTAGAACAACTCAAGAGTTATCTGTGAATGGAGAGGCATATGTTCATGGATGACTTCCAATGTAAAGTGTCTCATATTAAACAAAATATGTGTAAATCTCTAATAAACAGACTGGATCGCAGTTAAAGTAATAAACAGAGGAGCGTTCTTCCACACAACATTTATTCACGAACACCAAAGACGAACTGATACATATACATAATTGACATCACAGTTTCTTTTTACGGGTTTTCATCCGCAGAGAATCCGTTGGCGCTTCGGGAAAGAACCCTTTCGGCGCCGTTGCAGTTTTACTCGCCGAGCCGTAAGCGTGATATTTTGTAAACGTGGTTTTTAGTGATGTAAATTCAAGTTAGCAGACAATGGTAATAAAAATTCACAGATAATAAGTATGTAGATATAAAACTAACAGGTTAAATGTGATATACGAAAATAAATTTCTATTAAATTCAAGTTAGCACAGAAAACAATGTATTAAACATAACGGGAAGTAAAAATTCATTTAAAAAATAACAATTAGTATTCTTATATGTATTTTCTCTAATTCATATACAATACTAATATTTCTATTACAAATGTCTTTTTTCACTATTAAGTACTTTGCCTGTTGATTGATGTATTTCGGTAAGAGCCATGCCCATGTAATAAATTAATGAATGCATGACCTTTAATATATCCATTTTACATAGTTTTAAGTATTTTTCTTTTTCAAGTTACTTGTATACAGCTTAAAGCATTTTACGTTGAAACAAATACCTATCCTTTTTCATAATATATTTCACAATACAAATAACTGTCAACTGTAATCAAATTTTCTTCAGTAGCATTTTTAATAAAACTAGAACTTTATACATTTAAAAATTATTATAGGGGTTGGAAACCTCATGGTTCTGCGTGCTTACAGCTGTTAATAATTAAGAACATAACGTGAACAGCCATGTTACAAATTAGCATTCACCACTCCCGCCATAATTTCTTCCTTTGATCCCGAACTGACGACCCGAGAACCGGCATCTTTCGACGAAAACTTCTTTAATTATGCGAAAATATTTCTATCTATTCGTTGTTAAAAAAATTCAGAAAAAATAATATAAATCTTCGGAAGCACTTCCGCAGAGAACCCGGTAAATGTAAACATCGCCAACTTTGGCGATAATAGTTCAAACATGGTAACCTAGCTAATTCATCCTATTCGCTTGTGCGAAGGTTGTCGGTGTTCGCATTTGAGGATTTATATTATTCTTCTCTTATTTATTGTTATTTTTTCTGAATTTTTTAACAACGAATAGATAGAAATATTTTCGCATAATTAAAGAAGTTTTCGTCTAAAGATGCCGGTTCTCGGCTCATCAGTTCGGAATCAAAGGAAGAAAATATGGCGGGAGGGGTGAATGCTAATTTGTAACATGCTGTTCATGTTATGTTCTTAATTATTAACAGCTGTAAGCACGCAGAACCATGAGGTTTCCAAATCCTAAAATAATTTTTAAATGTATAAAGTTCTAGTTTTATTAACTTAACAATGCTAGTGAAGAAAATTTCATTACTGTTGAAGGTTATTTGTATTGTGAAATATAATTTGAAAAAGGACAGGTATTTGTTGCAACGTAAAATGCTTTAAGCTGTATGCAAGTAACTTGAAGAAAAAAAAAAAAAAAAATACTGAAAACTATGTAAAATGGATGTATTAAAGGTCATGCATTCATTAATTTATTACATGGGCATGGCTCTTACCGAAATACATCAATCAACAGGCCAAGTACTTAATAATGAAAAATGACACTTGTAATAGAAATATTAGTATTCTATATGAATTAGAGAAAATACATATAAGTATAATGTAAACGTAAGTATAACAATACTAATTTTTATTTTTTAAATGAATTTCTACTTCCCCTTATGCTTAATACATTGTTTTCTGTGCTAACTTGAATTTAATACAAATTTATTTTCGTATACCACGTTTAACCTGTTAATTTTACATGTACATACTTATTATCTGTGAATTTTTACTACCATTGTCTGCTAACTTGAATTTACATACACTAAAAACCACGTTTACGGCTCGGCTCATCGAGCTTGGCGAGTAAAAATGCAACGGCGCCAACGGGTTCTTTCCCGAAGCGCCAACGGGTTCTCTGCGGATGAAAACCCAAATCTTCAAATGCGGACGACGACAACCTTCGCATAAGCGAATAGGATAAATTAGCTAGGTTACCAGGTTTGAACTATTATCGCCAAAATTGGCGATGTTTACATTTACCGGGTTCTCTGCGGAAGTGCTTCTTTTTTTACAAACAAACACTACCGCCATCTATTTGCGATCTATGGATACACAATCCTAAACTTAACACTCCCCCCCCCCCATGCATCCGTAACGGATGCACCAGTTTTACTGAACTTCAAGATTATAAAGTCTTTCAATTGGTCTTCTAACAACACCCTTATCCAACTGAATCTCACAAGATCTAATTCTATCATCTCTTCCATGAAATAATTCCTTAATCCTACCTATCTTCCAGTTACAGCGTTTCACATTATCTTCTCGTACAAGTACAACATCATTAATTTTAAACACGGGAGAATTCTTTGGAGTTTTTGAAAACATGACTGATCTTAATTCTAACAAATATTCTTTATAAAACCTTTTCCAAAAATGTTCTAATATTAATTGCCTATGCTTCCATCTTTTAATCAACTGAGATCTTGTAGATTCTAGTTTAGATTCAGGTGAAGGTAAAACAGTCAATCTAGATCCAGTTATAAAATGAGATGGTGAAAGAGGATCAGGTTCATTTGGTTCATTGTATACATACGTTATAGGTCTAGAATTAATAACAGCTTCAACTTCAACTAAAACAGTATACAGTTCTTCATAATATAAAGAAGCTTTACCTAAGATACGTTTTAAACAAGTTTTTACAGATCTTACCAAACGTTCCCAGAATCCGCCTCACCAAGGATCACCTTCTACAATAAATTTCCATTCAAACCCATTTTTACCAAGGAAATTTAGAACCTTTTCATCTTTACATAATTTGTACAAATATTTTAATTCACAATCAGCAGTTTTAAAGGTTTTAGCATTATCAGAATATATAACTCTACAAATAAAGGCTTGAATGAAACACTCTGCACTTAAATTTGATAACAATTCTAAATGGACTCCTCGAGTCACTGCACAGGTAAACAATGAAATATACACTTTTGTACCATCCTTTAAATACAAAGGACCAGCGAAATCTATGCCACTTACCTCAAATGGTTGAGCTTTCTCCACTCGGTCAGCTGGAAGAGGAGCCGATATCTCGTGTCCAGCTTTAGCATTATATTTTTTACAAAATCTACAATCATGTAACACAGATTTTACAAAACGTCTAGCTTTTAAAATCCAAAATTTCCCTCTTACTTGCACTAAAGTTTCATTTACACCACTATGAAGTACCTTTTCATGACAATTCAAAATAATTAAACGAGAAAAATAATTATTTGGTAATATTATAGGCTGAATTTCATCGACATCTAATGATGATTTCACTAATCTACTTCCAACTCTTAAACAACCCTTTTCATCCATTACTGGATTTAACCCAAACAATTTGGAATTATGAGACAATGGTTTTTTACATTTAACATCATTCAACTCTTCAAAAAAATACTCACCTTGTGATAAGATAATCCAATAACACATAGCATTACATATTTCATTTTTGGTCACAGGTTCAATCACTCTATTCTGTGACTTTAAATTATTAATGAATCTAAATACATATGACGTGACTTAAAAGTTTATCTAAGTCACTAAAGTTTTCTATTTTTAACACAGGTTGTAAAGGTTGAACACTGCTAGTAACTTGAGTCACAACTCTTTCTTCAGCATTACCTACTATGTTACAATGCTCGTTCACTTTACGCCAATTTATTTCATCTTGATGAAGCCATGGAGGTCCATGCCACCACACTTGATCTACTACAAGATCACTCACTTTAACACCACGTGTGATTTTATCGGCTGGATTATCTCAGCCAGGACAATGATGCCACATGATCGGGGATGTTTTGTCTTGAATTTCAGACACTCGATTTTGTACGAATGTTTTCCATCGCCGTGGTGAGTTTTTTATCCAATGAAGCACAATAATAGAATCTGTCCATAAATGAATCTTAGCTTGAGGAAAATACACACGGACTGTAGTTACAAGTCTAGCACCTAACACTGCTGCCATGAGCTCGAGTCTTGGTAAAGATAATTTTTTCAGGAGAGCCACTCTGCTCTTGGCTATCACTAAACTTGTTCCACAATATTTTAAGCTACGGAATTTCATGTACACTGCTGCTCCGTAAGCACTTTGAGATGAATCACAAAAACAATGTAGTTCCAGTGTTTCATCAACATCACGAAAATACCATCGAGGTATCTGGATATTAGGTAGATCACATAATTGCCTATACTATTTGTTCCACTTGTCTTGCATTTCTGGTGGGATAATTTCATCCCAATCAACACCTTTCAGCCATAAATCCTGAAACAGAACTTTTGCTTGAATAACATATGGAGCAAGAAACCCAACAGGATCGAAGATTTTTGAAGCAGCTTTTAAAACACAGCGTTTTGTTTGGTCATTTGACTGGATGAAATCAATAACGTCTTGTGCATTAAAACAGGAGATATCCTTAATTGTATCCCATTGAAGTCCAAGAATCTTTGAGGGGGAATTACAGTCAGGCAATTTAAAGCTAACGAAGTTGTCACTTGATTTATACTGGTTTTTTACAGTATCCGAATTAGAATTCCATTTGGTCAAAGTCATTGATGCCTTTTTCATTATATCATTGGCTTCATGATATATCTGTATAGCTTCCTCCTCCGTATCTGATCCACAAATAAAATCGTCAACATACATGAAGTTTTCTAACATTTCTACAGTTCTGGGATGGATGTCTTCAAATTTCTTTATATGATGCTTAATGCAAGCGCTCAGCAAAAATGGACTTGATTTTGCTCCAAACATTACACGACACATCCGATAAACTTGAATTCTCGGATTGCTCAAACTTGAATTCTCATCAATCCACAAAAATCGCATTGAATCCCGATCTTCAGGTGCAACAGAAATTTGTAAAAATGCTTTCTCAATATCTGACGTAAATGCAATTCGATGAAGTCGAAAATTTATTAAAACTTTCAAAAGTTCAGGAAGAAGATTTGGTCCTTGTAGTAAATTATCATTTAGAGATTCAAGATTTTTTTCCTTTGAAGAAGCATCATAAACAATGCGAAGCTTTGTAGAATTATGATCTTCACGGATGACAGCACGGTGAGGTATGTAGTAAGTTCGTCTCCCAGATGGAGTACCAAGATCGACCTTTTCTATTTCTTCCTTAAGCTGATAGTCAATCACTTCTTTATACTGCGCATAAAAGTTCAAGTTTGATTTAAATTGTTTGATCAGCTTTAAAAATCGTCTTTCAGCATTCTTAAAATTGTCTCTTAAAGTCACATTCTGATCTTTCCATGGAAGTCTAACTTCGTATCTATCACCCTTTTATGTAATCGAGTTGTTAAATATTTGCAAGGCCATTTCATTTTGTTCTTCGTCAGAAATATTTTTAATTCCTATAGATTCAATATCCCAAAACGATTCGACGCTTTTTAGAAGTTTCTCTTCTACACTTACGTTTAAACACGCATCATGGATTTGAAAGTCTGATGAAGGAAATTTGCCTTGTATACACCACCCAAACAAGGTTTTCATAGCTACGGCATTTCTGTTTATCCTTTTTATTTCTTCGCTTGCTATTTTCCACATAATGTCCGCGCCGATTAAAACGGAAATATGATTCATTCCATCGGCGCCGCCGCAGTCTGTCAAAGTGACGCCGAATGCTTGGAGTTTGGATTTGATTTCTACATCTGGTACTCGTATATCAGCATTTGTTATGACTGGTACTTCAATGACTTCGAGATTTATGTATTTTTCAGGGTCATTAATATTTCGGAGCGTAAGTTCAACTTTCTTTCGACGCCAATATTTCCCGTTCTTTTCACCTAAGGTATGTAGATTTAAAACAGTTTCTCCTTTCACCGGTAACTGTAATTTTCTTGATAAATCTTCTCGAATTGCAGAGATTTGGCTACCGCCGTCAAGAAGACATCTCACAATACAATTCTTATTTCTGCCCTCAGCCACAGCATACACCGTTTGAAGCATAATATTAGATCCAGTTTTGGCAGAAGAATTTTGAACAATTTCTGCCGATGTTTCGGTTTCCTTATTTTTTACACTGGAGACAGCTGATGTGGGATTTACACACACACTTTCATGATGTTTACCGCGGCACTTTTTGCAGGAAAACTGTTTGTTCTTACAGATGATAGCTAAATGTTTACATCCAAAACACAGAAAATATTTTCCTGTACGTTTCAAAATGTTGCGTTTCTCATCAGCGTTCACCTCAGTACATTTATATTTCGTATGATCTTCTTTGTCACAAAATACACATTTGTATCCAATTGTTGATAAAGCTGAAGCAGTCGGAACTTTCGGTTTATAATTCGGATAAACTTTCGTGCGTTGTTCATTTTGACGAAAGTATGGTTTCTGATTCGTTTTCGCAGAGTTCATTAAACTTGCAGCTTCTCGACAGTTAACTTCCTTTTTTAAGAATTCGATGATAAGTTCCTTTATATCAAATCCTGCTTCCATATTTCGACTTCGATTAAATTCCAAATTTAATTCCTCTGGAAATTTCTGCAAAATGATAGGACAGAGAATATTTCCATAACTTCCAGAAGTAACGTTTAACGATTCTAAACTTCGAATGTTGACTTCGCATTCATCGTACAGCTTACGCAGTGCTTTAACATTTGAAATGTTTCCCACTGGTTCAAGGGATAATAATTTATTCATATGCGAAATGATAACAACATCTTGTCTTCCAAAACGTTCTTTCAATATTTCTACTGCGGAATCATAATTCTGGTCACTTAAAGCGAAACCGGAAATGGCAGCTAAAGCATTACCTCAAAGTAAGGATTTTAGGTACGCAAATTTTTCAGTTTTTCTCAATCTACTATGATTACGAATTGTATTTTCGAACTGGTTCCAAAAGTCTAACCATTTACACGAATCTCCGTAATAAGTTCCGATTTGCAGACGTGCCAACTTCACTGTTTTCGTTTCAACTGGAAGTGCAACATTAGCCGTTTCGTTCTGATGAACTGTTCTAGAAGATTGTGAATTCTTCTTCAAAAATCGTTGCATTCTTCCTCTCCATATAACAGTTTTATCCTGGTATTCTTGACTTAAGGTAACTTCATTTTCAATCTCCTTCGAAGTTACTTTCGTTTCTATTTCTGAATCTAAACTTTTCAGTTTATTGATTTTCTCAATTAACTGTTCATATAAATCTTCGATTATCTCAATTTTCTCATTTAGCGGAATATTATTTGCTAAATTCGATTCGACTTTGGTTATCAGTTTCGTAGTTAATTGTCTAACAACCGATCGTTTCTTTTTCAAATTTTCAAGAACGCCCTCCATTTTCGAAATATTCAGTCTGTCGATTTTCTGGTTCGTAATAATCCCGGTTTGCAGGCACCATAAACAAAATATGTGTAAATCTCTAATAAACAGACTGGATCGCAGTTAAAGTAATAAACAGAGGAGCGTTCTTCCACACAACATTTATTCACGAACACCAAAGACGAACTGATACATATACATAATTGACATCACAGTTTCTTTTTACAAACAAACACTACCGCCATCTATTGGCGATCTATGGATACACAATCCTAAACTTAACACATATCTATGTTTTACATGGGGAAAACAACCATTCCTGTTATATTTATTCAACTGTAAGCTAACCTGAAGAAATCAAAAATAAGCAATTACACAAAACCATATATGAATTTTAGGCCAAATAACATATTTTGAATTACTAACAACTTAAAAGGCTAGCTTGCAGCATAAATATGGTAAACTACTAAGTGGATTATGTTGTATTTTATCTCAACTCTAGATTAGTCAGGGTTCTAAATCCTAAGTGACAAAGGTTTTATTGAAATTTTTACTGGTTTTTATTAATTTTATAATGTTTTAATAGAGTTCTACTTTTATGCTGATTTCAAATTCGAAAGGCCACCTTGGGCTCTTGCATCAGTGGTTAATGTTGACCTTGATTTGGTATGGAAAATTCAGCAATTGCATTGTTCTTTTATATTTTAATGAAAAACATCAGGATACATCACAGTAATACTGTAATGGGGCAACAATTGTTAAATAAGGTCAAAAACCAAAATATTCTCTTTCAACAAAACAGTGTTATCTTTTGATGAGAAATTGCAATACACCCTATTTGTACTCTGTGGAGTATACCCATCAGTAATGAATGTTCAAATAAATATAAGTACAAATTAGTAGTGAAAATTATATGGAAAATTAATACTATATTGCATAAGCAAATATGGTAAACTATCATTTATTTCTATCATTATCACCACTTTTAAATTTCAAAAGGATAGATCAATTTGGTTGGCCTTCCATAAAGTCCTTGAGCAGTATAAATCAAGCATCAATGCAAATACCTGTCTATACCTTTATAAACTTCTGTAATTCCAAGAGCTATAATAATTTTTATTTTGTTGATTCCTGCTGAATAAAACCTCACCAGTTTTTAAGATTCCTTTCAGGAGATGGATTCAGATATCTGTATGCAGACTGCAATTCTAGGAGAAAATTCTCCTCCCTCTTTCTCCAAATTTATTTCAAAAGGTTAATCTGGTATTTATTTCAAAAGTTTAGTCTTCTTGTTAGATGTTTCTTTCCTGAAAAAGTCAGGAAAATGAGCAGGTATGAGAGCTTGTGACTCTTATTTCATTGTGGGTATATGTAAGGCCCATTTCACACAAACAACTGTTTCGAACAATTTTTCTGCCTGGTTCACTACTGAAAGAAAGACATACGACCTTCCTTGGAAAAAAAAAAAAAAAAAAAAAAAAAAAAAGCAAGTTGTTCGTTTTCAACCAATCAGTTATTAGCTTGTTTGTAATGGAGATCCAGTTTCTCCTATGTTAACCCCAAAGCGATCTATGGTGATTGGCTGCTGTGACAAACAGGAAAATTGTTCCAAACAGTTGTTCTCCCGAAACAAAATGACGTATGATAGCAGCCTAAGAGGTGTGTGATTCAAAACTAACTCAAATTCTGTAAGAATAGTCAGTCGTCTTTCTCTCAAGTCAAGAAGTGCCCTGAGAATTTTTCTTAAAGCTTATTTGGTGCTTTTCGTGAGCCTTAAAACCCACCCAAGGCATAATATATTGCCAAGTTATACCATTTATTAATATTAAATCCTTTTAATTTTAAATCTATTAAAATTTTAGCAAATTCAGAATTCCATTAGTGACTTTCAGGATCTTAGCATTGTCAGAAATAATGACAAAAAGCTTGTTGATATATTTGCGATTAATCCTGTCTACAAAGTTTAGTCATTTTTTTTGGGGGGGGGCATTTTTCTAGTTATTTATTTAGTTGGTTTCAAATTATATTTTCGACAAAGCAAGTATTTTCATAATACTCTTTTTTGTCTCCCTCGTGGAATCCAAAATCTTGACCTTTAGCTAATGTAAATATCACTGCACCATGAAAAAAATTTTTGTGCTCTCTAATAATTAATAAGTGTAGACTGCTTAGTCAGAAGCACAGGCAGAGCCATATCCTCTGTAAACGGTCCTTCTTCTACCTTTTATGTGCAACACCCCACTACCGTAGAGAAGTGTGGCTAAATTCAAAAATGAAGATTTTGTAGGAATCGACTTTTAATCTTCTGGAATTAATTCAGTGCAATTTGTTTTATCCTGTCTATTTCTGCACTTTGAAGTTATGCTGTGAGAGGACCTGCAATCATTTGCCATTTTTGAAATTTATTAACATGCCATTTAACTAAGCCACTTATTCTTAATGCTTTTAACACACAACTATATTGCCTTAAATCTAAAATTTTCTACCAAACATTTATTTTGTACTGTTATTTAAAATTCCTTTTTTAGCTCAAAGTGTACATCTTTAGGCTTTAAGCTGTCTTTTTTTAGTAGGCCAGAATTCAGGTGGTTGGCTTAATCCTCTCAGTATTAAGGATGTATTATTCCGTATTGAAAGAGGGCTTTCCAATTCATTTTGTACGAAAAATTCTGTTAGCTCTTGATGGATCCAAATTTGTTAAAAACAATTATTCCTGCCTCACATTTTCCTTCTTGAATTCATTGGGAGCATAATGTTCCATGTTGTCATTCCCCTGACCTCCTGTCGTGCTTAATTGATAGTGGAGAAACAGCCATTTTTAGAGAATGTTATTATGTGAGGTTATAAATAAAAACCTCAAATCCAGCCATATCATCTGCTGATCTGAGGGCATACCAAAACAGGTAAATATACTGTAAGCGAAAAATTTATTTGTGAAACAGAATTTCTTTTCTTCAAAAGAAAATGTATTTTTCACGGAAGCCATGAATAATTTTTAAGAAATTAGCGTAACCTAATTTACAAATACACTTTCTTAGCATGGAATAAATACTTAAACAGATATCTTTAAATGTATAAATGCAGAAATAGAAATTTTTTTCTTCTGTCCTTTGATTTAAAATACAGTATTTTTAAACTACTGTAACAGTTCACAAATACATTTGCTTTAATATATATTTCCAGTAAACTAAACTGTAAATTAGATTTAAAAAAAAAGAGTTCAAATCGTATAATTCCATTTTAAATTAACATATCATTTATGTATTTATATCAAAACTAATTTACTTGCATAAATGTGATGTTTGGGTATTTTGTACATTGAAATTTGAGGACAAGCTGCATTTCCTCAAAAAGTAAATTCGTTTACTCTCCTGATTTTGTATCAAAAAATAACTTTTTAAAATTTTCTTGCGTGATTTGAAAATAATTCATAATTAATATTGTGAAAGATTAGTCCATGAAATCATATGAATATATTTTTTACCTTAAACAAAATACTTCCGTTTTACTGAAAGTGTTATCTACTAAAAAGTGACTAAATGGTATTTGATTATCAATATTTTACAGTTTTATGAAGAGCTGTTTATCTCCGAACTTTGAAACGGGTGCAACATAAAATTCTTAGCATCTAAAAGTAGGAGAAAAATAATTTAGTAGAAGAAAAATTTATCAGAAAATAATGGCTTTTTATAAAATGGTTGCAGTCAGTACAGAACACTCAGGAGAGGACCATCCATTCCCTGGCTTTCCCGTCTTTGAGCTGCCTTTAATGTTTAAACAATCCAACCTCAGAGACTGTGCCGGCGGGGCTCCAACCCACCGAACAGTCCGCAGGGACTTCATGTTCATAGCCACAATCCATCACGCTGAGGACTGCGCGGGGAGCCGTCCTCCTCCCCCTCGGCACAGCCCTTAAAATCTACATGAGAATGTCCTCACAACCAAGGCAACAGACAAGACAGTAGCAGTACGGTCCCTGCCAAGCCTGCACCTACCATAGAATAGACCTATGGTTCTAGTCACTGTGAAGTCTGATTATTTTCCCAAGAAACCAAAGCTGTCTGGACACAAGTCTAGCCAGTGATCTGGAAGAACCCCGGGTCTCCTCCCATTTCTGGTTGGTTCCGGAAATTCCTGCCAGTCGATCCCAAGGGGTGAGTTGTTCAGCGTCATTAGCCTATGCCCATAGTTACCAGCGGGCGCCACGAGGAGGCTGATGCTGAACTGAGGGAGACGCAAGCAGGCACACCTGAAGCCATTCCCTTAACAACCGCCCTTTGGTCAAACGCCGGGTCTCCTGTCTTTCACTTCTGCCTACGATGATCTCCCGCGCACGGTTCACGCCACCTACAAAAGCTTCCAGCAGGTTCCGGACATTCATCCTCCAGGTCAGGTGCCGGCAGTGTGGCCCTAAGATCAAAAACCAGGTCTCCTCCTGCAAGCGGTCAGTTCTGGATATTTGTCCTCGGTTCCGAACACATGAAATCGGAAAAAATGTGATGATATGAGCAATGCAAAAAATGTTTCAAAAAGGAAATGAGAAGTTGCGATTTGTTCTGAATCAGGCTTTGAAGTGATGTAATTAGATGCTCAGGTAAAGCTAATTGACTTTCATGGTTGGTTTGGTTTATTTAATTACGGCAAAGCAGACTAGAGCTAACTGCTTAAGGGGAGGGATGCCTTTGTGGAGGACTTTCTAAAGGAAACTGGCTCGTATACACGTTACACATGGGGAAAAACACGAAAATGTCCATGCAACCAGCCCGTTCGTGGGATTCGAACCTCGGACCGAACTACCAGTGTTCAGCGACTTTACCGCTCGGCCGCTGGTGGTCTCTGACTTTCATGGATTTTCTAAACTATATTAAATTGGATTATGGTTACTATTTGCTATTAAATTCATTAGTTACTTATGCTTGGGGTTTTTACTAAAAAGGACAAAGTATTACACAACATTATGTATGTATTTCTTGAAATCAGTTTTCACATTTTGTGTGCAAGTTTTATGGTGCCCTTCATTAAAGTCCATTAAAATAATTTCATACCCTAAGAACAGAATAGCATTATTTAAAATTTATTACCTATGTTTCGTTTGAACTATTTCTTTTTGGTTTGCTTTATTTGGTAAAGCACTCGAGGGCTATTTGCCAAACAAGAGATGCCTTCATGGAAGACTTTCTAAGGGAAACTGGCTATTATGCATGTTACACATGAGGAAAATCGCGAAAACGATCATTCTCTGGGATTCAAACCCTGAATCAAACTACCAGTGCTCAAGGAATTTACTTGGTGGGCTTATTTGTTTCGAGTTAATAACAACATTTTATGTTTTTAATAGGCATAAATTATAATCTATGCTTACTGTTGTGAATTACATTTCCAGTGATGTTTATCATGTAATGGTACCATGGAGGACTTTCTAAGCTAAACTAGCTCATATCCACATTGCAAATGGGGAAACCACGGTAATTGATACAAATATGGTAATATTTGTCTTTGTCACTGTCAATAATACCAGTCATACAATTCTGTTTCGGAAGAAAAATATTACTTGAGAAAGAAATAGATTTTGTGATAAATTAAAAGAAATTGATAAAATAAGTAACATAAAAAAAGAAATCTCGGTTATATCTTTAGGTTGTTTGTTACAATTTACTTTGTGTATTGATATTGTCATATTTTATTTTTTCATATTTCATTTGGGGAAAAATATATTACATGGGAAAGAAATCGATTTTGCGATAAATTAAAAAGAACTGATAAAATGAGTAACATAAAAAGAAAATCTCTGTTATATCTTAGGTTGTTTGTTACCATTTACTTTGTGTATTGATATTTTCATATTTCATTACTTTTAGGTGTTGCTTTCTTAATTATTAAATAATTTGCAAAATGAAAAAAAATTGAAATTTCTTCATAAATTCTCATAATTTTAAATGTAATTTTCTTTTTGAGTTCTATAAATGTAATCCTGATATAGAGTAACAAAGGTATGTAATACAGTACAAAGTGTCTAATCCGGACGTCCGTTATCCGGAATGATCTATAATCCGGGCCTCAAAGCCACAAACTTACGCATGCACGTTTGATGCACGCGTCCACTACGCATGCGCGTAAAGCCAGTAAAGCGTTTACCCATGCGCACTTCTGATAGTGAAGAAAGTAACAGAGAATGTTATTGAAAACGAAAAAATTTCGATTGACAAGTTAGTCGGTATTCTCGACACAGCAATTACAGGACTTAAACAGTAGAAATTTGTAACTGAACAAGAAGTTATGTTTGTTTATAGAATTAAAGAGAAAGTATTAGCACAAAAAACGAAGCAACTTAAACAATTTACATTGATAGAAATGTTTACTAAAGTAAACAAATAAATATTAAGCTTTTTTTTTTTTTTTTTTTTTTTTTTTTTTGTAAATTTTGATACCCTTTAGATCATAATTGCTCTTTATTTCATAAATTACGGTTTCGTATTTTTAATTGTACAATTTCTGCATGCCATCTTACCAGATTTAAATTGACGATCTATAACCCGGAAAAACCTCTAATCCGGAATCGCTGAAGTCCGGATTACCGGACTTTGCACTAAAATAATATGGAAATATGGTCAATTAAAGTGCATATTGGTAATCGATTCATGGTAGATGTCATTTACACTTTCTTCAAACAGATGGGATGATCAAACTATTTTTTTAGCATTTAGCACCGAACAATGGTTCCAAATTATGAAAAAAAAAAAATCAAATAAAGTAGGCTTCTACACAATAGCACTTTTTTTATGATGACACCTTTTATTGCTAACGTATGAAACAAATTTCTTTTTGTCCTCCATAAAAAAAATGCATCAATGAATAATATTTTTTCATAACGCAATTAGGAAAAGAAATTCATACTCATTTGATGCAAATTAACTGAGAAATTTCTAAGCAAAATTTTGCATTACTGTTTTCAAATGTTATGCATTCAAGCACTTACTACACAGAAGCTCCATTTTTTAAGTTAAATGCAGAGCTTTATAAATATGAGGAATGTATAGAGGTTTCAAATTTTATATTGCAGAAGTGTGAAAATATAAAATTTTATATAGAAAGTAATTTAGTTTTGAAGGGCTAATAAAAGTGACTGCGCTGCAATGCAAAGTAATTGAACTCGCATAATTTTAATAATATTTTCATATAATAAATTGTCCCTTATATGAGTGTTTCGAGTTATTTTATTTCTCTAAATTTTCTCTAGCAAGGTAAGGAACAATCTATTCAATGCTTTTTTCTTCCTCTGTATAGAAATTTAAATATTATATAGGTCTATTATATATTTGTTGTCGAAATTGTCCTTATCTGAAAGTATCCGATCGATTTCTTAACCTGGAATCATAGCTGCTTGAGAAATGTTTAAATGTGTACTCTTTTTGAAACACCCTATATAATCACAAAATGCCAATATATAATCAAAAAACGTTGTGCAAGCACATATGTGGAGCACGCTCATTTTATAAGAATAAGTGTAAGAATATGTAGGGGTTTCCCAGTCCATCCTTTCATTTCATCTTGTGGTCAAAGTCTTGTCGTTTCATCCCCTGCTATCCCCCATCTCCCTCATTAATACCTCTGTTGGCAGAAGACAATGTTTCCCGATTCACGGCCTTTTCAAAAAGTCGTTATTGAGACAGGAAACATTATGTGATAAATATCTATTGGCTTGTTACACTTAACAGTCTAGGCAATACAGTAGCTGATAGAGTAGTTTCTGAACGATGCATAAGCATGAAATGCAATCGTATTTTCAGTTGTTAGCCCAAGGGGCCATTAGACCCAAAGGGATATTAGTCTCAAAACAACATTTTGCTTTGTTTCACTTTCTGCGTTGGTTCTCATTTCAAACTGTTGCCAACAAATATTATCCCCATGCATTATATTATTTAAAGAAACTAAATAATGAAGAATCTGCATGAATGTTTATTGCATTGTGTAAAAATGACGGAACCTAGAGCCATCAAATTTTAAATAATACAGTTCTCCCACCAGATATGGGTACTTGGAAGCAAGAATTTCGAATTTTGTAAAACTAACGAATTTTTCACCAACAACCTCAATGATTTCAAAGCGAACAATGGGAACACTGTACAGAAAAAAAAAAAAAAAAACATTATCTCCAGTGTGCAATACTGTATCAGAAATTCTAAAGGTATTGTTGCTTCACGATCAAACTCCATGAGAGGTAAGTTTCTCTGTTCGGGAATGGCAACAGATGTAACAGTGAGAAGCTGAAACGTTTTTTTATATGGGGGAGGGGGAAGAAAAGCGTTTCTCGTGTTTGTGCTGCACCTTTTTTTTCCCTTTTATTTTAAATATATGTTGTTGATATTTTCTTCAGTGTTGTCATCTATCAACAAAACTCCCTACATTCATTTTCACTATCAATCCTAACAGGAACTATATTTCTGACACTCCAGGGTGGGGCGAGTTCTGTTTTGGAGTTTGACAACGGTAAGAAAGTTGAATTTCCATTTTGAAGTTACTGATGTAGTTAGATCTTGAATGTAGACATTTATCATTTAATACATGAACAAATTTAATAAGATAGTAAAGATGGAAATTATTAAACGAAATAAAACAGCACAGCGCGCTGCATTTACGAAAGCATACACTAAGTTAGAGAGTGTGTTGATAAATGAAAATGCTAACGCAGAGAAAATCGAAGTGTGTTTACATTTGCTTTCGCAAAAAACAGACTCATTAGAGTTAACACACAATAATTATTTGGATGCTTTAACAGATGAAACAGAATTCAAAACTGAATTTAATATTGTAGAAGAATATAGAGAAAAGGCTTTGAGAATGGAATTACGAGTCTAAACCTGTATTGGAGAATATTAAGAGCAAACAAAATAATAACGAAGGTAGTATTTCTGGCAATAATTCTCAATTGACTGTGTGCAAGATTCCGTATAAAACAATTTCCCCACGACTTCCTGAAGTTGAATTGTATAAATTTGGCGGTGAATTAAGTGACTGGCTAAGCTTCTGGAATCAGTTTAAAAACATACACGAAATTAAAAATTTAACTAACTGTAATCAATTTCATTATTTAGTTCATACGACGGAAATTAAGTCAGAAGCTAGAGAGCTTATTGATTTTTTTTTCCTATTACTAATAAAAACTACCCTTTGGCGATAGAAAGCTTAAAGATACGGACGAAAAGAACTATTAATTGATTTTTATGTAAGAGAATTGTTCTTGCCGAAGATAGCTCGAACTTATTTAATGATACTTAACTTCAGTAAGTGGACTGTAATATTAACAATAACAATTTTATTTTAACAAAAACAACATTATTGAATACTAGCACACGCACGTGCTTATAGTTACCTATGTAATTTAGCTAAGAGCGAGCAACCATATGCTCTTACATCAAGTCAGAAATCATTCATACTAATAAAGCAAAAACGAAATAACTTTAGGGTTACACTAAAGCCAAACTCTGCTTGGCGTAAAACAATGCTGCCAAGCAATACTCTTTCAGACACCGAACATCCCGCCCGGCGTTGAAATATTAATTTCAATACAATAAGTAAAATTCAAAAAAGTAATAAATGTTCATACAATACAAAATGATACAATGTAAATTAATGCACAAATTATAATACATGTAATTACAATGTGAAAAGAACAAATATGATGGATTACAATTCAAACCTTCAAATAAACATAAAAATTCGTACATTATTTCTCAATTGGCAGTACAGCAATTTTAGTAACTGCTCGTTTATAAATACCATTTTTGGTTTTGACAGAGACAACTCGCACAAGGTTGTCCTTCCCATAAAACACATCTACAATTCTCCCTAACAACCATTTACAGGTAGGAAGATTTTCTTCCTTGATCACTACCATATCCCCTATTTTAATATTTTGTTTAGCAATCATCCATTTATTTCTTTGAATCAAAGTGCTCAAGTAATTATTAGTCCAGTTCTTCCATATATTTTGTACCATTTTTGTAGTTTTTTGCCATAAACTAAGTCTGTTATTATCTACTTCTGTTAAATTGGGTTCAATTATTGAATTGATCGGTCGACCTATAAGGAAATGACCAGGGGTCAAAACATTTAAATCATCAATATTAGAAGTTAACGGTGTAAGAGGGCGAGAATTTAAGATTCCCTCTACTTGAACTGTTACTGTCAAAAATTCTTCGTAGGTTAATACTGAATTTCCTACTGTTCGTTTAAAATGAAATTTAAAGGATTTTACTCCTGCTTCAGATAGACCATTAAAATTTGGTGCTCTTGGGGGAATAAACTTCCATTGTACACCTTCCTCGGCTAGAAAATTAGCTAAAGTTCCATTCTGCTTTAGAAAAATACTCATTAATTTTTTTATTTCTGTATTTGCACTAACTAACAAAGTTTTTTGCATTGTCACTAAATATTTTTTTGGGTTTACCTCGTCGGGCAAAGAACCTCTTCAGACAAGCAATGAATGCTTCTGCGGTTAAGTCATTGACAATCTCTAGATGAATTGCTTTTGTCACCATACAAACAAAAATACAAACATATATCTTATAATAGTTACCCTTGCGTTGCCCTTTGTACTTTATCAAAAATGGGCCGCAGTAATCAATAGCACAACAATTAAATGTAAAGTTAATATTAATTCTCTCTTTAGGTAATTCTCCCATTAGTTGTTGAGAAATTATTGGTTTTGCCTTAAAGCAAATTATGCAGCTTTGGACTATCTTTCTAGCTATATTCCTGCCATTAATGGGCCAATAAATTTGTCTAATAGAATTTAATAGTGATTGTGGACCATTATGAAAATCCTTTTCATGAAAATAAATAAATATAAGTTCAGTTAACTTATTCTTGGCAGGCAAAATAATGGGATGTCTTTGACTATAACTTAAATTAGAATTCTTTATCCTACCACTTACCCTTAACAGACCTTTTTCATCTAAGAAGGGATCAAAATATTTTAACTTACTCCTTGATGTTATCTGTAGACCTTTCTGCAACAAAGAAATTTCTTCTGCAAAATACCTACCTTGGATATATTTAAGGAGTGTATTCCTTGACAGCTCCATTTCATCTATACTAATACTACCTGTTCGTTTCTCACTTGTGTTCCTACAGTTGTAGATAAATCTGAAAAGTAAACTAAGAATTCGTATTAGTTTCAAGAAATCATTAGTTATTTTTAGGAAGTCATCAAAGAATGAATCAGTTTTTAAAGTCAACAAGGAAGTCGTAACTGGTTTCAGTTCTGAAGAATAAAGCTCATCACTAAGTCCATTTTTATCTTGAAAATTGTCCTTATTTAAAAAATCAGGACCTTTCCACCACAGCTTGTTAGATCCAAGAGTTGTAGCATCTGATCCTCTGGAAATGATGTCGGCTGGGTTTATTTCTGAAGACACATGTCCCCACTGATAGTTAGAAGTAAGTTGTTGAATTTGTGAGACTCTATTACTCACAAAAGTTTTCAAAAGATGCGGTGATGTATTGATCCAGGCTAAAGCTATGCTTGAATCTGACCAGAGCTTAACGTCATCAATTTTGAGTTTCAAAGCTTCTGAAACCTTTTGCATAAGTTTGGACAGGAGTAGACATGCTGATAGTTCTAATCTAGGAATAGTCATAGTCTTGATTGGTGCTACACGAGATTTGCTACAAAGAAGTTTACTACAATATTCACCAGGGCTTGTAATGCTTTGAAGATATATCACTGCCCCAAATGCCTTCTCGGAGGCATCCGCAAATCCCTGTAAAATGAGCATTGAAAAGGTCTCTTTTAAAATGCAACGAGGTACTTGTATATTTTCTATACTCTGAAGAGTTTTAATAAGCACATTCCATTCATTGGCAAGATGTGGTGGTAACTGTTCAGCCCAGTCTAGTTTAAGCAACCAAAGTGCTTGCATGAATATCTTTGCCTTGCTAATAATAGGACCGAGTAAGCCTAAAGGATCATATAATCTCGCTATTTGAGATAAAACATCTCTCTTCGTAACATCAGGCTTTTCATTAACAGTAACTTTATATTGCAATGTATCCTTCTTGTTCCGTCTTTTTGGTAGATAGGTGGCGCTCCTTATGCACGCCGATGAAAAATATTTCACTTGACGCTTGAACATGAAGAATGACGCATGTCATATTTATTTGATGCTTGATTATGTTTCATGGCCGCTATAAGCGGAATTAATATAAGTTTATCGTTAATAAATGTTATTTCTATGTTCCGTGAACTCTTGAAATTTTGATTTGAAATTCTAATGCTCTCCCAACCGTGACTCCTGAAACGAAACGATCGTTGAATTTATGACTCATGAAGAGAGACACCACACATTTTTCTGGTGTCTGAAACCCGCGACAAGGGGAATTACCTTTTGAAAGGTAAGAAATTTGATTTATTTGTTCTTGGTATCGATCTTTGAAAACGAAACATAATGGATGATTTAGCAAAAGAGAAAAAGAAACGTGCTATTGTACGTAGTAAAGTTACTACACTTCTACATAAACTTGAGAAATTATTATCGGAAGCATTAAGTAAAGAACATGTAGAAGATCTAAATTCATCATATGAATTGTTAATTGAATACCATGAGAAACTTAAAACTCTTGACTCAAAGATCGATGCTCTCATAATTGATGAAAAAGAATATGATAACGAACTACTTGTATGTGAAGAGTATGATGAAAAAATTATAACGTTTAAAGCTAAGATTGTTAGTAAAGTAAAGAAAATTAACAGTAATGAAGTTGTTGAAAAAAGTATAATTACAACTAGTAATGGTATTAGTAGTAATCTGAATGGTAATAATGTTGTTACAAGTAGTGCTTCAGTAAAATTACCTAAATTAAATATTGAAAAATTTGCTGGTGATCCCAGTAAATGGCTCGAATTCTTTAATTCGTATGATAATGCTATTCATTCTAATCCAAGTTTATCTAAAATAGATAAGTTTACATATTTGAAAAGTTTATTATCTGGTTCAGCATATAATTGTGTTTCTGGTTATGCTTTATCTGAATAAAATTATGATCTATGCATTAAAAGTTTAGAAGAGAGGTTTGGTCGTAAAGATGTTATTATATCAAAATTCATGCAGATGTTGTTACAGTTAGAACCAGTTAAAAGTTCTTCAAATGTTTTTGAGTTAAGAAAGCTCTATGATCAGTTACAAATCTGCGTTAGAAATTTAAGTAGTTTAGATGTTACTAGCGGTTCATACGGATAATTGTTGAACCCAATAATTCTTAAATTGTTACCTGAAGATTTAGCTCTTGAATTCCATAGAAAAAGAACATCTAACCAAAGTATAGAAATAAGTGAATTAATAGAGTTCATTAAAATAGAAACTGAATGCCGAGAAGCAAGTATTTTGATTAATAGCTCAAAAGGTAATAAATACACAGGGGTTAATCCTAAACAAGGGTTAAAAAATTATAAAGTCAAATAACAAGCTTCTGCTTTTAACACATCGGTAAAAATGTTTTGCATATTCTGCAAATCAAACGAACATACATCTGCCGGATGTTTGAAATTTTCCGACGAACAAAAACGAAAGAAATTGAAACATGAAGGTCGCTGTTACAAATGCTTTCTAAAACATTTGTCGGCGTTTTGTCAATCAAAAATACAACCATGCGAAAATTGTAACGAGAAAAATCATAATAAACTTTTCTGCCGTTTGAAATCGAAAGAAATGGAAGATGTTAACTCCGCAGATACGCAAAATAAAACTTTAGTATCTACTTCCCACTGTAACACTCTAAAACCTGAAAATAGTGTGCTTTTACAGACATGTTCTGTTATTGCTCAAAGCAAAAATAAATCGAGAATCGTAAGATTATTAATTGATTCAGGTAGTGAACGAAACTTCATCACCCACAAGTTAGCGCGCGATTTAGAATTGCAAGTCATTAGAAAAGAATTTCTAACAATTTATTCGTTTGGAAATCAGCGCGGTAACTCGCAAGAATTTGATGTATATAGTCTAAAAATAAAAAATAAAAACGATGATCGCTGCCTTGTTGTAGAAGCTATCGGGATAGAATTAATATCATCAATAAACTTCCAGGCGCCATCAACATGTCAAAATATTAAAGAATTTATGACTAAAAAAGGTTTGGAACTTTCGGATACAAGTCCCATTAATGAGAACATAAATATTCTGCTTGGCGCGGAGCATTTCTGGTATATACAAACAGGAAGTAATTCAATGATAAATGATGGTTTGTTTATAGTACCGACCATATTTGGATACACAGTGATGGGTAAAGTAAAAAATAATAATACTCGAATTAATGCGTTGTTTTTATCTGCCGTTGAAGGAAACACATTTGATTTGCAGTCATTTTGGAAATTGGATTCGATAGGAATTGAAAATGAAAACAAAACATTTTCGGAAACTGATTTGGATACTATTAAGCATTTTAACGACAGTTTAAAATTTAATAACGGCAGATACGAAACAAAACTCTTTTGGAAGGACAATAAATCACAACTCGCTGATAATTTCTTCGTTGCTAAACAACGATTTCTAGGACTAAAGCATAAATTAAAGGGAAATGATTTCCTATATAATGAATATGATAATATAATTAGAGAACAAGTTGAAAGGGGGATTGTTGAACAATGTAAGTTTGTTAAAAATGAACCTAACTGTTATTATATGCCTCATAGGCCCGTTATACGTGAAGGAAAAGTAACAACAAGAATAAGAATAGTTTATGATGCCTCTTCTAGGTCTGAAGGAGCTAAATCGTTAAATGAATGTTTGATATAAGGCCCTAATTTAAATCCTAACTTGTTGGATATAATTTTAAAATTTCGCGTACATAAAGTTGCATTTTGTGCAGACATAGAGAAGGCTTTTCACCAAATTCAAATTGATAGTGAAGATAGAAATTTTTTAAGGTTCTTGTGGTTTGATCATTCTTACGACGATAGTGACAATAGTTTAGGCTTTAAGGTTTTACGAATGTGCCGAGTGCCGTTTGGAATGACAACAAGTCCGTTTATTTTGTCCGCCACTATCAAACATCATATTAAGGGTTATGAAAAGAAATATAGCAAAGCTGTTGACATGTTAAATAAGTCCTTATATGTTGATGACCTTATCCATGGAGCAGACTCTGTTGAAGAAGTTTTCTCATTATCAACTGATGCAGTTAAAATTCTTCAAGACGCTGGTATGAACTTAAGAAAATTTGAATCAAATTCCGTATCTTTAAAAAATCATTGGCAAGATATTGGTTTAATTAATAAGGAAGATAATTTGGATAAGAAAACGTTAAAGGTGCTGGGAATAATTTGGGATTTGGATGAGGACACATTGAAATTAAATGTACAAGAACTTTTACAACCAGTTGACTGGAAACACGTTACAAAGCGAAAGGTATTACAAATTGTGGCAAAAATTTATGACCCAGTTGGATTCATTGCACCCTTTGTTATCAGAATAAAATTCTTATTACAAGAGTTATGGGAATTGGGTATTGATTGGGACACAATTTTGCCCAGCTATTTGAGTGAAAAATTTAAAACTTGGTACTTTGAAATTGAAGTTATTCTCAACTTGTGTATTCCTAGAAAATACATATTAAATGATGAATGTGTAAATTTCGATAAAATAGAGCTTTTTGTCTTTTGTGACGCCAGCCTCAAGGGATATGGAGCTGTTGCATATTTTCGTGATCCTGATTCTTGCTGTACGTCTTTTGTTCTTTCAAAGAACCGTGTATCCCCACTTAAAAAATTAACCTTGCCTCGTTTAGAACTTATGGGAGCCATTATTGCCGCAAGAATAGTTAAATATTTAAGGAAATTATTTAATATCCAAGAAGATAATGTATTTTGTTTTAGTGATTCTAAAATTATTCTTCACTGGATCAGGGGTACCGCTGATAAATGGAAACCCTTTGTTGCTAATCGTGTACGTGAAATACAAGATGTTGTATCACCTTCGCAATGGAAATACTGTAAGGGAAATGACAATCCGGCTGACATAGTTTCACGTGGATTAAGAGCTTCTGATCTAGTGGAAAATAAACTTTGGTTCAATGGACCAGTGTGGTTAAAAGAGAAAAATGTACCTTCATCATCTTTTGATCCTTTGATCGAGCCTATGGTGGAAGAGGTACAGGTAGAACAGCGTCAAACTACTGTGTGTGTGTGTATTTAATTATGGCAAAGCACACGAGGGCTATCTGCCTAAAGGGAGGAATGCCTTTCGTGGAGGACTTTCTAAGGGAAACTGGCTCGTATACACGTTACGCATGGGGAAAACCACGAAAACGCCCATGCAGCCAGCCCGTTCGCGGGATTCGAACCTCAGACCGAACTACCAGTGTTCAGCGTCTTTACCGCTCGGCCGCTGGTGGGCGTCAAACTACTGTATATTCTGTTATTAGCCAAGAGGTTGAATTTGAATTGATATCCAGGTTTTTATCCTGGAAAAAATTGAAACGCGTAACTGCATGGTGTTTAAGATTCTGCCACAATATTAAACCTACATCTGTAAAACTCAAGGGTTTTTTTAAGAGTTCAAGAATTGGATAAGGCAAGCAATTTGATTTTTAAAATCATGCAAAATTCCGAATTTAGAGAAGAAATTAGACTTTTGAAAGCACGGAAGAAATTGAATCTCAGCAGTAAAATCCTGAAATTAAATCCTTTTCTTGATAGAGAAGAAATCCTTAGAGTGGGTGGTAGACTCTGTAACTCGAATCTTTCAGAAAACACAAAGTATCCAATCATTCTTCCCAAAAGTCACCAAGTTACTGAAGTGATAGTCAAACACTTTTACGAAGTGAACCTTCACGGAGGAGCCACATTAACATTATCTGCTCTGCGACAGAAATATTGGATCGTTAATTGCCGAGAAATTGCAAGAAAAATAATTTGGAAATGTATAAAATATTTTAAAAATCGAACAAGCACATCCAGTCAGATAATGGGCGACCTACCTGCTTCTCGCGTATTGCCGGATAGTACATTCTCGAATGCAGGACTAGATTTTGCAGGCCCCTTTTTAATTAAAGCTAGAAGAAAGAGGAGGAACGAGATATAAATGTTACATTTGCCTTTACATATGCTTCACCACAAAGGCCATTCACCTAGAAGTAGTCAGTGATCTAACAACTGAAGCATTCCTAGCATCTCTGAAAAGATTTGTGTCACGCAGAGGAAAACCCAAGAAAATCTTTTCCGATAGAGGCACCAACCTTGTTGGGGCTGATCGAGAATGAAGAAGATACATAGCTACACTTTCCTCTGACGAAGCATTTCAAAACTACCTGAGCGGTGAAAATATTCAATGGATCTTCAATCCTCCTGCTGCCCCTCACTTTGGAGGCCTTTGGGAGGCTGGAGTGAAACAAATGAAGATTCACTTAAAGCGGACTATTGGGACCCAGGTTCTGACATACGAAGAATTTCACACCTTAATTACACAGATCGAGGCGTGTTTGAATTCAAGCCAATAGTTTCCATCTCATCTGACCCTGAAGATTTTAATCCTTTAACACCTGGACATTTCCTAATTGGGACTACATTAACAACAATTCCTGAACCTGATCTTACAAATAATAAGCTAACCCCTGCTGAAAGATGGAAATTGACACAGCAAATTTTCCAGAGCTTTTGGAAACGTTGGTCTAGAGATTATCTTTCACAATTACAAGGGCGTACCAAATGGTTGAGGGATAAACCAAATTTAGCCCTCAATGACTTAGTCTTGATAAAGGACGAAAATTTGCCTCCATTAAAGTGGCGACTTGGACGAGTAATTGAACTATATCCTGGTGCTGATGGAAAAGTTCGTGTTGTGAAACTAAAAACTTTATTGGGCGAAATGAAGCGTCCTATACATAAACTTTCCCGCTTACCATTGAGTGAATAAGACTCTAAAAAAAAAAAAAAAAAAAAAAAAAACTTGTATATTCATAATTTGTGTCTTTATTATTATTATTAATTCAATTATGTTTCAGATTCAGAGAATGGACCACAATTGTGGATTATGGTAATTTAGCAGTTTCATTATTTTGTTTTCCTTCTAGAGATTGTAAGTATGTTTAATTGGTAAAATTTTGTGCTAAATTTAATGTTGTTATTCAATTTAAATTTGTCATTATGCATTTTTATTTTATATGATATACCGTTGAACTTTTGGAAAACTTGTTTAAATATAAAATTGAAGATCTTTATAACAATGTTGTAATGAACCAATGTTCATCGGGGCGGAGTATGTTCCGTCTTTTTGGTAGATAGGTGGCGCTCCTGATGCACGCCGATGAAAAATATTTCACTTGACGCTTGAACATGAAGAATGACGCATGTCATATTTATTTGATGCTTGATTATGTTTCATGGCCGCTATAAGCGGAATTAATATAAGTTTATCGTTAATAAATGTTATTTCTATGTTCCGTGAACTCTTGAAATTTTGATTTGAAATTCTAATGCTCTCCCAACCGTGACTCCTGAAACGAAACGATCTTTGAATTTATGACTCATGAAGAGAGACACCACACACTTCTTATTATTCCACAACATACCTAACGTCTTCACAGTTGTATTACTATTACGATCAAATGAAAAATTCTGTAAATCAGAGTTCTGAGAATCAAAACTAGTACACCACTTGTGTAGCTTCATTCCTCCTCTTTGGAGCAATTCTGTCAAATCTTTCTGGAGCTGAATGCATTCCTTCAAATTCGAAGATCCAGTAAGACAGTCGTCTACATAGAAATCTTCCAAGACCACTTTCGATGCTACAGGAAAATCCTTTTCTTCATCCTTCGCTAACTGTTGAAGAGTCCTTTGTGCCAAATATGGAGCGCATGCTGTGCCATAAGTTACCGTTTTGAGTCTGTATAGTGCTATAGGCTTATCTTCATCTTCCTTCCAAAGTATTTCCTGATATTTGGTCTGCGATGGCAATATTTCAATTTGTCGAAACATCTTCTCAATATCGGCAGTAAATGCATAAATATGCTTTCTAAACCGTATCATGATGGAAAAAAGTTCCTCTTGAATCATTCCACCTTTACATAATATGTCGTTCAATGAACAACCGTTAGTAGTTTTGGCACTCGTCAAACACAACGCGTCAAACACAACGCGTAACTTTGTTGTTTTACTATCAGGTTTCAGCACGCCATGATGAGGAAGAAAATATCCTCCTTCAGTTTCAGAATAGTCTTCCATCCTCTCCATATGATTTAATGATTCATATTCCCTTAAAAATGAAACATAAAGTTCTTTCATTACAGAATCACTCGACAAACGTTTCCACAATTGATTCAGTCTTTTTTCAGCGATTTCCTTTGAATCCCCTAATTGTATGTTTTCACCAATATCTGGCTTGAACGGCATGTTAACCACATATCTTCCATCCGCATGCCGGTAAAATGAGTTTTTAAAAAGTTCGTTGCAATAATTTAATTCAGAATTAACTATAGATTTAGTTTCATTTACTTCTTCAACTTCCCAGAATGACTTTACTAAGTTATTTAACGAATTAATTTCTGTTGACAAAAAACAATAATTTAAGTCATAATTTTTTACATGTAGAATTCTAACGCTTCCAGAAACGAAAAAGCCGAAGCAGCTGTTTTGAAGAAGTAACTCATTATCTTCTAAACGTATTTTATCTGTTTTTAAAAATTCAAAAAATAATTCCGCACCTAATAATAAATCTACCTTTTTTGCCTTGAAAAATTCATCATCAGCTAATCTTTTCGGAATACTTAATTTCGAAATATCAATAGATTTCGATGGTGTCATGTCAGTTATTTTGGGAACAACTAATAACTATTTCCCATTCATTTTCCAAGTTCGATAAACGCGTCTTTATTTGCGATTTAACATTCAAAGTAGTGTTGCCTATTCCACTAACTGGAATAAATGCTCGTTCTTTTTTTATTCCTAATGAGTTCATAACACCTACAGTACAAAAATTAGAAGTCGAAGCTGAATCAAGCACGGCTCTAAAAGGAATTTGTTCATCGTAAACATCGCGAAGATAAACAATCGCTGTATTTATTAACACAACCATCAAAGTTGTGTGGGGGGAGAAGGGCAATCCTCTTTCCCATTCACTGACGAAAGGTTCAAGGTCAATTCATTTTCTTTCGATGATTCATTTTGTTTTTCGTCAATTTTATGTAACAGCGAATGATGTGTGTCTTTCTTACAGATATAACAATTGAGTTTAGCCTTACACTGCGATAATACGTGTGATGGAGAAAGGCATTTAATGCATAATTTATATTCTTTAACAAAATCATACCGCTCAGAAACAGAAATACTCTTAAATTTCGAACAATGATAAATTGGGTGTGGTTCTTTACACATAATACACTTTCGAAAAGGGTTTGTTTTAGTTACCAAGGATTTTGAATTTCTAGAGCGACTTAATTGATTTGATACTTTAGTAGCATAGCTCTGCTTAGGAAAACTAACTTTGTTTATTTCTTCAAGAATGCGAATTCTTTCTTCGAGAAATTCTAAAAATTCATCAAGTTTGGGAATTTCATTTGATTTTACGTTTAGTTCAAATGCTTTTCTAGATTCTCTATCTAATTTATGCAATAAAATATTTAATATCAAAACATCAGATAAATTATTTCTATCAAATTCTAATACACTTAAAGATCTCAAACATCTTTTAACATTATCTACCAGTGATCTCAACTGAGAAGGTGAGTCATTTATTTTTTCAAAGTTCAACAAATTATTGATAAAGGCATCAACTACTGCTCTTTTGTTTTCATATCTGCTTTCAAGTGCAGAAAATAGCGACTCAAATGTATCCTGACATGATTCTAACATTTTTGCTTCACTTTTAAGTGATGCTTTCAAATAAAACAGTTTCTCAGTATCATTTAAATTATTATTATTACCAATCATAGACATAAATTGCACTTTAAAATTTTTAAAATCTTCATATTTACCATAAAATTGAGGAAGAGGTAAATCAGGCAGTTTAAAATTTGATTTAGAAACAGTTTTGGTTTCAAATTTATCTGTATTATTTGTTTCACAATTAGAAAGAAAAATTCTAAATCTTACTTCGAACTCTTCGATGCTTTCTTCCAATACTTGTGTAATGCTTAGATTATCCTTCAAGTCAATTTCCTCTGGCAAATTGGTGTATTCCACTATGAGTTGTTTACCTTTCAATTGATCGCAATATATGGGTCGGTTTAATTCCAACAAAGAATCCAATTTAGTCTTCATAATAACATCATGCTTGAGTTTATTCTCCTCCATTTTATACTCATCAAGGAATTTTATCAAAGCTCCGAGTTTCGTTTTCACTACGCCGCGTTGGCGATTCAATGAAACATATTCTTCTCCGGCTAACGTGAGACCAAACTGTTCTTGCCGAAGATAGCTCGAACTTATTTAATGATACTTAACTTCAGTAAGTGGACTGTAATATTAACAATAACAATTTTATTTTAACAAAAACAACATTATTGAATACTAGCACACGCATGTGCTTATAGTTACCTATGTAACTTAGCTAAGAGCGAGCAACCATATGCTCTTACATCAAGTCAGAAATCATTCATACTAATAAAGCAAAAACGAAATAACTTTAGGGTTACACTAAAGCCAAACTCTGCTTGGCGTAAAACAATGCTGCCAAGCAATACTCTTTGAGACACCGAACAAGAATTGTTAAAACTTGTTTTAAATAACGCTACTAAAGAGGAACAAGATTCTTTAAGCGGTCTGTATAATAAGCTTTCTACTCAACTTCGAGCTGTAAGTAGTTTAGGTGTAACTACGGATCACTGCGGCATAATATTATATCCGTTAGACGGAAAGTTCGTTACCGACCCATATATTGCGATCAATTGAAAGGTAAAGAAAAAATGTTGGGTCTGAACAGAATAAATCGACACTTGATGCTATAGTTTCGTTTCTAAAGAGCGAAGTGCAGTCAGAAGAAAAAATAAAACTAAGTAGATCGGACAATATTTCCATACGTGCGCGAAAGCACGAACTTGGCAGACAGCTGACGCTCGCTTCCATCTGCTAATGAATTATTCAATCATGATTCAAACGAAGTATGTGTGTTTTGTTTAAAGAATCATACAACTGGCTCTCGTAAAAAGGTGTTTTTCATCCCATTAGAAGAAAAAATCGCAATAATAAAAAGGAAATGATTGTGTAGAGTATGTTTATCTAAGGGACATAAAGCTTCCAGATGTCGATCCCAAATAACGTGTCAATTGTGTTCTAAAAGACATTTACAGTTCATGTGCCCAAGTATTGGATGTAATCAGTCTGATTCACCCAAACAAGATGTAAATGACAAAAATATTAATGAAAAAACAGTTACATTCTCGTGCAACGAATGAAGTTATGTTACAAACTCTTCTCGTAAATGTACATGACATTAAGAGAAGAATGTAAAGCTAAGGCTATCATCGATACCGGATTGCAAAATTCATATATTTTGAAATCTGCTGCTGAAGAATTGGGTTTTAATTTGAAGAGGGAAGAATAATTTTGTCATTCCTTATTTGGCGGGACGAAAACGAGATGTAACTACGGTAACTCTGAAAACAAGGTGTAACTATAAACATACTTGAGTAGTCTTGATGGTGTAACTATATTTGTAAATTAGATACTTTGGATCATGATGTCATTTGTAATGACATTTCTAGCGTAAAAAATGGTTCTTGGATACATGAATTGAAAACGCAGGTCCCATCAAGGTACTTTTGGGTGCAGACGTTGCCAGTGAATTAATTAATGGTTGACGAGAAGAATTAAAGGCAGGCTTAGTAGCATTAGAAACCAAGTTAGGTTGGACTTGTTTAATGGGTAAAGTACTCCTATATACCCATCAAAAATATGCAAGTATGAATATCGTAACCATGTTATCTCAAGCAGATATTCCTGTTTCTTCATTGTAGAATCTGGAGCTACTTAATATACGGGATCCCACTGAGCAAAACTTAAGAGAGGAAACGGAAAAAGCTGTTATGTTTCCCTTGCTAGAAACAGCTCGAGAAAGGGAGATGGAGCGTAGGCGAATGTCACCCATTGATAGATGTCAGCCAATTGATAGGAGACGTCGAATATCAGAAGATCGAAGATGTCTTTTTGAGCAAGAACAAAGGAGAAGGTCACCTGATCAAACTATGGATAGATGGTGCAACAGATGACCAAGCCCTAGAGCTCGACCTAGAACGCCTACTCATGAAGATCCACGAATGATGGACAGAAGACGAGGGCGTTCTCCTAGGGATGCTCGTACTAGATCTGGAGAAAGACGTGGCAGATCTCCAATTGATAGGCGAGATAGACCTCCTAGCGATAGGCATGGAAGATCTCCTAGCGAAGATTCCCTAGCGATAGACGTGGCAAGTCTCCTAGTGTCATGCACCAGAGATCTATTGAAAAAATTATGTCACTTGAGAAAAGAGGTGGTTCTCCTATGAAAAGGCTTAGACGTTCTCCTAGTGAATCTGATAACCAAAGGAAAATAAATTTTTCTCCTCCGCCTGTAAAAGCAACCACACCATCTGCATCATCATCACCAATTCTTCAAGTTCGCCAAGTAAAGAAAAAAACGAAAGGTTGATCGTGAACGAAAGGTTGATCCTTCTTTCCAAGGATCACCTCCTCCTCAAAGAATAAGGAGAAGTGAGAAGTTTTTGAATCACCTGTACGGAAAGTAAAGCGACGTTCCATATCTAGATCAATTTCACCATTCCGTAGGCCAAAGTCGCTTGAAGATGATAGAAAACTTCAAGACGATTATCAGCACTGAAAGAATCAAAGATGATAATGCCCTGCCTATAAAACGAAGTAGTTCTCTACAACGGTCTGATCAGTCAGCTTAACCACCAGGTACTAGTGATGAAAAACCTAGGAAAAAAGATTAAAAAAAAAAAAAAGAAAAAAGAGAAAGAACACAAAGAGAAGAAAAAAAAATCCAAGAAAGGAACAGAAAGTAGCGAGGCTCAGGAATCTGATGTTGAAGTAACTAAAGAGAAAAAGAAGAAACACAAAAAGCATAAGAAGCGCAAAAAACGTAGAAAAGAGGGAGGAGGAGTGAGAGCCATCAGCATCTGAAAATGAATTGAAGTGCAAGTTACGGGAACGGGCTTTGATGCCAATGTCCAAATCTCAGACTGCTGTAAGAGAGAGTGATAATGCAAATAAAGAGGGACAGAACTCTAAAATATTGATTTCAATTCGCATTCCAATGTTTCTATTGTTATTTGTAAGTTTCTGTTATCTCAAATCGTATGTATATATTATCATTATGTTACTGTTTTTGAGTTTGTATCCCCAAACTAAAGGTGGGGAGAATGTTGCGTCACTATCAAACTCCATGAGAGGTAAGTTTCTCTGTTAGGGAGTGGCAACAGATGTAAGAGAGCGAAAATCTGAAACTTTTTTTTTTTTAAATGAAAAAAAAAGAAAAAAGCAAAGAAAAAAAAAAGCTGAAGCACTTTCTTCTTTCAAAGCAGAAGAAGCGTGTTCTGTTGCTTTAGAAGTATGTGAAATTTAAAAAATAGAAATTATATGACGAAATTGTTGCTAGATTCAGATGTACACTTTTTGAACACGCCTGAAATTTTTATTCTATTTAGAATAATTTGTTTAATGGAAATATTTATTAAATGTTAGCAATCAAAAGCTAAGTGAGGTCAAAACAGTAAGGATCACTTCTCACCTTTTCTAAACTGTTTAAATCAACGTATACATGTATTGGCTTAAAGGCAGTAAAGTCGGAAAACCGGAAAAATTTCCGTTTTGGTAAAATTAAGTATTACGAAATTTATTTCAATATAAATATCGGGTTTTAATGAATGGTTCCCGCCAACCAAATAGTTTGCTTTGTCGTGTTTAATCATATTTTATCAACGATTTTTAGCTTTTGAAAGAAAGAGACTTGCTTTAGTGCACTGCTTTGTGAAATTTGTAAAATTTGTAAAACGCTTTAGAGCACTGCTTTGTGTAATTTGTAAAAACATAGCGTTATCATTAAGTACAAGGTGTCTTAAATAAAACTATCATTTACTTCCAGTTCTGTTTCAAAATATTACCTACAGGATGTCACCAAATCAAGTGTATAGCTTTAGGTACTAATGTTGTATCATATAACATTGTGAAAATTTGGTACTGAAAGTTCAAAACAAGAATTATGACATTCAAAAGGCAGAACAATGCGGCCGGCCTACGAGAAATGGTGGAAGAAGATTATTTTGTAACCACTCGAGAGCTTGCTAAGGAGTTAGATGTTAGTGCCATGTCCGTTAGTCGCGCTATGCTTTGCATGAACCTGACGTACAAGTTCAATCGCTGGGGCCGCATGAGTTGACTCAAGCAGATAAGGACAGACGTGTTCGGGCCTGCAATAATCTGGTCGAACATCAAAGCAAAGATAAAACTCTGGACGGGATTGTCACTTATTATGAAAAGTGGATTTATTTCAACAACACAGGTTGAAAAGGCGGTTGGTCTGCTCCCAGAGGGCTTGTCGCAAAGCGTAATTTGACTAACGATAAGATAATGCTTTGTATTTTGTGCGATTACCATGGTATTATCCACAAAGTGTATCTTGAAAAAGGTAAAACCCTCGACAGTAAGGCGTACAGCGAGACGCTAATCCTAGTTGATTCTCTTATCAAAGAAAAACGTCGAACCGAGTTCCGGCGCAAAAAAGCAATGTTCCATCAAAATAATGCGTCTGCATTCACCGGCTGAACTCCGTAAGGGCTCAAATGGGATCTTTGCCACACCTATCATATAAGCCCGACATCGCTTCTTCGGACATCTACTTTTTTCGCAGCTGCAGTTACATCTTGTTGGTGCTATCTTCCATTCTGCTCAGGACGTCTAAAATGGGGTTGATTTATATTTGGACTCGCGGCCACTATGTTTCTGTGCCGGAGGCTTTGAAAAACTGCCAAAACGTTGGCATAAAATCATAGATTTGGGTGTTGACTACTACCCACATTAAAGATACTGATTTCACGTTTTATTCCTAACTTTATTAAGAACGTTTTTTGGCAGAAAATTTGTGTTGCAACCAGATATATTACTCTACATAAGGAAATTGACAAGGTTCTTTATTTCTCTTAATTTTTCTAAATTATCGTTCTAAAAAATAATAGTACTTTCTAGTAATCTAATTAGTTTATTATAAACTAATTAGATTATTTTCAAAATACGATATGTGAAACTTGTTTCCTCCTTAGATTAATTTTCGTAATGACAATTACGCACTTTCTTTATATACAGGATGATTCGCTATCAGACCCCAAACTTGCAGGGTGTGTAAGGGCACAGAGACCACTTGGAATCAAATCGGAACGCAGGGTCGCAAATGTCGTACTTGAGAGCTATGGTGCAAAGAAGCACAGAAACATCAACACATTAGTGGGAGCGAAAACATTTTATTGAAAGGTGGTACTACAACAGGCGTTCAAAATTACGACCAGTAGTCGTTAGGCAGGCCTGACATTGACGCTGCATGGAATTCCTTACGTTCTGGAAGATTCCTCCGCGGAAGTTTTGCGGTAGATGGCACTGAACGGAAGATTTCCTGAACAGCGATCCTGCTCGAAGTTATCATTTGCAATCCGTTTCCCTAGGTAAGATAACTCTTGGCTGCCCTGCCCCGGGAACAGTTAAAAGCACATTACAGGTCCCCTCCTCCTTTGGGCACTTCGTGGAGGTTCAAGCTCCACTATTACCCCACACCACCTGGATATGACACCAGACAGCACTGGTCGTCAATTGCTACCTGTCAGTCGAATGGGCGAGCCCGTCGCAGAAGGCCGTTACCCAGCAAACCGGGGGATAAACCCCCGGCTACGGATCCAACCGCTCAGGACATGCCAGACCCCGAGGCCGGCCAATTAGTGACCTTTCCCGAATTTCAGAATTTTCAAAATCGTGGCCGAGACTGCCTAGGTACAGATCCTAGCCAGTAGCTTCGCAGATTTCTCTACGTCGACCCCCGGGGGGGCGTTTCCCTAGGTAGTATTCAAACGAATGAATGCGTATTCAAACGGGGAGCTGGTCGACAGGCTGATCGTGTATAGAACTGGGATGTAACGGGCACGGCGCTCGGCGGTTGTACCAGGAACTTGACCCGAACAGGAATGCTCAATATCACATGACCTTCCCAAGTGTGAACAAGAGGTTACGTGAGACTGGTTGTTTAATGAGCGCTACAATGAATCGAGAGCGAACGACGAGAACACCTGGCAATGAGGAGGCGGTCTTACGTCTTGCGGAAGAAAATCCAAGTACGAGTACTCGAGCGATAGCCGAACAAGTGAGTTTATCTCAATCCATTGTCTGGAGATACTCGAACCAAACCAAATGAGCGCATACCATATTCATCGTGCCCAATTATTAGAACCTGAGCATTATCCACTCCGGAGGACGTTGGCTACATGTTCCTGCAAAAGATTGCTACAGACAACGTATCTGCTGCGACCGTATTGTTCACGGAAGGAGCATACTTCACAGGTGAGGAAGCCTTCAATCAGCATAACGCCTATCTCGTCGTTCGAATATCTGTAGCTGGAGAGAGGATACGTGACATGCCAGGAATCTTCCGGAACTTGAGAAATTCCATGTAGCGCCGCTGTCATCCCTACCAGACGACTGCTGGTCGTAATTTCGAACACCTGTAATAGTACAATCTTTCAATAAAATGTTTTCTGCTTTCAATAAAATTTTTTCTGCTCCATTAATGGGTTGCTGTTTTTTTTTTCTCCCCTCTTCTTTGTACCATAGCTCGCAACTACGGTATTTACGACCCTGCATTCCTATGTGATTCTGAGTCGTCTCTGTACCTCCTACACAACCTGCAAGTTTGTCGGTCTGGTAGCGAATCACCCTATATACGGTACATTTATTTTAGTACTTTTCTGTAATGTTTTATAAAAAATAAAATAATTTAAGCTTAAACCACTTTATTGCAAAGTTATGCAAAACGTGGATTCAATATTTAAAAAAACAAAATGTTAATTTTACGGTAAAACATTCTATAGTATTTAAAACAAAGAAAAGTAAATTCGTTATAGAGAATTTTACTGACTTTTTTCAATGAGATCTTTAGGAATACTTAAAAGATGAAAATAATCAACCCCTCCCCAAAAAAAAATCTGAAAGCTTTCAGATTTTATATTACGCCCTCCGCATCGTTTTTTTTTAACGTTTTGTCTGATGCTCTTCGTTCTTGAACCATAAAATTCAATTCAACAGCAATATTACAAAGTATTTAAAAAGAGCATATTGATGCGCTCTCCGGTTTCGTGAACTTGATAGATGATAACATGTGATGAAGAATCAAAACACAGTTTATTCGGCAGTAAACATTGCTATACACGACTGTTCGAAGAACACGTTTACAATCAGCGAAAAGCTACGATAAATACGTTGAAATGATCAGCAGCACAGCCTTCAGGCTGTAACAGTGAAGACAGCTTCACGGCAAAGCACTAAAGTACAGCTCCCGACTCGGTCGATCGCCCTCAATCTAATCTCTGAACTCAAGACAGACTACTAAACTCAAGATACTCCTACTCCGCGTATAGGCAGGGTATATATAGCTTTAACCTAACTTCGAGAACACTGTAGCTAAGAATGCGTTCTAGAATGTTCTCGTTCCGTCTATGACATATCGCCAATTTGGTGGCCAAATGGACGATTTCAAGCTAAATCTGGTAACCTTGCCTATCTCTGCCACTTTCTGGCAACCCTGCGGGAGATTTATCTTACAGAAACTGGGCATTTTGGAACAATATGTTTAGAATTCCCAATACAGTCTTGCGTGCTGGAGATAAATTCCCCCCCCCCGTGCAGTGTTGCCATTATTAGCTTAGACATCCTTGAGTTTGTTAATAAAACATTCCTTAATGTTTCACAAAATATGAAATTGATAATAAAACAAATTCCAAATTCGGGCTTTAAATGCCCATATCCGAATGGAGGACTACGTCATTAAGAATTCAGTGCAGGTGATCTCTCTAGGTACTGTTGTTTTTTCACAATGCGAGAAATATACATACATTCATGCATATACTTCATTGTTTAATTTTTTAAATATAATGCAGGGCTCTAATATTTGGTGGCAACAATTTGAAGAACGACACAAAATGTTAAAACGAAATTAATAGCCCTTCTGGACAAATTGCCCTTATGGGCTTAAAAAAAGAGACTGCCATTTCAATAAATGTATTTGTAAATACGCAGGCACACACACATGCATATAATTATAGAACCCGTGCTTAAAGGTCGTATATTTTATGCACATTTGTATCATAAAATTGAAGCTTTTTACGGGAGAAGATGTTTTTCCCTATAGAGTTTCACTCACAGAAATGTGTTTCTGAAAAGATACTGAGAAACGTTTGGCTTCTTTTTTTAAAAATGTATCATGTATTTTCAAATGGGATGCATGCTGAAAATAAGCATTAATATAAAAGCGAACAGAAGAAAGAATAGGATATGTGTCGATAATTAGAAGAGGAAGGATTAGAATGAAAGGCAACGTGCATGGCCATTCCAGATATCATTTGCTACCTTTGATGAAAGAAGACCTCTTTTTTCCTGTCCACGAGTCACGACATCTTACTTCTTAATATAAATGGTGCATACTTGAATTTTAGGCAAAAGGTCCTGTCTTAGCTGGAACACAAACATTTCGAAATAATTTCTTTTTTTCCGATTGAAGAGTTCATAAAATACTGCATCAATAACAGCTTTTCTCTTTTTGGAATACGAGTTCTTTTATTATGCAGAGCTAAATTTAGCGGCTTATCAAAAGTTTGGCAATTTCAAATTGATTTAAAAAACATTTTGGCGATAAGTTTACAGAAAAAAAAAATTACTCAGATTTGTAAAAATTTTGGCGATTTTTCTTAAAAACATTAATAACTTTCATAAAAAATAATATATTAAAATTATAATTAAGAAATAACATTAAAATAAAACTTTTTTATTTTCATCTGCTATATTTTAAAGTGGCGTTCCTTTTTATTTTGTATTATTTTAATTCTGAAAATAAAGCAAGATAAAAAATGCTACTGTAAATATTTGAAAATTAACTCCATTCGCCTTCTTTTATACTTCTTCCTGAGCAGCGTCATTCCTGATAAGCGTCTTTTCTCATTGAATTGTTTCAGAATATTTAAATGTATATTAGTTTTTTCTGAAAATTCACGTAACACTTCTCTTTTCTGAATTATTATTATTTTTAGAAATCTTTTGGCTTTTTGCTCTTACAGAGTTGGTAGGGATAATTTTTCTTTCGGATTTCCGACCTTGCACATCGGAAGGTCTAAAGACAAGAATTATAGATTATTATTTTGATGTCGAGATTCATAGACTTAAAATTTTCAGAAAAATGTGACAAAATGAAAAATGTCTGAATGGTATTAACGCGTAATGGACATGTTTTATAAGAAATTTGTTACGGATTTCTCATCCTTGGATAATTTTCGAAAGAACAGTAAAAACAAAATTATTTGAATTTCCTTCTTTTGATCCCAGATGTTTTTCATTTAACATATTTATCTTCTCTTTAGTTTCTTTGTAATGTGTAAAGGACTGTAGCAACCTGCTGCGTAAAAGACTGTAGCTGCCAATCTGATGATCTGGAAAATATCGGGCGTGTCCGGGACTTTCCCAGGAGCTGCCATGATGCGTGCAACAAGTTCCTCAGCATCTCTAACGGGGTTTCGTACACCAGTGTCTTGACGTACCCCCAGTGGAAGTAGTCAATGCAGGTGAGGTCTGACGATCTTGCTGGCCAATGCACCGGACGCATATTTCACAAGTGCACATCAACGTAGCCACTGAGGGAGGAGTTTCGAAAATGGACCAATGAGCTTCTATTACTCTTGTGACACTAAATTCTTCGTGCATGTGAGCGTATGTTGTTTACGTTTTAACTTTTATGTTTCGCAGTTATAAATGTATGGCGCAATAGTAGAAAATCTCGTAGTGCTTTCGTTTTATGAGTTTAATTAATCGCTGTCATTTCACTTTCGCGATTTTTATCTCGCATTAATATTTGGATTAATGTTCACAGCATATTATTACTCTTTACATCGAGAAAATGACTCGAGCTATAATTAGCCTCGAATATTAAGTATTTACTAAAACCTGTGGATTAACAGAATTCAAGTGTATAGCTTTTTTAAAATTGAGTTGAGAAGGATTGGAAGTGTCACAATGAATCTAGTGTTTTCTTATTTCAGTGCTTGCATTCTTTTGATTTTTAAAGTGGTAAGATGCAGAATACATATTGTGTATTATCTGATTATATGCAATGTTAACATTAAAAGTTATATGTTAATAAGTTGAATATATTCGTTGTAAATAAGATAAATCCATTCTGCTTGATGAGTATTTCTTGAGACGACTTTACATTTAAGAGCTGTTATTAATTATTAATGTGGAATTTAACACACTAAATGTATACGAAGGCAAATTAGTAAAGTTCACTTTGAATAAAATTCTGCTTTGTCTATTATGATGCTCTATAATGAATTTATGGTACTATTCGGTTTCGAGGACCGTAAAAAATCGCCAAACTATTGTTGATGCCAAAGCTGTCAAAAATAAGTGCGGCAATCCTAATACTTGCGGCAAGAAAGAAAGTATATAGTAAATAACTATCTAAGACTGATGTTTTAATTTAGATGAAAGGTTAATTTCATATAATACTTTTTTATTATTATAATTTATATGAAAAAGGCTAAACATGACTGAATGGAAGCAGAAGAGTAATTAACTGTTTCAGATCATTATTATAATTTATATAAAAATTTCTAAACATAACTGTAAGGATGCCTGCATCGCTATTTCGCTACCGACTTATCGCTAAAGCATAATTTCATCTCATTGGTTGTTCAAACGTAATTTTCTATAATGAACGATGCCTTTTCTTTGAAAATATTCTCGATAAAGTGCAGAATTGCTCACTTATTTGTTTGCCGCTTTTTACAAGATTAAAAACAATTAAATTTTTTGCCAATTTTCTTTTACTTTTTAAGTGAAAATAGGTCGATGTGTACATAGATAAAGTCAGTGCCATTTTTTGTGCAATTCTAGGATTTTCTTTTAAGTGAAAATAGGTTGATGTGCACATGGATACCGAGTATGTGCACTTCTTAAAAACGCGTCAAGCAGTGGGTGATTCTGCACTTTACCTAAAATTCTATTGCCGACTTTTTGTCATGGGCAATTCCCAAATTTTTAAATCCATAGGATATCAAAAAAGGATTTAAAAATTAAACTAGTATTTCAATCGTGTCTTAAGAAATATGGAACTATATAAACTTACGCAATCTGAAATCAGCGCGTACGCTAGATTTGGCGCGCTGTTAAATGGGCGCGTTTGCTAGATTTGGCGCTTATGCGCGTACATTTTCCCTGCAATTTTTTACGGTCCTCGAAACCGAATAGTACCTGATTTATTTCTATTATTATATGCATTAAATATAATGTTTTATTTATGCTCTTATTTATTTTAATTTTCCCTGCAAGAATTTATTTTGAAAGTTACGAATTTAAAGCTTACTCCCTGTATATGTATATATTTTTTCTTTTCACTTTTATGTGAATGTACATACATGTGCTGAGACTTTGGGATGTTTCCAGCTCTAAACTTTCACTACCAATTAACATGAGATAGTATTAATCTTAGATCCTTATCTAGTATTAATACCCTAAATATTTCTAATAAAGCATTTTTTAAAAAAAAAAACGTATTATAATAATTGCTTTAAAATTCAGTCTTCTCCAGCAGGAGCGCAGGAATGAATTAATTAAATATTTCCATTTTCTTTGCCTTATGTATGTATATATAAAGAGAAAAAGCTTATCTTTGTAACTTCTTTAAAAAGAGATATGAATTTAAAATTTATGAATTAAAAAAAACTTTTTATGGATTATGCATAAGATATAACTGCGCATAGCGCATTTTGGAACAAACGAGCTTTCTAATAAATTATCCAGCTACGACTCTGAAGAAATTGATGCTAAAATTTTATATATTACCCGTTTTCTCCCCAAATTTGGGTATATTTTAAAAATATACAATCTCACATGGCGGTCAACGGTATACAAGCATAGCAAATTTTGTGGAAATATTGTGAACCTTACTTTACAGTTTGCCCTGTATTATTAAAGTACCAACTTTTTTTAAATGCGTTTAACTTTTTTATTTGTTTCGCTGTAACAGTACATTTTAGTTTTAATTATATATCATTTCATTAATATTTAAGGCTTCCAGAAAGGCAAAGAAATTTTTAATTGCTTCAGCTTCTACGCAATTAGTGATGTTCATAATATACATTATAACCTTCCTTATCTAGAAATTGCTAGCGTACTTTACTTTCACAGTTCATATTTTATTTCTGCTTATGAAATAAATTTTTCTCTCTTCGTCGTCTCTTCACAATATCACAGAGTACAATCAGTAGTTAAACTTTAAACTACTATGAACGTTAAACACAACGCAATGCAAAGCTAAAGAGAAAGCTACCTGGAGATATATCAATGCTCCGAACTCAAGCTGCTCTAACAGCTAACAACATGGAATTTAAGTATCTTAAGAGTCCGAACATGGAATTTAAGTATCTTAAAATAACAACATGGAATTTAAGTATCTTAAGAGTCCGAATCCCGTAAGATGTCCCACAGAGATATCTGGTGGCAATAAATGCAATCTACCACCGAACTTCCGTACGCGTAAATCCAACGCAATAGTGTTTGCGTATGAGTTTCTTCCAGTGACGCTACGCGTTCGCAACGCACTAATGGAAACGAGGCTTTAGTCTAATAAAGTCTTCGACAGCCTCGAAATTGGATCCCATGGTACAACCCCAATAGGAAATCTTTTGATATTCTTTTTCCAAAACATATAAGAACCTGTTTGTTGTGCCCTCTTTCCTCGATGCCTAAGCACGTGTTTCTATTGCTTAATGGTTAATTCAGCCCTATGTATACAGTACAGCATTTCATTTGTATTACAGGTACGTGTTTTGGGGTATATGTGTTTGGGCATGTGATACATCTATTTCAAGCGTAGATATTGTTGCGTGGCTGCGGGATTGTAATAGATTAAAGCACATGAAATAAATTTATCAACCGATGACAGGTTGATAAATTTATTTCATCAAATGAAACACTTCAGAGATCTGGAACTTTCCACAAAGACGGTCGTCTCTTCACAATATCACAGAGTACAATCAGTAGTTAAACTTTAAACTACTATGAACGTTAAACAAAACGCAAAGCAAAGCTAAAGAGAAAGCTACCTGGAGATATATCAATGCTCCGAACTCAAGCTGCTCTAACAGCTAACAACAAGAACGAATGATAGCAGATGCTGTTCTTGGCCTTATATAGTTTTTCACCCTGCAACCGAGATATTTCTACTACTTTCTGCTTTTCGAAATTATTGAGGGAATATGACGGTCGAATTACCGTTACAGCTAATTAGTGGTCAATTACACTTATACAATTAGAATACCTATTACCGTGATATAGTCAAATGCCGTAAAATAGTCACCAATCTTGGTGCCTTTTGGCCATTTTTCGTTAAATTTGGTGACAAAATTAGTCGCTAGAACCGTTGCCAGCTTTGTGATAGCTTGCCAAATTATCGAGCGTATGTTACATTACACAGAAAAATACAATTTCACATATATCTGTACTAAAATCCCCTATCTATGTACAAAATTCTAGCAGTAAGCAATGGTTTTAATGAATTCAATTAATATCATTTAACGAGTCCAGCTAGTCATTAATAATATTTGAAATGAATCTGCTTTTAAAGTACTTAGTTTGTTAATAACAAAATAAACTTCAAACAAAAATTACGTTTCTTATGCTTAACCAAATGGTAAAAACTGGAGTGTGAGAAAAAATTTTTATAGTGGGTAGTAGCAACACATTCGACTCAAATCATTGAGTTTCTTTATTAAATTTGGAAGACAAATAGCTTACATTTTCCTAGTCGGCAACGCACATCCTTTAAATCGTAAAGTTTCCTGATTAAGTTTGGAATATTCTAAAAGGGTTTGTTAAGGTCCTTTAAACTCTCGTTAAGCTCGCAGTCTACCAGTCTGCTGTTGCACTTGGTCCAGTTACCTTTTTTTTTAAAGCCCAAAGGGGCTATTAGTCTCAAAACGGCATTTTGCATCTATTCGCTATTAAATGCCCATTTTACTTTTCAGATTGTTGCAACCAAATATTATCGCCCTGTACTTTTTTAAAAAAATTAAATAATAAATGGAGAATTTAGATGAATGCATGCATGTTTCTCGCATTGTGAAAAAACAACGGTACCTAGAGCCATCAAATTTTGAATAACGTAGCCCTCTACCCGAAAATGGGCACCTGGGGACCCGAATTTGGAATTTGTTTCATTTTCTATTTTATATTTTGCAAAACGTAAACGAATTTTTAATTAATAAACTCACCGATTTCAAAGCGAGCAATGGTAACACTGTAACGATTAAAAAACATTTTAATCTCCAGCGCGCGAGACTGTCCATTGGAAATTCTAAAGATATGCTGTTTTAAAATATTTTTAGCCCAAATGATTTCGCAACGTGTATGTATGTGTGTGTAAATAAATAAAAAAGAACTCTGCCCTTTATGTAATAAAATATGAAAGCTTTCAGACTTCTTTTATTTCCAGGCCCGGCAACAAATTGTTTTCGAGTTTGTTAGTTAAAATTGAAAGCTTTTACATTAGAAGAATCTTGAAATTTCTCGAAAGACAACAGTCTCACGCGCTGGAGATAAAAATATTTTATTTTCGAACAGCCACTGCTGGCCTTCAAATCGTTGAGTCTGTTAATCAGAATTAATTTAAGTTTTATAAAAAAAAAAAAAACGAAATAAAAAATAATAAAACAAATTCGAAATTCAAAATTTTATGCTTCAGGCGCACATGTTCCGGGTGGAGGACTACGTCATTCAAAACTGTATGGCGGTAGGTCCTGTCGTCTTTCACAATGCGTGGAACATACATACAGATTCTTCATTATTTGATTTCTTTAAAAATAAAACAGGGAGATAATATGGTGGAAACAATTTGAAAGGCTACACGCCGTTTATAGTGAACCAACGCAAAATCCTGTTTCGAGACTAATATCCCCTTTTGGGCTAAAAACAAAATTAAAATTCAAAATTCAGGCTTTGAGGCGCATATGCTCGCATGGAGAACTACGTACGCTCAAGGTGCCGCCGTTTTCTACAATGAGATTAAATTCGAAAGAGAAATATATTGTGGTTTGCTCAGTGGCAACACACTTCTTATATATATGAGAGTTTTCTAAATAAATCTGAAGCACAAATATATTACGCTTTGTCGAGTGCCAAAACAACATTTCTCTCTTAATGTGCTTTTAATTAAACGTTCCTTAAATTCGCAGAAGATATGAAATAAATAAACTAATTCAGAATACAAATTGTCCATTGTTGGGATGGAAGACTACGTATGTTCAAAATTTGGTGTTTCTAGATGCCACAAGTTTTCGCAATGGTGATTTAAGTCAACAGTTATATTGGATTTAAATTTAATCCTGCAAAATGTGAGTTTGCGATGTTAGACCAACAATGTGAAAGTGCAGTTTGCATTGCTCCAGCAATAATGTCATGCGTCGCTAAACATCCTCGAGATTTTTGTTCACACCTCCCCTCCCCTCACTTACCCAAATGCTGCTAAGAGAAAAAGACAGTTTTTATCTTTTAAAGCTCTTTTCAATTTTTTTTTTTTTTTTTTTTTTTTTTTTTTTTTTTTTTTTGTTTTGCTTTGTTTTGACGAGGCTCTGAAAGGTAAAAGATGAAAGATATCGCCACCACTCGCGGTTGCTCATCTGCAGGACAATTCATTCCACTTTTTTTTTTCCAAGTTTTAATATAACCTGAGAAACGGGAAGGGCATGCGAATCAACAGCAGAGGCGTTGTACTATGTATTCGATGAGCCGTGAATAAACTATAAAAGCTTTCAGACGAGTTCATTTCCTTTTTATGTGATGTGTAATATGATGAAGGTAAGTGATACATTTCTCTCTAATGAGTGCTGTCAACTAATTCTCATTCGATGAATGATTTGCAAAAACGTCTCAGATAAAATTGAGACTGAGATTTTTTATATTTTAACATTAGTAGTCACACATTAAAATTAACATTATTTATCCAGTTAGTTCTCTTACAATATGTACATATAAATTGCTATACAAATTCATTTTGGGCTTAACTTATGAAGGTCTTTTCTGGTTCTAGCACTATTTCTTCAAAAACTGAATTTAATAGTATAAGGTAAATTTTCTTGAAGTGTATTAAGTTTATATATATATAATTTGAATATTGTTTTTTAAGTTGAAGGAATTGACTTTATCTATAGTTCATATAATGGCTAATAACCATCAAAATAGCTTCATTTTATTGTGGTGTTTGATAGATGTCTGGTTTAGAACCATTGATGGTACATCAAGAAAAAAATATCCATAGAGTACCAACCGTTTATTAAAATCACTTCTATTCCAAACGCATTTGAGTTTATTAAGCGGCTGTGTTTAATATATTGTGTATTGCAAATTGTGATACCGGTTTTAAAGTGGTGAAGTAAATTAAAAACTCATTCAATAATTAACCATAACATAATAATTTAAAGTTAATCATAAAGTTAAACTGTTTATGTAATTTTTTAAATAAACTTTTAATGTTTTATAAACACATTTTTATAATTACATTCTTGATGACATTTTATCTCTTAGAAGCAATTATTCGGTGTTTGTTTCATAGTATTTAACTAAAGTGTTTCGACAGAATTCTCAGTTTGTAACTGCTGGTAGCTTTTTCTGAAGAGCATAAACTTTCAGTTCAATAGTTTTTCTTAGAACTTGAAGTGCTGCGCTAGATTCGGCTGATGTTAATCATATCTAAATTTTTTTCTGTATGACTTTCACTGTGAGTTTCTACAGTTCTTTTTAACACTTTCAAAGACAGTTTTTATACGCGTTATCTCAATATTTTTGCGAACATATTTTAAAAAACAATCTTCATCACTTCGATGTTGCCTCTAACATTAACTAGCTATTGCTCTGAGGTTTCTGTATAAAGATCACATTTTCGGAAGCAGTTTTTAACTGAAGTAAAAAGATAAACTCCACTCTTTTGATTATAATACGCATGACCTCTAGCAAAGATGTTCCCTTCGAAGTGCTTGCGCTTTCACAACGTTCAGTTCTCTTCATTATTTCCTTAACATCTTTTCTGTAATGGCATTTGAAAACTCTTATAATACCCTGAATGTTAAAAACTGTATTAGCAGGAAGCGACACTAGTGTTTTTCAGAGAGATCAAAGGGCCGTGTACTGCAGAGTTGTCTAGATTACCTAAATAGTAAAGTTCTCTTACCCCGTTACAGTTCGTTGTCCCATTTCAAAAGAAAATCAATAAAAATACTACTTGTCATCAATGAGATCTTGTTGCTATGGTAAGTTATAAATAAATTATTGATTGCTTTCAAACACTGAGGTTTTCAATTTTTGTCAATAGCCAGTGAAATAATATCTTCTGAGATGGTGGCACATTAATTACACAGTACATTAATTGCACGCTAACAACATAGTTACTCATTTCTGCAGTTACTTAAAACAGCCGCTGTTTCACTTTTAAATATTAATGTTTGTTCTCTTAATGTTCTGTAGCGCAGTCCAGTTTCCTCTGTATCAAAAAAAATTTGTGTCAGTTGATACAAAATTTTCATCTAGCATTTAACGAATTGGTGAAAAAAAGCTCTAGAAGCAGAAACAATTTTCAGATTTATAACTTGAAAACATTCTTGGAAAACAGTTTCAACGTTTCTGTATTTTTTATCTTTCTTGTGCTTTTTTGAGATATTTGCATATTGTTATTATTGTTTCCTTAGTAATAATTCCTTGCAAACCGCATAATGTTGTTTGGGAGATTCCCAGTTTCAATGTAGTTTTTTCTCTGGCTGCAGTTACCAAGAACCCCAAAATATTTACAGTTTATCTTTCTTTCTTTTTTTCTTTTTTTTTTTTTCAGATAAGTCTTTTTGCTTGATATTTTCGTTAGGTTGCTAGTTAAACACACAATAAAAATAACTCCTTTTGACTATTTAGTCGATCTGCCACATCATGATTACAAGCATGACCAATGCTTTTTTTTCCTTCAACTTACACTTATTACATCTTTCTCATTCAAACATTGATAATGTACGGTAATGGTAAGAAGCATGATTGAATAATTTTTTTTATAATTCTTTGTGATCTGTTTGTGTCTGTCCGAAAGGAAAGATGGTACTTTTCCGTTTTGCTGGCGCAGGCGATAAAAGTCGCCTATAATAGTACAACTGATGTCAAACGGCATATCCTCGCTGGTAACCTTTTGCGCCTCATTTTTAAAACAAGTCACATCCATTTCTTATCAAATTGATTGTTTCTCTCAATACTGACATACAATTACATAGAAGTTTTACCAGATAGTTCAATTTTATGGTCTAAGGCCCTGTCCCTTCACAGTAATTAAGTCAATTAGGATGCAATCACACCGCACACCCAAAGACGAAAATATAGAAAAGGCAAAGTCAAGGGTTAACTTCATCAATTCTAATGAGAATGCACTAGCGAAGTAAAGCACTGCGGTTTTACATAATTTCTGAGTAAGCTATTCGTACGAATTGAAATAACTCTTTCATTTAAATTTGTATTCCGAACTAAGATTTAACTTGAAATTAATGTAGATAAGATAATTAGATGATTAGATTTTTGTAGCGTAGTTTACGTGAGATGAGATCACTTGGGGTAGCGTGATATGCACCGCCGAATCAGGATGTTGGACCATAAAAGCATAGTAAATTATTCATTTAATGTCTTTTGACAAATTTATTGTCTTTATTTATTGGCTTTTTACAAAATTTTAAACTATATTAAAATGTTTATGCCTTCAAAATCATAACTTCTTAAGAACTAACATTTGTTATAATATTTTATGTGTATACTGTATGTTGCCGCCAATAAAGTCTGCTTGGCGAGATTTGCGCCGGCGAAACGGAAAAGTACCGGAAGATTTTGAATGTGAAAACTTTAAAAGATGAGATACACAAGTTGCACTTCTATCTTTCTGTCAGTTGGCATTCGAGAAGGAACTCTCACTCACAATACCTATAAAGCATTGTTTTTGCTGAACCTAAGCTAAAAAAAATCTTATCCCTTTCAAGTCCGTTGCAGGAAAATAACCCTGAAAACAGTGTCTCACAGGTGCAGGGAACGGAAGATAGGAAAATTTAGGTCAAAACCTGAAATACTACACACCTCAAAGATAAACCATAGCTCACAATACGTTAAATGAATGGACGATGAAAAGCTTTGATAAATACACGTACAATATTCTGGCATTGAAGAAGCAGTCTTTTGCTAATATAAGTTTAATAATTGGCGGAGATGTGTTTAATATAGGGAGGTTTTTCTAGTGATTATTTGTATTTAATTTATTATCGTATTTTACTTTCTATTGCATTTCTGTTGATTTATTTGTTTTGGGGTCTGGGAAAATTGAATGTAATAAACGGCTGAGTTTATTAACCAGAGATTTTAAAACGCGGCAGCCACTGTACGTAATAACTTAAAGGAATCCAGTTAATGCCATTTCATGGGTCCAGCTAGTTATTAATAATAACTGATATGAATCTACATCTAACCTTTCTTTTTGTATATTTAGTATAATAAAGCTGCAATATTGCTTGTGCATTGGCTGATAAGTTATTTTCTCAATGTTGGTGGCTTCGTATATTTTGGCATTTTGTTGACGTAACAATTACAAATTCGTACAGCTTGTTCTTTACAAGGAGTGAAAGTTAGTCTTTACGGCTGAAAAATTTTTGGAATTTCTATAGCAAGAGGATTGATATCACTATGAAAATGTGAAAAATGTAGACGAAAAAGTGAAGATATCACATGTGCCAGAAGATGCAGACGTTTAGTTCCATCTGAGAATCTTCAACAAGAAGCAGAGCATATGCCATTGTATGGGACAGCTTCCGATGTAGTTTATGCAGTACAAAATCTGAACCCCATTGCACAAAATGGCAATGTACAGTTTGCAATGTTGGATGCTGCCTGAAGGGATAAGAATTATTACTTTCTATAGTACATCAAAGATAAATCAAGACGTACAGTCCTAATGACATTGCAGTGTAACAACCGTATTTTTAATAATAATTAAAAAAACATTCAATAGAATTTTGCTGTTTACATCAATCATTACCACTATGTTAACCACGTGACAAGAAAACAAATCTTTCGGTACTTACGTATTATGCCATAGATCATCAAAGTTGGCTTTATTGAGAGATGAAATTTGGTGATCACCAACCAACAAGAAAAGGGTAATAACTTAGTCCATTTTTTTCATGAAAAGTCTAACCCTTTCCAACAGTATCAAACCCTTTCTCACGGAAAATTTCAAGGAACGTTTTCAACCGTATTTCTGTCAAAACTGTGACAAGGGCATTCATAAACAAATTAGGAAGTTTACCTTTCAGACGAAAACGAAATATGTCGAATTCCCACAATTGAAACACGTGTTCAGTGTTGAAAGTTGAGTAGGGAATCCGTAGCTTTTCGCGCCGACCTTTGAAAAGCAGCTCGAGGGGAAAAAATCACCCTTTTTTAGATTAACTTTAGCTAACTTTAATGTAAAACATTTTCAGAAACTGTGCTTAAATGATAATATATTAAATTCATCATGAATCAGAATTAAATTTATTATTAATTAATACATAACAATTAGTTATAAATAATAAATATTTTTGTACTTACGTATTGTCTCATCGACCGCTCACAAAAACTTCAACAACGGTCGACAGTCATCAAGATTTGCTGTGGAAATCTAAAACAAGTGAGCCATCCGTAACTCGCACTACATTGCGCTACTTGGCGGTCGAGGGGATAAAAAGTATTAATATATATAAGGGTTTAACTTATTGGGCATCTATTGTTATTTGAAATATATTTTATTTTCATCCATGTGTCATTATCAGCATCAAACATTTGCTGGGTCATTTCTATTCCGGTCTCTTCTCTTTGTTGAAAATTCGAATAGTTCTTTAGCTATTTAAACGTTCCCCTGTTAAAAATACTGTTTCACAAAAACATATATTTACTGAAATCAGAAATGAACTTACACTAATGTTGGATTTTAAAACGCGCTGGAATATTTTGCTGTTAATGAGGAAGAACGAGTTAAGAACGAAATCTCCGCCAAAGCAGGGGTGGCTGAGTCAGATTGCCGAGGAAAACAGGGGCTATCTATGCAACCTTTTTTTTTTTTTTTTTTGCGCATGCGCGAATTACCTGTCGAACAGGTGTCGAAACAGATCCAGCATTAATACTTTTTTACCCATGAGCGAAATAGTTGTCGAATCGGTGTTGAAGTTTATCAAGAGTTCGATGTATGGAGAGTTCGAACAAATATGTCGAAGTCACATTTATCAGGAGTTCAAAGTTCTGTCATACCATTTTTTTCCCTGGCGTATCGACGTAAATCAAATTAGTGATCCGCGCAAGCAGATTAATCAATTGATTATTTATTTTTAGTAACTAAATTTACAAAAAGTTTTGTCTTAAGTTTTCCCTCCACAATATAGCGGCGCAATAGACAAACAAGTTTATGTTAAATCTATGGAAACTTTCTTTCTTTATATACAAGTTTTTGGTTCAACATCCTACTGAAGCTTCCGTTGTCGCTAGCGCCACCTTTGTATAAGACGCACACAGTTTACATATACAAAAGTTTTAAAGAAAAGTAAGACTTTCACATTGGCTTAAATGCTTCCAGCTTAAATGCTTTAATGAAGTCTTTATAATGTATCGTTTCAGATAATTCTCTCAGTGTGCCTAGTAATACTCGTGACACAGCAATGCAAAGGGGACAGCAGTGAAGACGAAGATGAGCCACTCGGAGGAGTCAGCATCAAAGTGTTTAGAGGTCCTTCAAAGAAAGTCAATGGCCGACAAATATTCGCACCATTTGGATACTACGTCAAAATGCCAGCAGATACTAACAAGCGAAAGAAGTCCGAAGACGAGAGCGATGACGACAACGAACAATTCAATGACGATGACAAAGAGCAATTCAAAGACGATGATAACGAACAATTCAATCACGACGACGACCATTTCAATGATGGAAGTGCAGAAAATATGGACGATTTTTGAGTGAATGTTAGTTTGCCAACGTTAAGCTTCGAAATACACTCATACTGTCATCTCATGTAAAACATCCCTCATCTGTGTACAATTCATACAATAAAGATTAATTTAATTTTCTTTGAGGTTTGTTAGAACATATTTTTCTTTTAAATACTCGCCAATTTATCCCACATACAAATACTCCTTTTGGCCTGACATTTGACATGAACTTTGGAATCATAATGCTGCCATGAAAAACAGGGAGATCTGATACTGATTCAATGTAGATTTACTTAAATATAAGAACCTAAAAACACACTGCTTATTATCTTTCGATAAATGTTTTAAAGTTGGTCACAATCACTGGCTTCGTATGTCAAACCAGTGGAGCAGAACTTAATAAATTTAGAATATTTAGTAACACAAATCGATCTCATATTATGGTGAAAATAAAAATGTGCTGACAAAGGATCTCACTGATATAATTTTCATATTTACTCGCTGAAATGAAGTAATAATATTTAAACTAATTTTTATTCATGAAGGTTATGATAATACATCTGAAGATATTATTGAATATGAATGGCAGTTTTGGTATCGGGGGATAAATACATTGAGCTGGCGGTTCACCATAACCTGTGGGTGTGAGCAAGTAGTCCTAACTTCCTTAACTCGCCTGGCACACAGGCCAAGGTGGTTACGCTCTGTTGGTCTCTCAGACATTCGCGTAGTACTGATCCACGCATTTAGACGACCAGTCAAATTTCCAGGGCAATACGGCTGCACCCTGCAAATATCGGACTAGAGAGTGATGAACTCTCGGGCCCAGTCCGGGGACGGTGCTATGGAGCAAAAATTTTTAAAAATTGTAGGTGGTTCGGTGTGGGGCTCGGATCATCAGAAAGATGAGTGTTTTCATCTCCAAGGTGGCTTTTTGGCTGGACTACCACGCCTTGCCTAACATGTGGGTACTCAGCTGGAATTCCAGTCCATGCAGCAGAATCTAGTTGTTAGAGCACGTAAAAGTTTGTTATTATTATCTTGGTAGAAAAAGGGCAGTGTGCAAAATGTTTGGATTTGAGACCTTTGTGCCAGTCGCACCTAAATCGCGGAATTCCGTGGTAGACAAAGTTTTCAATATCATTTCGCTATTACATTCTAGTTCAGATTCATGTTTAAAGAGACTAGTTTACGTTATCTGAATATGATAAAGCACACAAGGGCTATCTGCCTAACTTTCGTGAATGCCTTGCTAAAGCAATATGGTATGTTCCTTAAAATAAGGAGTAAATATGCTTTTCACGAAAATGAAAAGATTTAACCTTTTAGAGAAATACTGACTTTTGTTGTTTTATGTTGAAATTAATAATCGATTTTCAACAAAACTTGCAAAATTGGACATCGACTTTTTTTCTGCCAAGGTAGTCATATTTTTGTAATGCGTTAAGACTTCGTTTATGTTAAAATAAAGAAAATGAAAAGAATGCGTATTATAGCATTCTTCCTCAGAAAAACCTGAACCGATTAAAGCGAACAGCATCTGGGAGTAACAAATCAACCTCTAACGAATACGCTGTCAGTATGGCTGGTTAAAATCGTTTTCCATTCTTGCACTCGTGATATAACTGCCACATGAAAAAAGCAAGGAGGAAAACACCGAATTTATGCGTCATGGCAGAACGAGATGGCAGCGCTAGCTTGCAGACGATTTTGATGGCATATTTCATTTTAGAAAATTACTGTTAAATTTTTTTGGAGTGAGAAACAAATTTGTGACAGCTTTTTTTTAAAGTAATTTAGGATGTTTAATCACTTATACTTGTTACTAAAAGTGACTGAGAAGGACTAAACCGACACTGAGCCGAAATTGAAAAGAGTTTCAAATGCAAAATGCTGTCCAAAATAAGCCTTTTGTCCTCCTAACTTCAAATCACTTATATTGCTAGATATTAAGTTTTCAGATATCCAGCGTTGTTCTTACCTCGGTTAGTTAATTTAACAAGGCGAAACACTTGCATGCTATGTGTCTTACAAATGATGTTCCGAGGAAATTGGAACACATGGCCAAGAAATATTAGCGTACGAGTAGTTCGCCCTGGTTTTAATCCCGGAAGAATGGGTTAGCTCCACAGGTGCTGTTTTATGGTTTTCGTTATTTTTAACATCCATGTAAAACATTTTCCTTCAGAAAGTTCTCCAAGATGATATCCTTTTTTAGGCATATGACCCTCACGTGTTTTAGCATAGTCAAACAAAACAAGCCAACCAAGGGTTAGGTTATTCGGACATGTCCTAAGTACAGAAGGGCTATCTGCCTACGGATATGAATGCCTTTGTGGAGGACTTCCTAAATGAAACCGGCTCATATTCACATTATACATAGGAAAAATTATGAAAACCAACCATGCAGATGGCCAGTTTGGCCTGGGAGAAAACTCAGTTCAACGGTCTTAACCACTTGGCCTTAGTTTTCAACGGTCTTAACCACTTGGCCAATCAACTATGGGAACTGGCTCTCATTCGCATATCGTATAGGAAAAACTACAAAAACATCATAAACACAATCCATTCGTTCTAATTACCAATAATTCGGCAGTTTGAATTACTTGGCCATTAGTTAGTATCCACATTATCATGGATAACTGGTGTTCTACTGTAGTTAAATAGCACAATTAATAATACTGGAACACTATGGCTTAATAATTGTGTAGGTCATTTTGAACAAGAGTGTTGTCAGCCTAAAAGAATAACTGGCTTCCTGTAGAACAAAAGGGAAACTAGCTCATATTCTCATTACAGGCGGGAAAACAACGAAAATCAACCACAGAGCCAGCCCGTTCAACCCAGGTATTCAGCGACCACTGATGGTATTATTACTTTTTTGTTGTTTTGTTTTGTTTAAGGCAAACTATCTAAGATCAGACATGTCATCGCGTATGGCCAGGCACTTCCAGGCATTCGCCAGGCACTTCGTCGATGAATGTACGCTTACTCGGAGTGCAAGAGAGAAATATAGAAAGAATTTTAAGGAAGATTTTAAAAGGAACTATTCAAATTTGAAAGATTTTGCAGAGACAATAATGAAGATTATAAATACGAAAAAAGAGTTGGAACTCGGCACTGAGACTCAGATTTTGAACTTTATATGTTTTTCCCCCTTATATTTGTTTTTTCTGGTCATTCCAATTTTTTTTATCATACGGCCGGCTTGTGCCGGCTAGGAGGATCGGCGCTGTGGCCTTATAATAATAAAAATAATAATAATACTGTCATCGCGTAATGACCTTTTTAAATGAAAATGTATCATATATTACGACTGCCAAGCCAATACTAGCATTTAGAGATCTTACTCCACTTAGCTACTGATGGCAATAGATAGAATTCAATAATCAATGTAAATAATGATATCTCTGGGGGAAGAGCTGTTGAAAGAGTAATTCAAAATAGCATTCTTTGATTCAAATTAATTGGAATCATATCGAATTCATAGTCAAAAAAGAAGACAAAGATAATTTTCAGCTTGAATTGAGAAATTCGAATGCAACTGAATGATATATATATATATATATATATATATAATTTCTTCATTTATTATTTTTGCAGTTAAATATGCTTTCAAGTAATCAGAAAGAACAAAAACGCCTAATCAGAATTTCTTAATTATTGAATGAAGTTATTGTAAGAGACTGGCCGTTAAGAGTCAGCCTAATATCATGAAATCATCAATAATTTATTAAATTAATTATATATTCTGGAACTTTTTAATTATTAGTATCAATTTCTTTAGCAATAGTTATTTGTCGTTACTTTGCATAAAATGTTTTTCACTCGTTTTCTACGTTTTGTACCTCCAAGAAATGTTTCCTGATTATAATAATTAGAATAATATTATATATATATTATTTATAAATATATAATTAATTAAAATAATATATATATATATATATATACACTTCAAGTCCTTCAAACATGAAGCCATATGTTATGGCTTCATGTTTGAAGGACTTGAGGTTTATTTTGGTAAATCCTAAAAATTTTACGAAGCAAAATGTATTAAAGGAAAAAAAACAATATTATTCAAACTGTATTTATATAATTTCTTAAACGTTTTCGCTCTTAAAACATTCCAAATACAATACAACTATTATATTCTCGCTCTTTGATACATATCACCTCTTGATCGCAGAAAAAAAAGTATTTTCGAAAGAGTTCATTTCATGTTATAAAAATACTGACGTTCTGCCAATTTGCGTGCCAATTTCTTAAAAGCTGTTGCAAATGAGCGTTCTAAACACAATAGAATTTGGCGGTGTTTTTATGCATTTCCTACGCACTAAAAATTTGCGTGTGTAAAATTTTCAATGGAAAGAATAATTATTTTATTATTTATTTACTTGCATTTCGAGAGTTTGAGATGTGAATTTATTAACTTGAAGACATCATTACTTGTCTTATTGATCTTTCGCTCTTAAATGCTACTCGTATTATTAGTTTTATTTACAACTTGTTTTTCCAAATGCTCAAGACGATTATTTGCCTAAGGTAAAGTCTTCGTGAAGCACATTTTATAGGAATCTGGCTCGTATTCCCTTTATACACGAAAAAATGCGAAATTAAACATAAATATGCCCTAAAGCATCCGAGATCGGAACCTTGGGTTAAATTTTTCGCTCTCGGTGTATCATTTATAATACGCTTCAGTTTCTCTCCGCGAGTCCACCGTATCAGATATGATACGGGAGTGAAATGCCACTGGCTGCTGTATATTTGATACACTGAAACAGAACCCAAGCAGAACGCCTCCAAAAATATAAGCACAGTTTTGTTAAAAGAAAGGTATAGTATTTTTTGCTCGCTATTTTTACGAAAATTATACGAAACCAAATACATTGGGAGAAAAAAAGAAAAAAACGCTACCGGCTTCATGTTATTTTTCTTCCGATTTATACACGAATTCTACGTGAATTCAAAATATTTAGCGATTTCCTTGCATTTTACATTTTTCTTTTTTTTTTCCATAAGCATGAAAAAGGAAATTATACAAACATTTTTTCCTGCCAGCATTTTTAGGTAACACTCAATTTTTTTTCTGCGTTTAAATGGTTCGTAAGTTAAGTGATTTTCCCCTGTTTAAAAAAACTCTGCGAAATTGGAAACTGAATCCTGGTATTTTATTTAATTTTAAATTACTTTATACCTTATTCTAGCACTCACGTACGAGGCTAAAATTTTTCAACGAGTTTTAAAATGTGGGAGAAATTTTTATATACATTTGGAAAAAAATTATTACGGATATTCTTGATTTAAAGACTTGAAAAGTGATTTGTTAGTTTTTTAAATAAAACGTCATTATTTTATTTCAAATTTAAAATACGTATACATCATGTCAGAATGCTGCTAAATTTCAGTGAATGGAATCTCTTGATTGTTAGCCTAGTTGTTATGCTATGAATTTTTTATTTTTTTCTATGAATGTAAAACACGGGATGGTAACTGTGCGCGTTCATAATTTAGACAAAAGTTTCATGCTCTGCAAACTACTCAAAATTTGGTACGTAAATGTGGCAAAAGGTTCTCGTGGGCAAAGATATTCGAATTCTTATATTTAACTTCATTACTATAGAAATAATTCAGTTAGAGAAATACAATCATCATTACTAATATTTCACATTAACTTATTTTGAAATTTTATTTTAAATATTAGGATTTGGTGTTTATAATATAAGAAATAACACCCAACATATGCAAGAGTCCAAATGTTTCAATAAAAACCTGATATAGGAATTTAATATTTATAGGATTCTTTTATTTTTGTGTGTCAAAACGTTCTCGAGCGCTCGGAGAAACTTTCGTTCTCTCGGCGATCGGAGAGAAGAGGTTGAACCTACCAGGTTTCAGTAGTATTATTCGCACAGTCACTGATGGGTTCTCTTACTTTTTTAAATACACTACCAATTCATATTTGGGGCTCACCAGTGTATGTTTTTGTAACAATTCAAACAATAGAAATGTCTTGAGGTAGTTTCGCTTATCGACTCTGGAAGCATTAGTCTACCACTCATCTTTAAGATTTTTACCAGTGTTTTTGTAACAATTCAAACACTGGGGAATATTTTGCGTTGCTTTTGCTTTTCGCCTGTAAAGCCTTAGTCTATTAGTTGTCTACTACTACAAACATTCCATTACAGGATTTGTTGTTTGATTCTGCGAACGCGAGAACTGTTTGTCTTAAGGGAAAGAATGCCTTCATGGAGGACATAGAGGAGTCAGTAGCCGCTCCGGATGGTACAATAGTTAGTGACTACTGAAAAATGACGAAGCATACGATGGCTATCGAAAACATCCCTTCAAGGAGAACTTTTTAAGATAACTAATATTCACTTTACACATGGGAGAAATTGCAAAAAATGGCCATGCAGCTATCCCGTTCGCTTGTGATAGAACACTGGCTGAACTTCCAGTATTCAGTGGTCTTAGTCCACTGGTGAGACTCGTAGCAGTTCCCTCTGGAGTTTCGAGAATCATCCTTTCGGCTACCCTATTTGTTCAACTTGGACCACAATCTCTGTGTTCAGATTAACTAACTGTTTCCCCCCATTCAATAGTTAAAGAGTAAGTCTCTAGCCATTAAGTTAAACATGCTTGATCTTTAGGGAAGGGGAAATTTACTTTGTTTAGCAGTTAATGTTTTCTATGAACACAAGTTCATAAAATTCTTCACAACTAAAAGTTGTGAAGAATTTCTGCAGAAGTGAAGCAACTAAGATTGTTATTAATTTTCAGGTTAGAAATAAATTGAAAATTAGTAATTATAACGGCAAATAATTAAAATAATAAATCTCTTATTGTATAAATAATAGAAAGCGCGTATTGGAAATCAAGCAAATTTGAAATTTTCTATGGCGAACAAGGTAAGCCCATCATGTGCTTTACCGTATTCAATTAAATAAACAATAAGTGTTGACATGATCATGAATATTATCTTCTTGAGAAATACTTTTATTGATGAATATTTGTTCGCTGTCATGAGCTCGGCACTTTAATTTATAACTATATTATGGACCGACTTATTGTTGCTTAGCCATTTAATAGCCTAGGCAAATAACCAAACAGCTCTTTATCCTGGTAAATATTTCTTATGTAAGTATTACCGCGAATAAGAACGAAAGAATATAGAACTGCACTAAACATATGGCAAATCTAGAAATAAATATGGGTAACATAATAGCAGTTTTATGGGTTATAGATTATACGAATACGGCAAAGCACACAAAGACTATCTGCTTAAGGGGAGTGATTATTTCGTGGAGAATTATCTGAGAGAGTAACCTCATATTCGCGTAACAGATGAGGTAAATCACGAAAAATAATCAGCCAGCCGGCCCATTTGCCAGTATTCAGCTGCTGTAACCACTCACTTATAGCGCAGCAGTTTCATGTTAACAGAAGAAATCCGTTATTTACGGAACGAAATTTAAAGAAACGTTTCTGGAAGTAATAAACATGACATGCAGGAAATTCAAAATATTTTTCTTCACATTTAATAAATATTAACCCCCTTCGAGAAGAAGGCTATTCTCTTCTATCATAACGCAGCTTAATACACAAGTAGTATTGTTTCAAACTGCTTGTAAATAATAAGATTCTGAATGAAATGCTAAACAGCAAAGCAAGTCCAGTTATCCTCAGAGGAATAAAGAAATGCAACAGGTTAAGCCTTCGAGAACGAGGTCACGAAAAAGGACAGTGAGACAATGCAGGGAGAAAAAACGCCGCTTTTAAAATGACGCACTTTGAAAGCATTTCGTATACTCTTAAGCAATCATCATTACTAGATTCAATAGGTTCATAGCTCAATAAATGCAATTCGTTTCACGTAGCTAGATAAAAAAATACAGTGTCACCAACAGCTGAAAATAAAGGATTTTTTAAATGTTATTACTTACATGCGTATGTATGTATGCATGCATGCATGTATGTTTGTTTAAACAGCTATGGCAAAGACACGAAAGCAATGTGCCTAAAGGAAGAGACGCCTTTGTGGTGAATATTTATAAAGAAAATTGACTCGTACGAAATCTTAACCCATAAAAACTTCGTTTCTCTTAAAGCCCCATTCCCATATATACCTATTTACATTACCTATGGGGATGGACCTGGTTATTTGAACATGTACAAGAAAACAAGGGCTGCTCAACGATAGGGATGACAACGAGGCTATAACATTTTACAGATTACTGGAATATGCAAAGCATACGAGGGCTATCTGTCTAAGGGAGAGATTCTTAGTGGGAGGAGGAGGAAATTTCATAGTTTCAGGAGGAAATGCAGTCAGTCATCTTTTTATTTACCTATAAAATACTTAGTTTAATTTATGAATAAAGAACTACTACTATTATTCAAGCTTTGGTATTTAACTTATTTAATTTCTGAAACATTGTTACGAATTTGGTATTTAAAAAGCTAATGTTAGTTCAATTATAAATTAAATGGTTTTATTTCTCGCGCAGTGCAGCGCGTGACGAATATTAAAAGAAAGCTAAGCCGGAAAATTGAAAATACAAGAGCGCGTGCATTAAATAAATAAATATCTCTTTTTGATTTCGAAAAAGTACTGGAAAATTCTAGCGCGTGGTTTTAAAATCTTATAAAAGGAGGAAAACATCTCAGTTTGTAGTAGTTGCTTAGTTTGTTGTTGTTTAGAAAACTACTGTTGTTGATTATAGTGAATTCGCGGATTAGCGTTCCTTAGCTGTTTTGAATTACGTTCTATTGGACATTTGAGTAGTTAAAAGATAACTACTGTGAGATATTGTAATACTGCATGATAATTTGAGAAAATTTAAGCATTTTTGTTGTGATAATAATAAATTTTTGTTCATTTTTCATCGGACTTGTGCATTCATTTCATAACGAACCCGCACGCACGCAACAATTTTTGGTGTCAGGAGTGGGGTTTGAATGCCAATAACAAGAGGGATGGAAGAACAATTGAGACAGCTCATTACTGCTTTTGCTGCTTTCCAAGAAAAGATGGAAGCTGGCCAAACATCTTTTAAAGAAGAAATTAAAGAGAAAATGGATGCTGGTCAAAGGTCCGTTAAAGAAGAAATGAAATTGGGCCAGGAATCCCTCAAAGGAGAAATGAAATTGGGCCAGGAATCCGTTAAGGAAGAGATGAAATCTCTTAAAAATGAGATGAAAGCAGGTCAGGACGAAATGAAAAGAGAAATTACCTGCGTAATAGAAAATAAATTTGAGGCTATGGAAGGCAGAATAACGCGGTTGAAACTAAAGTTGGACATATAGAAGAGAGAGTTTCTGCCGTCGAACAACAAATTGATGATAGGGTTTCTGCTGCCGTCGCCAAAGAAGTTGACAGCCTAAAGAAGTGCATAGCGACGGTAGGAAACAATTCTGAAGGTTTCAAATTTTTATCGATGCCTGCTCGTTCCGTTCTGAAACTATCTACATATGCTGGGAAGACCTCCTGGCAGGTGTATAGGACACAATTTTCTATCGTTGCGGATGCGAATGGGTGGGATTCCCAAGCTAAGGCCTGTCATCTCGCCGCTTCTCTGAGAGCAGACGCAGCGGATATCCTGCAGACGCTTCCCGAAAATCAAAGGCTAGATTTCGAAGCTCTATCCGGCGCTTTGGAGCTGCGCTTCGGCGAGAAATGTTTAAAAGACTACAGCAGGCTCCAATTAAAATCTCGTCAACAGAAGCTCACCGAAACGCTTCAGGAGCTCGTCACGGATGTTGAAAGGCTGTCACATCACGCCTTTTCAGAGTGCCCGACAGAAACAAGGGAAATCCTGTCCCTGCAATATTTCATCGATGGCATCCGGGACCCTGAAATACAGAAAGCACTGCGAATGGCGGATGTTAAAGATCTGAAAAGCGCTTCAGTGTATGCCATGAAATTTGAGGCAGCCCAGCAAGCCACCCGTCGAGACCGCCATCCAGTCAGAGCTGCTCAAGTCCAGGAGCCAGGGGATCAAGTCACTGCTCGTCTAGACGATTTAACTAGACAACTGAACGCCTTGAGACAGAATATTGGTGACAAGAAACCGACCGTAAAGTGCTGGAACTGCGGTGCTGAAGGACACATCCGCCGAAACTGCAGAACACCCCAGGGCACGGATGCTAAGACTGCTCCTAACAAACAGCAGGGAAACTAATTAGTGGCCATCTCGCGGGGCGGAGGTTGCCAGATCATGAAAAGCCCCAGTTTAAAGCGCTTCAGATTTCTGCAGTGAGAGGCGGCAGTAATGGACTTTTCATAATAGGACATATTAATGGAGTTCCCTGCAATATGACGATAGATACAGGAGCCAACGTTACCATCATCCGAAAAGATTTGGCTCAACAACTGGGAAGCAAACTTATCTGGACGCCGCCCTGCGTTACCCTACAGACTGTGTCCGGTGAGAAGATCAACATCGATGGAAAAGTAAATGCTAACATCACGTTTGGAAGTGCCGCTTACCATCACACGGCATATGTAGCAGAGATCACTGATTCTTGCATACTCGGATTGGACTTTCTAAGGAAATACAATTTTTCCTTGGACTTTAAAAATAACGAATTGCATTCTACATCTGAGGACATAGCGTTATTTGGAGTCAATGATGAAGTTAAATCTGTCCACAAAATCATAGCACAAGACAATATCACAATACCGGCAAGAACAGAAATTTTACTTCCTGGATCCATAGCCGAAAACAGAAATTTCCGCTACGGCATCATAGAATATCCCAATAACTGTAATAGCCCAAAAGGAGTACTAGTAGCCTCAACACTCGTCGACCTATCCAGAACGGTTATCCCGGTGAGAGTCGCCAATGTAACTGAGAAGGGGAGAATTATTAAGAAAGGTGAAGTGGTTGCAGCATGTACTCCAGTAACCACCGTTGAAAAAAAGAGTAACATCCAAGAATCCGTGTCCTCAGAGAGAATTACATCGGAGTTATTGCAGAATGCGCAATTAAACGATGAAGAGAAGAATGCTGCCGATCGCGTTATTAAAGATCTTCAAGTTGTTTTTTCCCGCTCGTCTTTTGACGTGGGTCGAACTAGTTTGACACAACATAGAATAGATACCGGCGATCATCCCCCGATCAAGCAACATCCAAGGCGTCTGCCGTTTGCTAAACAGGAAGAGGTGCGAACACTGTTAAAAGATATGGAAGAAGGCGATGTCATCGAACCTTCAACAAGTCCATGGGCATCTCCCATCGTTCTCGTCAGAAAGAAAGACGGCTCAACAAGATTTTGCGTTGACTATCGCCGGTTGAATGAGGTTACGAAGAAAGACAGTTACCCTCTTCCTAGAATTGACGACATTCTAGACACTCTTTCTGGAAGCAAGTGGTTCTCAACGCTTGATTTAAAGAGTGGGTATTGGCAGGTAGAAATACACCCTCATGACCGAGAAAAGACGGCATTTACTACGGGACAAGGGCTTTGGCAATTCAAGGTGATGCCGTTTGGACTGTGTAATGCGCCGGCAACATTCGAACGCCTCATGGAGACTGTTTTGAAAGGACTTTCCTATGAAGCCTGTCTGATATACCTGGACGATATCATCATCGTCGGAAAGAGTTTTGAAGAGCATCTAGAAAATCTTAGAAAGGTGCTTCAGAAACTGAAAGAAGCCAATCTAAAGCTGAGTCCCGCTAAATGCAAATTGTTCCGAAAGGAAGTGACTTACCTGGGACATGTCATCTCTGCAGAAGGTGTGCGCACGGATCCTGAAAAGGTATCAGCGGTTAAATCCTGGAAACGTCCCGAAAATGTCCATCAGCTGAGAAGCTTCCTAGGGCTTTGCACCTACTATAGGAGATTCGTGAAGGACTTTTCTGCCATCGCAAGACCCCTTCACAAGCTGACAGAGAGCAACCAAAAGTTCTTGTGGACAAAAGAATGCGACGATGCATTTAACAACTTAAAGGAGGCTTTAACATCTGCTCCAATCCTGACGTATCCTCAGCACGACCGACCATTTATTCTCGACACCGACGCGAGCAATGAAAGTGTCGGTGCTGTTTTGTCCCAAGAAATAGACGGCCAAGAACGTGTAGTGGCGTACTGGAGCAAGTGCCTGTCTAAACCGGAGAGGAATTATTGTGTCACCAGGAAAGAGTTGCTCGCCATAGTCAAAGCTGTAGAACAGTTCCATCACTATCTATACGGCAGAAAATTCCTGCTCTGCACCGATCATGCATCATTGACCTGGCTTTTAAATTTCAAGAATCCTGAGGGTCAAATAGCCAGGTGGATACAGAGACTCCAAGAATATGACATCACTATCCGTCATCGTAAGGGATCATCACACGGAAACGCCGACGCCCTGTCTAGAAGACCTTGCCAAGAAAACTGTCGATATTGTTCCAGGGTGGAAGCGAAATACGAGCTGCTGACTCCGGTCGCAAGACAAATTACAACATCAACATCGGCTGATCGAGAACCGTGGAGTAATGATGAAGTCAGGAAAGACCAGCTGGAAGACCGCGACATTAAACCCATAATTGATCTAATGGAGTCGTCAAACAGGAAACCAACCTGGCAGGACATTTCTATCTGTAGTCCTACAACCAAACAATATTGGGCACTCTGGGATTCACTTCACATTCGAAACGGCGTCTTATACCGGAAATTCGAATCGGATGATGGGAAGACGTTCCGATGGCAGCTGATACTTCCAAGATCACGCATTCCTGATGTCCTTAAAGAACTACATAACAGCCCTACGGGAGGTCACTTTGGAATAATGAAGACCTTACAGAGAGTTCGTGAGCGCTTTTACTGGAATAATGCAAAGGATGACGTGCAAAAGTGTTGCCGATCTTGCGATGCCTGTGCAGGTCGGAGAGGACCTAAGAGACGCAGCCGAGGCAAGCTGCAACGTTACAACGTAGGGGCGCCTTTTGAACGAATCGCCTTTTACATCCTGGGACCTCTGCCACGAACTGCTGATGGCAACAAATACACACTCGTTGTCGTTGATTACTTCACCAAGTGGCCTGAAGCTTATCCTATTCCTGATCAAGAGGCTGTCACAGTAGCCGAGGTAATGATACAGCACTGGATTTCCAGGTTCGGAGTGCCTCTTCAGTTACATTCCGATCAGGGAAGGAATTTTACCTCGGTAGTAATCAAAGAACTATGCAAACTACTCGGCATTGACAAGACCCAAACGACGCCATTACATCCCCAGTCGGACGGCATGGTAGAGAGGTTCAATCGAACCATCCTTAATAACCTCTCATTAGTGGTTTCCAGAAACCAGCAGGACTGGGACAAGAAATTACCACTCTTTTTACTGGCTTACCGCAGTGCTGTCCACGAGACTACCGGCTGTTCTCTATCACAGATGCTCTTCGGTCGTGACCTTCGTCTGCCTTGTGATCTATTGTTTGGCCGCCCTCCGGATGCTCCTTCATCGTCTGAGGAATATATTCAAGATCTCCAGGCCCGGTTTGAAGTGATGCACAACTTTGCACGAGAGCGAGTCAACTTGGCGACGGAGAAAGTGAAGACCAGATACGACACGAGAGCTACTAGACATAGATCCAACAAAGGAAACAAGGTGTGGTTGTGGAACCCGATTCAACGAAAAGGACTGAGTCCTAAATTACAGTCACCTTCGGATGATCCGTATACAGTGCTGAACAGACTAAATGACGTCGTGGTTCGGATTCGTAAGTCTTCGAACTCTAAACCTAAAGTCGTTCATTACGACAGGTTAGCTCATTACTATGGCCATAGTACATAATGTAAATAATTGTGAATAGTATAAGACCATGGTCCATTTTGTTTTTAAATGTGTATTTGATTTGTATTAGATAGCATTTGATTTGTTTTATGTATTGCATTTATTGTTCATGTTGTTTATTATTGTAATGTAAATCTTATTAATGCATTTATGCCACAGTTGTAAGTTTAGCTTCCTGTCCAGGGATTGTACTGCCCGGGACGTGCAGTCCTTGGGAAGGGGGCAGTGTTACGAATTTGGTATTTAAAAAGCTAATGTTAGTTCAATTATAAATTAAATGGTTTTATTTCTCGCGCAGTGCAGCGCGTGACGAATATTAAAAGAAAGCTAAGCCGGAAAATTGAAAATACAAGAGCGCGTGCATTAAATAAATAAATATCTCTTTTTGATTTCGAGAAAGTACTGGAAAATTCTAGCGCGTGGTTTTAAAATCTTATAAAAGGAGGAAAACATCTCAGTTTGTAGTAGTTGCTTAGTTTGTTGTTGTTTAGAAAACTACTGTTGTTGATTGTAGCGAATTCGCGGATTAGCGTTCCTTAGCTGTTTTGAATTACGTTCTATTGGACATTTGAGTAGTTAAAAGATAACTACTGTGAGATATTGTAATACTGCATGATAATTTGAGAAAATTTAAGCATTTTTGTTGTGATAATAAGAAATTTTTGTTAATTTTTCATCGGACTTGTGCATTCATTTCATAACGAACCCGTACGCACGCAACAATATTAAAAAAATTTAAGTAAATGTAATTTAAGTAATGTAGTATTTTTTTAGTATTGGCAAGGAAGAGGGCATGATCTTCAAATAATGGTCAAAAAATTGAGAACCACTAGCCTAAAGAGAGGGATGTCTTCGTGGAGAATTCTAGCAGCCTTCCCGTTGGTCCAGGCTTGAACCAGTTGAACTCCAATATTCAACGGTCAAAACCGGTATAAAGATTAGCGTCGCTGACTGCCGTACCGAAAGGCCCGGATTCGAATCCCGCAGAAGGCATGGGTGTTTGTAAATGTATAGTGTTGGTGCGACAGGACGGCACTCTAAATATGCGTCGAGTCGAAAGTTCTCTCGTGTAGTTTGGTGGAAGGGGAGAGGAGTGGGAAGCCCTCGGACCCCCCCCCCCGGGGTTGCTTTTCATCAAAATTGGAGGCGGAACTGAGCTAAATCGCACTATCACCTGAATGGTGCTCAAGGCTGTTGCCAACGGTGGGCGTAATCTAGCGCTCCTTGCCACGAGGAATTTCGTGGGCTTGGGCTGACTGTATCAGACAAATGAGCGTAAACGACAACATCAGTCGACCATTGGTAGGACGGACATTTTAAAGGAAACACGATCGTAATCTGGGAAGCATAAAACCGCTCGTGCGACCATCTCTTTCACCGGGATTTCAGCCCCGGTCGAACTACCAATGTTCATATTGCTGTGTTTAGCGGTCTTAACCCATTCGACTGCTGTACACATAATTCTTACACACAAGAAATCCCCTAAAATGAACCTGAAGTTAATTCTTCTGAAGTTAATCCATTTTACCAGTATTTACTTGATTACTCATGCGCCCCGCATAAATGCATAATATGGCTTCGATTTAACTATACAAGTGTAGCTATCATATACTAAATTTAAGCTGTTTGTTAGTATTGTATAAAGCTTCATCAGATCCTTTCAAATATATAAAAATTAAATTGTAAATACTATACATGGCTGAGAAATAACTTAAAGCAGTTTAAAGTAATAAAAAGAGTACTTACATAGTTTATCATCAACCGTGAAAGTTTGCTGTCACCGATCGCAAAAGCCGATTGAGATTCCGCCTAACTTGCGCCATTCACTTCGACGGAATTTGAAAAGCCTGGATGGCTGTTTTTTTAATTAGATAATCACACATTACTTTACTTCTGATTCAGTTGTATAATCATTAGATAAATGTTACGGATACGGTATTAAAAAACATAAATATGAACTCAAGCTTTGAAGTTATCTGATAAAGAAATTCATCAGAATTTGTTCCACTTATTCCGGCGGCAGAAGTTCCCTAATGGTATTTAAAATAGCAACAAAACAGTCGTTATTGTAAACTCTGGCTCCACATAGTCATTTAAATAAAGCAGTATCGAGTTGTTCTATGGTATTTTTTTTATTGCGCCATTTTGTCGAACTTCAGAGGCCTAAAATGTTTTGAGTATGTGCATCAGTATCAGGATTTACAAAATGATATCAGTGATTAACTTTAAAATGTTCAAATCCTGCAGCTTAGTTCATTAGCATTAATTTTTTCAGACATTCCAAGAATCCGAAACGATTATACGAGGCTCGTAGATCAAAATCGAATATTTCCACGCTGGTTTACCAAGAAATTAATCGGGATACATAAAGTCAAACCAAAGATCTTATGTTTAGATTTTGACGTCCCGTTTTTAACCATTATTAGAAATATTAAAGATACATCGCACTATTTGGTGATAAGTGTTTTTGGTCCAAATGGTTGACGTCAAAATAAAATGCCGTAAAAAATATAAATTTGAAAAAAAATCAAAGCTTTTAGATTTTATATTATGCCCAAAGGGTCGATTTTAAAACTTTTTATGTGTTAACTGTATTTATTAAGTATCATGTTCTTCGCACTTAAACCATAAAATTCAATTCAACAGCAATATCACAAAATATTTAAAAAGAGCATATCTTAAGAATTTCTGATACACAGTCTCGCGCGCTGGAGATAAAAAATGCATTTTTTTTCATATAGTGCTGCCAATGCTCGCTTTGAAATAGTTGACTTTGTCAATAAAAAATTCGTTAAACTTACGAACATGAGAGAGAGCCAGCCTGTATTCAAAATATGAAATAGATAATAAAAGAAATCTCAAATTCGGGCTTCCAGTTGCTCATTTTCGAATGTAGGACTACGTTATTCAAAATTTGATGTCTTTAGTTGTTTTTTCACAATGCAAGAAACATACATACTCGTATATTCAGGCAGATTCTTCATTTTTTAATTTCTTTAAATACATACTTTCTTTAAATATATTTGGCGGCAACATTTTGAAAAGTGAGATGCTTTTTTATAGTGGACGACTCTAAAAATTCCAAAACGGGCAAATTGCCTCTTTGGGATGAAAATTCGAGATAAAAATTAGCACAAATACAGATTAATCTTTATTTGTACTCATTTTTACATTGAAAAATGAAATATTTTTATTTATATCAAAATTAGATTCATATAACTATATTATATTATATTCAAGTACATCAATATTAAAAATTAGTACATTAAAATTCAATAAATTAATTGCTATATTTTTAGCGGCGATTAATACGTTGACTACAGGCTGTTTTTGAATGTGACATTAAAAGCAACTTCAGTAGAGACTTTTCAAAACTATTTCACAATTAAGTTATGTCATACTAACATACAGATGGAGGACAAAATAATGTGAGCACCTGTGAAAAAATATGACGTATTTCACACCTGCAGTATAGCCGCGCCACCTGCAATAGAAGTCTGCCATCTAGTGAGCGTGAAGAGGAAGGTATCAGTCTCTCAACAGCAGTCACCTGCGTTGCATGCTTCGATCGAACTGTCTGTGAGAAGTTGAAATGTCAGACCTGTCAGAGTTCCAAAGAGGAATGAAAGTTGGAGCGCATTTAAGTGGAGCATCGGTTAAGGAAACAGCAAACCTTGAGGGGTGTGCAAGGAGTACGGTATTAGCCGTTATGACAGCGTACACGAAAGAGTGTAAGACGACGTCTTCAAAGCACAACAGTGGCCGAAAGTCAAAGCTGGTTGATAGGGATAGACGGGGCGCATAGTCACGAAAGCACCAACTAATGCTTTCAAGCGACGCCAGTGGTGCAGAGATCACAAAGGCTGATCACCACAGTAGTGGTAGCAGGTAATATGGTTAGATGAATCGTCATTCACCCTATTTCAGACAACCAGACGCGCTTATATCTGGAGAACGCCCAAAGAAGCGGTTCATCCTGACTACCTCTTGCCGACTGTGAAGCAGGGAGGTGGCGCCATTATGGTATGGGGTGCGATATTTTGGCGCGGTTTTGGGCTACTTGTTATTCTGCATGGAAGGATCACATCCAATAACTATCTAAGCATTCTAGGGGATCATGCTCATCCTTTTGTCTAAACTGTATTCCCTGGGGAGCGACAGCTTTTTCAAAACGACAGTGCCCCTATCCACACTGCTAGGTGTGTTCAAGAATGGTTCAAAGAGCATGACGATGTAATTGAACATCTCGCTTGGCCCTCTCAGTCTCCGGACTTGAATATTATTGAACATTTATGGGCATATTTGGAGTCCAAACTTCGTTCCCGATTTCCACCTCCATCCGGACTTTCGGAATTAGAGACCGCTGTGCAGGAGGAATGGCTTAATATTCCTTTAAATATTGTCCACGACCTTTATGCATCTATCCCACGTCGCATTCAATCTGTACTTCAGTCAAAGGGTCCTCCAACCCTCTATTAATAAAGATTTTCCATTATTTCACAGGTGTTTGTATTATTTTGTCCTCCATGTGTACATTTATCACTCATGAGGCTTAATAATTACTGCCACTCAGCAGAAAATAAGATCTTTAATTTATCTACTATGTGCCCTCCGAATAAGCTAGTTCGCAGCGTGCTGTTCTTAACAAGACCTTGAATCTCCCTTACAAATTTGACCAATCTGATTGCTTAAAAACCAAAAACCAGAAATGAAAAGCAACAAACGCACTTCTTAGTAAATGAAACCTTTCCTTTTTAGTAATTTATAAGACAATTTAAAGTATTTAATCGATGGCTTATTAAAGTGAGAATTTATGAAATTTTTCATTATTACTATAATTAATAACAGATATTTTCAAAGACATATTAATGTAATTCGTTAAAAGACGTTTCTTGATATTTAATGGCTGTAAAACGTTTTGCTTTAAGAATTACTGATTCGAAACATTTAAACGAATATGCTACAGCTGTTTAGGTCAAAAATGTCAAAGTCCAGGTGAAATTATAAAAAGAAGAGAACTATAATAAAATTCAATTGTCAGTTGACTAAAATAGTTATCATAAAAAAGAAAAATATATAATGAATTTATTGAGTACAACATCTGTAAATTCATAAATGTATGTTTAATTAGGGATCTCATGATCTAAATACATTTTTTTAAAATCAATCCGAGTAAAAAATAGAAGAAATATTTCAACAACTGCATTAATTGCTTTTAAATCGCTTGGTTTACTAATCAATAACTGACTGATTAAATTCGAAGTTAAATATAATTTTGCGAATGGCAACACGTGGCTGATGGGAGATAAGAGTATTTTGATTCAGGCAGTGGTAACGCATTACTTTTAAATAATCGAATTGGTAGACTAAAAATTGAAACAATTTAAATTAAACTTGAAACCTTATAATTTAATAAACGGAAACAGTCTCGCTCGAAAAGGCATTTTTTTTTTTTTTTTTTTTTTTTTTTTTAAATTTCGAACAGTGTTTCCACTGCTCGCTTTTAAATCGCTGCATTTGTTAACCCCAAAATTCATTCAGTTCATACAAAATGTGAAATGAATAAAAAACAAATTCAAAATTTGGGCTTTAAGGCGCACATGTTTAGGTAGAGAACTATGTGCGTTCGAAATTTGGTGGATCCAGATAGCTCCAATTTTTCACAGTGTGAGAAACATGCAGCGGCTCAAACAATTGAGAATACACTTTACTTCATAAATCTACAGAGGATGGACAAAAATATGGAAACACCATGTGAAATGCATGTTTGAAAAGAAAGATTGATTTTAATGAAATATGTAGGTGGCGCTGGCGTTTTTGACTACTGACGCCACCTATACAACTTCGTAAATGTGCTAAATAGTTCAGTTGTTGTCGGAGTACTGTTATGTGAGGTTGTCATTGCATTATGTCAGAGTTAACAGACTTCGAACGTGGGCAAATTGTTGGAGCACGTATGGTAGGTGCTTCCGTAAGCAAGGTAGCCGAGGTGTTTAGTGTTTCAAGAGGTACTGTATCGAAGATTTATTCCGCATATTTGAAAAGCGGAAAAACATCATCTGCTAAATCACAGCGCGAACGAAAGTGTGTCCTGAGTGATCGTGACAGACTATCATTAAGGGCAAGTGTGACGAAAAATGAGAAGACCACAGCTGCAAAAGTTACTGCTGAAATGAATGTTGTGTTACCGAAACAATTAGAAGGGAGCTTCATAAACAGGGAATTGCTGTCCGTGCTGCAATTGAGAAGCCACTCATCAGTGATGCTAATGCCCGTAACAGGAAAAGGGGGTGTTTAAGTCATAAAGCCTGGACTATAGAGCAGTGGAAGCGAGTAATATGGTCTGACGAGTCTTCTTTCACATTGTTTCCCACTTCTGGCCGAGTTTACGTCTGGAGAACGCCATCTGAAGCCTATAATACAGACTGCTTGTTGCCAAAAGTGAAACATGGCGGGGGTTCTGTTATGGTTTGGGCAGCCATATCGTGGTTCTCTGCTAGGCCCATGATAACTGTGTCAGGGCACATGACTGCCAAGACTTATGTGAACATTTTGGCCGATCAAGTTCATCCCATGGTACAAACTTTGTTCCCCGATGGTGATGGTGTCTTTCAAGACGACAAAGCCCTGTTCACGAAACTCACATTGTCAGGACTGGTTTTCTGAGCACGAGGATGAGTTGTCCCATCTCCCCTGGCCACCACAGTCACCAGACCTGAATATTATCGAACCTTTGTGGTCTACATTGGAACGGAAAGTGCGTTCTCGTTATCCACCGCCAACATCGTTATCTGAACTTGCCATCGTTTTGCAGGAAGAATGGTATAATATTCCCTTGGCAAACATACAGGAACTGTATTTATCCATTCCGAGAAGACTGCAAGCTGTTTTGGATGCCAACGGGTTTCCTACACCATATTAAGCAAAGAAACATGTTTTTTTAAAGGTGTTTCCATATTTTTGTCCAACCCCTGTAACTTTCAATACAAGTAACACATTATTAAGAAGAGCGAACATGTTTTTATTTTTACACATAACGAATGTAACGTAAAATTAAATTTAACGTAAAAACGTAAAAATTCCTTAATTTAACGTAAAAATAAATAATAATCAGACCAAAAATTCTAAAATGAAAAAATTTAAAAAGATTTTAAATAAACAAATGCAGATTTTTGCCTAAAAAATTAAGAATACACCAATGAAATTTTTGCAATATCTCACATACAAAGAAAGTGTCAATATTTTATTGCATGTTTTTTGGCTTTAATGATCTCTCCCAAACGTTGCAATACCGATTCGATCAAATTTTGGAGCATATTTGAAGATATTTTTATTCAATTCGTCACGAAACACTTGTTTTAAATACGTATTGTTTTTAATGTGTTTTTGGATCGCAGTTTCGAAGTTTTGCCCACAGAATTTCTATGACTATTCTATGTCCGGAGACATGGTGGTGTGCGTAACTGTTGTTTATAATAAAAACGACACCACATTTTGATGTTATGTGCCGTGTATTTGTGGTCATTGTCGCACTGGAATATGAAATTTCCAACTAAACCAAACTGTTTAGTATTTTCTATTAGATTTTTGTGAAGTATATTCAAGTAAACATTATGATTAGTAATGATATCTATAAAAACTAAATTTCCTACTCCAGTTGAAGTCATATAACCACAAACGGAAGGAGCCACCACTATGTTTAACTGTAGAATATAAATTTTTTGGATCGAAAGCGGTGTCGGGCTTTCTCCATACGATGCGGCGGCTGTCACCGCCGAGAACGTTGAATTGACTTTCATCAGTAAATATATTTTTCTTCCAAAATATATTCGTCTTCAATTGATGAGTTTTTGCAGACTACAAACGCTTTTCTGATTTTGCAAGCTGATGAATGATTTCTTTCAAGCAACTCTACTTTTACATCCAGCTTGTCTAATTACATTTCGCACAGTTTCAGCACTTAAACTTCTGCCAATGGTTTTACAAGATTTTGCAGTAAGTTTGACTGCGCTTGCTTTAGGATCAATCTTGATATCAGTCAGAATTTTCCTTTTAGCGACATCATCTAGAATACCTTTACTTCATCTTCCACTTTTGTTTTCAATCAATCCATCACTTAAATTTTCCAGTGGTTTTACTAACAATTTTAGCTATTTCACGATAAGAGTTTTTCTTTCTTTCTTTCTTTCTTTCTTTTTTTTTTTTTTGTATAATCTTAGTACGAATTTCCTTACGTCAATAGAGATTTCTCTTGCCATTTTCTATTCAAAAGTGTGGCTTTAAAGCCACACTTTTGAAATAAGTGTAATAATAAATACACTTTTGTAGTGTAATAATAAACACACACAGTGTAATAATAAACACACTTTTAATAAATACACATTTTTTACAATAATAATAATAAATACACTTTTGTGATGAAGTTCAAATAAAAAACTTCATCACAAAAGTGAAAAGGTTTATGTTAAGATTACGCAATATTAGACTACAACAGAAGCCACATAGAAAAAATGTAGTGGTTAATTAAACAAACTTTTATTGGTGTATTCTTAATTTTTTTGAGCCAAAGATCTGCCCATGTTTATTTAAAATGCTTCTCAAATTTTTCGTTTCAGAATTTTTTGGCTGCTTGTTTTTGTCTCGGTAATGTGTTATTTATATTGAAAGTTAGATTTATCAAATAAAAGTAAGGTGTATTCTCAATTGTTTGAGCCACTGTACATACGGATCTTCATTTTAGTAACAGAGATAACTTTTATATAAAATGGCTACATGACAACTCCTCTGGTAGTTAGTTTATGAAAAAGATTAAAATTTTAAAGGTAATTAAATTCTATTGTTAACAAAAACTTCATATAAAAGCAAGTGCGATACAATGATTCTATTCTTTGTAATTTCGCTGTATCATCATTGGGAAGGTTTAAAAAAATTATTGCGAGCTAAATTTATTGATTTTTAACTTCATTTCCACTGCAACTACTTCTGTGCTAAAGAACGTATAATGCATGATTGTTAGCGATGCTTACTAGAAAGAGCATCGAGGGAAAAAATAAAGGAAACAACACGAGGAAAATTCAACGACGCTGTCAGTGGCAGGATAAAAGATGAACTGCTGCCTCGTTTTTGGAAACATTTCCTCTTTACGGTTGACTCACGCTCAGAACGGCTACCTCGAGTTGACTCTAAAATAACTCGAGATGGGGAACGTTTTAACACAGAATTTAACAAAATTGGACACAATTTAGGTTATGAAGATGTACTCGGCATGATTTTTATAACAGAGTGAGGGAAGAAAATCGACTTTTAAAGTCAACCTGGAATGAAATACGGGAAACTTAAACGCAATTTAGTTCGTAATCTGCACGAATGTCTCATGGATCTCTACTGTTTATTAAATACCAGTAGTCAGGTGCCGAAAAAAAACAAATTAAAGTTCCAAAAATCGATTTTTCGGTTTTGATTTAAAAAAAATAAAGTGCATTACTGTTTGTTTTTTACTTACTATTTTTTTTAAAGTATAAAATGTTTACATTTGAATCATTAAAAGCTAGTAAACTGAGATACGAAATGTGAATTAACCCAGGAATGCCTCTTTTTTTTTTTTTTTTTTTTTTTTTTTTTTTTTAAAGAGGAACAATTTTTAAAAGGTTTCTTCTAATTAGCTTTTAATTGAGACTTTTCAGTATTGTTTCTAATTTTATGGGCGATTTATATTAAGAGTTATGCATTTATTGTAATTCAAAACTATACCCTTTAGCAATCAAAAATACTTTTTAGAGATCAGATTTCGGAGAAACATTTACTGGAATGGATTGAAATTTTCTATATTTTAGAAGGCAAGCTACTTGCGCATGTAGCCTCCTAAAGTATATAAAAAGAAAACATATATAATGGTTTTACGTTACTAGTTAGTAAGTACTAGTTACTAACTAGTAACTTAAAACCTAACTTACTAACTAGGTTACTAGTTAGTAAGTACTAATAACAGATATCAAAAACTGCATTTATTACTTTTAAATTGCTTAATTTAACAAAAAATAACAGACAGATTAAATTTGAAAGGAAATTTAAGTATCTTACACTTTGCCGAATGGCTATACATTGGCAGATGGAGGCTATTAAAAAAATTGGGCATTGAGATCACGTTTATTCCAGACCACCTTGTTTGTTCATGAAATCTGGAAAACAAATACCTTACGTTTTGTTGAGTGGCAATATACTGTTCCTAAATCGCTGATTTGGTTAATGAAAATTTCATTCAGTTTACAAAGAATATAAAATAAATAATTCAAAATTGGGCTTCGAGATGCCCATGTTTGTGTGGTGAATCAAAATTGCATAGCTCCTAGGTTTCGCTGTGCTTCCTTTCGTGGAAATTCACATAGATACATACATATCCTTCATTATTTAATAACTGTCCACTTAAAATAGTTATAATAAATTAATGCTTTTAATGAGCCATTGTAACTTCATAAAAAAGTATTCAACATTTGTAATTAGACATCTCATGATTTAAGCACGTTTCTATTTAAATTAATAAGATCAGAATTTAAACGCATTTTTCAAACAGATTTGAAAGTATAAAAAATATTAAGAACATCGTATTATAAATTTTTTTTTTAATTTCAGGCAAATTCAACACATTTCTTTTAAACAGCCGAGGTTATTAAAACTGAAAGATCAATATTTTTCATTTTATCGAATGGAATGCAAGAGATTAAATTATTTTATTTCGAATTAGTGCATTATTATGACTGCTTGCTTTTAAATTGCTTCAAAAAATGGCTTTACTAATAGGGGACCGGAAAGTAATGTCGTTTCTGCGCATGTCGAGAACAACATGCTAAGGGCAGAAGTGGAAGCATATCCATGTCAAACACTCTTAACCAACCTTAGTCGACCATCCAAGAATATTTAAAGCAGAATGGAAAAATAAGCAAAGCAGGTGTTTGAGTACCGTTTTTTGATCGTTTGATTAGTGGAGACAAAAAAATAAGTCCTATATGATAATCCAAAACTCAAAAGGCAGTTTTAATAGGGGTTACAAAGGGTTTACATCCCGAAAAGGCGCTTCTGGATGTTTGATGGAGTATTCGCAGAATTGTTCATTTTCAATTGCTGAAACCTGGACAAACTGTTAATGCAGACCTTTATTGTGAACAATTGGATAGAGTGAACCAATCTTTAATCGAAAAATATCAATTGTCGACAGAAAAGGCGTCATTCTGCAACACGACAATGCAAGACCGCTCTGTGCAAGACGAACACTGGAAAAAATTAATGAATTGGGGTGGGAGGTACTGCCATACTCACCCACCATACTCGGCAGATATCGCAGCATTGGATTTCCATTTATTCGGATCCCTACAACATTTTCTTAGTGGCAAAAAATTTGAAAATTCGGATGACGTCTAAAATGTTCTCTCGAGATATTTTACTCAAAAACCAACTGATTTTTATCGGTCCGGCATTGAAAATCTGCACATTAGATGCCAAAAGGTTGTTGATAACGAGGGTGATTATATTATTGATTAAAAATAAAAACTTGTTAAAATGTATTCGTTTGAATTTAATGTAAGAAAGCGACTTTACTTTCCGGTCCCCTTATTATTTAGTTCGACTTTCAGATTTTACCGGAAGCTCTATTTGCCTACTAGTATCCGTGTTAGACATCAGGTTTTCTCCGTTTTCCGTCACCTGCCACCTGCGAATGAGTGGAAACTTCCCGCAGACAATCGGTTAAATCAAATACTATTTAATGTCATATTCAACTGATATCGTGTCTATTAATACATATTTTATCTAACGGTATAGTGTACATTAATACATATTTTATTTCTGTTATCGGGACCAGATTCAGAAATGTATGTATATATGCACAAATGGATGGATATGTGTGTTCGCGTATGCATGTATATACGCACATACGTATGAATATGTGCGTCTACACACAGATATACACACATACATGCATACATACGCGTATACATAAAAACATTTTTGAATTCGGTCCCCATAACAGAAGACTACCTAATAGGGATATTGAAGTACTGATTTGATTATAAAATATGCTGTTTCCTAAATTTTCAAAGGTATTTAGGTATTATCCAAACTACCTTGGCACAATTTGGCGAATTTTATGGAAGATAAGAGGCAATGATTTTTTATTGTAAAATATTATATATTATATTCATACAATACGCTCTCAGAGGCTCACTTTTCGTAATTACGCACGATCGCGAAGTACCCTAACCTTTTAGAAGATCATCTTAGTGAGACGAATATCACGATCCTTTAAGCACCAGTAATCTAACCTCCCTTTCTTTTCTCCTCCTCCTAGCTACTTCTTTCTCCTTTCAAAGGTTGAGGCTCGTCCTGAGAAGCTGTTACAGCTCTTGCATCTAGCTTCGAGAGGCGAGAAAACTGCCCACATGTTTACCGTACGTGGAGGCTCATGTCGTTATAAAGGAGGGTGCTGGTAGTTGAGAGGAGAGGTACTGTCCTCAACACACTACTTTGACTTCTGCGCTTAGTTTTCTTCACTGGTTTCAACTGGGTGGTTTCTCGAGATTTGTGTCAGTGTCCTGGGGATAAGCTTTCAGGAGTACCTGCTTTCGAGAAAACCGACTATGGGGGTTCAGTATGCACATAGGTCTGGCTAACCCTAACACAGAATTTTGTGTTTCGTTGTTGGGCTCCGTGATGGGTGGGGCGGTAGGACAACAATCTAATTTTTTTCAACTTGGCTTCTTCAAATGTCTCAGTTTATCTGACCAAAAAACCTGATTCTAATGAAACCAATCCCATTACTGCAAATCCTGATGAAACTATTGTTACGAAAATATAAATAGATGGAAATGCTAATGAAACTAATGATTGTACTTGTTGCCTCTAGTCCTACTGGCGAATTACAAAAGATGTCTTCTTTGCTAGTGAGAAAACACATCCTTTCGTACATTGGTGAGCAGAGGAACATAAAGCGCCAACGTTCTGGGGTCTTGCTTAATGATACACCGCTTCGGGAACTCAGTTGCCTCTCTTTTACGTCAAACTAAACTTAGGCAAACATCTAAAATTGTGTCAGCGCACAAAGCACTCAACTTTTGTAGAGGCGTGATCACGGAAATAGACCTTCTGTTTATTTCAGAAGAAGAGTTCTTTTCCGAGTTAGCTGACTAAAACATTTTTGCTTCTAAGCAGATCAAAACGCGTAAAGAAAGTCAGTTGATTGGCACGAAACACGTGATCCCAACCTTTAGTTCGCCTGGAAAAGAATATATAAGGTTGGATAATTAAATTTTCCTGTTAATCCTATATTCCAAACCTTATGCGATACTTCCAATGCCAGCGTTTCGGTCATTCCAAGATGTCCTGTCGTGGCAACCTGACTGCGCTCGACGCAACATGGTTGGTCACGATAGCGAATATTGCACCGCTACACCATTGTGTATAAACTGCAAGGTTGAGGAGTCAGCATTTTCTCGTTCGTGTTCAAAATGGAAACTGGAAAGGGAAATTTTGACAACTAAAGTGATTAGAAATGTTTCCGTACGCTGAAGCTAGGAGAACAGTGGAAAGTTCGCAACTATGCCCAAACATCTTTTGCCAGTACAGTAAAATCCCCGAGATCTTTCGTCATTATCTAGCATTCCGTCATATTATTACATATAATATATATTCTAAGTTTCATTTATATACTTATTCCGAAAGAAAATCCGTAAACCTAGTTACAAACGTGTTTTTATTTTGTAGTGGTGGAAATTTCGTAGCGATCGAAATTTGAGAAAAAATTCAAAGCATTGTTTTTTAGTGATTTTGCAACAAAATAATGTGTTCTCGCAAAAGTTTAACTTCTCTTTCTTCTATAACAGGAAAATTCTACAAGGAAAAAGTTTAAAGTCGAATTTAAGCGAAAAAATAATCATAATTTTTCTATAAGAGCCGCTAGAACTTGTAATACAACGAAAAGAGCGCATACGAAAATGGCGACGTGGATATTGAATGTTTGTTTATGCGCATTGTTGCCTGAATAACTGTTATGTGTGTGGTTACCACAATTTGGTGTATTATGATATTTTGGCGATTTCTGCTAATGTGGTTGCAATAATGCATAATGATATCTCTAAACTTTTCTGTATTGAAAAAAATGTTCCAAAATTTTATTGTAATAATTGGTTTATCTGATTTGAACTTCTGAATATATAGTAATGTCAATTAAAATTCAAAGTGATTCTCTAATTAGAAGAAAAAAGTACATATATATCTATATATGATCATGTATCTAAAATGTATATCGTTTTAAAATAAATTCAAATTTAAATCATTTTTCTAAAATTACGTTATTGAGAATCTTATTACGTGATGTCTGACTACCGTACCTTTCGCTCAACGATTATTTTTATTACAACTATTATATTTACTAATTATTTTTACTTTATCACCAATTTCGAATTATAATTGTTACGAAAAAAAGAGGTAATAGCGCCGTATTAGAAAACCATATGGTTATGTTATAATGGATTGTGTTATAATATTATTTTTACCTTTTACCGTATTTGAAGAATACGGCCATTTGAAATCACATGACTGAAATGCCTTCTTCTCAAAGCCAAACTTACCTTAATTAAATCTAGAGCCTTAAAAAGATCGGTAAAATTCGCATTATTACGAAGCAGTTGTAAATTTTGCTATGCAAAATAATTTATTCACATACATTATAAATCCAAAGCCTGGTAGTTTAAAATGAGTTTACCTTTTATAAAACGTTATTATTATGTAATAAGTTTTGAAACCGTTAATAAATTAACTTAAACTAATAATAACTAAATGATTGTAAAATATTTAAATACCTGGAGTGCCAGAAGTATCTTCAAGTAAAGTCGTATATTTTACGATGATTTCATTAAGTTGGTCAACAGTAGAATGAACTGCAATAAAGATCCCGAATTTTCACACAGCACATAAAAACTTACATAGCACATAAAAACTTTCACACAATTACTTTCACACAGCACATAAAAACTTACAAACTTAAACTATTGTTAAGTACTTACGTATTAACGCAACCAGGCCAAAATTCGCATAAATCGCCAAATTCGGCGACCCTACTTACGGCAACCCTACGAGTTATACGTAGTTTTTCGTTCGAAAGTTTATTTGTAAAAAGAAAAAATAACACTGGGCGTGTACTACCACAGCAATGGGTTTTCGGCGGAATTTGCCGAGAAAAGAAAGAGACTTTTTTGGTTACTGTACCTAACAGAAGCGCCGTTACCCTCATGGAAAAAATTTGCGAAAATATCAAGGAAGGAAGCATCATTTATTCGGATTGCTGAAAAGGATACAATACAAGTGAGTTCGAAAATGCTGGATTTCTGCATGGAACTGTTAATCACAAATATAACTTTGTGGATCCCAACACGAGCGTTCACACACAACATGTAGAGCGCATGTGGGGCTCAGCCAAATGGCGCAACAAAAAACAGAGAGGAACAGCCCGTCATCATCTTGACTCATACCTTATCGAATTTATATGGCGCCAAGCTCAAGCTGTTAATGGCGAAGACGGTTTTCAATCAGTGCTAAAAGCAATAGCCAAAAGATTTCCGCCGAAAAAATAATTCTGCAACTTATTCAAATTCAAAACCGGAAGGGTTTAATTGTTATTTTATATTTTAAAACAAAATAATATAAAAAAACTGTATTAAAAATTATCTGTAATTAATAAATGTACATTTTCTTTCTATTCATACTTTTTTACTCAAACTTACAAATCGTGCCAACCTGGTTGCGATAATACGTAAGTACCTAATGTTAATATAATTTCTCTTAGAAAGATCTTCCCAAAGGCATTCCTCTCTCTACGAAGACGGCCCTCGTCTGCTTTGTCATAACCAAATAAACCATCGGATATTGATACGCAAGAACCATTAAAAATGCTGGAAATACAGAAAAGTGGTTTCAAAAGTTTAGATAGATAAAACTTATTTTAATTAAAGTAAAGGAGGAGATATTTTCATGGAGGATCTTTATAAGGAGAACTGACTTTCAGTAAGACATATTTTGGTACAATACACTGTTCAATTAGAACATTTTATTTTCCATAACATTCCATTCATATCTGATGAAATCTTAAGCATCTTATTGTATGAATACGCATTATAACACGAAATAATACAAAACACTATATATACTATATAGTATGATGTTTATCAAACATCTAACGGAACACTACTGTGCAAATAAGGTGATTTCTACGAATAATACAAGCCAAATAAACAATAAATAATTGACTTCCTCTCATACATATTATTCATTAAGCAAACAGTGCACATCACTGAGGAACACCATGCGTTCGAACCAGGAACACCTGCCAACAATTCTTACAACTATCAAGAAACCTGACATTGCAAAGAATTTACTGCTTGCCAAATTTGGCTTGAAAACCAAGTAAATTCTTTTGGAATTGTTTAGCGCGTGCTGTTCTCTAAAGGAAAAGATCTCAGACACTCGATTATTCCTTACTGATCTACGTAACGTTATGGGATCAGGAGTAGCTCCATTAGACTTAATAGCTACTTTAAATAATATCAATGAAATATATTATTAAAATTAATAAAGATTCTAGCTACTAAAACGAGTGGTTATTGCATTTAAATCGTTTAATTTACTAAACTATTATAATTTGAAATATGAATTAAATATTCTAAAAACTATAACTATTTACTAACCACGTCAAAGATAGATAACGTTCGAATGTGGTAAAACAAGCTAAAACTATCTGGCTAAGAGAAGAGGTGCCTTCCTGGAGGGTTTTCCCAAGAGAAACTAGCTTGTATTTACGGGTCACTTAAGGAAAATCACCATGCAAACTACTTTATTGGTTCATATTTACGATACACATCAGAGAAAACCCGTTTTCCGCCCTTCAAAAGCTTATTTAATCCTCTCGAACCACTGGTGACTGTACCTGATGTCGGATTAGGAAATTGGATACAATTACAATTTTATTTCCAAACTTTTACTAGAATTTCTTCGAAGAACATGAAAAGGGGAAAAACTTCTATAAACCTCTACTACAATATAGCGAAATCAGTGTTAAGTTATTCACATTTATTTATCTAAATTTAGATTTCTTATTCCAAACTTGGAGGATGGGTTGAAAATTGTTAATTCTAAACTTCTTCTTTACTTATGCTTGCAAATTAGGTTAGGTTAGGTTATTGCAATACGAAGAAGCTCACGAAGGATGAAAGGGAAAAGATGCCTTCCTGTAGGGGTTATTAAGGGAACTACTGTCTTTTACTGCCGCTACAGATGAGGAAACGTAACTACGCAGACAGTCGTTCCATCTGCTTTCGAATCTGGGACTAACTACCATATTCAGCAGTCTTGAACCGCTCGGCCATTGTTAGGGTATTATTATCGTTGCAGGTAATTGCTACTAAACTTAGATACAAATGCAAGTTGATAATTTATGAAAAGTTATATGTGAAACAAAGAAAAACGTATCCACTGAATGGTTTTTCAGGAAACGTCCGATATCAGTACAATCACCGGCTCCACTAATGGTTGAGACCGTTGAATACTAGTAATCCGACGTTGTTTGGGTTCCGTCACAGGCTAACTGGCTGACTGCATGACTGGTTTTCTCCATATGTAACGTGACTACTAACTATTTCCCTCGGAAAGTTCTCCACGAAGGCTTTTCTTCTGTTAAGCAGATAATCCTAGTGGCACTGTCGTATTTAAAAACTTAACCAACCGTCTTCCGATTAGTCAGGTAATATCAGGATCAACGTTCATTATTACCTTCAAATTACAGTTAATCCGAAGCCAGAAAGCACAAGAGAAAAGAAATACGTTTAGAGAAAAAGAGAAAAAGGCTATTAACTATTTGCCTATATTTTAAATTATTTGAAAGTGCAAAATAACTTATTTGGTTACATAAATTAATTTTTAAAACAAAGAGAACGTACTATAACGTTAAAAAACGATATTTACAAGAGAATTTCTAAAAAACGGTTCAACCCCCTTTTTTTTTTTTTAAATCGTGTATTGTTTGGTAAAATCCTAGTATACGGTACGGCTTTGGTGCGATTTTGAAAATTACTGCCAACACCAAAATGACGCGTTTAGGTTTGTCGTTTTGCCAAATTCATTTGAACCCATCCGATATAACAGCATGGGATGCGAGTTCCATATGCTTCACCCTCCCGCGTTTGGGGCAGCGTAAAGCCATCGGTAGTTACAATGTTTACGTCTATTATTGATATATTGATTGATATTCATATATGTTAGCATCTATTATTGATTGAAGCACAGCACGTTTTCCTTCTAGCTCCAACTTGGTGTCTAAATATTGTTCATTAAACTAACTGCTCGGAAGTAAAAATCACTCAAACTCACGAATGCAGAATGGCTATACAAGCAACAGTTTAACAAAATAAGCAATAACCCACCAAATCTTACCAAAGCCACTGATACAGAATGTAAAGTTTACCGCCTCCCGAATGCCGCGAAAAGTCGCCAATTCGCGTGTATCGAAAAGGTAAAGAAACCATCGATATTTATTGTAATTTGGTAAACATTGCCAATATATTAAATGAAAACAATTAAAAATAAAATTCAGAATATAAAAATGATTTAAATCATAGTTTAATACAATAAGGTACATTAAAAATACAAAATGATACATTACCCATTAGTATTCATAATACATTACTTTTGTTCTTCCCACATACGCAGCGTTGTGTTTTCGCTTAAGAAAAGTTATAGAATTGCACATATTCGACGTGCACATTAAATAGATTATATGATGCATTATTTTTGTTTTAAATCCCATTAATTTCAGTTATAAAAAAATCAAGCTTGCCAAAATAAAATCATTACTAAACAAAAAGGTAGAGCTACTAGAACAAATCTAACATGGGCATGGTCAAATTTGGCAGGCCTTTATTCTCAATTTTAGCCAATTTTAATTTCACTAGTTTTATAATTTAGTATCACAAGTTTTATACAATAAAAAAATTCAGTATTGTTATTCGATTGTACCATTAAATGACGGCAAAATAATGCATCCTACAAGTGACGGACGACGCGAGCACCACCCCTCTACCATAGCGGTTAATTGGTATAGCGCCGCGTCCCCCTTGTATAGAGCACCCAAGATGGTATGGGGTAGGGTGAGGGACCACATGAACCCCTGACACTAGTCGCCGATTTAAAATACAGTGCCATACAAGGGCCTTGGCAAATAGTATATTGCCATACAATAATATTTTGGTTAATACAGCACATTACGGTTGATCTTTGGATTATGGTAACTTGGCGATTTTTTGGTGAAACTTTGGCGACCAAATCTGCTACAGCAACCCTCTATTTTTTTTTTTTTTTTTTTTTTTTTGCCGCCATTTTGTCTTCACGAAGTAAAGACATGTTTCTTTTCTTTTTATTTACTCAACACTTTTTCCAACAATCTACTAGCCAAATTACACTGATGCTAGAAATTTTATGTAACAAAACTGCTTAATCATGACAAATATTAACTGCAAAATTGGGAAAAAGTGCAGAATCGCAAACTCCTTGCGCGTTTTTCAGAATAGCACATACACATAAACCATTTACACGTCGACTTATTTTTACTTAAAAAAAAACATCCCAGAATTGCACAAAAATGGCATTGCACACACTCTTAACTTTATCCATCTACACTGCTATTTTCTCATAAATTACAAAAATTTGCACGAAAATGCAGGAAAATTCTTAATTTTTTAACTCGATAAAAAGCACATATATGAAATTACCTGATCGCGAAAAAGTACATACCCTTTCCAAGGATGAACATTTCCACATATAAAATAAATACAATATCCAAAAGCTTTTATCTCTAAATTATCTATTATATTATAAACGTCACTAACGAATTTATACGCAAACATTAAAAATAGTTACAAATACTTAGTGTCAAATATTTAAATTATTTCCATACACGTTTGCTTCAACTGAAACGTATACCAAATTCCTACAAACATAAAATTCACAAAATAACTATCATTTAATTAAAATATCACTAAACCATGTACACATTGACTTATTTTTAATTAAAAAAACATCCCAGAATTGCACAAAAATGGCATTGCGCACACTCTTCACTATATCCATGTACACTTCTTTTTTTCTCATAAATTAGAAAAATTCCACGAAAATGCATGAAAATACTCAACGTATACTACTCAAACGTATTCCAAAGTACTACAAATATATAACTCACAAAATCACGATCATTAAATTAAAATATAATTAAATTAGAAAACACTACTTAAAATATAAATAAGCACATACATTAAATTAATAAAAATTAGATTACAATCCTAATTACTTTAAACTAAATCATTGCTAATAACAATTTTCCAATAATATCACATTAATTTATTTACTCCTTATATTTAGAACAATGCATAAAAGTAATATCCTCAAATGATTAAAAATACTAACTTACCTAATCTTCTTCACAATCTTCATTACGTGGCTGCAGTACTACTGCTAATTTCTAAATCCTAAATCCAGTAGTCAACTGGAAGTCTATTCACCAAGTAATAAGAAATTAATAAAATTTCACCTATACTCAAACTACTTTCAGCAAACCACGTACCCTTCCTTACACTCCTTTTCACAAAATGTCCATTTTCACCATATTTCTTGCACCGCCATTTAAACTTAACTGTAATATCCTTCCTTTCACACAATCTCAACTTATTATTATTATCAGATAAACGCATTAAAAATTTAGAATTCACTTTACATAGCGCCATGCAATCCGAAAATTAATCAACACTATTTCACACAACACACAATGAAGCTTTTCCAAATTAACCCCCTTTTCCGATTAAAGAACTGTAATTCGTCCATTAATACCACGTTTCACACAACACAGAATAAAGCTAAATACGAAATTTCCAGATTTCCCCACTTTTCCAATTAAACAACTGTAATTCGTCCATTAATGTCACATGACATATCTCATGATCTCTCATTTCCCTCACACAAAATAATGCGTAATCGGAACTGAGTGCTTCTCACATTATTACCAAAGTCCTAGGTAGTAACCTTTATCGCCTCCAAAATGTCGCCAAACTACCAGTTACCATATTGTAAAGATCAACCGACAATTGAGGTACATATTACGTATGATGGCATATTACAAATAAGATATATAGTACATAATCTCACATATACAAAGACAAATATATTTAGAATATAATGCATTCTACACGATTATCATTTGTTTTGCATTGTTCATTTGTGATAACAGTTTTTACATCTTTTGGAAATAGAAAGAACTTTATTTTTAGACAAGGCCCGATTAGGTTAGGCTAGCTTAGATATAAGTGCAGGAGCCACTTAATATTTTACACTGAGTGAGTAAGTAGGTATAGATTTCTTACATAATTATCCAGAGTAGCAGCGCCTTCCTGGGGCCCACGATACCATTCTGGTGCCAAAGTATTGCTGTTTGCATAACTTAATGATTTGGGTGGAATAACTCTGTGTTGCAGAGTTCAAGACCCCTTGATGCCAGAATATCCATTGTTTGGATTATGCGCTTCCTCATACGGCTATTACTGATTGCGCAATTTTACGTCCGGATTCACATCTTGTCCTGGTTTTAGTCTTCTCAGGTGCAGACTTGTTGTTATGATACATGCGAATGGGTAACGCACTGGATCACTCCTCTCCCCACATACGCATAACTCTGAATGTGCGAAATTCAACAAGGCCCGATTAATTCGCAAACAGTTAAGCGCCGAACTGACTGGATATTTTTTCAGATAGTTTCTAATATTGTGTTTAAGTGCTCAAATAAAATGGCACAAAAACATTGATCCAGAAATTTATAGTTAACCTTCTTGCATTATAATATTATCGACAATCATATTACAGTCAGATCTGCAGTGATCATTAAAAGTCTGTTTATAGCAAGGTTCCTCAACTATGATACACGTACCACTAATGGTACGTTACATTATTTTTCTTGGTAAGATTTTCACACAAAAGATTTAAACGAATATTAAAAATAAATGCAAAATGACGTCCTTTTGATACATATATTGGTACATAATGAGTATTAATTTTTTTCCTTATTTATGTGGTACAAAATAAAAAGGTTTCAGTACAAAATAAAAAGGTCCAGTCTTGGTTTATAAAATTTGAATTCATATGCATAACATAATTTTATTCGTATTCATTCTTTTGTATAAATTTAGCTTACTAAATTAATTCCACGAAAATTTTATATAAATTTAGTTCCACTTACCAAGTCGCAACTGACAAATTGAGGCATAAATAACTAATTTAATTACGACTTTATATTGTTCATAAGATTATACTGCATGAATTTTAAGCAGTTAGGAGCTAATCGTCAAGAAAAGTTAACATTTTGTGAACCAGGTAATCACATCAAGTATTGTAGTGCCTAATATCATCAACATCAAATGCAATATCTATTTACGTATGTTGCTACTTTACATATATGTAAATACAGTGCATAACAGGCGTACATTTTAGGTACGCTTAAATAAGCTTACTTATGAGTATTTTAAGATTGAAATTCTGGTAAGAAATTATTCAAAGAGGAAAACTTGACAACTATTAAATTTACATGCAAAATATGTACATAATAAACCAATATTTAAGAAAGTAAGCAGTATTTTTAAAAACAATGCAAGAAACAAACTATATACAACCTGCCAAACCTTCATTCCTAAAGCCACCAATAAACTCCGTAATGCTAAAGTATACATGAATACGTATCACAGTTAGGAAACATTACTGCAAACATATCATAAAATTAGAGTTGCCAGAATTGGAATTTTTCAAAAAAGGTAAATTTCAAGCCAAATTCTAGAAATCTGAGCAGCATGGAATTCACATATTCCATCCGTGAAAATTCAGTACTTCATGAAACTGGCTAAGTATCTATATGAATATTTTATCGAATAAATAAAATATACCTATTCATTATACTATCTAAATGCGATTACTTTGTCTAGTTCATCGAAAGGATGTCAAAGGAATTAATTTTGTTAAGCTACGAAATGATATGCAAGTGAGGAAATGGCTCTTTAATCGACTGGCGTTTACTAGATTAGCTATTTGATATACTATATACAGGGTGATTCTAAATTTTTTTTTACAAATACGCATCGAGGAAGATTAAGGAGACTATCTCAAAGGACTGTCAAGAATTAACCGTATGCAAATTTGCACTGTGAAGAAGCAGCATTTTGCTCTTAATTGGTATCGGAGAAAGCTAATCAGAGTAAACGGTGTCCTTGAAAGCGGCACAACATCATCGCTTCAAGTATTACCTTAGTAATATCGTTCGAAACTTTTCGTAAATGCTATGGCAGAGTACATGTACGAGGGAAATAAGCAGATATTCACTTCGCATACGGTGAAGCAAGGCCAACCAGCGGTCGAGCAGTAAAGTCGCTGAACACTGGTAGTTCGGTCCGAGGTTCGAATCCCACGAACGGGCTGGCTGAATGGGCGTTTTCATGGTTTTCCTCATGTGTAACGTGTATACAAGCCAGTTTCCCTTAGAAAGTCCTCCACGAAGGCATCCCTCCCTTTAGACAGATAGCTCTCGAGGCTTTGCCATAATCACATACACATACGGTGAAGCAAAAGGGAATGGACACGAAGCACGAAGGTTGTACGAACAGGGGTTTCCACTCATCGGATTCCAAATCATCCAACCTTTTCCAGTGTTGATCGAAGAATGCGAGAAACCAGTTCTTTTGTCATCTCATAAAGCAATGCAGAACGTTCGCGAAATGTGCAAACGCCAGAAATGGAAAAGCTAGTTGTCGGCATTTTGAGCACTTTTTGTGAGTTTTTCACAAAACAATAAATCTGATTGCGGAAATTTTGGTCTCGTTCATTCGCTTTCCGAACACTGTTGTAAGTTCAGGTTGGAGTTCTAATATTCCTCTTTTCTGCTTCTGAGAGTGGAATGCGACCCAACGTTTTATGGTAATTATTGTTCGTCTGGATGGGTACTATCACCCCTCTTAATTTGTAAAAAAAAATATTAAAATCACCCTGTATATATGCAGCCTAGAGGGAAAGTGGTTAGTGACTCTCACTGCCGAACCGAAAGGCCCGAGCTCAAATACCGGAAAGGCATGGATGTAATTTGTCCCTCCCCTTTATAGAAGGTAATGGTAGACCACCTATTAGGTGCCTTCATAATAAAGAGACCACTACTTCTGGCCTTAGAAATGGTCAACGCCTATAAACGGCTAGAGCCCGCCATTGGAAAAAAAAGTACATATATATGTATGTACTACTACACCGTATTTAATGTTACAATAAAAGATTTTTTTAAGTGTTTTTATTAATATTAATCAGTTTAAAATACGTAGTTTATCTAATCTCATTATTATTTAGCATATTTTAGGCTTGGCAACAGTATTTTGCTACTTAACAGGTGATATATATTTTTTCATTTCAAAACTTTTGCTGCTCTAATGTTACAGATTTTAAGAACTAATTCCTCTTTTTATTTTTATTTTACACTTTTTTATCCAATTTTTGAGTTCTTCACATAAAGTGAAAAATATTATTATTAGATTTTAAAGCTTAATATTTAAGCTCTAATTTTTTATTTTAATGAATCCATCTAGTTTATTTTCACGGTTACAGCTAATAATTCATAGCAATTCAAACCAATCTCAATTTATTGAATTTTTCTTCTAAATCGGTGAATTTGTTAATTAAATTTTAAATTCGAAAGTCAAATATATAGTGTGTCCCAAAAATGTATACATTTTTTTACAGCTCATAACATTACATACATTTTCTCCTTATTTCAGGTGTGACAGCTTAAAAATGGCTGAAGTCAGGCTGAACTTTGAGCAAAAAAAATTCATTTCGAAGTGCTACTGGAAGACTGAGAACATAAGTAAAGTGGAAAGGCAGTTCAGAATGAAGTGTGAACGAGAAGCACCAACACGACTCACAAATACGTTTTTGTGAGATAAGTTTGTGAAGAAGAAAATGTCCATAATGATCAGAAGAACTATTCTGGAAGACCACGATTATCCACAGGCTCCACAAGAGAGAGAGAGAGAGAAAGAAGTCGTCAAAACTTTTCAGCAGTCTTCCAGAAAATCTGTTCAGCAAGCGGTTTGTGAGACAGCAGATCCAAAAATGAGCGTCCATCGCATCTTGAAGAGTACGCAATAGAAAATTTTTATTCGTACATTACTCTCCGCTGGGAATGAAGAAGATCATGACCGAAGAATTGAATTTTGTGACCAGTATCAAGCAGATTTGCACAGGACAATCAGTTCCCATAAAAGATTATTTGGAGTTAAATGGTTCAATTTCTCGTCACAATTGCACCTACTAGGCAATTGAGAAACATACATACACAAATTATTCCTTATTCAATAATAAAAATTTACTTCTGATGTTAACAGCTCAAGGTCGAAAGAATTGTGTGTCAGCTGCAACTATCGACGGAAATAATTATATGTTCTTCTAATTATGACTGAAGTAATACAAAGTTCTTATTAGCGAAATTCTGTACTTATTTTTGTTTCTTCTGGATTTAATAAAAATAATTCTTTTCATGACATTTTATATTACGTTGGGTTGCTATTACTATATTAAGCCAGATTTTCAGCTAATGTTTTCGTTTGGATGTATCTGACGCTCTGCTAATGGAAAAACTCTTAGCACTCTGTTCAAGTTCTCTTTCTACGTCGTGAGCAAAACTCTCAAAATTTTCTTATCTCTAGATATTATCTCAAACCTCTTGAAATGGTGGCTTTTGCAAAGGTACAGGTTACCAGCAAAAGAGTAAGACCTCGCACAAGATGGATAGACTGAATGGAGACAGATCTCAAGTCATTAAAAATCAATCGTTGGAGGACTGCAGTGGCTGATCGGATCAGTTGAAGAAAGCGTGTCGAGACGGCCTTGGCTTGTAATAAGCTGTAGTGCGAAAGTATTATTTCTTTTCGCACCTGACTGCAACAGGCTCCGACATAGAATGTATGCTCAATTATCACAAATTCAAACAAAGTTCTGGATTTTTTTTAACATTCAGTACAATTCTATTTACAGATATATTTACAAATTTAGGCACCTCTACAATAATGTAAAAACTGTACTTAACTGTGTATCCAGAATAAGATTGGCGTGATTTTCCTAAACTTGAAAACTTTTGAAACTCGAATTTCGCAAACTTGAACACCTTCTCGGTGTTCATTTTCTAAAGGCAGCAAATTGAAAAAACTCCCTAATATATGCAACATATTTCATTTCGTATGTCCCCCCCCCCAAAATAAAAACAGTATTCCATTTTATAAGAGAATGTTAAGAATTAAAATTTAAAACTAGATACTCTCAAACACATGAAAGCTTTTTTTTTTTTTTCAGTCCAAAGGGATTTGAATCCCGAAGGACTATTAGTTTCGTTTTGGCATTTTGCGTCGGACTCATAAATGTCGGTTCACTTTTCAAACTGTTGCCACAAAATGTTAGAGTCCTGCATTATATTTGAAGAAATTAAATAATGAAAAATCTGCATAAATGTATGTATATTTCTCGTATTGTGATAAAACAACGGTACATAGAGTCATCGAATTTTGAATAACGTAATCCTCCAACGAATATGAGCATGTGGAAGACCAAATTTGAAATTTGAAATTTGTTTTATGATCGATTTCCTATTTTTTAAAACTTTGACGAATTTTTGATTAACAAACTCAAGGATTTCAAAGCGAGCAATAGCAACGTTGTGCAGAAAAAACATTTCTATCTCCAGCGCGTGAGTCTCTGTATCGGAAATTCTAAAGATATGCTCGTTTTAAAACTATTTTGCGATATTGCTGTTGCACTGGATCTTATGGTTTAAGTGCGAGGAACATGATATTTAATAAAGAAAGGTAACACACAAAATGTTAAAAAACACCCCTTTGGACGTAATTTAAAATCTGAAACATTTCAGATTTTTTTTTTTTTTTACTCGTTTGAAAAATTCTGTAAACATGATTACCATTGCCGTTATGGCCAGGTTCAATCTCGCACATACGTGAGAGACACAACATCCTCCCAGCTTGAGGTTTTCAAAATCAGACATTAGAAAAATTTTCTAACATTAAGAGCCAGGTATAAAAACAACGCTTTTACGTTAGTTAGAAAAGCATGAAAGAAAACCTAAATGAAAGTACAAAATATATATGTCATACCATGTTAAAATGAGGTTAACAAAGAATAAACTGAACATAAAAAAAATTATTAGTAAACACAAAGCTTTAAAGTCCAAAAATTCTATATTGTACATAATGTTTGGGAATTTTCTTGGTTTTAAAAGGCTTCCAGACCTAGACTTGTTTTCATCTGCCAGGCTTAGCCCAGGATCGCTGGCAGCTGATACGTCTGCTGGATATAGCTTCTGATTGGTCTTACCAAATATCCATTGCTGGGTTTCATTCGTACCATTCTTGTAGCAACCATCTCTACTAATACATACATCTTCATTTGAATTTTTATAATTTTGTCCATGAGTCACATTACACGCTTTTTGCTCTCTGGTTCTATGAGGACTACATTCCCAACTTTTAGTTCTTGACATGAAACAATGGACTTCTGCACAATGGGCTAGATATTCCTTACGAAACAGGATCCCCAGTTCTTCCCTCAGTATATTGCAATAGTTGGCACCGCATTCAATTACTGGGAATCAATGCAATCTGGATCTGGTACCCCCACCTATCTTGCAGAAACAAACCTCTTGAAAGAAGCGTCAGAGGTAGGAACTCTTCTGAATCATCAAAGATGTAAGTTAAGGGCCGGCTGTTTAATGTAGATTCGACATCACGCAGTACCGTCAGTAAATCTTTAAAACTTGGTAAAGATCCTTTTAAAATTCTCACAATAAGCGCCTTGATAGAACTCACTAAGAGCATAAAATTATGGGGCGAGATCGCTGGCATAGATAGCACTGAATAAAGTGTTGACACTGCCAAGTAAAAATCCTGTTTAAGACAGCATAAGAAGCACATTTGTCTAACCTTAATTCTATTAATTTGTCTTAATTTGTCTTCAAGGACATCGTTCGAGTTGTAAACAATCCTTGCTTTCGTGAGTTTTTCCGCAAAAAACACATTTCTGTTCCTTGGTAGGAACTGAAGTTGCTGCGCTTACGATAGGTGTTTTGGTCTTAAATTTTACATCTTTAGAATGCTCATCGCGCGAAGTGGGAGAAAATTCTAGACCTAGAAATTTTGTCCCTTTGTTCTCCTTTAACCTCTTTACGCAAAAATTCCAAGCGATTTGAGAAATCTGATCCCTTGTTATTGAACAGAACACTTCTCTGCCATATCCTAAGCATCTCAGCTGAGAGGCAAAACTCGAACAAGAGGTATTACGAGGAAGCATTAATGTCTAGGATTAAGCCAAATCCTTAAAAGATCCTCAAAAGATCTGAAGTATGATTCGATTTTGTCAAAGAGTGACACTAGAAGCAACTAATCCTTCCTTTGCAAGTGTACCTGTTGAATAATTAATTTTAACATTTCCCTCACATATTATCTCAGTTAAAATTACCTTATCTCCAAAACGCTTCTCTAACGCAGTAATAGCTTTCGAGTAATTTTGCATCGTTTAATCGGTGCTACCAAGCCAGAGTTCATGGTAACATTGATTGTGTTAAACAATGGAACTTGTCATCGAATACATTCATGGATCTTCTTAAACTGACCCCAAAATGTAAGACAACTTAATAACTGCCCATCAGATTTTCTAATTTGAATTTTTGGCAATTCGTACCGTTTTTCATTAGAACCGCTTATGTTAGAACTATCCTTATGTTATCCATGTTAGAACTTGTATTAACGTTATGGTCATCCGCATTATCTATTCCTTCACCCGAAGACTACGCGTGATATTTGGTTTCTAGATCATCCCCAGCCCTTAACCAATAAATCTAGCATCTCTGAATAATGAGAGTTGAACTCAACAATTATTATATGTATCTTCCAAAATTTTATCTTTTAATGTGGCTTTACACGCTTGATCATCTTTATCAAGCTCTTCCTTTAAAACCTTAGCCGTACTGGTTAAAGCACTCCGCGCCGTTGCACGATTTTTCCTTAATATATACACAGTCACTTTAACTTTTAAATTCAGGTCCACTTAAAATCTGTAATTTTATCAGAATTTCTTCAAATCCTTCAAAAACACATTACTCAGTAATCCTCAAAATGTAATTCAATGCAATAAAAATGAATAAAAATAGGCCATAATATTAATTTACGCTAAATCGAAATTATTTCAAACGCAATTACGCATTTCCAGATTGTGGGCTGTTAAACGCATAGTTTTTCTAATGAAAATTTAAACTAATTATTCACCTTCTATATTTGTGTAATGCAACTTGTACGATATATTCTCAACTATATACTATAAATAAAATCTGGGCAGGCCCACCACTTTTTATGTCGTGAGCGAAACTTTCAAAATATTCTTATCGTTAGACATTACTTTTTTTCACATCTGACTGCAGCAGACTTCGACAAAGAATGCATAGTCAATTATTACAAATTCAAATTAAGTTCTGGATATTTTCAACATTTAATACAATTCTGTTTACAGATATTTACAAACTAGGCACACCTACAATGACATGAAAAACTGTACTTATTTGCGTGTCGAGAATAAGCATGGCGTGACTTTCCTAAGCTTAAACTTTTGAAGCTCAAACATCGCAACCTCAAAACACAGGTGACTTCATTTTCTAAATTAAAAAAAAATTGAAAAATTTCCTAATTCGCTGAAACTAACTGATATTCTGTTAATGGAAAAGTACCAAAATTAATATAGATTCTTTTATAGCATTTCGAATTACTGGTAAATTACTGTGTACTTCGAATTTTAGCTATCGCATAGTAGTCAATGTGCAAAGATAGTCAATCATTTTGTAAGTGACTTTAGGCTTTGGCTGTAGTGTACTGCACCTTTCTGCGTTTAAGTCTATGTTTTAGGCTAAACAAATGTCTCCAAAATGTCTAATCTACTTAATACTAGGCGTATAGAAGTAATAGTGGCTCTTTTTTACATTTGCTGACCAAATTTTTCATACTGAATACTATTAATTTTTTACCAATGGCGGGCACTTGTCTTCAACGGCATTGCCCACTCCTAAGACCAGAAGTGGTGGCCATTTTATTGGGGAGGCAGCTAATAGGCGGTCACCGTTACCTCCTATGAAGGAACAGACAATTTTACATCTATGCCTTCTCCAGGAATCGAAAACGGGCTTTCGGTATCGCAGTCAGTCTCCCTTAACAACTAAACTACAATGCCATCTGGTCGGCCTAAATACTATTATAGTTATTATAAATAGAAAAATATTTATGATTTTAATGAGTTCAGCTAATGTAATTTCATAAAAGTATTTAATGTTTCTTATCCGATATCTCCTGATTTAAATGCATTTTTATTTATTATAAATCAATCAAATTAAAATGTAGAGAAACGTTTCTTAAGATCTGCGTTTATTGCTATGAAACCGCTTGATTTGTTACATAATAAGAGAAAGATTAAATCTGAAAGCAAAGTATTTTACACTTTACTGAATGGCAACAGGCTGACGGGTGCAAGATAGAATATTTTCGTTTAGCCAGCGGCAACAGATTAGCTCAATGTGTTGATTAAAACTGAAAGATGAATGAATATCTTACATTTTTCCGAATGCCAACAGTCTAGCGAGCTAGAGATAAAATATTTTATTTTGAACGATGTTGCCACTGCTCGCTTTTCAACTGCTGAACTTATTAATAAAAAACTCATTAAATCGTAGAATGTATGAAACAAATGAAAAACAAATTCGAAATTCAAAATTTCTGCTTCAAGGTGCAGAAGTTCAGGTGGATGATTACGTGTATACAAAATTTGGAGGTTCTAGGTGTCATACCTTTTAAACAGTGCGAGGAAACATGCACACATATTTACATAAATGCAGGTACTTCATATGGTAATATGGTTTAAATGCAAAGAGATTTCGGACGAGAAATACGAATATTTGATGAATATTGCAAGCTTAAACCTTTAGCATATTTACCGTACATGAGAGAGTGAGAAAGAATAACAAATAGAAAACACTTAACGCCTTTCATTTGTTTCGTACGACAGAATATAACAGAATAACTCGTATATAACAGAATATTATGTTGCCGCTGTAGTCATACAAATAGTTATTTTCATTTTTTTCTTTTCATTTTTATGCATACCTTAGGAAGTTGTATCAACTATCACTTCTGATTTCGTGAAAGTAAAAAAAAAAAAAAAGTTGCAGCCATCTATTTTGGATTTTATGGAAAACGTGTTATTTGCCAACTTCCTGCATTACTCAGTTTAACTTCCTCGACATTTATTTTTCGATACCCCTACTTTTTATTTTGAATTTATTCCACTTCCCCCCCCCCCATACTTCAGAAGTAAAAATCGCTGTTTTCATCACAAACGAGACACAGTAAAAAAACTGCATTATCTGAAGAGTCTGTCATTCTCGTACGACATGTATACAGCATTACAAAAATGCAAGTATAAAATAAAACTGAAAGAGTTTTTCAGCCTTGTTATTAAAAAGGTCTGATGAGGGCACCATATGACTTCCTTATACAGCCTGTTAAATTATACAAATATTTGCCAATTCCATTTGCTGTATTTCATTGAAACTTATATCCTCGAATTATTCTAACTTAATTAACCGATTCCTCGAAGCAAGTTGAAGATGACACACAAAGCTGCAAATTTTGAAACTAAACATCCCGGTCCAATTTTGTCACACGGAAGTCAAATTCCTTATATTTTTATTTTTCATAAGGACTATAAAATTTTTCCAAAGATTAGTATGGGAACCGGGAGACCGCATTCAAAATTAGATTTCGTTGTTTGTCCAAAATTATTATTTTTTTTAATTTGGCATTGCCAAAACATAAATATTTTCATCATTTAAAACACTTCTGGGATTTCAAGTATGTGACTACGACCAACGATTGAGAAAATAAAGGCCGGGTAAGGATTTTTAAATCGGATAAGGCGATGGGCATATTATATATACGTTTGGTACTACCAACAGCAATGAAAAAGGGAGATAGATGCACAACTAGATGTTACAGCTGTCCTATATACGAAGTTTCAACTCTCTACGTTTAATCATTTTTTAATTATGCAAGATACATATTGTTACAAATTTCGTACATATGTAGATAATTTTAGTGAAATTGTAGCCTTTTTTGTGTGTAATGTAGCATGAAAATCTAAAGAGGTAATGCTTTATCCGAAAAGTAAGAATACAGGGGCAAGTCTATTCGACATAGAGTAAAATTGCTAAATTGGTGAGATATCGCCAAGCTGGCGATGATTTTGGCGACTAATTTTTCCCATCAAATTGGCGAGAAATGACCAAAAGCTCATTTAGCATCCACCATTTGGTGACATTTCAGTCCAGTACCTGTACGACTAGTTGGTACTGTAAATGAATGACTGTAATCGATCCCTATATGTAACTGTAACCGTATCCGGTCCTTAGATGTAACTGTAACCGAATATAACTTTCAGCAATTTTGAGAAATGGAATTGGCAATAGATTTCTTGTTGGTAGGGTGGAAACTATACAGGACCGGAGAGAGCATCTGCTTTCAGTAGTTGTTAGTTCAGAGAGGAATTCGGAGTATTGACATATCCGTTAGAGCTCCACCTTTTGGATGCGCTTTGCATTGAACCGTGTTTAACGATCTTAGTATTTTGAAGTGCAACCCACTGATTGTAATCTTTGATGCTGTGAAGAGCTGTTGGATTATTTTTGTGAAAGTTTCGGATTTGTTTCTTTTGATAAAATAATTTTTTTAAAGCAATCCTCGGTTCTTTGCTCTATCAATCTATTACGAACCCGTACACACGAAATAATACACACGTACATAAGTCACGAAAAAATTCATTTTAATCCATTTTAAATCAATTTTGCAATCCGTTTTGGAAAAAACAGTTCCTTATTCTATCCATACGTAAACGTCACACAAAAAAATCCTTGGATTGTTAACGATCCCAATTCCACTCTGTCTTTTCCACGCAAAAAAATCATGGGATCGTTTACAAGAACTAAAAGATTTTTATGAAGATGACGTGTTAATGAATGTTTGTCACCTGCGTAAGGTCGTCACAGGTATATGGAATCGGCGCAGTGTAAAATCGACACTCACACAGAACCGACTCCAGCAAACATTCGACATTAGCTTAAAGTAGATAAGGTTTATAGTTAGCAAAGGCCCAAGTCGAGAGGGAAAGAATTTGTTTAAAATTAATACTGATTAAAGTATCTGTATTAGATCACCAAAATCGATACCGATATAGAACCGAAATCGATTTTTGAAGGGTCTTATCGATCATGTGCTGTAGACAGATTTTCTATCTTAGCTCTTATTATTCTCTCTGTTGTTGCTCTTGCTAATGCTCACTTGTCTGACCTATAGACAGCTCAAGCCCACGAAATTGCTTGTGGCAAGTAGCGTAAGATTTTTACGCCTATCGTTGGCAACAGCCTTGAGCACCATACAGTTGACAGTGCGATTTAGCTGAGTTTAACCCTCAATTTTGATGGACAGCACCCCGGGGGATGTGTCCGAGGGTCTCACACCCCCTCTTCTCCTACCATCAACCTCTCGAGAGGACTTTCGGCTCGCCTCATATTTAGAGTGCCCTCATGCCGCACGGATACTATACATTTACAAACATCGATGCCTTTTCCGGGATTTGAGCCCGGATCCTTCGGAACGACAGTCAGCGACGCTAACCAATAACCGGTTGGGGGGCAAACCTATGCGGGCAATATAGGCGGGTTTGCAATGCCAAAGCTCAGTTATATACCGTATATACCCGCGTATAAGTCGAGATATTTTGGACAAAAAAAAAGGGGGGGTCGACTTATACGCGGGGCCATAAAAAATTAAAAGAATCGGAAGTTCAAAAATTTCTTTATATAATGCAGTTGTTCTCTTCCCGCACTCAAATTGGACGACTTATCAAATAAGTCACTTACTTGAAGTAATTTCATAACTTAAATTATGTGACGAACTAATCACAGAGTTTCATACTTTAACTAGAGTAAGTTTCGATTAAACCAAAGAATTTTCGGCCCCCGAAGAATAAAAAGCCCGATATTACATTAATTGCTCAGTGGGTTAAAGATGCTTGGAACGAAATACCCTCTGAAATGATTATAAAATCATTTAAAAAATGTTGTATTAGCAACGAACTAGACGGCACGGAAGATGATACTGTTTTTGAAAGTGAAAATGACGACGAAGGCTCTAGTAGTGATTGTAACAATACAGAGTTCGAGACTGAGAATATGTATGATGACGAGCCAATGACGACAGAAGAATTCTATGAAATGTTTGGCGAATCTGACCATGAATCGGACGTTGAAGGATTTTGATTTTGTTTATTTACCAAGGTATTTTTTATCGTATATTTACTTTTTTTCCTCAGATGATTTTGAATAAATGTAGTACTTAAAAAATTTTTTTTCGAAGTTTCTCGATCGATTTCGGAAGTGGGGGGTCGACTTATACGCGGTATCGACGCGGGTATATACGGTAACTGTATTTTACGCGGGTATATACGGTAACTGTATTTTTACTTTCTTGTACGAAGCAAAGAAGTATTGCAATCGCGAAAAATTTCGAGTGTCATATTTCAACAGGAATAACCATTTTGATCGTTCCCAAATCCATTTGGAAGTTTTGTTTTTGGCGTGACGTCTGTATATATGGGCAGAATAAAAAAACACTTTTTTTCCCACAGCAAATTGTAAAATGGAAGTTTTCGTGACTTCTGTACGTTAAGAATGTATCTCGCATAACTCAAAAACGATTAGCATAGAACGTTGGAATTTTGTATATGAGACTGCTGTAACATCCAGTTTTGCACCTCACCTTTTTATTGCAATCGGTAGAACTAAACGTGTATATATAGATGTGCATACTTTCAATTACGGAAGTACTTAAAATGATGAAAATATTCTCATTCATTATTCAGGAGATTCTCATTCATTATTCAGGAGATTAAAATTCGAAGAACTGGTAAAATTCTTTTTCATATCAATTTTTTTTACTTAGTTAATCCTGTTTCCTGCTGGAATAATAATAACGTAATAATGATAATAACAACGAAAATAATAACAATAACAACAATAATAATGATAATAATAATGACAACTACTAGTACTGCTACTACTACTACTAACAACATTAATAATAATGATAACAATAATAATATAACAAGTACTACTACTTGTTATGTTACAACAATAAAAATTACAACGTAATAATAATAATAATAATAATAATAACAAAACGAAAACAATAACACCACCACCGCTACCACCACGAACAACAACAAGAACACCACCACCGCCAACAACAATAACATTACCACCAACAGCAACAGCATTAAAGACTACTAAAATAACAATACAAAATTTTAACGGAGCTTTTAATGTGAAAGGTTCCTCAGAAACTGCTTGATATTATAAATTAATACAATGTGTGTGTAGTTAGAAAAGAATGTATCTCAATAGAGGATGAATGTGATCATAGTGGTGTTGGCAAAATTTCAATCTACCGCCGTATACTCGAGTAGAAGAATAGAAAACCCAGGAAGAAGACAAACAAACATGAAAAAAATGGCTATAGCAGTGAACTGAATGCCACAGAACAAGACATTGTGAAAGAAGGTCTTTGCACTGCTTTGCCTGTTCTCACTTTCATTTACATTAGAGACAAAAGAAAATATTTAAATGCCTCCACAGAATACTGAATGTTTTTTTATTTTGAAAGGCAGGAATAACAGCCTGCATTATTATTAAATAATGAAGAATCTGTATGAATGTATGCATATATATATACGTATGTTTGTATGTTCCTCATATTGTGGCAAAAAGCCAGCACCGAAATTCCACCCAGTTTTGGATATACAGTTTTCCACCTGAACATGAGTACCTCGAATTTTGAATTAGGTTTTGACTTATAATGTTCGAAATAAAATATTTTTATCTCCAGTGCGTCACATTGTTGGTAGCCGGAGACAAATATATGTAAGTAATAAAAGTACATATTTAATTTATTTTACGTTAAGAAAATATAAGATCATTCAAAAAATTATTATAAGTTTAATCACTATCATTACTTTCACGAACTATTAGTATTTTCTTCTTTATTGCTATGATGTCACTTTCATCACTTGAGCGTTCATGGTAAGATTCTGCTTCAATGATTGACGAATTAGGGAAGATCTCAGATCCACAAAAATTTGCAGTGAAAATCCGTAATTAACAATTGCCTAGGGTTTTTCTTTTTTTTTTTGCTAAATCTTTATAAACCTCCTCATAGCGATTTAAGCACTTACTAAGCTTCCGTTGGAATCGGAGAGCTCGTTCAATATTCGTGTCATATTGTAAAAACTATTACCTAATTTTCTTCCTCAATTCAAGTCCTGCGCTGATGACTCTTGCTGTGACCGCAACTGTTTCAGATTGCTCTTAATCCGAATCATTGTCTTCATCATGTTTATTTGTTTCACGAATCATGTTAACTAACTTATTTAGTTCTTCATCAGTCATTATTTCTTTAATATCTGCCTGAGTTAAATCCTCAAAAACCTTCTCCTCCTATAGTTTGGACCAATTTAGTGATCCGAAAATATTCATGCTCTAATAGTAATCTATTATTCTAATCTTTAGCAGTGTCCGGCCATATTGTTTTCCAGCATGCGTTGAATATTGATTGTTTAATCTGAGTATATGACAGTCCAATATGCTTAACACAATCTAAAGACTGTAAATTTCTTCCAAGCATCCGTAAGAGATTCATCATTCTTTATTTGTTCTTAATCCTAGAATGAGGGCTTTCCAAATACATAACTGAAATTGTTGATGATTACTGTGGTCTTCTTTGTCGGTATCACCTTCACTAACCAGTCTCTTGCAAAGTTTTCGTGCAAGAAGTAAAATATTATTATTAAAATATCTATTAAATCTTTGTTTAAAGCTTAACAGAAATTTCACTTCTTTCAGCAAAATATTAATATTCTACCTGGAGATATTAGGTCTCTAGCACAACATCGGAAGTCAAAGAATTAATACAGTACATGCAGATGTTATAAAATGTACTACTTTTAGTACACTTAATACAAGTCAAATCTGTAAATATTTTTAATTATAATTTCTCCAGCTTATTATTCTATTCTATTCTAGTAGCTAAAGCATGAAATCATACTATCACGCATCCACTAATTAAATAAGGAATAAGCTTATCAGATTTTCCAGCATCATTTCTCTCTAAAATAGCAGTTTTCTAAGAAAAGTGTTTGCAATATATAGTGGCTCACATTCATTTTCAGACACCTACATTTTTAAAGTTTATTTGTAGAGATTTTGTTCTAAACACTGAACCTAGACTCCAAAGCTTTCTCAAATACATTATATTTTATCTATTTTAAGCCTTGCGTGTTAGAAAATAAATATCATAAATATATCTGGTTGCAACGAAACGGTTTGCTTCCGCAAAAAGCGTTCTTAATACTCAAATCTATGGTTTCTGCCAATTTTTTGGTAGTTTTCAAAGCCTTCGGACCAGAAATTTGGTGGCCGCGAGTCTAAAAGCAGATAAACCTCATTTCGAATATCCTGTGTAAAATAGAAGATAGCACCAGCAAGATGTAGCTGCAGGTATGAAAAAAGGTAGAAGTCAGAAGGACCGATGTCAGGGCTATATGTTAGGTGCGGCAAAAGATCCCATTTGAGTCCGCACAGAGTCCAGCCGGTGAATGCATACACATGTGGTCTTGCATTATCTTGATGGAACATTATCTTTTTGTGCCGGAACTCAGTTCGACGTTTTCCCTTGATAGCAGCGTCAACACGGACTAGCATTTCGCTGTGCACTTTACTGTTGAGAGTTTTACCTTTATCTAGATATTCTTTGTGGAATATTCTTTTGTGTGTAATACCACGGATATCCCACCAGATAGAAAGCATGATATTTTTGTTAGTCAAATTACGCTTTGCGACGCTGCCGACGGGCTCACTTAACGTAGACCAACCCCTTTTCGGCCTGTGTTGTTGAAGTAAATCCACCTTTCATCACAAGTGACGATCCGGTCCAGAATTTTGTCTTTCAGTTGCTATTCAAGCAGATTAGTGCGGGCCTGAACACATCTGCTCTTATCTGGAGTCGGCTCATGCGGCACACAGCGATTGAACTTGTATGGTTCTGAAAAAGCGGATTCTGAGAAAAGGTTTTCAATAAAAGTTAAACCTGAAACTGTTATAGGAGCCATCAGGACACATGGATGCAAAGGGCGATCAACCAAAAGAAAATTTTTCGTCAATACAAAAACAAGGAAAATACGACTGGATTCTCAAAATCCATGGTAAGTAACGATTTATTATATTAAAACAATGTTATATATACAGATAAGTCAAAATTTAATGTCTTTTTGTCTAATAGAGGAACTGCTGCGTGGAGAAAGCCAAATAAATAAACTGAATCCAAAAAACACTTTTGCCTACTATTAAGCATGAGAGTGGATGCATAAGGGTTTGGAGATTTTTCACTGCCTTCGAGAAATTCAGTTTTTATAGAAAATAATATAGATCACTATAAACAAATGCAAAATAAATTCGAATTCTCAAAATCGTAAAAACAACCTTGTATTTAGCGTAAATATTAGCATTATACCTACGCTAAATACAAAAAATACAAGGTTGTTTTTACGATTTTGATTGTCACATTAGCGTGTTTCTCTTCTAGTCTAAATTCGAATTCTATCAAGATAACGATCCTAAACGTACAACCCCAATGTTCTCTTGTTATTATATAGCTGTCCTGAAGATGGAATACTTTATTTTAAAAAAATTAGTGAAATCTATGCCAAAGTGTAAAATTACCTAAATGATATCCAAGGAATTACTGAATGTCTCGTTATTTTCATGTCTTAATTATGTTATATACTGTTTGTTCAAAGTGCTGAATAATTATGTTAGTTCATCCTGAGAACATTTTAAATTATTGTTTTTATTCAAAACGTTTTAAATAACGTTTTTGAAGCCAATCAAGTTTAAAAAGATGATGATTAAAAAAAAGTTGGAAAAGAAAGTCATTTTGCTAATATTTAGTAGCTCATATTTGAAAATAAAATGGAAAAACCCAAGTGTCAAAAAACAAATGTTAGCCACTTTATCTCAAGATTTTAATACTGTTATATTAATCTTTATACAAGCAATTGCCATATTTCTTTTTATTTTGATCAATGAAATTTATTTCCGTTGATTGATTTTACAATACAAAAAAAGTTTAGATTCATTTGTATTATCTCAAGCATTTCTATCACCAAACCAAAACTGTTTAATGAAAATAAATCGTCGCCCTCTTTCTGATATTTGGGGAATAAGATTCCATTAGAAAAGAGCACTCATATATACAAATTTACAGCGCTAAATATATAACCAAATATTTTCGTACTTCTTCAGACACAGTCGAAGGCCGGCTTCTTCACCTTTACTTCCTCAAAATAGAATCAAGTTTAAACATTTCCCCTTTCGCAACGAAAAAAAAAGACCTCTTCAAACCCCAAAACGCTTGTTATTTCCATATTCATTCTAAAGTTTTTTTTACATCAGTTTATGTAACTTAACTATATAAGTGATATCAGTAATTTAATTGATAATTTTGCATGTTGTTGTTCATCACTAATGTATGACATCATTCATTTAAGTTAAGCTATGAAGTAAATAAAAATTTATGAAGAAGGTAAGCATTTTATTATCAAACACTAATTATTAGATAATTTTCAAATTCTCCGTTGGCAACAGACGATCCTTGATGTAGGTTGTTGTTCATTTAGAAGAAAGTATGTACGAATAGGACGGAAATATAGCTTATTATATACTTATTATGATAAATACGACATTTATTCAGCATTTTCTTTTTCCCCCTATGCTATTATTTAAATACTTTCTAAAGCATTACTTTTATTTAAAAATACAGAAGTAGATAAAATATCAGAAATGGGATTACTTTGTATTTGCATTAGAACACAGTAACGGGCACTATTGTTCTAAGTTTGAAATCTGAACACATAAATTTAAAGAAGTTTCAGGACCATAAAACTGTTTAAAAATGATTTTTATTTATATAATAATTATATTTAATTACTGATAGCCTCTGAACGAAGATATTTTCTGAATTAATATTAAATTCCTGTGTAAGAATAGTTCTATTAAGTAATTTGTCTGTTTTATAAGTTACTGTAACAGATACTACAATTTTAAACATCAATATTTAGTTATTTTAAAGAAAATCAAGTTCAAAATTCGAGATGCCTATGTTTGGAAAAAGCGAAGAAGCGTGATCTGAAAATTTTAGCAGAAGAACTGGAGAAAAGTTTATGGACAGTCATAAAATGAGCGATTTGAGGAGAATAATTTTGAAGAGCAAGGCGAATAACGAAGATTGTTTTAACAAATGGAGAATATTATAGGAAAAAGAAAAAGAATAAAGAAGGATAGATAAAAGAATAAAGAAAGAATTCGATGATCAGAAACTTAAAGAGGAAATGCAATTTGAATATAGAATCTGAAGATAGATCTTTCACTGCTGTCACCAGATTGAATAGTAATAATTTTTAAAAGTGTAATGTTTCCTGAATTTTTTTTTAGCTCAAAGGGGCGTTAGCCCAGAAGGGCTATTAATCTCGAAACGGCATTTTGCATTGAATCACTAAAGGCGTTGGATCACTTTTCAAATTGTTGCCACAAAATATTACTGCCTTTTATTATATTCAAAGAAATGATATAATGAGGAATCTGTATAAATATATTTACGTTTCTCGCACTGCGAAAAAACGATACCAAGAGACATCAAATTTTGAATAACGTAGCTCTCCCCCCGAATATGGGCATCTGCAAGCCCGAATTTTGGAATTTGCTTTATTGTATATTTCATATTTTGTGAAACTTAAAACGAATTTTTGATTAACAAATTCAACGATTTCAAAGCCATCAATGGCAACACTCTACGGAATAAACATTTTCATTTCCAGCACGCAAAATTTTCTGTCAAAAATTGTAAAGCTACTATATTTTTTAATATTTTTAGCCCAAATGCTCTCGAAACGCGGATGTGTGTGTAAATGGGGGGGGGGACCGCCTCGTTGGGTATAATATAAGATCTGAAGCTTTCAAAAAATTTTTAAAATTTTTATATTTATTTTTTATTTTTGTATCCAAGTTACAAAAGGGAAATATTTTTACACTGATCTGAAGCTAAAAATACGATATGGACGTAAGTAATGTACATATTTAACATAACTAAATAATCTATGTAATGTAACGATGTAAAGTACACAATTAACGATGTTATTTGCGTAATGTAAATAAGGTAACGATATAATGTACGTAATAAAGTGAATATGATTAATGTAAATGTATGTAATGAATACAGTACATGTAATGTATATAATGGTGTAACGTACGTAACTTATGTGTCATGTAGAAGTTTGGATGCGCAAAGCTATTCAATTAAGGATCAGTTGTAAAATCAGGATGGACGAATGTAAGTATTAATTTTTAAAAATAAACTTGTAATAAATAAATAGTCTTGATAGTCCAAAGGCGAATTCCTTTGTCATCAGAGGATGTATGCTGTTGGTTTCAGAATACGGGTACGGATGGGACAACGAAAATGTAACTTAATGTACCTTTAATGATAAATAAGCCATTTATTTAATATTTTCTCTTTTTCTTTATGCTGTTATTGTAATTATTTTCTGAAGTATTACGTTGATTTATAAAGATATTAATTAACAAGAATATGTGGGCATAATGGTTTGCATGTAGCTGATGGGAGATGACAGTCTGGAATTGAAATACTTTCGACCACAGCCTTCTGCGACGATGACCATTTCGAATCTTCCAAAGCAAGAACCGTTCCTCCATCTTCCCCTCAGCTCCCATAAAAGGCAGCCGCCAAGCAGCTATCTTCTGAAAACAGAAACATGAGAGTGCGACTCAACATCCCAAGGATTTAAGGCCAAACTCAGCTGTGGGGGAGTTTCACTTCACCCTCCTACCTTCTCGCGTGCTTCGCGTCGGATTCATTCTCCCATCCTCTTCTGTACTCTCACCCGGTTGTCAGAGACAGTGAGCATCACACTTCTGCCAAAGCTTCGAACAACTAGATGTCCTCGATCAAGACCTCGAAATACGTGTACAGGTCCACCGCCGGTGGTGCAGGGGACCTCAGCATCGAGTATGGGACCGACTTGGGGGCCCTCACAAGACTGGAGGTAAGAATCACAGAACTTGCTTATCATTTTGGTCAATCCCAACCGAGACTGTGTCTGGTATGTTAGAATGAACATTTTAGGAATTGACGTTGAAGAACAATTCTATAGATCTTATTTAAAACCATCATATTATTTAGTTACTTTGAATGAAAATGCATAGGTATTAGAATTCATAGTAACGCAGTTACAGTTAATAATGTGATTAGGGCACAGCTTTAATTCTTTATATTTTTTCCCAACAATAAAAAAAAAAAAAAAAAAAAAAAAAAAAAAAAAACAAACTGTTCTGTAAAGCCTGAGAAATGAAAAAGAAGTGATAAACTTTTTAGAATATCATTTTTGAAAATAATTTAATTTTTAATGTAAATATGTAAGGTAGATATAAAGACAAACTGTATTTTTACAACTATATAACTACATCTCTAATTTATTAAGCGAGAACAACTTAGTTAATTAAAAACAAAAGACTTTTCTTAATCTCTAAGAATAAATGTTTTATATTTTTAAAAGTTACATTCCTATTTATTAGTATAATTGTAAGCTATAATTTACGGTTATGAAAAAAAAAAGACTTAAAATATAAATAAAATAAAGTTATATAAATAAAATATAAATCTCTTATTTGAAACTTTAAAAATAAAAAACCACTATTAATAGAAATGGCAAAAAACATATTTTAAGTCATTTAAAACTATAAGACTTGTAGGATTTCTAAGGATACTTTATTAGACGAAATTTCACCTGCACATTCGCCTTCTTCAATTATTGATACATGGTTTGAGGCCTAAGGAGTAGCAGAGACGACAGTATGAACGGGCGAGATTCAAGTTACAAGGAACTAAAAATGAAGCTATCTTATTGTGCTGTTAATAGACTATACATTTATACTGGAATGCAGAATTTTTTAAAGCAATAATAGTGTAATAATTACCTGTAGTTTATTCATGACTACTATTTATTTATTGTTGTTATTATTGTTTTATCATTGTTATATTCTTATTATAACAGTGCCCTTCGGATATTAAATCATTCGCACGTTTTCTCTTCTTGAATTTCGGACAGTAAAATTAGGAAAAACAAGGGGAGAATATACGATATTCATATTGGTGGTAATAATAATGAACTTTTCATAATTACATAAGATATGAGTTGGTAAATTGGTAGATAATTAAATGCTATCAAATGCCTATTGCAACAAATCTTACGGTAAGAACTCAAAAATTCTTTCATATGAATTCTCGATTTACAAGAAAATAGCGGGGAATGGAAAAAGAAGCAAAAATTTTTTGTTTCTGGAGAAATTGGAAATTGTGTGTCTGATAATCCCTGAAATATACAGAACTTTGTTTAAAATCTAAGCCAATCGAAAGTTTATACTTTTAGATTCTACATTGTGGTATTGTTTTTCTAATTAACAACAGGACTACATTGTGATATTTTTTCCTATAAACAGACGATTTGTTGAAAAGGCAATGAAAGGGAGAACTATCTGCCTAAGAGAAGGGATATCTTCCTCAGGACTTAGTTAAGAGAAACTGACTTGTTTTGCGTTCACGTGGTGAGAAACAAGAAAAGGGGCATGTAGCTAACAAATTTGTTGGGATTTCAGTCGGGATCGTTTGGTTTGGTTTAGTTGATTACAGCAAAGTACACTAGTGCTATCTGCTTGAGAGGAGGAATGCCATCGGGGAGGACTTTCTAAGGGATACTGGCTCGTATACAGGTTACACTTGGGAGAAAAACAAAAAAACAAAAAAAAAAAAAAATATCCATACAGCCAGCCCGTTCGCCTGGAATAGAACTTAAGTCGGAACTACCAGTGTTGGTTAGGGGAGCCCGCGTTCGAATCCCGGAGAAGATATGTATGTTTGTAAATGTATAATGTTCGTGCGGCATGGGCGCGTTCATAATATGCGGAAAGTCGAAAGTCCTCTCGAGAGGTTTTTTGGGGGGAAGAGGGGTGGAAAACCCCCGGACTCCCGTGGTAGTCTCCATCAAAATTGCGGGCGGAACTGAGCGAAGTCGTACTGTCACCTGTATGGTGTTCAAGGCTCTTGCCAAAGAAAGACGCAATCTTGCCCTTCTTTCCACGATGAATTTCGTGGACTTGTTCTGATGTTCCTGTCAGATAAGTAAGATAAGTCACACTACCAGGGTTGAACGACTTAACCGCTCGGCCGTTGATAGGCGAATCTTGATCGAACAACTAGTGTTCAGAAATTTTAACTAATTGGTCATTGGTGAGCCATAAAGTATAATAACTTTGAACATATCAATTTTATGGAGATCCTAGAAAAGCAAACCATCGGTTTGTTTAAGAAATTACTGCTACCGCATGATTTCTTTAATGTAAGAGGCATAAAAAAGGTGAAGCCTCGTGAATCATCCAAATCTGGAAGTCAGCCAAAACGTATTTTTGGTAACCAATAACGAGCACTTGTGACTAAATTTTGTGTGAAGAAAGATGAGTAATTCAAGCGTATTCAGGTATAAAAAATGAATTATCTTCACTTCAACCACTGATGCGTACTTCTTTTACTGAATCGCAAATGAATGTAAAGTTCATATTTAAATATGCAATGCAAAAATATTTAAATTCAAGTATAAAAAGAGATTAAAATGACAAATATATAAAAAAATACTAATTAGTTATAAAAAAATTTTAATTCAAAATTATAAGCATATTTATTTCTTTTACTGAGTCAGAACTGAATTTTTACATTTATACATACAATTTAAAAATATTAAAATACAAATATTAACAAAAATTCAAAATAAAAAATATGTAAAAATAATAATTAATTAGAGATAAAAAGAATTAAATTCAAAATTATAAGTATATTATTTTCGTTTGCTTTTATCATTTTTATTTCAACGTTAGAGACTACTTATTTGCATAAAAATTTAATTTTAATAATATTTTTATTGCTAAGCAATAGAGACGAAAAAACATAAACATGTCTTTTGTTTCGTCCTTTTTTTTTCCCACAAAAAGTAGCTACAAGCTTTACTTATTTTTTTAACCATTGATACTAAACAATTTGTTCCAAATATATAATTTTTGAAAATAAAATAAACTTTATAAAAACATCGGGAGTTAAAATAATCTGTAAAATCTAAATTTTTAATTAGCCCCAGAAAGGTAAGAATTACAGTTAGTGAAATATTTATTATGCTTTTATAAGTTTACTTAACAGTTCTACATATTTATGTGCAAAATTGGCTGTAATATACATAACTAATATTTTCATGAGATCAGCTGTAAATTCAACGTACGTTCTTTTACACAAATTAAGTAACTCCTTAACAAAATGAAGAAACGTTTTCCAAACATTCCTGTATTTTAGCGAAATCGCTTCAAACTACTATTTAGGTGATACGCATTAAAAAAGGATGTACATCAGTTTATATTCGTTCTTAAGTATCTCAGCTAACTTCAAATGCAAGTAAGGAACATTTTTAATCTTTTAGAACACAATGAATATTTTACTAACTGGAATTAGTATTATAGAAGAATCATATGAAAAGTTAAATTTTATACTTTTGCAACCCTCATAATCTTAACCGTTTGGACAAAATCCAGTTCTTTTGCTTTGCAAAATTATCTAGTTTGAAATATACTTCTAATGCCAATATTAAAAAAAAAAAAAATTAGAGAGTATAATCATGTTCTAAGATTACGCCGTGTAAAACTGAATTTGATATGTTACGAAATTAGACTATACACTGATATTACATATAAATATGTGAAATATTTTATGCCTATTTTTTTTCCGTATATCCTTATTTGAGAAATGTAGGATAAAACAAAGTATTGTACCGAATAACACAGTTTTGACGCAGAATCGTCATCACAGTATATTGACTACAAAAAATCTGAACTAGATACCACACGACTTCCTTGTACGGTCTATTAAATTATGCAAATTTTTTTCTGCGCTTCATTTAAATTTATTTCCTTGAATTATTTTAACCTAATTAACCGATTCCTCAAGGTAAGTTGAAAAGGACACCAAGAACAGCAAATTTTGAAATTAGATATCCCGTTCAATTTTCGTCGTGCAATGGTAAATTTTCTTGTATTTTTATTTTTTTCATAATGACAAAACGTTCCCAGATATAAGCATAGGAATCGAGAGAGACCGCATTAAAAGTTAAATTTCGCTATCTATCGAAAATACATTTTTTTAAAATTTTCACATTGCCAGAACATGAATTCGTCTTTTAAAACATTCTGTAGTTGGAAATATATGTATATAACCACCTGGAAAGTCTAAATGCCCATGCGTGTTCTACACATGTTACAAACTCCCCATGTTATTCAACATATGTGTTCGTGTTCTACACATGCGTGTAGAACATATTAAAATTCGGTGCTTTTACAATATTTCAATAGCGCGTGCCCCAGTTTTATTTAAAATTTGACATTAATATGGTGCTCTAAATTTCGATTGCCAATTTTTATAGTAATGTGCGCCAGGTAGATATTTATTGCTACTCACTAACTGACACGTGCTTCTAACAACTTAAAATCTGTGCATATATTAGACAAGTAATAAACAGAGTGTATCCCAAAGCACTGTTTTCTCATAAACACAAGGGCCACACAAATGCAACTTATTTATTATCATAAATCTGTTTAAGTAGTGTAAGACAGTATACGGAAGCATCACACACATCGGGGACACATATAAAGTTATAGTTAAAGGATTATACCGGTTGACTCCAGGTTATAAAGCATTGGTGCCCTTAGGCACTGTCCATCATCAGTACCAGTACGTCATTTTGAAAGAATTACGTGATAGCTGATACTAAACGACTTTGCTGAGAATTAAATTCTAGCATCTTGTACTTTATTGGGAATATAAATGAATAACTTTGATGAAAAAAATTTTAAAATTTGGTACTTAAATTTCAGATAAATAGAACAAGAAAGATACAAGCCTCATTCTCATTACCCGATAAGGTGGTTAGAGAAAACTGGCTGTCCCATCTTTGGATTCGAGTTTAAATCCCGTATAGCTCTACTGACTTTTAGATTCGGTTCGAATCTCGGTTACATATGTGACTGTAATCAGAAACGTACAATGACAATTTTCGCCTCCTACCCCCGAGAAGAAATCAACTGGGGCGCCTCTTGATATGCTGGCATTAGAAAAATGTTTACTTCTTTTCTATATTAAATAGAGAAAATTAAGAAACTAAGAGGAATTAATGCAATACATTAAAATGTAGCATTTTGATTATACATATTCGAATGTAGTGCCGTATAATAGCTGCAGAGCTGAAGGTACTTAGCAGTTGCTTTACCCCTGTTTACAAGATTAGCAGTTGGTTATCCCTGTAACTCGCCACTGAATCCGTTATTATGCTTAAAGTCTTTTAATACAGAGGCACTTAAAACTCGTGAATTCGAAAGTCTTGTCAGTAAATTGGGGGGGGGTAAGTTAACAGACGCGTAAAACTTAAGGATTCTTCCCTCACCTTTCCAGGTATTTTAAAATGGGTTGGATGTTTTTCAGTTAGGCTCAAGCTTTATTAACGACATGCGAAACTCCATCCTCTGACCTCACATATGATTACTTTTTAAGCCTTTCTGATGATTGTGTGCCCCAATTCAATGATAAGAAACAGCGATGACGAATGTTACCTTAAAAATTTTGACGCTAGTCTTATGGCAAAAGCTCTATGCAGTTCGAAAGAATTTGAAGGAAGTCCCCTTTTTTCCAAGGAATAAAATGTAGTAGTTCGACTGTGGCAAACGCCGATATGATGCCAAAAAACACTTTTCTGAGTCTGCGTATGTGGATATTTGCTTTCAATGTAATTTTATTTAACAAATTTCGTAATCTTAACCGTACACTGTATGACAAATACGATACGTCACGTTGCTATGTCATTGGCTTCAATTTTATGACGTCATGCTTACTCCATCTACTCTACCCTCCATAGTTGACATAACGGTTAAATTTTCTACATACAGTCGTGTGCTTGTTTCAACGTCTGAATATGACCTTTATAATAATAATATGTTTAATATTTAGAAATGCTACTTTTATTTCATATTTTATAAAACATAAACATTTTTCATTAACAAACTCTACGATTTGAAATCGAGCAGTAAAAACACTTTTCGAAATAAAGCAAATTTTTATTTCCAGCGTGCGAGACTGTTGGCACTCGGGAAAATGAGTGCGAAATTTAGCGCTTTCAGAGTTTTTTAATTAATATCTCGTTTGATTAAAGTCGTGCGAAGATGAGAATGGTCAAAATGGCTTCCCACTAATTGTTGGAATCTGGAATAATATATTTAGTGTTTGGCAGTGCTATTTTTATTTCATATTTTGTAAAACTTGTAACTTTTTCATTAACAAACTCTAGGCTTTGAAAGCAAGCAGTGACAAAACGTTTCGAAATAAAGCAGACTTTTTATCTTCAGCGCGCGAGATTGTTGCCACGCGGAAAAATGATTGCGAAAATTAGTGTTTCCCGAGTTTTTAATTAATATCTTGACTAACTAAAATCGTACGAAGATGAAAATGGTCGAAACGACTTCTCACGAATTGTTGAGAATTAGGGTGTACCTCTGTCGAAACTTAACTCCCCGTTGTTCCGGAAGAGATACTGCCACTAACAAACAAACAGACAGACGCGCCCAGATTTTAATAGTATAAAAATAAACAACTGCACAAAATGAAACACAATGTAATCAAACAGTTAATTATAAATGATGATCAACATTTTATCTTAGATTATTTTAAAGTAGTTTCTCCCTCTCTAAATTTGTGCTTTTTTGAATGTAGTGAAAATAATGAGGGGAAATATCACTACCGTATGATTCATATCCATCCGGCTGTCACGGAATATCCATCGATGATAACCTAAGATTTTAAAAGGCTTCGATTTTTTTGCATTCTTGAGTGAAGTTTTTAAGTTAAGACTAATCTCCGGCTTAGAAAATTTACTTCTATAATAAATAACACATTAGCCGCTTGTATTGCCAGCCACCTAAAGAATTGTAATAAAAGGCAAAAAAATATACTATAATGATTTTAATGAGACCATTTAATGTTATTTCTCAAAAATATTTAATATTTCTAATTAGACACTCGTAATTTAAATGCATTGTTATTAAAAGCAATCCGATTGAAAAGTAGAAAAAATATTCTTAAAGACTGCATTGCTTGTTTTTAAATCGTTTAGATTGTCACTGAGTAACAAACAGATTAAATCTGAAAATTAAATATCTTACGCTTTATTAAATGGCAACAAGTTGGCTAAAAAAAAAACGTATTGGCTAAAATAAAATAACTTTATCTCCCACGCTGGCGTCCAGCTTCATCCTCAAAGCGATGTTAGTCATAGAAAATGTTACGTTTCGTTATTGTACGTTGTTCTACACAAGATCAGACTATGTAGCCCAGCAGCATGAATCTAATGACGGTTCACCTTTATTTGTAAAAGTATAAATAAAATTTCGCGCAGTTTTATAACAAAATAGTGTGAAGAAAAGACAGAATGTTGATAATATTTAATAAACCACATATATAATTAATATTTTAACATAATTTATAGACCACATATATATTTTTTTAAGAATTTAATTTTAAAGTCAGGTGAATAGGAAATAGGTCTGACAATAAATATAAAAACTGCAATGGAAGTATTCTAATAAGTTCAGATAAGAAAGTAACTGGCCAGAAATGGCATGTATGCACAAGAGATGAAGCAAAAACTGAAGATGAAGAGATGAAGTGAGAAGTTTGAGAAAAATTAACAACCATTCCAATGATTATAAAGAAAACTTTGTCTATACTTTAGAGTCTTACATTTTGGCGAATGGCAACGTCTCGCGCACTGGTGATAATATAGTTTTATTTCGAACAGTGTTGCCACTGCTTGTTTTAAATCGCTGAGTCTGTTAATCAAAAATCCATAAAATACGTAAGAAATAGGAAGTAAATCAGAAACAAATTCAAAGTTCGAGCATTAAGGTTCGCGTGGAGGACTTTGAGTGTCCAAAATTTGGTGGCTCTAGTTGCCGTCTTTTTTCCGAGGTGATTTGGTTTATTTGATTATGTAAAATCTCTCGAGAGCTCTGTCTGCCTAAGGAGAGGGATGCCTTCGTGGAGGACTTTCAAAGAGAACTGGCTCGTATACACGTTACGCTGAGCAAAAGCCACGGAAACGCCCATGCAGCCAGCTCATTCTCCGGGATTCGAACCTCTGACCGAAATAGCAGTGTTTAGCGACTTTAACGCTCCCCCGTCGGTGGACCATTTTTTCTGTAATGTGAAGAACATAAATACAAACAGATTCTTCATTATTTAGTTGTAGAGATAATTGTGTAAAACGAGAAATTGTGTGAATTTATAGAATCACATAAAACAGATAATCATGTGGATAGAACAAAAAGGGAAGAAATACATAAATTAAGTTTGGTTTAATTTGTTTTGTTTATGGCAAAGCATCCAAGGAATACGTGCCTAAGGGAATGGATGTTTCGTGGAGGACTTTTATAAGGCAAGCTGGCCCGCATAACGTTACACATGAGTAAAAACCACGAAAATGTCCATGCAGCTAGCTCGTTCGCCGGTATTCGAATTCCCGATCGAACTACCAATGGTCAGCTATTTAGCGCTCGGTCTTTGGGTGGGGCTGAGAGAAATTAGTAGTGAGCATAACGAACAGATTGGATCAGCTGCAGAGCATACAAAGTTTATCTGTCTGAAAGAACGGACTAAAGAAAAGACTGACCCATACTCGAGTTTCGCAAAATGTATGGAGGAGGGGAATATGTACGTAATTTAGAAGAATTCTGCCAATTAAAATAATCATAAGACTCAGGATGCAGTTTCAAGATAGGAGGAAGTTTTCATTTTATACTTTGTTACTGGTGCATAGCCACTTATCTCTTCTCCGAAATCTCTACACCTCGTACTATAGTTCTACTCAGCCATATACTTATCTTTTACCTCTAGCGACGATTCACTATAGGAATGCCACGAACACTACTGAAGGTCTTGGCAAACATCTGGTCCACCAGCGGCCGAGAGGTAAAGTCGTTTAACACTGGGTACTTCGACCCGAGGCTCGAATCTTCCGAACGAGTTGGTTGCATGGGAGTTTTCTTGGTTTTCTTTATGTGTATACAAGCTAGTTTCCCTTAAGTCCTCCACGAAGGCATTCCTTCCCTTAGTCAGATAGCCATCGAGGCTTTGCCGTAATCACATAAATCAACCAAACTTAGCAAACATCCATAGATCTTTCTTCCAGGCGTAACAGTTTGAGTGATTCAACTTGTCATAAATGACAAATGCATTGTATTTAATACTTCTACCACCTTTTTAAACATATTTTTAATCTTTATCAAAGTTTTTCTCGTCTGCAATAGTATCTTCTATGAATCGCAGCTAGGAGAGTCTTCCATGCTAATAAAACTGGTTTTTATCTTTTTAATCTGCCATACTGAATTGTCAGCCTATTAATCAGGGGACGATGAACCGTGTATTGTCTTTTTTCTGAAGACCCTGATATTTTATATGAGTATTTATTTATATAAGGTGTCCAAACATAAGCGCCGGGTTTAACATTCCCCCCAAAATACTTTATTTTTGGAAAATACGTTTACATGATTATACCAGGCAAATGTTTCGTTTCAAAAATCCTGGATTTGACTTCACCTAGCAAGATTGGCATTTTATCACTCCAAATTCCCTTTCCGAATTTCGTTTCAGCTTGAAGCGCTACATAAAGGAACAGCAAGTTTTGATTGTGAAAACGCATTTTAAGAATGGCGAATGTTTTAATGGAATTATCGACTTGAGAAAATAACCACATAATATCCGCACGTAGAATTTTGCATCGAAGTTATTGTTTGAAAATGGAGACTGTAATAACATTCAAATCCTATAACTATAACATGAGAATGTATGATAACATAGTAGGATCCACCACATGAATCCCACAGGAGCTACAGAAAATAGTTACAGCTGTAACTAATTAACAAAATCGAAAGAAAGGTTCAAACAGCGAAGAACATTTGAAAAATATAATTCTTCCCAATAACGAAAAGGTTAATGAGAGGCATGTCAATATCATATTTATGTATAAAATCTTTGGCTGCTTGTAATAAATTATTCTTATATATTCTTCTTATTTTATTCTTACTTTTTAATAAATTAATCTTATATTTCGAAACTAAATTTGAGCTACGAAACTGCCTTTATTACTATTACAATTATATGACAACGATATTTATGGATTTGTATTGCTACGTTTAATTACAACTGTCCAAATTCATGCTGTTAAAAAATCAAAAGTGCTTTTAAAACCCAGAATGGTAACTGAAATTAATACATTTTGAACATATTAAGAAATCCAGCCATTCTTTTCTAAAGGAATTGCTCATTCTTACTGAATTTTGAGCATTGAATTTTGGGCATTCTTACTTAAAATAAAACATTTGAATTTCCTGAGTGATGTCACGTTGTGTTTGTTATCTTAGCCAGCCGGAATTTCTTGACTAAGTTCGACTTGGGAATGCTTATGTCATTCCTCCGACAATGACGTAATTCGGTACTTTGAATCCAAAGTTTGCTTCATGATACTTTCGGAAACGCTTCCTCAATGCAATTTCGTTTACCGCGCATTTCGTATTCGAAAGTACCTCCTTTTAAAAGCTTAATCATCTTCAACACTAACTACATCAAATTGAGACTAATTTTATAAAATTTCAGAATAAATGGATGAAAATTATTAATGAGGGGGAGATCAAATATTAAATCGAACTATGGCAGATATCGAAAACGAACTCTTGGTATGAGTACAAAGAAGTTCGGAGTCGGTGCAAACCTTTGAAGATAACTTTAGTATCATAACACAATTGTAGAGAGAAAATAAAGAGTTAGAATGATCATTCTGCATAGAGAAGCACTGTTTTCTTTATCGTACTGTAAGCTATCTGTAACCATTCAACTGATTCTTACCTCTGAGTGTATCGTTACGTGCGTACGAGTTCGTAATGGATTGTATGCATGCAGAATCAACGAGAGTTTAATGAAATTTATTTATTATTATTTTTTAAGGAACACTTTTTATTTCTGAAACTTTTCACGTAAAAGTACTCGTACAGTTCTTCTCAGTATGATAGAACACACTCAGTAGTCACCGCTTCAAACTCCTCAGAACGTTAAACGCAAGACAATGAACAGAAGTTCACTTAATTATCCTCTATATTCAGGTCTCTGAAATAAAACTGAAAAAATTATGCTTTCTCCGATCCTTATAGTTTTCCCCCAGCCCCCCGGGAAGATTTCTCGGAATTGCTAGAAAGCATATACAGTTACAATTACATAGGGATCAGACCAAAATATTGCCAAGCTTGGCGACTTTTGGCGATTTTCAAAACCATTATCAATATGTCGTCCAGTTGGCGAGATATCCAGTTACCTCAGCGTGAAATTAGAGAACAGAAACCGGTTAGCATTTATACTCAAACAAGCTAAGGATAAAAAAATTTCATTCTCTAAAAGGCGAATAAATTGCATAAACCAAACTCATAAGATGCAACACTTCTTCTTTCCTGAAAATCGAAATGTTTTTAAAAATTTCCATCTTAGTATCAGCTTGAATAGATCTCGGTCAGAGAATTTAAAAGGAATCAAAGAACCCACTTAACGTTCTTCGGTTTAATAGTCACACATACCATACACAAAGACTGCCATAGGCTGTCTTTAAATATGCTTATAAAATATGCCTAAAAACTGTCTTTTTTTCACTCACCCTGAATTATGTGAAACCAATTACTGTTTTGTTCACATCATGCTGTAACTAACTAGTTCCTCTTTAAAATGTCCGGCTGCTCACAGTACATTCCAAGGTTCTGCTTACTGAAGATTGCTCGTAGAATATTCGTTCCGTTCGAAAGTGTGTACATTCTGCCAATAGATTTTTCTCTTTCGGAAAAAGCTTGAAGCCCTAAGTGGATGTAGAACTCTCCGAAAGGGTCAGAAACTACTACTCGCTGACCAATCTGTTACGCAATTTAAGCTCTGTTAGCTCGCTTTTGAAAGGTGTTTGAAAATTCAGCCCCTCGCGGGTTCATCTACTTAAAGGCAGCTTTCTGCAGAAAGTCTTCTAAAAATAATTCTTCTCTCACCTTAACAGCCTTAAGATCATTATCCATACCTAAACAAGCATCCCCCAAATAATAAGTGCTGACTGAGAAAAGGAGAGTAAGAAGAATTCGTTGAAATAACTCTAAAAGTATTAGAACTTTAAAAAAAATATTGCGTTTTGTAAACTTCATAATACGAACGGTAAACTTCATATAGTACCGCTGAAATTAATAAGCTAAAAATTATGATACCTACTATAAGTTCATCCAAACCCCCAAAATGTAAGATATAGAACATATAATCCTCAATTTAAACCATGGTTTTCAAAATGGTAGTTCCGAACGATAAGGAAAATTTGATGTGATATTATTGCATCAGAAATGAACGGTGCCACGGAGACTTTTGCACTTATTTTATAAAGAAAAACACCTAATTATTCAAGGCATAGTATTTTAGATATACAATTTTTAATGATCGCTCATGCACAGAACGTGCAACAAATATTAAAAAATAGTCTGATTATTTTTTGAATATTATATAGTATAAAATGTTGCTAAACATGTTATACCGTATAAAATTATTATAACCCTAGTATTAATTTAGAAGTCAAACAAAACAACCTGGTAAACAAAATGAAAAAGTACAGGAAATAAAATTACCAAGTCAAAGAATTTCAAAGAATACAAATTGCCATGCAAAGGAATTGAAAACAAAATTCTAATTACTCACTACTTGAATAACTAGAAGGGGAAAACTTTGTGTTACACTTACAGGACAAACAAAAAACAACAACAACAACGAAAAAAATTGTGAAGTCAGAGAATTTTAATTAGGCGGATTACATTTAAAATGTTATCTAGTCGCAAATCATTTTTAAAACGTAATACATATTGAATTCATTGGGCTTATGAAAGGAATAAAAAATAACTTATTTATTTTCATCTTTTGAAGCAATTCATTTATAAGTGAATGAATCGAAAAAGGATAACTTAGTGATGAGTGGCAGCATAAGTTATCATAAAACGGGAAAAATATATAATGATTTTAACGCTTCCATTTACTCTAATTTCATAAAAATATTTAATATTTATAATTAATTTTTAATTAAATCAATCAAATTAAAAAGAAGAAACAATATTTTTAAGAACTGCATTTATCATTTTTAAATCACTTGGTACGTTAATTAATAACAGACAGATTTAATTTAAATGTTAAGTATCTTACGCTTTATCGAATAGCAACACGCTGGTATGTGGCGACAGTATTTTATTTCGAACAGTGTTGTCATTGCTAACTTTCAGTCGCTGAGTTTGTTAATCAAAAATTCATTATGCTTATACAAAACAGGAAATAAATCAAAAACATACTCGAAATTCAGGCTTCGAGATGCCCGTGTTCTTGCGAAAAACTATATGTGTTCAAAACTGGGCGGAATCAGGTGCTGATGTTTTTCTAATATTTGATAATGAAATAGATGGAAAAATATTGCTACTCTCTGGAAACTTTATCTGAAAGGATTCCGATTCTAATGGTAGCCCAGAAGGATTTTTTTTCAAATTTTAATATAATTTATCAATGAATGTTATCAATAGTGATAACCCAGGTGGAACTGCGAAATGCATTTAGACTATTGTGGGAACGTCTTACATCTTCTGTATATTTGAAATATGAAAAAATACATAACAACATTGAATAATAATCATTTCATAACAACATTGAATGTTTTAAATTAGATGTATCATGAATTCGCTGCATTTTATTAAATCCATTCGGCTTAAAAAGTAAAATAATAATAATATTTTTAAGAACTGCCTATATTGCTTTTGTTAGGGTTGTTTGTTGTTGTTTAAATTCTGGGTAGGAGCATATATTGCCGCTCACTATAAGAAGCCGAAAGAAATCATAACAATAGTAACCAAGATATCTACCAGACATAAGCAGGTTCAAAGTAACACATCCTAAATAAAAACTTTTCCACTCATTCAAGGAATACAGCCATCTAGAAAAAAAGACAAACTGTGAAATGATGCTTATTTGAGTAGTGTGAAATTGAACTTCGAAGAAGGCTGCAGGCTGTACATCGAACAGGTTGTGCTTTGTGAAAAAAAAACACCGAAAGAGGTTGAATCATTTCTTAATGATTATATTTACACCACAGTACAATTATACGCTTAAAAATATTATCATCATCATCATTATTAGCATTTTATCAGACCTTTTACTGTTCTAAAAATTAAGACCTGTTCAATACGCCCGGCATCACAAAGGGCAATCCCCCTCTTTTTTTCTAGTGAGGCAACGCCATCTATATGCTTTAATTCAAAATACAAAATTAGACTCACAAACAAGGGAAAAATAAAAATATCAGAACACACATTTTTTACGCGTAGTACGTACAGATGTCACGAAAAAAATCCCTTTTGAGTTCATTTTAAATCCATTTTACAGTCGTTTTTGAAATCTATTTTAAATCTATTCTACAATCCGTTTTCTTTATTCTGTCCGTGCGTACAGACTTCCCTCAAAACAACTGTCAAAATGGATTTGTCAATGGTCAAAAATAATATTTCCTTTGAAATATTATACCCGAAAGTTATTGCGATTACAACTATTCCTTAACTTCTTTCAAACAAGGAACTTAGTTCCTTACTTCCTTCAGACAAGCAAGTAAAAAGGAATTTCAACTAGGGAAATAATGTTTAAAATCATTACAATGATGTCATACTCGTAAACCCTTTTTAAAATTCAGTACATCTCCCTTTCGTTCGGCTTATAAAAAGAATTAAAAACAGATGACTGAATTACGTCGTTTCAAGCAAATAATCTATTAACGAATGAATGAAAGAATAACTTTGTGTACACACCCTTTTTGACTTCAATTAGCATCAAACACTTGCACTGAATATTAAAAGAAACGACATCTTAAATCGTTCCATTTTAACAACCCTGATTAGCAGGCGAAGATTAAAAAAAAGATCTAGGCCACTCTCTGCATATAAACACTCGCGGTGAGAGATAGAAAGGTCACAATACGATTTCCAAATACTCCCTCACAAGCAACACTACTATTTTTGGTTTCCCATCCCCGCATGAAGCAAGCTGTTATCCCAGCAATGCATCACCGCTTTATGCACCTCATAACAGGCAAGAGGATGCCAAGGAGTAAAAATAAAAACTAGACGCTCAAAATTCAAGAAAGAAGAAAATTTACTTCCGAATTCCACAATCGAGAAAAGGGAGGACAAGGAGCAGAAAAGAAGAAGAATCCTGGAAAGAATATGTGTTCACGCCAATGAGCGAGCTTATTGGAGCTTCTAAATTTGGAGGAGGACACCCACATACGGAGGCATGTGGATTGAGTCACTCAATCCTCCGTCCGGATTTCGGCTCGTGTTTCCTGTTTGGGGGTAACACCTAATGCAAGAGACCAGATTGGCTGAGAGTTTTTCTTGTGTCAATACCCCGACACGGTTTTAACATACTAAAATCAGGGATGTATTCCCACTGCCATTACCCGATTGGAAGCCCACCATTTTTTGCTCTCCTCTTGGTTCAAAAAGGCTTAGAATTAATGTCATTAATACTGTCAGCTATGGATAATTGTTTATTTATTTCTGTTTTCGATTTTCTGTAATCAGCTTAAAATACAATAAATTCGATAATTTCGACAAAAAGTTTTGGAATATCAGATCTCTAATTTCTGTTATTTTATTTTATAATATTGTTAATACACTTTGTATTAATGAATATTTAGATAACCTTATTTTTATATTAATTAATAAATCTTACCTTGAATCTGTATTAACAAATACTGAAGAATCTTTATGTATATATGTATGCACGTGTCTCTGTGGGAAAACAACGGCACTTAGAATCATCTAGTTTGGAATATGTATAGTCCTTCACTCAAGCATGGGCACCTCAAAGCCAGAATTTTTAATTTCGAAATTGTGTTTCATTTATTTTATGTTTGTATGAATTTAATGAATTTTTGTTTAATTCAGAGATTTGAAAAACGAGCGACGGCAAAACTGTTCTCTAGCAGTTTTGCTTTTAAGCAAGAAAAAAGCAGATGAGGAATTTGGCGAACGCCGTTTCCTCCAGTCCGTGAGGTGCTTTTGAATTTCCTAAACTGTTCGAAATAAACATTTTCTCTTCGGCGTGGCAAACTGTTGCCATTCGCCAAAATGTAATATACATATCTTTCAGTTTTAATCCACAAACTGGGTTATTTAAAAGCATTGTGTTGCCACAGCTTCGAAGAAAATACTTATTAGATCCATGATATAGCGTGATATAGTTTGTTGCCATTTAGTAAAAAGTAAGATATTTAATTTTCAGATTTAATCTTTCTGTTACTAAGTCGAAAAGTAAGTGATTCAAAAGTAATAAAAGCAGTATTTAAAGATACTTTTTCTACTTTTTACTATGATGGATTTAGATAAAAATGCATTTAAATTACATGAGATGGCTAATTAGAAATATTAAATATTTTTATAAAATGAAACTAACTAGAATCATTAAAATAGTGCTATACTTCTTTCTTTATTATGATAACCCCTTTTATACGGTTGGCCACTTGAGCGGCTAGTTTTCAAAGAAATAATATAGCGCATATAAAAAATGTAGGGCAATCCCTAGGACACAACCCACCAGCGAACGAGCGGTAAAAGCCTCTGAACACTAATAGTTCGATCTGGGGTTCGAGTCCCGACGAACGGGCTGGCTGCATGGACGTTTTCGTGGTTTTCTCCATGTGTAGAGTGAATGCGAGGCAGTTTCTCTTAAAAAGACCTCCACGGGGCATCCCTCTCTTTCCATGTAGTGCCTAAGGGAAGAACACGCAATAAGCCAAAAAAAAAAAAAATCCCTAGGACACAATCAGTAATCTTGAAGATGTGTAGTTTATAAATATTTTACGATTTTTCTCTTGAATTCTATTTTACGATTTTTCCCTTGAATTTTTCTCTCTTTATTATTAAGCAACGGTTTGTTCGCAAATGCGAACAAACCGTTGCTTAATAATAAAGCTTAAACAGACAAAAATTTGTATTAACATTCCAGAAGCAGATTAAGCCTAAGTGTAGATTGGGAATCTGCGATGCTCAGTGAAAACATAAAACGTCCTGACAAATTCTCTGGCGCGACGTTAAAAATTTAATCCTTTCAGATTATTATTATTTATTTTTGTTTTCGATTTCCTGACCTTATTTTATAAATAAATAAATTTGATAAGTTCAATGGAAAGTTTTCAAGGGTTCCTCAGTTCTTTTTATAAAAATTCAGTTTTGCGATTTCATATTATAGCTTTCATTTGACAGTTTCTGTCGAGCTATATTTAGGTAATTGAATTCTTATATTTATTAATTAATCTTTTTTCATCTTCAGTGTTTTAAAAGTTTGTTACTCATCGGTTCTTTAATGCAAGCTATTATATATAAAAACTAACTTTCTCTTCATTTTTTAATATGTTGCAATAATAATTACGAGAAATAACAATATTTTTCTAACGCCCACTTGATGCAGAAGCAGCAAAATTTCTAACTCCACTTCTTCTGAATCATAAAACACCGTATTCACACAAAAGTCTTTATTTTCGCAGTTGTTAGTTCTTGAGATATATTTCCAATTACATGGCACGAAGATCCATGTTTTGTTATTTTTTTACATTTAAACAACTCAAAATAAATTACAATACAAAATTTAGATAATATACGAAATTTAACCTTTTACACGTTATTCCATTTCCTATATTTATATTTAGGAATATTTGGACTAGTTATAGCGACATTGGTCGTCCGTCTGAATTTGCATTGAGGGTTCGGTTAATAAATAAATTAGTAGAATTCGATGCTGATTTGTTTCTCCTTAAATGTCATTCAGTGATCTTCTTTTGTAATTTACTAGTATTTATAATTTTATTGCTTTGATCACATGGAAAGAATTTTCATGCAAGTAATTTATAAATTTTTAAAATCTGGAAATACCTCATTAATTATCTCATGAAGTTTTATTTTAGAATTATAATCGGGTGATTCTTTAAAAAATTCATTACGAATTTTTTAAAGAATTTAATTAAGAAAAGTACGAATGTTTTTAGTTGGCTACGGGCCAATACCGAAGCCTGAAATTTTATTTTCTAGAAGACGAATTTTATAAAATCAAGTAAACAAGATCCTATTTTAAAAAAATTACATTGATCAATATTTTTCTCAGCAATTTGCATAAAATTTTCCCGAATGTAAGCATAGAGCCCGGAAAAAAGTATTAAAAATTAGATTTGGTGTTTTATACAATATTAATTTAAAAAAAAATTAAAAGCCCTTCAGCAGCGGAGCGGTAATGTTGCTGAACACTGATATGGCTCGAATCCCGGCTGCATGGTTTTCCCATGTGTAACGTATGTATGAATAAGTTTCCCTTAGAAATTTTTTCTCGAAGGCATCTCTTCTCTTTGGCAGATAACTCTCGAGTGCTTTGCATAATTATATAAACTGACTAAACTAAAAGTTTAAAAATACAAAAACATGAATGTTTGCGTAAATCTTAAGTGCAATGGACATTTTAAAAGTTATTTTAATTGACATGCATTTCGCACTGTTTGCAATACTACACTTTACCATCACAGAGGCACGTAGTCTATTCTCAATTCAATACAGTGTTTAGACCTACACGAATCTTATCTCCCTTGCTCAAAAGTTTTAACTCCTTTTTCGCCTTCTGATGGGGTTTCACACGTTTAATTTAAAATGGTTTCTCTGTTAGTTTGCCTTCCTATTTATGTATTATAATCAAATCTTAAAACAGTATTTGACCTTTTTCTACATAGTAGATTATCTTCAAATTTTCCAGAATTATACCTCGGCAGTAATAATGCAATACTTCACAGCGAATTATTCAAAATTCGATACAGAATTTTTTATGTAGTAATATACAGTTTCTGTAGATAACCTAGCTTATTCTTCGCAGAATAATGATCTTTACATAATCTGAAGATAAGAAAATAATTTTCCAAATTCAATTTGTTCGGAATGTCTGACTTAACAATGAAATTTTAAATCCCAATTTGGCGATTTTTTGAAATTCGTTCTACAATCGACATTCTAACATTGAGGTACTTTTAAATGCATTTCTAACATAATTTTACTACATTTTCTAAATTAAAATTATTAATTTGGCAATTTCGTTTCTAAATTCGTTTGATGAATGGCTAACAGTGGGAAACATTTAAATGGTGTGTGTGTGTATTTAATTACGGCAAAGCACACTAGGGCTATCTGCCTAAGGGGAGGGATGCCTTCGTGGAGGACTTTCTAAGGGAAACTGGCTCGTATACACGTTACGCATGGGGAAAACCACGAAAAGGCCCATGCAGCCAGCCCGTTCGCGGGATTCGAACCTCAGACCGAACTACCAGTGTTCAGCGACTTTACCGCTCGGCCGCTGGTGGCCTCTAAACATTTAAATGAATTTGTGTTTTAATTTAACTGGCCAAATTCGTTTTAAATTACAAATTCGGTCCATGAACGGCTAACAATGAGATATTCTAAATAAATTTCAGACTTCGAGAAAATATCATAATTGGCGAATTTTCTATATTCGATAGACGAGAGTCTAACAATGAGGGTTTTTAAACATTTTTTTGACTTAATTTAACAAGCCTACTTACTTTAAAATTATAATTTAGCGACTTATCTAAATTCGATGAATGAGGGTCTTTTAAATAAAAATTGTCAAAGCAAGTTTGAAATTCAAATACATGGAAGGTATTCTTATCCCAACAGACAGCTCAGAAGACCTTGAGAGGTGACGTCACGTACTTCATCACCAAGAAAAACATTTCCTAAAATTCAGAAACAGTAATTTTATTTCTCTTTCTGTTATATGAGCTAAAATGTATTGAAACTTATTAAATTACAAATTTTACAAATTTAAATTTTTCCCTGAAATTAAATAAAATAATTTTAACTATCACAGCATTTTTGATTATATGTGATTAAAATACAAATCTGGGCTAACCATTGAGATATGAATAGAATTATAAGGCACTATAACTGAGATAGAAGAGAAATATCAGATGTAAGAATGACTACCTTAAATTAATTTAAGTCTTTAAAAATTTTGATTAAAAATCCGTTCATTACTTGAACCAGACTATATTTTCCCCAATTGTATATGAATAGGATTTTATGCTACTTTCAAAATATTCATTAATTTTTAAATAATAAATTTCTTTTGGGTTTAGTAACGATTTAGTCTCCAAAATCCTGCTTCAGTCTATTGTGGACGTATTATATCAAACTAGTTAAGACCTCATTTTCTAACGAAAAGAATGTTGCTTTAAATTAAAATGACCAACCAATGTACCTGTGACCTATTCCACGTTCAACTCTATGATCTGTCTCATATAATTTTTCGATGTATTAATATTGATGTTAACTCTCGTCGAGTACACGGAGCTTTGGCTTCTCAATGATTTCTCTCGGATTATTTTTAATTAATCTCATTTTCATTATTTGTAAACAAAAATATTAATTCAGTTGACTACGCTTACACCTCATACATCTTTGGTTTTCTCTTCGCCCTTCTTTTTCCTTCGACATTTTTTTTCTCTTTGCATTTCTGAATCCTGTTAACCAAGATGCTGATGTGACTGGTAACATTAGTTCTAACAACTAAAAGAATCAATGTAAGAGTAAACAATATGTACAGTAAACAATATGTACAGTAAACAGTATGTAGACAACCGATGCCTTAAAACTTTTTCATTTCACAACATCTTAAAATGAAACTAAAACTGTTCGCAGAATGCAAATCCTTAAATTAGATCGTAATAATAAGGTTTATAACATGCTATGGATTGCATTATTAGAATTTTGAAATTCACAGTTTTAAATATATAAAAACAAAATCTTACCTGTTTTCCTAAATTAAAAGTTTTAAAACACAGGTTTCCATTTTATATTGCTTAATGGAATGTTATCAACCTTGGTTTCAAAATAAAAAATAATGAAATTAAACATTTTGAGATTTTCCAGTCTTTTAAAATACTGAATTGCTATACTTGTGTGTTAACAGTTCGTATAAAGTTTGTGAATACACATGCCAGAAGAGCAAAAACGTTAACTAAAATTTGGAAACACTTTTTTTACAGCTCCAAGCAGTACAATGCTTACAGATAAAGATATCCGCAACAAATCATTTGGATACTTTCACCCAAATATAAATTTTATTTGGGTGAACAATATTTAAATCCCAAATATAGACAATATAAAAAAAAGTATGGCAATACCTAACATTCTGGTAAATGCGAAAGTTGATCATCTAAGTGCATCCATGACAAACACATTTTTTAATATAATGCTCAAAATATATACATCATGCAGTTATATTTCTGAGCTGCGCAGTTCTTTTTATTGATGAAATATTGAAATATTTTCTTTAGACCGTCTGTCAATGGAGATTTTTTATGAATAAAAGATTTTGATTTTTTATATGAAAGACCAATTTTTTGTCACACAGCTGGCAGCAATGGCTGAACTAGGAGCAATCAATAAACAGAAAGAACACTCGAATTAATAAACAGAAAGAAGTTGTTGATTCTTACCTCAAGAGATCTGGTTTTATGAAGCAGAAAAGATAAAAAATCACTTCGATAAAAAATCACCAGAGATCTTCTATCTTCCAGCCAGACGTGTTAACCAGTTATATTACGACAGCAGACAAGAGAAAAATGGGATATTTCTTTGCAAATTATCACTGGACGAGAGCTTATAAGCAGGTCCTAATTTACAGGAGAGCGAAATGGGGTCCTGTGCAGAAAGCATTCCTTTTTAGGAGACTTACAAATCTTACTATAGTATTTAAAATATGAAAATTTTAAATATAATTTTAAGTAATAGGGAATATAAAATTAGAAGAATTAATATGGAATATAAAATTATTATTAATTAAATTATTTAAATTAGAATTAATATGGAATATAAAATTAGAAGCAAAAATTTCCAATTTCGTATTTCAGGTTTTTTAAGTCCTTCTTCAAAATTACGTGACCAGACACTAGAACATTTTTTGCATTTTGATTGACGAATAATTGTGTTTAGAGAAGCATCCATTTGTAAGCGAACACAAACCTCCGCAACCAGTTATTATTGTGACCACCACATTTGGAGCTCATAATATCACGTGACAGCGAGAATATTTAGACTAGCATAGGCATATTGTTGCGTACCTATGGGTTTGTAACAGATTGAATGCTGAAGTCCTATAAAAGATTAATAAAATTTATTCTTATCAAAAATATAACAGAACGCTGGAATGTTTCTCAGAAATATTTGCACAAGTGTTCACAATATCACGCAATAATAATCAGTAATTATGCTTCAAACTACTAAAACGTTCAATAGAACGCAATCCACGGCGCAGAGAAAGCTAATCCGATCAACAATAATAACAGCAGCTAATTAAACAACTGAGCTGAGATGTACTCTTTTAAAGCTTCTGGCTTTTTAAAGCTTTCAATCGGTCGCGAGAGAATTCTAGTAATTTTTTTTGCTTCTCGAGATTTCTGGAAATCAACAAGAGGATAGAATTGCGGTTACAGGTAACACAGTAGTCAATAACATTCATTCAATTTCAATACAAATAAAAGAGATATCCATTTATTAGATGTTAAATTATTAAACGTGCTCTTATATTTTTACTTTTTCCACGTACTAGCTTTATCTTAAAATTTATCACGCTTTGCATTGCACGGGGAAATTAATAGTTCTACTAAAATTAGCTATCTAAATACAAAATTCGTAACAATATATTTGATCAGTAAATTCATAAATAATTTCATTGCGTTTTCTATTCAGTTTATTATAATCTTCAATAAATGATCAATAAAAATTCCTCAAGTTGCTTTTTTTCTAGTTTTTTCCGAATGAAAAAAAAAATTGATGTGGACAACTCATCAGTTCTTTGTAAGGTTTATTAAATTACACACATTTTATGCTCCACTTTATATAAACTTATTTCTTCTAGTTTCGTTAGAGATATACTTCTCATTCAATCAATTCAGTTGATTACTCCGCGCCAAGGCAAAAATACATAAAAACTTAAAACTTCATTAAAAATTGTAAAAAAAAAAAAATGCTAAAGGTTTCAGATTTTAAATTACGTCCAAAAGGGCGTTTTTGAACGTTTTGTGTGTTATCTTTATTTATTAAATATCATGTTTCTACGTACTCAAACTATAAAATTCAATTCAAATGAGCATATCTTTAGAATTTTCGATACAGAATCTCGCGCACTGGAGATAAAAATGTTTTTTTCCCTTACAGTGTTGCCACTGCTCGCTTTGAATTCGTTTAGTTTTTTAATCAAAAATTCGTTGAAGCGTTACAAAATCTGAAATCGATAATAAAATAAATTTCAAATTCAAATTAGGGCTTCCACATGCTCATATTCTATGGGAGATTCAAATTTTGATGGCTCTAGGTACCATTGTTTTATCCCAATGCGAGAAACATACATACATTTATGCAGATTATTCATTATTTAATTTCTTTATATATAAGACAGGGCGATAATATATAGTGGCAACTATTTAAAAAGTGATACAGCCTCTTAAAGTTTTTGACGCAAAATGCCAAAACGAAATTAATAGTCCTTCAGATTAAATTGCCCCTTTGGACTACCTAAAAAAACCTGAAAGCTTTCAGATTTTACATTGCACCCAAAAGGTTTTTTTAACGTCTCTTGTGTGTTACCTTTATTTATTAAGTATCACGTTCTTCGCACTTAAACCATAAAATTCAATGCAACAGAAATATCGCAAAATAATTTTAAAATGAGCATATCTTTAGAATTTCCGATACACAGTCTCGCGCGCTGGAGATAAAAATTCTTTTTTTTTTTTTTTTTTCCGTAGAGTGTTGCCCTTGCTCTCTTTGAAATTTTTGAATTTGTTAATAAAAAATCTGATGTGTACACCACATGACTTCCTTGTACGAAATATTAAATTATACGCATTTTTTCTTGCATTTCATTTAAACTTATTGGATTGAATTAAATCTACTTCGCCGACAGCGCATAAACCACAACAGAATAAATGCATTCTTTAAAATTCACTCTAGTATTTGTTTACCATAGCGACACTCTGTCGCTAGATTCACTTAACAGTATTATATTTCGATCATATTATAACTCATAATGCACAAAATTTATATCATTTAAAGAATAGAATTATCTAATCGTTGCCACATGTTCTATTCAAATACTATAATAAATCTAGAATGATGTATAAAAGAAATTAAGCAAACAAAACAAAAAAGAAACAGTTTTTCACAGACGATTGAGTATTTCTCATTCAATTAATTCAGTTCTCACTTCGCGAGAAGGTAAAAACACATAAAAACTCAAAATATCTATATTAAAAATTACGAAGTAAATCTTAAACACTTATTTCCTCGAAAAAATTCCAGAAAGGATTAAGCATGATTTAATTCGCAATAATAAATGAAGGTGTTATCTTTGTTTTTGGAAGCTAAGTTTCTCTAGATTGGCAACAAATCCACTAGTCTGCTGTTTCAAATGTAAACAATCAATGGCCGCCATAAAAAAAAAGGCTTATCGGCACTTAAACAACTTTAAAATTGTTCATAGTTCTAAAAATATTGCATACAGATTTACTAAAGGCATAAAAACCTTAACCGGAAGATAAAAACAACATAATTCAATCATTTTTAAAGCAAAAAATGTACAATTTACAAACATATACGAGTAAAGAAACTGAGATCACTGAGCAGGGTAACAGAGTGGATATATATATATATAAATATATTTATATACGTTTGGTGCGGCCGATTGCAACCAAAATACGAGGTGCACATCTACATGTTATAGCAGTCCTACATACAAAATTTCAACGCTCTGAGGCTACTCGTTTTTGAGTTATGCGAGATACGTACGTACGTACGTACAGACGCCACGAAAAATTCTCTTCAGAATTAATTTTAAAGCAGTTGTATAATTTTTTTGGAGGAAACAAGTCTTTTATTGTGTCCTTACGTACAGATATCACGCAAAAACATCGTTAAATTGCATTCAATAGCGGTCAAAATGGATATTTTCGTTGAATATGCTGCCTGAAACTTTTCGCAATTACAATACTTCCTTTTTACTTCGAACAAGGAAGTAAAAATTCGTTAAAGTGTTACAAAATATGAAATCGATAATATTGAAAATTCCAAATTAGGGCTTCCAAAAGCCCATATTCGGTAGCGGATTGCGAATTCAAAATTTGATGGCTGTTGGTACCGTTGTTTTACCAGAGTGCGAGAAACATTCATACATATATGCAGATTCTTCATTATTTAATTTCTTTAAATTAAACACAGGGCGATAATATTTGGTGGCAGCAATTTGAAAAGTGAAACGGACATTTAAAGTTTTCGACGCAAAATGCCAAAACGGAATTAATAGCTCTTCTGTGCTAACGCCCTTTTGGCTAAAAAACTTAAACCACCGTATACAGCTGAAAGCAGTTAAAAAAAGATTTTTCAAAAAAAGATTAAAATTTCTATGCAAAAACCAGTAATTCAGCGAACGGGCGGGAAAATAAAATTTTCGGTGTGCCAATATTTAAAGTAACTTTTGGTCTCACTGAGCAGAGCAACACTGAAGCTGAGGCATTAACTACATCACTATACTACTAAATATTACAGATGTAAACAAGTTCTCGCCACGTTAAGCTTAACTGCACTTATACTTTTGAATTGTCATCTTGCGTTTCTTTAAACAATAAATAAACAAAACGATATATAATATCATCACAATAAGCAAAAATAAAAAAAAATGTTGTCAAATTAATTTAAATATTTACAGAAATTAACAATAATTAATAAATTAAAATGTACATTTTAAAGAACGTTAAGTAAAGAAAAATAATAATTTTCATGTTATTTCAAGAAATTATTATAATTCGCGTCGCTGATATCAACTACATTGAAACAAATTAGAGAAAAGAAAGTTTCCTTTTCTTTGAGCTTCCAGTTTTGTAAATTGCGCCACACTTTTAAAACTATGAAACAGAAGTTAATTTTGATTTAGAAAAATTAATTTTATATTATCCGCTATAATAATTGAGTGTTGTATATCGGTAGAGCTGAAACGTAACATACGTTTAACGTAAATGTAGCGTCAGCCACATACTTTCCTAATTACAATGGTGCTGCCGATACTCATAAAAATAATCAATGAGCCATCTAAACTAAATATATTTTAAAGTACATCAGTTAGTATTAAAAACAAAGTAGAGTTTTGGTATATTGCTCTAAATCCCTCAAAAATTTGCTAAACAATTTCTGATTATTCAAATTCAAATAGTAAATTAAAAATCTTACCCCTTGCCAAATCGCGTGGCTTATAAATGCATGAAGGAGTAATTCAAAAGTCCAAACATTTTAAAGGGATTTTCCTTAGACATTCTTAGCATCAAAAAGATGCAACATTGTTACAGAGTTGTACTAAAAATTTGTTTTGAAGAGGTAATTTTGCATTGTGTGGGCTATAAAGTGATATAAAATATTTAGACATCAGATAAGAAAAAGAAATATGATATGTATAGAAAATGTAGTATCCTTCAAGGGTGTTCTGGAGGTGTAAATGGTTATAATCTGCTACTTTAGAATAGGCACTTTAAGGCCATTTCTTCTCGCCACTAAGTAATGATTCATAACCATGACAACAGTTACTACGGAATGAAAGGTCGAATCTCCAATTTGCTATAAAATTGTCTAATTCCCACTGTGTTGCTGTGTGGTGACTGTACGTGACGATCGTTTGGTTTATTAGATTACGGCAAAGCACTCGAGGGCTATCTGCCTTAAGGGAGGGATGCCTTCGTGGAGGACTTTCTAAGGGAAACTGGCTCGTATACACGTTACACATGGGGAAAACCACGAAAACGCCCATGCAGCCAGCCCGTTCGCGGGATTCGAACCTCGGACCGAACTACCAGTGTTCAGCGACGTTACCGCTCGGCCGTTGGTGGGCCCAAGTGTGTGTATTTAATTATGGCAAAGCATACTAGGGCACGTGACGATCGTAAATGATGAGAAGATCGCTGTAACCTTGAAGTGCCTATTTGAAAGTAATATATTATTATAGTACGACTAATTAACAGACTGGAAGATCAGTAATTCGAATTCCGGCGAGTACACGGTTTCTACTTTGAAAAATAGAATAGTTCTAAAAAATCTGATATTTAAATGTTTCATATTTCTAATTAGAAATCTAATGATTTATATGCACTTTTATTTAAATCAATCCGATTAGAACGGATTAAAAATGTTCTTAAGACATACGTTTACTGTTTTAAATTTTTAGTATATTAATTAATACCAGGAAGATTAAATTTGAAAGTTAAATACCTTACGTTTTGCCGAATTTACGTTTACCTCGTGCAAAATAAAATTATTTGATTTGAGGAAGAGGCAACAAATTATTTTCAAGCAACGGGATTTGTGGATTAAATTGACAGATAAATATCCCATTTTTCCGAATGGCTATAATATGGAGGACTAGATATAAAAATTAAATAATATAAGCGCTGGATATAAAATTTTACTTCGAATAGTCTCGCCCCTAAATCGTTGAGTTTGTTATTCAAAAATTCATAAAAAAATACCAAATACATAAGAAACACATTTGAAATTCAGATTTAGGATTTCGAGACGCTCTGTTTAAGTAGAGAATTGCCTACCAGCGGCCGAGCGGTACAGTCGCTGAACACTGATAGTTCGGTCCGAAGTTCGAATCCCGCGAACGGGCTGGCTGCATGTGCTTTTTCGTGGTTTTCCCCATGTGTAACGTGTATACGAGTCAGTTTCCCTTAGAAAGTCCTCCACGAAGACATCCCTTCCCTTAGGCAGATAGCCCTAGTGTACTTTGCCATAATTAAATAAACCAAACCAAACCATTATTTAATAATGTAGAGATTTAATTACAAAATAAATCCCTTTTGCGTTCTTAGACGGTAGCTTAATGTGTGCAGTGTTCAAGTTTATTCATTTATTTATTGTTCGTCTAATCCCATTTCTACTTTCGCATCGAGTGACCTTGAAATGTAAACCAGAATTTACGAAAAAATGTTTCAGAGAACAGTGATTGCCGGTGACTCATTAGATTGCAAACATAAGAGACATCACAATGAATGACGTCATTAAGTGTGAATAAAACACTGTTCTTAATTTAAGTTCGAGGCTGCTATTTTTAAAACTCGCAGGTGGATAGGTACAATAATGTTTGGCTCAGATTTAAGGTTAGAAACAACAATCAGTTATTATTCTTTACCAGTTGTTACGTCTTAAGAGATTATTATCATTCTGATCCTAAAATCTTTTTGTTTCAATTACACGACTCATCTTGAAACTGTGTTGTCAGAAACTTTAGAATTTCAAGCATTCTCTCTCGGAGTTTTGCTAGTTAAAATCAAGATTTGAAAGAATTTCCGGATTAAAAATTTGAGCACCACAATTAACCGTCTAAAACAATTAATGAAATGATATTTTTATTTCCATTATTTCTGTTATCTGAAATAATATGAATGAAATCTATCTCAGCGGGTGTAAATTTTAATGAAATAATGCTTTTCTTTTCCTTTCTTAAAGCTGCATCGAGAGTTCTGAACATATACTTCTATGCTACTTTTAAAATTTTTACAGTTTTGTTGTTGAATTGTATATGGTATAAGTGTGCAGAATAATAAAGCTAAAAAGACAAAAAGAAATGGGTTAGCAGGTGTAAATGTAACAGCATATTGGAAGACTGCGAGGTCAGCGAGAGCGTAAGTAAACCTTAACGAAACCATTTGGGAGAATTTTAAAATCTGAAAATATTCCGATTTTGCTTTTATATTTAAAATTAATTCTTTCCTTTTCAGCTTTGACTTATATGTGGGTTTTAAAAATTGGGTAAATCTTCGAAGAAAAAAAACTTACTCACAGCTTATACGGATCAGCTTATGTTCGGAAATACACACTATAGTTTTCGAAACACGGCCTTTCATCAATCTCTAACATTTTAAGCCTTGTTTTAAGGTAATAAAGTTTTTAAATAAATAATAAAATAACTGTAATAATAAAAATTAATAAAAGCCTCGTTTTAAACTTAATAATTTTTCCATCTCCTATCTTGTGCTGTCATTGGTTCTTTACAACATTTTTCTTTGCAAATGTTTTAGGCGCGTAATTTTCCTTATATGCGCATCGTTCTAACGCCATTTGTGATTTTTGAATGCGCCTGTCAGTTTGCGCAAGAACAATGTGGGCGTTGTTATTCGAAAATTTCGAAATGTTTTCATTGTAACCATAACACTCACAGCTGTATTGCTTTAAATCATCTCAGTTTCAAACGCATACCTGCAAACAATATTATCTAAAATTTTATTTCGATTGGTTGAGTGGATTAGCCGCTATTGGGTTCATATAACGGGGAAGTTTTTTTTTCATGACAATCCTGTATATATATATATATACATATATTTATAATAACATATAATATTATATATATATATATATATATATATATATATATATATATATATATAATAACAATTTCGGGCGGTTGGCCATTCAAGCAGCTAGTAGGTGAAAAAACTAGGAATATGCATAAAAACATTTACTGATATTAAATCATAAACGAAATTGCTCGAAAACAATTCTTTCCTGTACATGTGATTATAATTTTACAGTATATTAAGGACCAAGGCTTTGTTTGCTGAATACAACATTTCTTTCACAATTGAAGTACGCATGAAGAAACTAAAATTTTCCCTTTTTTCACACAGGGGAAAATGAAAACCGAACAAACAGTTTTTTGACAAGGAAAACGATTATATATTCACCGAACTCGCGGTCTGTTCTCTGCGCTAACCATCGAAATAAACAGCCCTACTGAACACAGCTAGAAATAACACCCCTATAGTCTTCGTTTCTTTGGTCACAATAAGAAATGTGCGCTATGTAAACTGAGCTTAAAGATTTCAATAGTGCATAACTAATATAAATTTCTTAATAATTATAACAAATTGTACTATTTTAATTTTAAATCATTAACAATTGTAACTCGTGCAATCATAACAATTTTAACTTTAAATCATTAACAATTGTAGTTTGCATATTCGATCAATTGTATTTTGCGCATGGCATATTCTTTACTGTGTGATGTACCAGTTACAGTTATGAAATTCTATCAGTTAGCTCCACCCATGGCCGATTGGTAAGTCTATTAAATCTAAGAGTCTACCAGGTTTCGATCCAAGAGATCGAAATTATTGTTTCTGTGTTTTCTCCTATATGTGAATAAATGTAAGCCAGGTTTCAATAGAAATTTCCCTAAGAAGACTCTCATATTCAAATATCTTGGTCTAACTTAATCATTCTATGAATTATAATTTGTACATGATACTTCATGCTCCGCCATTAGCATCTTGAAATAGGGATTGGTATACGAATGAAGAAAATCCTAATATCATCCAAGCATACGACCATACATTCTTAGCATACGACCATACATTCTGCGGTGGGGTGGGTTCTATCAATATTTAAGTTTCTTTAGTTTCGAAACTCTCTAATGACCTTTAAGTAACCTTTAAGTAGTAATACAGTCGCAATAATTTTGCATGAAGTTGGTAGAAGTTTCGCAAATTTTTATGCAGTCTTATTAGATGATTTTAATCCTTTTTTCCCAATTTTGCTCAATAAATGACATTATAGTAGAATTGTATTACTTTAATTTTAATTTTTATTTAACTTGTCTTTCGAACAAAATAGTGCCAGATATTTTTAAAGTAAAAGGTCTAATACCATGACATCTTAACGCAAATATTAAATTTTGTTTCACTGTTCAGTTTTAAAACTAACTTTTCCTGTATCAAGCTATGTAATGTGTGATGTCGCATGGATAACAATTGTTATCATAGAGAATATATGTTTTAATCTTCTGTTAATTAAAATTATGGGGAAAATATTCACAAAAACTATTAGCTGCACATACTACAAATTAAATGCACTTTCAGTGATAACAATTAGGTACACTATTAAAAATATAAAATAGGGATTTAAAATTATTGAGGAATATGGTAATTAGATTTAAACCACTCTTTGTTAAGCAGTTATAATTTGAAATATAAAATGAAGATCTTACAGCACTCTGAGAACTGACTGTTTGCAATCCGTGTAGGGCAGTGTTTCTTAAACTACGGGTCGATAGTTTCTTAAACTAAGTTCGATAGTTGAATTTAAAGAAACTGCATTCATGAGACTTTTTTTAAAGAAATTACATAATTGACATTAATGAGATTAAACTTATAAAGACATTACATTTATTAATATTAATGAGATTAATTACTTGTTATATAAAGTGCAAAATAATTTGTAAAGCTATCTAGCGATTCAAATCTAAAACTTGAGTTTTCACAAAAATCGTTGATGAGTTCTGGATCGGAGTTAGTAGATTTCTCATTATTTCCGAGGTGGCATTAAATGTTCTTCTGTCATTCAGCACCAAATATATTTATAAAACTACTTTTTCAGCTTTAACGCTAATTAAAACCAAATGTCTTTCAATGTTAAAACATGTTGAAGGTATTTTATGTTCAGCAGTGTCGAATATTGCACCAACATTTAATTCGTTATGCAGCAGAAAACGAGTACATCTGTCTCATTAAAAATTTTATTTAACTTTTGTTTGCTTAAAACGAATCCTAAAATATTATTTTTATATGTATACTGTTTACCAAAGAAGTAAATTACTTATGGGAGGATATTTATTTTTATATCTTTATTTTATATTTAATACCTGGGGTTGCGAAACCAATCTCAGTGATAAAAACGGGTCGCGATTGAAAAAGGTTTAAGCAGCCCTGGTGTAGGATATTAAGTAAGAATCTTATGTTTTATGGGATGGTCGCATGGATAACAATTGTTATCACAGTATAATGTTCGGTAACGTAATGGCTCAAAAAAAAAGTGGAAAGGCTTTCTAAACGAATAAGTCCTTACTGACATCATTTATATAATAAGTCAAGAAAGCTGTAAAAAGACATATATTGCATATTTCCAAATATATAAACATAAATGTTATATTTGGTGCTTACATATTAAAGCAACCACCTCTGCGCAGCTTTGCGATTTTTTATGTATGCAAACGTAAAAGCTATTTATCGGGTGCAAGCTGGTGGCTTTCGCGCCTTTTCTTAGAAACATGAAAAGGAAACATGCCTTAGCTATTTTAAGTACAAATTTGAATTATTAAATAAGGATTACGCGGGATATTAAAAAGTAAAATACCTGTACTCTTCTTCAACTCTTTCTGTAATTTTTTTACGTGATTCTTCTCTCGAAGTATAAAGCGATCTGTTTCCTCTTGAAAAAAGATCAGAGAGTTTAGGAGATTCGGCTTCGGGCAACCCTTGGCAACAGCGGCTATCTAGGAAACGCATTTTTCTATTGTTCCTGTTTGAAAATTTTCAGCAAAACACTGTATTCCTGCCGAGATTTTACTGTAGTTTCTTCCTTTGCTGGCAAATTCCACTAGTTCATATTTTAAAACTAAGCTTTGGGTAAAAAATATCACAGTTTGTTTATTAAAACCATTTGAACATGGAATACAACGAAAAAGAACGCTTATGAGAATATCGGCGTTGCTTGACTGAAACGATTGTTTGAGCATGATTGCTAGAAGAATGGTTACCCGCATAGCTGCCAGAGTTCGGCACATTGTGAAAATCTGCTGAGTGAAAATCTACTAAGGTGGTTGCATTAATACGTATGTACCTGTTATTTAAATGAATCACAAATTTGGATAATATACATAACAAACTTGCAAATTTTTATCTCAAAACAACCTCTGCGCTGAATCTGGAGGAAAGGATTTTTGGCGTGAGAAATATCTTTTAAAAAATTCTGTCGGAATTTTATGAGCCGTTACGTTATTGCTTTATCTTGCCATTCATCACTCTTGCGTTTGCTGTTGTTTGAAACATAACGTTTTTAATTTACCTTCCATAAGGGTTGGCAAACAGCCAATTGCTATTGTTTTGTCAGTAGTCGTAATACAAAATCTTTCAGATATTTTAAAATTAAACTACTTTCTAAACTGAGAGATTACAAAGAAATGTCATTACTATCAATCGTTACCTTAGCTACTACTTTTTTAATATTTATGATCTTTATTTTACTTTTTAAGTATATTATCTAACTGATATCATCTAAAAACCCTTTAATTTATAATCTAAGGTCTGTTGCCCTCAAATTGCTTTGAAAAACCATCGAAATTAACTGGGCCCCTATCTTTTTCTGGATCGAATTTTCAGGGCTAAGCAGCTACGACCAAAGGTAATTCGATCTGGGTTCATGTCTTAGTGAACGGGCTGCCTTTGTAGATATTTTTTATATTCCCCATTCGTAACGCGAATACGAGCCAATTTCCTTTAGGAAATCCTCCATACAGGCATTCCTCCTCTTTCACAGATAGCGCTCTTGTGCTTTGGGGTAGAATAATAATATACAGTTCAATTCAATATACATTGCAGAAGTATATAAATTTTTAAGAAGTGCACTGTGAACTAGAAGTTTATCCTTCATCGTTCAACAGATTTGTATATTCTACAGAAATATTTTATTATCAGTTTTACGGAAAAAAATATACGCATTGTAAAGAAGTAAACATACACTGTTGCCAGCTTGTTGAAATAAGTAAAATAAAATAAATGAAGTACAAAAAACAATTAAAAAAGAAGAAAGAACTGTGCATCACTTATAGGACGAACAGAAAAATGACGAAAATTAGAAAATTACGAGTGTGTGTGTGTGATTATGGCAAAGCCTCGAGGGCTATCTGCTTAAGAGGTGGGATGCCTTCGTGGAGGACTTTCTAAGGGAAACTGGCTCGTATACACGTTACACATGGGGAAAACCACGAAAACGCCCATGCAGCCAGCCCGTTCGCGGGATTCGAACCTCGGACCGAACGACCAGTGTTCAGCGATTTTACCGCTCGGCCGCTGGTGGGCAGGAAAAATTATGAGATGAGGCTCCTAAAAATTTTGGGAAACATGAATTGATATTAAAACTGTGAATTAAAGTTGACCAATCTTGCTGATTTTTACCTTTATCTTGCACTTAATTCAAGCTACTCAGGTTTTTAAATTTAGGTTGTACAATATTTATTTAGAATTTCTAAACGTGTTGGATTGCTCTGAAAAAGCCGTTCTGGTAGTAAGATTTTTCAAACCTTTGGGGAAAGTACAGCTACTTTCAAGAATTATTCACTTAGAATGCCGAGTAAACAGAAAAATATTTTCTCGCTTTTATACATCACACAATTTCTTTTTGAAATACAAATGTGTGTCGTTTAGAGTTTTAAATCGCTACCGTATATACTGTTTTAGGTAATATTCCGTTCGATGTAGGAATACGAGTATTATTAATAGAAGCTAACGTATTTTAAAATAAAGTTTGTATATAGCAATTTTAGCTGAGAAAGAAGGGAGCTTGAAGTGAAAGTACAAAGATTTAAATTTGTTAATAAAATTATTTTAGAAGCGTATTTATTGTGTTAATGTATTTTTACGCATATAACTTTATAATAAATGAATTTACGTATCTCTTACGAAAAAAAAAATTTCAAGTAATTTTTTTTTCCTTTTTAGGATAAAATTAGACTCCTTCAAGAAGATCTCGAATCTGAAAGAGAACTCAGACAAAGGGTAAGTACTAAACAAAAAGGTGTCTTTTATAATATCAACAGCATTCGCTGCGGATGCATTTGCACTGTATTTTTTTTGCCATCATAAGCTCTGATTTCTTTCAATGTAAGCTTTTACACGGTATGAAAAATATTGTTGCGTGCGTAGGTTTGTAATGGATTGAATGCACACTGAAACGATGATAACTTGATAAAATATATTTTTCCATGAGAAACACTTTAGTTCTGGAACTTCCTACAAAAATACTGGTACAGCTGTTTTCAGCATCACATAGTACAATCAGCAGCTACACTTCAAACTGCTAAGAACGTTAAACACGGCGCAATGCAAAGCGCATTTAAAAGGCGAATCTCACGGAGATCTCTAAGTACTCCTACGTCAAGTCTGAACTTAAACAGAGAACTGACGCTCTGTCCGGGTGTACATAGGTTTTGCCAGGCCGACAAAAAATCTCGTATCTTCCATTTCTCGAAACTGCTGGAAGGCATATACGGTTAATGTTACACATAAGGACCAGATACCGTTGCAATTACATATAAGATGAAATTATAGTTACGTAGGAACTGGGACAAATTATCGCTAAATTTGTAGGCTTTTGGAGATTCTTCGATAAATATGGTAACAAGACTTAGTAGCGAAACCCATCCCCAGCTTGACGATATCTCGCCAACTTACAGAGAAAACTATTTACCTTAATGCCCCTGTAACCTTACTTAACTCTGTAACCTTGTAACCTAGGACTTGTCCTTGCAACCTTATGTTTCCGGCAACATTTCGCCTTTTCAAGCATTTCACGTTACGTTATACAAAAGATACTACAATTTCACGTATAATTTCACTAAAATTATTTATATACATACATAATTAGTAACAATATTTAAAATGTAAACGAAATACCAGCATGATGTGCGGCAATGTAAGGATAAGAAATCAGATAAGGAACTGATAAAATTACACGAAATTGTTACTTTTACAAGCATAATATTAAGTGCTATTAAATATAATCGCTATAATATAAGTTCGGCAATTTTTTTTTCTTGTGTGTGTGTGTGTGTGGTTAAAAAAAAAATCGATTATGCCTTGTAGTAAACAGCGATCATCGTTTGATCAAGTATCCGAGTTCGGCAGAGGAAGGATAGTGGCCTACCGAGAGTGTGGATTATCTTTCAGGGAAATCGGTAGTCGTGTTGGACGAAACCAAACAACTGTAATGCGGATATGTGACCGTTGAATGCAGGAGGGTACGACGGACCGACGTGTTCGATCGCATACATCTCAGTGCACCACTTCACGTGATGACAGGAACATTGTGCGCATGGCAGTGACGGATCGGTCAGTCACATCACGAACCATAACACAGCACATTCAGTCTGTAACGCATCATCCAGTGTCTGCGCGTACCATTCGATGCCGTTCACAGCGGAATGGTCTGTCCGCAAGACGTCCATTGCTTCGTCTACCCTTGAAGCAGAACCACAGACGTCTCCGCCGCTAATGGTGCGACGAAAGAAGGATGTGGACGGCAGAATGGAAGGAAATTGTCTTTATTGACGAGTCACGCTTCTGTCTGCAACACCACGATGGTCGGATTCGAGTCTGGTGACACCGTGGATAGAGGATGCTGAACAGCTGCGTTATGCACGGCCACACTGGTCCTGCACCGGGTATTATGGTATGGGGCGGTATTGGATATCACTTTCGCACTCCTCTAATACGCATTGCCGGTACTTTAAACAGCCAGCGCTACATTTTCGAAGTGTTGGAGCCAGTTTTCCTTTCTTACCTTCAGGGCTTGCCCACAGCCCTATTTAAACAGGATAATGCGCGACCACACGTGGCACGCATTGTTCAAGTGTTCTTCATCAATAGCCAGATTGAATTGCTTCCCTGGCCGGCTCGCTCTCCGGATCTTTCGCCGATAGAAAATATGTGGCCCATGGTTGCTGAACGATTGACCCAGATTACATTCCAAGCTGCCACACCAGATCAACTTTGGCAACATGTGGAAGCTGCTTGGTTTGCTGTACCCCAAGAACACAGCCAAAGTCTCTTTGAATCAATGCCGAAGCGTGTGGTAGTGGTAATCTCCAACAATGGCGGCTACTCTGGCTACTAATTCTGGAAAGAACCACATTTCACAGAAGTCTATAAATTTAATCATTAGATACTTGGTCAACATGTTATCTACTAAATAAATTTTGTTGTGATATCTCTTGTTTTTCTTGGTGCTGCAATTTGGGTGGCCAGCAGTGTACATTAAGTAAGTTCAGGCACTCTTTATATCTTGATGCACAACTAATAACTTGAAAAGTTCGGCATCTTTATTTAAATTGGCAATTATTCGCTTAGATCTTGACACTAGCATCCCGGAATCTTGAGGAAGGTAGTATTCTTCATGATATATAAATATGGTATTCTTCAAAACCGGCTCCTCGAATCTTTGTGTCCTAATGACAAGACACCCTTGTACCTCAGCGTAAAATGGTCAACCTGTATGAAGGTGCTAGTGTATTTACGCAAGTTGGCTTTCCCTGTTTATCATTGTCTTATTACGGCCTGATTGTTGGTTTAGATAGATGTCCAGTGCTTTTGAACGTTCTCTTCCATCAGTTGGAATGATTTAACACATATATTTCATTTCCGAAGATATACAGTGGGTAAAAATAGTATTGGCAATTGCATATAATTGATCATATTTAGCTAACAAAGGAAATGCTTGACAATTTTAGAACACAGGAGGAAATAATTGCGCAACTCTAATGAAACTTTCGTTTTAATATGCCTTTTACACAAAATATACAACGAAAGCGTAATCTTCCATGTCAAAAAAGTGTTGGCAAGATCATACAGCAAGATGCGGGAACAAAATTTAATACTTTGTATTGACACCTTTTGCATCTATAAGAGTTTGTAATTTATTTCTCATAGAGAAAACCCAAGTCCTGGTTGTTGAAGAAGTCCTGTTAGGAATTTTGTGCCATTCTTGCACGCTTAAGTATACGCTCAAGTTCATCTTTACACGAAATTTTATGTTTCCTGACTTCTAGGTCCAACATGTGCCACAAATTTTCAAAAGAATTTATGTCGGCGATTGGGGTGGCGTCTTTAATTAGCAAAGAACGTTATAGAGTAGCTATTGCCAGACTAGGTTAACTGCATCCTTAGGATCATTGTCCTGCTGAAACGCAAATGATATTCCTAAGCCAAGGTTTTGGGCACTGAATTTCATGTTATGAGGCAATACGTCAATGTACGTGTGCGTGCTGTCATAATACCATCAATGAAACACAGGTTACCAATTCCATTTGTGCTGCCCTACAGCCCAAAACTACCACGCTCCCTCCAACATGTTTTACAGTCTGTGTTAAATGTTGTTTTGAAAGTTCGGTGTTAGGCATTCTCCCCACATATTGTCGTTAATCACTCTTGAAAATGTTAAACTTCGATTCGTCGGACAAAATAACAGTATTCCAAAATTCGTCTCATAAATTAAAATGAGATTTTGCAAAATCGAATCCATTTCTCCTGTTTATTTCTGAAATGAAAGGTTTCTTTCTAGATGCCCTTCCATAATAACTTCCTCCATCTTAGACATTCCATATAGTCTGTACACTAAACGTTTTATGCGAAGTATTAGCAACATCATTGGCTAACTGGGGTGCAATTATTTTAGGGTTTTTCATAACCTCTTTAATATTGCCACGTTTTCCCTTGCAGAAATGAGTTAAACCTTCATTTTTGAACAAAATAATTATGTTTCTAACATTAGCATCAAACTTCTTTGACTTCGAAGCCATTTTATCCCAGCAAAATAAAATTTTAAAAGTTTTGAAGTAGCAATGCAGACTTTATACAAACAAAGTTTCTTATCAGTAACTTAACATAACAAAATTTGCATAGCAGTTAGAACTTCGCCAATACTTTTTTGACATGGAAATTTACGCTTTTGCTGTATATTTTGTGTAAAAGGCATATTAAATTGGAAGTTTCATTAGATTTGTGTGTTTATTACCTCCTGCGTTCGTTATGTCGAGCTAAAATTTTCAGTATTTCCTTTGTTAGTTAATATGATCAATTATAGGCAATTGCCGATACTTTTTTATCCATAAGTAGCGCAAGGGCAGGAGGATATCCGAAGGTAGTACAAGATCGGTACACCAGTTAATTATCTAGAACAGTAACAACAGAAATAAAGAGGACTTTACATCAAGTTACATGTAATTCAACATTGGCTTTACACAGCCAATTGATCAACCCATTGATTATACAATTTTTCGTTACTGCCAAACTAAAAATCGCAGTGCTGTTATAAACGGTATTTTGGAACCATTGAACCAGTTAATCGGAACGTATACTTTTCTTTGTTTGCAATGTTCACTTACAAATACTTTCCTTGATATTTACCTTCATTTTGTGGTCATTTTCGCACAAACAAGCAGGCTTAAAGCACTAGAACAGACAGAACTAAAAGTTTACTCTACCTCACCATTTGGTGAGAGTTTAAAGTAAAAATATGCAAGTATAAAACTATCAGCCAGCCCAAACCTGTTATCAACACAAGGATTCCTTCTCGAAGATGATATAAATTCAGCAATTTTAATCTAACCAGAGTCATACGTACTTTACCAAAACGGGATTTAACCTCAGTTTAAAGTATTCCCAGTAAGACTAGTATTAGCGTCGTCAATTACCTGTTTTTTTTTTCAGTCGGTAAGACAACAGAAAGTAAGTCAAGCTTTCTCCCTCCTATTCGTAAATCTTCCAAATTTATGGTAAAGTATTCACATTTTACTAACATGTTGTTAGGAAAACGCAAATGCCGCAGTGTCTCTCGCTGGGTCAGAAAATAACATATCGAACAGTGTGAGACTAACGCCACGTTATCTCATTTCAAGAATTTCTTTCTCAATTCTTTCGAATGAATGGAAGTGTTTATTCTTGATAATGACCACTTAAAGTAGAGGTGGGCAAACCTCGGACTAAAAGCGTCTTTTTAGTGCATAAATGGAGGTAAGTCCATGACGATCATTTGCGGGTACGTGTATTTTTGCAGAACGCGAGGGGAGCATTCCTCTCTGGCAGAAATTTTTAAAAAATTACAATTAAAAACATATAAAATATGCCCCAAACGAAATCTATTAGCCTTTAAATGCTATTCCTATTGGCCATCAAGTGATTCACATGTACTGTATTATTTCATTTTTAAATACAAATTTAAGGGTAAACTATTCTTTCCTTAAGCTCCCTTTTCTGACCAGTCTTTTTATCTCAATAACATTCATATTTCCTTATTTAATTTCTAAATTAAAACTGATAAAATGGTAGGATAGGTATAGGTAAAAAAAAAGGGATGGAATACCAGAATTTCCCCATTAGTGGTACAGGTATAGACCCGTTATACTAATTGTGCAGTTAGGACCCATTTTTGAGGCAGAACGATCCGGGTTTGCTAAGGTCTCATACCCTCTTCTCTGAAAACAGCCTCTAGATAGGTCTTTCAGCTCGCGGTGTATTTTGAGTATCCCCTTGACGACTAACAGTTGGAGTACGATTTGTCCGATGCGATGTAGTTAGATTTTATTACTTACTTTTTGACTTCTTCCTCCTTTCTATTGTGAAGCCGTATTTTGCAATAATAAAGATCTGTATCACTAGGATATTTCATTTCTGAAACTTGAAATCGTTTTCCGTGATTACTTTTCCAATCTCCACTTCCTTACTTCTTTTCAACTATCAGATTAAAAACCTCAGTTTTTTTCCTTATTTAAATTCAGTCGCATACTTACGAAGCAGTGTAAAAATTTCATTGAATGCATTAATCCAAGTAAGAATTATATTTCATAAACAATTGTTGGTTCTGGTAGAAAATAGGCAATTTGATAAAAGTGCTTGTACCTTTGCGGTGGGCACTGTTATGAAACGGTCCGAGTGAAACTTATATTTCTGAGAACATAAATAATCATTGGTGTTGCAGAAAAATGGTTTATTTGCTTAAAGGTGTTAGTACCTTTACGACGAGGCACCGTTATGAAACTATCCAAGTGAAACCTCTACTTTTGAGAACATAAATAAAAGTCGGTGTTGAACATTCCTTGCAGTTAATATTCTGTAAGGCTCTGATGATGCAAATTTTACTGGTTTTGTTGGCATAGGAAATCTTTAAAAACTACGCATACTTTCTCAAACTGATATCGATTCTTTCAACTACATATTTCATCTAAATGTTTGACCACGTAGAAAATATCAGTATTTGTTTGTGGTTAACTTGTAAGAAATCCTAATTTGCCGTGCGTACTGCCGCAGTGGCTAGCATTCTTCTTTCTAAACATGTTATATTATTATAATAGGAATATAACTTTAGAAAAGCAAAGTTCTCCTTTATTCTTTCTTTTTTTTATTTTCGAAACAAGAATTTTCATTTGATTTTGTCTTTTGAGATCATTTTACCTTGCAAACATGTTACATTTTCACTCGAAACTAATTTGAGGGAGGTAGGAGAAAGCGAGGACAAGAAACAGAAAACGAAACAGTTATGCTTCGCAAGGTAAGAACAAGGGAGAACATTTGTTTCGTGACCCCATCCCTTCGTTGCCAAAACGTCTTCCTAGAGCCAAATATTTCTTTAAGAACTGTCATCCAGGGGTTTCAGTCGGAGGGGCGAAAAAATAGTCACGGTTGCCCTGAGAATACTACAGAATACTGCAGAGTATATCTGATCCTTCCACCCTCAACACGACGGGCTTTGCATGACCAAAAATAGAAGTGGCTTCGTAGAGCTTTTCGTGTTTATTTTTCTTTCTTTTTTTTCCTTCGCTTTAGAAGATGGGAATGTTTCCAGATTATGACGATTTCAGAGACGACGAGCAATTTTCGCCTGCAAATTTCTCCGTTAGGACAGCAAACGTTAGTAAAATTTTCTCAATTCACGTGAGCAGACTGACGAAAAATTGAGAGATTTCCTGAGTGGTGTCTTCCAGAGTTCATATGAATCATAAATTCTCTCGAATCTGGGTCTTAAATGATCCTCGAACCTCTCGGATGTTTCGTATATCGAATGTATCGAATCTTTCGTAAAAGATAATAACAAAAAGTATTCCTTAATAATAATAATAATAATTAATTAAAGCAAAATTTAATATTTGAATCAGAATTCAATATGATTTTACTGAGAAACGAAGTTAAGAATAAAGTTATCTCAAAATACACTTATGTTTATTAGGAAGATTCAAATAAAATTTGCTATTAGAACTGCACAATTAAACTCGAATCTTGAAGTTTATTTTCTCTGGTATTAAATAATAAAGAATCTCTACGTATATATGTATGTACGTTTCTTGTAGAATGCAAAAATGGAGGCACATAGACACGACCTAATTTTAAAGATTAATTTTCCGCCCGAATACAGGCACCTCAAGAATCGAATTTTTAATTTCGCTAGCAGTTTGTTTCTCTTTATTTATTTCGTATTTTAAGCAAATTTAAAGAACTTTTGATTAGAAACTAAGCGATCTTGAAAACAAGCAGTGGCAACACTGTTCGAAATAAAACATTTTTTTTCCAACGAGTCAGACCAATGAGTTGTTGTCCTTCGGCAGAATGAAAGATAATTATTTATCTTTCACTACTAACCAATAAACTCAACCATTTAAAAGCAAAGTCTTGCCAGTGTCGGAAACAAAATACTTTCGTCTTCCAGTGCCAGTGTGCTGCCATTCACTAGAGCATAAGATACTAAACTCTCAAATTTAAATCTGTCTGTTATTAATTAAGAAACTAAATGGTTTAAATGTAAAAAAAAATTCTTAAGAATATTTATTCTATTTTTTAATCGGATTGATTAATTGCATTTAATCATGAAAATGTTTGATTAGAAGTATTACATATTTTCATAAAATCATACTAACTGGATTTATTAAAATCATTACACATTTTTCCCAGGCTACAAGTTTCAGCGAAATCTAACGAAAAATATCTGAGTGACAGTTATTTTTTTAATATTTTTTAAGAATATCCTTAGATCAAATTACATGAGAGTAATATTTGAACAACTAACACATATAAATAAATACTAAACATGGAAAGCTAAATATTTTCCAGACACAAAATTAAGGTTGTGTAGTAACAGCCACCAAAAGAAGATATTGAACATTCAGGTCCACTGAATTGTACTAATCCTATTATTATTTTTTTAAGAATACTTCTATTGAACATCAAACAACTATTTTCTAAAGTTTTGAGTGAAAATATTTATGAAAAATGTGCGAAGATTAGAGCTGTGGAAATTTCCGGGAAATTCGTAAGATTTGAGAATTAGTGTATTTGAATGCAGCTTTAACTTAAAAACAGGAATCATACACATTAACCATTTCCTCGTACAAAATCTTAAAGAAGGATCAAGTTCTTGCTTAAAATTAACAACTCGCATATCGTGCTGCTTTGATATTTTTACTACTGTCTTTGGCAACACCTCTTGCAAACAAGCACTGGATGATTTTTGTTCCTTTATTTATTGTTTCATTTATAATGCATGTGATATGGAGAGATATTTTCTTTCGGCAATTCCGAAACCGGAATAAATATTTTCGGCAATAAATATTTTCAGCAATAAAATACGGCAATTTTCTTATTATTTTCAAATACTATACTTCGAATGAACAGTTTTAGATTGGATACATGGGGGAAAGTGGTGATATAGAACGTTACCTGACAAGCTGTGATCTTATATCTAAAGTGCGTATAAACTGCCAAAAGAAAATATCTCTCCATATCTAAAACATGCATTAGAAATGAAACAATAAATAAAGTAACAAAAATCACCCAGTGCCTGTTTGGAAGAGGTGTTGCCAAAGTAATAATAGTAAAAACATCAAAGCAACACAATATGAAAGTTGTTAATTTCAAGCAAGAACCTGAGCTTTCTTTAAGATTTTGTACGAGAAAATGGTAAATGGTTAATTCCTGTTTTTAAGTTAAAGCTGAAAATGGGGAACCTTAAGAGCTGGTAAGCGAATAATAGCTTAGTTCAGTGAACAGAGAGTAGAACTGAAGAAGGGTTAAATGCGCTTTATTATTCAAAATAAATTTAACAGACGACTCCTTCTTGGAGTTTATAAAAAAGCCTCTACTTGGGCTTGAACTCAGGAATACTTAATTAAACTTAACTAAAAAGGTATAGCCGAAGCTATCAAAATTCTAAAAGAATTGGTCCGCTAACTAACGGCGAAGCTATCAAAATTCTAAAAGAATTGGTCCGCTAACTAACGGCGAAACTATCAAGGGCCTAAAGTACGGCGGAGTATAATAATAGCTTAAGAGAGAGAAAGTACCTAAAAGGCAAACGCGCGCTGCTCAGAATATCTGGTCCTCAAACGAAGTCAGTAGAACTTCAATGTTAAATACTTCTCCTCATTTGCATTTGACTGCGATTCTGAAAATACGTTCTGGCCGGAAGTTGTAAGCTGAAATTACGAATGGACAGAAAAGTAACTTTAACTAAAAATAACTGTAAGAAAACATAGGATAAACCTACCAGTAATTATACATCTCTCCCGCAAATGCAATGTAAAAAATAGTATGCACTTTAAAATCTGATGTACACGTATTTACATATTCTGGCTTATTAAAAAGTATTTCACAATCATTTGTAAAGTAGGGTGCTGAAGTAATAATTTCCATATATAGGTTACCGAGGCATACAAAAGTTCGGTAATATTTGGCCCTTATTCAAAATTATAATTGTTACATAATATGCTAAAGATTTACATATTTTGCGGAAAAATGCATTTGAAAATCGCAATGATCTTGAAACCTAAGTGTCAATAAACACAGATTTTATTGCTTTTACTAGTCTTACGTGCCTTGTTGTTGTTTAAAATGTGTATAAAATATAGAATTCTTTTAATTTTTTGATATTAAAGATGGATGGGAATTTTGTCGAATGATATAAAAATTCGATATTCGCATGAAACGCTTTTAGATATGAAACTATCTAGAAATAAGATACTCATAGTTATATTTAGGCTATTTTTACGGGTCACAGGAAAAAACGCGAAAACATCTATATAATATGTTTGCTTGTTAGCGTTTAAACCGGGTCGAACTACCAGTGCTCATATTTTCTGCGCTGTGTAATTAATGGGAGGGAAATTTGAATAAATTTGCTAGAGAAACGAAGAGAAAAATTTTACTGAACCAACAATAACTTGTGAAAAATTAAAATGCTAGATCAATTAAAAGCAGGAACAATTAAATGTATTACAGCACCAATCGCAGACCATTTAAATCCAATATCGGATTCTTACACATCGATTTTTCTCTCTTCTATATTTATTGTGAACGAAATATAACATTTCTCGTGCAGGCATCAACTCATGTATATAAATATATTTTAGTACCTCGTAGTAGTAGCCACAAGGTATTTTTTCATTTGAATGTATATATAACCCATATCCCCGCTTGTCCTATTTTTGAAAATAACTGCTCGGCTTAACATACGAATGTTCAGCATTTGACTTCAAGTTGGATTTTAAATGTTTATTTACACATATGATTTGTATTTTCTTTTTGAAGAAAAGGCTTTGATTTTCCCTTTCTTTTTTTTACAGATTGAAAGGGAACGTTCAGACCTGACGGTACACCTTATGCAGATCTCAGAACGTTTGGAAGAAGCAGAAGGGAGCAGCGAAAGCCAAGTAATATAAATATCTTTTCTTAGATTATAAAGATATTTTTATTTGTTAAAATAAAAACATCACTTCGTCACTTTTCCCTTTAAAAAAAATATATATATATATATTTTACACTCAATGAAAAATTATGAAATGTAATAGTGTGAAAAATCTTAAATTATTTATTTCACAAAAATAAAATATAAACACAGAAAATAAACCTGAGAATATTTGAGATTGAATATTTTAGAGATTTCAGATTATAAAACATAAGTTTACCCAGTAGCCCGCCATGTCTAAATAAATATCTTTAATAAAAGTTATGGGCTTAAATCTCATTGTTTGGGCAATACGGAATCACGTTGCTTCGTTTAATTTTTACCTGTATCTTAATTGTGCAAATATTTCTTATATAAACATTTTTATATCAATACTGACTGTTTAAGTATATTTTTACCATGCTTCGGAGAAAAACTTGACTGCAAGTTAAAGATTCATCTAATGATTTTTATTAATGCGTGTTAATGATTTCCATGTTAAGAATTCAGTTAACGATTTTCATGAATACATGTTGCGGATTCAGTTAATGATTTTCATGAACACAGTTTAATGATTTTCATGAGTACATGTTAATGATTTCCATGAATGCATGTTAATGATTTCATTGAGTGTATATTAATGGCTTTGTTAATGGTCTCCATTTGATGTATTTAGAATAACGTCAAACACAAAAGCTATAGTGATCCACTCATTTATTTAACTAACTTTGTCTCTATTAAGAGTGTCAAGCGACTTATCATCTCGTCTATTAAAACAACTACAAACTCGGAAAAAGGTTTAAATAAATTTTTTATTTAAATTTTGGACTTGGAAAAATTCTGTAAGCAGAAAACTGCTTGCAGAATAATCTTCGCAGTTTGACTCTGTGTTGTAATATAAAATATTAGATAAAATTGGAAATAATTTAACTTTGGAGATCCACAAATGAAGGATCCTATCGAGCGTTGGCTCAGCCTCATAGAATTTGTGTTAGAAACTCGGCTAGCTAAAGGCTAATGCGTGTCTAAAGAAATTCTGAAATCTGAGCGAGGATACAGCTTAACGTTCACCTTCGTTGAGGAAGCGCTAACATTCAAGAGCTTTGTTCTTATGTATACGTATTTAATATGAATTCTGGTAACAACTGACTAAAGATAAAAGTGACAGTACCATTAAAAGAATGAGGTAATAATGTTAATCAGCCTAAGCTTTACAAATGAACGTCAAATAACTAAAGACATCTGAGTTGCACTAAGGCAAACATGAACATCCATTGAGCATGACTTATGCCCAAGCCAAAGTAAACAGCTCAGTTTAAACTGATGTTGACTTTTCTAAACAAGGTGAGTAACAAGTTACAAACTTAACTTACAAAATAAATTAAGTGAACACAAACCTTATCTTTCTCCCAGTACTCTCAGCATATACGAAATCCATTCTGAAGAGAAGAGATGATGTAGAGTTAATAGCAGTTTTGGTCTTCGTTTGTAGAAATCATCTTGTAGGTTTATACTTGATCTGGTAATTAATCTCAGAACCCTAACTGACGTGAGGCGAATTATTGCTATGTCTGAATCATCGACAAAATCTTGAGAACGTTAAAAATTAAAAATAACCTTCTCAAAATTAATAACTCACAATAAGTCAACAGAAAATAATAATGTAACATTATGCTACGAAACAGAATTTCTGTAGCTGTAGAATCCATAATCAAATAAATTCTACAAATCCGTTATTAGGACAGAAAGCACGTCCATTTATGAATGGTGTCCATTTGCAATTTAGACTAGCAAAGTCCTTTTGTTTGAGAACACTTAATTTGAAAGCCATTTGAACTTTTGTTATTATAAATTTAAATCAAAATATCAGATGGCTCAGATGTAAGCTTTTTTTGTTTGGATTTTCTGATTATGGCAAAGTACTCAAAGGCTATCTGCCTAAGCGAATGGAAGCCTTAGTTAATTATTTTCTACGGAAGACTGTCTCGCATACATGTTGCACATGGGGAAACCCACGAAAGCCTTCATGCAACCAACCCATTAACTGGTATTCGAGCCCCGGACAGAAGTCCCAGTGCTAAGCGAATTTACCGCTCGGCGCTGGTGGGCTTATAGTATGGTTCTTCTAGAATATTTCAAGTGCCTTTTATGCATGTTGCTAACAAATTATTTTGTCGAAACCTGATTTGTGTCAAACTGAAGTGGGCTTTTTGTCGTATGTGCGGTGACTGGCTTTAAAGAACGGGTTATTTTGTCCACTTATTTGAAGAAAGAGTGGTAATTAAAGAATGAAGCGGCTAGAATGGTAGCAATATGAAAGAACTAGATAATTTAAACAATAAAAAAACTTATTTATGAAAAATGAATAAAACATTTCCAAGCCACAGAATGCCTGGAGGTACTGGTTATTACGCTAGAAACATTCAAGAAATTTAGTTTTATTGCGTTTTTGTTTGGTTTTGCTCATCTATTATAAGTCAAAGCAAACTAGACTGAGAGTGCAATATCTGTCTATTATCCTGCAGATTTACCTTTTGCTCTGGACTATGCAAGGATATTTTTATACATATTTTCCAAACTGCGTTTCACAGATCTATTGATTACAATATAAAATATCATTTATACACCCTGTTCACAAAAGTCGTTGCCTGGCCTCCATTTTCGCAACCGTTGTTCATAGAAATGTAAACTCGTGTGTAAAATTTAGTTCTTACACGTTATGACGAATTTATGAAAACCTAATGGACAGATTTAAATGAAATTTTGCAAGAATGTACATTTAAACAGAGGACGCTATGAACTATTTAAAAGTCATTTTATGTAAGCATGATTATCAGCAAAGCTCATAGTGCAGGAATGTCTAAAATCTATGTTGTGATATCGAACTGCAAATGAGTCTAATATGAGACATGGTCGTCTCCTCACAGCCAGACAGATCGCTTAGCGTGACGGCATATTAGACAGGAGGCAGTCGAAGAATACCTGTGGCAACCGATCCCACTCTTGCAGCAAGCAATTTTTAACTCCAAGATGTTTCTCGGAGGGGAACTGCGAGATGAAACACGCCTTTCAGGTAATCGTCGACCAGTTAATCCCTATGTGTTGTCGTCCATTAACAAGAACCCAGGACGACCTGCACCCCAGAAAAGTCTAATATAGGGCTTTAAGATCTTCTTTTTATACCTCATACCAGTCTGATGCAAGGTGTATGGCTACGTTATAAAATTACCTCACAATTTTTATCTATCTCTAGCGAGGAATACGATGAATGTCGTAAAGGAGTACGAGCACACAAGTTGCCGAAAAACCCTCGTGTGCTTATACCCCCTTCACATTCACAGCTCCGCAGATACGCACTTGAACGCTTACGTATTCAACTCTAAAAATTAGCATAATTCTTCGTCGGCATAATTAATACCTTTAATTCAATATTTAAATATAGACTAAATTTGCAAATTTTCTTCTTAATTTTGCACACGTATACTTAACAGTCACAGAATGTTTTAAATGCCTTAAAGATTTATGTTTTCGTATTCTCAATTTAAAAACAAACTGATTTTGTATAAAATACGGAATTTATCTTTTTACACTTTCCTCTTGTCACTATATTTAATGTTTATTAAATTCTAGTATTCGTTATAAAAAAGAAAGGACAAAATGTGAACTCCCATGCGACTAAAATCGAAATTTGATATTTAAGTCGAAGTTCATATTAAGGGCTCGTAAACAAATGGAAGAGCGAAAATTTTGCATTTGTATATAACTAAATAGTTTTTAAATCGTTTCTGATGTTAAGAGCTTTAGTGACGAGCGATTCTACGCAGATTACTGCGAAAACTACTGATTAATATACATTTTTTTTTTCAAAATATAGATCTTATTCAAAATATTTTACAAGAACTTTTTGTTATGAAGAATGTTGGCCAGCTACGGTATTAGCACATAGCTTATTCGTACTAATAATTTGCAATAATTAAAGAATTACTTGTACTTTAATGAATTCTTTTGCGATTACCAGATTATCATTCTAATGTAATAAAGCTTCATGGGAATGTTTATAATGTCATTTTTAAATTATTAATATTTAATTATAAATGATTTATGTGAAAATTCTTTCGGCATACCCAATGTAACGAAATTTTAAATTAAAGACACTAGTAAATCACAAAAGATTACCATTGATTGGTATTTAAAGGGGAAATTCAACATCGAACTAGTCTCATTTATTTATTAACTGCCCTCTCCATGGAAATGGAAAGTGACCTCCAAAGTCACAAATTTTGAAATTAAATATTTCGTTCAATATTTGCAGCACGTGAGTAAAATATTTTGGGTTTTATTTTTTATAATGAATCCAATAATTTCCTAAACATACGTATAGTCCCAGGGAAATGTGTAAAAGGTTAAATTTCGTAATTCTCGCAAAATTGATAACATTAAACTTAAAAGTGCAGAAACATGAATCTTTGCCTCATTTCAAACATTTTTGTAATCGGAAGTTTATGTCTGCGACAAACGGTTGCAAAAATAAAGGCCAGGTGAGGATTTTTGTGGCCACAGTGTACGTAAGAGATGCTTATATAGAGAGTAGGCAAACTTACAAACATTTCAGTTGTATAGTCATAACCTTATTCTAATTTTATACAAAAATTTCTTCTTCCTCTCTTTTTTTCACTAACAATATAACATATCGTGACAATCATTATCTCTGAGATCAAACGGTTGATAAATCCTTCCGTAACAACTAATTTTGATTTCAGCTGGAAATGAATAAGAAGCGAGACCTGGAACTGCAGAAATTGAGGAAACTTCTGGAAGATGTACATCTAGAAAGTGAAGAAACAGCTCACCATCTCCGCAAGAAACACCAAGAGGCTATGGTCGACTTGCAGGACCAGCTCGAACAAGCGAACAAAGCCAAAGTCAAGTAAGTTTGTGATGATGCTCATAAAAGAAAGCCACTTTCCTTAGTTAAGGCTGCCATTTTTGTTGGAACTAAAATATGGAGCACATTTAAATATCATTTTCATTTTTTTTGTTGAACACATAGTTTGTGTGGTTTGTCCAAATCTTTTTGAAGTATTAGGTATGTTACATTACGTTACAATGAGTTTATCATCCATACTCCTTGGCAAAATTTGTCACTGAATAAAATGTGATACTGCCTCGCATCGCTAACTCGAAGTCGTTTAAGTGTGAACTAAACCATCAAATTTCTAAATGTCAGGTGCTTCACATGGCTAATTTTCATTTAAAACAATAAGCCGCTACTGTCAAATGGCCCATTTCACGAACTATCAATTAAAACAACACATCGCTAACTTTCAACATTACATCACTAGCTTTTAATTAAAACAACAGTCGATAACTGTCAACGGTCCCACGTCGCAAATTACCAAACACATCGTTAACCGTCAACGCCACGTCGCTAACTATCAAGTAAAACAACACATTGCTAACTGTTAACACAGCAATGCTATTAAAACTACACGCCGAAAACTGTTAACACCACATAGCTAACTGTCAACTGAAACAGCACGTTATTAAATGCCAACACCACATCGCTAATTTTCAATTAAAACAACATATCACTAACTGTAAGGCCTGCATTGCTAGTTTTCAATTAAAACTACTCGTCGTTAACTGTCAACCCTGCATCTAATCTTTGAGTCCCACACTGAATGAAATACCCCATATTTCTATCTGTCACATATAAAGTGCCCCATATTTCTTTCTGTCATATAACTGGTCACCAGTCACAAATGGCCTCGATGGTAACTAGTACTTTTTTATTTACTCTTGACTGTCATGATGTTCTTTGGTTTAATTTTATTTACACAGTCTGAATTATTCTTCATTACTCTACTCTGGTGATTATTTGATCACTATTAGCCGCAGACACGCAGTGACCAAACTTATAATATGTGACTTAACTACCAGTGACTGCCAGTCCATGTTACAGGTAGATCATATTACAACAAGTCACAGGTGTTCTTGTGTTTAATTTTATTTCAAAAATGCAATTGAAGCTACTGCTCCCCCCAAACTGATCACCAACTGCCCTGAAGGCTATCGTTGTACTTCGGTTTTGGAATAGTATTCTAAATATCTACCTAAATTTTCTCCCTTCCTCCTTATTGGTCAGCTACGCGCGCTAGTCAGAAACTCTGATTCTCTCTCGAAGTCAGTGGAGCCTTCGACTTTAATCCTACTCATTTGCATTGAACGCGATTCTAGAAATACATTTTGGTAGAAAATTGTAAGCTGAAATTAGGATGGATAGAAAAGGAGCTTAAAAAATAACTGTTAAAAACTGAGGATAAAGCTTATACGTTTTACGAAATTTATCTGAATGTGAAAGGAAAAATTATCAAAATTTATTTGCGTGTAAATAAATTCAGGTACAAGAGGAATAAAGAAAAAAATTAAATTAAACTCTAAAGAATTACTAGCCTAAAGAACTACTCTAAAGTAAACTCTAAAGAATTACTGAAATTGAATCCAGCAATTCCCTCCCCTTCCTCGATATTCTTATAATCCGCAATGAAACTGATTTTAGCACCACTGTGTACCGTAAACCCTTTGCAGTTTGTTTACCACCCCATGCCAAGTCATGCCACCCTGTTAAGCAAAAAATGGCTTCTTTTTACTATTATGTATTCCGCGCGCTTAAAGTTTGTTCCTCTGAATCTTTGCTTACCAATGAACTTAACTATTTGAGAGCAGTTGCGATTGACCGTGGATTTTCTCCCGTGATTATTGATAAAGCCGTTAAAACTTTTTCAGATTCCCATCAAAGAAGACATTCCGCTGTTTGAAATAATATTAATGACCTTGTCGTGCTTCCATTTTATCCTTCTGTTAGCTATAAAATTGCACGTATTCTCCAGAAATTGAATTTTAAAGTCGGTTTCTCCCCTATTAATAAAATTCACCCTTCGATTCTAAAAGATTGCGTTTCTGTCTTGAATTCTTGAGGAATTTATAGTATATCGTGTCAGGTGGTTTAAAGATATATTGGCAAACAAAAAGAGCGTTGAAGTTTTGTATCAAGGAACATGAATCTTATGTCAGAAAAGACGAAATTAACAAGTCTTCAATAGCGTATCATAGTTGGACTTTTAACCATAATTTTATTTTGGGTCTGCAAAAATTATCCAAAAGGCTTCTTCCATAGGTGAGTTGGATTTTCTTGAAGCTTCTCACATTCACAAAGATTTAGCAGGTTTAGTTAATGATTTGAAGTCCAATCCAGTCCTTCCTAATGCCTTTAAAATTCTACTATCTTAATTCAATTATTTTTGCCGATAGATGGCGTTACCTCCTCGCGTTTGGTACTACCAGAGGGTATATAAAAAAATCCGTTCAGTGGTTGCTTTCCCCCTCACTTTCGATTTGGTAGTGCTGGCATGAGGTGTTGCTGTTGATTAAAGAAATTGTTCTTTCTGTCTACGGCGTTGCTTTTCTTGCGATTTTGTGAAGTAAGGGAAAACGACATTGCTCTCACTACTGAAGCTGATCCTGAGTTGCTGTCGTCTCTTCTTGATGTTCACGATAAGTATGTTTTCTTTATTCTTTTCGCCATTAGGTTAAAAGTTAGGATTCATGCATATCATGGACAAGGAGGCGATTGAAAACCGTATCAAATCTGTGTGTGATCACAGAAATCTGGAAGTTACCTGCGATAACTTAGAAAAACTTAAGCAACTTATGCTTTCTGAGTTTCATGCTTATCAAAATTCATTTAATCCAAAAAATGCGACTGAAGTTCACTTAGCCCACGTCAATGCTATGGAAAAGGATATACAAATCTTAGAATTATACATTAATGAAATGAAACAAAAAGAAACCCTAAATAATCCAACAGAGGAAACAAATCAATCTGATATTACTGCTAGTCAAAAATCTAGAATCAAAAAGAAAACCACAATAGATAAAGAAGGATACATAACCCCTAGAAAAACTCATAAAAGAACTCTATCAAATTCCGAAATTGAAGAACCAGCTCAAAAAAATAAATTCGAGGAACTAAACCCTGAAGACAATATGGAAGCAGAGGAAGGTGAATTTATTACACCCAACAAAAAAGCAGGACACATTCCCCCTATAGTCTTAGCAGACTTCACGGGGGATTGGGATAAGATGAAAGAAGATTTTGAAGAGCAATTAAATATAAAAAAATATCGTGGAAACCTAAGGGGAGGTACACTGACCATAAGAGTTTATGACTCAGACCACTACCGCACAGTTACTGAATACCTAACTAAACTACTTATTCCTTTTCATACTTATAAACTCAACAGTGAAAAGCCTATCAAGGCAATAATTAAAAAACTTCCAAAAACAGCTAATATGGAACTAATCAAAAACGAAATTGCCCAAGAAGGTATCCCAATTCAAAAAATTCGACAAGTAATAGTAACATCAATCTCATTGCTCCCAATCACCCAACGCACTATACGCACAACGGACTAGGGGATATTTTAGATATAGTTTTGATGAAAAACCTTCCTAATATTCCTAATCTTGATGTTCTCCCAGAACTTTCGTCTGACCATCTCCCTATAGTCTTCAACTTCTATGGATTTTATCCCCCTCTCCCTAAAGCTCATACAAAAGTTAATTGGTATATGGTTACCGAACAGCTAAATTCTGTTAACAGCAGAGCCACACTTCGTTACGACTGCGATATTGAGCTGGAAATCACCAGATTAAACTCCAAAATTCAAAACGCTATCAATAATGCTACCTATACAGTCAAGAATAAAAATCCCTATGACATCCCAGAAGAAATTAAATCCCTTATACAAGAAAGAAATAGACTTAGAAAAAGATGGCATATTACTCACAATCCTACTGAAAAACGTCATATTAATTATTTAAACAGAAAAATAAAAGAAGACATCGCCACCCATCGATCAAATTCGTGGGATAATTTCCTAGAAAACATGGATCTTTGCCCAAACTCTGTTTGGAAAGTAGCTAAATCACTCAGAAATCTTTCACCCAATCAAATTCACCCCCTGTATCACATGGGCAAAATTCACCACTCCGAAGACTCCATAGCTGAAATTCATGCAAAAGAATTAGAAAACATTTTGAAACAACATGAAAATAAAAATTCTGATCACGAAAAAGATATTAATTACTCTGTCAATAGCATCCTCAACAGTCCCAGCATTAATTTTTTTATGCCTGCATCTCCAAACGAAGTTCAGCAAATTATTAAAAAATTAAAGAAGCGCAAAGCTAAAGGATATGACATGATTTCTAATGAAGCGTTGCAAGCTTTACCTAGAAGATGCATAGTCTTAATTACAAATATTTTTAATGCTTGTATTAGACTCAGCTACTTTCCATCGCAGTGGAAACATTCGATCATTGTTACGATCCCGAAACCAGGAAAAGATCCAAAGCTAGCAAATAATTACAGACCCATCAGTCTTCTGCCAGCGCTTGGAAAAGTTTTCAAACGAGTACTTAGTGCTCGGCTCACCAATCATCTAGAACGCCTTAATCTAATAGACAAGCATCAATTTGGATTCCGCAAAGGCCACAATACCACACATCAAATATTAAATTTAGTTGAATTTATTGCCCAAGAATTTACAAAAAAGAACGGAGTAGCGGCATGCTTCCTCGATTTCGAAAAAGCTTTCGATCGAGTGTGGCATGCTGGCTTACTTCATAAGCTATCTAACTTCCTTTTACCAAACAGCTTTATTAAGCTTATGAATTCTTATTTTAAACATCGTACTTTTCAAGTGCGCTATGGTGAAGCAATCTCTTCAAAAAAGTGATTTACAGTGGAGTAGCTCAAGGCAGTGTTTTAGGACCGAAGCGTTTTACAATATTCATAAATGATATGCCTCTAACTTTTCATTCTAATATACTCAAATATGCCGACGACACAGTCATCCTCACCAGTTCACGAAGTCCAAATAATGCTTTAGAGAAACTTCAACTCCAAGTCAACATTATTAACAAATTTTGTCAAGACTGGAAAATCAAACTAAATACTGATAAATGCTGCGTAGTTCTCTTTCGCAGATACAGAAAAAATATCCCAGTGAATATAAATATCCGACTCAATAACCAAGATATTCCTGTTGCCAACTCCTATAAATATTTAGGTGTCTATATTGACAAAACCCTAAATTTCAAAGATCATATTCAATATGTTACAAATAAGGCTAACGCTGCTTTCATTGCTCTCTACTCATTAATTGGGAGAAACTCTAAGTTAAGCCTCCGTACCAAGAAAAATATCTACATCTCACTTATTTGACCAATAATCCTCTATGCAGTTCCAGCCTGGGCTACTGCCCGAAAAATAGACAGACAAAAATTAAATGTACTCCCAAACAAAATCTTACGTAGCATAGTGAACGCACCCTGGTTCGTGCGAAATTCTCAAATTCACAAAGACCTGGATATCAATCCAATTCACGACCAAATCCTGATTTCTGCACACAACTTCTTTGAAGATATGAGAAATTCTCCCTATGAAGCTATTAAATCGCTTACAGACTATGACCCTACTATTGAGAACGTAGTGAAAAACCTCGAACGATCCACCACAATTCTAAGTGGTGGTAGTGTATATAATGTATAAAAAAAAAAAAAAATTACTATTCCTTTGCAGTTACTATTCAAGAAAGATGAACTTTGCAAAATTAGGACTTTATTTTTCATCGATGAATTCTTCGTTTTACTACTTATTTAACCAAGATGTTTACTTTTTATTTTTAATATTTCGTATCGTGTGTTTTAAAATCAAAGTTCGTGGTAACACCAAGTGCTTACTCTCACTCATTAGCCCTAGTGAGCTACTTGACCTCATTTTCACCTTTTACAGTTTCCTATTCATTTAATGATTATATCGCAAGTTTAGAAGATTTTCAAGTGTTTCAAAAGACATAAGACTCTTAAATTCACAAATAGATGTTGCTTTTACTATGTTCGAACTTTATTTATTGCCAAAAACTACAAAAACTTCATTTTTCGAACTCTGACTCCTCGACCAATCTAAATGCCGGACGCTGATCACGTGCTCCTGCTCTTCTTGACTCACGCAGAAGCTTAGAATTTCATTTCGCTTCTCGCCACCATTTACGTATATAATCACCCATGCTATGCCATGATATGCAACTTAGCAAAACTTATTTTATGAGTTCTCTCATTTATTGATCTCGCCTTCGGGCTCGGTGTATTTTAAATACACCTCTTAAATTTTTAACTTTATGGTCTATGGTAAAATGATAATATACTGGTAAGAGCTCCTAGTAGCTAAAGCCAGCAGTAAAGATATGATCCAAGATCCAAGATCCAAGGTTGCTTTCCATTATTTGAAGTTCAGATTTTGAGCGTAAGGTGCATTTGCCCCTCGCTCCCTATTTTAACTTCGCTAATTTTTCTTGTCCTTTATGCATGATCAGATAACCTGGCTCAGTAAAAGTAGGCGGCCAGTGCAACTCTGATTAAAAATCTAGTTATAACCACGTGCAGTGCTGATAAGGATTACGTGTTTCTGTGACTCCTTCTCCTTTATTTTCTTCTTTCTAGGTATTTCTTTCTTCTGATGAGGAGGGACTTTTAGCTGCCCTTGAAATCGATTGAGTGTTTCATTATACCTACGCTAAATACAAGGTTGTTTTTACGATTTTGATTGTCACATTAGCGTGTTTCTCTTCTAGTCTAATTACTAGCCTATTTGTGGTTTAATTATTGCTTTTCAGGACCAGAGATGTATTAGTCTCACACTCACTTTTGCGTCTGTAATCACTTTTCCAATGTTGCCACCAAATAAAATTATATTAAAGTTTATAAAAGTTAAAAATGAAATTGAAAAAAAATCTGAAATATTTCAGATTGGAAATGTTACTCAAAAGCACTTTTCCAGCGATATTGGCTCTTATTCTGACAATGGATGTTCGGACTGTTTGTTTCTTACATCGTTCATTTTTAGACCGATATTCTTCATTTGGATTTCGTTCGTTGTCTTAGCATATTCTCAACTTTTCTCCCACGATAGTCCATAAAAGATTTTCTCTTCGGTTAACACTTAAGACCTCTCTAATACTTAACACTCTATAGCAGGAGCGAGTCTAAGAGTCCAAGCAGCGGTAAAAATTCGAGCGCAGCATTAGAAACTTAACTAAGCCTGTGGTGCAATGTTAAAATCTAAATACTTTCAAGTGTTTTTGGTCAAATCATTTGGAAAGGTGGCAGTATATGAATAAAAATAATTTCTTCGTTTTCATTTCCAGGATCGAGAGAGAAAAGCAAAAGTTTCAAGCTGAAGTTTACGACTTACTCTCACAAGTAGAAATTGCCAACAAAGATAAGGTGAGATTTAAGGGTTCACAACATTCTATTTTTATTTAATTTATTTCTCTGAAATTACATTTATTTCGTACTTGCACGAAATGTTTAATAAAATAAACTGCTGAAAAACACGATAGTCCACAAATAATGGCAGACGATTATTTTTATAATAGTAAATATATTATTCATGTTATTTATGATTTAAATAGTTTGAGTTTATTTAATAATATGACGTAGAAAGAAGTTTTAGTATTCAATGTAGTATGCGATATATCACCTTATTTTAGTTAGTTATTTCATAGATGGCACCACTGAAACGCCGTTTTTTAACAGGGAAATAAATATGAATACACAAAGGAAAATGAGTCCATTATTTTATTTAATTATAATTATTTTATTTAATAACTTTTATTTAATAATTTTATTTATTTTTAATTCAACCCATTAAATTTTTAATTCCATTAAATTTAATGGTTAAAGGGCCAGTTGGAGATTTTGGTGAGTTTTCCCGAAACGATCTCCAAGCCATCGTCATTATCAAGATATTAAAGGAAAGTAATTAAAAATATAATTTCAAATACAAAAACGATGACTAAAAGTACAATTTACAATTAAAAAAATAACACAAATTAAAAATACAGAAATCATTTACTGAACTTTATACATACTATATGACACCTTATTGTTGTTCTTTCCGCGTAGAAAGCTATCTATTTTCGCTTAAAAAATACATATATTTCTCCCCGTTATATAATATATAACGTTAATGTTTTTCTCTCCATGTACAGAGTCATCTTTTCTTGCTTAAAAAACATCACAGAGCTGCGGCATTCCTCACATGAAACGTTATATATTATATGGCACATTACTGTTGTTATAATATTCAACAATCCCATTAATTTCCGTTATATTAAAAAAAGCTTATCAAAATAAAATGATCACGAAACAAAGTAAAAGTAGGATGACTAGGCTAAATTTAGTATGTCCCTCATTCTTCATATTAAACAACTGAGATTTTAATAATTTCATAATTCAATAACAGTGGCTTCAAAAAATAAGAATTTCAATAGCTTTTATATTCCAACGTCTGATAAAATAACAACAAAAGGAAATGACAAATGAATAAAAGAGGCAGATTCCATACGACATGGTACCCAAATTTTGCATGTGCTTATATTACAAAGTTTAAAAAATAAACTGGATTTAAACTTCTAATATTATCTAATTTGTTTCACTATTAATAAAGGTAATCTAAAGTTTCAAATAATTTAATACAAACTTATTAAGTAAAATAATTTTAAAAATTCAAGGAGCATATGATTATATACTTTAAACAAAACTGAACAAATTAAATTGACTTTGCTTCAGGATTGTGTACCTTTCGAAATTATGCTATTTCCATCAAAAAGCAACTAAATTTAGATCTTCGTTTTTCAAGAGCAGAATAATTTGCTCCTTGAAAGTGGAGAGACCTCATTCAAATTCTGCCAAAATGCATACAGCAGGTCCTGCAGCTTCAAGATTAAATTTTTGCCTAATTTTGAAGCTAAAACTATTGTGGTTTGATAAAATTGAAACTTAGTTCGTTGAAAATATTTAAAAATAGTCGAACGAATTGTAATAACTCCCTTCTACATTTGATTATAATAGGACCATTTTTATAATATTTAATTATATATTTTCATTCACTTCCTAGTATTTTATTCATATTGAGAAAATTTTGCAAATGTAAATTGCAGAGAAAGGAGACTATTGACTGACATAAATTGCTTCGCTGTTAAAAAAAGGGACTATCCAGTGTATCAGTATATCTCGAAGTTGATTGAATTTTATATAATTTGTTGGATTTATCTCCGCAGTTTAGCTAAAATTTTAAGCCCCACCATGATAGCCGGAAGAGTTTTTGTTCCGTCTGTGTAAATAACTACTGAGTCCAGAGAAAGATTACAGGTTGAATCTTCGCAGCTTGCGATATATCATATTACAGGTCCCAGTTTTGAACGAGCATACTAGGGGGCGGCGCGATGTTTTCCCACCTCTCTTCCACTATCACCAACCTCTTGAGGGGCCTTTAGGCTCCCATATATTTTGAGTGCTTCCTGCCGCACAGACCTTATATACTTATTAACATCCATACCTTCTCCAGATTCGAACCTGGGTCTATCGGTACGTTAGTCACCGCCATAAAGAAAGTGCTTAATGAAGTGATGAACGGAAGATGAACTTCAAATTTAAATGAAGAGTATAATGCAAACAGCTTGACAAGCGTTGGCTCAGATTACTAAGTACGCAATTGTTTTCGGCTAGCGAAATGGCTAGTGCTAGATAATTAAATGACATAACATAGCATGAAACTAGGCCAGCACCTCTGTAGTACCATTGGTGATTAAGGTATTGTTGAGCCTAGTTAATCTTAGGAACGACAACCATCAGGGGGCCCCAAGATGTCAGTATTAGGCTCCGTGCACCAGATTCCCAGGCGCTACCCCGCGAACTGCCGGATAATTATATAGCAGAGCTAGACGATAGAAATATGTTACAGTCAGTGTCGTTGCTAAAAACTTTCTGTTTAAGCTGGGATGTCGAACTCACGTGCCGTATGCTGCTCAAAGCAAGCATCAGTGAGGCCCCAGAAAAGAGCTCGAAGCACAAAAGAAATATCAAGAACCTTTCTCAGTGATCATTCCGATCGGGAGTTGAAGCTGGTTTTTAACATATATAGTTTGGTTTATTTGATTATGGCAATGCACTCGAGGGCTATCTACCTGATTGGAGGGATGATTCCGTGTAAGACTTTCTAAGAGAAACTGTCTCGTATACAATGTAACATGGACAGACGGATTATTTAACGTTTCGAAGCGAAATAAAATATGTTTTGCGTGTCTAAAGGAAGCCAAACTAAATGCAAACAATTATTTAAATTCAAACAAGTTAGACTAACATAACCCTAAATAAAGTAAAAAAATACGCAGCCTTACTTTCCGATTACTTACTTTTCGACAAGAATTTCAATTTGAAAATATTTTTCAAGATTTTCAGAAAAATAATAAAAATTTTTGTATTTCAGCAAGTTCATTTACAATCGATACAGATATTACCAATAAATTTTCAAACAGAATGCATAGAGTTGCTATCTGACATTCACCTTAAGGAAAATTTCATTGTTGGAATTTTATAAATCATACCCATCCAGAGACAAATATGCCGCCTTACACAGTCATGCATTATTCATGTCATCATTACTGCAAGAACGCAAATTTGTGAACAACTGTTTTCGAGAGTGAAGCGCATTAAGAGTAAAATTAGAATCAGGATGTTGGATGAACACTTTTGGATTTCCCTGAGAATTGACACCACTGCAACAGAACCAGACACCCAGACACTGGTGCATTAGTTTCTTAAATTCAAGGTCAAATATTGTAATAACTTTATGATTTCTTGTTATATTCTTAATTATAAACATAATTTATAATAAAATTTTAAGTATGCAATATCAAGTACAATGACACAATGTCAAAATAATTCTATATTGCTGTCATTATATTAAAAAAATACTTAATTACTTTTTCTCCTCAGTCATCGTTAGTGCTAAGAAAGAAAAGACTCGCCAAATGAATTGATTAACTCGCTGATTCACTTAAAAGTTTTCTGTTCATGAGCTTTCACATATATATATATATATATATATATATATATATATATAGCACACACTGAGCAAAAGTGAACAGACCTGGTCAGTTTCACACGTTTCTCTCCTAAAGAAGAAATTCAAAAATTTCTTTTAGCTGTAAAATTTGAGGAAACCGGAGGAGCTTCAATGAAACCTACACAATTACGTGATTATTTTATTTGGAATTTCATGACTAGAATTAGAAATAATTTATGTGACACAAAATATCACATCTTTTTCCAGTGTGTGGCCCAGGGAAGCTAAAACTTTAGACACCTCTGCTTTAAACTTTCAAGAACTCTAACTTAAATATTCGTTAAGTCTTTTACATTCTAATAAGAGTTAGGGACAGTATAATTCTATATCATATGAAAATAAGTTAAAACATAAAATATACTTTGCAAATTATCTAAAGTTTTAACCTCTTATTTAATTTGTGGAAGACTGAATTAATTAGAAAGCTTCCTCTCTGCCCTTCACAAATGCACTTCTCCATTTTGCAAATTAATCGGGAATTTGTCAAAGACTCACAATATCTCTAACCTAAGCAAAAACCAAAATTTCAGTCCAATATTAACTTAAAACATACCATTACTGCTTCAATTTGCCAGTGCGGGGCATAAAGAACTACTTAAGCAAAAGCCCTGATTCTTCACGTAGCTAAAACAAAACAACACTCAGAAATTCTAAATTCTTTACAAAATTATGAAACTACAAGACCTAGAGTAAACTTTTATACCTCTTAGAAATGTTAGAGCCAAAAGGTACTTAATCTGATTATAAAATAACGTCCTTTTTACGTCATCTTTAGGTGGCTGCCCAGAAAACGGTCGAGAAGTTGGAAATCACCATCCATGATTTGAATATTCACATCGAGGAGCTCAACCGTCAGGTAACAGAGGTTAGCTCTCAGAGGAGTCGTCTCAGCTCCGAAAATGTGGAACTCATGAAGGAGGTTCAAGAATATAAGGTGCAGCTGGACAACTCTAATCACTTGAAAGGCCAGTTAGCTACTCAGCTAGAAGAGACCAGAAGGAGGCTAGAAGATGAGGAAAGGGTACGTGCAACTGTATAATGTCTAATGTTCTAGTGAATTAATAATTCAGATTTCTTAGAGCTGTTTTACTGAGACACTAAAAATAAATTACTAAAGAAAGAATCTTCTATAGTTTAACCAACACTAAAGAAAGTTCTTTATGTATAACACCTAACTAATGATCTGTAACTGTTAGTTCACTTTCATATGTAAACTTGGTTGGAAAACTTCTAGGAACAGATTCTTTGTCAACACAACATATATCCTCTGAAACAGTTCGCTGAGCTTATGCATATTTCTTGAAGAAGGATCATGATATTTCGCATGCGTGATATCCCACAGATGATGAACAGAAAGAAAGGAATATGCATGAATTTGTTCTTGTATTCTTCCAATCTTTTGCCAGTTGTAAGGTCTCGATGAGATTAGATATATCGTTGTGGGTGAACTTCTAAGGCTACTGTAGTAGTTTACTGAAATACCAATCTCAAAGATGGACACTCTCTTCTAGGACCAGTTGAATTTGGCTGACCAATAATCTATTCATCTAGACATCTTATTTTTGATCATGATAAAATACACTCTTGCTTCAGATGTATGATACACTAGTTTCCTGTTGGTCGTTATAGTTTTCTTATATGCTTATTTCCTCTGTTCCTGCTGTTAAAGCTAGTATGAAACATGTAACACTCTCGAAGTATATATTTTACTTATCCTTATAATAACTGTAAGGATAGGCGACACTGAAATTACGAAAATAAATTACATATTTTTTCATATTGCTCAACAAAATACTTATAGACACTATATGCACTGAAGTGACAAAAGTCATGGGATAGCAATATGCAAATATACAGATGGCAGTAGTATCGCGTAGAAAATGTATAAATGCGAAGTGCTTTGGCAGAGCTTTCATTTGTGTTCAAGTTATTCATGTGAAGAGGCTTTGACGTGATTATGGCCTCACGACGAGAATTAACAGACTTTGAACTCGGAATGGTAGTTGGAGCTAGACGCATGGATCATTCCATTTCGGATATCGTTAGGGAATTCAACATTCCGAGATCCACAATGTCAAGAGTGTGCCGAGAGTATCTAATTTCAGGCATAACATCCCACCATGGACAGCGCAGTGGCCGATCACCTGCACTTAACGACCGAGACCAGCGACGTCTGCGTAGAGTTGTCAATGTTCACAGACAAGCAACACTGCGTCAAATAACCGCAGAAATCAATATGGGACGTACGAGGGACGTGTCCGATAAGACAGTGCGGCGAAATTTGTCTTCCTTGGGCTATACCAGCAGAAGACCGACTCGAGTGCCTTTACTGACAGCCCGACATCGCCTGCAGCAACTTTCGTGGGCTCGTGAGCATATCGGTTGGTCCCTAAACGAATGGAAAACCGTGGCTTGGTCAGATTAGTCACGATTTCTGTTGGTAAGAGCTGATGGTAGGGTTCGAGTGTGGTGCAGATCCCACGAAGCCATGGACCCAAGTTGTCAACAAGGCACTTTTCAAGCTGGTGGTGGTTCCATAATGGTCTGAGCTGTTTTTACGTGGCATGGACTCGGTCCTCTGGTGCAACTGAACCGATCATTGACTGGAAATGGATACCTTCAGCTACTTGGAGATCACTTACAGCCATTCATGGACTTCACGTACTCAAACAACGATGGGTTTTTTATGGATGACAATGCGCCATGTCACCGGACCACAATTGTTCGCAATTGGTTAGAAGAACATTCTGGACAATTCCAGCGAATGATCTGGCCATCTAGATCGCCCGACATGAATCCCATCGAACATTTATGGGACATCATCGAGAGGTCAGTTCGTGCCCAAAACCCTGCACTGTTAACACTTTCACAATTATGGACGTCTATAGAGGCAGCATGGCTCAATATTCCTGCAGGGGACTTCCAACGATTTGTTGAGTCCATGCCACGTCGAGTTGCTGCACTTCGCCGGGCAAAAGGAGGAACGACAAAATATTAGGAGGTATCCCATGACTTTTGTCACTCCAGTGTATGTACAAAGTATTACACATGTTTAAAGAAAAAAATAAATACAAAGTGTGTATAAGCCACGTGTACCCATAAACAGGAATAGCTCTAAATAAGTATTGATAAATATGATGAATGTCTTAAATTCTGAAAACCATTTGCCGGTATAATTATTTATCTATCGGGCAGTAGTATTTTTGTATAATTAGTGTCAAATAAAAAAAAGTTTTGCTTTGAAAAATGGCAATTTATTGACTTTCATCCACAGGCTTATACGGAAGAATTTCATTTGTTAAGTATAGGTTCATATAAACTATTAAAAACGTCAATCAATCACAACCAATCCTTGACAGTCTAATCGAAATAAAGATTACAGATTAGAAATATTGACAAAAGGTTATATATCTGCTGAGATAGCACCGTAACTCAAATTGAAATTTACTAATTACATAATAAAACAATTTGAACTCTCTTGATTACTTTTTAATATAAACAGCCAAGCGGTGTCATAAAATCAAGTTCATCGCTTTCAATGATCATCTGTTTGGTGGTCGTGCGCTTAATGCATGATATAATTAAAGAAAATAAGAGTAGACGATCTCCTATAACAAAAGAATATATTAAGTACTAAATTACAATTTAAATTACATTGCAGAGATCAACGCAGAGCTCGGAACACAGTTCATGCTACCGTCGCGTACAGTTGTCTGACGAGAAGTCTAAGTGAGTAAAGATGTCGCTTTGCTGCTCCGATTAAGAACTGGATTTTACACGTGGCGCCATCTCATGAATAGAAGTTGAAGTATCTGTCGGAACGCCACAGTACTCCCCCCCAAGTACCATCGGTACGTTATAAGTACTTTGAGTTAAATTTAACCTTTCTTCCAGATCTGGTAGTTTTAGGTTGCTCTTTAACGGGATGTAAGCTTTCTTCCGGGAGTGATGTTGATGAGGAAGTTGTTGGATCTTGCATTAGAAATGCTGGTTTGAGACGATCGATTCCAATCACTGATTGTTTGCCATTGCAGATGATGGTGAAATGTTTCGGTGTTCGTTTGACAACTTTGAATGGACCATCGTATGAAGGTGTTAAAGTTGGCTTGATTGCATCGTTGCGCACGAATACGTGCGAAGATGTCTCAAGCGCAGGATGTACAAAATAGCTTGGCTGGTTATGCGAAGATGCTGGGGTTGGCGAGATATTGCTCATGGTCTCACGTAAACGTTGAAGGAATGTTGGAGGGTCGATAACTGGAGTAGATTCTGGGTGAAAGAATTCACCTGGCAGACGGAGGGTTGCACCATATAACATTTCAGCACAAGTGCTACCAATGTCTTCTTTGAATGCTGTGCGAAGACCAAGCAAGACTAGGAGTAAGGCTTCTGTCCAGTGTGTGCTACTGTGGCACTTCAGACCTTGTTTGAGAGATTGGTGAAAGCGTTCCACCATCCCATTTCCAGATGGATGGTATGGTGTTGTGCGAATAGGCGAATGCCAAGAAGAGAGGTGAGGGATGCGAACAAGTGACATTGAAATTGTCGGCCTTGGTCAGTAGTGATGGTGGTAGGCATGCCAAATCTTGAAAGCCACTGGGAGATGAATGCTCGAGCTACAGTTTCAGCGGATATATTTTCAATAGGAATGGCTTCAGGCCATCTTGTGTACCGATCAATACAAGTGAGGAGGTAAGTGTAACCATTTGAAGGAGGCAATGGGCCAACATGGAAGGAGGCAAAGTCCAAGTGCACATGATCAAAACGTCTTGCTGGAAGGTTAAATTGTTGAATGGGGCTGTGAGTGTGACGGGATACTTTACACCGTTGACATCTAATACATGAACGAGTCCATTCTGTGATGTCTTGATTCATTGCTGGCCAGACAAATCTGTTTGCGATCAGCTTTTTGGTGGCACGGATTCCAGGATGTGCCAAATTGTGCAAGGCATTAAACACTTCACGTCTAAAATTGACAGGAATATAGGGACGTATTCTATTGTTCTCTATGTCACAGTAAATTTTAAGCGTTGGATCAATGTGCAGCGGTTGTAAGTGAAGGGAGGTTTGTGGATTTGAGATTAGGTTCTTGAGTTCCTCATCATGCAATTGAGCTTTTGCAATTTCAGAGAAATCTAGGGTAGTGAGGTTGATATTGTTTACCCGAGACAAGGCATCAGCGACACAATTATCAGTACCAGAGACATATCTGATATCTGTACTAAACTGGGCGATGAAATCCAGATGTCGAAGCTGACGAGGAGAACATGAGTCAGAGTTTTTTCTAAAAGCGAAGGTTAATGGTCGATGATCGGTGAAAATGATGAAGTCGTGTCCTTCCAAGTTTTGCCGAAGTATTTAACAGCACAGTACACAGCAAGTAGCTCCCTGTCATATGTGCTGTATTTCCTTTCTGCAGTAGTAAGTTTTCTGGAGAAGAATGCCATTGGGAAAAGTCCTTTAGTGGTATGGGCTTGAAGCACTGCTCTTATGGCCGTGTCAGATGCATCTACCATTATAGAGAGCTGATCACTAGGTGAGTGATAAAAAAGTGTGGCTGCATTTGCCAGATCGTGTTTGCATTGCACGAATGCTGCAGATGCAGATTCAGTCCAAGGGACAGCTCGTCGATCGTTTTTTTTTTTTGCTATTCTTCAGAAACTCATGTAGGCAGGCTTGTGTTTTTGCGGCATTTGGCAGAAAGCGTCGGTAGAAATTTAACATTGCTAGAAAACGCTTCAGTTCAGAGATGGTTTTGGGCTGAGGTAGGTCGTTAATTGCTTTGACTCTTTCCGGTAAAGGTTTGACTTCATTCTGGGTGATAAGACATCCAAGAAAGGAAACTGAGGGTTGACCAAGTACACATTTGGATGGATTTAGTTTTAATCCATGATCTTTAAGGCGAGTGAAAATCTGACGCAGATGTTGAAAATGTTCCTCCGCATCTGTAGATGCAACCAGGATATCATCAAAATATGGGATGCAGAAATCGAGGCCAGACAGTACTTGGTGTATGAAACGCTGAAATGTTTGGCCAGCATTGCGAAGCCCAAATGGCATATATAAGTACTCAAAGAGACCAAATGGTGTAGTCACTGCGGTCTTGGGCACATCTTCAGCATGCACTGGGATCTGATGATATGCTCTGGCAAGATCGAGGGTAGAAAATATGTTTGTCCCATGAAAAAGATGGGTACAGTCTTGGATATGTGGGACTGGATATCTGTCAGGGACTGTGACGGCATTAAGTCGACGATAATCTCCACAAGGCCGCCAGTCACCATTAGACTTTTTAACCATGTGAAGTGGACTGGCCCATGGACTTTTAGATGGGCGAATGGTTCCCTGTGCTAGCATGAATTCAAATTTTTTGCGAGCAGCTTTTAGCATCTCTGGAGAAAGACGACGAGGCTTGGAAAATACAGGTGGGCCATGTGTTTCAATGTGATGATACACTTCTGGCTGATGAGTATGCTGCCCTGATTTGGGTGGGTTTAAAATGTCAGGGAATTCTGCTAATAACTGATGAAACCGTGTGCTGCCCGATACAACACTTATGTTGGTAGGTACGTTCGATATGTGAGAAGCTTGGCCCTGTGATGTCAACTGAGTTGTAGCATCAATTAAGCAATTATTCTTGACATCCACTAGAAGGTGGAAATGTGTCAAGAAGTCGACACCAATAATTGCTTGAGTTACATCCGCAATAATAAAAGGCCACTTGAAAGTCCGGCGCAAGTTTAAATCAAGTGTCAATAGTTTGGTGCCGTAGGTTGCAATTTGGGTACCATTGGCTGCATACAGTACAAGTTTATTAAGTTGGTGAGCATTTGTTTTAGTTCTCGGGAGCACTGATATGTCAGCTCCAGTATCTTATAGAAAACATGACTGAGTTGAACGATCAACCAGTACTATTCTGTCGATGTGGCGGACATTCTGTTGGCCAGCAGAAGACCGCCCATTTAGTTTCCCGCTTGTTCAAAAGTGCATGGAGGGGCACACTTGCGAGCTTGAGCGCCAAAATTCATATGATAAAAACATATGCCACTTGTGGGTTCTTTGTACTGCGTTCGAGTATTGTGACGAGATCGACTCCTGCTTCAGGCACGAAATTTATTACGTGGGCCCTACTGGAAGGTGCAGCATTAGCAGCACTGACATAAGCTGGAGTAACAAGTTCATTAATTTTGTCAGCCATTGCTGCTAAACGGGTTAGATCTTCATTGGAAGCAGCAAGAATTATTTGTATGTTATTAGGGAGACGCGAAAGCCATAGTGACTTCAACAAGTCGTCACTAAAATGGCTTCCTGCCAGATCACGCATTCGTGACAGCAAGTATGAAGGTCGCTGATCTCCAAGTTCAAGTCCTTGTAGTAAAGTACGTATTTTTGAAGATTCACTTTCTGAATAGATTTCAATGAGCCGCTGTTTCAGTTTGGAGTATTTATCACAATCAGGTGGTTTGAGAATTAAGTCATGCACTGAATTCAGAATATCAGACTCAATTGCTGCATTAAATATGAATTTTGTAGAATCCTTACTAATGCGAGCGATAGAAAATTGTGCTTCGATCTGAGCGAACCACAATGAAGGATTATTTTTCCAGAAAGGCGGTGGCTTCACCACAACGCGTGTGATTTGTGGCTCTGGTGGAATATCGTCGGGCATACTGATAGATAATTTTTACTTTAATTAATAAACACTTAACAGCACAAATATTGTAGCATGAGGATACACTATTGATATTTTACCATGATAACAATAAATATTTTAACCATGCAGAAAAAAATTTACGTAACGATACACAAATAAGACAGGGTCAGCAATTACACACACAAATAATATTTTACCGAAATGCATTTGAAAAGAAACCCTTATTTGAGAAAAAAAAAATGATGCGTTCATTTTGTATTGCGCACACACAAAATCACCACTTCACACTGCTAAGGCACTTTCGAAGGAAAAAGGAAATCACTCCTGTAGCACATGGGAAAAAAATTCACTACTTTCGAATACTGAGGGAAGAATTTTGCCGTAGCAGGTTGCAGAAAAATTACTGATGTAGCATATTTAGCGAAAATCACTATTGTATCACATTTGTCACAAAAGTTGAATGATCGAAGAATTATTGCACGACTGGCGAAGTCAGCGGAACGGAACAGATCACATTGATGATTTGCTGAAGCTCCTTGCGATGATATGCACGACTTTGAAAAAAACACAAGCAATATATATCAATACTTCTAAAAATAATTGAAGGGGTACGTTGTAGCATACGTTTAATGTCCATATTCGTTGTTATTTTTAGTCAGTTCTTCAGAATGCCTTGGATGCACGTGGCTTAGGGTCGTTGAAAATCCATTGTCAGTAGCGTGCTCAGTCAAAAGGTCACCACTTTTGGTGGTCGTGTGCTTAATGCATGATATAATTAAAGAAAATAAGAGTAGACGATCTCCTATAACAAAAGAATATATTAAGTACTAAATTACAATTTAAATTACATTGCAGAGATCAACGCAGAGCTCGGAACACAGAGCTCGGAACGCAGAGCTCAGAACACGCAGAGCTACCGTCGCGTACAGTTGTCTGACGAGAAGTCTGAGTGAGTAAAGATGTCGCTTTGCTGCTCCGATTAAGAACTGGATTTTACACGTGGCGCCATCTCATGAATAGAAGTTGAAGTATCTGTCGGAACGCCACATCTGTAATACATCCAGTTCACGCAATGCGCACTCATTTCGCTATCTTAATAATTCATATTTTCATTTCTCGCAGAGGCGTCAGGCTCTGGAGCAGCACTCCCACACACTGGAGGTCGAAGTGGAGAGCCTGAAGACCCAACTGGACGAGGAGTCCGAGGCTAGGTTGGACTTGGAACGTCAACTCTCCAAGGCCAATGGAGAAGCCGCTACCTGGAAGTCCAAATATGAAGCTGAATGCCAATCACATGCCGATGAAGTGGACGAACTCAGGTAAAAGATGCAAATTTTTTAATACAAAACTCTATTGAAAAGATTACTAGCAATCTTTCATCCTTAAGACGACATTTGCTTAAAATACCACGAAGAATTAAGTATTTCATTAAAAAGACCTAAGTTTAGACTATTTTTGTTCTGAATTTTTAAAGAATCTTCAAGCTTCGTTATGACTGTCTTCTATTTACAATCGTTTTTTCAGCATCTGGTGAGTTAATGAAATGTTTAAAAATTTTGAACAATCGGATGGCAAAAATAATTGCTTTGTAATTCTTGAGCATCAATTTAGTCTCAGGGCTATAATAGTAAACGTATTACTTTAAATATTGATATGCACGCGTGAAGCTTGGGCATTTTGTAAGTAGATGCATAATATTCTGAAGATTGATGAAGCAAATTAATATACAATGTTTTTCAGCACATATGACAGTTTCTTGAAGACAGATCTGTCTTCAAGCACAGATCATCCGTAAAAGGGCACTCAGATTTGTATCAACAGCTACCGTGATACCACAAACATCCTATGAAGGATTGTGGATTAATTTGTGGGAGCCAAATTATCTAATGATCATCCATGAGATTCTATGAGATCGTATGGCCAATATGATCCTCACGTGTGGTCAATATGGTATTCATCATAAGACCTTAGAAATTCCGTGAAAATTCATGGCTCTTATCTTGGCTTCTTATAAGACCACAGACATTCGACCAGACCACTTATATCATCCCATGGTCTTCCACAGACCACAAGCATTCTGGAAAATCTTACAACTAGTGAGACTTTCCAATAAAACCACAGGCATCGCATGAAATCTCATGGCTTATATCATGGACTCTCATAAGACTACAGACTACCCATGAGCCTTCTGGCATTATCTCATGGTCTATATGGTACCCCAGGACTTTCTTGAGACTTAACGTCGCAGTTTTGGACCAAGAAGCTCTTTAAATAAACTAGAAGTTGTCCCTGCTCTAATATAAAATTTTGTAAAGACCGCAGTGGGACTCAAAACGAGACTTGTAAAATAATGAAATACATTCTTCTACTGTGTATGCTCCAGACGTTTTGTTTTTGAACATCTGAAAAAGAAAGTTCTTTCTTTAAATGAAGCTCTTCAAATTTTTTATCAAACGAAGCATTTACTCTTACTTATTAGTAATATTTCCTATAGTGTTTGCACCTGAAGGAATATTCGAGAATATGAACTTTTCAAATTTCTTCTCATTATCAATATGGAAATACTACACATTTAATTATTATCGCATCTGTATCCCGAAAAGTTGATATATCAAATTAGATGAGTGCATGATGTAAAAATTAGCAGATTTGTAGCACTTTATTTGATTTCGACAGCATTTTCTTTACAGATCTCTATTATTACAGACTAAATTTCATTCGATTTTTCCTTTTGATCATATTTTGTATTTTTATACTTTATATATTTTGTTAATATCTTTCATTTTTATACATTTGCTATTAAGAATTTACTGGTAGTGTTTTATGTCAACTATTCCATGAATCTGAGGCAAACTACATAACATACACATTTATATGTTTGCGTTTCAGATTTCATTTCCATATTGTTCAATATTTATGTGCTGAATAGTTTTAAGCCCTGTTTTCTAAATTATTCAGTGACAGTACAGTTACGATTAACTACAGTGAACGAAAGAGTGATTAAATAATTGGGAGTAACGGATATCCAGAAATACCGAACAGATCACTCAACAAAACCAGTCAAAGAAAAAATTAGATTTTAATACAGATTTCGGCTCAGTAAAAGACCTACATCAGCAGCTGAAGAGCGTATATTAACCCTTTAGATACGACAGGTGACTCTCTCTTACTAAATTACTGAATCTCTGTTACTGCTTGAATTTGGTACGGTAAATCGAGAGGCGACTCCGGTCACCACTCGGTTTGACGGACTACCCACTCGGTTTGACGGGTAGTCGGTTTGACGAGAGGCAATGATGTTTTTTCGGTTTATTTTGGGCAATATCGCTTCATGAGTGTATTCAGTAATACATGCACATACAACAATTGCCAATCTTTGTCTTAAGCAGGTGTTTTTTAGATTTATTATTATATATGTTAGCTCGAATTCGACAATCGTGGCAACAGGAATATTATTTTCAAAGTTACGGAGCCCAATAAGCATGGAATACGATGAAGGAACCAGTTCAAGTGAAGATGAGTTCGATCGTTGTTTGATGAAAAACGAAATTAAGTTTATGTATAGATTACTTTACGATAGAGAGGAGAAAAGCAGTGATGAAGATAGCGGTGAAGTAAGGGGTATGAGAAGACGAAAAATGAATGTAATAGACAGTGAATGTGAAAGCGACAGTGATTCCAGTGAGGAGACAGGAAACAAGCAAAGTAGCCGAAGAAATCCTGCAAAGAATACCGTTTGAATTCGGTGAAAGAGCTGCAGGACCGCAAATATCTCGACACATAAAAAAAGCATTAGATTTCTATGAAATCATTTTATGTTAGCTGTAAGAACTTTACTAAATATGCTAAAAATTGTTTCAAGTTGCTGGTTCGCCCAAGCAAAAAAGTACTCAAAGATTATAAAATCTTTCGTTACAAGTTATAAAGACATTCATTATAACATGATTTTTGTTTACGATACGAGAGGATATGATTTTTGTTTACGATTTTGTACTCCTTTCAGCTGTACAAAATGCGCATTAAAATAATTATATAATTTTACTTTCTGTATCCAGGATAAGTAAATTATTTTGTTGAGCAGTACAGACAGACCTATTACGATTTCTATTGCACTGTATAAAAACTGTGCAGTAGAACAGAATATATTATGGGAAAACAAGGAATTTTATTTAAGAGATCAGGTGTGAGAGAAAGAAAAATTAAAATGAGACTTTATCAGAGGAAAAACCGAGCAAATTTAAAACTTATATATTTTCAATTTTTAGGCGTCGCCTGGCTCAGAAGACAGCTGAATATGAGGAACAACTTCAGGCACTCCTCAACAAATGTAGCGCACTGGAGAAACATAAATCCAGACTACAGAGCGAAGTCGAAGTCCTTATCATGGATTTGGAGAAGGTAAGAAAAGCAGATACATTTTTCAATAAAAATAAGCGCATGAAATATTAGTCATTTCACAAAATGCTGAGTATTGTGAAAATTCTAATAATTTTCAATGTATGCAATGCACATTATTGCACATGATAAATTATAAAATTGCATTTACGTTTGCTAAGATTAACTTTAACTGATAATAATTACAATAGCAAACTGAGAAAAAGTTATGTATAATATAGTAAGTTAAGCATGTAATTTATACGATTTTGACTGATACGATTAATGGAATTTTGCGACTGTCATTGGTAATTATGAAGTAAATCAGACAGGAGTAACAATAATTAGATACGAGTATATCTCATGCAAATAATGAATAATTTTCTAGTAAATTCAATAACAGTAATACAGAAGGTCGTTAGCAATTTATGAAAACGATTTTATATTTAAATCTTCTGGTTAGCATTTTGAGATAAAAATTTGACATTTTCAATTTAATTGTCTGTTGCTATTTGGTTTTGATTATAATTCATAGTAAGAGATTTATTTTGGAAGTGGTCCTAAAATTGATAGATGGCTAGAAAGTTACGTAAATACATTTTTCGAAGAAAAATATTCTTATGAGCAAATTGCAAAGCAGTATAAAATTCGAGGTTATTGTATTTCAAATAAACGTATATTTAATATCAATATGAAAGGAAAAAATAGTCAAGCTGAAATTAAAAAACAAAAAATGGTCGCATATCCTAAGACCGTTTGAACGCGAGTAAGTATTGAGCATGTAACGTCGCTAATCTTGAAGGATAATCCACCGACTCAAAGTTCCATATCCTCGGAACTAGTTATGTCGTCTGGTACTGTAATCAAAAATCATTCATAAAGATTGGAAGTTAAAATAAGATGTTTAAACCTAAAGTTCATCTGTTTCTGCAAAAGATATTGGGTAAATGTAAACAAATTATATAGAAAACACCAAGTTGCTGACAAATGCAAATTTGTGATAATGCTGGATGAAGCATGGCTATATTTAAGTGAATGTAGTGAAAACAATATCAATTTTCGATTGCTCACCTGACGAAAATGACCATACAAAACAGAAAAGTTCCCAACGAGATTCTTGATAGTTGTATAGGATTTTGTTACAAAGGTAAATTAAAACTTAAAAAAGTCTCAAGTAAAACTAAAATAAATTTTACTATTAGCAGAACATTTTATAACTAATTTTTGAAGAAACTATTTCAGCGTTATATGGAAAAGAAATTAGCTTTGTACGGATAAAGCCTCTAGTCAAACATGTCTAAGTCAACTGACACTTATTTCGCGCTTCTTCTGTGGACTTTTGCGCTTTTGGTTTACTAAAGCGAGACTTGGTAAGCGGCTCTCAGGAACACTAAATGGAATTTGGAAAACAACCCATCATTTTTGGAATATTCTGTACACTTGATTGTATATACAGTACATATACAGTAATTTAATTCTGAAATATGAAATAAATACTGCGTAATTTTCCTAATTTTTAGACAGGAACCTTGCATTCACTTTCCTAGGCAAAAAATGTTTTTTCAAATAATGACAGGCAAAACATTAAAATCTCAACTACTCTTCGTTTAGTTTTTTTACGATGTAGAGACATTAGGTATATTTTTGAAGGCAGGTGCGATGAAAAATTAGCAACGCCTTCGCCGGGAATTGAACCACAGACCTCTGGAATACCGGCCCAGCGTGCAGAACCACTACACCACGAAGGCACGCTAGGAAGGCGCGAGAAATACCTTATAAAGATAATAAAGATTCCAAAAAGCATTATAAAGTCCTCGTAAATGCATCATTAACAACACTTCAAATATTAAAATGATGTTCAGACTGTGTCCATATAACAGCGGAAAACTTTGGAATTAATGCTTGCAGGGAAATTTTCATTAAGACACCTAAAATTCTGAGAGTTTTCTTTATAAACGTATTTTCATGTGATCTTAATGAAAATCAGCTAAAAAAAAATGTGAATTGTTTACAATCAGTCCAACACCCTGGAATGCAAAATTTAACTCTAGCTCCTACTTGTCGAACGTGTAGACCTAATGTTTAACTTAGCTACCAAAGTACTTGAGTATTAAGGCGCGTTATCAATTGCAAGAGAAAAAGGACTATGTTATTCTGACTAATCTCACTTGTCTGATCTAATCAGAATACGTCCACGAATTTTAACGTGGCAAGGAGTGAAAGAAGGTTGCGACTGTCATTGGTAATGAACCTCAGGCACCATATAGGTGACATTATGCCTAGTTCCGCCCTAGTTTTGAAGGAGGGCACCCTGGATAACAGGTTGGGAGTCTCCTACCCTTCCTAGCCTACCACTAAACCACTCTAGAGGGCATTCCGTTCGCCGTATATTTTGCATTATGCATTTAAATATCCATGTCTTCTCCGAGATTCGAATATGAGCCCTTTGGTACCTTAGTCAGCATCACTAAGCACTATACCTTCTGGTATTGTGCTTAGTGATGCTGACTAAGGTACAAATAATAATAGTGAAACAAGTGAAAAATATAGTGAAATCATTGTTTTCGATCGAGTTTAAAATTAATAGAAAAGCAAATTATGAAAATTTTACTAAATTATGAACACATACAATAATTGCTGAAACTTCAGCAACTTAACCATATTTACTATAATATTTCCCCCTTTTTCCTATTAATTTTACTGCTAGAAAACTGGAAGGAAAAAACTAACGGTTATAAGATATCTGAAGAGACGGCTTAACAAATTCCTTGATTCTTTCGAGTTACCTCGTGATGAGAAAATCATCACGCAGAAATCTGCTCGAATGTACTTGATATCTTTACACGCTTAACATACAAATATGATTAGCTCGAGCGCCAGAAGTAAATGCCATCCTTTCACATTGCAAAGCATATTTTCTTCCCTTGCTCCATCAAAGCAACCGCTAGCAGTCAGCGCTATAAAAGAAGTGATCACAGGAATTTTCAACTTCAGGGAGTTCAACAAAACTTCCCTTTACGTTTGGAATGCTTGCATCGCTTTAAAAGTTAGTGTCGACACCGGAGGGTTGAGATTATCCACAATAAGGCTCCCTACTTCGCAGAAAGCGGGAGGAATGCACTGCCAGATAGGAAAACTAAATAAATTTGAAGCTGACTACAAAAGTTTTCAGACCAATTTTTACTGTGACTGCTTACCACTCAGAATGAAAGTAACAAATCTCGCAATGATTTAGCTTAAACCACAAATTAAATAAAACAAGAATACTTAATATTGTTCTCACGTAAACGAAGTTCTTTAAAACGTCTTAATGGGCTTAACATTTAGTATTTTAACACTAAACCTGTAGTATTTTAAAGGTCAGTAGTTTTTCATTAAAACTTACAGAAATTCTGAGAAAAATACGAAAAATACAAAATAATATCGATCGAAGATATCCATATAGTTCACTATATCCGATTTTTATACTTTTAAGAGTTCGAAGTATAAAATAGCATTAAGTGTATTGAAAATTAGAGGGCCAAAAGGATCATTCGTTCGTCATTCATCATTATCAAAAGGATCATTCAAAAGGATCTTTCGAGGGCTCGTTAGAGCGGAGTTCGACTGTATTCCATGATGTATGAAAGTTCAATGAATTCGATTGAGTACTTTTTTATTTGTTTTCTTAACTTTTGTTCTTGCTAAAACCATTAACAAATATGAACGAAAGTGATGCGAATTGCGCCAGAGTACTCATGGAGTCCTAAGTTAGCTAATTAAGTGTGTAAATGATAAATCTGATCACTTGTAACACATATTATGATTGAAAAGACCGTAAAGATTAGAGACTGTAATGAGTGTAATAACTGTAACATCTAATAACACAATTCCGAATTCTGCTCGAAATTCAAATGTAAAGACACCGCTCCAAATTTTGTCTTCCGGAAGTACAACTGTTAAAACATCATAGTAATTGTCTGTAAAATAACAGTTTTCAAGATTGGTAAAATTCCAATACATGTATGTTCCAGTTCCACTATGGTTGGCTGGGCAGTACTTAACTTTCCACTGCCTGAACATATTGGTTTGAAGCAGTGAGCCGTCCAGTCAGTAGTATAAAAAAAAACTGAATTCTTTCAGATTTTATATTATACCCAAAAGGGCGTTTTTTAACGTTTTGTGCGTCGCCTTTATTTATTAAATGTCATATTCGTCCCTCTTAAATCATAAAGTTCAATTCAAAAGCAATACCATAAAATATTTAGAAATAGCATATCTTTAGAATTTCCGATCACAGTCTCGCGCTCTGGAGATAATTTTTTTTTTTCGTACAATGTTTCCTGCTCGCTTTGAAACCAGTGAGTTTATTAATTAAACCGTTGAGTTTATTAATTAAAAATTTGAAACCGTTGAGTTTATTAATTAAAAATTCCGTTGAGTTGAACCGTTGAGTTCTTTTTCGTTACTTTGAAACCGTTGAGTTTATTAATTAAAAATTCGTTAAAGTTTTACAAAATATAAAATAGTAATAAAGCGAATTGTAAATTTGGGCTTCCAGATGCCCATATTCAAATAGAGGATTACGTTATTCAAAGTTTGGTGTTTCTAAGTTGGTTTTTCACAATGCGAGAAACATATATACATTCATACAGATTCTTCATTACTTAGGTTTTTTAAAACATAATGCAGGGCTCTAATATTTGGTGGCAACAATATTTGGCCATTGTACAGTGGACGACGCAAAATGCCAAAATAAAGTTAATAGCCCTTTTGGACAAATTGCCCTTTTGGGCTAAAAAATGAAAACTAAAACTTTCTACTTCACATTTGGACATCAGTGGTAACATTCTTAACTGCAGAATACGAATTTTCACGAATGAAAGGTTAACATTGCCTTAATATTGTAAGAAATATTTCAGTTGTTATAAGTATAAGTTGAAATATATTCATTCTTCATTTAAAAATAAAAGACTACGCCAAACTAAACGCAACAACCTTGACTTTAGCGTAGATTTAATGTCGAGATCTCAGTCGCTTTCGAGGGCAAACAGATACAGGTCCATCTTCGTCAGGAGCAAAGAAATCTGCAAGATTGAGGTAATCTGCAAGTTAACAGATTTCTTTGCTCCTGACGAAGACGGACTTGTACCTGTTTGCCCTCAAAATCGACCTAACTCTACGCTAAACTCAAAATTGTTGTATTACTAACTTTATGTTTCACTTAACGTGTTTCTCTCCTGTTTTTAAAAGACTAACAGCTCTGATAACCTGAAATCAAATTGCTGACAAGCTATTTGTGAAAGAAATAATTACTTGAAATAATTTCGAATATTATTATCTTATTCCTTTTAAGGCTACCACGCATGCTCAGAACCTGGAAAAACGTTGCTCGCAGTTAGAAAAGGTGAACCACGATCTCAAGTCGAAAGTAGATGAGTTAATTGCTCTTTTGGAACAAGCCCAGAGGGACTTCAGGGCTAAAGTAGCAGAACTACAAAAACTGCAACACGATTTCGATAAGCTCAAGGACCAGAAGGATGCTTTGGCCAGAGAGAATAAGAAACTGTCTGGTAAGAGAGCTAGTCTAAATGCACATTTCTATACAGACTTAACATTTAAAAGCCGTTAACTATATAACATTTTCTCCAACTTTTTTATTAAATTTGATTTATATCACTAAGAAATTTAAACAAAAGTAAGGGAATACGGCACTAAAAGTAAATTAACAGCATTTCCTTGCCTATTATCTCCCCCCTTTTTGTACTAATTTTATCGTTCAAAAATCGAGAGCGAAAAGTTACATGAATAATTTAATTTCTGAAGAATGCAGTTACAGTAGCAAATAAAACGTAACTACAGGTAATTATCACAATATTGTTTTTTTAAAAGAAACCTACATTCCAGTAAAAATATAAAGTAATATTAACACTGCAATGTTTTTAAAAAATATCTTCATTTCTACTTCTCTGTAACAAGAATCTCGCCCTTTCTTCTTGTTGTCTCTTTAGCTCCTTAGGCCTCAAATCATCCTAAATAATTAGAGCAGGTGAATGCGGGGCTGACTCGGTGAAATAGTTGGCGGAATGCCAGTTGGCTTATACTTCGCATGTGATGGGTTGGTTCTCGTATTAGGCTAGTATAATGTTTAACACAGGACATACGACCACTAAATCAGGCTTCCGATCTAAGGTCTAAACTAAACGGAATTAAAGCCTGCTCAGTGGAGGGAACCTATTCTAGCAGCCACCACTGCCAGGGTAAGGCTGGAAGATCAGCGATATTTATTGTAATCATTGCAAAAGTACAGTTAAGTCAGTAAAATAATTATCATTGATAACTTTGAACGTAGTGCATCAAATATATTTAAATGTAAAATATTGCTTAATATTTAATACAATACAATATACAATATTAATAGTAAATGTTAAATTACAGTATTAATAGTAAATGTTGCAAAATATAGCTAAATACTGAATACTTAATGTTTAATATAATATTATTTAAAACAATAGTTATGTTTTACATAATACAATATTATTGTAACCTAATTTTGAAATCAACTTATGCAACCCAAATATATAACAACCAATTTAGGAATCATGTACGGCATACTAAAGAAAAGGAAACTATTTACAATATATACAGCAAACACAATACAAAACACAGTACAGGAAACACAATATATGCTCTATAAATGCACATAATACAATATGTGCTTACATGAACACAATATAACAATATATGCTCGATCTATACACAAACACAATATAGCAATATATTCTCGATATATACACAAACACAACATAACAATATTTATACAACAAGCACAATACATAAATCAAATAAAATATATTATAACGTAAATAGTAGCTAGAGCACCAAAAAGTAGTGCAATTAGATTTGTAATTCAGATGTCAACAAAGAAATAATATTTTTGTATAGCTACATTTTCTTATTTTTATTTTGTCTAGCAATGCTTAGATAATATTATTACATTGATACATTGTTGTAAATAAGCCATTCTATTTGTTTCCTCTTAATAAGTTATTTAAGTCAACCCATGTAGTAATATAAAATTTTCAAATATAGAATAATAGACAAAATATATTATTATATTGTTGCGTTTTGATACTGTTACATTAGTGTCTTCTAAGTTATTAATCTTAAATCAATTAATTATAAGTCAGAGTGAGTCAACTAATTTGATATTATCTAGTTGCATATTCAATGTACTAAAGACATATACAATATACAATATACTAAAGAGGGTAACATTTTACAATAACAAAACATTATTAATAGCAACTTATCATTGTAAATTATATTGAAGACATTGCATTGTCTTTTAACTTTACCAAAGAGAGAGGTTTGTTCTCGATTCGCATTTCGTAGATGTTGTCGGAGTTCTACTTTGGTTCTAGCTAGGTTCGACATAGCCTTGACCTTACTAAGATTGTTGCAATCTAAGTCATTTCTATTTTATTTATTGTGCCCCGTGCAATTAATACAGTTCGGATTGTATTGGCAGTTTTTAATAAGACGGTTGTGCATTCGCACACTGAATGGTACACAAACATCTCATTAAAAATTGAGAAGATAATCCGTCCTGTATTACCTACACTTGCACATTGAGTAGTGATTGGTTGTTCAATGCGCCAGAGGGTGAGCAAAGCTGCATCCTCTTTCGAAGTGGATGCTGCTTTGAAATTTCGACTTATTTAGGTCCAAAATTTTGGCAATTGTAACAACGTAGGATGCGTAAGAAGTTTCGAAAAGGACAAGAATTGAATCCTTAATGTAAACGTCCTTGTGAGCCTAATTTTTATGGTATTCTGTTTTCAAGTTTACTATCCAGTTATTAGTGGAATCCGGGGGATGCAGAGGGGTTGTAAGTTCTATTGCATCTTCTTGATTAGGTGGTAGAAGTGATTCAAAAGTAGAGATTAAGTCTTCCGAAGTAAATTCAGTAAGAACTCTAACCACTATGATCGAATACCTTAACGGTTTTGCTTCTCTTGTTTTGTTTAAATACTTAAGAGTCTTGTCGGAGGTGACAGAGCTCTTTATTTTTGTAATGTTATTTTTAGAAGCACAATCTATTAGCAAATCATGTGATCTTGTTGTCTGATTTGTTGTATTGGTGCTCCAAGTTTGAGGAGATTAATTTTGATGCTAAATGTTTTGGATGTTATTGGGAGTAATTTTTTTGATCATTTGATGAAATATTTAATACATTTTCCGAAGGCTTTAGTTGAGAGTGCAATTTTCGTTTCTTCCTTTGAACTGAAATATGTCGTTTCCCATAGATTCTCCCCATTTATTGCAGATGACTGAATTTCTGAAGACGTAGGAGATAAAACAAACGTAGATACGATGTCTTTGTGATGGCCAACATGGAAAGTTACTGGAGTCTCTCTATTTTAATCTCAAAATTAGTGGTATCCGTCTGGGTATTTTTATGCTCTCTAAGTAAACAGCTTAAAGCAGTGGTTGTTTCCTTTTTAACAAAACTGAAACACGAAAAATCAGTCATTGCCTTTTTTTCTTCTAAACCGTCAGCTGTGATAGCACATTTTTGAACATTATCACTGATAGACCTTAACATACGAACCATCGACTCACGATTCTGATAAATAGCTATCATTTGATCTTTAGTAGCTATCATTCGATCTTTAGCAAAAAGAACCTATTGAATTGCATGAAGAAATTTGAAAAGCCTTTTGGTATCCTTTTGACTGAATTTAATAGTGCTTTGAGAGCTTTTGAATTTATTTTGAAAATAGACAAATTCTCTACAAAAATCGGCTAGGCTCTCATTGCTATTTTTACTAGTTACTCTTTTAGACGATACTGGTATGTAAAGAGGAAGCCTTTTAAGTTTGTTTAAATATAATTTTTAAATGAATACTATTATTATTACTGTGCTAATAAAGTTGCATACACGGAAATATTTAGAATCCGATGGAAAAATACTATTTTAATATCTATTAAAGGGTAGAAAGTGTCGGGTACTATTGTCGTAAATTTAATTTATTAATACTTTAAAAATACACTTATATTCTTTCCAATATTATTTCTAAAAGTATAAAAGCGATTGTTAACCATTGTTGTAAAAATAAGATTGATATCTAATATGAATACTATTTTATGTATGAATTACTTATGTTTAGTTACATTGCTCATGGGTTTAGTTATTAATACTGCTTGAGACTGTTTAATACTGATTTCAATGTTTTCTTTCAAGGGATATAATTTTTATCCATAGATAACACTTCCAACGCATAAAAACCTTAACTTACTTCTTTTTCCTCAAACTTTTGAGTTCAAATTTATGCCGCTTAACAATAAGCTTGCATAAGTTTGATGCTATATAAAGCTTAACAGTTGCAAGGGAAAGGTTCGGAGGAACGTTTGCTGGTAATTTGCGAAGGCTTGCGGACGAATTCATTTTAAAATTTAGTGGAGCTCGTTCTCTGAACACATCGAGGAAAGGGAAAATTATGCGAATATTTTTTAAATTTTCAGAATTTCGCGCTAAAAAGCAAGAGGGGGGAACGTGAAGCAATGCATTAATATTTATATAAATGAAATATCAATGATTAACACACAAAATTAAGGATAAATTAAACTAATAATGAAATAAAGAAAATAAAAATAATAAAGAATAAATTTTAAGACTTCTTTGGAATTTGAAATAACAACAACAAAAAACTATCGAAAATTTCTAAAATTAAAGAAAATTTAACCTCCGATTTTCTTTAACTAAGAAAAGTTCTCTGTTCATTTCAAGAGAATCTGACAACGGCCTGTTTTCTTCAAAGCATAACTTTGACCTTTTGACCTTTTTCACTCCTCTAATTTCATCAGAATGATAATAATAAAGTAATTACAGAGACCATAATGGCATACAAAGACTGGCAAACAGTGGACATGCATAGACATAATTTCCATAATGGCACACATTGGACTGATAAATGATAAATGATAATTTCCATGTATCTCTGGTATTGTTTAAGTAAGCTAACTCAAATCGCTATGGACAGTCAAGTTCGGGAAGAATCTATCAGTGGCCAACTATTTTAAACTCTCAGACAGAAAATATTAAACCCTACCAATGATAGTACAAGAAACAAAAATATTAAGGAAAAAGGCGCTTAAAATTATTGATTAAACTCATGAGATAAAAATATCTGTCGAAGTTACTTAACAATGGGATGTATTTTGATTTATATCGTGCATATTGTTAACACATGTCTTGGATTAAACTAAACTTAGTTTACTTATAACCAAATTAAAGTGCTACGTAGATTCTGTGTGGTGAATTATGTCACTAGAATATCTAAATCTAAAACAAACAAGCATAAAACTATGCTCATTTTATATTAATTCTACTTCACTTGTGAAGGGTTAAATTAAAATATCCAATACAAAATTACAAGTCATCTGGACCCTGCTTAAACACAAGCTTTCTTTAACCTGCTTCAAAGTTACTCTATGCTGTTCAATTTAAGACCAGCGTCGGAGTTGCCAACAACAGAGACAGAGAAAGTCTACATGTCAAAACAGTGGCTGCAGGCAAGCCAAAACTGTCACTACAACTACCCGCAGCTCCTCTAACTTAGTAGTATAACTACTCAAATATTATATTAATGTTAAAGAATTTCGTCAGATGCAGAGCTTCAAAATTTAACTGACAGGCAGCATGTCACCTACGGGTCATTAGCTGGCCATCACTTCACTAAATAATGACTAGTTGATAAAATTCTGTAGAACATGTAATGATATCAATTTTATTAGTTTTCATGTTCAGAAAGTGCTACGAACAGGCATATATTTTACCTGTAAATGTTGCTTTTTCGTTTATCTTATAAGTATGCCGTATAAACAGATTACAGGCGACAATTAAAATTGCAGATTCTGTGTCTGTCTTACGCATTTATTTGCCTTCTACAAGCAACATTAAAAAGTTTCAGCGCAATATTTCTCATTATTTTCGGCAATCAAGGGTATTTTTAAATTACCATATAAAATAAATTATTTCTTTTAATTTAAATTAAGTGGACATTAAATGACTTATGGTTAAGTTCTATATACTCTCTATATGGTTAAGTTCTTAAACGACTTTTAGTAAAATCAATGACTAGTAACGGTGTTAAAATTTGTAAAACAAAATGATTTAAATAATAAAAAGTGGATCTTGATAAACTGGAAAAATAATACATCAAAGTACAAAAAAAATGAAATCGAACTGTCCTTTGTAACATATTTTATAATGAAGAAAATATCCCACAAATAAATCTCTTTCTTCCTATCATTTAATTAAATTTCGTTTGTTGTCTGAAAAGAAATCGCTGAGTCATTGCAATAATTATTTAATCTTCATGCGAAACGTTTGATGACAACAAAAGGAGAAAGAAACGATACTCACCTTATAAAAAACTTACGTTAATCTAAGTAGGCATCTTACTAATTTGCCTGCACTTTTACTTCTACTTTTATGAACTCTCAGCAGAATGCAAATAATTTAAAGTAATTAACTAATTAGTAAATGCATAATTACTAAGTGCATTAGTAAATTAGTAAGTGCATAATTACTGAGTTTGAGAGGAAGGTTTTGCTAGCCTTGCTGATCTGTCACTGTTTATGTCTGGTACTACTTGATTTTATCACTTAAATTTCGGCAAGCAGCGTTTGCTCTGCGAATACTTAAGGGCCCAGCCAAACTGCATTTAGTTGTATGTTAATTTGTATTTCACATGTTAATTTGAATTCAACGTTTTGTTCTATAGTTCTCGCAAGCTGCGAAGTTGAGTTCTCTTATTATCTATATCAGCTTTCTGTAATCGTCAGTTTGACGTGTTAATAAATAGGTTTATTTAAACCTTCAGTTTGAGTTGTTTTCCAATTTTAGAGAAAAATATTTTAAATAATAAGAAATACTCATGGGTAAACTGAAAAACTGGTGGATAAATATACAAGAAGAGGCATTACAAGGTAATATAGGATAAAGAAAACATCTGAGTGTCTTTGCAGTTTTAGTAGTTTGGCATTTTGAAATAGGGTAGAACGGTACAAGTTTCCACCTTTTATCGTGAAACGTATGCTTGCTTATTATTATATAGATTTGGTGACTTTCTATGAAAAGACATAGCCAAAATTATATCCGGCCATAAAGCTGAGGTAATGTTGCTGGAAACTTTACTCTTTTACACGAAAAGCCTAATCTTCAATAATCTTAAACTTTTAATATAATAACTTTACTCTTTTACAGGAAAGTTATGTGCACACTACATAACTTCCTTGTAATTCCTTACTCCATTAAATGATAACTTTTTTTTACTGATTTTATTTTAAACATATTTCCTCGAATTATTGCAACTTAATTAATCGATCCCTCTAGGCAAATTAAAAATGACTTCGAAAATTGCAAATTTTGAAATTAAATATATTGGTCGATTTTCTCGTACGGGAATTAAACTTCATATAACTTTATTTTTTATAACGAATATAAAACTTTCTCGCACATAAATATACTAACCAGGAGACCACATTAAAAGTTAGATTTCTTTATTTCCCAAAAATTAATTTCTTTCTTAAATTTTAAATTGCAAAAACATGAAACATTTTATCATTTAAAATACTTCTGTAACTGGAAGTATATGTCTACGACCAATGATTGGGAAACTAAAGGCCGAGTAAAGATTTTAAGCCTGATAAGAGGGTGGGTATATGTATATCCCGATCTGTATATATATCTATAAATATATATCCTTTATATATATATATAAAGGCTGGGTAAAGATTTAGAGTAAGGGGTTGAGTATAAAAGTATATATATATATATATATATATATATATATACATATATATAAAAGTATATATATATAATATACATATATATGTGCAAAATATAAAAAATACGATGGCTTTGCTCTGCGCGAACAGGCAACCTCTAAGTAACTTTCCGAAATTTCAACCCTAAATTATGACAAATTATTTTCCCGATCTTGACCTTTTCCCACTCTGGCTCCTTTCCTGTCCTGCCTTTCGTTCTTCCCAGAGTTTTCCCGTTCAAAATTTGTTGTATACGCCCCTCTTCGCCCATGAGATGAGGAGAGGATAAACTCTAGCCCATTTTGCATTGCATTGAAAATTTAACCCTCATACCAGATTCTCAATAAAGAAGAATGTTTCTATACTTTTTTCGACACTAGATATTACACTATGTATGTGTATTACTAATTGCGTCCTCTTTTTAGAGAGGAAGTAAGAAGTGATAGCACGCGCCCGATGCCACATAGGTAATACTCCTGTCAAACCCTCAAACTTTTATCTTTTTATTTTTATTTTTATATTTTTTAGGAGAATCAACTATGGTTTAGAAACTGGCTTGGGTTTTGTATCTCTCTATACCAGCCACAATCTTCTTAGCATAGTTTTTCACAAAAGTGCTACCATAAACACACACACAAACACATATTTTTCACGTAATTTTAGAAAACAAAAATTTTCTTTTTTTTCTTTCCTTCTTTCTTTTCTTCTTGTTCTTCTTGTTATTCATTTCTAGTTTTCAAAATTCTAAAAAAGACTTTACCTAGATCACACAAGTTATTTTTCTTAAATTTTATTTTGTAGAACTTTGTATTTTTTACAAAACACTTTGATACAATGTACAATGCAAAAGCCAGTTACCTTTTATTAGGCAACCGTGGTTTTTTGATATTTTGTATTTAAGCACCCACAACCATCAGCAAATTAGTCACGCTGATTTGTTGGAGAGGACATGCCAAAAATTTATTCAATGTGTTATTGTCTTAACGAATATTGTATCATATTATTAGAGATTTATATTGAATTGATTTCTTAAGGTATTATATCATAATATTTTGTATTGAACTTTTATATTCCTTTAAAATATGTCAATGCATTGTTAATTACCTACAATGAGAAGAATGAATGCAAGTAGTACATTACGCATAAATTGTATATCTTTTAAGTTTTATATGAAAAAAATGTAGCCCGAAAAATAGTTAAACATCTTCTATTCAAAACTTAACTATGGAACCATCTTTATTGAAAACACAAAGTTTATGACATTTCTGAACTTATTTTTGTTTTGTGGACTTACTGGCATCAAGAGACATCAAGAGACAAAAAACATTTCATTCAACTTCAACTATTTTTGTGAAGGCTTTAAAACAAAAATTTCACTTGAAATTGAGGAATTTATGATTGTAATTTATTATTTAGTATTATTCTTACATATATTATTGTCTTATTGATCTAAATGAGATATTTAGTTATAAATTATATGTTTATTTATAAATCATAGGTTCCATTGTAAAATTATGTAACTAAGCATTTTCTAATTATATGAGAAAGATCATGAGTTATGAAAGGGCATAGTTAAAGCCCGTAAGCTATGTCCTGGATGTTTTTCTTCATGTCTTTTCTCATACTTTAAATATTTCTTGCTTCACTAATGTACTAATGTTTTACTCTCCCGGCCTCTCGTTTTGAGGGGGGGAGGGGAGATGTAAAATATAAAAAATGCGATGGCTTTGCTCTACGCGAACCTCTAAGTAGCTTTCCGCAATTTCAGGATCTTCTCCCTAGATCAGTACTTTCGAGAACATTCCGGCATGTTACATAATCGCTGCTGTAAATGAAGAGTTAGCACCATTTTTCGCCAGATTGCTTTTCTCCGCCTGCCTCTGTAAAACCCTTTCGCTGCTGCTCTTCCCGTCTGTCTTCTTTGTTTGAATAGTATGACGCAGTAAATTTAGAGTTGATCACATTTAGTCTAAATTACTATCGCATATACCATCTTGAAAAATCTAAAAGAATAATCATCTGCCATTTTAAGTGAATAAAGATATGGAGTTTTAAAAAATGAAATATTTCGGAGTCATTATTTCTGCTCTCAGCTACTCAGCCATGTCCGCATTTTGATGCCAAGCTTCATTCATATGCTTGACTGCCAAAATATGACATATTTGGCTGTGGCAAAATATGACATTGCAATCGGCAATGCCAAAATATGACATTTGGCATTGCCGATTGAAATAAAAAAAGGAGGTGCTCAACAAGATGTTATAGCAAACAACCTATTTACTTTTTCCTAACCATTTGCTATATAAAGGGAAAGAACACGCCTTCGAAAATTACATATAAAATATAAACCCATGTCCTTTTCTGTTTGCTTAATTTCATATCATATCACCTGAAGATTCAATTAAGAAACAGTTTAGTTATTTACTTTGTAGAGGTTGAAGTTTCTAACAGTTATTTTAAGTTTAACATGATTTACTGTCTATTCTCGTTTCCCATGTACTATTCCCTACCAGAAAGAGTTTTTAATCTCGCGTTTTATGCAAATGAGTTAGAAGGAGTATTTAAGGAAGGTTCAGCTCACTTCGAAAGACTGAGTTTAGGTGTCCTTAGTGGTGCATACTTGCCGTCTGACTACTTCGTTTTTAAATTTACTACACTCGGCCTTATTGTACGCTCCCAATAATAATCACCGGGTAGGTGAAATTAAGGACCAAGTACGTTAGGTATTTGTGTCTAGCTTCGGCTAAGTCTGTTTAGTGTAGTGTTAGGTTAGTTTCTTATTTTCTTATCTTGAGTTTAAAGTTCGAGTGGAGGATTTCCAGTAAACCCGAGAAATGATTGAATCTTTGAGTGAATAAAACTGCATTTTAAAACTACCTTGGACTTGATTATTATTCACATGAACTCAGCGATAAGTCGCTCTACATTTCATTAGGTTCCTTTACGTTCTACATAGACAAAATATCCAGGAACGGTATAACTTTAACTATTGTTCTCATAATAAAATGAAAACTAATCACAGGTTTTCATTAAATGAATCATTTTTATGTTTCAGATGAGTTGGGAGACTGCAAGGCTCAGTTGGGCGATGCCACGCGCAGAATACACGAGATGGACTTGGAGATCAAACGATTGGAGACTGAAAGAGAAGAACTGACCGCCGCCTACAGGGAGGCCGAATCCCTGAGAAAACAAGAAGAAGCCAAGGCTCAACGGCTAGCTCAAGAGCTTGCTCAATTGAGGCATGATTACGAGAAGAGACTGGCAGCTAAGGAAGAAGAACTGGAGTCACTTAGGTAAGTGAGGTATTATTATAATCGATTTAAAACTACACCTCTTACAGGATTACACTGAGAGATCGCATATGGGGATGCATATAGAGTTAGACGCTTTCAAAATGCATTACTTTTTATTTAATTGCAACCGCATCGTTTTGAAGTTTGTAAAGCCTGTAACAGCTTGACAATATGGAAAGCTCCTATCATTTGCATCAAATAGAATCTCACAAACCATCTTATATTTCGGGATGTTTTGGAGGATCATATAGTCATCAATTAAATTGTAAATTCATTAGGCCATATCGATGCAGAAACGTGAAATATATGCAGTGCCCTCACTGGGATTCGCCCTTTTGATCTCCCGAATGTACGCTTCGAGCGCGCTCCTAGTTACACCCCGAAGGCATGCGGAAAAGAGGGAGAAAATATTTCATATATTTTCCCTTTTTAAAGAGCGACTGGCAGTGAGGGAACCAATAATGCCAAATTATCGTCCACCACCTTTTTTTAAATCTGGTGCCACAGTAGAGTCTTTTAGAATTTTTTTGATGCCATGAAACTGAGAAACCTGCAATGCTCTCGGCTGCATTCGAACTTCGGACCTCCTGAAAACGCATAGGGCCGTGCTTCCAGTAACACCACGAACGCATGCAGCAGAAAAAAAAAAGAAAATACCTTATAAAGTTGATCTGAATTCCGATGCTTTCCTTTAGAATATCTTAGGGTTGTTTGCAAAGATTATTTTCTTAAATGAACTCCAGAGCTGATAATGGTTGCAGCTAAATCACAATCAGCCTTTTCTAAAAGTTTGAAAAAGCAATTTTTGTTCAAGAAAAGTATAAGAAAGAAGTAAACAACTTCGGTTCCAGTGTTAGTTATCTGTTTGCAGACAAAAACCTGAGAACTGTTTCATAAACCGATCATTCTTTTAAAGAAACAGTTGGGCTGTTATTCATTTATCGACTATGGAATGTGGCATAACTTACAGAATATCTCAATAACTGGTTTATATACCATGCCAAAAAGACTAGATCGTATTTAGAAAAGTAAACTTAATCCATCAAAGCATGCTCTTCATTTATATTTAATAAAACAAGTGTTCTATTATTTCCGAGATATGATTTTATAGCTGAAAAAGGAAAATATTCATTTTCGACCTCAATATTTTATACTTGGAAAAATATTTAGTGTATTAAAAAAAATTCGCATTTCAAATTAAATCACAAAATCAAAATTTTTTAATTTCCACCTAATGAATGTAAAATTTTGGCATTAATTTTGGAAAACATAACTCTGCGATCGCGTTTATGACACACTGTATATTCTTTGTTTTGTTTCATTTTTAAGATATAATCTTAATCTTTGAACTTGTCATGAAGATTTTATGCAATGTGACATCAAACATTCGTAATTTTAATGGAATATTTGAAACAATATCGAACAAGCTTATAATTATTTATGTCCACGTATATAATTTATAATATACGTAGTAATATATAATTTTATTTTATCGTTTATTTTTTATTCTATCGGCAAATTTATGATAAAGCATTTAATATTCTTTAATAAAATCAATTATATTACATGGTATTCAACTGCCCAATAAAATACAATATTTAATCAAAAATTAAGAGGCAAACATTCAGCCAATTAGATTTTGTTTCCAAACGATCAAATGGACGTGATAGTTTACTTAAAGCTCGTTGCTATTTAGAGCATTGAACCAGCAGGAGATTATGAGCTGGCCACATCAGATATTTTCTTTGTTGAAACTGATATAAACTTTAGAATATACTTTGATATGTTTCAAATATTTTTATTCCTTTAAATTAAGCAAATAAAGTGTACAATAATTGTATTGTGGATTACTTAGGACTTTCAACAAGAGAAGTATTACCTTTTTAATGTGTCATATATGAAAGTATTACTATGAAACGATATAGCATACATGTACACTGCGCAAAAAAAAGGGGGGGATAGTTCTATATCTCTCGTTCTACTGGGCCGACTGACGAGATTCAAATTGCGTTTTTCAGGTCTCGAAAGCGCGACTTAGGATATATATTAAATTTGTATATAGCATTGTTCTAATATAATTATTTTGACACAAAATCAGATTTTTTCTGAAATAACATGCCAATTTTTTCCACATTTCGATTTTACGACTCAAATTATGCATAGATATTAAATTTTGAAATTTTTGGTGAAACATTTATGGAGAAATTAAAAAATTTATCTTGGCGAATTTTTATCTAGCTTGCGCCAAGAATAATTCACTTGGCGAACTTCTTAATTTATAGAAACTTATTTTATTTTGCCTTTTTCCTTTGAGCATGAACGGGAAGAAAAAGTCATCGTTCATACTTTCAAGTAATTTTAACAAAGTGCGTACACCATATTTTCATTATTATCGCTTATAATAAATACACCAAATTTAAAACGCGCCAAAATGTAAATCCACGTATATTTTAGGAACTGTTGAATAGAAAACTCTAATTTTTGGCAGGTATGCTTAGAAATACGTCTACTTTAAGGTGATGGCAAAAATTTTATAGATTATAATTCAAAAGGTTCTTTTTGAAAAATTTTATAAAAATTATTTAAAAATACAAATTTTAAAAATAAATCATAAAAAATTGGCGAATTTTATTTAGAATGAACCTAAATTTCGAAATATGAAAGGAAGAATCAAGTAAATTTAATAAAAAAGAGATATTAATAAATATATATCAAATTCAATTAACATTGAGGAGTTAAATTTTTTAAAAACTACTCGTGCTATTTTTACAATACTTGGCAGTTTGGCATAATTTGAGTCGTAGAATTGAAATATGGAATAAAATTGGCATGAAATTTTAGAAAAGTCCTATTTTATGCTATATATAAATCTAATATATATTCTAAGTCGCGCTTTCGAGACATGAGAAACGCAGTTTGAATTTTGTCAGTTGGTCCAGTAGACCGGGAGATATAGAATTGTCCCCTTTTTCTTCGAAGAAGATTTGTGTTTTCATATTTAGAGAAGATAATTCTCCACATCAATCGGAAATTGCATAAAAAAAGTTAAAATACTCAAAATCATTTTGTAGATGAAACTATATTTCTGGAAGTGAGCAAGCATTTCGTTATACCTTGCTATCAAATTCTAGCATGCTACTTACTAATTAAGAGAAGTATTCAACTGAATTTTCCTATCGAATTAAGGAGTATGTTGACAGTCACCATTTCTCAGAATGGATATCTTTAGCTCGCGATTTGCCAGTTGGCTGAACATTGGCAGTTCATCCCGCATTTATTCTTGGGAGCTTACTTACTTATTCTTGGAAGAATAAGTAAAGCTGTTTTCCACATTAATAAAATAAATATCAGCCAGTTTCTTAAGCATAAATTCCAAATGAAAAAATCTCGAAAACAGTTCTTACATTAGCCAAATAAGCCTAGTTATATGATCAACTGTCTTGTAACACATAGACATAGTTAATTGTAAACATAGCAATACATTAGTTAACATTGTAACTGATAACATTAATTGTAACACATAACATTAGTTAACATTGTAGCACTGTAATACATAACATAGTTGACATTGTAACACATAGGTATAGAATGTTTAAGATTGCTGAACACTGGTTGTTCATCCCGAATTCTCAGCTACATGGGGATGAAGTTTTGTGACTTTTCTGTGCGTAACGGAAATTCCAGCGTATTCCTTTTCATTCTCCGAGAAGGAATATCTTTCGTTTCCCTTTCAACTCATAGGGCACTATTTGTGTAGCATTTAATTAATAATTTCTTCAGACCCTATTAAGCTCAAAAGCGAATTATCGCTACATCTGGAATTGTTTTAAAGGCTTGAAATAATCTTTTTAAAACTTGAATCGCACAAAATGCATAACTTATGCGTATAAATAAGTCCTGCCATTTGCGGATATTAAAAATGAGAAAACTGGAAATTAAAATTCAAGGTATTGTAGTCGAAGACTATACAGATTGGCTCACTTAAACTGGCTCAAAACTTCAAAGGCTCTAGCAAAATGTCTGAATCCGGAATATAAACTGGCAAAGCTAGTTGGTGGAAATTAAAGTTCGACCGCCTCTACCAAAAACTCTATTTCTAAAACATTCGAAACCCTATACGCTTCAATAAGGTTGGATTTCTGGTGAAGGCTGAAATCTGATCTGACAGAATGGATCGTCGTAGCTTTAGCAGATCTGGTATGTTTGAACGTGTCCGGCAGTTCTTTGTCCGTCGGTGTCGGCTGTGCAATGACCGCGGGTGCACTTTCGAACAATTGCTATAACACTGTTCCGTCATCTTTTTTCTGAGGTTAAACTGTAATGCAATGTAATCCTGCTTTACGTCAAATAAATATTTTTTCGACTTATTATCGACCCCTTTTATTTCATTCAACGATACACCCTTCATAACTGTTTTGGGGATTTTCTTTAACTAAATGTGGTTTACGACTTCCTGATCTGTGCCAGTTTTTCATCCTCTTGATGCCTACTGTCGTTCCTCTGAATTTATCGCACCCTGTATATATGCTGTATAAGGTTATTATTCTGTGTTCTGCTCTGAATTATTCTATGTTTTACGTATTTGTGGCTCTATTTGATTTGTACTTACCTTATTATTGTTTAGTCACCAATTCGATGGCTTTTCTGTTACAGTAATGTACGTATGTGGCTGAAAGTTGATTTTTTTCTTTCCATATCTCTTACATACCTCTTAGTTAACTGACACGAAATATTTTAAAATTTTATTTGGGTTCAATTTGGGATAGGCACCTAGGTGTCTAACGCCGTTTCGATCACTATCGTTGTGCACCTTGAAGCCCAAATTTTAAAGTTCAAATTTCGTTTTGATTTATTTCGAATTTGCTTTTGATTTATTTCGTATTTTGTCCGAATTTAAGGAACTTTCGATTAAACACTCTGTGATTTAAATCCTTTGTGCTGCTGCTCTGCAAAGCGTAAGATATTTCAGATTTAATAAGAAAACCTAACCATATAAAATAAGTATACAGCCGCTATGCAAAACGCAATATATTTATGTTTCGAATTTAACCGCATTATAGAAAACCAGCGGCATATAGAGCCACCAAATTTTGAACGTACATAGTGTTCCACCAAATGTACACTTCTTGAAGCCCCAAATTTGAATTTCGAATTTCTTTTTAATGTATCTTTCATATAGCGTGCGAATTTAAGGAACTTTTATTTAAATAATAAGAGATATAAAAGTTTTTTATGCCCCTGGGCAAAGCGTAAGATTCAAATATAATCAGAAAACTCAGTGATATAAAAGAAGTGTGTTGCCACTCTGCAAAACGAAAAATATTTCTCTTACGAGTTTTAATGAATAAAGTCTGCAATCTAAAAGAAATATGTTGCCACTGCCCAAATTAAAATATTTCTATCTTTCACGCGGCAGCGTCCTTTAGCAAAGTGTAAAATAAGATTAGTTTTATTTCAAATTTATTCTGTTGTTTATTCACAAACTAAGCGATATATATATATTATGATAACTATTTTAGGTGGTAAATGGTTGGCCGCATAAGAGGTCAACAAAATCCTGAACGTAATTTAAAAATCGGTCAAACTCAGTGATATAAAAGAAGTGTGTTGCCACTCTGCAAAACGAAAAATATTTCTCTTACGAGTTTTAATGAATAAAGTCTGCAATCTGAAAGAAATATATTGCCACTGCCCAAATTAATATATTTCTATCTTTCACGCGGCAGCGTCCTTTAGCAAAGTGTAAAATAAGATTAGTTTTATTTCAAATTTATTCTGTTGTTTATTCACAAACTAAGCGATATATATATATTATGATAACTATTTTAGGTGGTAAATGGTTGGCCGCACAAGAGGTCAACAAAATCCTGAACTTAATTTAAAAATCGGTCAATCCTGAACGTAATTTTTAACCAGAAGGAATTCTTTTTAATAAAATGCTATTCTGATCTAATAATACAAAACACTCAACACTATATTTGCGATACGTACCAGTTGTGCTAAGAATACTGAAAGCTGTAAAAGGATCAACAAGTTTTGTACATGAAGAGGAGGCCATTTATTTATAGTTAACCAAAACTTCTGGAATTATGCTTTTAGGAAGTTGAACACAAATATGCAAGCAGTGTAAAGCATACTGATGTGTGATGATTCTGACAGAAGAAGAATGTACTAAACTTGTCTCGTCAGTCTGGAGCACAGTCGGCAAAAATTTAGCAAGGCCAGCAAAAAATACCGCTCTGTGAAGTGCTGCCATCAAGCGCCACACAGCCGCAGCTGATTCGCCAACATCCGTAGCAAAGAGAAGATCCTGTAACAGAATGAAAAAGATAGGACACTCAGAAGACAGTTTCCTTTGGGATGGTATTTTAGCAGTTGTGGACCTGAGGGACAGGGTTTAACGCATTGGGTCCTGGGTCTTTCTTTTCCTCTTCAGTTTTATTGTGAAAGAAATTAATTTTTTTTCAAAGTAATAATGAGTGCTTTAGAGCTGGACGTGCGCCATGAGAAGCATAAGAGAGAAATGGAAGCCAGAAGGAAAGAAGAAGAAACCAGGGCCATATTGGATAAGCCAGTGGAAGTGAGGCTCTTGGGGCCCAGCGATGACGTCATAGTGAAGGCGCAGAGGAATGACGTCATCATCGTGAGTCCTCCAGCAGAACACCTCTCCAGTATAGAGCGGTATCAGTTTTCAGACGTTTTACTGCTCTTAAATTTAGAGTGTTCAAAAGTTAAATACCTGTAAAACGTTAACAGATAAACTTTTTCTAATGCCGAAGATAACTGATACTAGTCATTTTTAATATCTTTCGAGTAGTGATAGAAATTATGAACGTTTCTTTATTTAGACATTATATTTTTAATGCAATATTATAATCCACTATTTTACGCATATATTTGCATGTACGAAATTTTATTAACAACGCGTATAAAAACTACATACATTTGCTAAATTTTGAAAAGAATTTCACTAAATTAATCGGAAATAACTACTTTACTTAAAGATGATAAGAGCATGCAAATTTCAAATGTAGCAATATATATATATACACTAATTTACCGAAAATCAATAAGAAAATAGTAAAGAGTATAATTTTCTTTTCCGATAGTAATTTAAAAAATATATGGCTATGTTTTTATCTGAATTTAAATGTTTTTAGTAGTTATTGTAAGCATACTGAAGGAAAAAACTACATTAAAATTAAACAAATAATTCTATGTATATATACTTACATTTCATAGAAATCACAATTTGTTTCGATTTAAAATTTTTAAGAAGAAAGAAATAATTCTTAGGTAGTAGCAAATTTTCGTATTTTTCAAATTAGAGTGCTTTAACATAAAACAGTTCTCGTTACAGTATTACGCTTAAGGAATAATTGCTTTTAAACAAATCGTAAACTTTTACATAATTTACAGTTATGTTCTCTTGGTGTCTAAATTTAAATTAAATTAAATTTTGTTGCATAGCATTTACATTATAAAGATGTTTGAACATAAAAATAGAAAATTTAGATGTAATGTTCATTAAAACTAATTTTAATAATTGGAAGGATGGAATTTTGGCTTTATAAATATTTTTATTTTAGTTTTTTATTTTTTATTCTGCATCTTCGTAAATTTCGAAGAGCTTAAAATTAGCGGAGAAAACCGTTTCTCGCTTTTAATTTGGATACTATTCTTTATTTATAGTTTATGTTTAACATGCCCGTAAGAAAAATTAAAATTCTTTAACAAATATAGAAAAATTTATCTAAAATTTCCAAATACCTTAATTTATAGTTTAATTTACTTATTTTTGGTCGCTTCATATTTATCTATTTCGCATTTTTATTAACTATTTTGTTCACTTACTTACATTTAATGTCAAATTAAAGACTATAATTTTCAAATTTATTTTATTAATGCTAGCATCATTAATTAAATTACTTTTCGCTGTACTATTATTGAATGTGCTTTCACTTTTACGTATAAACAGACAATATTCATTAGACTGCAGAGAATAAAAAAAAACTTTTTAAATTACATGGTTTTAATGAAATGCACTAAAAGCAATTTTTAGCTATCATTATGTTCTTGATCACGCTTGTCTAAGCATGGAATTTTGGAGTGGCAAACAATGGATGATTTAAAATAAAAATTATCAAACAGGGTTTCAGAGAATTGAGTTCAACCATATACGTGTCATTTTCATCCTATTACTTCTATCGTTCTTAGAAATTTTATTATTGTACGAATAAAGCTTGCGTATGGGCACAATTTCATCTTCAACCGTATATGACTAAGAATACTGTGATATCTAAAAAAATATTTCTTTAGATTTTAATATATTTATTAAGTTTTTTTAATTAAAAATGTTTTTTATGCATTTTAATTTCTATCTTTTATATTTCACAGAACGAGATAAATTAATAAAGAAAAGAACGACTAAATGTAGAAAAATTGTTCCTTTTAATCAGGCATAAGATTATACTCAATTTAGACATACGATTTCATCATCGTTGAAAAACTAGCTAACAATGAAGGGTTAATCTTTCATGATAAGAATTCATCATTATTAGCAACTTTCTGAACAACATTTATAACAACAACAAAAAAAAAAAAAAAAAAAAAAAAAAAAAAACCTTCAAGCAACCACTAAAATCGATAAATTACATTAGAAATGACTAACTATCTATCTGGTGTAAAAATCAAAATTTTATGACGGTAATGTTGACCTTTAAACAACGATTTGTGAAAAAATTTCAATAGGTAAGAAAAACTCCTTGGAATATTCATTTCAAATGTGTCTGAGTGAAACTTTTAAGGAATCGATTCGACATAAGTGAGTGAAATTAGTTTCAATGTTTAATTCAAGCAAATAAATGAAAAAATTAAATAAAATCGCGTAAAAATAATAAAATAAAAACTCAGTGCATAATACTACCTTAGGTATCAAATATTCTGTATCTGAGGATAAAAAATAAAGATCCGAAGAGGATTCAAATCCGAAACAGCTGTGTATTTCAGTTTAGAAGTTTTCCCTTTTTGAGAAAAATATTTTATTTTCCTCTGTTCATTACAAAAAATGACCTGACTGATATTTTAAGCCAATTCCAAAATTTTCTCACTTTCCGAGTCTCACTTGAACCGCCCCCCCCCCCTCTTCTTTTTTTTTTTTTTTTTTTTTTTTTTTTGAGAATTTGTTTGGGTTTGTTATTTGTGTTTCGGAGAATTCGTTTGATACTTTCTTTCTATTTCTTCATTTTTTACAGATTAAATTTACATTTACTTACATAAATATTACAGAGAATGCTTTATAATATTTTCCTAAAATAACTTTTTTAATATTTTTACTTCTGACGTGAAGCTGCAGCTTCCTGAGAGATAATGGTAAAGTTTTCTAATCCTTCAAATGATAAAAAGACGGTATGTTGCTCTTAGGTTCCTTAATTTGAATAAATTTATGTCTCATATTCTTCATGTTTCAATTCGGATAACATACATGATATAAATAAGTGTAGAACGTTTCCTTGATTGATGTCTCAAAAGCGTTATTAGGCCTTTTTTCTGGCTTTTGCTATCAATGTTTGGATTTAAATGAAAATTTTAAGCATACGTCAAATGATTCAATCACAATTTCTCGCTCAAAATAGTTTTAATATCCTCATTTTCGCGTTGTTGCTCCAACTAAATCTGCCGTTTAAACGTTTAGACATTCCTCGGCACTCCCACGGTATGTTGCTCTTAGGTCCCTTAATTTATCAACTCGGAATGAAAGTTATATTTATCTTTCACCTTTTGGCAACATGCCTTTAAAGCTGCAGGAATTTTCGGTTATTTAGGACGATAAGTATTAGCTTACGAAAGCTTATTAACCTAGTTTACTGCTAAAAGCATCATAACGTTTTAGTCAACTCAAAATCAGTAAGTTTTTGGTTCGGTATGGTGGTATTTAAAACGAATCAAGAAATAAAAATATTAAAATTGTATAAATACACATTTATAAATAGTAATTGTTAAAGAAATCGAAAAGAAATTTAAGCGTTTGAATGCAACAACTAAAATTAAATACCAGACATTTCCTTCTATGCGCCTAAAACGGTTATCATAAAAAGAAAAAAACATACAATAATTTTGAGTCCAGCTAGTGCAATTTCAGGCTAATTAGACATTTTTTGATTTTAATGTATTTTTATTCAAATCAATCAGATTAAGAAGTGAAAAACAATTCTTTATTCATTGATTGCTCATAAATCGTTTAGTTTATTACTCAGTAAATGTATTTTATTTCAGGCAATGACAACACATCGCTTTTAAATAGCCGGGTTGGTTGATTAAAACTGAAAATATCTTATATTTTTCTCAATGGCGACAGTCTAGCGCGTTGGAGATTGGTTTATTTCGAACAGTATTGCCACTGCTCACCTGTAAATAGTTTTAAATTTACTCAGTATGTGTAATAAATGAAGAAAAAAACGAAATTTAAAATTCGAGCTGCGAGGAGCATACGTTAAGGTGGAGAACTATGTGTGTTCAAAGTTTATGTCTCTTTTTTTAAAGTGCATTTTCATTCTTCATTATTAAATAATAGCGACAGCTTTATTCCAAAAATTATTCTTCACTTTTCTAAATTTTGAACTAATTTCGAAATGAATGGCAAGATTTTTTTTTAATTTTGCCCTTTTTTTATTTTAAAAGTGTTTTCTTCTTCCGGTTATAACTTACGACATATATGGATGCGAATTTTATTTCTCTAGTAAATTAAAAGACCAAAATTTACTGAAATTTCAGGAAATATTTTTCAGTAAAGATCAAGCATTACAGCTATTAATTTGGGAAGTTTTCAATTGAAATTCGTTTGAAACTAAGGAAAAGTAATCTTAGCTTGAAATTAGACTTCTAAGGATGTTCTATATATTTTGTGAAAGAACTCCGCATTTATCAGAATCTATCGGTTTTAGTTACAGTTTGTTTCTTATCCTATTCTCGCCCCCTCACAGGCCGTGTGGTAAGACCGCTGTTAAGAGACTGTGAGACGGATCGTTCAAATCGAGGCGAAAGGGTTGCTGTAGGGTTATTTTTCATGTTTTTCCTGCGTATAATTTGAATGCTAGCTAATTCCCTTAGAAAACTCTCCACGAAGGCAACTTTTCCCTTAGGCACATAACCTCGTGTACTTTATCATATTCCATTAAAATAAATTTTTATCAAAAGCTCTACAAGAGGTATCTTGTGTTTTTTTAGTTTTATTATTTACAGAGTTGACTTTGTAATTGCTGCTTCCTTTTCATGTTCCCTGTTAAAAAAGATGAATTTCTGGTAAAATGGCGAAAACGAAGATATTTGCAACTTGAAGAAAAGGAATCAGGATTATATTCCTTCGAAATGCATATAGAGATCTAACATTAAGCTAAGGTTTAACTTTGCCTAATTTTATGAATAACATATTTTTTCTATCTAAAAATATTTTCCATCTCTATAGATCACAAATCCTCAACCCTAGATAAAAATGACATTTAGAAAAATGACACACACATTTCTGAATCTGGTCTTGATAACCGAAGAGAAACTAAAAATTATAAATTAACAAATATTATCAAGCATTGTAATAATAATATTTTTTACATAAAAATGCACTTATTAATCATTGTCCATTAATTCTCGTTTTAATTCAGCCCATTTCATAGCATATTTTTTTAATTTCTTCGGGAAAATTTGCACTATATTCAATTACAATTTAGAAAAATATCTCTTTTTTAAGATAACAGTCTTTTGAGAATAATATATAATTAAAACATATACTTTATTTATTAAGGTATATTCTTGATATAATATGTAACCGATATTTTTTTCTGCAAAGAAATGTTTAATATTTTAAAGAAATCTCTGCAGTCTCAAATGTATATTATACTGGAAAAGGAAAAAGGATATTATATTGTACAGATTATTTACATTTTGTCCTTGATTTTCTTTTTCTAGAATAAGCATCTCAATACTAATACATTTTTATATTTATTTCGGAAAACGTAACCGAAAAAACTTGGATTTTCGTGTTTTTTATGCTTCCTGTCTGATTAACTAAATTATTTCAGAAAGATATTTTAAAATTAATAATTGTCTAATCCCATAAATAGAGAATATGTTGTTCCAAATATATATATTATTAGAATACATAAATTATATATAAATTTATAAATACAAAATATATATAAATATATAAATTCCAAATATATAAATAATATAGAAATAAATTCCAAATATATTAAAAATGTAGAAATAATTTACAAATATATAAACAATATAGAAATAATTTACAAATATATAAATTATATAGAAAGATATAACACAAAATGCAGTCTTTCATTGCATAATGTAAGAAGCATATTTTAATGTACCGGAAATGACTCTTTAACCACATTGTTACTTCTCCGCAGAAAGCAATACCAAATCGAGGTCGATCAATTGAATCAGCGACTGGCTGAGGCTGAAGCCAAGCTGAAGACGGAAGTAGCCCGCATCAAGAAGAAGATGCAAGTACAAATCACCGAGTTGGAGATGTCCCTCGATGTAGCCAACAAGCAGAACCTCGATCTCCAGAAGACCATCAAGAGCCAGGCTCTCCGATTGCAAGTGAGATAATTAATTAACCTTCATCGAAAATTTTTACATCATCAAACAAAACTGTCTTGAACCTCATCTGCCCCTGCCGCCTATGCAGATTGAAACACAGCACACCTATGTTAAAAGATATTAACACTTTGTTGAAAATGTACGGCAATTTAAAATTTGGAAGACTTTCATAGTGACATTCTGTAAAGCGAATCATTGATCATTTTTAAAATGCAGTAATTAACTTATATTGGTGTTCAAAATTAAGACCATTTTCACATTTATTTGGTTACCTCCAAGAACTATGGACACATTAAAATGAAATTTGTAAGAATATAGCCTGATGAAATAAATGCATGTATCATACAACCTGCATGGTATCCTGCGTGATTTTGCGGTGCATTATCTGAATTTTCCTTCATAACTATAGATCAATGATCTTCAAACTGTGTTCCGCGGAGCCCCGGGGTTCCGCGAGTCAAAATAAAAATTCAGAAAGAAAACTGCAAAGCACCCACGCTAGTAGACTACCGATTATTAACTAAAAAATATATTTAGTTACAGGTTAGTATCGAAACTTAATACATAGTCGTCATACATTAAATAGAATGACGTGCAATTCTTTGCGAAACTTAAGTTTTCCAACGAAAAATGAATTGAATTTAAAAGTCAGTGTTAAAATTTGTACAACACAGCACCTTTTTCAATTGAAGAAATCTATAACCGAATATTTCCTAGAATTACTGCATAAAAAAATCCATTCGAGCACTACAATAAATTAAAAGATGTGGCAATGATAGAAATGGAACAATTTATCAAGATATCAGCACATTCGACGTCTAATTTAAACAGCAGCAACTGAAATTTGGTTTTATGTTCATGCAGAGTACCTAGAATTTTCTCACACAGCTATAAATATTTGAATGCTATTTGGAACAACGCATCTAAGTGAAAAACTCTTTTTCGACGCATGTAGCAACAAAAACCAAATGCAAGACCGAGTTAATTGCAAAATAGAAAATGTGCAACTGCATATAACATCAATACAGCTAGACTTGGACAGAATGTGTAAAAAAATGCAAGCACACCCCTGTTACTAATATAACTCAAGGTTTGGAGACACCTGGAGCACGGCTTAATGCTACTAGTGAATAAATTACACTAACTTTATGTTAAAATTTTAAAAATATAATGCTTTTCTACATATACAATGTTAAAATACAATTGTCTTTATTTAAGGTATACTGCGCGAAAAAAAGAACAGTTCTATATCTCTCATTCTACTGGGCTGATTGACAAAATTCAAATTGCGTTTTTCATGTCTCGAAAGCGTGACGTAGGATATGTATTAGATTTATATACAGCATTGTTCTAACCTAGGTATTTTGACACAAAATCGAACTTTTTCTGAAATAACGTACCATTTTTGTTTCCATATTTCAATTCTATGACTAAAATTATGCCTAAATATTAAATTTTGTAACATTTGATGCAAAATTTAAGGAGAAATTCAAAAATTTATCTTGGCACAATTTTTTCAGTTTGCGTCAAGAATAATTCACTTGGCAAACTTCTCCTACCTTTTTATATTGTGCATAAGCGGGAAAAAAGTGACATCTTCCTACTTTCAAATAATTTTAGCAAAATATCTAAAAAACATTTGATGTTTTATCTCTTTCAACAAATATGCCAAATTTCAAAACGCATCAATATATAAATTCACGTATATCTTCGAAAATTCTGAATAAAAACTCTAATTGCTTACAGGTATGCTTAGAAATACGTCTACTTTAAGATGATGGTAAAATTTTATAGATTATAATTCAAAAATTTTTTTGCAAAAATTTTTTTAAATTATTTAAAAATACAAATTATCATAAAAATGGGTGAATTTTGTTTGGAATGAACATGAATTTTGAAATGTGAAAGGAAGAATCAAATAAGTTTAATAAAAAAAGAGAGATTAAAACATACATACCAAACTCAATTAGCATTCAGGAACTAAAATTTTGAGAGATAATTTTTTAAAAACAACTCGTGCGATTTTTACAAAACTTGGTAGTTTGGCGTAATTTGACTCGTAGAATTGAAATATTGAAAACGTTTGTAGGTTACTTCAGAAAAAGTTCCGATTTTGTGTCAAAATACTTATATTAGAACAATGCTATATGCAAATCTAATACATGTCCTAAGCCGCGCTTTCGAGACGTGAAAAATGCAAGTTGAATTTCGTCAATCGGCGCAGTAGAACGGAAGATATAGAACTGTCCCCCCTTTTTTTTTCACTGTGTACCTATAACATATTCATCTACTTTAAATATTATTTTAAAACACATTCTTCTAAGGGTTGGATGGAGTTCAACGGCAAAACATAATTCTAAGAGTTCCGTGAGTCGAAAAAGACTACCGCTATAGAGGTATAAAATTTAATTTATACTTTTAAGTTCAAATAAAAATTATATAGAGAAAATTTGAAATAATTTTGTTTAAAATAAAATTATAAAGAATGTTGTTGTGAAAAATGACGAATGCAGATTTGAATTTGTTTTAATGGATCCTTTTCTATTAGTCCTAGAGGTGTAATAGTTGTTAACATAGTATATTGCATTTTATTCTCTATTAAAAGCCACAGTTATTTTATTAGCTAAAAATATGGACATTCCGTTAATTTCACGGGCGGTATGACACAGGCATTTGTAATATCAATTACCCTTGCTAAATAACAATATGCAATATTAATAAGTTATTCTGCATGAGGTAAAACAGCTTCTGTAAATGATTTAAGCTGCTTCCACGAATCTGTTAGTTATCAGTATCTCCATGAAGTATTCCCTTCAAAGTACGAAATGTTTCTTGTTTAAATCATGAAAGTATGCTGAACATTTTACAAGCTGACAATTCTGTTCTACAGAGACAATACAATAAGAAAAAGATAATACTTAGGTAACCTTTCTATTCAGAGTGTTGAAGCTGTTTTCATGAGTATTTTAGCTTATTTGAGAAACTTTGTATTTAAAAATACAGTCACCAATCCATTAAAATCTTCCACAGACATTCCGCGTTGATGTTAGTGTTTTTTTATCGAACAGAGAATAGCCTTTCTATGGTCAAGAAATTATTGGCATTCTGTGATGTCGTTGATTGTTAACGACAAAGAATGGTTTTACTTTTTAATTTATTAATTAATTAATTTTTTTATTTATTTGAGAAGAAGACTGATCTCGATGACATATGAGGCACATCCTTTATACGGCATTGTTTCCATTCCAGGAGCTGCAATCTCACTACGACGAAGTGACTCGTCAATTGCAACAGGCCATCGATCAACTGGGAGTGGCTCAGAGAAGATGCCAGACACTCCAGATGGAACTGGATGAAATGAGATCAGCTCTTGAACAGGTCAGAAAAAATTTTATTTTCCCAATATGGTGAAATCATGCAGATAAAAAAAAGGAAAGAACAGTTCAATACTATAATTATATAGCTTATAGTAAAACAAATCTTATGATATATGCATGATTTTCTTGCAATTTACAAAATCTGCTAAACTACCGTTTAACATAAGCCACTTGCGTGGCCTGCCGTTTAGAATAATTATTATGAAAAGAAAAATATATAATGATTGAGTTCACCTGGCGTAAGTTCATAAAAATATTTAATATTTCGAATTAGATATCTCGTGATTTACACCATAATTTCCGCGTAAATCACTAGTGAATTATGATATTTTTGTTTTTTTGGGGCATTGTGATTTACCAGTTGATCACAGCAATGTTCATGTTTGTGGCCGCATGTACTACCTCTAGTTACCTTTACTACAATATCGATCATCTTTTATGCAGTTTTATACAGGAATAAAGATTTGTTTGGCCTCTCATTCACTCTGCTCAAATTAGTCCAAAATTACAAACGTATATAGTTTCATAAAGGTATTTCAATATTATTCGTAAAAATGTATACAGTTCTAAATTTTGGAAATAATATTCATTTTATTTTCTTATAAAATAATGTACAAAACAGTATATAAATACATACTGCTATGTTCTGGAAAGCACAAAGTGTTGTTGAAAAGTAAATAAAATACCATGTAGGGTCCTATACATAATAACCTGCATTACTTTTGTCAAACATATCTTGTGAATTAAAAATTTACATAGCTTTGAGATATGGAATGATCTAATACAAATGTTACATATATAGTATTTTGAGAAAAATATGATGAAAGTGCGCTGGTCAGAACCCGCATCATACATGAATGTCTAGCATATGCACATACATAAGTATATACATGAACCAATAAAGGTTTTGAAGGTAATAATTGCATATATTCTGATAATGTGGTAAGTAATGTTTCATGTTTTACTCATGCAATTTACACTTACCCAGTCATGTACTTATGCGTGTCGGCAATCAACTTGTTAGATGCATGTTTATTTAAATGACTAAGATTAAAAATAGAAAAATATCCTTTAGAACAACATTTATTTCTTTAAAATCACTTATTTACTAATCATTATTAAATAATATATCAGTTAAATATCTTATGCTTTGTTATAGGCAGCATGCTAGCTCATGAAAGATGGAAATATTTTGCGCGCTGGAGATGAAAATGCTTTATTTCGAGTAATGTTGCCGCTGCTGTCTTTTAAATCGCTGAGTTTGTTAGTGAGGAATTTGTTAAATTTTTATAAAATATAAAATAAATAAATAAATAAAAAGATTCCAAATGCGAAATTCGGGCTTCGAGGTTCGGGTAAAATATTACGAGTGCTCAAAATTTGGTGGTTCTAGTTTGCTACAATGGGATTAAATTCAAAAGACAAATCTTCCACTCGGCAAAATGTTGCCATTCGGCGAACATAAGATATTTAATTTTTTCCTGAAGCCTGTCTCTTACTGATTAACTAATCCATTGAAAAGCAATAACCGCAGCTCGTAAAATGTCATTAGCTAAATAAAAGTATTACATTTTTTTCCGTTTTTGTAGTAGTTTTTAAGGTGACTAAACGTGTCAGTGGCTAGTTTTAAAAGTAGTATATAGGGTTTTAGGTTAGCTAACTAGTTACTTTATTTTTTGTCTATACTTCTGATTTCGTAAGTTCCCTCCAAGATGTAAATTAGTTAACATATTTAAGCTGAGGTTTCTTGTTGCGACTCGTGTATTTTATCAGCACAACTTAACAGCTTCGTTTCAAACAATAAGGCTGTTTATAGTCTTCTTTGTTGTTTGATCCTTCTTTCATCATTCTGTCCTTGTTTGTTACATCACCTGTTATCATTTTCCGGACACCATGCACATTTCTGAACAATAGTTCTGAAACACCCTGTGTACATACTGCTGAGAAAATTGATAAATTCATGACTTGGAAAGGACATCTAATAGATGTTCTATTTCTGTAGGTCGATTGGCGGCGTCTCTTATTGCATTGCTCGACTATCGAATAATTTGGAGATTCTATAGCTGATTTTCTGACTCCTTAAATTCTCTGACTTCTCGATTTCTGGTTTTTTGTTATAAGATGACCTAGGACACAATATACCGTAGTTGACCTGCTATAATTAAAGAAATGAAGAAAGGAATTCTTTAAAAAATCGTTCATACTCCTTGTGGATATGTTACATCGAAACATGCTGGATGTTCTGAAAAGGTTAAAAGAACATTTTTGCTCAGAAATGGTGGTCGTCTATTAGATGTCAGCTTGAAGATATAAATCCAGTCATCTATCTATTCAGCGGTATTTATTATATAAAGACATTATTTCAAATAGACATCGTTTCATAGCAACGCTTCAAAATTTCCTGTAGTTTTACATGAACCTTACATAATACTCAAACATTGTCTTAAAACAGCGATTCTAGAACTAGATTTTTTCTAGAACGTATTTCTAGAACGTATGATTATAAATTTTTCCTAGAACGTATTAGAATGTTGTATCAAGGCCACTTATTGGTCTTCCTTACAGAATATTTTGAACATTTGGCACTGCTATAAGTGAGACTTTTCTTATAAAATCCTTTCATTCTTTAGGAGATGCTTTCAAAATACGGAGTTTTCATAAACGGGAAGCTGTCGTAGAATCAACCAATATGTGTTAACAAAATTAATATAAATTAAGATACATAATTATTAGCAACGTCATTACATTCTCTCAGACTTTGCATATTCATATTAATAATGAAAAATATCGGTTTGGGAAGAATGTAACTTCGTTTTTTAACGTAAAATGAAACTCAGTTTTTCCGCAAAAAAAAAGGAAGTTTTAATCAGCCAGATATCTTCCATTCTGTTTGCTGACCTTTTGCCACCTTTCGAGTAAGTTCATGGTTCCGCGCTGTTAGAACTTCTGGCTTTTATCAGCAAAAAACACAAAAACGAGCGGTTTGAGGACATCGTTATTACTGAAATATTTACCGTTTAAGAAATTTTGTAAACTTTGAAATAAAGTGTAATCTGATGGTGCAAGATCAGGGCTATATGGGAGATGCGACATCACTTCCCAACAAAGCTCCGATAGTTTCGTGCATTTTGACAAAGACGGGCCTCGCATCGTCGTGGTGGAACGCGATTCCTTTCCAATTTGCCAAATCAGGCCTTTTCTCTTTGATTGCGTCTTCCAGTTTCACAAGTCGTTAGCAGTAAACATCTGAGTTGATAGTTTGGTTTCTTGGAAGCAGCTCAAAATACACAACAATTTTGTAATCCCACCAAATTGACAGCATGATCTTTTTCTGATGTAATTTAGCTTTCGATATGATTTGCGCTGTTCATCCTGCTTGGACCATAATCTTTTTCCATTAATGTTATTATAGACAATTCAATTTTTATCACCAGTGATAATTCGTTCTAAAAAAGAGTCGATTGCATTACATTTGAAATACCTATCGAAAATATTGATTCATTGTGCTAAGTGAATTTTTGGTGAAACTTGGCGATTTTTTGGCGAAACTTTGGCGACCAACCCTGCTACAGCAACCTGCTAGGGGTTTGTGTGTTTTTTTTTTTTTTTTTTTTTACTCAACATTTTTTCCAACAATCTGCTAGCCGAATTACGCTTATGCTAGAACGTTTATGGAACAAAAGTGCTTAATCATGACGAAGATTAGGTGCGAAATTGGAAGAAAGTGTAGAATCTTCCACTGCTTGCCACGTTTTTAAGAATTGCATATACACGGTATCCATGTACACGTCGATCTATTTTCACTTAAAAAAAATCCCAGAATTGCATAAAAATGGCATTGCGCACACGCTTGACTTTATCCATGTACACATCGACCTATTTTCACTTAAAAAGTCAAAGAAAATTGACAAAAATCCAATTCTTCTTACTCTTGTAAAAAGCGCCAAACAAATAAGTGGGCGATTCTGCACTTTAGCAGCGAAATTGTTTCTAAGTGCTTATTAGCTAAAATCCCGATTGGAATTTTCCGGAAAACGTCACATTACATGTCTCATGATCTCTCATTTCTCTGAGGCAAAATAATCTGTGATTCGAACTGTGTACTTCTCAGATTATTGCTAAAGTCCTAACTAGTAATCTTTATCGCCTTACCAAAATGTCGCCAAACTACCTGTTACAAAGATTAGCCGAATTTATTTTCAATTCATGCTGAACCCAAATAGCGAGCTTTTTAACGAGTCTAAGATAACTTACGTGATTTTCAATTGTGGTGTGTGATACATTTAATCATTTTGCAAACTCTCGTGCAAAATATGACGATTTAAATATGGCTTTAATTTTGCGATCATCGGATTCAGAAGATCGGCAGGACGTTGGTCAACTCCAAGTGAAAAATCACCAGAATGAAATTTTTTTAATCAATTCTGACACATGCGTTCCGTTAAATAATCAACACCATAAACTTCACACATATCTTTGTGAGTTTCAGCCACTTTCTTGCTTTTTGAAAATAAAACCATAAAATATATTTAAAATGTTTATTTTTTACCCCATATAAAACTGACCGTAAACTAATACTTGTAATCAAAAATACACGGAATTTGCTTCTATAACAATCTGAAAGTGTCAGCTGCCAAATCTTGAAAATGTTAATAAGATTGACAAAATAACAAAACGAACATAACGCTATCTTTAGTGCGGAAACCAAAATTACTTTCTTGCCAGCTCAGTAATTCGCCTACTTTAACATTGATCATGTGTCACACTTTTTTGAAGAAAATCATTATATGCAATATAATTGAGTTTTCAAACGAGATGCGCTTAAATAGCTATTTATGTTTTATTCGTTTTTGTCAAGGTGGGGGCGGGAACTCTTTTTATTCCTTTATTCTTTTTTTATTCTTTTTATTAAATTCCATGTTTTGAGAAAAAAATGATACGGTGACTGACTTTTCCTCTGTATGATTTCCTTATCGTAGGCTCAACGTGCCAAGCGACACGCCGAGCAACAGTACGAGGAAGCTCACAGCAAGGTGAACGAACTGACCACCATCAACGTCAACCTCTCCGCAGCCAAGAACAAGCTGGAGAGCGATTTGTCCACCTTGCAGTCGGACTATGAAGAAATCCACAAGGAACTGAGAGTGAGTATCAATTAAGAATAATCTTTAAATCTTCCGAGTCATTATTTTTGATATTCAGGAAGGAAAACTGTTTAAAAAACGTAATTTCAATCCTTACCGGCAAACATTATCGCAATGAAATAACTAGATTCTGATTGAATAAATATTTTAGTTAGCGACAAATTGAAATTTAATTTTAAAAGCATAACAAGTAAAATTTTTTCTTTTTTGTTAAATTTAGCCGTATCTATAAATTATCGCGTATCTGTAAATTATTTTTATAACATATTGTAGATATTTTTCCCTCTAGGTTCAATCATTTGAGTTCCTAGCAAAGTTTCCATATCCGTAAAATTTGTTCTTTTAAATTTGGACTAACTTTTATCACAATACTGTGCAAAACTAAGACATTAATGGATTAGTTATAGATTTTAGATTTTTGAATCAATCATAAATTTCTCGATCCAAAAGTCGAGCAGGAGCTAAAATAAATTAGAACGTATTAAAAATAGAGAAAGGAAAATAAATCATAAATGTTTGTAGAACTATAAACAATGTAAAGCGATAAAAACGCATGAAGGTTCTTCAGAATTTACACTTAATCATTATAAGATGATTTTTAACTATATAAAGGCAAGTTATTTTTAAAAGATTACGTAGAAAACAAGTATCAATAAAAACATAATACTTGCCTCAATTCATTTCTACAAGTATGGAGATAAGGTTGGATTTAACTATACGCAGTTTGGAGGTTTATCATGAAAGAGAAGCGTCTAAAATAAAAAAAGGAACTGCAATTTTTTTTTAAAAGTAGTCTCGGAGTGAAAGCTCATTTTGTTCATTCACAGTGATGAAACTGATTTTCAGAGATAATTCCTTTTTTTTTTTTTCATTCTGACTGCATCAGGATTTTATTTTAGTATCAGTTAGAGAATGATTGATATTCTTTCATCGAAACCATAACTCATAATTTACTTTCAAGTGTAAAATTAGATTCTTAAGTTTCAATGTAAGAAATAACTTTTTTGCAATAATTTGTTCGGCCTTAATTTTTAACCTTTTGAGGTTTTAACAAGTTTTCTTTTCAGTAAAACTTCGCTCTCTTGAATTTGTCCTCGTTTTTATCATAATAACCCTCAAAACGAACATACGTCTGAATTAAAATTAGATAGCAGATTATTGCAAATTTCTCGTGTATCAAAACGATCTACAGTACCTATGGTATCTTAAAAGCCCAATGATATCTAGAATATAAAAAATTTGATTTCGAACAGAATGTCATAAGGCAAAAGATAAAAGGAAACATGAATATTTTTAAAATTATAATTAATGTAGCGAAGATAAACAAAAACCTACAAGCTTGTTTAAAGAGTATACCTAGTTAATATGCATTGCTTTGCAAGCAATAAAAAATCTCTGATCACATGTAAAGATCGTGGAGTATAAAAGTCGATCAAAATATTAAAAATGACTTACATATTTTATTTTATTCCAAATATGTAAAATATGTGATTTCTTATTATTCTGGATTTTGATTTTAGGTTAAAAAAATAAATAAAAATATAAATCATAAGTTTTTATTTTAAGTATGTTAAAGAGCCCCCAATGCATTATATAATTTACGAAAAAAATATATTATCTACAAATTGTGATACGAATATACATTTAAATATACTTTTGTGGCAGATACATTCTGAATTAAAATGCATAAAATCTCTACTTAAAACATTATTCAATATTTACGACTAATCCTTTATTTTTGTAAATGGCTGCTAATGCATACTGTAACAATTTAAAAATGGCCCATTAAAATCTCTTAATCCCATATTATATTCCTTGGCTTGTTAAGGAAACATTTGCCTACTGAAACGATTGTTGTTATCTCAAAATTGGGAAAAAAAATTAAGTTTAAAACCTGAATACAAATCACATGCTGCGAGCTACAGTAATTCAGTGATCATATTAAATTAAAATTAAAAAAAAGTCAAGGCAATTTAAAATATCGTATTCACTTCAGCTAAACAATAGTAGACTTTTTTTGACAAAATCTGCAAAAAAAAAGAGCAAACAGTTATAATTATATCGGCGAAAACACTTCACAAGCCAAATCCCCTGCAAATTTTAATCTGTAATCCAGATCAAAAGCAAAAAAGAAATCGGAAAGGTTTCAAATTTTCACGGTCGCCCGAAAGGGTTTGTTAAGGTTTTTATGTTTCTGTTGAGCCTTACAGTCTAGTCTGCTGCTGCACTCACTCCTGATAACCAATTTTATTTTGCGTTTTTATCTTTATTTTTAAGCATCGTTTTCTTCGCACTTACGCTATATACAATTCAACAACAAAAAAAATTTTAAATAAAAGCAACATAACAGCATATGTTCAAAATTTTTGTGTGTTAATTTGTTAACTATATTTATTTCATATCAAGTTCTTCAAACTTACGCCACACAAAATTTAATTCAACACCAAAATCACAAAATATTTAAAATCTGCATATTTTCAGACTGGATATTTATGGAAAGACAGTTTGGAGCTTTGAATATAAAAATGTTTTATTTTGTACTGTGTTGCCATTCGCTTCCAAATCGTTAATAAAAAATTCATCAAAGTTTTAAAGTATATGAAATAGATAATAAAAAATCACATAACGTCATTGATAACGACATAATAAATATTGGATATTTTATATTAGACTGATCATGAGTTAAATACATTTTTATTATTTAAATCAATCCGATTCAAAAGTGAGAAAATAAGATTCTTAAGAACTGCGTCTATTGCCTTTAAATGCCTTAGTTTTTTAATCCACAACAGAGATTCAATTTAAAAGATGAATATTTTACATTTTGCCGAACGGCAACAGAGTCAAATGAAAAGTAAAGTGGCGCATATAGTATAGTGACTCGACACAAAATCGCGTTTTGAGACTAATAGCTCTTTTGGGCTAACAAGAGCAATTTCAAAGCCAGCAGACAAACTCAAGCAGTGTAAAAAGGAAACTCAAACAAAAAATCAGCTAAAACACAAAAATTATGAATGAACATTTTAAGATATTCTGAAAAAGCAATAATCAAATGAATTTTAAATTTTCTGAAACATCTTCATTAAAGGCTTCAAGTATCGAAAAAAGAGAAGGGAAAACCTGCTGCTGAACTGTCAGATGCAAAATTCAGTAAGTTAAATAAATTTTATGAAAAATTAATGTAATTAATTAAACTAAATTAAGTTGTGCTTTTCCCAGCCCAATCCTGATAGGCTGGAATCAAAACAGCACTTAGCTTAAATTTAAACAACAAATTAAACAGATACAGTACAGCTGTATTTTAATACAAAATGCTGTACTTCATGAAAAAAAAAGAAAAAAACGTAACGTTCAAATTCTACCTCAAAGGGAGAATTTAATCTAAGATTTATTAATTCTTGAAATCTGCGAATTAATGCAAATCAGACAGTGCAATAAGAAGAATGTATTTTTTATAAAATTACATTTTCCCGTTCGAAATGCCGTGGCGTAAATGCTAACATATGTAATAGCAGATCTATGGTTTGAATCCAGTGAATTTGAATTTTCCATATTTCCCGTTCGAAAAAACATAATTATTGATATCCTAAATTTATCACTAACAACACCAGACGTTTCTAATTTTATTCGAGCACTGCCAAGATTCAACAGATGCTTAACAATTATTTCATTGAAGATATTTATGTGTAATAAACATTTGTAAAAACGCCTTTGTTGCATTTTATGCGTTAGCCATTTTCATTCTCTATCTTCACAGAATTATTTCCTTTACAATTGAGCTCTAATTGGGATATTTAACCGTCAATTTCCATAGGCAATAATTACAACCGTAATAACCCTCTTCCTTTTCAGGTTGTCGATGAGAAGTACAACCGCACGGTCATCGAGCTGAAGACAGTAAAGGACCAACTGACAGAAGAACAGGAGAGATGCGTGAAGATCGAATCCATCAAGAAGTCTCTGGAGATGGAAGTACACAACCTCCAAGTCAGAATCGAGGAGGTTGAAGCTAACGCTTTGGCCGGAGGAAGACGTGTCATCAGCAAGCTTGAAGCCAGGGTAAGCCTCACTAAATTAACACTAAAAAATTGTGCCATCTGTTTTACTTTTTAGCTATAGATTCTTCATCTAGGATTTATAAACGAAATTCAGTTTAAGATTATTTCGCAAGGGTATCAGCAAAACTCAGGGTACTAACGTATTAATCATCTGGCTTCCTTTGATGAGAAGTATGCTTTGGTTTTCATTGGCGACGGTAACCCTTTCATCGATTTTGACAGTACAGGTTTAACCGCTTATGTTTTCCGTTTTTTTTCCCCCGGAAGGGAGTTCCCTCTTTTCATATTAAGTCCTAGTACTAAAATAACAAAAACCAACTTTAGGTTACTGTTTTTGCATCTTCATCCCCAGCATTCTAAATAAAAAGCTATGCAAGGCAGCTATAACATTCAATTCTTGGAAAAGCAGGGTACACAATAAGCATACTTTACGATACTGACCCAAATTCCCTGCGGTCCGAATTCTTGATCTGAAAGCAGCAGACGGGCCAGAATTCTTTTTTCAGAAAATCTAAAAACACTTAAAAGAACGAAACAATTAAATTTTAAATTTCGCTTTCTGAATATTTATCCAAACATACACAAACAATAATAATAACAATGATACAAAAGAAAAATTCAGAAATATATTTATTTATCTGAAGTCCAAAGGTTGGTACCTGTAAAAAATTTTCATTGGTTACGCTTTGCAATTCAAACGTATTGACAGCTAAACGCTAAAACTTTTAGACATCCATTTGTTACAAGTAATTCTAATACGTTGAATTAACTAGTAAATAACTTACTTTTAAGCTTAAACTGAAAAATGGAAACACCAGAGCACTAAATAGCACTTTGCCAGCCACCAGCTTTCGGCTGGCAAAATAAATTTACTGATTGTGGGACAGCATGGGAAATTTTGCAATGTTACTTTAGTCACGTGGCCTAACGTATAAACATATAGCGATAAACCTATTTATTCTATCCCTTCTTTCTTCAACATCAATCCCGCACATAAGCACAGTCCATATGTTTATGTCTTTAAAACGATAAGCACCATATCTGAAATACATGCATGTATTCGCGGACAACGCGTTTGAGACCACTGCCTTAGGAAATCTTACTGTGTCACTCCTTGAGACAAAGATCTTAAATCAGTTATTTGTTTGAGCTGCTAGAGAGCACTCTGTTTAAAACTGATGTTTATTCACAGTCGTAGACGCGTATTTTAGATTGAAATATGTCAGTAGTGGAAAAAGGTCTAAAGGTTTTTATGCTAAGTGATTTTTCGTGTAAAACTCTTAACGTATTACACTATTTTGTGAGATGGTCCATTTTTTTCTTACTAGATTGGATACAGCGAACCATCAGATATAGCGAGCCAAATTTTCGGTCTCTTGATGTTCGTTATACTGGATTCGAATGTATTATATCGACAATAAATAAATCGTACGGCTACCGTGCGTGTTACATTAGATTTCATCCTAACCAGTTCATAACACGCATTCTTTCAGTTTCTTTGGTTCTATCAATGTTTTCCTTTCATAAAATACTGTTCTCCTTGATGTATAACTTCGTTTGATGAAAATTAATACATTTTCGAAAGTTCGACGAGATGCTACCCTCTTGGAAAATTCGAATTGTATCAGTTTCGTTATGGCACAAATCTCACTCGCCAATAATTTTAAAAGCTCTATTGCAAAGATTAAAAGATGGCATGCACTAGCTGTAACAACAAGTCTCAAATACTATAGGGCAGCTTTTCTCAATCTGTGGTCTTCGACATCAGCCCTTGTAGTTTTCCTAAATTTCCAAGACATACACACACACACACACACACACAAAAAAAAAAAAAAAAAAAAAAAAAAAAAAAAACTGAATTGCACTATAGCTGAAATTTTCAGATTTTGGTGCCAACATTTATTTAATTTTCAATTAATCAGATAAAATTAGCCAATGCCTACTAGCCTTGAACTGTTACAAATGAATATAAATTTTCTTCTGTTAACTTAATACCAGTATAAACTTCAACTAAACCTTAAAGTACAAAACATTGTGCAATTAAGCACAACGTTTTCCGGTTCTTTGAAGGGGTACTGCGAAGGTCCAGCGACGACGATGAAATTCCGTTATTGGAATCGAAGGGAAGGGGTGGCCAATATGAAATCAAATGAATTTAAATAATAAATTGTATTTTAAAAATATAAGTATTCTAATAATAATATACCCTAAAAAATTACTTCCGATGGAGACAAGAATAAGTGATCCGTAGAACATCCTAATTCATAAAAATCATTCTAACTTCAAAAACGTTTGAGAAATGTTCCTGTAGAGAAATTGAAAATATATTTAGAACACATATCTAGTTATTACCATCAAATGCATAGGCCATCTTGGCAAACAGGCTGGCTGCTTGCACGTTTTTTGGTTTTTATGTAAAAATATATAATTCCCATAAAGATTATAAGCATAATATTAAAATGTTAGATCAGGGGTTCTGAACCGATGGTACGCGTACCGCTGGTGGTACGCAAGACAAAAATATGTGGTAAGCAAAGAAGCAAAGTATTTTTAACTATTAAATTCGAAAATTAAAACACCAACGTCCTGAGTGAGATTTTTCTCTAACACTCGCAAATTTTTGCGATCTGAGCTTTATTCAAGAGTAGTGGTGGTAGTAGTACTTTGTAGTGGTGGTACTAAAGGTTTTCAATTTTTGTTTAGATGGTACGCGTTAGTCAAAAGGTAAAGAATTATAAGCATTTCTCCAATGTGTAGGGTTCAGTAAATCCATTTGCTATTTATTTGATTTTCCTTTCCTATTTAACTGACCTGTTTCTGGCAAAATGGCACACAATGTGTTTGCTCCTTGAAGAAGAACTCAGTGCATATTTCCTCAAAATGCACGGTTGTTTTTACTAAAACCAAATTAAGGTCTTAAGACAAATAAAGACTGAAAATTGCCTGATTTAAAAGAACTTTTATATTTTCACTAAGAAAAGTATGAGGGAATACCAGCTAACTCAAAGTCAGCATCTCATGTACCAGGGGCTTTCTTAATATGCAATACATTGCGCAATTCTAGTAAGAATGGAGTTTATTATGCCTAAAACTTGAAACAAACTGTAGAATATCTCTTCTTCCACGGCCTTTTATGTGATCATGTCCGAGTGCCAAGACTGCTTGGCTTCTATTCTAAGAAAACAGGTGGCAGTTTGCACTCTGTAAGTAGGCCAGAAATCCTACTCGTCCGAAAGACAAAAAATAAAAGTATCAACGGCCTCGCCAAAGAAATGCTGGGGAGAAAACAAAGAAGTAAAAACAATCGAAATGAAGGTCGGTGTTGTATATAGGTCTCAGTTGAGAAGCTTTAAATTTAGAACGCGGAAGAAAGAAAATAGTTTTTATCTTATTTATGTAGTACCTTGTTAGTCGCTGTAAGTCTGAGTAAAAATATTTAACTTTTTATAGCAATCGTATTTACTTTGATTAAGAGTTTAAATAAAAGGTATCTTTAAACTGCAACAAAAAGCATACACATTTCTATAGCATAGACAGTATCGTTATTAATTAGATTTATACTATAAAAAATCCTTTTAATGATCGTAAATGATTTGCCTATTTCATTAGTAGTTTTTTCTTGTCTGAATCTTTGATTCGGATTTAATCAGTCAAAATGAAGGCATTGGAAGATCAGTTCAAGACTGATATTTGGAATATCTAAACTTATTTACATAAATGTTCTAAGAAGTATTGTCAGTTATCTCCAAATGCACACGATTAAGCTTAGAACATCAACTTTTAAAGCAAACATTTCGAATGAAAGTGAATAAAATCAATATACCTTCATGATTGTGAAAATCAAAACACCGTGAAATTATCATTGGGACTGAATGAAATTAAGTCCTCATGAAATCTGTAGTGATACCAAGAAAAAAAAAGAGATCGAACAGAGCAATGAAATACTAACTGCAAATACCAGTATTTGATGAACGAAGATATATCATGCATTGAATTAAATGGATTTTGAACATATGGCTGAGGAACATCATTCCATATTTTTTCTCTCCAAGATTCATGCTGGCTGGGAAGCAAGTTGCCAGCAAATGAAATCCTAGACGTACTCAACAGGCGACATGTCTTATGAATGGGCAGGCCAAGGAAAAAGTATCTGATACATTGAGAAGAAACATGAACATTTCTTGCAATATTTGGACGGACATTGTCTTATTGAAGCACAGCCACAGGAATGCGTTGAATCAAGGGTGCGATTTCAGACTCCCCAAAATATAGCGGTTGCTTGTTTAAGTACGTTTCACTTCTTGACAAGCTCTTCAGACCAACATTCTTGACCAACATTTCTGGCGATCATCCAGTATGACTCTGGATTATGCGCTCTGGAAGATTTGTCCTGCGATGTCACGTTTGTCACTGTTGTCAACAATCCCCGCATGCAGTGCGTTATCGTCAGTGAAGATGGCCAAGTTGAAAACTTGCAATTCCAATAAAAGTCTTTTCCCCTCTTCTCTTGTGTTATCACTGAATACCCTTCTTTGCAAGCATTTTACCCCAGCAACTTTTTTATGCACGCATCACTACAATGCAATTTAGCGTTCATCCCTTATAGTGTCTAAAGGACCACCGCTATATTCCAAACTGAAGCAGGATTCTTAAAAAAAGACGATCTCTTACCAGTCGGAATGTCAGAGACAATGTTTATGGGCTTATTGTAGCAGCAGAAGTTGATGGTTTCGTATTAGGGGAATTCTATCTAAAACAATACATGCACCCAAAACCACGTCGCAGCAGAAGTCGGCAACCAGTTGAAACTGACAATGGTACACCCGTAGCAGTGCCCCAAAGCTATGCCAACTGTCAAGAGGAAAACTGCATTGTTCATCACGATCATGCACATGACGTGTTGATATTTTAGCATCCATTGCTAAAGTAGTTCACTGCTAGGTTTATAACTTATCGGGTTGTCTTGAGCCCACTGTTTCAACACATACATCATTGATGGGAAACTCCGAAGGCTGATTATTCGCTCCTCTCCAAATGGCCTAATTTGCTTATATTGAGCTCTTTGCTTTCAGTGCAATAAATAAGATGTCTGTCTCAGTAATGATGATGAACTTGTTTTTATTTTCTTTCTTAGTTTTTCTACAGTTTAATTTAATCATTCTCACGTGTACTTTTTGAATATGTGCATAATGTTGTAAACGATTTTGTTACTAATACATACAAATCCGAAAAGCGGTGTTTCAAGTTTTTTAATTTCTGTCATAGAATAGGATATTGTTTATTGTTTTCTCAGCAAGACTTTTCAATTGCTTTTTTATAATAGATTTACGCGTAAGTTCAGTTCAGATTCAATTGATTCGACATTATCTTAGCTAATAGAAAAGTAATTCATTTTACATTTTGACGTATCATCACGCAAAGTATTTCGAATGTAATAGCTCTATTAAAAGCTATTAATATTTTGTTTACTAATGCATGCATACCTTCTTTACTCATCGTAATTGTTGACAATTTCTGCCTCTTGTGCCCTTCGACTCATTTCCAAAACGCTCAAATCTTCATAACTTCTCAGATTAGTCATGACCGTTATTATTTTCTTTCTTTTAAACATCCTTACGTGCGGATTATGGGCTTTCTTGATCATAGTACATTTCTTTGTAGTTTTAGCTTTTTGGAAGTAATGCTTCGTTTGAGGATAACGTTGAATAATTAGACGTAAATTTCTTTTCATTATATGGGACCGATCAAATTTTAGGTTTTATAGCCAAATTCTGTTTAAAATATCAGTCTCTTCACCACGAGTTTCCTAATCTTAATGCAATACTTATCAGATGAATGTGAAAACTTCGTTACTATTTTTTTAAACAAGTCTTAAATCTTCGATGCAACTTTATGCAATAGTTCGCGTAAAATATATTTTTTGAATTAAATGATGTTATTTCTTAAATTAATTTCTAGATCAAGGATGTGGAGATCGAACTCGAGGAGGAGAAGAGACGTCACTCTGAGACGCAGAAGAGCCTAAGGAAAAAGGAACATCGTTTGAGGGAGCTGCTGTTGCAGACCGAGGACGACCACAAGACCATCACTATGCTCAATGATGCCACTGAGAAATTGAGTGAGAAGGTCAAAATGTACAAGAGACAACTAGATGAACAGGTAATGGGTTCTTTATCTAGTACCAAATAAGCTTATTTTGACGGTATTATTTAAGGCATTTAGCCTGTTCATATGAATGAAACCTAAAACCTAAACGTTTTGATAACTATTTTTGAATTCAACTGGTGGCTGAGAAATGAAAAGGAGCATCGATTCAATGCAAGGTAAAGATTTACAAGTTTATAATAATCTGCTAAAGTCAAAAGCAAGATATTACGCCATTTTCTTAACGACAGGTTACAAATCGTATGCTGATTCTTCGCTAAAATTGTAAATCTTTACCAGTTCCTTCAACAGTGTTGCAAGCAGTTCTAACTCATCAGTTGTACAATAATCACACCACATTTACAGAAAATTTCTGAATGTTTGAAATTGATATGCTTATGATTTATCATTGGTATATGTTTTATCGTAGACATTTAAGGGTAACCCGTTCGTTTGCCAATGGAAAATCGAATTATATTATTCCTCGATGTTGTAAAACTTCAAACAGTCAGTCCGTTGTAAATCATAAGCTATTCCTTCATCAGGATTGTAAGTTTTACGATTTTTTTTTTTTTTTTTTTTTTTTTTTTTTTGTAAATTTAAGACGTCGCCTCATCATTGTTGTAAAGAGTAAGTTGTTCTCTCAACAGGACCGTAAATCGTAAGATAATTTCTTCTTGTTGAAACTCTTAACTGCTTTGGTGTCCAGGTTCTAAGCTGTTCTTATCATTATGTATTAAGATAAAACTTTCGTCTGAAAATTAGGCAATTAAGTCTAAAGGATAAGAAATTAGGTCTAAAGGATTCTATAATTCAATTAATAGAGTATTCAACAGGTGGAGATTTTTTTTTTAAAAATCTACGAAGCGTTTTACATTTCTAAACTCTATAACTCTCACAAATAATGAAATTTTGAGTTTTTTTCAATGTTAAGATATGAAAAGGTTTTTATTAAAATATTACTGATGAATTCACTAGCCTAGTTAAATTTCCTTTTCGTATTTCGATACACTTTATGAGAAATATTCGAATAAATAATCATGATATTCAATATAATATATCACATACAATTTAAATATAATCAAATATAATTATTAATATTCGGATTAATGTTCTCCTGTATCCATATCATGTAATTATATTCTTGAAACAATTAAAATCACAAAATAAACCCCTAAGTCTAACGAAAAGTATTAGTACACAAATAAGTTTATTCGAAGAAGTATCATTAAAAAAATGAATAATTTTGAAAACTCATAAATAAATTTAAAAAAATCAATGAATTGAGTGCAATCTATATCCGGTACATCAGGAAATCTTGTAAGAAGGGTGATATATATTTTTCTGATAAGCAGATTAGAGAGAAATATTTTCTTACATTCAGTGGTGGTAACTTTTTCATCTGTTAAGAATATCATTTACCATTTTTATTATTGTTTTCATTTTTTATTTTATGACCCGTTTCTTAAAAAAGCAAAATTTTTAAGCTTCGGGATTTCGGTGAATTTCTTAAAAACGTTTTAAAAACCTGTTTAATGATTATAGTATTTTTTATTCTATGTGATTAAGGGACGCTCGTGTAGAAACTATATCAAAATACATTGCCAGAATTTTAGGTATCAGTTGAAGTGATAGAATAGAATCAACATTCATGACTGCATTCAGTTCTTTAAACAAATGTTTGGCATTTCTGATTTAAATCAGCCTTGTGAATTAAACTTCAGTTATGTATGAACAATAACTGTTTTAATGATAGACAATCAATGATCAAGAATATTATGATAGCCAAATTATTTGACTTTCTTTTTAGTGCATTTATCATGCAAGTACTAATTTAGAAAGTAAACTTTAGTTTTTATTACGTAAGTATTGACATAAGAAATGCATATGTATAATTCTTGTTGTACAGTTATTGCTAATCGAATTTTCTTATTTTCAGGAGGGTATTTCTCAACAAAATCTGAGCCGAGTCCGTAGGTTCCAACGCGAACTGGAAGCCGCAGAAGACAGAGCCGAAGCTGCTGAAGGTAATCTTTCCATGATCCGTGCCAAGCACAGGTCATGGGTAACCACCAACCAGATCCCCGGAGGTGGAGTCCGTCAAGTTTTCGTGACAGAAGAAACCACAACCAACTACTAAAAAACGTTTTGCTGTTGCCGGTCTTCTAAACGGACAATAAAAGCTCGCCATTTTTATAAGCATGTCTAGTGCTTGCAGCAAAAGTTCGATTGTATTAAATAAACTCTACAGGAAAACACAAGAACATCGAATCTCTCAATGTCGCTTGTTGTAACTGTAACCATTACCCATGTACCGAATTGTTACACTTGATACCATACTTTAAAAATAATAATAATGAATTCATATGAGGCAGATTTCTCAGAATATTTATTGAAGAAGACACCTGGATAATTCAGGTTATGTATACATTAGCAGACACAAATTTTAGGATTTGTTTATTCATATATCTGAAGGCTAATAATAGTGGTAATTCTCTAGCGTTTGTTGATGCATTGTAGCAACTTATATATACTTTAGAACAAAATTATTTCACTTGATGTTCTTTTTTTTTATGTCTGATAACTTAATTCACTATTTTAACTTATCAACGAACGAGTAAAATTGTATTATTGGAAAACTCTTTATAAAATTAAAAAAGGCTTGAAAAAATTAAAAATTAATTATAAAATTAAAAATGGCTTGAAAAGTAATTCTAAAATTAGTTATGCCAAAAAATAATCATTTGTCACCGAATTGCAATCCAAAATATATAAAACATACATTAAGGCGAAATAAAAAGCAATTTTTTGTGACTTTCGTAAAAGTGTCCTTACGTGAAACACTCTTCACGACATTGCTTTCTCGCATACCTGAGCATTTCAACAGGAAAATTACACGTCAGCTGTAAGCACTAAAATACCAAGTTTCTTTTTATGAGCATTTCATTTTCAGTTTTCGAAGATAACATCACACATATTTTAACATGTGATTTTATTTATAATGCAAAGTTTTTTACTTTCTGCCACGATTGACTTGAATCTAATATTCCAAAAAGTCACAATTTTAAATTTAGAATTGTTAGAAATTAAGAATGTAATACATTTTAATATTAATTTATTGTAAAGAACTATGTAAGTTTTTGTCGGCTTTTGTGCGTTCTTTGTTCACATGGAGTTGTGACATTATCGAGTCTGTCGAAATCGAAACAGAGTTCAACACTGAGTGTATTAGACATAAATATTTGCATATGTCTACTATTTATAGAGTATTTTAAGTAAATAGTTTAAGTGAGTAATATAAATAACTGTAAGAGAAGCTGCTTCATTAACAGTGATGCATAGAAATTAGCAAAGTGCCAGAAGCATGGACCTTTTATATCATTCCTTCTTATGGCTTGCGTGAGAATAATAATAGGTCGCTTTAACCGGAAGAGGAAAAGACATTTATTGTCTCAATTCCTCTGGATGTTTATTGCTTTTGGTTTTCTATGATGCATAGAAAGACAGACATTCGGAAAAGTGGGCCAAAGGGAAAGGAAGTTGATGATATATATGTTTTGAGGTGGTATTCTTGTCAAATGCTTTGTTCCAACGTAATGCTTACGTTTCCTTTTTTTATTTTGTAAGCCTTTAAAAGTAAATAAAGTTGTCTTTTTCTTTTTACTAATAGCATATGTTATAATTTTCAGATTTCTTAGTATAAGTTTATGTATCTACAAATGTTGTTGTTTTCAACAAACGGGAAAATAAATCGAATTTACCTTTCTAGCCTATTTTTCAATCGTGATAATGGAACATTCCCTGTGTAATTGAAAACAGTGTTTTTTTAAATCAATAATTCTAATAAAATTCTCTGTTTAATGCGATTATGAGAATTTGAAAAAGATTTATGTCTAATTAAGTTTGATTACTATAAATCAAATCATGAAATTTTATTATTAACACCCCCAAATAAAAGTAAAAATATTTTAAATTACATTTAAAGATCATTAATTGAGAAGTCGAACGACTTCAACAACATACGAAATGCAAGTGAGAATTAAGAGTCTTAACTCAATGTAAGATGTAAAGACAGAAAATTTATTAATTTATTTTTCAGTTCGCTCGTATCTCGTCAGGGACAAAAATGAAGCAAATACCAATTCAAAGTATATTAATTGCCACATGATAACAGTATTGCTTATCAGTAGTGTTGCCAATTCTATCAAGTTGCAATAAAAGGACACTATAAATATATTTATATCAATTACTTTTTATTATTATTGTAAACTATTGGAATATAATATCAGAATTTATGTTCATCTGAATAATTGCTTAACCGGAAAGACTGTTGCTTTAAGAATTTAAATGATTATATACCGACACATTAAAACAAAAGATGCATTATTAGAATAATCCTTAGAACTAAAAAAAACTGATAAAAATATACGACAATTTGCAAATAAATATTTGAAACTTCTAAAACTAAACTTCTAATTTTTAAAATTAGATGTGTTCTAATTTTAAGCAAACTTCAGAAAATATTGCATCATTTCTTATTTTTTTGACAAATTCTAAAAATTTTTCGTTATAATTAAAATATATAACAAATTAATTTTTATAAGTTCAGCCGAACATCTATTTCATTTATTTCTCCATTTAGTTAACATGACAGTAAAATCCTTTTATAGTACGCTGATGTTGCAAGAAACTGTTTTCAAAATAATAACTTATTTGTTTATTCTGCATTTTTAAAAAATGTGCCATGTGTTATTTGATGTTTTAGAACTTGTGAAATGTCCAGAACTTTGAATATATATATTAACACATTCACGCCGGCTCGGGCCACCGGTGGCCCCACTAATCTGTCTCATCGGGCGGCGCATACCACCGGTGGCCCTCACTAGTCTATCTTATCGGGCGCCACCGATGGTACGCATTCGATTGTGTTATTAGACGCTGAAAATTAAAATAATAAAAAATTATCGTTTATTTATTATAAACACTTTTTAATAACAATTATTAATAATTATTAGCAAACGTACAACTCGTATACAGGTTTGAACAGGTAATAATCGCGCGCCGCCAGATGAAACGCGGCAAAAATTCGAGCGCCGTCTCACGGCGAAGAACATAAAAACTGGCCCCGGCGTGAGCGTGTTAAATTAATGTTACGTCATAAAACCGGCTGCTCATATTTAAACTGACTTTCCTTTTAGCTTCGAATCTCAATAACTTCAGCAAATTTCTGGTATGTTTGAAGTTAATTATTAAACAAATTTAGAATTGTCAATTTGCTAAATGTATAAATTTCAGGAAGATATTCTTTTAAATAAGCAACTGCTGCAAGAAGAAATAATTTAAAATTATTGTAATCTTTGGCGATTTCTGCACTGCCTAATTTTTTTTAATTATTGCTTATCATATCGAGATTGAAGTTTATTAACATTGGTCAAAACTTTGGAAACATCTGTATCAGAAGTTTCATTGTTCGGTAGTTTTCCAATAGTTAAGTTGAATATTTGCATTAAATATTGTGAGAATAATAAATATGTTTCAATAATAGGTGTAATTTTTACAGAATCATCACCAGTTAAGAGCAGTTTAAATAACTGTTTAGATAACTGCTTTTATAAGTTATATGCAGTTTAAATAACTGTTTGTGTGTTTAAGAAATAAGAACTTAAGGTTTGCAGGAAATTATAATTCTTTCAAAGATGTCCTGCACGAAATCAAAATTCTTTCAAAGATGTCCTGAGTAGAGTTCTGAGATGAAAACAGAAAAGATGGAAACTGACAGCTGATGAAAGACGGGGGCACATTGTCTAGGTTAAGTGTTACTGAAGGCTTTCCCTGTTTAGGCCTTTTCTTAAAATCGTGCTATTTCAGTCTGCCCGTATGGGATGGGTATAAATGATTCTCATTTCAGATTTTTCGTTCAGAGTCAGTATTCGAAAACCCAGTAGGAGGTCACATGATCCTGATATATGTATGCAGTGCTGTCACAATGCCTCTCCGCCGTTTCAACTTTAGACACTACTTACATAAAGCATTAATGACATTCGTAATTATACCTAACACAGAAAACAAGATGTTTTTTAAGACTCGAGTATGATTTAGTATTACTATATCCTTGAAACAGAATTATAAATCTTGAAAATTGAATTATCAAAAGTAAAAAATCACATTAGAAAAAAAAACCTTTTGAGGATTTGGCTAACATTAAACCTGTAGTAAAATCATGATATTCCAAAGAATCACAAAATCGTGATTGTTTCTACTATCACAGTTTTTAATAAAATAGTTTTATTATTTTACATTAAAAATTTAACATAAATTTTGCCTTTAGAAATAGGACTTAAGTTCTTTATTACAGAAAAAGTCAGGTATTATACATTTTTATTACAAATATTTCGTAAAAATCTATATTATCAATTCTTGCCACTTCTATTTGTTATTAGGTTTTTATAGTAATCAGTTTAACAGGAGCAAAGAATTTTAGCAGATCCATCATGTCTCTTTTTATTCTTTGTTACAGTTTTACCTTTAGGATATAATAAAAAAGCGGATCTACATTTTTCAAACTTTGTGGTCAACCTGCTACAGATTTACATTTTAACACTAAATTCTAAATCTTCATTATAGTCATATTCGAATCGTATGAGGTGGGGTTTAAACTTTTTTATCTTTATCCAGCGCATTTTAAGAAATTTACTGAAAACTTGTAACTGTTGCTTCTGTTAATGACTGAATGTTTTGAGATTTTCGGATTTTCTGAAAAGATTTTGTTAAGAAAAGTCTTGGCGAGTCATTTGGATTATATTAGACGGCGCTTCCTTTTTATATGTTTTGATTACCAATCATGTGGTGGAAAAATGTTTTGAATTATTTCCGTATCTGACTTAGCAAGATCATAAGGCGAAATCTGAATCATAAAGCAAATAGCTATGTCCACGTACCAAAATTTTCGTTTGATTCAGCTCTTATTTTCGTACTTTCAACAACTTTCGATAAACTTAAGACCGTTTTGATATTTCTATTTTGTCCAGTACATGAATCTGCATATTTTTTTAAACTTGCATATTTTAAATCTGCATATTTCTATTTTGTCCAGTACATGAATCTGCATATTTTTTTAAACTTGCATATTTTAAATCTGCATATTTCTATTTTGTCCAGTACATGAATCTGCATATTTTTTTAAACTTGCATATTTTAAATCTGCATATTTCTATTTTGTCCAGTACATGAATCTGCATATTTTTTTAAACTTGCATATTTTAAATCTGCATATTTCTATTTTGTCCAGTACATGAATCTGCATATTTTTTTAAACTTGCATATTTTAAATCTGCATATTTCTATTTTGTCCAGTACATGAATCTGCATATTTTTTTAAACTTGCATATTTTAAATCTGCATATTTCTATTTTGTCCAGTACATGAATCTGCATATTTTTTTAAACTTGCATATTTTAAATCTGCATATTTCTATTTTGTCCAGTACATGAATCTGCATATTTTTTTAAACTTGCATATTTTAAATCTGCATATTTCTATTTTGTCCAGTACATGAATCTGCATATTTTTTTAAACTTGCATATTTTAAATCTGCATATTTCTATTTTGTCCAGTACATGAATCTGCATATTTTTTTAAACTTGCATATTTTAAATCTGCATATTTCTATTTTGTCCAGTACATGAATCTGCATATTTTTTTAAACTTGCATATTTTAAATCTGCATATTTCTATTTTGTCCAGTACATGAATCTGCATATTTTTTTAAACTTGCATATTTTAAATCTGCATATTTCTATTTTGTCCAGTACATGAATCTGCATATTTTTTTAAACTTGCATATTTTAAATCTGCATATTTCTATTTTGTCCAGTACATGAATCTGCATATTTTTTTAAACTTGCATATTTTAAATCTGCATATTTCTATTTTGTCCAGTACATGAATCTGCATATTTTTTTAAACTTGCATATTTTAAATCTGCATATTTCTATTTTGTCCAGTACATGAATCTGCATATTTTTTTAAACTTGCATATTTTAAATCTGCATATTTCTATTTTGTCCAGTACATGAATCTGCATATTTTTTTAAACTTGCATATTTTAAATCTGCATATTTCTATTTTGTCCAGTACATGAATCTGCATATTTTTTTAAACTTTTAGCATTAAGTTTTTATGTACTTTAGTCAGTCAGTTATGAAAGTCTACAGCTTTTCCTCAGTAGAAGGAATACGAAAATGCTGCCATTCGTGCAGCAGCTATTTTATAACATTTCAGTTTCTCTTACCTGAATTCCCTCACTATTTGCAGATAAAATTTTTATTTGCAAAGAATCACAAGTTCGGCATCTATCATTAGGCAGTTGTTTAAAATGTGAATTAAATTGTACAGAGAACACCTTATAGCCATATTTTCTTTCATTTGTACTGCGCTTTCCTTTTCACATTGTGTGACATATGTTCATACATTTTTCTTAATACTTAAGTCAGGATTTAAATATCGTAGTCCTTGATTATGAGCTGAGGTGAGTAGTGACTAGTGTAAGGCTGTAAATGACTCTATATATTTTATAACATGCTTATCAGCTATTTTATTGCTTGACATATGGCCATTGTGCTGATCAACCAAATGCGTAACTTGTTCTTTAGAACAAATAACATTTGTGTACTCGGCTGTCACTCACTTCATAAGTGTCTCTAAAATATTTTTTGCAAACGAAAATAACGTGTTGGTCGTTTCGAAAATAATATGTAAAGGAATGTGATCTTGATCCTGGCACCCTATCTCTCATCCGAAATAATATTTTGATTGCATTTCTGATGACGTTTGCATATTAAATCGATAATTGTTGTTTTTGCAGGTATTAAATTTCCTCCTCTATTCCTGTAGGCCAAACTTTTCGTTCTTTAATGCTTTTGTATGTTTCGGACCCAATTAACTGTTTCGGACAGAACTGAAACTTCTTTTCCTCCCAATCAATGTGTATTGAATTTTGAATTGCATTTTGCTGTTGAAATCAGAAGAATCGAAAGAAAAAATCACTGTTTTCTTGAGACAACTGTTTTCTTGAGCCAGACTTTCTGTTAATAAATCACACTGAAGAATCATCAGATGATTCACTATTTTCCACATCCAAATTTGTTATTAGTCTCATCCATCTTGATTACAGTGGTAAAATATCTATTAAAAATAACTGTCAAATTGAAATAATTTTTGTAATAGTTCAAACATACTATTTAATTTTGCGGTAACTAGACAGTGACTGTTCTTTATTAATTCTTTAAAATTTACAATGTGTCAACTCGACACTAACAAACTTCGTCTCTGCCTGGGCGGTAACTTAAAGTCAGATAATGAAACTAAAAGTTGAAGATATTAACAAACGATAGAACTTAACTACAGAGTTCAGCGAGATCCCTTAACATAAACCCCCTTCAAAAGCAGCGGCAACAATTAAATGCAATTAAACCACTTGAACCAGCAATAAGCAAACGTACCTACGGGGGGGGCAGAAATGGCGGCTAGAGCCTAACTCTCCCTTTTCTCCTACCGAAACTCGACTTTTAAATACTTCCTGCAAAGTAGAAGTTTGCATTCCTTCACGATCGCTACAACATTTAAATATTCTGGCACTGACAATTAGGGGAATGAAGGCTTATAGGAAAGTTTAAAATAAAACTTTAACTTGTTAGTTAAAATAAATATAAATCCCTACAAGTTAAATTGTTGCAATTATTTACATTAGACTAAGAAGTTAATCAAAATGGCTTCTAAAATTAATTAGTTAATATTAAATGGCCAAAATATTTTGTCTTTTAATAGTGTTAATCTTTATTATTTAGGAAATTTGTTATAATTATAAAAAGCTGTGACTGAACCAAGTGTTTAACACTTAAATTTAAGAAATTTAAAAAGCGAAGTTAATCGATTTGTGCGGTGATCGTCTCATATAAGAGAATAGGTTTTTCACAACTATTTGCTGATAGAGTTGCTTTATAGTATTCAAACAAAGAACATGTCTTCCTCTCAAGGAAGTACTTGTCCACCAACTATAATGAAAGGTTAAAAATAAGAAAGATGAAATGGTACAAATTTTCATGTTCTCATCCAGAACTTCTGCAGAAGAAAAAACATTTAAATAACACAGAAACAGATTAAAATGGCCAAAAAAAACCTTAACCGGGCCTTTTTTAGTTAAATATTTTTTTAAACGAGACGATTTTGAAATTTGTTATTAGGAAACAAAATTACATCTATTTCAAAATAAATTATTCCAAATATGTAATTTTAAGATATAAAAATTATTGATGGTATTCTTATGTAAAATAAATAATTACCAATTTTATAGAAAAAAAAAAAGGTTTACAAATTATTTGGTGTACATTTCGTTGGAATAAAGTTTCTTCATAAAAATGTAATTTATAAAGTCAATGTGATGTTTGGCATTGCATTTCAAAAGGCATTGCTTCATAATTAGACGAGTATGATGATGTTCCTGCTCGTAAGCAATCATCAAGATATTCATCTGTAAGTCGGTATTTGTATTTTATTTTTATGGTGATATTTATTGTTGAAAAAATTAATATTTGATACATAATTTTTCACAAATAACTATGTCGAAATGACAAACTGGCCGGGGCGACAGAACAATACCTTGAAACTGGGACAAACCGAGACGACTGTTAAGTCCTTTTAAAATGATAAAAATACAGTTATAAACAAATAATTTTTAAACAAATACACTAACATTTCTCTAATTAATTACTACTATAAAAAATTCTACGTAACACTTTATTAAAAATTCTACGTAACACTAAATAGTTTTTTGTTGTGGTTGCAAAGCAGAGGGCACAGGTAAAAACCGTTGGCAGACGACGCAATGACCCATGTACTAGTTGATTCAGTATTCATTATGATCCTTTTATCCACTAAAAATAGTAGCAGCTGGTGAATTTGAATTGTTCCATAATAATAATATCAAACGGAAATAAATAAATAAATAATGCAAAATTTATTATAAAAAATAGATTAAATTAAACAATAAATTAAAAATATTACTCCTAATTTTTATTTTGAATTTTCAGAGTGTTTCTAGATTTGTCAATAATTTCATTACTGCATTTTAAACTTAAGTAGGATCCCATGGCTGCGAAGCTTTGCTTTTCCTATATATGTGATCTTAAAATTATTGGATCCATTGTTCTTCAATGCTTCCAGCGTAACTTGTCTAAGTGACAGAAACTCATCCAGTATTTCGAGAGAAATATTATATTTACTGAATTTATAGTGCCTCCTCCGCTAAGAGGAATATGTCTGACTTTTTCAATTTTTTTTTTTTTTTCGTAATCTCTGCATTTACGTCCACAGTTCTTTTTTCCAAAGAATCAAATTAGAATAAAATTCACATTGACAATTATCTTCCGAAGCCCTTTTCCAAATTCTTAATATGGTCATTCTGTTGCACTTAAACCGGTTTTAAGTTAACGTAATTGCAACTAACTGCAACTTTTCGTTTTCCTTTGATGCATCAAGATCTAGATCATCGAAACTTGATCTTTCGTCGAATATTCCATTTTTTTCACCTTACTTATATAATGAGTTGATACAATTGGAAGAAAACTATTAATTTCCACAGCGAATGAAATTAAAAACAGAGTCATAATTCGTAGTAATTAAGTTAGATAAAAATTAAAAGATGTCTCGAAACAAATGACGCATGTACATAAATGTCTCGAAACACTGATTTTCCTTGAAGGTTTCGAAAATTTGCTCCACAACGTAACTTACAGCCGCGTTCGCCAATAATTCCCGTTTAAATATTCACTTGCTTTTATTATTATGGAACAGAAGAAGTATAAGATCCTATTCGTGGAACCTTTGGAAATTATACAAATGTTTATAGAATCTATGCACAAATCTCTGCAGAATATCTACACATAGAGTCTCTATTTATAACTCTATAGAAGACGTATATGACGAAAATATTAGTTTTAAATTTAAAAATATATTTTGTGCAAATAAGGAAATCTAATTTTTAATGCGATTTTCTGGGTTAATTACTTATGTTTGAAAACGTTTCATACCCACTATTAGAAAATAAAAATGTATAAGTTTGACTCCCTTACGACAAAAATTGACCAGGATATTTTAATTTCAAAATTTACATTTTTTGATGTCATATTCAGTTTGTCTGGAGGGATCAATTAACTAAGCTAGAAAACTTAGAGGAAATAAGTTTAAACAAAGTTCAGCAAAAATTTTGTCTAATTTAATATATTGTACAAGGAAGTCATGGGGTGTCAATATCAATTTTTTTATTAAACGCGAATAATATAAAAGGTATCACTGATGGACCAAAAACTTTTGTTTTAATAATGAAAGAACATAATTTAAAATGCAGTTTTAAACAAAATATCTTCAAGGTGACATCACCGTTCTCTATGCCCTGTTGCTATCGATTTATGAAGTTCCTATCTATGAGTTCCAAAATATATACACCGGATTTCGTGCTGTTTCTTGCCGAATTTGACCTGAGAAAAATAATGGCCAGATCGTGATAATGGCAAGCAGAGGTTCCCAAAATGGTTAAGGGCTTACGTACTCAGGATTTCACGATCTTTATGTAGAGAGAAGAAGCTTCATTTAGGGGGGATGAAGATGCATTTTTCGAAATCTCGTTTTCGAATTATTCTCGAAAAGCTGAGAGAGCATTTATATTCTGCTCTAAAGGTTCTATTTCAGTATATGAAGTAAGTACGAAATGTTTATGTCACCAATGGCTATTGTGTACCAAAATATAAGCGTATTTACGCTTTTGTCTATATGTAATTGTGTATGTCTTTGTTTATATGTAATTGTACCCATGTATCTACTAGTGTTATCACATATCTTGGCACTGTATAGTTAATATACATCTATTATGCTCGGAATAATCATGTACCTAATGTGTCTATATATATGTATATGAATTTATGTTCTGTATATATGATAATGTAACTATGCATCTGCACATTTTATCCTGTAACACTGCATCGCAAAGAACTAACTAGAGCCCCACTCTAAAATTAATTGCACCAAAGGCACTGTACTACACAGTACTAATCTAGGGTCTAACTTTTAATTCACTGTACTAATTACTTATTCCAGCATTACATTGCGCACCTAATATTTCAGTATGTACATGTCTTCTGTAATGTAATGATAATGCTTCAAAGGGTCATAGTGTACTCAACATATGAGTACACACGTTATGTATATATGCTATCGTATCCATCCTTTTGTATACACGTTGTAACATGGCAATGTATTATCCAGTGTCTAACATTAATTAGCTTTAACGCCACTGTATGAAGTACCAAATTTGTATGTATGTTTATATATTAGTATATTAGCACAATGAACACGTATGGTTATCTAGATAAAGGTGGACGTGGCGCTATACCGATTAACCGTATTGGTAGAGGGGTGGTGCCCACGTCCTCCGTCGCATGTCGCATGTCTAAAGGTTCTATACAATTCTAAAGAGATAATTAACATGTCGCCATCTAACGGTTTTAGTAAAAACTGATATTTGCTTTGTTATTGGTTAAGGATGTTTTTTAGGAAATTCAAGAGTAAACAATGTTAGTAAAAACTGATAGTGGCGAAGTGAACGGAAAATGGGGGATGGGATTTCAAAGCTGTCAGCCTGTAGAAACATCAGTATTTATTCTTTTGTAAAAAGCAATTACGATTGTGGAAAGGGAACTATGGTGACGTGAATCTAAGATAGATAATGTACACACAAGATGTGGGTCACGAGTATACCGCTCTAATATTAAGTGTGGTTTTTCGAAATCTTAGATAGACAGTTACCTTCCTCTTATCTTGAAATTCAGCTGTGCAAAATTTCATCAAGATCGGAACAAAATAGTAGATTTGCATAAAGTACACGCACACATACATATACACGCAAACAAACAAAAATATGACTTAACCGCACCCACACAAACAAACATACACACACAAAACAAATCTTCGTTATACAGACAGATGTGATTTTAACGAATCCAACTAGTGTAATTTCACGCTTTCAGCTAATAATTAACAACAAGTGAATTGAGTTCTGCGTTTACTGCTTTCAAATTGCTTAGTTTTTTAGTTAATATATGAATAGTGGAAAGAAAAAAGTATCTTAAGTTTTGAACGTAGCACAGTTAAAAATATTTAAATTTAGGCAGTGGCATTATTTATCTATAAAATCATTGAGCTTTTTTATTAAATTCGAGAGATAGATGTTGTGTTTTGTGTCGCAACGCACTTCTTTTATATTACCTAGATTTTTTATTAAATTTGAAGCGTAAATATATGAAGCTTTGCAGAGAATGACAACACAAACATTTTAAATGGTCGAGTTTTTAATCAAAAGTTCTTTAATTTAGCAGAAAATGTGTGCATATATACATATATATAAAGAGTTCGGACACTTTAAAGTAGTTGAGAAAACTTATGTATATAGTGACCTTCCGTTTGCTTTGAAAGTCAAATGTTCACAAAATTCCGTCAAGAAGATCGGAATAAAACTGCAGATGTGTATGAACGACAAACACACTTCTTTATTTATACAGATAATGTGTCTCTAGGCAAAACTAAGGGCTTGGAAGTTAACAATGAAGACGTGGAGGAGTTACTAAATTACTATAAAAATGAGCTCAACAAGAAAGAAATGGAACGCCTTCAGAAGCAACAATAATAGGTGTTTGTGGAAGTCTCTTCAGAGAAAGGAGAAAGAAGAAACGACGAACCTAGGTCTTTCCTCTCCGAAATCTGTGCCAAATGTAGTAAGATGCAAAGTTTTGCGAAATCATAACACCCCAATAAAGTAGCGACGAGCTACAACAAAAGCATGCTCACTTAAGATACATTTTAAAATGTGAATAAAAACAAATAATGTTGGACAAAGTTTAAGTGAAGTGGAGGACCGCCGATTCTAGAGCAGAGACAAGAAGACAAAGGAAAATGCTCCGGAAAAATGCTTGACATTTTATGAAAGCATATTACTTTGTAGAGTTGCGCGCCTCCAACCTGCACGCAACCAAGAGGTGACTGTTGAAACTGGAATTTAAGCAGAGTCTTGCTAAGGGTTTAAGTCCCTTTTTATTCAACTTAAGAAATTACAATTGCGTGCTCTTGACGCTCACAAACTACGCCGACCCGGCGGTAAAATAAAAATAGGAACCTGAAAAGAAATAATAACAAGACTCTAACTACGAGGCTCTCTAAGCGGAACTAACCTCACCGCGTTTTACAATACCGCTGCTAATTCAGCAAACTTTGAATATCACGTTGAACGATTAACAATTCTCCGAGGCAAGCACACAGGCCGAAACGCGGGGTTCTTCAATTTCTGACTAACTACCTCTGCGCTCGTGAAGTAAGAAAGCACATCTCGAACTCGTTTCCTTTCTATTTAACTCAGAATACTTCCGCTGATAATTTGAATCCTTGCGCGTTCTACTAAAATTTACATACTCTGGCATTGGCAGTTCCAGGGGAAAGTAAGGCTTGACAGGAAAGATAGTTTAAACTTAAAATAAATGTTAGTTAAAATAAATATAAACCCTACAACTTATTCGAGCAACAATTTTTCTTCTTTTCCTTGTAAGGTTTATCTTAATTTTTTCTAACAGTTAATTTTTAGTTAAAAGTTACTTTTCTATCTTCCTGAATTTCAGCTTACAACTTACGGCCAAAACGTACTTTCAGAATCTCGTTTGAAGGCAAATGAGGAGAAGTATTTAACTGTGAAGTTCCACTGACTTCGTTAGAGAGCCAGAGATTCTGACTAGCGCGCGTTCGCCTTTAAGGCTACCCTCTTAACCTATTTTTACGCTCAGCCGTACTTTAGGCCCTTGATAGCTTCGGCTATATCTTTTTAGTTAAGATTGGTTAAGTCTTATTTCTTAGTTTCTTGAGTTCGAGTGGAGGCTTTATTGTAACTTCAAGCAGGAGTCGTCTGTTAAACTTTATTTGGAACAATAAAGGGTAATCAATCCTTCTCGAGGTTCTCTTCTCTGTCTACTGAACTAAAGCGATTATTCGCTTACCTGTTCTTAAGGTTCCTCAATGTTAGCTGTACATTAAAACACAGGAATCTTACAACCTTTTCCTAATAAATTTCCACTCATGGGGTCCACGTATCTTCGTACGCATAAAATTTAATTCAATTTCGTCTATGATTTGATTTTTTCCATTATTTCTCTGTTATGAACTTGTGTTCAAAGCAATGCTGCAAATTTAAAAATAAACGATCATCAGTGATACAACAACGAATGAAACAATTTTACATTAATTCCTATGAGGAAAATTGTTTCGGTTTAAGAACATTTTGGTTAACTAACAGCCTTTAGGAACAAATTAAATTCATAAACCGAGGTTTCAGTGATGCGTTTCACTAACTAATTAGTCACAAAGACCGAAATTGGAGAACGTCGACTTTCACCGGAGAATATCAACATTCACCAAATACGTCGGTGAAAGACCGACTATTTCACTACATTCTTTGTATATTCGGACCCTCACCGGTGTATGTCGACAATCACAGATATGCTCTGGTGAAAGTCGAAAAGAGAGGTCATAAAGTGCCATAATAGTTTAAGTTGTTGCAATAAATAAGATTTGAATCACATAATTTAGTAAGTTTTTTATTACTGTTATTTTATTTTCTCATTAAGAACGTACTGTATAATTAAGTAAGTTTTTAACTTCTATTATTTTCCTTTCTCATTTTGAATGTATTGTGTATTTCAGGTTCTCGTGTTCTTAAGTTCTTATTTCAAGTTTCAAGTGCGTTTATTCGCGACTGAATTACGGAGAAGAAAATATTATATTGTTATATGTTCAACATTCACCATTAGTACATGGTGAATGTCGACATTGACCGGTGTAAGTCAGAAATAAAAGTATTTGGAAAATATTTCGGACATACACCAAGAGACTGTGTGAATGTTGACATTCACCGGTGAAAGTCGACATTCTCCAGATTTCGGTGTTTCACCGTAACATATATATACGGTAATTTTGGTAACCTACGGTTACCACAACTGCCCTATCGTGGGACCTGGGTTCGAATTCTGGAGAAAGCTTGTAAATATACCATGTCCTTACGGTAAGGAGGCACTTAAAATACCACCCAACCTAAAGTCCTTTCGAGAGCTTGACTGTATAGAAGAGGAATAGGAGTTTCTGGGAAACATCTCTCGGAATGTAATCTATCAAAATAGCGATAATATCCATTTTTACCAGAAATATAAATTTTGAACGTTCCGCATTCCATTTTGACTATCTTTCGCATAACATTTATATATATGCACAGAAAAAAGGACTCTTCATACCAGAACGGATTGTAAAATGTGCTCAAAATGGATTTTTTTCGTGATGTCTGTACTTACGCATGTACTTCGCGTAACTCAAAACCAATTGCCATAGAATGTTGAAATTTTGTACGTTGGACTGCTGTACTGTGATATGCATTTTTGCACCTCACTTTATTATTGCCATTGGTAGTACCAAAATTTCATATATATATATATGAATACATACACCCATCCCCTATATATATATGTACCATCATCTATATATATATATATATATATGTATCTATATATATATATGTACCCCACCACCATATATATATATATGTGTGTGTGTGGGATTTTAAATCCAAAGCTTAATATTTTCCCTCGCGCGCTGTCTAAATTTTAGCTGTTGACTGTACGAGTGACAATGATAGAACTCTCGCCACTTTGTTTTATGAGAGGAGCTGTAAGATGGTGTGGATGTTGCTTTAATATATATATGATGATATAGATATTGTGTTAATAGATGTAAGATGTTATAGATGCTGTATTAATAGATGAACGATCTTATAGATGTATCAATGTTTCATTAAATGTGTTTGGTTTGAACATGAATTGTGATTTCGAAACTAAAGACCCCACATATATATATAGATAGATAGATAGATAGATAGATATACACCCACCCCCTTACCCTGCTTATAAGTTCCTTCACTGCCTTTATTTTGGCATTCGTTAGGAGTAGTCATATTTTTCCCATTACAGAAGTAATTTAAATGACAAAAGTAATAATGTTCTGGCAATGTTAAATTAAAAGAAAAATTGTTTTGGAGAAATAACGAAATATAACTTTTAATTCGGTCTTTATGTATCTATACTTATATTTGAGAAAGTTTGATACTCATTATGAAAAAATAAAAATACAAGAAGTTTTACTCCCCTAAGACAAAAATTGACCGGGATATTTAATTTTAAATTTACAGTTTTCGATTTCATATCCACCTTGCCTTGAGAGATCGGCTAAATAAGTTAGAAAATTTCGAAGATATAAGTTTAAATAAAATGCAGCCAAAAACTGTGTATAATTTATTAAGGGTACAAGGAAGTCATGCGGTGTCGACATCGGATATTTTTATCTTTTCTTTTTTTCTTTTTTTTTCTTTTCTTTTTTTTTTTTTTTTTTTTCTTTTTTTTGGGGGGAGGGAGACTTGTAATAAATATAGACACTAAATTTAATAAAATTGCCTTTTCTAAATATTTAATATTTTATCAAATACTCGATTTCTGATACTATCTACCTAACAGTTTAAAAATCCCACCTGATTTTCTTTCGGCTATCAACCCAAATGCCGGATTCAGATATAAGAAGCATTTTTACAGCTAGTAATGGTATATTTCTTATCCCCGCTCGTTTTAATCATTTTTTTCTTGTGTTTCTCAACGTTTTAGCTTACAATTTTTCGAGAAATTTGCTGAAAATTTTGCTTTCTCTGAAAGAAAAGGAGGAATTTAAAGGCAACTAATGTTATAACGAATTAATAATAAATAAATTACTGTAACTATCAGCAAGCAGTTGAACCTCTTAATAATTATAAATTAATATGCAATTAAATAAATGTACATAACTGTGAATCAGAAAACAAATCTGACGTAGACACAACATGACTTCCTGTTATGATTTTTAAATTACACACATTTTTTGCTGCACTTTAGTTAAATTTATTTCCCCGAAGTATTCTAAATTCATTTATAAGGTGTTTTCTCCCTCTTTTCTGCATTCTTCGTGGTGTAATAACGGTAGCACATTTCGCGCGTATTCGAGAGGCCCAGGTTCGAGTCCCGTCGAGGGCATTTCACATTTTTCCCATTTCCTTCTTAAAATGACCTAATGTCTCGATAGTGACATCCGAACTAAAAGGTGGTGTATGATGATTCTTCAACACCAGAATTTGACGATTGGGTCCCCTAATCCCCAGTCGCCCTTTAAAAGGGGGAGTATATAAGGTATTTTCTCCTCCTTGCAGCATGCCTTCGTGGTGTAACGGTTATAACACTCGGTACGTATTCGAGAGATTCAAGGTCAAGTCTCGGCGAGGGCATTACGCATTTTTCACATCTCCTGCTTTAAAATAATCTAATGACTCTACTTAAGTAAGCCCTTGGGGTAAGCTGAAAATGACATAAAAAACTGAAAATTTTGAAATTAAATATCCCTGTCAGTTTTTGCTAATGGGAGTCAAATTTGTATTTTTTCCCTTTATAACGAATATATATATCTTATATCTTCCCTTTCTTTGTCGAAAACTTATTATTTTAAATCTAATATTGCCCAATTGAAATATCTGAGTCCTCTTGCTAAAGTCACAACCTGAAAAAATCTGGTTGACAAAAACTTCTTCACCCCTTTGTGCCAGTTTGGCATTTTGAATGATAATGCGGGTAACTTTATATAAATTCAGCTTTTTCATAAAGGGGCAGAAAATTTGTTTCGACTCCTATTTAATGAATTAATTAGTAATTAAAACGAAATAAGGCTTCCATAAGGTGTGTACATATTTATGAAAAACATCATAATGGCATAAGGGTGCTGTCGACCCATTTCAAGGGAAAAGGTGATTTAAAGTTATTCCTAAATTCTTTTAAATTCCTTGACACGAATTCCACGGAAGTCATTAAATTTAAAATTAAAAGTAATTATTTGGTAAATAATGAACGACATTCCAGAGGCGAGATTCATAATTGAAAGAATGTATGAATTCATTACTCAAAATTCTATATGCTTGCTAAATCGAGTGTTCCTAAATGATCCTACGTGAAGGAAATTAGAGAATACTTTTAAAAGGCTGTATTTTCAAAATTTACATGACAATGGCTGTTTTTTACATTAAAAAGTTAATTAAGAAGTGCCCTTTTGACATTGTTCTTCTTCCAGTTCGGGACCATTCCCTAAGATTGCATTGTGAGGGCAAAGAAGGTTACAAGGAGAGGGTGGTGAAAAAAAGAAAAACTATCGCGTATTTTTATATTCGCAACATCAGCAACTTGACTTATCTTGACTGCGCGGAAGAACTCTCTCACTCAGAAGTTTCATCCTACGCCGCCTGACTGGCGAAACGTCACAGGGTTCACTGGGTTTTCGATGTATCCTGTTGCCATTTTAGCGTTTCGAATTCTAGAACATATAATACAGTAGAGTTACAATTATTCGAGGTAACTGGAGTCGATGCCAGTTCAGATAACTTTAAAATCGAAATACACATAAACATTTAGAATTAAAAATTCTAACAAAATTCCCCTATTTGGCAAAAATCCAATAAAATGTAAGTATTTTGGATTAAAAATTATGAAAGCTTTCGTCTATTTTAGAATTTCCGATGAAGTGTTAAGTATTGAGGTGCATTTTCGCATTTTTTCAGTCTTTTCTCTGTACATCATATCAATATTCAGTTTTCTGCATAAGATGGATTGCAAAACTTTTTTGTGTGTCCTCTTATTATTATATTGTGTGTGTTAACTTTATTTATTAAATATCACATTCTTCGCTTTCACGTCACATAAAATTAAATTCAACAGCAAAATCTAAAATATTTACAAATAGGATGAATTTAGAATTTCCGATAGACAGTCTTGTACATTGGAAATAAAAATGTTTCATTCTGTACAGTGTCATCAGTGCTCACTTTCAGACAGTTGAGTTTATTAATCAAATATTCATTAAAGTTTTATAAAATATAAAATGCAAAACTCAAAATTCAAAATTCGGGCTTCCAGGTGCACATGTTCGGGTGGAGGACAACGCTATGTAAAAATTAATGTCTCTAGATACCACCGTTTTTTCACAATGCAAGGAATATACATACATGAATGTTCTTTATTATTTAATTTCTTTAAAGATAATATAGGACTCTGGCATTTAATGGCAACAATTTGAAAAGTACCATGTCAAAGTCGACCACTATAAACGGCAGAACGACGCAAAAACCCGTTTTCGAGACTAATAACCCATTCGGGCTAGCGCCCGTTTAGGGCTAAAAATTTAGATTCCAGTTTAACGCTTGAAAGAATTTTAGGAAGATAACAACGACAGTTGAATAATCAATGCCCAGAAATTCAAGATACAGAATATAAAACCATATCTTTAAAAACAAGTTATTCAAAAACGTAATGCCGAATGTTAAAGGGAAAAAAGTGCTGTGAAATTATTTCATCATAAATTAATGACATATGAAGATATTTTCACTTTCTATACACAGTGCACTTTTTCATTGATTTCATTAACACCAGACTTACAAAAAATATTTTCTTCTAATGAAGTGACAACAATTTCTGTTTCACCAGGACAGAATTTCGCTTGGTGAAAACTTGTACGTTCTTCGTACTATGAAAAAAAATAATACTACCTAGAGCCACCCAATTCTGAACGCACATCGCCCTCCACCCAAATGTGAGCATCTCAAAGACAGAATTTAAAATTTGTTTTCAATTTATTTCGCACTTTGTGATAATTTAATGAATTTATTATAAATAAATTCAGCTATCTGAGAGCGAGCAGTGACAACGGTGTTAGAAATAAAGCATTTTTATCTTCAAACGTTGTGAGACTGTTGCCATTCGCACAATATAAGCTATTAGTCTTCCAATTTTATTCAACAAACAAGGCTACTTAAAAGCTATGTGCTGCTTCTGCCTGAAGTAAAATATTTTTGCCTACTATTCGTCAGAGAATTATCATTCAGTAAAGCATAAAATATTTAACTTTAAAATTTAATCTACCTGTTACTGAGTAACAAGCCAAGCGATTTCAAAGCAATAAAGCAGTTCTTAATAAAGACTATTTTTTCTGATTTTTAATCGAATTGATTTTAATAAAATGGCATTTCACTTGCGATATCTAATTAGATATATTAAATATTGATACGAAATTACAGTACCTGGACTCAATAAAGTCATTACATATTTTTATTTATTACGAAAACTACAAAGTATTTATTTAGTCAAGGTTCTGTTGCACTAACATACATGGAATACTTGCTTAAATTTGAGCATCATAAATAGTTTATAATTTACTAAGAATCTGTATTAGAAAATTATTTCAGGCTTACATTTTAATTACTATTATGTTACTTCGAGACTTGTTTATGTGAAATAGCTGTCGAAATTTGTTACAAGCTTCTATGAAAAGTCATTAAAATGAAAAGCAATTTTAAATTGATCATTCCGTGCAAAAAAAGTCTTTGCATTTCATCTGAGGTTCGAAGACAGCGCTGAGTGAGCTTCAGATGCTGCATTTTAGAACATTTTGTTTCTTTTTCCCTTGGTATATGTTTTTGAGTTTATAAACGTAATTTCTGAGCGCTTTAGTGAAGTTCTAATTATTTTCACCCCACAGTTATCATATCCTTAAAATAAAATATTTCTCTCTGCAAATATCACCCCACAGGCAAGAGATCTAAAGAAAAAGTTGTTTTAAAGAATTAAGTTTTTTTCGTCATTAGGGTTGCTCGGTTAAAGAAATAAGTCAAAGCACACAAGACCTACCTGCTTAGGAGAATGAATGTCTGGATATCTTTGAGACCACACTGAAAGTCAGATTTCGTTATTGGCCCAAAACTAATTTTTACTTCCTTGTACGGAATAAGATAAATATTGTAATAGCGAAAATTTTCAGGTATCTTATTTCAAGAGAAATACCCATTTTAACCGTTTCCGAATCCATTTGAACAACTTTTTTCTGAACTTACGGGCAGAAAAGAAGACAGTTTTTTTCAAAAGATTGTAAAATGTACAGATTGTACAGATTGTAAAATGGATTTAAAGTAAATACAAATGGGCATTTTTTTATATCTGTAGGCTACGTACATATGTATGTATGTATTTATCTCGCATAACTCAAAAACGATTAGCCTTTGAACACTGAAATTTGTATTAATGGACTGCTATAGCATCTAGGTTGTGCAGCTCCCTTTTCTTATTGGAGCTGGCCGAGCCAAATGTACCCAGCTTCTTTACCGGGCTTAAAATTGCTTACCCGAACTCGATTTTTGGAATCGTTAATCGTAATCATATAGTTCCGATTACAGAAGTGCTTTAAAAGAGGAAAATATTAATGTTTTGATAATATTTATGTTTTAAAAAAAATCAATTTCGGACAAATAACGAAATCTAACTTTTAATGCAGTCTCCTTTACTTATATTTCCAAAAGTTTCATACTCGTGATGAAATAAATATATAAAAAGTTCGAGTGTAATTGAAAAATTGACTGGTATATTTAATTTCAAAAATTGCAATTTTTGATGTCGTTTCAATTAAAACTAAGGGATCGGTTAATTAAGTTTTAATAATTCGAGGATATAAGCTTGCACGAAGAGCAAAAGATATATATATATAATAGGCATAGAAGGAAGTGGTGTGATGTCCAAATCAGATTTTTAAGCTAGTGGGGTCTCTGGCTTTGCTTAGGAAAGTCATTTATTAAACTCAAATCTGAATTCATAGATCAATTCTTTAAACTTTTGTGTTTGTTAAATAATTATAAATTTTGTGAATACAGTTAATCACAGTTTGCAAATAACGATTAATATTTAAAATTAATTTTTAGTTCAAAGAAGCTTTGTTCCTGAGGAGCTATTGTTTTCGTTTTGCGATTTTACTTCAAATCACTCTGAATGTCGGTTTCACTTTTCAAACTGTTGTCACCAAATATTATCGCCCTGTATTATATTTGAAGAAATTAAATAATGAAGAATCTGCATAAATGTATGCGTGTTTCTCGCATTGGGATAAAACAACGGTACCTAGAGCCATCAAATTTTGAATGACGTAATCCGAATATGGGCATCTGGAATCCCAAATTTGAAATTTAGAATTTGTTTCATTATCGATTTCATATTTTGTAAAACTTTAACGAATTTTTGATTAACAAACTCAAGGATTTATAAGCGAACAATGGCAACACTATACGAAAAAATATTATCTTCAGCGCGCGAGACTGTGCATCGGAAATTTTAAAGATATGCTCAGTTTAAAATTATTTTGCGATATTTCTCTTGAACTGAATTTTATGGCTTAAGTGCGAAGAACATGATATTTAATAAATAAAAGTAACACACAAAATGTTAAAAAAACGGCTTTTTTGAAGTAATTTAAAATCTGAAACCTTTCAGATTTTCTTTTTTTCTTAAATAATAATTTTTTTTTTTTTCAATTTTGGGAAACTTTTTTAAAACTATTAATAGCAAACGCTCTTACGACTTTCTTTTAATTCTGATTTTTCGTATTCCCATATAATTTCTGCAAAATTTTCCCTTTTTTTAGAGGAGGGGAGGGGCAGGATTGTGGTTAATTTTATGACGGAATAGAATGTTCACAACCAGTTCTCAGACGAATGTTTCTGACTAAACATTTTAAATTCGAATTTTCTGGTTAAGTCAGAGTTTACAAAAATCAGCATTTATTTGTGTTGTTTTTTGTTTCGTAATCAAATTTCCAAACTGCACCGCTGCCAACGAGAATCCACTTTTTTCTTCTCTCGAACAGTTTCAAGCCTAACCGTTTTTTATCTATTGTCAAGTCTCTATTTTTGTTGTTCCATCCTTCTAGTTTTCTACGCATTTTGGGGCTTTGGTTTTCCTCTCGCATCGGCATAGAGAAAGAGTTTGTTGAAAATGTGGGTTTCGTGGCGTTGTTCTATTTCAGTCCCGCTCTGAAGTTTTCAGGCGTGTAGGCTGACTTCGAGCTCTCGATTCAGACATCAGCCAAGCGTTCAAGGACTCCAAGTGTTAGGACTGCCAGAAAAACAGCGCAGCGGCGCCAAAGGGGAAAGATTTAAACCTTCGATTCAAACATCGGATATAGTCGAATATCTTTTTACACCCACGCGTAGTGTCGCCCCGGGGCTGTGTACAGATTTCATCCTGCACCAAGCAGCCTGATGAGCAAACAAGTCTACTTCGGGATGGTAAAGTGGCTACAGTTTTCCATGAAAATATTTTCTTGTCCCGCTATAAGGCGTCTCTGACGACATTTTAATAACATAGTGCAACATAATCTACGGGTTTGCTTGGTTTCTTTGATTATGGAAACTCACGCGAGGGCTATTTATCTGTGTCTTCGTGGAGTATTTTCTAAGGGAAACTGACTCATAGTCAAGTTACACAAGAAAAAAACACAAAAACGCCTACTCACCTTAGTTGTTTTTGAGTGGGGAGAGAGTGTAAAGAATTATCGTATTCCGCTCCATATGCTTTCGTTACGAAAGTGGCTGGCACATCTAAGTGGTAAACAGAAGATCCGCAATTCAAATCACAATAAAAGCACAGCTAAGGTTTCGCACAATAGGTTCTATTTGACTCTAAATGGGCTATTGCGTCGGTTCATTATAAACCTGCGAATCACTTTTCAAACAGTTGCCATAAAATATCATCTCCTGTATTAGTTTTAAAGGAATTAACTAATAAACAATTTGCATGCATGTGGTGTATGCTCCTCGCATGGATAAAAATGACAGTACCTAGAGCCATCTAGTTTTGAATTACACAGTCCTCCACCCGAATATGTGCACCCGGAAGTCCAAATTTGTTTTGCTATTTTTTATTTAATATTTTGCAAAATTTTAATGCATTTTTAATTAACAAACTCAACGATTTGAAAGCCAGTGGTGGCAACACCGTACAGAGTAAAACATATTTATCGTCAGGACACAAGACTGCCGAAAATTTTAAGATACACCGCGTTTGAATATTTTGTGATTTTTCCGGTTAAATTGTGTGTGTGTGTGTGTAAATATGGCAAAGCCTCGAGGGCTATCTGCCTAAGAGGAGGGATGCCTTCGTGGAGGACTTTCTAAGGGAAACTGGCTCGTATACACGTTACACATGGGGAAAACCACGAAAACGCCCATGCAGCCAGCCCGTTCGCGGGATTCGAACCTCAGACCGAACTACCAGTGTTCAGCGACTCTACCGCTCGGCCGCTGGTGGGCTCCGGTTAAATTGAGTTTCATGTGGCTTGCGTGCGAAGAACGTGATACTGCATAAAAAAGGTAACAAACAAAACGTTAGTGATAAAAGGACAAAAAACATTTTTCGTAATCTGTCTTACTAAAAAACAGAACATTGATATGATGAGCCGTGAAAAGACTGATAAAATATAAAAAAATGCATGCCAACACATACTGCTACTTGGGAAATTCTAATCATATGCTTTTTTACTGCTTGTAAATAGCGTTAATGCAAAGAAAATCATGGTTAATAATAAAACTAAAAAGACAACAAAAAAATAGTGGATTAGCAGATGAGGTATCCAGAAGACTAGTAGGCTACGAGCTCAGCGAGAGGCGTAGAAAACCTTAATAAACTCTTTTGGCAACAATAAAAATCTAAAAACCTTTAATTTTTTTTTTTTTTTTTTTTTTTTTTTTTTTAATGTCTGTTCTAAAAGAAAAAAACTTAATGCAGCGATACTTCGACATACGTCGGCTTTGAAATACGTCCAACTTTCAATACATCCAGTTTACAAACGAAAATTTTTATTTAGTATGAGTATGCCAAAAAAATATTTATAAGGTATTTGTTTGGACTAGGACTTACGTGTGTTGAGTCACAGCTGTATCCACTACAGGTGTTTACATTTTTCGAGACAATGCTGCAACTGTCCATGAGCGGCAGTACGATCGTTGCTATTATTCAGTAAACAACCTGAGTATAACTATGAATATGCAAGTGATTCTGTATTTTTTTTCCCGGGAAAATGTTTTGTAAATTCAATAGCAATGAGTTTTAGGAAAGTTAATGAGAAGAGTAGAGGAGCGAAAAAAATTGTTAATATCACCACGGAGGTGAAAAATGAGATTCTTCAAAAGTATAAAGCTGGCTTATCTGTGACTTGGCTACTGCATACCGTGCGTCAAGTACGATCGTATATCTGCGACTGTGGAAAGCAAAGATGCTATTAAATCGGCTAACGTTGCTAGGATGGTCAAACTGGTTACCAAAGAAAGATCAGACACATGAGAGGGTATTGAAAAATTGCTTTTGATTTAGACAGCAGAAAAACATTTATGTACAGTATCATGGACAGAGCTTCATTTATGTACACTATATATATTCCAACCATTGTATGTTATTTTCTTTTGGCTTTTTATTGAAAAAGTTCGTTTGGTATATATTCAAGGATTTAGAACCGATTAGTGACGTATACCGAGGTATCACTGTAATCTCTATGACTGGATTTCTGAAGAAGGGGGACTTACATGGTCTCCAAATTTGTCAATATTACTACTTTCTCTGCTACTATCAAAGTATTTATTAATAAACCGAGGAACAATGATGAACTCAGGATAACAATCGCAGTTAGGCTAATCAGCAGAGGCTTACGATCGCTCCATTTGGCAAAGATCATTCGAAAAAGGCGTTGCTCGAATAAGAAAGGCATTTACAATAACAAATGTATACGTGTATACTTTTCATTTTGTAAAATAAATTAATACCAGGCACTCTAGCAGCCAACAGCCTAAAATATAGTTAATATAGAAAAGAAAAAACTTATATAATGATTTTAATAAATCCACGTAATGTCATTTCAGAGGTTCAACTAGTCATTAAAAACATTGAAATAAATCTGTCTTTATTGCTTTTAAACCCCTTAATATGTTAATTAATAATAGAATAAATTGGAAAGAAAATTAAATAATATTACCATACCCTTTCCTGAAGGAGAACATACCGCTGAGCGGAATATGAAAATATGTTAACCCCGGCAGTGACAACATATTTTTTTTAAATCGCGTGTTTGTTGACCAAATTAAGATAAATCTTCTGCCTTCCTACATCATTTATTTCACATTTGCTTGGAATATGGTCCAGATTTCAGTGCGTTTTTAACAGTTCCATTCCATAATTTTATAACATCAAAGATAGTTGTGTAGAGATATTAGGATTTTTTTTAAAGCAGAAGAGATGAAAAATGAGCAATGCCCTCTCCGGGACTCGAACCACAGACCTCTCGAAGACGCGCCGAGTATGCTGGCCATTAGACCACGAAGGCGTGCTAAGAAGGCGAGGGAAACACCTTATAGTTGAAGACTTTACACCAAGGAGCTTTTGGATACTTTGAATACTTTAAAATTAATTATCTTTAAAATGATAACTAGTTAAACTTCTAACAGAATTATCGTTAGTTTGTAGCATCTTGTCATGTTGACTTCATATATGGGACTGTTAATATATTTCGTTAAACAAGTAATAATTTCCAAATGCAGACGATAATGCAGCTTTATGTAAAACAAAAATCTATGACCAGCAGCCTCACAAATTATTTTATTACAAGGAATATTTTGATGATATTTATTTTGTAAAAAGCAAGGATTAAAATAGAGAAAAAAATAATACATTAATAAAAGGTTTGGAGTCGGCTTTTATCTTCGCAATCGTTGGTCGTAGTTATTACTTCCAGTTACGAAAGTACTTTAAAGGACCAAAATATTCATGTTTTAGCAATCTAAAATTTAAAAAAAATAATAATAGTTTTGGACAAATAACGAAATCTTACTTTTAATGTAGTCTCCCGGTTCCTGTGCTCATATTTAGGAAAGTTTTATTTTCATTACGAATATACTTGAATCAAGGAATCAGTTAATTAAGTTAAACTAATTCGAGGAAATCAATTTTAATAAAATGCAAAAAAAATGTGTAAAATTTAATAGGCTAGTCATGTGGAAGAAAGAAACTCATGTGACCTTCACATAAAATTTTTTAATAAAGTATTACTGTATTTCACTCACTGTAAATTCATAGTGCTCGCGGGCTGTAGTTTTGATATCCCTGCTCTAGATGGTTCCGACTATGACATCCTGTGGGACAGTGATACTATTAGTGCAGGCAACTAACCGATAGTGGCAGCTGATAAGAGGTGCTTAATGTTCCTTTTGATCGATACTAAAAATTTTGTCTCAGTGTTTAGCTGTTTTTACATCTCCAGACAGCTAAATGTATTTTAGATGCTAGATAAGCTATCCGAGGTTTATACTCGCTAATATTTTCTTTTAAATCAAAAGTAAATATTAAAGGTGCGGCTCGAGAATATCGTAATAACACACGATTTGAGGAATAAATAATCTGATGTGGATACCACATGACTTCCTTGAACGCTCTGTTAAATTATACACACTTTCTGCTGCACTTCATTTAAACATATTTCCTCGAATTATTCTAAATTAATTAACAGATCCCTCGAAACAAGTTGGAAGTATTCTTAAGATATACATATAATCTCAAGAACTGCGTTTATTGTTCTTAAATCGTTTGGTTTGTTACTGAATATCAGACAGATTAAATTTTATGTTAAATATCTTACGCTTTACTGAATGGCAGTTCGCTGGCTCGTCGAAGATAAACGTATTTTATTTAAGGTACAGCTTTTAAATAGCCGAGCTTGATGAATAAAATTGAAAGGCATTTTACATTTGGCCTCTCTCTTTACAAATAAAACTGTTTTATTTCAGACCCTGCTCCATTTCCTATCGCTCAGTTTATTAATTAAAAGTTTTTTAAAATCCCACAAAATGTGAAATAATAAAAATAAATCTGAATGTTTTCAGATTTTATATTACGCCCAAAGGGCATTATTTCATTTACACGCCCACACACGTTTCGAGAGTATTTGTGTTAACGCCCCCTTAGCTTATAGACAGTCTCTTGCGCTGGCGATAAAAAATTTATTCCATACAGTTTTGAAATCGTTGAGTTCTTTTTATCAAAAATTCGTTAAAGTTTTAAAAAATATGAAATATATAATAAAACAAATTTGAAATTCAAGACTTGGGTTTCCAGGTGCCCATATTCGGGTAGAGGACTATGTTATTCAGAATTTGATGGCTCTATGTAGCCTTGTTTTTTCACAGTGCTAGAAGCATACATACATACATTTATGCAGATTCTTTATTATTGAATTTCTTTAAATACAATACAGGGAGATAATGTTTGGTGACAAGAATTTGAAAAGCGATTCAACGCTTTTAGTGATTCGTCGCATAATGCCGCTTCGAGGCTAATAGCCCTTCTAAGCTAACGCCTCTTTGGGCAAAAAATCTGAAGGTTTTAGATTTCAAGGGTAGCCTAAAAGGGTTTGTCAAGGTTTTATACGCTGCCCCCGAACTCGCAGTCTACCAGTCTGCTGTTGCACTCACGCCTGCTAATCCTTTTTTTTTTTTTTTTTTTTTTTTTTTTTTACCTATTTAGCTTTATTATTAAACACCGTTTCCTTCACACTTAGGTCATTTACAATTCAACGGCAAATTCACAAAAATTTTAAAAGCATACTAAGAGCATAAGTTAAGAATTCCCGGTGCAGCGTTAAGCGTTGAGATATATTTTTCCATTTTTTTTCAGTCTTTTCTCAGTTTGTTAAATCAATGTTCAGTTTTCTTAACAGGATGGATTGGAAAACTTTTTTTTTCTTTTATTATTAACGTTTTGTATGTTAACTTTATATATTAAATTTCACGTTCATCGCACTTACGCCATATAAAATTAGAATCAACAGCAAAATCACAAAATATTTAAAAACAGCATATATTTAGAATTTCCGATAGACAATCTCTTGCGCTAGAGATAAAGATGTTTTGTTTCGTACAGTGTTGTCACTGCTCACTTTCAAATCGTTGATTTTGCTAATCAAAAATTTATTAAAGTTTTACAAAATACGAAATAAATAATAATAAATATAAAACGTCATTACCTGAAAATACTGAATATTTTTTAATTAGACAGATCATGAATTAAAAACATTTTATTACTTAAATCAATCCGATTCAAAAGTAAGAAATATATGCTTAAGAACTGCAACTATTACTTTCAAGCAGCTTAATTTGTTAATCCACAAGAGACAGGTTCAATCTGGAAAATGAATATCTTGCGTTTTGCCGAATGGCAACAAACTCGAATGAAAAGTGATACGACGCATTTATATAATGAATCGACACAAAGTTTCATTTCGAGACTATTAGCCCTTCAGCAGTGCGAGGAACATAGAAACAGATTCTTCATTATTTGATAGAAGTGATAAAGGAAATGCTTCAATTTCCAATAAAGATGAAACTATTTTACCCTATTAGAATATTTTTATACGTTTTTATTTTTATGATACATAATTTTATGTTTTATACTCAGAATTTAATTTATTTTCACACGTTTTATAGCGCCTGATAAATTTTGAAGAAAACTTCTGCAATTGCATTATTTACTTTGATATTTGTTAAAAAGAATTTTTTAAAAAAGGAAAAGGTACATGTAAATTAACGGTAAACTTGTTTTCAATGACAATTTTATCGAATTAATTTCAACTGAAAAAATCGGTAAATTTATAATCCGTGGGTAAGGACGAGATAAAAGCAAAATGTAATTACACAAGATTCTTTTTACTTTCAAATCTGTTTCTCAGTAAATATACATAAAAATTAATTAAAGCTGATAAGAAACTTTCAACATTATTACTGACAACATAAATTTGGGTTGACATTGAATATATCTGAAACTGCTATTCTGAAACAAACAGTCTCAGTTAAGCCAACGATGCCAAGGTGCGCGATAAATATTCGACTCTGGAGTTCGTACGCGGTGTGCGACAAAGTATACGTTAGTTGCACAACAAAATAGCAAAAGAGAAAAGAAGGAGGAGGAGGAAGAAAATTCCTGGCAGCGCGGAGAATTGGAGTATCGGGCCAAGACGTAATTTGGAGCTCAGGGTCAAAACGAGCGAAATCTTACTTATCGTCAGTGTCTATCCTAGAAACCAAAACCAAACCTAAACAACGCTTTTGTTGTGATGGCTCCTAGAGGTGCAAGCACTTGGCGAAGACCATACACTTCCATCTACAATGACAATTATCGATACGGTACTGGCTTGTACTCGGACACATTGTCGGACATTGAAAAACGATACTCCGAGTCACTGTCCAAGACCCAGCTCCGCTCTGACAGGCCCGATCTGGCATTCACGACATTTTCCGGTTCCAACTTGACCTCCTCTCCCGCTCCAGGCGGCGACAGCAGTGGTAACACAAGGGAAGCCCGAGGATTCACCAGACAAACTTCTGTTCCATCTTCTTTGAAAGACATCATCAGAGATTCGACATTCGAAAGTAAACTTAGCACCACTCTGAACTCCTCGTATGCTTTGGATGAAGAGGTGCAAGATGTCATCAACAGCAGAATTGAGCAGCGGAAACAGAAAATGCTGGCGCGCAGCGCAGAGGAATCCAACAGGAACAAGTTGTCCAGGAATACTGAGGAGACTACCAGGTCCAAGGATCTGTGTCTGTATGATGATGCGTCTTTCTGGACTCTTCCCAAACCTACGGCCCCCCTGAGCAACGAGGGCGATCTGGATACTACGAGAAGCAAACGAAAAATAGGAGGCAGACTTTCACCGACTAATGGTCCAACGTCTTCCCGCTGGAGAGAAAAGAGGTGAGAAAATCAAATCTTTAACATAAAAAGGGAGGGGGGAGAAATAGACTATATGTTTTTTTTTTTTTTTTTTTTTTTTTTTTTTTTTTCCAAAAACAGTTGTAATAAACCATATCATTTTGTTTTCCCCTTCTGTAAAATTTTGTTGCAGGCCGGAATGGGATTTTTATTTCCTTACATAAATAAAAGAAGTATTGTAATCGCGAAAAATTTCAGGTATCATATCATTTCAACGATAATATCGTTTTATCGTTTTCAGGTATCATATCATTTCAACGATAATATCGTTAAAATAATGAAATTTACTATAGGTATATTATATCTATTTTGAACGTTTCCGTTAAATCAGAAAGATATTTAATGGAATTTACAGTTTATTTAATGGAAACAGAGTCGAATGAAAAGTGAACAAAGTATTGATAGGGAACGACATTTAAAGTGAATCAACGCAAAATCGTTGTTTCGAGATCAGACTACACCTTCTGGACTAAAAAAAAAAGATTCTGACCACTTAATGAAGAAAATCTGTAGAGAATAAGGAATAAAAACAGTGCCAAATTATATGATAATATAAATTTAAATTAACAAAGTAAGAAACATTTCTAAATTTTGCTGGTTTATAAATGAAAAGTTCCCCTAAAAATGTATTATGTATTATCGTATTGTAATGTAACGAATTCCCAGCAAATTTTACTTTACTTTTCCTCGAAATAAAATTACCGCACTACTCTTGATAGAATCAACGTCATCATGATCGATGCTACCAAGGCGGCCGAACCAAACAACAGAATTTAGGGAACGTAAAATTCTATAAAAACCAGGCCACAGCATTCAGGGAAGGCGGAGACTACATTGAGCGGTAGAAATCCTATTGCCCATAACTGAATACTGTCAACAGTTTTAGAGTAATAAAAAGAATAAAGTAACGTACAAATATTTTGTTGCAGATATTATCCCCATTTTATGCACCTAGTGTAAATAAAGGAAAATGTTATACCCATTTTTGTTGAATAATGAAACTCTCAAATAAATTATTCTTTTATATTTAAAACATAAATTTTATAGGTAAATTATTATTTTATTTGCTAACAAAAAGCATTTATAAATATTTAGATGTTGACTATTAAAGATTTATAATTTTAAAGTTTTTCAATTAAGATTAAGGAAAGAAATTTCTAAGACTCTTTTCCTCAATTCTTAAATGTTCTTTTCCAAAGATATACGAAAAAGTGAAAAATTCAGTTAATAAAAATGCTATGCTCTATTAGTAAAAAATATATAACATAATCAATCTTTACTGCAGTTTTGGTTTCAAAGCACTGAAGGCTGATTTTAATAATATGCTAAATATTTACTTTGATATAGTAACAAGGTTATTAAAATGAATCATAGCAACAAGTTTAATCCTAAATCCTACTATTAAATAGTGATGAATATGTATGTATATGCATGTACGTGTGATCCCTACATTGTGGAAAAACGGCCACACAAACACTCACTTTTGAACACATGCAAGTTCTCCACACAAACATGTGCTCCACGAAGCTCGAATTTTGAATTTCTAATTTGCTTTATATTTCATATTTGGAGCGAATTTAAGAAACTTTTTAATAAAAACTAAGCAGTTTAAAAATATTGCAATACCACTTTGCAAAACGTAAGACTTTTTTATATTTCACACTGATTCAAAAACTCAGCAATTTGAAAGTCAATTGTTACTATTCAGCAAAACGCAATATGTTTCTCTTTCGAATTTCATGAAAAAAAAAACTGTCAACTCAAAAGATTGTTTTCCGCTGCCCGAATTAAATAGTTTTATCGTCCAGGCAGCAGTGGGGTCGTTGTTCAGCAAAGAACGAGCAAGATAATATTTAATTTTTATTTCAAATTTATCATACTAATAGCTAACAAACTAAGCGATTTAAAAACAACAGAGATTTATTTCAATTATTATTTATTACTAATTGATTATTAATTAAACATACATTTTACCCAATGTGAACATTAATTACTAATTATTATTATTTACTAACTAAATTTCTGTGAACTAACTGTACCTGTATTCATCAAAATCATTATATATATACTTTTCTTTTTTATAACCAGCCGTCTAAAATTATTATTGTAGAAAATAAAAAAGATTTTGATCAGAGTAGCTACTATCATTTCATAAAAGTATTTTACATTTAAATACAATGGATATATATCATGAGATATATATCCATTTTTATTTTAAAATGTGGAAATGCATTGCGTTTGCCTACGCTTTGCAGAGTGATAACACAAAGCTTTTAAATCGCTGAGTTTGTAATCAAAAATTCATTAAATTCACACATAATTTGTATACAAAAATAGTATAGATCCGTGGACTTTTTTTTTCGAAATTTTATGTGGAAGGTGACTTTCCTCTTGCTTTAAAGGTCAAATGTGCCAAATTTTCATCAAGATCGGACAAAAACTGTAGATTTGTATGAATTACCAATATACGGACATTCATTCTTCTTTACTTATTCATATAGATTTTAAAATTATGGTGTTAGATTGCATTTGTGTTTAATTATATAACAATGATATGTATACTTTTGACAATATACTGACATATTTTATAAGCACTAAAATTTAGAACATGCATAGAATATTTTTTATTTGGCCACAAAAAGACATAAAGCAAAATTAATTTAGTAACAGTTGAATGTTATTGTTTCTTGTTCTCAGAACTCGTAATCATTAAAAGTTGGCGCACATTCATTTTGGTCGCATTTGTGCCAAAAGATGTGCGATAGGTAGTGACAGATGGTTAAAGAAAAGAAAAAAGAAAGAGAGAAGCTGATGTAATTCTTTTTTTCGAGGGGGGAGGTGGATAACACGCTTGCCAAACTCCTTTTTTGAAGAGATTGAAAGTATGGTGTATTAAAAAGAATCGGTTTTTAGAGAGTTCACTGTTTGATTAAGTGACCAATATTTTTGCACATTGTTGGGAAAGCTGACATTGTTTCTTTTGCACTACATCCAAAACATGATATCATATTAACATTCTTTTCACTCTAGAATAACATTTCCCGAGCCGCAGCTAGTCTGTTGTACGCGGCCTTCAAATTTCTTTCATGAAGCCCACATTAATTCAAGATGACTAAATAAAATAGTAAAAATAAAAGATTATGCTCGAGGTTGTAACCAAAAATATCATTACTTCGTTGCAAACTTGTAAGCACAAATTCTTAATGATTCTTATAAAATTTGTTAACAGCATTTTACCGGACACAATATTATCAAAAACCTTGTTACAGACTTTTGCAATTATAAATTCTCTATCAATAACAAGTACAATAAATATTACTGCAAAATCAACTTCCTACATCCAAACTATGACAATATTCAGTCCAACAAAATTTTCAGAAAATGTCAACAACCATTTCCAGCTACTAAAGTACAAATCTCACTAGCTTTCAAATATCAAAAACCTCTTAGCAAACTGCTGATTCACCACCATGCTTAGCTTCTACAGTACTATACTGCCATGCTATACTGCAAAGAGCTTCAATACAAAGACTACGTAGACGAATTTCATAAACATATTGTTACAGGCAATTTAACAATAGTTCGAAAACAACTTTTAAGAAATTTGAGGAAAAAAGGCACAAAATTTAGACCAGTATTAAAAATTGACAAAAATTACAATTTTAGAAGTTCCGAAAAACATCTCGACGAGTTCATAGTTAAAACTAGTTACAAATTAAATATTCCAAAGTCTGCCTTTATGACTTGGAAACATGAAGTGTTAGAAGAATTGAAGCAAAGAATTCGAAGGATTGAATTTAACAACAATTTACCATGGAATTTTCTCAATCCTCTATTGCAAGATTTGAAACAAAAATTCATAATCGCCAAAATTGACAAAGCCAGTAATAATTTCAGCATTATTTGAAAATTTTTTAATATCTCATTAATTGAATAATGCCATACTGAATAATGCCATTACTTACAAACTTACAAACTTACCAATACACAAGAAAATGTCATTGCAAAAAAGCTAAATGCAATTCATAAGAAGCTACAAATTTTACAAGCATCTAACTACAATAGATTAGCAAATCTTTATGCTCTTCCTAAATTTCATAAATCACCACTCAAATTTAGATTTATAGCAAATGATGCAAATAATTATAAAAAGAATATAGATTACATATTTACAATTAAACTTCAAAAAATCTGTATTTTAATTCATCAACAATTAACAAGCAGCACATCTATAGTTGGATTATTTATAATAATACTCCAGGTCTCAACAAATTGAAAAGTTTAGAAATCAAGAACATTAACTGCTATGACTTTATAGTTTTACCTTTATAGTTCTCTACCGTTGGAAGAAATGTTTACTTGTTTAATGCAACTCCCACAACTTTTTCCTGACATGCTTAACATCCTTTGAATTGAAAGATGAAAAACTTACCTGTATTGCGCATTATTAAATTACTACATTAAATTGAATAATAAGATCTTTCAGCAGGTAAAAGGAATTCCAATGGGAGAAAACAGTTCTAAACAAATATATAAACCATTTCTTTTAGCTAATGAATATAAATTCCAACTAAGTTTGAATAAGAATGTAAAGTTATTTACAAATACATTTAGATACACTGATGATTTAACTTTCAATAATAATTCTGCTTTTGAATAATTCAAAATTTACCCAAATAGTTCAACACTTAGTAGAACTAATAATAAAGATAAGACCTGCTCATTATTAAACACAGCAAAATTAAATTATATGATAAAGGAGAATTTCCAGTTTGATACTATTAAGCTAACTAATTGGAACTCTAATATATCTAGAAAAATAATAGGTAACACTTTTTACAGCTAAATAATTAGAATAAAAAATATATGTACTGAAATAGAAGATTTAAAGGAAGAAATAATAAAGCTAATTAATGATCAAGTTAATAACCAGGTCCAAACACAATTTATTAATTTCTATATTCAAAAGCCAGGCATTAACTTTTCTTTTTAATTTTTTGACTCTTTTTGGTATGATAACATTATCTTAAACCTTTAACTGGAGGGTAATAGAGGATTTTGAAGAGTTGATGGATTACACTTGTAAATATTAATTAATTATTAATTAATATTTACAAGTATAATTAATTAATTAATTAATAATTGTTAAACATGTATATTTAATCAATACTGGATTCTTTCCTTTAACTAATGAAGAGCCAACTCTTTTTAAAAGACTCAATTATAGCCCGAATTGAGTGAAGATTTTTATCTTTTTCTAATTTTCCTTACTTTTGGCCAGTATTTAGTAAATGTTTCATAAAACTTGTAGAAATGCAGTTTTTATAAATTCAGACTAATACAAAAAATTTCTTTACATTTTTTTTTTAATTTTTAATTTTTCAAATTTAAAATTAAGTTCATTTTACTTCAAAAAATTTTGATCTTTATTTCAAAAACGTTTTTTCGATTTTTTACAATCCTTAGTAATTTGCAACATCTATTTCCACAAACCGCAACAGTTAGCAATTTTTTCAAATTTTTTACACACTTTTACAATGCTTTACAGTTAGAAACATTTTTTTTTGTTGAACAGTTAGAAACAAATTAAAACTTGCTATTTACTTGTGTTTTCAGTATTATTTTAGTATTTTTTATAGATTTTATATAGTTTATTTTTGATTTACATGCATAATTCATGTCAATGCTTTTTTCCACTAAACTATATGAAGGACCTGCAGAATCTGATATCGGAATACAATAAAATGTGGAAAACTATTAGACAGACAACGATTTGGACACAGATTCATGCACTGAATTATTGTATTGTATTGGAAACGACATAATGTAATTCTTTAGCTGTTTTTACACTGAAGTAATTTGTTGCATTGATTAACGATGAATTATTTTTCAGTAGAGATTAGGTGAATCTTTAAAATCTCAAATTGTTCTTATAAAAATAGGGGTGTCGTGGCGTGATGGAATTTATATTATTTAAAAGCTTTTAATAAAAGCAAAACTTGAAATCTGCATTTAATGAAAAACCAGTTTAATCGTACAGTTTTCAGAAATACACTGGTATTTATTAAGAAAATAAAAGTGAAATTTAGTAGATGAAACTACGTATTAAGATCCTTGAATCTTGAGTTTCCTTTGCGCAATTTAGTAATTTCATAAAAAATAGCTCAAATATTTTACAGTTTTCCGAACTGTTTCAAATCAAAGTAAATGAAGAGGTGGAAGATTACCTTAAATTAACACAGATAAACATCTAAACATGATACATTAAATTTCCTTCAGCAAACTAAGAAACGGATAACTGCTTATAACTACTCATAATCTGAACTTACAACTCAGTGTTTCTTGAAATTTTATTGCCCACCAGCGGCCGAGCGGTAAAGTCGCTGAACACTGGTTGTTCGGTCCGAGGTTCGAATCCCGCGAACGGGCTGGCTGCATGGGTGTTTTCGTGGTTTTCCTCATGTGTAACGTGTATACGAAACAGTTTCCCTTGGAAAGACCTCCACGAAGGCATCCCTCCACTTAGGAAGATAGCCCTAGTATGCTTTGCCATAATTAAATACACACACTTGAAATTTTATTCTTACTCGAGGCCCGTGCTGCGATTTTCATCAAGTTGCTACTTTTGAAAAATCTGTGTTACTAAAATTTATGTCTACAGTGAACCCCTGCGAACGCGTGGGTTGTGTCATTAACATATTCCGCACAGGCAAAATCGAGTTTGGCAAAGTTAACTTTTCATGTAAACAATGAAAATAAAATTCACATTAAGAAAGAATTGTTACGAATAAATGCATATAGAATCGATCATTGCTTAATGAAATTTATTCCCTCCTCCAATAAAACGTACTTTACAGTTCTGGAACTTTTAACACAATAATACTCGTACAGCTCTTCTCAGTAAGACAGATAACAATCAAAAGTTACCACTTGAAAGTACTAAGAACATTGAACACAGGACAGTACAAAAACCTTAAAATGCGTAAGCTCATTTAGTGATCTCTCAGTACCCTGAACTAAACTAAAAACTGCTCCAACTGCTGCTGATCGCCGCGATTAACATGTGATATCCACGTTGTTTTCCGGTTGTCATGAGTAAAGTCCTTCTAAGGCCGCTTCAGGTAGACTAATACAGAACAATGGATCCAGGAGGGCAGAGTATGCTCTCTCTGATGTAATATAGTTTCCCCCCATCCTAGAGAATTTTCCAGTATCTTCAATTTCTCGAAACTGTTGGAAGGATCAAAAAGTTACAATTATATAGCGTCCGATACAGTTAGAGTTACATAGGGATCGGATCAGTTACAATTACATAGGAATCGAATCAAAATATCGCATCAAAACCATCAATCGCCTAACATCAGAAGGTTCCTTCCTAACTCTCCCTGTTTCATAATCGAAAAAGCACCTCCTCGTAAAAACAGTGATTTATCGATTTCTTTTCAAGGACAAATTCAGGATGAATACGCCCTTTGTAATCAAAAAATGCAATTATCATCACCTTAATCTTTGATTTTGGCATCTGTGCACTCTTTTTTGGGGGGATGGGCGTAGACGGTCCTTTCCACTGTGCACTGTATCTTTTTGTTTCTAGGTCGTTTTGCAGACAGCGGTTCTCATCTAACGCTATGATAAACTTCAGAAAATTGTAGTCCTATCTTGCAGTAATCAGTAAATCTTCACAGCAAGCTTCCCCTCACCTTTTTTTTTTTTTTTTTTTCCTGTTTTGTCGAAATCCATGCCACAAATCGAGCACAAACTTTCCTCATCTTCAATTAAAATTAACCTTAACCTCCAGCTTTCTTTGCTTATCCCAAGCATCTTTGAAAATTGCTGAATCGTTCTATCAACTTTTACCAAAGAACGAATTTTCTCCATATTTTCCTCATTCTTTGAAGTTGAAGGGCACCTTATCTTTGGTTCATCTTCAAGGCTTTCGCGCCCGCATTTAAAGAGGTATCACTACTCATGCACTTAAATGTTTTTGATAACGATGTACCATCATATACTATTCAAAGCATCTCTAACGTTTCAGAAGAAGGCTTACATAATTTGTCACAAAATTTAATGTTGTTACAAATTATGTAAATCTGCTACTGAAACTTTTGTTCCATCTAGAAGCAAATTTTTTGTACATTGTCTTCTCAGTAAATAAAATTTACTCCGGCGTTTCGATATGCAAACAATAAAATAGCCAGTTTAAACTGGCTGTAACAAGAGTTGAGATGTCACTCTTTCTAAATATATATCTATTATTTCACTTTTTTCTTTTTCTTTTCGTCCTTTATTATGGCCATGTGATTTGGGAGGTTCCTTTACGTTAATTACCCAATTAATTTATGTTTTATATCTATACTGTCACTTCAGTCTTTCCGTTTTTCGGCCAGAATACAAATTAGTTGGCGTGTATTTAAGGTAAGATTTTTAGATTAAGACAGAGCGTGGTCTGTCTCTCGTAGCCATGTTAGAAGCTGTTGTATTAGACAAGAGTTCTTGTCTACGGTCTTGCATTATAGCTGCCAAAGTTGAAATTCACGCTGGTTAAATTTTGAGCCAATTTCGTCTTAAACTGATTATGTAGCCTTCGGCTACCGGTTTGTTTGAATTTAAATTTTACACTTATTGGTAACTTAAGTCATCTTGCCACAAGTGGCTAACTGAGCTGTAAGCACAAATGGTGCCCTCTGTTCTTGTTCAGTTTTAAATAAAGTGTCCTTTACATCCATCTCAGATTTCAGTTGTTACTTTAGACTTAGATCTTACTTCAAAGATAATTCACTTAACGTCTACTAAGAATTTAGACACTTCGGATGATTGCTACGAACAATAAACATACGCACTACACAAACATTTACACCGCTTTTAGAAAGTACAACATGCGATGCAAATTCTGAATTTCGAAATTCATGTTTCGATTTCATTGAATAAAAGTCGATGGAAATGGACTTATGTCTCATAGTCCTCAAAATCGATAAACATTTTAATAAAAAATCTACGTCAATCTAAGGTTTCTTTTTGTTCCTTTTTATTTTGGACAAATTTCAATCTTACTGTGATTATCAAAAGGAATATTCAGATATTATACACTGTGACAAATTAGGATTGACGCCTATAAATGTACAAGTTAGAACTTGGATAATGCAACTTTCCGAGCCCTTGAATAGTTAAACTGAACTACGGATAGAAAATTTTTGAAAGACCATTCACGTTGTTTTTTCATTGGAAGAGATCAGTTGCGACACAAACTTTATCACTGGATGATCCTTAATCTTGGCATTCTATAGGTCGGCTCTTTCTTTCGGGTGAACTCGACACGATTTTCTGCATATTTGGTGAATTTCTTACAGTTAACTTAAAAATTATTTCGTATACAATTTAAATAAATCTAATGGTTCTTTCATGTCTGAAGACACTTGCTCTTCTGCGGTTCGTTCGCCGGATACAAGCAATACTCTTTGAGATATTTTTTCGGATTCTGTGCACGTTATCCATTCTGAATTGTCTATCTCCTCTGCTGAATCACTATCGTTTTCACATTCACTGTCTATTACCACGAGTTTTTGCGCTCTTACACTTCTTACTTCATAGCTATTTTTATCACTGCTTTCCTTCTCTCTGTCGTCAAGTAACCAATGCACAGACATAATTTCGTTCTTCATCAAAGAAAAATCAAACTCATCTTCACTTGAACTGATTCCTTTATCGTATTCCATGCTTATTGGGTTCCATAACTTTCAAAATAATACTCCTGATCCCACGACTGTCAAGTTCGAACTAACGTCGAAGACGCATGCATAACAATAAATCTAAAACATCTGATTTGTACACAACATGACTTCCTTGTACGAAATATTAAATTATACGTATTTTTCCTGCATTTCATTTAAACTTATTTCCTCGAATTTCATTAGAGATAGATTTATTATTCAATTAATTCAGTTCTCACTTCATGGCAAGGTAAAAATACATAAATCTCAAAATATCTACATTAAAAACTAGTTTAAGGATTTCGCCTAAATGTTCTAACGTCTCACTTTATGTCACCTGGAATAAGAGCCGACCACTTACAACGATGCAAACTTCAGTCGACAGTTTCGTTGAGTCAGCTACACATTTACGCTTGCGCACTTTTCCCTTTCCTGATTGGCTGTGGTTTAAACCCTGCTAAACAGGTGTAAATGGGTTTAATGGCTTTTATGCCTCAACCCACAAAGCTTTATGACGACAAAAACCATTGTCTGAAAGCAACATAAGGATTTAATATTTTTGTAGATTAGCCCCCTAAAGTACCCCATGTGTAACTGTATATAAACCAGTTTCCCTTAGAAAGTCCTCCACGAAGGCATGCCTTCCCTTAGGCAGATATCCCTCGAGGTTCTGTCACAATCACATATAACCAAAACCAGACCATAAATATCTTGCGCTGAGTGGTTGCAAAAAACAGTTTTATATAGCTGAGATTTTATTCAAAATTTTCTTAAAGTCTCACAGAATATTAAATAAATATAAAACCAAATTCGAAACTCAGAATTCGAACTTTAAGTTGCACATGTTCTGGAGGAGTAAATACGTTCAAAATGTGCGTTTAAAATGTTCAGAATGTGCGTTCAACATATAGGAGCTCTTCCACAATGTGAGGACCGCACAGGCATAGATTCTTCATTATTTCATAGTAAATATATATCGAAAGTTATAAAAAAGAGCATTTCTTACTTTATTTACGATTCGTGAAGATAACTTATCATGAATTTATACAGATATTAGGTGCTTTTTCTTTTTCGAAGCACAAAATGTCAGCTATGCCCTTACCGGAATCCGAAACAAAGTTTTTCCGAACACCAGCTGAACGTGCTACGAGAGCATTCAGTGGGAAAGTCGAAAATTCCTTATAAATATATTTTGATCTTCTTTCACCCACTAGTGATTTTTTATCCAATAGCATTACTGAATGTTTTGTACACTAATGATCACAGCACATTAGTAATTTCATTGTCTGTTAGAAGTAATATGAGTATTAGAGAGTATTGTCTGATTTCGTGTTTTTGAAAAACAGACTCAAGAAAATTCCCTATTTTCTAAAATCGTACTTGGGGCATGTAACTTTAAAAATTTTGTATAAAAGAGGAATTTTTTTTAATATTAACTTTTGTTCCTAAACTTTTATTTCCTTCCTTATTTTATATTTTATAAGTTGTACATCAGGATTTTTATAAAAACTAAAATATCTTACAGAAATATTTTATGTATTTCAAGATTTTCTATGTGCGCTTTTAAGTATTAGCCGAGCGTTACAACGAGCATTGAAGAATGTTGGCATAGAACGCCTGTTCAAAATTTTAGCTGTCAACACGTGAGTAAGGAAACTTATTTTAGAATCCCTAAGCACACGTGGAACAGAAAAAATATTACGTAGCTCTAAGAATTAACTTCTTTGGAATAAAAACACGCTCTCTTTGAAATGAAATGGAGTTTTTTCTCATATAGAAATATTATGTTTCTGGGACATTTAAAATAAAGTTTATTTTTTAAATCATTCTTATGTTTTTTTCCTGATTTGAAACTTTCTCTGATTGCTTTTTAGATAAGTCGGTAGTAGAGGAGAATACTATATAGACATTTGTTTAAAGATGGGATACTTTGAGAAGAGGACTTCTAAATAGAAATTGAGCTATATTCAAATTTGTAAAGTATCTTACGTTAACTAATCCGCTATCTTATGATTTTGAACTATCACTTCTACTTTTTCATTGGCTTTCACCAATATGTAAATGATGCCACTTAATGCGATCACTATTAATATTGCCATTCAAATATTGTCATCGAATTACTAAATTCTTGCACTTTTGCATGTGAAAACATAAGAAACGCATCGTTGATTGAGATCAACAATTCTATTAATGTGATCAAAATATTATAAAGTTTTTGAACTGAAGTAAAGTTGCCATTATAAGCTTAAAATACATGATGAAAGTTGCCACATTGCAGAGAAATATCGCGAAGTAAGTTATGTCGCGAAACCCATTAATTTCGGTTTTAGTCAACCATTTCAAAACCTTGTTTTGACGTAGATTTTCTATAATTCTATCAGTTTTGAGGCAATCATATACGGATCCCTTTTCTTCAGAAACAAAAAATGTCTGCAATTCCTTTTTCTGTTTGTTTTGCTTTGATTTTTTGATTTGCTTTGATTTGCTTTGATTTTGTTCCCTGAACATATCCACGCCAAACTAAGGTTACTTTTTTGCCTAATTTTAAATTTTACATCGGTACGTTCTGCTCGAATGATGGATTGATGAATGCCTTCCGAATAGTAAGATTAGTGGTACAGCATTTAAAGAAATATTGTGAGCAATTCATAAGAAAACCTTTATTGTTTTTAATTAGAGTGTCATGAAAGTAGCTATTTATATTGGTATTAAACTAGTTAAAATCCATTGCTATTTTGAAGGATATTTATTCTCTTCGTTTAACCGTAGACAAATATGTGTGTGTGTATACAATATAATTCAAGCAGTGTAATTGCTCCACCTGCCCAAGTATATAATTACATCACTTAGGATTTAGTTATATTATTTTAGTTATAATGCTATTTCGATGCAACTACTGGGTATATAAAACAGGTAATTCCAGCATCAGTGTAATCCTGTTGTAACCATTGTATGTATACACTACACAACTGAACAAACTCTCCATGTCATATTTAAGCAGTAGTAACACTGTCGTAAAAACTGTCTGCTACAATGTATACTTCAAGCAGTAATCCTATTGTAAACATTGTGTGTGTGTACACAGCATATATGAACAAAATGCATGAACACCGCGTCCAGACTTAAAGGTCCAGCATTTTATAAATGGACGCAAATTCACGAATTACTCACCGCACTTGTCCAAAAATGTTAGCATTTCAGTACTAGGGTAATCACATAGTAACCGTTGCGTATAAATAAAGTATCAGTGTAATCCCATTGTAACCTGTGAATGCTTAAATGATTAGATGTGAAAAAACTGACTGAATTTTTATCTATTTATTTTATTTTTTAAATTGTAAAATATCCAATGACCTGTATGCAACTGTAGACAACTAATGCTCAATCTGATTAAGTTTTCAGTGGTGTAATTAAAAGTAAAGTACATACATTGAATGTGATTTCATTCATTGAATGTGAATACATTCATTGTATTTACACATTTAATGTGAATGCTGTACCATTAAATGTTACAATAATGCCGTAGAACACAGTTACAATAATGCCGTAGACAGGTCAAATAGTAGTGACACCACCAGAGGTAGCAAAACTTATATTGTCGGTTACAAATAAGTCGGCACCAAAACGACACCATAGGCCCCAGGAAGGAGTTCCTCATCTGAATAGCTAGAGTAAGATGCCTATACCTACTTTAATCAAGGTAAATAATAGTGGCCCTGCACTTATACCTAACACCTATACTCTTGATTTTAAGCCTTTCAGAAAAATTTTCATTCCTTCGGCACATGACAATACTGCAATCAAGTCGCATTTCCTTTCAAGTATCCATCTGCACTCAGTGTTCTTAATGTTTTGTTTTTTGGGCTATTCTTCTCTGGCTCAGCCTCAAAAAAGCTACATGCTCCAATAGGATGTTTTACCTGTGGATTCATCTGACAAGAGGACTAACTCTCTAGTGCCTCACCAGGGGCCGAGTGGTTAAGATCACTGAATAAGCGAAATGCGACTCGGGCTCAGTCTAAGACGAACAGATTGGCTGCATGGTTCATTTTTACTATTTTCTCAGGGTGTAAATCGAAAAAGAGTCAGTTTCCTAAGAGTATTCTTCACAAAGATATCCATTTCCTTACGTAAATAGCTCTCATTTGCTTTGCCGTATTCAAATAAACTGAAACTGTAACTGTAAAATTTCTATCTTTCTTTAAGAAAGGCGCATCAGTGCGAGATGTCGCAATGTTTCGTACAGTAATAATAGTTAACAAGACGCATGGTGATAAACACATAGAAAAGCAATGCCTGGAAAATTTTCGAAAGATCCTAGAGGAGGTTTTTTAATGTCAGAAGTCAAAAAACGTTTAGATACGTAGAAATAATCGTTACATTTAAAGCAAAGTACGCGATTTTTCCGTAATTCCTATAAATAATTATTCTACTACAATGCATAAGAAACCTCTTCGAATTCGTAGCTCGTGTAGCTTCGAAATTTTTATTTTCACACTTTTTAATATTTTTTTTATTAAAGCATGAACATTTTACACATATGAAATAATTTTCCACAGAAAGTATGTGTGCCAACATTGCCTGCTGGCTAATATAAAATTAAACGTGCTCTTGTTATAAGAATGTTCTTGTTTTCAAAGTAAATATGATGAAGAAGAGAATTGTCAAAATACGTCATTTTATTTTAGTCTTTATTTACTGAAAACAGCCGTTTGCCCTGCGAGCAGCCTAAAGTAGTTATTATAAGAAAGAAGAATGCATATAAGGATTTTAATACATTCAGCTAATATCACTTCAAGGTTACAATTAGTAATTAAAAATAATTAGAGAAGAAGAACAACGTTTATTGATTTTAAATTTCTGAGTTAAGGAATTTAAATTTGAAAGAAAAATCAAAATGTCTCAGGCTTTGCCGATTGGCAACACACTACGTGGGGAAGCTAAAATTACTTTATTTCGAAAGCTGACAATCCATTTTTTTAACTTGCAAAATTTATTGGTTAAATGTGAAATTTATTGGTTAAATCTTGCACTTTTCCGAGTGGTAACACATTTGTTTTAAATCGCTGAGTTTATTAAATTCACCAAATATTCAATAAGATTTGCATAAAACTTGAGGAAAAGAAAAATCAAATTCGAACTTCAAAGTGCGATAAAAAATTACATGCGTTAAAAATTGGGTGGCTCTGAATTTACACAATTCTGTTTTTACACAATGCGAGGAACGTACAGACGCACATAATGCATACATATATTCATACATACTAGATGAATATGCGTTTAGACTAATATACGTGGGAATGTTATGTTTTGTAATTAGATATATCATGATTTCAATGCCTTTTTAATTAAATCAAGAAAAAGTTGAAAAATAAATTTCTTAAAAATTGCATCTATTGCTTTTAAATAAGTTATATTTTAATTAGTAACAGACAGATTCAATAGGAAAGAATTTTATGTTTTCCGGACTGGCAATCGACTCGAATGAAAAGTGAAACAAACCATTAAAGACAAATATCACAAACTCGGGTTTCAGGACTAACAGCTCTTTTAGGCTAATAATGATTTTAAGGAGTCCAAGTTGTGTCATTTCGAAATAATATTTAATATTTCTAATTAGACATCCCATGATTTAAATGAATTTTGATTTAAATCGATCAGACTTAAAGAGCAGAAAATATTTTCTTACGAATGATATTTATTACTCTTAAATTGTTTCGTTTGTTAACCAAAAACAAATTAAATCTGAAAGTTAAAAATCTAACGCAATGGAGAATACAGTGCAGTCTAACGCGTGGAAGATCAAAGTATTTTATCTCTTGCAGTGGCAACACATTTCCAGTGCCAGAAATCCTCAGCGTTTTAAATCCTCATTTTGTGATTAAAACTGAAAGATACTGCATTGATGGCTTACATTTTTCTGGATAGCAACAGGCTGGCACGGCGGAGATAGAAATATTTGATTTCGAACACTGTAGCCACTGCTTATTTTCTAATTGCGAAGTTTGTTAATCCAAAATTCATTCAATTCGTTCAAAATATGAAAAAAATAAAAGTAAATTTGAAATACAAAACCTCGGCTCAGAATTGCCCACATTCGGGTGGAGGACTACAGGTGCTCAAAACCGGGTGGCTCTAAGAGTCGCCGTTTTCTCGGAACAAAAACAAAATAAAGACAGACAGACAGATTCTTTATTATTTAAATAGTAGAGAAGATGTATCACACGTTCAGCTAGTAATTAATAATAAGTGAAATGATTCTATGTTTATTACTTTTAAATCAATTAGTTTGTTAATTAATAGCAGAGTAAATTTAGAAGAAAAATTAAATATCTCACGCTTCGCTAAAAGGTAAACTGGCACGCATAGGAAATAAAAATATATTATATTGAACAGAGGTAACGCATTTCTCTTCACGAGTTCTTTTATTAAATTTGAAAGACAAATATCTTGCATTTTGCATTGCATCAATACACGTCCTTTATATTGCTGAGTTTTCTGATTAAACTTGAAAAATAAATATCTTACACTTTCCCGAATGATAACACCAAGCTTTTATATTGCTGACTTTTTAATCAAAAGTTTCTTTCATTCGCAAAAATGCGGAGCAAATTTTAAAAAATAAATTGAAAATTAAAATCTCAGCTTCAAGGTTTAATGGTCGGGTGGAGGACTATGTGTGTGCAAAATTGGGTGTCTCTACATGTCACAGCTTTTCCACAATGCAAGGAACATACACAGATATTCCGTATTATTTAATACTAATAGAGATAGAAGTAGAGACATATTTGTTATAATTAGAAACATTTTGTTCCGGTTGTAAAAAGTTGATGACTTAAGTTTGTTTTCTCCTTGGAAGTATCACGTTGGCACAATTCCCAGAATATTGCTTGGTAGAATACTGTTTTCTAATGGAAACGATGCTCCTCAATCCATGCAAATCGTTTGTTACACATCTTCAAAGTTTCAAGTTCACATATTTTGTGGGCTTCGAGACTTTTTCGGGAAGACATTGGCCGATGTAACTGCACATGCATCAAACGATAAATGAAATTAAATCTCATGGCATTGAAGTGACAGTTACCTTTTTCTTACTGATTGAAAAATCACTTTTTTCTTCCAGCCGTGAGCTCCAGGACCAGGTGGACGCTCTCGAACAGTCCATGTCCGACTCCAGCAACAAGCTGAGGAGTGAACTCTCTTCATTGAAATCGAGGTATCACACCGAAATCGCTGACCTCAACAGATCGGTAGAGCAAACGTCCGAGCAAGCAAGCGACCTGCAGAAGATTTGCAAGAAGCAAGCAAGCCAACTTACGGTATGCACAAAGCGCTGAAGTTTACTACTATGCCTCTTTTGTTTAGAAACAAAATAAGCTGCACAAAAGCTATGCTGTTCAAAAGAAGTGCACTGATGTGATTCAGATTTGGAACGCCAAAATTGCTCGTTTCGGCTATGTTAAAATAATCGAGTGCTAACATATTGCCGCAACCATCTTGGAGCAGTTTGGTAAATTTTATGGAAGAAAAAGAACAATTACTTTTACTGGAAAAAATTATATATTACATACATAAAATAGTATCATATACATATTTTATCTTTCTACTGCTCATTTATGGTACTTGTTCAGTATTTGTCAGTATTGTAGAATCAATATTTTGTCAACTGAGTTTTAGAAATAGCCGTTTTTCTATTTTTTCTATTGATTAGTATATATTCGTTTTAGTGCACGAACGTAATAAGCCGCTGAGTTTATTACCCAGTGGGTTTAATAAGCAGCGGATGTGCATATTTAGAAATTTAAATGAATCTGCTCTTATTCTGACATGAAAAGCATAATAATTTGGAAACATTTTTGAATGCAAGAAAATTTAAATCTTAAATAAAATCAGCGTATTATTAAACATCAGTGAATTAAAATTAATTTTTTCCTGGTAGGTTCACTCAACACATTTAAGTAAGTGGTGCTATAAATTAAAATTTAAGGCTCGTTTGATGAATAGAATTTTATGAAAATATAATAAATGTTGAAAAAACTCATTTTAAGAATAATTTGGAAAACCAAACAAATCACACTGTTAACAACTTGTTTTTAATTTTTAACTTCCCAGCACATTAAATGTTTTATGATAACTGTTCTGCGGCATTTTATCCCTTTTATTTTAGTTTTTAAAAACTCTTGCTTCCTGACTGATTTTTACAAATTAATTTTTCAACACTGAAGAAAATTTTGAAACTTTTCCAATCAAATTTTAAATTTAGCCTCTTCCGCATTAGTACGTGTGCATTAATCACCGAAACTTTCAGCACTTCTCTTGAACAAAAAAATACGTCTAGGAAAACATATAACTGTATCCACTTCTCTATACAAAAATTTTTTGTAGCTAACCTATTTTTATAAGTTTTCGTTCATGCATAGAAATAGTAAATAAATACACTTTCGAACTCAGATCTCTAAAAAGTGTGTTTGATTTTCATATAATATGGGATGCACTTCTTTTGTTTATTTACTTTTTAGGCGGGGTCACTAAAATTGGCTGTTGTTTTAATCGTTTCTTTTTCCAACAATTTTATCACACGTTCGAAAATAGAATGCTATTGATTTTTTTATTTTATGAAGCTATTATTATTATCGAATTATGAAAATACTGAAATTCATATAATATACGATAATGTTCTTCTCCTCGTATATACAGCGGTCGATTTTCGCTTCAAAAACATCAGAGAATTTCACAAACTCGGCATCGCACACATACTCGGCATTGCGCACATTGAACATTATATGTATTATATGATGCATAATGTATGTGAAAGGGACATTATATATATGAAAGGGAAGGTCAACTCAGTTGGCTCTTTATAGAAACATATCTCGCATTAGAGCGTAAAGAAAAACCAATAATATGGCTCTGGTTTCATTTGACGCCAGGGGTGCCTTCGACAATGTAAGATGACTCTCTCGGATGCGACACTTGAAAAATACTGGAATTACTAAGAATATCTATGAAATTATAGAAGATTATTTTAAAAGGCGAAAGATGGTTTTTAAGGGTCCATCTGATAATTTGAATCTGGCGTTTGACATTTATAAAGGAAGCCTCCAAGGCTCTTGCAGAGCTCCTCTGCTCTGGGGCCTATTTTTTAATGATTTACTGAAGAAAGTCACTATTTCGAGTTTTGAGATTATCTGTTTTGACGAAGATATATTGGTTATGGGAGGGAGAATATCTTGAAAAAATGGAGAAAGTATTTAAAAAAGTAGACAATGATTTGAAAGAATGGAGTGACAGAGAGAAAATGTATTTTAATAAAGAAAACATCTTGTGGACTTTTTTCCTCACAATGGGAAAAAGACTATACCCCCAAAATTGAAATTTAAGGTAAGTATCAAATTTGGTGAAAATATGAAATAGCTAGGAATTATTGTTGATAACAAATTAAATTTTACAGAACATTTTAAGCATATTCATAGAATCACAGAAAACATTTTAAAATTTTATAGGTATCGTTTTAGTGTTGCTACTTTCAATATAAAGTGTCCCCTGAGGGAGATATTTAGAAATGTGGTCATCCCTAAAATATATGGAGTCAGAGCATGGGGTTGCCGGGCAGAGGAGGTACTTCGTATTAGTGTGAAACTGGACACCCTGCAGAGAGGCTGGATGCTTCCATTACAAGAGCCTTCAGAACCGTTTCGATTGAAATTGCCTGCGTCCTTGCGCGTGTTCTGACCCTCTCGATTTTGTACAAATTATAGTACAAAATGTTTCTATTAGCTAATAAAATTATTATAGATACTGAAATTGGACCAAAAATATTTAAGAGAATCATCTTTCAACAAAAGAATAATATTATTCGCCCAGTGACATGATTTGGATTATTTTATGATCTTGATATTCCTACTGGTGGCAAAATAGTCGTTCTTACAGTTGGTTCTGGAATTGATGGGGAAGTGGGTAGCGCTGTGGAAATTTATTGTCAAGGAGTGGAGAAATTTTCATTTCTCCACACTGATTTGTATTTCTCAGCATCACCTTCAGTTTCCAGGCAGACTATACATAAGTGAATTGTAAGCGAACTGTAAATAAGTGAATTGTAAGCGAACTGTAAATAAGTGAATTGTAAGCGAACTGTAAATAAGTGAATTGTAAGCGAACTGTAGAAAAGTCAATAGCACAAGTGACTATTATGAATGTGACAAGCAAATATGCACAGGAACTCTGCAAATATCTGAACAGCATATATGATGCACATTATACACCCAGTTGATATTGTTCAGTATAATGCATCTGAATAACCTTTTATATCTAAGTTACCACTGAGTTCTAGAGGAAACATTCTCTGTAAACTCAGAATCACAATGAATAAAATATTTCTAAAATCCTCATTCGTCACAGTCAACGTGTTGACAGGGTCTCTTTAATAACCATCGATCACAAATACCCATCTTCCGAAGTAACTTTATAAATTCCGCTACAAGTTTAATGTTCTATAGAGATTTCTGGCTGGGTCTAGCGACAAGAGAATGCTCTACCAATTGAATACAAATGCTAATAGTCATATAACAGATGGTATAGCAACTCAGCTCGTGGTAAGTAAGACAATGTTAGAATAAAACTTAAATCAATGAATTCGGTTTATCAAGCAGAAATATGTGCATTGAGAGAGGCTTCGAACTGTATTAATAAAAAATTCACAGTTCGGTATTTTATAAATATTTATACTGATGCCCTCTCTGCACTACAGGCACTCTAGCAATCAGATCATAAAAATTGACTGATTAACGAAATAAAAGACTTTAAAAAAAAAAGGCTGAAAGAAAACATATTGTTAAATTGCACCACTGTGTGAATGCACACAGTGGAATCGTCAGAAATGATAGGGCGGACACCCATGCTAAAATGGGGGGCACAGGGAGATGAGACCGATAATTTTGATATCCAAGATTCAAGAAAAAAGACCATTGCTGAAATGGAAATCTGTATTTATACAGAATAGAATATTTGCTGGGAGTCGTCTAATAATAAAAAGGACATAATAAGAAATATAAAGTTAAACAAGAAGATGGGTATTATAATTAATGTTGATATAAATTAAATACTGACTAATCATGGGCGTTTTCCGGCTTATTTTAATCGGTTCTATCTATAGAATAATCATAAATGCTTAATATAAGTTTTTGGGACCGCCAGGCACTACGTCGATGAATGTACGCTTACCCGGAGTGCAAGAGAGAACTACAGAAAGAATTTTAAGGAAGATTTTAAAAAGAACTATTCAAATTTGAAAGATTTTGCAGAGGCAATAATTAAGATTATAAATACGAATAAAGATAGAACTGGAATTCGGCACTGAGACTCAGATTTTGGACTTTGTATGCTTTTTTCTTTTATGTTTTTTTCTGGTTAGTCCCACGTTTTGGTCATATGGCCGGCTTGTGCCGACTACGAGGATCGGGGCTGTACCCTTATGATGCTGATGATATTATGTGATGCATTACTGTTTTTCTCTCCATGTGCACTGCGACCTGCTTTCGCTTAAAAACGTCGGAGAATTGCAAAAACTTTGCTTCGTGCCCAGTCTTGGTACTGCAAAAATTAAAACTGCATGTATAATATTATATGCGTTACTGTTTTTCTCCCCGTTTACGCACCAGTAAAACGATTTGTTTTTGCTTGAAAAATATCACGCAATTGCACAAACTTGATATGGCATAGTCTCGGCATTCCATAATTCAACATTGTATACATTGGATGATTAGTACTATTATATTATTATTGATACATCACTAATTCATTCTATTAATTATAGTTATTAAAGAAAAAATAACGCTGATGAAATTAAATCAGTTAGCAATAACGGTAAAGTAGGTTATTAGGATAAAATTATTATTACCTAACACGGAAAATCGTCTAATGGGAAGTTCCCCTTATTCTACTCTTAAGCTAATTTTAATTTTTGTATTTTCACGAGTCAATAATACTAGCTTCATGAAATAAGAAATTCAGTAGCTTTCATATTCAAATGTGAAATAAAATTATGGTAAAAAGAAAAAATAAATAAATAAAAGAGATAGGTTGCATACTATAGTATTACTAATTGTTTGGTTTCTAACACGGTTCTGAAAAGAAATATTAATGAGTAACACTATTACATAAATAGAGCATGATACAGTAAAAGTCGCTATAAGCATTTCGAGTTACTGGAAGCTTGGTTCTTCATATCCGATTCGATAATAAATGCAGATTATCTCACAAAAATACAAAAAAAGAATTTTTATATATTTATGAAAACGAAATAGCAAATAGTTCGAGTATAGTTCTTTATATTCGATTTTCATACCTGTGGAACTTCGCTAAAAAACGTTAATTGTACAAGAAATTGGTCGAAATTAGAAGATTTGTTCGTTATAAGGCAGGTTTATTATAGCGAGTTTCGACTAAGATTAGAAAATAGTAGTTGAAAGCTATTTAATTAAAAGAAGCCTCCTAAAACTTATCTCTTCAAAACCGGAGAGTGACTTTCTTAGTTTACAAATTTAACCTTAATGCCTTTGAGACTTTAAACCTAATGTTAAATTTGTTAAACATTTCTGGAATCAGCAAATGTTCATTTTGTTTTCAAGTCAAAATTGGGAAACTGGTTTTTGGAAGGTTAATTAGCTCTTACTCCAAAATGGTTATTAACATGTAATTTTTCTTTCCAGGAGCTGCAATCTGCTTACGACATCGCTCAAAGAAATGTAGAAGATGCTTTGCAAGAGATGGACTTATGGCAAAACAAATGCAAATCTTTGAAGAAAGAGATGGAGAGATTACGAGGGGAAGTAGAACAGGTGATACATTCTCCACAGTATTCTACAAATCAACGTTCTGTACAGAGTAATAACACAAGTGAATTTTAAAAATTATATAGAGCACATTAGTATCTAAAGACTGAGCATGAAAAAGAAAATATAATTATTATCTGAAAGTATAATTTTACTATCACGATTATTTATTCTATTATTCAGTAAAAGTTTATCGTAATCTCACCTGCAACTGAAAACGAAGGATATTTACACATTTTTAAAGCGATTTCTATAAAGAATTTTCAAAAAGTAAATTTTTTTGGAATAAAAATTTCGACTAACAGGTAATCATTTGAAATGAAAAATATCCACTTTTATATTTATTCTCTTTTCAAAATATCTCATTTAAATAATAAGCTGTGGATACAAGGACGGGTTTTATTGGGCTTTCCGAAGTAAAATATTCCTATTCCATAATGAAAAAAAAAAAAAAAAAAAAATGTGAAATGCATACTATTAAGATTTCTAAGAACAAAATAAACAAGCTAACTAATCGAAAAGGAGATAACCATCAATCACTACTTCTACGTGGAAAGAAGACTCCAAACGACTATTCTAAAAAGGTACTACTGTTTTTAGTGTTTCTAAATTTTTATTCTTGGTAACAAGACAAAATCCACCGGGTAACAATGAATAAAATAATAAACTAAGATTTACGACTTAAAAACGATAAAAAAAATATTTTGTTTACCAGGTTTTTGCCGAGGTACGTGGCTCAACGCAGAACCAATTCTAGAACACTATGCGAAAACTATTTAGCTAGAGATATAGAAAATTCATTGTGATCCTCGATGAAGAACGAGTTTACCTAAATAACTGCAAAAAAAGGTCTATTTATTATCTATCAAAAATGAAGAGAAAAAAGTGTACGAATCTGGTTCCGTCAATATAAAAGAAATTTCAGTAAAGGGTTTATGATCAATGCAGGATTCTCTTATAATGGGAAATTAAAAGTAAGAAGAATGGGAAAAAATTGTTAAAATCAGCTAAATGTACTATCAAAAGAAAATTTTGCTTCCGATATTTATAGAAGAAATTCCATTTATCTACCGCAATGACTTTCAAAGAGTAAAACTTCATCAAGACAAAGAAACAAGTTATACTTCAAAAAGTGCAACTGCATTTCTTGAAAAAATAAGGAATCATGTAGTTATTGCATACCTAGCTTTTCAATGAATTCCTGCGAAGTCTCCTGAAGTTTCATCTATGGGCTATTGTGCCTTTGGTCTCTTTAAAAGAACTCTTTCTAAGGACAAATCCCCCACTAGTAATGAAATCTGGAATGTAGTGGGACAGGAAGGGAAATTATTATCCCCGGAAACGTTACGAAAAGCCTTTTTATCATGGAAATCCCGATGCAGGTTTATAGTCCAGAATAAGGCTGTCAGATAAAAACATTTAAAAAAGTACTCTTTACATTTTGAGCAATAATTAAACTGCCCCGAAATCGTTCTAAAAATGTGTAAATACTCTGTGTATAAAACTTGCTTTAAAAATTAATATTAATTAATGAAGCTTTTCTTACATTCAAGATAACTTGAACTGAAATTTGAGAAAATTTTTATACTTTGTAACATTCCTAGGCTATTCACAAGAGCAGTAGTGCATCCAACCTGTGAAAATGATTCCTGAGCTTATTTCCTCAGGTAATGTATCGTTTCCTCTTCTCTCGTTTCGTTTCTATATATGCATTCTCATTCAAAATATCAGCACTGCGAGACCTCCACTCATGAATCTAATTCATTCCTGATGCCTATTCGGGAATCAAAATGTTCGCAGACCGAGATAATTTTCACCATAGGAATTAATTTAAAATCGATTAATTCGTTCCTGGACCACAGTTAAGCGTCGACTTGACAACATTATGGGCCCTTGGGTAAACTAACATGTTGGAGCCTCTACGGCAACTTCTTACGGAAATGAAATATATATGACCGATAATATTAAGCATACCGAATAACGAGTTATCAATTTTTCGCAAATCTTTCGAAAACAGTGCGGAAATCTGCCAAAGTGGATTTTCCGAAAAACGACATGGTCGATACCAAAGCAAGTACCATTTCTTACTAAAACTGTTATATGGTTTCGTGTTAGTTCTACTCTAGTCTACAGTCTTATTCTACCTTGGTAAAATTTTGCGTAGTTCATCTTGAAACAAAATAGGAGGAAAATCACTCTGTGCCTGAGATTTCAAATGGACTACCCCCATTCCCCTAAAATGAAGCATCTTCAGTGTGCAACGCCTCCGGGCAACGCCAGATACTTCAATATTTTCATAAAATAAAATATTTAACAGCTTTCATATTCGAACGTGAGATAAAAAGGCGAGAAAAGAAAATAATTTAAAAAATAAACAAATTTAGTGTAGCTGTTTATAAATAAATAAATAAATAAATAAAAGCGATAGATCGCATACTACATCATTACAACAGTAGATTCCTTTGTTCTATCATACATTTACACACTTTCCAGAGATGCATTAGTAGAGCACATTCTACAGAGACGCACTACTGGCACACCTGCTAGAGCGCAATAATAGTTTGGTGAATCTTCCATCAAAAGATCCAATATAATAAAGACTCATAAATGATGATTATTTTTACCTTCAACAGGATGGTGCTACACTATATATCTAGAGTATAAGGAATGCTTTTCAAAACGATGTTCTCCATTCGTACATTACCCGTACCAGGGCTTAATTTCTAAAATTAGAGGTGCTGGAGCTCTATGGAAGACCATCAGCAAAGAGGAACAAGAGTAAATAAATAAATAAAATGACTATTACACTTATTAATAATTTTAAAATTAAATAGTTAATTATTATCAAATTAATTAATAGCTATTTAATTCATGTTTATTCATTATTATTTAATCAATAATTATTATATAATTAATTAATTATAATTTGATTTTTAATTATCAGGTCGTTAATTAATTATTATTTATTGAAATAATTAAAGATTAAAGTAATTAAATAATTAAAATTAATTTAAATGTAAAGAGATAAATTTAATAAGCGATGCCGCAACCTTTTTATTTAGGGCTCCGGTGTGCTCCGGCTAGAATTATGATTTATTACAAAAACTAAGAAGCACTGGGCTCCGGCCTAATTTAAGCTCTTATCGTAGGGGGGGGGAGTTCTTTTATCATCACAAAAATTAAATATGCTTAAAGTATAGATGATGAAAATTCAGATAATCTAAAAACAGGGGGAAACAGAAGGAAGGCTTAAGGGTAGGAGTGGAAACAAAAAATGAGAGAAATCTTGGTGAGGGAGAACGTTTTCTTTGACCGCGGCTCTCTGCTGATATAATTATACTCATCAAGCGGATGTGTGTCAGGGGGTAATGTCAGGGAGTCCTGAATCTGACTCTTAAGGATGAATCTAAAGTTGCTAGTAACGCTTTTAGCCACCACCACCCTCCGTATTTGGTTACATTAGTGGATACTATGGGAAGACGATGTATAAGACGTGCTTGAGCAGTGTATCTCAGTATTTCACTCTTATTGTACTCGCTGTCACTTAACGCACATTTAAGAACACAATTTTCCTTCCTGCGAAGATAACTAACTGTAACCATCGATAACAATACGTTAAATACGATGACATGGTGAGAAATTTACGCGTTCCTAAACAAACGCTCCCAAATTTATTGCCTTTCTTAAAGGGTAAGGTTTCCGCATGTGAGTAAGGGGACTTTACTTGAACGTCTCGTGTTGTTCTCATGAGTGTGTATTTCTAGGGAAATAGAGTACTGCAAGATCTGCATATTGTTAAACTAAAACGTTACGAATTCCAATTTTTTTTCCTTGAAATTGTGGTTCAGTTTTATAAAAGAAGTACCGGAGCTCATCTTATTTAGGGCTCCGGTGCGCTCCGGGTAGAATTGTAATTTATCTTAAAAATTGAGAAGTACCGGAGCCGGGCTCCGGTGGACTCCGCCGCAATTTAAGCACTGCCCACCTGTATAAAGAAGTTTAAATGCCACGCTGTTAGTGACAATTGCCAAACTAATGTCGTTATGCTGCAGTGTATCCATGGGAAACGTTCACTTACGCTTGTGCAGTTCCATTAATTGCGATGGAAAGCATATTTTTAATGTAATTACTTCCTTGTACGAAGTGAAGGAAGTATTGCGTTCGCAAAAAATTCCGTTTTTCAGACTTCAACGGGAATGCCAATTTTGAAATTTCCAGAATCCATTTTTTTACTATTTTTTCCGTTACGTCTGTGCGTACGGACAGAATAAAGGAGTCTGTACTCCAAACCAGGTTGTAAAATGTTTTTTTTTTTTTTTTTTTTTTTTTTTTTTTTTCGTACCGTCTGTAAGTATGTATGCATTATGATAACATAATTCAAAAAACCTGATGTGTGCACCACATGAATTCCTTGTACGGAATATTAAGTTATACGCAATTTTTCCTACATTCCGTTTATTTCCTCGAATTTCATTAGAGATATGTTTCTCATTCAATTAACTTAGTTCACTTCGCGACAGGGAAAAAAAGCATAAAACTTTAAAAATTGAAAAATATAAATACAGTTAAAATACAGTTAAAATAGTTTTTTTAAAAAAAATTACAGTTAAAATTAGGTTTTCTGCGCAAAAACAAGCAATTTGGCCAGGGGGCAAGAAGGGAGATTTTTCGGTGCACGAAACTAAAAGTTTACTTTTGGTCCCACTCGGCAAGAAGACTTTGAGGGTGCAGAAACTGAATTCACGATTCTGCTAAGTTTCAAATGTAAACAAATATGGCTGCTATGGAAAAAAAATGAGGCTTAGCCGCACTTAAAAAACTTTTATATTGTTGATAATTCTACAACTACCATGCAGATTAAGTAAACGCATAAGAACTTTAACCGGAAGATAAGAACAACATAATTCAATCATTTTTAAAGCAAAAATGGCACAATTTACCAACATATAAGAATAAAAAAAAATGGAGCCGAGTAACAGAGTGGGTGTACATATATATAGTTTTGGTGTGGCCGATTGCAACCGAAAAGGAAGGTGCACAGCTACATGTTAAAGCAGTCTTATATACAAAATTTCAACGTTCAGAGTCAACTCGTTTTTGAGCTATACGAAATACATACATACGTACGTACGTAAGTATGTATGTATCTCGCATATGCTAATAATATCTAGTTATGCACCTCTCTTTTTTACTACAGTACCAAAAGTATATACAAGTATATATATACCCACTTCCCTTACCCAGGTTTTATTTAAAACTACAAAACATTTGACTTCATTAGGACGAACATTGACCGGGCTACTTAATTTCAAAATTTAGAATTCTTTATGTTATTAAGGGAAGTCATCACTTTTGCGCAACACAAAAAGTGAAAATTTTGGCTGATTTTTCGAGTTTTAATAAATCAAATTGTTATGATCATACATATATGAAGTTTTCAGTGTGCCATCTCCATACATAGATGATTATGTTTCTTGATTTAGTTTACTAATAGTGTATAAGAATTTGTTTTATAAAGAAAAAACTAACTGTATTTTCCGAAAATTTAAAATTTGTACTGAAGGAGAACGCGCAAACTGACACTAATACAAATATAGTTACACTAATAATTTTTACAATTTTGTGATGAAACATCATTAGGTATGAGTATTCACCTATTTAAATTTTAAAATTAAATGAAAGAATATTAACACCATTACAATAAGATCTTATAAAACAGAAAAAAGGCATTAAAAATGTTTAAGTAAAATTATACAAATACTTGAAAAATAATTTTTCAAAGAAAAAGGTAAGTGCATATTTTCAGCAATATCATCATGTACTTACCCTGAAATTTTTAAATCAATAGCTATGATAGATTTTTTTAAAGAGTGCGCGCAAGTATGAAAATCCCCATTTTGAGAAAAATGGTTTTAAAGTTTAAAGCTCCAAAGTTTTCAATATATTTTCTCTCAAATAACACTAAAACAGTTTAAAACTACCCAGCTGCATACACCATACCCTCCTGTTCTGCAATATCTGTTACTGCAACAAATTTGGCTCCGTTTTCTTGCTCTGCGAGCAACTATTGTAGACATATCTTCCTTTATTTCGGCTGACTGAATACGACTTTGATCAGTGTCTGCTGCAAACTTTACTGCATTATCACCAGTTCGGTATCCAAGTTCATTCGTAGTACGTAATTGCCCAGCTTGACCGTCGTTGTAGATAATAAGTGCCTCATTCACTTCTGTCTTAAATATATTATAAACACACCCGGAATTTTTAGGACACAATTTCCAAATCAAAGCATTCAACGATTTATTTGGATTCTGTGTATGTCCTCCTAAACATGTTTTAGTAATAATGGCATGCTAAGATCTTTAATTATATCTTTGATAGCATCCATTACAGGCCGTGGAATTGAATTTTTATGTTTGCACGATTTCAGATTTCCACTTGCACTCGCTCTTTGATATGTACACCACGAATTCTTCCCTGTTGGACACTAATTGTGAGTAGGTTCTACGTCGGTTGAACATTTGGGGTAAAATATTGTCCACACTGCCTCTTGCATACCTTTTACAGAATTGCAATGCTTTTTAATAGCATTTCCATAATAAATTGTCAATTGGTTTATAATATTATCCGTAAGGCGTCCTTTTTCACTGAGAGTTTTACTGTCACTAAGTTTCTTCCCCTTCATTTCTTGCTTTCACTTTCGTAATCTAGTGCACATTCTTTTCTGAATGTGTCCGACACATTCAATTTTACCAATATACATGATGTTTATAGTAAAAGTTAAAGCAATCTAACAGCAATCTACTTTCGTAAGCAGCTGCGCGTTCAAATGTAAACAAACGTCAGGTGATGATTTAATTGCCCGATCTGGCAATATTTATCTCAGAATCATTTCCTTTATTTCAGAATTTTTAAGGTTCTAATTCGATTATCGTAATGCCGTTTGTTTTAAAAGACTCAAAAATGTCTACAGTTTCTAAATATGCAAAAAAAAAAGAAGGATTTTTTGAATGGGTAAAGGTGATGACTTCCCTAACAACTTGCCTGGAAGGATCGGTTAAGTTAGAATATTTCTAGGAAATAAACTGAAATGAAGTGCATTATAAATGTGTGTAATTAAATAGACCATACACGGAAGTCATATGATGACCGAATCAGATTTCTTTTTTCGATGTGAATAAGTCTGTATATTCCAATAAATTGTTTTCCTATTACAACAATACTCGAGTACATTTTTGTTACATTCTTTCAGAACATTAAAAATGCTTTCTTAAAAGTAAGCTTTTATTTAAAACTCATAAAATAACTAATAAACGAAAACGAAAAACGTAATTTATCACACAGCTGCATGGGAGCAACACATTATATGACTCACTTTACAAAATTATTTGACCAAAATTATTTGACGAAGTTCAAATATCGGCTTCCAAATGCACATGTTCGGGTTGAGGCCTACGTTATTCAAAACTGGATGGCCCTATTTACGGTCAATTTTTCACATGCTAGGAACATTCATATTACGCATCATCAAAGCTTGGGCTGGCCTAGATAATTTTTTTTTTAAAATGACTTGTACATTTGACAATCCATTTAAATTAAGAGATTTCGTCATTTAGAAGCCCTCACGTTTGTTATTTGTGATATTATATTGTAGATGAATTCTGTAAATATAATTCTTTAATCTATTAATCCCATTAAACTATATGAATTTTTCTCTTTTTAGTGCACTAATAGTCATATTTATTTTAAATAAAACCTTATTGTATAAAAACCTTTTATATTTTAATTGCATTGTATTAGAGTTAAAACTGACTTCAATTATGCAAAAAGTTTAAAAATTTTCAAAATGCATTCTTTTTTTTTTTTTTTTTTTTTTTCCTCATTTCAGATATTCAAGAACTGAGTGCCAAAACCTAACTTCCTTGTAGATGTGTTGTTCGACCGATGTAGAAAGCAGGCAAAACTACGAAAGGCAACGAAAGCAAAATTTTTTTTTTTTTTTTTTTTTTTTTCAAGCTTCAAATATCACAATGGATAATACTGTTATTGGGTCAATAAACACTCAATAGTTTTCTATTTATTTTCCAGCTGTGTGCGTGTTTTTCTTTACATAGTAGATACCCTCATATCGAACACTTTTTGATAACGATTCTTTAACGTTTTAAAATTTAATAGAAATTGTGAGAAATTGTCCTCAAATATTTTGATTGCTATAGCAATATTTTTGAAGTAAATACTATAAATTTTGAGCTTATGATAGTAATTATAATCAAAATTTAAAATTTTCCTTTCCCGTAATCTTTTCCAAAGAATTTAGTTTTAGTAATTTGAATTTGAAACCTGTTCTTTCTCCTTTCATAAAAATTGGTGGTTTCTCGAGATAAATACAAAAATATATAGAAGTGCATTTTAGAAAGCTACATTAAATAAAAATAAGCGATAGAATATCTAACTAATACACGAATTGTCCTATTTAATTCCGCACTAACCGTTTGTACTACTAACAGGTTAATGCAGTAATTATAACATATATATGCATACATAATGTATATATATATGTGTGTGTGTATATAAAATATCTGATAGGTTTCAGATATTAATGGTCGTCCAAAAGGGTTCGCTAAAATTTTTTACGCTTTCACTGAGATTGCAGTCTATCAATCTGCTCTTGCACTCCTCCCTTTTTTATTTTTTTGTCTTTTTAACTTTATCATTAAACATCGCTTTCTTCGTACTTATGCTATATAGCAGTTAAACAACAAAATTACAAAATTTTTAAATGCTGCATATCAGCACATGTTTAGAATTTCTTATGCAGTGTTAAGTGTTGGCATACATTTTATTCTTTTCTCAGTTTATCATATCAAAGTTAAGTTTTCTTAGTAAAAGAGCTATCAAATTTATTTTTGTCTTTTTATTATTAATTTTTTTGTTAACTTTATTTATTATATATTGCATTCTTCACACTTACGCCTCATAAAATTCAATTCAACGTCAAAATCTCAAAATCTTTAAAAACAGCATATCCGTAGAATTGCTAATAGTATTTTGAAGGTTGCCTTACATATTTCTATATTCGCTATATTATTTCTTTAAAAACTAGCCGCATCATAATAAGAAAATGTATAGAATGATTTTAATGAGTCCAGCTAGTAAAAAATATTGAATATTTCTAATCTCATGATTTTAATACATATGATTTTAATACATATTTGTTTCAATCAATCACATTGAAAAGTAGAAAAATATATTCTTAAGAACTTAGTTTATTACTCAGTATCCTCCCTGAATAAATTTGACAGTATCTTTGGCATACAGGCCAGGCGCGTGGAAGATATAAATGTTTTATTTCCTGCCGCGGTATTGCTTTCATGCTGCCGAGTTTGTTAATTAAAATTGAAAGTTAAATATCTTACATTTTCCCCTGGCAACCCTCTCGTGCCCTGATGACAGTGTTGCCACTTTTTACTTTCAGATCGTTGAGTTTGTTAATCAAAAATTCATTCGAGTTTTACAAAATATGAAATAAATCATAAACAAATACGAAGTTCAAATATCGGCTTCCAAATGCACATGTTCGGGTTGAGGCCTACGTTATTCAAAACTGGATGGCCCTATTTACGGTCAATTTTTCACATGCTAGGAACATTCATACACACATGCAGACTCCTCATTATTTAATTTCTTTAAAAAATAATACAGGGTGATAATATTTGGTGAAACAATTTGAAAAGTAATACTCCGCTTATAATGAATCAACGGAAAATCCTATTTCGAGACAAACAGCCGTATTTGAGCTAATAATGAATATAAAGAGTTTAGTTATTAGCATTTCATAAGAACATTTAATATTTCTAATTAGTCATCGCTTGATATAATGGTAATTTTATTAATAGAAAAACCATTCTTAAGAACTATGTTGATTGCTTTTGAATTGCTTGGTTTATTAATCAGTAACAGAGGAATAAAATTCAGAAGTTAAATATCTCATGTGCAACAAGTAGACGCGTCTTAGATAAAGGTGCTTTATTTTAGGCAGTGGCAAAGCATTACTTTACGATTCCTTGCCAATTCGGTTTAATTTACATTGTCAAACTAAGAGAGCCTTAACCTTTCGTGCTAAGGAACGTGAGGCAGTGTTAGGAAAATGAAACACGTAAATCCTGTGCTGCCCAGCATTTTTGGTCAGAGCCCAGCATTTTGGCTAATCTTAAGAACTATGTTGATTGCTTTTGAATTGCTTGGTTTATTAATCAGTAACAGAGGAATAAAATTCAGAAGTTAAATATCTCATGTGCAATAAGTAGACGCGTCTTAGATAAAGGTGCTTTATTTTAGGCAGTGGCAAAGAAAAATGGCCCATTTTCCATTTTTCTGTAGCCAAAATTATTCGAAAAACGTCTTTGGTTGGCGAAGTAGATTTTCCAGATTTCATTTCACTTTCATAAATACTTTTTAGTTATAATTAAATATCCCAACAACATTTACCTTTAGCTTTTAGAACACCGGCGGCCGAACGGTAAAGTTGCTGAACGCTAGTAGTTCGGTCCGAGGTTCGAATCCCACGACCGGGCTGGCTGCATGGACGTTTTCGTGATTTTCTCCATGTGTAACGTGTATACGAGCCAGTTTCCGTCAGAAAATCCTCCACGAAGGCATTCCTCTCCTTAGGCCGATAGCCCTCCAGGCTTTGCAGTAATCTCATAAAAAGAAAAACAAAAGAAAAAAAAACCCTCAGCTTTTAAAGAAATTATTTCAGAGCTGTTTACTTTTTTTTTTTTTCAATATATAGAACCAGAAGATTGAATTCCTTCCTCTGATTCTTATCGCCTTATCTTATTACTGGCTTCTCTTTCGGCATTAAGGCATCTGCACCTGATAAGAAAGTTATACATTTAAACCTTCGAAACTAGTCCTGCAAATTTATGAATATTGCGCTGATTCTTATTGCTTTAACCCCTCCGTTAAAATATTAATAACTGGAGCGAATATAGCTCTCAGAAATTCAGAAAATTTCCCGAGGTCCCGATAGCTATAAATCCGCTTTGTTACTAAAGGTGCCGGAAATTTTATGTAATTCGGTGTATGCTCCTCAAGTCAGAAGGTATCATAGAGGTGCTGGCACCTTGATCAAGAATGATTTCTCCAAGTTGTAAATTGAATTTTGTAATGGTACCGGTACTTTTATGAGAGGATTTTGCAGAAAATCTTAATAAAAATTCTCTGAAAGTGTCCCCATTTCAGAGAAAGTTGCTTCCTTCATGGCATAAGCGGAACTTAATTTTAATTGTACCGGTTTCATAAGAGTGCGAGCGCCTTTATGCCAGGGTACTTTGACAAACAATGGGCAGCTTGGGTAAACGTGTGCCACCTTTCTGATGGAGATTTCGCCAAAACAAAACCATCCGAAAAGTACGGCACTTCGATGAAAGTTGCTTCGTCGAAGTTCTAATCTGAACTTCATAAGATGCCGGACACTCCTAATGTCTTCATGTCTCCATGTTCTAGCTTGAACATGGAGTCCGCACATTAATTCAAATTGCCGACTATTCGCTTAGATCTTCGAAGGAACGTCCCGAAATCTTGATGAATGTTGCATCCTTCATGGTATTATACTGAACTTCTGTCGGGCACCTATGTTTCTTAACGTTGGCGATTGTTCACTTAGATCTTCGAAGGAAAGTCCCGGAAGCGTATTTCCAAACCCTACCCCACTTTTCGAATTTTTGACGTCATGGACAAATCGACTAGTTTCGCCTGGATGGTAATTCTTGAGCATGCGCTGAAAGGCGAGAAGTAACATAAACAGAACTTTGGCTTGCATTTGTAAACAGTATTAAGTATATTGTCTGAAAGTGCATTCGTTTATGTAATTGCATAATTTTACTGTTTCTGTAATAAGAAAACTTAATATTCTTCATTCAGATAAAATTTATTTTAATATTATTATTATTATCTGGTTATAGGATTATACGAAATGCTGTGTACTATAGGTACTATCGTAATCTTCGCATAACCTTTCACATTGGATTTTGCCTTATCATTGTAAAATATATTGTATTATAAAGATTAAGTCAAAGCAAATTACTTTGTTAGAGACGTGAATGTTCTAACTGAATTTTCTTTTTATCACTTATTATTTATTTCCTCTTTGAAAACACATTCATATTTGACAAATAATTATCTCCGCTGAAAATTTTTTGATTGTTTGAAAACTATATTTGTCAATAATGTAATAAAAACTCACTAATCTAGTGCTTCATATATCAATATGACAACGAATTCAAAATGTTTTAAAAACAGTTCTTTAATCTTTATTTTGTAGTAGATGCAACTAATGTCACAGAGAAAAAATATTTCAATAAAAAAGTTCTCCATGTTAATTCAATAGCAAAATTATTTCTATTTCAGTGAGAAATCCACTTTCAATGCTTATATAACAGGAAAATGGTATATAACATAAGCATTTTAGCAATACATAAGCAATGTGCTTATATAACATAAACATTTTAGAAGTTTTAAATATAAGCTAAAGGTTTACTGTATAATTTTATGTAAGAAACGTAATAATTTACTTTCATTCCTTTTAAATTGGCGTATTAGTTTCCAATCAACTAAAATTTTTGGCAAGTTAGAGACTTAACACACAGTATTCTGTCACTTAGAAATATCAATTAATTGTTCTTTTTCATTTAGAGATACATTGGAATTGAAAATATCAAAGGCAAAATGGGTCACAGATCCAACCTAATTCCTTATTTGGAAATTTTTCAAAAAATTTTCTGTCAGTTTTATCATATGTTGTTTTAAACAAGAAATCTGTATTATTTTCTTTAGTAAATTCTGAAAAGCATGTTTCCGGTTTTTTTTTTTTTTTTTTTTTTTTTTTTGTTCAATTCTCCTTGCCAAAGTATTGGCTTAGTTTAAAAAGCTTACATTAGTACAAACTGCGACATAGTGTGTCTAGGTAAGATTATTCGTTTCAAAATGTCTGTTAATAATTTCAAATATTTTCTCTCCAGTTGCTTTTCCTTCCCAAATATTACAACATAAAAAATATTCTACTGCGTCGTCTTCAAAAACATATCTCAGATAAACAATTAATTGAAACATTTTAGTAATGTCGGTAGTTTCATCAAGTTTTATAGTAAAAACTGGATTTTGTATTCTATAGTGTCTGATATGACAAAAATTTGGTGAGAAACGGTATCTTTTTTTCATGCTATTGTTTTTAAATCGTTACTATATTTTTCTGCATGCATAAATGATGTCATTTTAATTGCTGAAGGAAGAATGAGCGATTCTCCAATTGTATGAGGTTTTAAATTTTTTGCAATTAAATATGAAACTTTTAAGGATGCCTGTAAATCCTTCTCAGGAACTGTTGTATATTTTTTCAAAAATACATTTAAATTTTTCATGCTCTCAGCTCATTCCTTAAAAAAATTCTTCAGATTTATTTACTTAATCTTTATGCTTAGTTTCTGAGGTACTTTTCAGTTTCACTGGCGCAAATCGCGCCAAGCAGACTTTGGGTGACAACATACAATATACACATAAAAAATGTTAACAAACATACGTTCTAAGAATTTTTTATTTTGAAGGCATAAACATTTTAATATCTTTTAAAATTTTGTAAAAAGCCAATAAATAAAGATAATAAATTTATAAAAAGACATTAAGAATTTACTATGTTTTCATGTTTCAACATCCTGATTTGTCGGTTTGTATCACATGATCTCATCTCACGTAAACTACGCTACAAAAATCTAATTCTCTCAGTAATTATCTACATTAATGACAAGTTAAATCTTAATTTGGAATACAAGTTTAAATGCAAGAATTATTTCAATTCGTACAAATAGCTTACCCAGAAATTATGTAAAACCGCAGTGCTTTACTTCGCTACTGCATTCTCATTAGAATTGATGAATTTAACCTTTCATTTTGCCTTTTCTATATTTTTGCCATCGGGTGAGTGGTGTGATTGCAGTCTAACTGACTTAATTAACGCGAATGGTCTTGGGGCATTAAATTTAATTACCTTGTAAAAATTCTATGTAGTTGTATGCCAGTATTGAAAGAAACAATCAATCTGATAAGAAATGGCTGCGACTTGTTTTGAAAATGAGGCGTTGGAGGTTGGCAGAGAAGATATTCCTTTTAGCATCAGTTGTACCATTGTTGGCGACTTTATTGTTTGCGGCGGCAAAACGAGAAAAGTACCGTTTCTAAATGTGTTTTTAATTTCGCAGATTTCATGCTTTCCACGTGCCAAGTTTTCACTGCATTTAACACACAATGGGTATTCATTTTCCATTGATAATGCAACATGTAAAACAGTATAAAATAAATTCTTGATATTTACTCAATTTTTTTTTTTAAAGTAGAAAGCCAATGGTTTCATTTTTGTTTGCATTTTCATTAACAGTTTTTCTCTAAGTTTATTTGATGTTGGTCCATCCATCCCATTTCTCATGTGAACATTGGGTATAAAATTGCAACTAAAACAAAATTGGTTTGATCTTTGGATTATGGTAACTTGGCGATTTTTTGGCGACCAACTCTGCTACAGCAACTCTGTTTTTGTTTTTTTTGTTTTTTTTTTGCCGCCATTTTGTCTTCACGAAGTAAAGACATGTTTCTTTTCTTTTTATTTACTCAACACTTTTTCTAACAATCTATTAGCCGAATTACCCTTATGCTAGAAATTTTATGGAACAAAACTGCTTAATCAAGACAAATATTAACTGAAAAGTTGGGAAAAAGTGCAGAATCGCAAACTCCTTGCCGCGTTTTTCAAAATCGCACATACACAGTAACTATGTACACGTCGACTTATTTTTACTTAAAAAAAATCCCAGAATTGCACAAAAATGGCATTGCGCACACTCTTCACTATATCTATGTACACTGCTTTTTTCTCATAAATTAGAAAAATTTAACGAAAATGCATGAAAACTTTGTGAATCTTTAAATTTGGTAAAAAAGACATATGAAATTACCCGATCGCGAAAAAGTATATACCCTTTCCAAAGATGAACATTTGCACGTATAAAATAAATAAAATATCCAAAAACTTTTACCTCTAAATTATCTGCTATAAACTTCACCAACGAATCTATAACAAAACATTTAAAATGGTTACAAATACTTAGTCTCAAATATTTAAATTATTTCCATGAACGTTTACTTCCACTGACAAGTTTACCAAATTGCTACAAGCATATAATTCACAAAATAACTATCATTTAATTAAAATATAATTAAACCATGTACACGTCGACTTATTTTTACTTAAAAAAACATCCAAGAATTGCACAAAAATGGCATTGCGCACACTATATCCATGTACACTGCATTTTTCTCATAAATTCGAAAAATTTCAGGAAAATACATGAAAATTTTGTGAATCTTTAAATTCGGTAAAAAGGACATATATGAAATTACCTGATCGCGAAAAAGTATATACCCTTTCCAAGGATGAACATTTGCATGTATAAAATAAATAAAATATCCAAAAACTTTTCCCTCTAAATTATCTATTATAAACCTCACCTACCAATTTCTAACGCAAGCATTAAAAATGGTTCCAAATACTTAAATTCTTTCCATGCACATTTACTTCTACTCAAACGTATTCCAAAATACTACAAACATATAACTCTCAAAATCACGATCATTAAATTAAAATATAATTAAATTAAAAAACACTACTTAAAATATAAATAAGCACATACATTAAATTAATAAAAATTAGCTTACAATCCTAATTACTTTAAACTAAATCATTGCTAATAACAATTTTCCAATAATACCAAATTAATTTATTTACTCCTTACATTTAGAACAAAGCATAAAAATAATATCCTCAAATAATTAAAAATACTAACTTACCTAATCTTCTACAGAATCTTGAGTGAATGGTGGATCACAAAATGTCCATTTTCACCAGATTTCTTGCACTGCCATTCAAACTATGTGTAATATCCTTCCTTTCACACAATCTCATTTCATACCCACATGTTGGACATTCATACTTATCCGCAATTAAGCAATTCTTTTCAATTACACATAAACGGAATAAAAATTTCGGATTTACTTTATATAGGGCCATGGGATCCAAATATTAAACAACACTGTTTCACAGAACATAGAATGCAACTAATGCTGTACAGCAGATATTTTAACAAATTTACACCCTTTTCCGATTAAAGAACAGTGATTCGTCCATTAATGTCACATGACATATCTCATGATCTCTGGTTTCCCTCACACAAAATAATGCGTAATCGGAACTGAGTACTTCTCACATTATTCCCGAAGTCCTAGGTAGTAACCTTTATCGCCTCCAAAATGTCGCCAAACTACCTGTTACCATATTCCAAAGATCAATCCAAAATTGTTTTTATTATCCTTCGAGACACTACTGAATTTGCCAATGCTTAGGAAATATTATGTGCTTACTTGACAACATAGTTTATAAATGATGCGTATTGCAATTACAAATTGCATGCAAGACACTACTAAGATAGCCAAAAAAACTACATCTTAGCTGCGCGTATGCAATTGCTTTGAAATTTGATTCGAGTTCTTTAGAAATCATCAAACATAACATAAATCAAGTGGAAAGCAATAAAATCAAAATTAAAATATGAAAATTTTAATTTAAAATTCCTGGTAAATGTTAAAAAACATCCAAAATTCTCTTCAAATTCCGTATATCTTTTATTGTCAAATAAATTTCTTTGAATTTGGTGACCTCCCACAAATTTGTTCATGACTCCCAGGTTAAAATTTTGTAAAAAAACAATACAAGTTATCAATTGCATTTTGAAAAAAAAAAAAAAAAAATGATTTCAGGCTTGTCTTCAACAGAACAGCATGCAATAGAGTATTTTCAAATTTACGAAAAAGTATGACTTATGTGAAAATTGATAAACATTGGCTGTCCAATGTGAAAAGTGAATTACGGTTTAATATGTTATGTTCATAGCTTGTGTATTTTGATTATCTAACTAAATACAGAATGATCCGTTCCTTCAAACTTCTGCTAGAATATCTATCCTATTTCAGATGAACAGAAAGCAAGTGTTGTATTCTCATTTAATAATTACAATTCTCTTGCATAATATTTACAAGGAATGAGTTAGTTTATTTAACTAAAGTGCAGTCAATTTTATTTCTTATTTACATGAATGATGTATCACACAATGCTGTGTATGCTGGTGACCTAGCGATGATGACTCAAAACGCATCTCTGCATTCAGGCATACACTCCTTACAAGAATATAACCATGCACTGGAGTCCTAGTTTCAGCAGGTACATTTTGTTGTGGTATGCAATCTCTTTGGGTCCTAAATTATAAAAACTTTTCCACTCCTAAATTCCAAAAATTTTGCTACTCGATATTTCTGTAAATTCCAAAATTTTGCACACCTGCCATAACTGCACTGACTATGGCCTCAGTTATTCAATGTTCCAACAAAATCAAATATTGTAACGTTATTTTAACCAGACTTTCTTAAACTGTAGATCGCAATCCCCATCTACAGCAGGGGGTTGCAAAAAATTTTAGTAGTTTTGGTATTTCTTAAACTTAATATAATAATTTTACAATTACACAATATTTTTATATATTTATCTGAAAATAGATATAGATAAGACAATACAAACAAAGAGAAAAACAAAAATGAGTGAGTGAGTGAGTGAGTGATTATGGCGCAAAAACCAGAGATGGTTATGACGCGCCAAACACAAGATGGGATGATTACAATTGATGACATTAAAATTCAATCAATAAAAACAAGTAGATAAATGTACCAAATCCAGAGGATGAAGTCATATAAACACAAGTTAAAAAGCACATATTAAAATTCAAGACACAGTCTTCAAAACAAATTACATTTGGTAATAAAAGCCAATCTCTTTTAAATAATAAAATAAATTACAATTCACCTCTCTTCCGATTAAACGGTCGAGAGGTAAGTCACAGCTATTAAAATATTTCTGGCGAAGACTATTAAAACATGGACACTCAATTAAAATATGACAAACAGATAAACAAACATTACAATTAAAACAAACATGCTCATTTTCAGCTTTGAGAAGATAGTTATGTGTGACTCGAGTGTGACCAATTCTGAGGCGAGTCAAAAGAACGTCCTCCTTACGATTTCCAACAATATCCCAATGCTCAATTCTAGGCTTGACGTTTCTCAACTTGTTGTGATGCTGAACATCCCAAAATTGCTGCCATTTTTTTCGGACCTTTCCCTTGATGACATTGCAGATATCTCTAAAAGGGATAAGGCGACTGGACAGTTCAACAGCAGATTTGGCTGCGATATCTGCAAGCTCATTTCCTTTTATTCCAACATGTCCAGGAACCCAGCAGTACAGGACTTCATAACCTCGAATCGTTAAATTTATATGAATTTTGAGAACATCCACTACCACAGGATTCTGAGTGTTGGGAAAAGCTTCCAAGGATTTAAGAGCACTATACGAGTCTGTGTAAACTATGAACTTTTTGTGGCAGAGCTTTGAGATATACAAAAGACCATAATATATAGCAGTCAGTTCAGATGTTAGGACTGAGAAAGCATGGTGCAGGCATCTGCCCTCTATGTAATTTTCAAATACAAAAGCCATCCCAACATGATCATTTGTCTTTGATCCATCTGTGTATATCGGATAATAACTGCTATATTTGTGCCTGTGCTCAGCAAAGAGTTGTCTATAAACGATCTCGTTAGTGCTTGCCTTCACGTGATGTTTGAAAACATCAAGAAGCTGAATCCGTGAATTTTCCCAAGGTGGGATTTCAAAGTTCTGTACTGCTTGGGGGCGCATATCAGAGAGGGAAAGTTCCTCAATGATAGGGCGAAGTCTTAAAGGAAAGGTAGGAACGCAGGATGGACGTGTTTCAAATAAAGTGTTACACTCATTATCAAGTAAGCACAGCTTATTGGGATGTTCAGGTTGGGATAAGATATTAAAATATTGTAAAAGGGACAATTGCTCACGCCTCAGATAAAGTGATGGTTCGTTACAGTCAACATATAGGCTCTGCACAGGAGAAGTCCTGAATGCTCCTGAACAAATCCGCAGACCTTGATGGTGAACAGGATCCAGTTTTAACAAAACAGATGACCGAGCGGATCCATACACAACTGAGCCATAGTCCAGTTTAGAGCGGACGAGCGCTCTGTAAATGCGAAGCATGGAGCAACGCTCTGCACCCCAGGAGGTGTTCGCCAACACTTTTAAAATATTTAGTGTTTTTAGACACTTCTTTCTCAGGTTTAAAACATGAGAAAGGAAAGTCAATTTTCAGTCGAACGTCACTCCTAAAAATTTTACTTCAGGCGCAACTGGAATAATTGTACCATTCAAATATAACTCAGGTTCAGGATGGAGACCTCGCTTCCTACAAAAGTGCACGCACACAGTTTTCTCTTTCGAAAATGTAAATCCCTGTTTGTCTGACCATTCTTGGATCTTATTCAGAGCCATCTGCAGTTGCCTCTCTACATATCTCATGTCTGCTCCTCGACAGCTAATCTGCAGATCGTCAACATATAGAGATCCCAAGATGGTGGGAGGAAGTTCTTTTAGTACAGAATTTATTTTTAAACTAAACAGGGTTACACTGAGCACACAGCCTTGAGGCACACCCTCTTCCTGTTTAAAAACATCCGAAAAAACAGAGCCAATTCTTACTTGAAAAGTTCTAGTGTTCAAGAAATTTTGAATGAAAATTGGTAGGTTGCCGCGCAAGCCACTCTCGTGAAGATCCCGGAGTATACCGTATCTCCATGCCTTATCATAAGCTTTTTCAATGTCGAAGAATATCGAGACAAGGTGGCTTCTTCTTACAAATGCTTTTCGAATAGATGTCTCTAAGAGGATCATGTTATCTACAGTTGTTCTTCCCTTTCGAAAACCACTCTGATAAGGCGATATAATATCATTCTTTTCCAAGAAGTAGACTAGGCGGCTGTTTACCATCTTTTCAAACAGTTTGCAGAGGCAACTCGTAAGGGCAATTGGCCGATAGTTGGAGGGATTCCTTGGATCTTTCCCTGGCTTAGGAATAGGAATGACAATAGCTCTCCTCCATGCACTGGGAAAGGCATGCTCCTTCCACACCCTATTGTAAAGAGTGAGAAGGGCATTCAGTGACTTACAGGACAGATGCTTTAGCATTTCATAATTCACTCCATCAAGACCCGGAGAAGACCTATGTGTCTGCAATAAAGCACTCCTTAATTCAAGCATAGTAAAGTCTCTATTGTAAGGCTCAGATTTGGAAGAGTTGAATGCGATGGGATTTATTTCAGAGTGCTGCTTCATAGAAAGAAATGCAGGTGTATAGTTTCTGCTGGAAGAAACGGAAGCAAATGTCTCACCGATAGTATTCGCAATTTCTTCTATGGAGCTAATCACTCGGCCATCTTTTTCCAAAAAGGAAAGTGAGTGGTCTTTATATATGCCGCATGCTTTTCGAACTCTTTCCCAAACCCGCTTGCTAGGCGTGGAGGATGTTATTGACGACACATATGAAATCCAGGAATCCCTCTGGCTCTGCCTTCTTACTTTTCGTGCATTTGCTTTGGCTCTTTTAAAGGCTATGAGGTTTAGCAGAGTAGGATATCTACGAAAAATACCCCATGCTTTTTTCTGTTTTTTCAGTGCTTCGTGACAGTCGCGATTCCACCATGGTTTTGAATATTTTAGTAGTTTTCCTGATGTTCTAGGAATGGAGAGCATAGCTGCCTGAATAATAGTATTAGTAACAGCTTCAACAGCGTCATCGATATACGCATCTTCTACCATTTCATCTGTGAGCTCTGCAATGGAAGAGAAGAGTTCCCAGTCTGCCCTGTCCAGTATGAATCGAGGGGATCTCGACATGGGGTTTGCTCCTCTTCGTGCAAGAGACACAAAAATAGGATAATGATCGCTGTTGTACAGGTCATTTCCGACACTAAAAGTGCAAAATGGCAACAGAGATGGTGAACAGATGGCAAGATCGAGAGCGTGAAATGTCCTTGAAGGCTCATGGAAGTATGTATCTTGCCCATTATTTAGGAGACAAAGGCTGTGATCTTCGATCATCTGCTCAATTTGTCTTCCTCGGCAATTTGTATCTTTGCTACCCCAGAGTGGACTATGGCCGTTAAAATCTCCTATTATAATAAAATGCTCAGGCAGCTGCTCTATTAGATTATTTAAATCTTGCTGATAAATGTGCTCATTTGGAGGCAAATACAAAGAAACAAATGAAACAACAATATCAAAATTTATTTGAGTAGCGACAACTTGGAGGGATGTCGTCAAAGGAAGTACATTTGAGGGATAATCCAGTGAGGAGAGGAGACCTACTCCTCCACTGGCACGCTCACCTGCAAGGTTATCCTTCCTGACGAAAGAAAACCTCCGAAGTTTTGCATGGTGTTCTGGTTTCAGATTTGTTTCCTGTATTGCTAAGCACACAGGATGGTACGCATTTATTATAGATTTGATTCAAGCAAATTTCGGTGGAAACCGCGACAGTTCCATGACACGAGGGTGGCCATTATGAATAGTTTTTGTTTTTCCTGTGCTGTTCTTTTGTTTTTCGTGGAAGTAGATGCCTGGGAAATTCCAGACCCTCTTCCACTTCCATAAAGTCTGAATCCGCAGATTCAGAAATCATGTCATCAAGAAAGCTATTGCTGCGACTTCTATTTTTATTTGATATTTTTTGTGTGGCAGTTTTCGGCTTACTTTGAATAATTGTTTCTTTCTTTTGTACTATATGAGTTGCATTTTCTTTTTTCTTGTTGGATGTAGACGGTTGGGTTTTATTTGGTAGGGTCTGTGTGCCTATTGATGTTTGGGTGGCAACTGTACGATATGATTTAACAGCACTGGCGTATGATGAATTTGGTCGAAGCTGTGTGCTCTGGACTAGTCTTCTGGCTTCGGCGTAAGAGATGTTCCTAGTAACTTTTGTAGTCTGGATTTCTTTTTCCGATTTCCATTTTGGGCACAAGCGAGAAAATGCTGGGTGGTCACCCTTGCAATTTATACACAAAGGCGCAGCGGTACAATTATCAGAATCGTGGCCAATCTGTGAGCATCGGGCGCATGTGAGGCTGCCACGACAAGACGTCTTAGAATGGCCGAAACGCTGGCATTGGAAACATCGCATAGGGTTTGGAATATAAGGTCTTACAGGAATATTTAGATATCCGGCCTTAATATTCTTAGGCAGATCAGGCGTGTTGAAGGTAAGGATCACGTGTTTCGTGTCTATCAACTTACCTTCTTTACGCATCTTGATCCGCCTTACACCGCAGACATTTTGTTCGGATAACTCAGAAGCGATCTCTTCTTCAGAAACATACAGAAGGTCGAATTCTGAGATTACACCACGACAATAGTTCAGTGACTTATGGGGTGTTACAGTGACATTCGCTTGCCCAAGTTTAGTAATCTGAAGTAAAGAAGCAGACTGGGTGGCTGAGTTTGTATCAATAAGCAAGTCTCCGGAGCGGAGACGCTTTATGTTTCTCGGCTCACCAATAGAAGACTGGATGTATTTATTTATTACGAAAGGAGACATCTTATGCATTTCGCCAGAAGGACTAGAGATGACTAGGAAACGGGGACTATTGTGATGATTTTTTTTATTTGCATCTGTCCGTAATTTTTTTGCAGAATTTTCAGAACTAGGTTGAGTGACAGGTTGAGTGACTGGTTTAGTAGTAGACGTTTCAGAGCTAGGTTGAATGATTGGTTTATTAGTAGATGGTTCAGAGCTAGGTTGAGTGACTGGTTTAGCAGTATACGTTTCAGAACCAGGTTGAGTGACTGGTTTAGCTGTAGACGTTTCAGAACTAGTTTGAATGACTGGAGTTACCTCGAAATCTTTAATTAAGTAGATATGAGAAGAAGCCTTAGTGAAAGAATAAAGATTCGGGTCCGACGGCCCCGCCCACCACGGAGCCCAACAAGGGAACACAGATTCCTGTGTTAGGGCTAGCCGGACCTATACGCAAACTGAAGCCCCACAGTCGGCTTTCCCGAAAGCAGGTACTCCCGAGAGCTTGACCCCAAGCCACTGACACAAGGACTAGTGACCAGCCGATTGACACCCGTGAGGACGACTAAGGTGCCTCCCGTTTAGCTGAAGCAGAGGCCAAAGTAGTGTGTTGGGGACAGTACCTCGCCCCTCAACTACCAGGACCCTCCTTTCCAGCGACACGGGTCTCCACGCACGGCAAACACGTGGGCAGTTTTCTCGCCACTCGAAGACTAGAGACAAGGGCTGTTCCAGTCTCTCGTGACGAGCCCCAAACTCCGTAGAGAGAAACCACGAGGGACAAGAGAAGGGAAAAAGTTCCAGCAAAGAGGAGAGGAGACGGAAAAGAGGATAGATCACTGGGGCTCCAGGAGCGTGACACCCGTCTCATCAAGAAGATGATCCCCTGAAGGGCTAGGGTACCTCGGGATTGCCACACCCGTACTCACAGAAGTGAGCCCCCTGAGGGGGAAAAACAAAAATGTTTCAACACATTCTGTTTATAATATAAATGTTCATTTTACTTGCTTTGCACATGACCCTGTCATTTCGTCTGTTACTTAATTAAAATTTTCACATTGTTCTAGGTCTTAAAAATGAGAAATTAAAGATAATGACCTAAAACTGCAATACTATCTTACAATACAAGTGAAAAAATTGACAGTTTCACTTGCGCGTGTGTCAGATTTTCGCAATGCTTATGGGGTTCCACAAAATTTTCGTAAATATTTTGGGGTCGTGAAAAAAATCTATGATAAAAAAGGGTCACAACTGAAAATAAGTTTAAGAAGCCCTGTTTTAGACTAATCAGTTTCCTGACGCCAACCCATTTTTTTGCCTGTTTTGTTTCTCAGCTGAATTATGTTTCTGTGGAAATTTTTCTATATTTTTACTGTTTCAGCTGAATGGAAAAACATGCTAAAATGTTTCAAATGAGTATTAGGGGAAGAGAATCAAATATCCCACATTATTATCATCTCTATTTATCTCCTGTTTTCATTCTGAGTTATGTTTTTTGATAGAATTTTTCCATATTGCATATTTCAGTTCAACAAAAAATCAACTTTTAAAATATTGAGGAAAAGCATGTACTAAAATGAAAATTTGGGATAAATAAATATATAAATTAGATTTTTCTAGGAGTTCTTATATATAGTATATAAAGAAATTTAGAAACAACTTTTCACAAAAACTAAAAAAATTGAAGTTCAAATGATCTTCATAAAATCCTATAAATGTGGAACAAGAATAATTTAAAATGTAAAAATTAACACGTTGACTGCCGTGTGCATTTTACGTGATTTGTTCATGACGCCAACTTGAAATTTTTATTATGCAATATATATTATGTCGAAATATTATCTACAGAACATAGTTATATAATTGTGCTTCATGCTGGGGGTCATCAGTATAAAATTATGAGGGTACACTTTTAATTTTTAGAAACTATTTATTTACAATCTTAGAATGTATAATCACAGAGAACTGCAATACCAGCATAGTTCTATTTTTCAATCTCTATCCAAAGTGTTGCCAATTACAAGTTACTAAATATTAAATGTTACCATTTACAAATTATTAAATATTACATCTTCCGTTTTTTTAAAAAGTTCAAAAGTTTTAACAGTCTAAAATCAGTCCAAATACCTGGCCGGCTTTCTAATCAGTCTCCCACTTCTAGTTCTTAGCTCACCGTTCCTTGTTTCTGAGTTAGCAGAGTTTGGTAGTTGATCTTCTAAACTTTGCCCTTGAGAATATCTGGAATCATATCCTTTTACATCTGTTTTCTGTGTATTAACTCCTTGTTCTGTTCCTCTGATATTCTCATCAACAGCTAAACTGTTTCCTCTAATATCTTTTCTATTTCTTCTCAATACTGATCCACCTGATCTAAGTATATATGATCTAGGCGTCTTATGCACTTCTTCTACAACTGCTGGTTTCCAGCGATTATCTTGATATACCCGAACACAATCTCCTTTATTTAGCAATGGTAATGTTTTTGTATGACGATCATAATATGACTTCTGTTTAGTTCTTTCTTGGTTGATTTTTTCTTTTACATTTCTCACAACTTGAGGTTTAAGTAATTCTTCAGATGTAGGAAGAATCGTTCTTGTTCTTCTACTCATAAGTCGTTGAGCTGGTGATCCTAGCATCTCATTAGTTGGAGTGTTCCTATGAGCTAACAATGCTAAATAAGGATCAGCATGATCTGCTTGAGCTTTCTTTAACAATTTCTTCGCCGTTTGTACTGAACGCTCTGCTAATCCGTTCGACTGTGGATGGTATGGACTGCTTGTTATATGTTTAAATTGGTATTTCTTTTCAAATTCTGAAAATTCTTTACTTGCAAACTGAGGTCCATTATCAGATATCACTATCAATGGTATACCGTATCTTGCAAAATGAGATTTCATGTAACTGATCACTGTCTGACTTCGAGTATCCGGTAGTTTGCAGATTTCAAAAAAGTTGGAATAGTAATCTACAATTAATAAATATACATCTTTGTTAATCTCAAATAAATCTGTCGCAACTTTATACCAAGGTAAATTGGGAATTTCATGTGGTATCATAGGCTCTCTTATGTTTTTGTTCTGGTATTCATTACATATAGAACATTTTGAAATTTTATCTTCTATCTGCTTGTTCATAAATGGCCAAAACAAAACATCTCTAGCTCTTTTCTTACATTTTTCTATACCAAAATGACCCTCATGAATTAAATTTAACATTTCCTTTTGCATAGATAAAGGAATAATTACCCTTCCTCCTTTGAAAAATAAATCATTTTCCATTGTCAACTCATCTCTGTAGTCCCAAAATACTTTGACTTGAGGTTCTACCTGATGTTTCCTTTCTGGCCAGCCTCTCAGAATATATTTCTTTAAGCACTGTAGTGTAGCATCACATTCACTTTCTTTCTTTAATTCATAAATTTTGTCATCAGATGCTGGAATCAGTGTACAAATTTCTGTATCTTCATCATTATCTTCTTCTGTTGTATTCAAATATGCTCTACTCAAAGTGTCTGCTATTAATAAGTGTTTCCCCTTTTTGTATCGTACATCTAGATCATATTTCTGTAAATTTAACAGCATTCTTTGCAATCGCTGTGGTGCTTTAAAAAGAGGTTTCTTAGTTATGCTTTCTAATGGTCGATGATCAGTTTCAACTGTAATACGTTTGCCATATATATATTGATGAAATTTAGAACATCCAAAAGTAATAGCTAAAAGCTCTTTTTCTATCTGAGCATAATTTTTCTGATTTTTTGTTAGAGCTCTGGAAGCATAAGCAATTGGTTGGTTTTCTTGTAGTAAAACAGCACCTAATCCTTCAGAACTTGCATCTACTGAAAGAGTTACATCCTTATTAACATCATAGAATTTTAATACGGGTGCTTTTGCAATCAGTTCTTTAAGTGTTTCGAAAGCTTTTTGATGCTTTTCAGTCCAGTGCCAGAGGACATTTTTCTCAAGTAACTGTCTTAATGGTGCAGTAATAGTAGTTAAGTTAGGAATAAATTTGGCTAAATAATTAATCATTCCCAAAAATCTTTGTAGCGAAGGCACATCTGTAGGTTCTGGCATTTTAACAATTGCTTCCACTTTAGAAAAATCAGATTTTAGTCCATTTTCACTTAACTCGTGTCCTATATAATTCACACGATTAACTTTTATTTTACATTTAGCCTTATTGAACTTCAAATTATTTTCTCGTGCTCTCTGGAGTACTTTTTTAAGTCGTAGCTCATGTTCCTTTTCATTAGATCCCCATATTAAGATATCATCTATAATACATTCAACACCATCTAGACCTTCTATTATTTGGCTTAATTTTCTTTGGCAAATTTCTGGAGCTGAACATATGCCAAAAGGTAATCTTTTAAATTTGTATCTGCCAAAAGGTGTATTGAATGTACACAAATTACTACTTTCTTCGTCAAGCTGGATTTGCCAAAAAGCACTATTAGCATCTAAAACAGAAAATATTTTTGCGTTAGGCATTCTAGTGACAACTTCGTCAATGGTTAACATCGGATAATGTTCTCGTTTTATAGCTTTATTTAAATCTCTAGGATCTAAACATATTCTTATTTTGTTCGGTTTGACAACTGTAACCATTGAATTTACCCATTCAGTTGGTTCTCTTACTTTCTCAATAACATTTAAATTTTCCATTCTTTGTAATTCTTTCTTAACTTTATCACGTATAGCTATGGGTATTTTTCTTGGAGGATGAATGACTGGCGTTACATCTTGTTTTAACTGGATTTTATATTCTCCATTCAAACAACCTAAGCCTTCAAATACATCTTTGTATTCCTCCAGTAAGTCTTCAGTGTAAACAGACATTACTTTCTGAATCAAACCTAGTTGCAAACATGATTTTAATCCTAATATAGAAGGTACTTCTTTGTCAATAACTTGGAATTCCACAACATAATTATTTTTTCCATATTGGCAGTTAAGTACTACTTTTCCTAAAGTATCCATTTTATTCCCAGAGAATGTAACTAATCTTTTAATTTCAGACTTCTGTATCGGAACATTTAGCAATTTCAGTTTGCTTTTAGAAATAACATTGCACATTGCTCCAGTATCTAACTGCAAATTTAGTTTACTTTTATTTACATTAACGTCAACAGTCCATTTCTCTTCCTTGTTATCTGAATTAAGGTTTAATGTGCCAACATAAAATTCTAACTCTTTCTCAGAGTCATGATTTATTAATTTAATTTGTCTATCTTTTTTGTTTACCTTGACTGCTTCATTTTTTATTATATAGCTTTTACACTGACTCGCGAAATGATTTGCCTTTTTACATTTATGACAGATTTTTCCATATGCTGGACACATTCGATACTCATGAGATGTTCCACATTTAGAACAAACTTTTGTCTTTTGTTTATTGGCATTTACCTCTTTGTAGGTATTCTTATTATATTAACTTAGTTTCTTTTTCACTAAGTTTACAGCAGTTTCCTCATCCTTTATGATTTTCATTTGATGTGCACTTATTTCAGCAGATCTGCATATATCAAGAGCTTTTTCTAATGTTAATTCTGTTTCATGTAACAATCTTGCTCTCACTATATCATCTTTAATACCACAAACAATTTTATCCTTTATTAAACTATCCGTTAATTGTGCAAACTCGCATGTTCTAGCTTTATTTCGAAGATCAGTTACGTATTCATCTATGGTTTCTGACGCGGTTTGATTTCTAGTAAAGAATAAATGTCTTTCATATGTAATATTTTTCTTAGGAATACAATATTCTGTAAATTTTGTTTTAATTTCACTTAATTTAATTTCTTTACCCTCTTCTATAGGAAATGTATTATATATTTCAAGACCACGAATTCCTATTACATGAAGAAAAGTATTAACTCTTACCTTCTCTTCTTTATTATGTAATCCACTAGCTACTTCATATATTTCAAATGATTGCAGCCATCTCTGCCAATTCGAAGCCAGATTTCCATCAAATTTCATCGGCTCTGGTGGTTTTAAACTTTCCATTTTGAAAGCAAAACACTTCTGACACCATATAAAATTATGAGGGTACACTTTTAATTTTTAGAAACTATTTATTTACAATCTTAGAATGTATAATCACAGAGAACTGCAATACCAGCATAGTTCTATTTTTCAATCTCTATCCAAAGTGTTGCCAATTACAAGTTACTAAATATTAAATGTTACCATTTACAAATTATTAAATATTACAATCAGCGACCTCCAAACATCTGTAAACCATTTTTGTGATTTATAATTTAAATTTTTACGATTTATTATTCTTCAAACCATTATAGTAACAATAGTACTATTTAAAAATTTATCAGTATCAATATTTATTCTAATTATGTATTTTACTATTGGTCGCGTTGCTGGTGACACCCACGGCGCTGTAGCCAAGTCGAGTGCAGGTCATCGGTGACCCCCACGGCAATCAACATGTTAAAATAAACCATCACAGAGCTATGTCGAATTTAATTACATTTCCACTTTCTTCTTCCTTGCTTTTCTGTATCCAGAATCAGCTGATGAACCATTTCAATATATTTTTTATCTTAATAGTTCACCAAAAAATTCTAGTCCTCCTCAAAGCGAAGGAAAATCATTGAAAATATCTTCCGATTTAAAAATATTTTTCTAATCTCAAAAGAATCTTAAAAATAAAAGAAAAGAAAAAGAAAGAAAACATGCCCTTAAAAATGTAGAAAAAACTAAAATCCTGGAGTGGAAAATCTTTGAAAGTTCAAAATAATTTTAACACAAAACTTTTCTAGAACCTCTTATCAAACAGCAGTCGCAAAGGAAAATGGAGGGGGGGGGAAGTAAAATCATTAAAAATATCTTCCAATTTAAAAAGATTTCACTAGTCTGAACAGGATTTTATCAAGTTAATGAGAATTTCAATTTTTATTCTTTCTGAAAAATTGGTTCTAAATTTCTTTCTTTATATATTTACAGATCAATTTTTAACAGCATAATGCACAAAAATTTTTGGAAGGATTATAAATTTTCCTTTTAAAAAATTGTTTGTATATACATAGTCCAAACACATCTGTATACAGTGGAATACATTTAATGTGAAATATCGGTTAACAGGAAATAATGCAGCGGTCCCGACAAACTACTATGTATTTTCATGCATTTTGTTTCTCTTAACATGAAACAAAAATTGCTTAACACGAAAAGATATCCTTTCTGGAAATGAACAAAATACAGAAAACACTGGCATCGCAGGCAAGATTTAAGCGGGGTGTGAAATGAAAGAGAGGTGGTTTCACATGTTTCCTAGAAAAGAGGCTAATTTGGCTTTGAAATACCCTCGGAATAGCCTGCGGCACGAGCCAGTTTTGTTTATCTACGCTACTTTCGCCTTCCACGTCTACAAACGCTACACAAACATCTCATCTCTCATCAGTTAGCTTTGGAATTCAGTGATGAGTACATGGCAGTGTGAGTAAAAATTAGTGAGTTTGGTTCATATGTTGCACTGCATAGAATTCAGCGACTCCAAGGATGAATGAAAATTATTTTCATTACACATGATTCTCAAAAGTATCAGATTCTTCAGAGCCGAAAGAAATGGAGAAGTAGGATATTGAAACTGAGCTGACACTTAATGAAATATTTGAGAAAGTTTCTGTATTAATCAACTGTCCTACTGTACTATCGGAAGAATTCGTAGCAGTAGTTTATGATAATGTGTATACAGCCCCAATTATGGCAGACAAAGTTATTTTGGAGTTTGTGCAAAGCTAAAAAGATATCATTGATGCAGATTCTGATGACGAAAATAAAATGAATGCAGTTCCTGTTCCCATGTCATCTGAAATGAGGAATATCATAAAAAGTATGGACAGTTATTTTGACGCACATTCCAATGGTTAAATGAATAACAAAATGTTTGACATTGAACAATTTGATGCTAAAAAAGACAATGCAAAGAAAAATATCAGATTATTTTCCCAAAACACAATGTTTTGTTTTTCAAAAACTTCAAAATCTATACTATTAATTTTGTATTAAATTCCATTAAGTTCTTGTGGATGTTTTTGTTTCATTGGTTTTTATTAAATACATGCATACATACATATCTATGTAAATAAAATGTACTCTAATAAGCTTAATTTTGTTGAATATGTGTTTTTTTTTTTTTTTTTTTCTTTTCAATATTCTTTAACACGAAAAAATATTTCAGTCCCCTCAGTTTTGTGTTAAATGATTTTCACTGCATATCTGTTGCACATAAATCCCTTTCTTACATAAAATATAAATGTATGTATAAAATAACTAAATAAATTGTAAAGGAAGTTTAATTAGCAACTATGAAATCTTAAAAAAGTACACAGTATGAAATTTATAATGGCAAACATTAAAAATAGATGAAAGTAAATAAATTTTAAATTATAGAATGTACTTTATAAAATTAATAATAAGTGGTTAAAAATATTTTTTTTAATTACTTAAAACATGGAAGTTATTTGGCAGAGATTGTTGCATATAAAATTACTACTTCAAATTTTCAGATTACTATTGTTCATATTTAAAGTCTCAACTTGCAGTCTTAAATCCCATAACAACCATTGTAAAAATCACCTGTTATCATATTCAAAGATCAGCAGCATACATGTTTTCAAAATCGTGCATAATATTAAATATTGGCTTTTGATAGTCAAGTTGATACAAATAAGATGAACTGTTTTTATGGTTTTAGACTAGTAGTTTATTCTTCCATTCACTTATCACAATATTTCATTTTTTATATGCTCGGCTATCCAAAATTTCAGGAGCTTTCCACATATTTTTTTGTTGAGTTTTTACTGTACATACATTTCAGCATTTACATTGTCAAAATTGCTCAGACACATACTTGAAGTAAATTTACTTTTACAGCTAAACACAGGAACTGGAAAACAAAAAAGTATTTATTCGGAGATTGTATTTCTTTTTCGTTCATGAAAATCAAAGTTCATTACACAAACATGCATTCACACTGCACAAGCATGTATGGAATTTCTTAATACATTTAGTAATCCTTATAATTGATTACGCATTTAGTAAATAAATCAGAAAATATCTTAATGTATAACAAATGAATAAAGTAGTTAAGCTTTTATAAAACAGAGCATAATACCACAGTTACGAAGATATTTAATGTTATAAAGCTAAGTAATTTAGTAAAATTGTTCACCAAAGCAATGAATTATGAAGTTCCTTGTATATCTTTATAAATGAACTTTATTGCTGTTTTAAGCAATTAAACAACTGTTCAAGTTATTTTAATAATTTTGAAATATATACACTAAAAGAAACATTAAAATGTATTAATCTATTTGTCAACCTTGATTTTGGCACAAAAGTCTGCAGAATGCTTCGTAGTTTTAAGCACACAGAGGCACTGCAATTCTTTCTTAGTCCTTGATCTGAAGTTTTCTGTAATTGTTTTCTTTATTTAAATTGCTGTATTGGCACATTCTGTTTATAATATAAATGTTCATTTTACTTGCTTTGCACATGATCCTGTCATTTCGTCTGTTACTTAATTAAAATTTTCACATTGTTCTATGTCTTAAAATGAGAAATTAAAGATAATGACCTAAAACTGCAATACTATCTTACAATACAAGTGGGAAAATTGACAGTTTCATTTGCGCGTGTGTCAGATTTTCGCAATGCTTATGGGGTCGCACAAAATTTTCATAAATATTTTGGGGTCGTGGAAAAAATCCATGATAAAAAAGGGTCACGACTGTAAAAAAGTTTAAGAAGCTCTGTTTTAGACCAATCAGTTTCCTGACGCCAACCCATTTTTTTTTTGCCTGTTTTGTTTCTCAGCCGAATTATGTTTCTGTGGGAATTTTTCTATATTTTTACTGTTTCAGCTAAATGGAAAAACACACTAAAATGTTTCAAATGACTAATTAGACTAAAATTACGGGAAGAGAATCAAATATCCCCCACATTATTATTATCTCTATTTATCTCCTGTTTTGATTCTGAGTTATGTTTTTTGATAGAAGTTTTCCATATTACATATTTCAGTTCAACAAAAAATCAACTTTTAAAATATTGAGGAAAAGCATGTACTAAAATGTTTCAAAATGAAAATTTGGGATAAATAAATATATAAATTAGATTTTTCTAGGAGTGTAGGAGTTCTTATATATAGTATATATAGAAATTTAGAAACAACTTTTCACAAAGACTAAAAAATTGAAGTTCAAATGGTCTTCATAAAATCCTATAAATGTGGAACAAGAATAATTTAAAATGTAAAAATTAACACGTTGACTGCCGCATGCATTTTACGTGATTTGCGCATGACGCCAACTTGAAATTTTTATTATGCGATATATATTATGTTGAAATATTATCTACAGAACAAAATGTTATATAATTGTGCTTCATACTGGGGGGCACCAGCGACCTCCAAACATCTGTAGACCATTTTTGTGATTTATAATTTAAATTTTTATGATTTATTATTCTTCAAACCATTATAGTAACAATGGTACTATTTAAAAATTTATCAGTATCAATATTTATTTTAATTATGTATTTTACTATTGGTTACGTTGCCAGTGGCACCCACGGCGATGTAGCCAAGTCGAGTGCAGGTCACCGGTGACCCCCACAGCAGTCAACATGTTAAAATAAACCATCACACGAAAAACCTAAAAGTAGTATAAAAGAACAAGAAAGGTGAGGAATCCAACGAACTTTAACATAATATCGTCAAGATGAGGTATGTCGAATTTAATTACATTTCCCCTTCTGAAACAAAATCCTTGCTTTTCTGTATCCAGAATTAGCTGATGAAACATTTCAATATATTTTTTATTTTAATAGTTCACGAAAAAATTCTAGTCCTCCTCAAAGTGAAGGAAAATCATTGAAAATATCTTCTGATTTAAAAATATTTTTCTAATCTAAAAAGAATCTAAAAAAGAAAAAAAAGAAAGAAAAGAAAAGAAAGAAAGAAAACATGACCTTAAAAACGTAGAAAAAATTAAAATCCTGCAGTGGAAAATCTTTGAAAGTTCAATATAATTTTAACACAAAACTTCACTAGAACCTCTTATCAAACAGCAGTAGCAAAGGAAGATGGGGTGTGGGGGGAAGTAAAATCATTAAAAATATCTTCCAATTTAAAAAAGATTTTACTAGTCTAAACATGATTTTATTAAGTTAATTTGAATTTCAATTTTTATTCTTTCTGAACAATTGGTTCTAAATTTCTTTCTTTATATATTTACTGATCAATTTTTAGCAGCATAATGCACAAAAATTTGTGGAAGGATTATAAATTTTTCTTTTAAAAAATTATTTGTATATAAAATGATATTTATTAAAAAATTATTTGTATATAAATTATTTTAAAAAATTATTTGTATAGTCCAAACACGTATACAGTGGAATACGTTAACGTGAAAACGCTTAAGGCGAAATATCGGTTAACACGAAATAATGCAACGGTCCCGACAAACTACTATGTATTTTCACGCATTTTGTTTCTCTTAACACGAAACAAAAATCCTTTCTGGATAGATATCCTTTCTGGAAATGAACAAAATACAGAAAACACTGCCATCGCTAGTGAGATTTCAGCGGGGGTGTGAAATGAAAGAGAGGTGGTTTCACATGTTTTGTAGAAAAGAGGCTAATTTGGCTTTGAAATACCCTCGAAATAGCCTGTGACACGAGCCAGTTTTGTTTATCTACGCTACTTTCGCCTTCCACGTCTACAAACGCCACACAAACATCTCATCTCTCATCAGTTAGTTTTGGAATTCAGTGATGAGTACATGGCAGTGTGAGTAAAAATTAGTGAGTTTGGCTTATATGTTGCACTGCATAGAATTCAGCGACTCCAAGGATGAATGAAAATTATTTTCATTACACACAATTCTCAAAAGTATCAGATTCTTCGGCGCCGAAAGAAATGGAGAAGTAGGATATTGAAACTGAGCTGACACTTAATGAAATGTTTGAGAAAGTTTATTAATGAACTGTCCTACTGTACTATCGGAAGAACAGAAGCATGAAAATAACTACTAATGTATATCTGCCCTTGTTTAGCCATGTACAATGCTATTCTTGAAGATTCAAAATCACTGGACCCGGGCACTTTGAACGGGTGTCTACCCGGTGGCATTTGGTTCGCGGAACTGCCAACCAGATGGTCCAGGCGTTGGGTTTGGGCGACTTGTGCAAGCCTCCCATGTGGCCTCTCTGGCTTTACTCTGTATAAGGGCGGACGTGGCCCTATATGCTAATTAACTTAATAGTAAAGGGGTGGTGGCCACGTCCTCCGTCTCACTATCACTGTACTATCGGAAGAATTCGTTGCAGTAGTTTATGATAATGTGTGTACAGCCCCAATTATGGCAGACAAAGTTATTTTGGAGTTTGTTCATAGCTAAAAAGATATCATTGATGCAGATTCTGATAACGAAAATAAAATGAATGCAGTTCCTGTTCCCACGTCATTCGAAATGAGGAATATCATAAAAAGTATGGACAGTTACTTAGAAGCACATTCCAATGGTGAAATGAATAACAAAATGTTTGACATTGAAAATTTGATGCTAAAAAAGACAATGCAAAGAAAAATATCAGATTATTTTCCCAAAACTCATTAAATGTTTTGTTTTTCAAAAACTTGAAAATTTTGTATTAAATTCCATTAAGTTCTTGTGGATGTTTTTTGTTTCATTGGTTTTTATTAAATACATGCATATATACATATCTATGTAAATAAAATGTACTCTAATAAGCTTAATTTTGTTGAATATATGCTTTTTTTTTCTTTTCAATATTCTTTAACACGAAAAAATATTTCAGTCCCCTCAGTTTTGTGTTAAATGATTTTCACTGTATATCTGTTGCACGTAAATCCCTTTCTTACATAAAATATAAATATATGTATAGAATAACTAAATAAATTGTAAAGGAAGTTTAATTAGCAACTATGAAATCTTAAAAAAGTACATAGTATGAAATTTATAATGGCAAACATTAAAAATAGATGAAAGTAAATAAAATTTAAATTATAGAATGTACTTTATAAAATTAATAATAAGTGGTTAAAAATATTTTTTAATTACTTCAAACATGGAAGTTATTTGGCAAAGATTGTTGGATATAAAATTACTACTTCAAATTTTCAGATTACTATTGTTCATATTTAAAATCTCAACTTGCAGTCTTAATCCACATAACAACCATTGTAAAAATCACTCGTTATCATATTCCAAAGATCAGCAGCATACATTTTTTTCAAAATTGTGCATAATATTAAATATTGGCTTTTGATAGTCAAGTTGATACAAATAAGATGAACTGTTTTTATGATTTTAGACTAGTAGTTATTCTTCCATTCACTTATTACAATATTTCATTTTTTATATGCTCGGCTATCCAAAATTTCAAGAGCTTTCCAAATATTTTTTTTGTTGAGTTTTTACTATACATACATTTCAGTATTTACATCATGACAATTGCACAGACACATACTTGAAGTGAATTTACTTTTACAGCTAAACACAGGAACTGGAAAACAAAAAAGTACTTATTCGGAGATTGTATTTCTTTTTCGTTCATGAAAATCAAAGTTCATTACATAAACATGCATTCACACTGCACAAGCATGTATGGAAATTCTTAATACATTTAGTAATCCTGATAATTGATTACGCATTTAGTAAATAAATCAGAAAATATTTTAATGTATAACAAATGAATAAAGTAGTTAAGCTTTTATAAAACAGCATAATACTACAGTTATGAAGATATTTAATATTATAAAGTTAGGTAATTTAGTAAATTTCAGTTGTTCACCAAAGCAATGAATTATGAAGTTCCTTGTATATCTTTATAAATAAACTTTACTGCTGTTTTAAGCAATTAAACAACTTTTCAAGTTATTTTAATAATTTTGAAATATATACACTAAAAGAAACAATAAAATGTATTAATCTATTTGTCAACCTTGATTTTGGCACGAAAGTCTGCAGAATGCTTCGTAGTTTTTAAGGACATAGAGGCACTGCAATTCTTTCATGTTCCTTGATCTGAAGTTTTCTGCAATTTATATATATATATATATATATATATTTAAATTGCTGTATTGGCACACATACAATTTTTGTATAGTGGCTTCAGATGTGGATAAGTTTTTCGAACACTTTCGTTTGTTTTACTGGCGTCGCTGAATTTTGTGATGAAATGCAGCACATTTATTGCCGAGTGTCACCTTCCAAATTTTTCATACTGTTAATGTATACATCAGCAGTGAATTATTCTCCTCTTTCCTCAAATACACTACGGCGATAAACAATAACCATTCACTAAAGATTTTGCGTAAATTCCACCTCATAATAATTTAAATTGCGAAAGTCTCACAATTAGCACCTAAACACACTATTCAGCAGCACAATTCTTTCGAAAGCGCGCCGTAGTAGTCAAAAGTGGGGTAGGCGTCTTGCCAGGTGAAAGTAGTCGATATTTCCGTGACGTCAAAAATTCGAAAAGTGGGGTAGGGTTTGGAAATACGCACCCCGGACCGAACTATTAGTGATCAGCGACTTTACCGCTCGAGCTCTGGTGGGCTCTTTTTTTTCTTTTCATTCGCTGTTTGAAAAACGGGTGTTCACTTTACGATAAAGTAAGCACCTGTTTACTTCAATTAAAATGGGTTAGACGATATGACTCTTCCTACTTTAATCTCACTTAGCTTTTGATTTCTAATATTGATTCAATGTTTTCTGTAGACAAAGTATTCTGATTAGAATAATAGATTTCAAACATGTTCAAAAGGTGTGTATCTGAATATAATTAGGTTTTTATAACATAGGGCACATTTTATTAGTTTCACATAGTTCTAAAGCAATTGAACCACAGCATCGCTGTTTTGAAAGAAAGTAAAAATGTGAGAAATGTATAATGAACATTAAGATATACAGGCTTTATTAAAAGTAGTCAGCCTTTTAAAACGTGACCGTCTATGCTTTTAGAGGATTTTTGGAGCTCTGTGCATTTGCTGTGGCATCTTAAAAAAGTGATGTTCAATATCAACGTATGTTTATGTTCTCAAAAATACAGGTCTCTTTCAGAAAGCGACCTCTTAGAAGTCGTCAATAAATGATTCAGTATAGTTATTTTCTAATAGACCATCGAATAAATTTATTTTAACGTCAATTTAAAAATGGCTGCTTGTACTAAGAGTTAAGAGCAATAAGACTCTAATTTTTCTTTCGCAATTAGCTATCATGCCAGCTGAATTGTTTTCTGCATAACCTTTATTGTGTATAATTGAAATATTTAGCTATGCATTCAACAAATATACAACAAATGTAAGACAAATCATTAAAAAAATTAAAATTTTGAACATTAACGATATTTGTTTTGTTATACATAAAATATTATTAATGAATGATGAATTTATATCATATTATATATAAATCAAAATTTAAACTGCTATTCCTTTATAATAAATTGAAGAAAAGCTATAAAGAGAATTAATTTTTAAAAACAAAAATTAAAAAAAAATTTTTTTTCGTACACCTAGAATCTAAAAATGACGAATACTGAATTTTACGACTCATGTGTGTATGGGTGTATTTAATTATGGCAAGGCACACTATGGCTATCTGCCTAAGGGGGATGTCTTCGTGGAGGACTTTCTAAGGGAAACTGGCTCGTATACACGTTACACATGAGGAAAACCACGAAAACACCCATGTAGCCGGACCGTTCGCGGGATTCGAACCTCGGACCGAACTACCAGTGTTCAGCGACTTTACCGTTCGGCCGCTGGAGGGCCGTTTTACGACTCATATAATAATAAATGCATATTCATATTGTAACAGAAATTTTGTTAGAAGTCTAGCATATGTATAGTTATTTGTGATCTTTTAAAATTGTCGTAACATGATGCACATTTATCATTATCGTGAACCAAAACAGTATGCTTTACATCCTTACAAATATACGTGATAGATTTTAATATTTATTTCTGCATATACTTGCGTTTCCCAAAGACACGAAAGCAAGTCAAACAGATTTTTGTTGTATTAAGCAGACTTAAGTTCTCTGTTAGCTAGTGTAACATAATTTCGGATGTTAGTGTAACATAATTTCGGATTCTATGAGCCTTCCAGAACTATTAGCAAAATAGTGGAAACGTCTTTAAATTATGTTTTTATAAGCAAACAAAAAATTATGTTTTTATAAACAAACAGCAGATGTACACTGAGCAGTGATCAACTGATATATTTCTTAAATGATTTGGTTTAGTTGATTATGACAAAACACACTGGAGCTATGTGCCTAAAAGGAAAAATGTCTTCGTAGAGCACTTTCTTAGGAAAGCTGGCTCGTATGGTACGTGGTAAGCTGGTACGGGAAAAAAAAACACGAAACGCTTATGAAGCCAACTCGTTTGCCTGAGATCGAACTCAGGTCGGAACTACCAGCGTTCAGCGATTTTACCGCTCGACCGCTGGTGGGCCATTTCTTAAATGAATAAAGGTATACTCATAGCATTATGAAATAACACTGATTGAAATATTTAGTGCTTCACTATTATCTGTAATAAAGTAACATAAAACTTTCTTACCTTTTATAGATTTCTAAATTTCTTTCAAGTTCTTATTCATAATAATTCTTATAATAATTTTATAATAATTCTTATAATAATTCTTATAACCTATACATTTGCGAATGTTTTTATCGATTTTATTGTTAAGTGTAAAAAGCAAGTTGACATTTATAATATAGCATTCCTTGTCTCAACAAATAACAGTCTCAACAAGGAGTTTTTGGAGAGGGGATGAATCGGGGAAATTTCACCCTTTCGTCATTAGCGGTTCTGATGAAGGGAATGGGGGAAGCAGCAAACGAAATAACGAATAACGGACAAATAACGAAAGCTAATCTTTAATGCGGTCTCCCAGTTTCTGTATTTGTATTTGGGAAAGTTTTATGGTCATTATGAAAAAGTGAAAATTTGATATGGATTCCGCATGACTTCCTTCTATGACTATTTAAATTATGCTTATTTTTTCTGCACTTCATTTAAACTTATTTCCTCGAATTATTCTAACTCAATTAAGCGATACCCAAAGGCAAGTTACAAATGGCATCAAACATTGCAAATTTTGAAACTAAATTTCCCGGTCAATCTTTGTCCTATGGGACTCAAACTTCTTGTATTTTTATTTTTTCATAACAAGTATAAAACTTTGCCAGATATAAATATAGAAACCAGAAGACGACATTAAAAGTTAGATTTCATAATTTGTCCAAAATTAATTCTTTTTTAAATTTGACATTGACAAAATATGAATATTTTCGTCATTTAAAATACTTCTGTATTTTTGTTGCACCGTATTTAAACTTGCTTCCTCGAGTTATTGACATTAAATTACATTAATTCCATTATCTATCGGAAAATAATTATAGCAAATCATCTATTTACGACATCTCTAAGAGGTCACATTTTAAGAGATCTCTATTTTTGGGAACATAAACAAACATTGGTAGTGAACATCATCTTTTTAAGACCACCACATGTAAAATCCTCTAAAAGCATGAATGGTTGCATTTAATGAGGACCTATTACTTTTAATAAGGAATGTAACATTAATCTTAATTATACATGTTTTTGATGTGTGTGCCAAAATAGTGATAACGTACTTCTGTTGCTTTAGAAATGTGTGAAATTTAAAAAATGGGTACTATACAACAAAAATGTTATTATATTCAGATACACACCTTTTGAACACGTCTGAAATTCATTATTCTGCTCAACATAATTTGTCTGCATAAAATATTAAATAATATTAAAAAATCGAAAGCTAAGTCGAAGTAGAAACAGTCATCTCTTCTAAACCATTTTAATTGAAGTAAACAGACGTTCGCCTTATCGTAAAGTAAACACCTATTTTTCAAACAGCGGATGAAACGGGAAAGAGGGAATTGGTGGGGGAAGGCAGCGAACGAAATAACACTTTTTCGAGCTGGGGATAAAATGAGATAAGACGAAACGATACTAAGCCAATAAGACAAGATCTGGTATTTTACTTTATTATTTAATTAGTCGTCATAAATTAAAAAAATTATTTTAATTTTTATTTGTTTTTACATTTTTATTAAATTGTACTTATATGTATTTTATATTTCAGTTGCTAATTATTATGTTACTTTAATTATTCATTATTTTAATCACTATTTTTTATTATTTTAATTATTAAGTTTTTAATAAGTAATTTTTTGTTATTTTAATTACTAATTAATGTTATTATTGTAATATTTATTTCCTTTCTTTCTTTATTTTTTATTTTATTTTTTCCTGTTTTCCTGAAGGCACTTCTGACTTTAGAAACTAAGCCCTGACAGCAATAGAAAAATTAATAATGAATCCAGTGCACCAAAAAATAATAGCCAAAATAAAGTGAATTATTTCTACCCAAAAATGCGACGCAAAACTCCCTATCGCAGCACTACCCAGTTCCCGCGGGGTAGAATAGCTCAAGTGATTCAATGCAATGCGACGTTTCAAAGCCCTTTTTAGGGCTGTAGACCGATAAAACAGGTTCAAGATACGGGTACCGAACGATTTTACCGAAAGTAACGAGTAACGATACGATAGTAACGAGTACTGGTTCACCGAGTAACGAATACGGTACACAATTTCTCGTTACTTCTACAGCACTACTTGCCAGGTGAAACTAGTCGATATTTCCGTGACGTCAAATATTGGAAAAGTGGGGTAGGGTAGAGCTACTAGACACAGTAGCCTTAGTATAGTAGCCTTAGGGTAGGGTTTGGAAATACGCGTCCCGGAATCTTGATGAAAGTTGCATTCTCTGTGGTATAATACTGAACTTCGTTAGGATGCCTGTGCGTATGTTTCTTAATATTGGCCGATGTGCATAGACGTGCTGGCACATTTATGTAAATTGGCTGTGCTAGACACATTACCAAATCTGCTTCTGATTATTTGTAAACTTATAATTCCTACAACCAAAGCCACAATTGCCATCTAACGTAATTCTGATATTCTATAACTTTTGACACTGAAATTCGCATGGGTGTGACTAATCACATGATATCTCTGGGCCGAAGTATATTACCTTAGTACTGTAGAACTGTCAATTATTTCATGACTACATAGTGAAGATAAGTGGGTACATATACAATGGATGGACAAAAATATGGAAACACCTTGTGAAATGCATGTTTGAAAAGAAAGATTGATTTTAATGAAATATGTAGGTGGCGCTGGCGTTTTTGACTACTGACGCCAACCATACAACTTCGTAAATGTGCTAAACAGTTCAGTTGTTGTCGGAGTACTGTTATGTGAGGTTGTCATTGCATTATGTCAGAGTTAACAGACTTCCAATGTGGGCAAATTGTTGGAGCACGTATGGTAGGTGCTTCCGTAAGCAAGGTAGCCGAGGTGTTTAGTGTTTCAAGAGGTACTGTATCGAAGATTTATTCCGCATATTTGAAAAGCGAAAAAACATCATCTGCTAAATCACAGCGCGGACGAAAGTGTGTCCTGAGTGATCGTGACAGACGATCATTAAGGGCAATTGTGACGAAAAATAAGAAGACCGCAGCTGCAAAAGTTACTGCTGAAATGAATGTTGTGTTACCGAACCCTGTGAGTACCAAAACAATTAGAAGGGAGCTTCATAAACAGGGAATTGCTGTCCGTGCTGCAATTGAGAAGCCACTCATCAGTGATGCTAATGCCCGTAACAGGAAAAGGTGGTGTTTAAGTCATAAAGCCTGGACTATAGAGCAGTGGAAGCGAGTAATATGGTCTGACGAGTCTTCTTTCACATTGTTTCCCACTTCTGGCCGAGTTTACGTCTGGAGAACGCCATCTCAAGCCTATAATACAGACTGCTTGTTGCCAAGAGTGAAACATGGCGGGGGTTCTGTTATGGTTTGGGCAGCCATATCGTGGTTCTCTGCTAGCCCCATGATAACTGTGTCAGGGCACATGATTGCCAAGACTTGTGTGAACATTTTGGCCGATCAAGTTCATCCCATGGTACAAGCTTTGTTCCCCGATGGTGATGGTGTCTTCCAAGACGACAAAGCCCCTGTTCACACAGCCCACATTATCCAGGACTGGTTTTCTGAGCACGAGGATGAGTTGTCCCATCTCCCCTGGCCACCACAGTCACCAGACCTGAATATTATCGAACCTTTGTGGTCTACATTGGAACGGAAAGTGCGTTCTCGTTATCCACAGCCAACATCGTTATCTGAACTTGCCACCGTTTTGCAGGAAGAATGGTATAATATTCCCTTGGCAAACATACAGGAACTGTATTTATCCATTCCGAGAAGACTGCAAGCTGTTTTGTATGCCAACGGGTTTCCTACACCATATTAAGCAAAGAAACATGTTTTTTTAAAGGTGTTTCCATATTTTTGTCCAACCCCTGTATGTAGGGGTAGCCAGGATGATGCAGAGTGACATATACAGATAACTTACTATTTGTCAGTTAAGTATGCCTCTGATCATACCTAAGTTTTGGATTGTTAATTTCCAACATACCCTGATCAGTGAAATTAATTAAACAAAAAATGACCAAAACACGTGGCATATTTAAATTAAATGATTCACTTTTATGGGTATAAATAAAGAAGAGTGTCTGTGTGGTCTTTCAATCAAATATGCAGTTTTATTCCGACCTTGATAAGACTTAGTATAGTGGACCTTCAGCACTATAGGAAGGTCACTGTCTATATAATATTTCTCAGAAACCACCCCACGAAGTCCACTCTCTTTATATATATATATTACGCTAATTGAGCGAGCTTTTGATAAAAGAAAACTCTGCGATTTAAAATCTTTGTGTTGCCACTCTGTAAAGAGTAAGGCATTTAAGTTCCAAATTTAATCCGGAAACTGATCGACATAAAAGAAATCTGTTGTCCCTCTGAAAAACGCAATATATTTATTTGACTTTCAAATGTAATAAACGAACTTAGAAATCTTAGAGAAATGTGTTGCCTTCCTGGAATTAAAATATTAAATGTTTTATCGTTCAATAAAGCGTTAAAAAACTAAGCGATTTAAATGCAATAAACCCATATTCATTTCGGTTATTATTAATTAAGTAAGCTTGAAATTACACTAGCTGGAAATGTGAAATTACACTAACCGGATTCATTGAAATCATCTACACTACTGGCCATTAAAATTGCAACACCAGGATAGAATGATCTGACAAAGTCAAAAATCACATGAAAGGAAGAAGTTAGGATATTTCAGCGCATTTAGACGACGAAGGAGGGAGAAACATTTGAAGCACTGCATAAGCGAAACGTTGTGCAGTGGATTTCTCATTCGGAAAGCGCTTTGTAAAGTTGGTATTTGCTCAGAATATCGTGTTTTACCTCAAATAAGAAGTGAAAATACTTACCTGCAGGTTTCGGAATTCGATAGAGGCAGGATCGTTGCCTATCGAGAGGGTGGATTATCGTTCTCTGACATCGTTCGTTGTACTGGTAGACATCCAAACACTCTCATGTAAATAGGGAACCAATGGGTTTGCTGAGGGTCATACTGAATGGCATGCAGGATCTCAACGCCCTCCCGTGCTGAACGCCTGAGAGGACAAACATACTGTGAGGTCAGCTGTGCAAAACTGTACGGCCACATCATGGACCATTAGTCAGGAAATGGGCATGCTTGCAGCACGCCTAGTATCAGCCCGAACGGTGCATCGACGTTTTCAGCATCGTGGACTATCAACACGGCTACCATTACTGCGTCTTCTCGTGACAATACAGTATAAAGATAGAAGGCGTCTCTGGTACGCCAAACGTCAAAGCTGGATACAGGAGTGGCACAATGTTTCCTTTTCAGAAGAGTCCCGGTTTTGCGTGCAATATTCTGATGGCCGTATACGTGTCTACAGTGTCCGAGGAGACCTCACGTAACCTGCTTGTATTCAATATCGGCATAGGGGTCCTGCACCTGGTGCGATGGTTTGGGCATCCATTGATTACACGACACGCACATCTTTAGTTCGGATCGATGGTAATTTGAACGCAGATGGGTACATTTCTGACATCTTACGTCCAGTGGTTGTACCCTACTTTCGATGCACCCGACGCCCTCTTCCAACAAGATAATGCAAGACTGCATGTTTCACGTCGGGTTCTGACCTTCCTCGATACACAGGTACAGGTAACAGTGTTGAGAGGACCAAAACTTCATTAAAGGTATAGGTATATGCACAGGAATAGCTCCCAATCACTAACCAAATAGAGCAAGGAGGGTATAACCATCCAGTATAGCCGTGTGCCCATCCTTCCGTTGTGTCTGCTTGGGTTTCTACCTCCAGAGGATTGCAGGTGCGAAGAGATCAGAGTTACTTTCTCCTGAGTTGCATAGGGTACATATGGGGAAGCTGACAATGCCGATTTCGTGGACATGGTTCTGAAGGTAGTCGTGGTCTGTGGTCAGTCTAAAGATGGCCACAGCAAGGTCTTAGGGCAGATTATTGCGGATGGGCCCTCTTATTACCGTTTCCCGTCTTTTACCACAGCCGTTGCCCTTCGCGCGTCGTCCACGATCTTCTTGACTGTCGATATAATTTTGCTGCAAATGTTTCTGCGTGTTAAGGGGATGAGGTATAAAGCATCTTCCTTTGCGAGTCTCTCCGCCAGTTGATTTCCTGTGGTGTCGCAGTGCCCTGGGTACTATTGTACAGAGTATCTGTTGTCTCCTGTAATTTGAGAGTCTAACTTGGTACTGGGCTACAAGTTGATCTTCAGGGAGTTCATTCTTGACCATTGCTTGTACTGCAGCCGTTGAGTCCGAGAGGAAGGCTACTGTTTGCTTGCTGTCTAGGGAGTAAAGGTCATTTTCTGCTATACTTACAGCCATTACCTTTCCGTTGAAGTCTGTCATTGATTTGCCAATAGGGAAAGTTCTTTTGGCGAGGATGGAGTAAAAGCCGGTTCCACTATGTCAGGGGTCGGCAAACCGTGGATCGCGAGCCAAATATGGCTCTTTGGCTCTTTGAGTGGGATTCTTCTACTAAATAACACGTGAAAGTGGAGCAAAAAAAATCTCTAAATACAATACAAGCAAGAAAATCTCTAAATACAACACAAAGACCTTCAAATTTTACACAAGCATAAAAACAACTGCAAACATAAGCGCCAATGCTATTTCTAGGAAGTTTTTTATACAGATTTCGGCGTTTTGATTGTACTGATTATACATCAAATGGAGCTGTCGTACCTTAATTATCATGTGCCAAATTTTAATTAATGAAATGCTTTGAATTAATATACCATTCAATGGTAATTTTAACTTGAAAGAGAAACCAAATAAAGTAAAAATGAAAGTTAGTTTCCAAATGTCAGGATCTTAAGCTTCTAGACCTTTCACATTTGCAGTTTTTCAGTGTCTGAAACAAAAATTTCATAGCAACATTTTAGGCAATATAAAATGCCTAGACGATGTTTCGGTTGCATATAATATGAAAACACTTCTAATTGGAAATATATAAAAGCTAAAAAAACTCAGATATTTCTACGCGAAATTTCATTGTTACGTTATTTGGTGTATCAAATTAAAATTGCCATTGTACTGATTACAGTTAGATTTTTTACTTATGTATTGATAAATGGGACATTGTACTGATTTCATTACAATTGCACTGATAAGAATAACACTGATATCAATCAAAAAATCAATCACGAGTTACTTACCATTGTATGATTCATCAAGAAGCTCTCTGTGCTTAGAAATTTCCAAAAGAAATTAAAGTACGGAATCGGTGATAAAGGTTATCAACTCCATTGTAACTAAATCTCTTAATCATCGACAGTTTGAAGAATTTTTAGTTAAAATGCAGAGATCTTCTGTTCTTACGCAGATCTTCTGTTGCATAAAAATGTACTCTGGTTATCAAAAGGAAACTTTTTGAAACGTTTCGCGTCTTATTAACAGGAATTAAAGCATTTCTCTTTGAAAAGATTTTATTGTCCAGAACTAATGAACGATTAGCAGGTGCAAAAATTTTATTTCATGGTAGACGTTGCGTCTCATCTAAATCAGCGTAATCAAAAACTACAGGGGAAAGGAAACATAATTTTTTCAATGTCAGAATTCAAGTTATTTCATTTGAAAGCAAATTATCTCTTTCTGTTTAAGATTTTGAAAGAGAAACTCTCCAAGCCTTTCGAAACGTCGGCAAGAAAATAATCCTGATACTGACGCTATTTCAAAACAACAGTTTGAAATATGAGAGAAATTTTTCTCAGCATGTTTCAGGAATTCAAAAATAACAAAACGACGTTAACCTTGTTAAAAATCCTCTTAATGCTGCAGTAACAGAATTAAATTTTTCTCCCTTTACTGTTAGCATTGGCAACTTTGAAATCCAATTACTGGATTTTTTAAAAAAATTATGGAGCTCGAAATTTGAACATCTTAGCGCTGATATAAAATTATCGGAGAAAACAGATGCGTGTTCGCGGCACAAGTGGCCTGCTATGAAAGGCCTGGAAAAGGAAGACATATTCATGTTTAATAGTATTCCTGACTCATATAATCAGCTGAAAGAACTAGCGTTTGCTGCTCTTTCCTTATTTACGTCTACATATTCATGAGGATAATCATTTTCAAGCATCAGCCTTATCAAGAGTAAAGTGAGAAGTCGTTTTATTGACGAGAACTTGGAATCATGCTTAAATTTAAAAACAACATACAAAACTGAGTTACTGAAACTTTTTATGGAGATGCAAGGCCGTAGTTCACATTATTGTTTGTTCATCGTTATTATGATTTAAGTTTTGGGATACCTTATTTTATTTTATCAGTAAATAGTATCGTTATTAAGTGTAATATGAAATTTAATTCGACATACCTATATAGTTTAACCAAGACTTAAAAACTGAAGTATTGAAATTTAATTTTAGGGAGTGCTGAGTAGTGAAAAAAAAATGCAATGTTGAGAATTGAGAAAGGTATGTTAAGGTGGTTTGGACATATAGAGATGATGAACGAAAGACACACGAAACTATTATACAAGACAAGTATGAATGGGAGAGTTGGAAGAGGGTCGACCTCAGCGAACGTACGTTGACGATGATTGAAGACGCTCTTAGTAAAAGCCAGCTTAAGTGTAACCTAATTAAGTTAATAGCAATATACCTATCCATAAAATTTAAGTTTAAAAACTGTGGCTGTCAAAAGAGATGTCAATCGTTAAACTGTTGATAACTGGCTCTGTTGACTAATGAGTTTGATGATCACTGCACTATGTCGCTGAAAGCTGACCCTTTCGTGTATATACAAATCCATTCGGGCCCAGGGTATTTTGTAGCAATCATTTCTAGTGCAACTGCCTTCAGGACGTATAGACAGACGTTTGCCTTTCGTTTTTCTATGTTCGGGACAGAGATCGAAAATGATATCTCAGATGTTTCATGGCTCTTTTCTATAGCTGTGGAAAAGGTTTCGCATCCATATTCCATCAATGGCCTTATGTATGCCTCACAGGTGGTCGCAAGGACGTCTTGCGTTGCACAAAATTTGGTCCTTGTGAGTCTTTTCAGTATGCATGTCCTCCTGGTACCCTTGATGGCTATATCATCGATGTATCGAGCCCAGTTCCTCCTAGAATCTAGCTGTATTCTCAGTTATTTGACTGCAGGCTCTGTAACTATTAAAGAGCCATCATACTGAAGGTGTATCTGACGTCTCTTTTGTTGATAGGGTGAATAGCTATGCTGTGATCTTGTCTTTGCTCGCAATCATTTCGTTTTCTGTGCACCATAATTTAAGACGCTCATGTGCAAGGCTTAAGGTTTGCTTCAGGGCAGGCACATTGCTGATGGTAGTCCAGATTATTACGTTGTCAGCGTACCACAAAATTTGGAAACGCAGGATCTTCTCCAATTCAGTTATCAGATCATTAATCATGATCAAGACAGCACCTTGGGAGATATTCCTCTTTTGTTAGCTATACTTTGAGGTCACATTGCAATATCTAACTTCTATAAATCGCCGGTCAAGGAAGCCCTTAGCCCAGCTAAGCATCTTACCATTAAGCTTATTGTGGCGAATGATATCATTCCACTCCCTAAATATATGAGTCAAAGACTGACATCGCGTGAGAAACTGTTGCGTTTAATATCTTTAGAATATAGCAACGAGATGTAATTTCCTTAGCAACTAGATGTAGCCAGAAAAATGTCTGAATGTTTAATTTAAATTGTCTATATTATTAAATTGTGTTCTGTTACGGGTCATACTATACTCTTCGTTTTAGGAGATAACAGAAGTAACGTCAGATAAACGTTCTTTATTGTGTTACTTATTCAGAGCTACCACTCATTGCGAGATGCGCAACGCTTAGTCTGATTAACTTGTTTAGCAGTATATTTCGGCATATTCTGTCATACGTGCCCTGGAAATCTATGAGGAAAGCCAGGGTGGTCATTTTTCGATGAAACTCATCTTTCACAGATTTTATGACTTGATTCGTGGTGAACCTGTGTTTTCTGAAGCCAACCTGATATTTGCTGATAATATTTCTCCTGTCTAGGAAGACTTCTAATCGGTTGTTTACCATTCTCTAAGCTAACTTACATAGTACTGAGGTAAGGCTTATAGGTTTTTGGTTTTTTTTATTAAAGCGGGTCTTTTATCTTCTTGTGAATGGTATTACTTCGCCCTTCTTCAAAGCTTCTGGTATATACCTAAGTGTTGAGTTTCGTTTACGGCCCAGAGTTCACATGATTCCCTTTCCCAAATTCATAACATATTCTGGGAAGACTTCGTCAGGTCCGCTCACTTTGAATGTTTTTATTTCTCTTATATTAAAATCATTGTTCATTATTGAAGCCTTAAACTCTGCTAAGGGCAGAATGGGTATAGGATTCATTCGCCGCCGCGGAAACTTTACAGGGCACCTAAAGTAGTGCTGGCTAAAAGGATCAGCTATTTTCTCACTGCTGCATCTCCATGAACTATTTGAGTGAGCCTTTTTCATGTTTCCATGTTTCCTTTGTTGTTTAGCTTGGATTAATCAAGATCTGCTATAAGTTTCGGAAACTTTGTCGTTTGCTTTGGAGTATTTCTCGTTTCAGTATAGTCTGAGCTTTTCTGAGATTTACACGGTGTTCAAGATTATGAGTCCTTTGTGGTTTTGCCTAGCTTCATTTCGCGAACCTTTAAGTGCAGTCAGTTTTCTCGACTGAAAGGGGAAGTATTGTTTGAGCTGTCCTAGAAGGTCATATTTAGTAGTGGCTGCCAGCATAGCTTTGGTTATGTTGTCAAAAGTTTTGGTATGGTTAAACTGACAATCAGGTCACTCCTATGTCGATGATGAGAGACAAGTGACCTGACTGTCAGTGTACTTAGCGTAGAGTACCAATTTTGCTTTTAAAGTTCCAGCGTGGTAGAGTTTTACTTCTAATCATTCGGGTATTTGTTAGAATCTTAATGGAGATAATACGTTGGCCGCACCGTGATGGGTCGTCGTGCAGTTTGAGAATATCGCTTAGGTTTGTTTGAGGAAGAATTAGATCTGGTGCGCTAATACTGCCTACGAAAGACAGAAAAGTTGGTTCAGTATCATGTGGTATTAGGTTGGAGTTGTTGATGAGATTTCCAATAAGTATGTCACCTGGAGTCGTGTTTGGGTAATGCCATCTGGTAGATGGAGCTTTAAAAATCTCCCACTTTTTGGGTGGTTTTCGTTATTACTTGCTGCAGAAGTATGTTCAGGATGTTGCGTGGCGGATTGTACGCTGCTATAATCATGAAGTGATATGCACTTACCCATGCCTTGTACCGCTTCTAATTTGTATTCTGTACTCATTTCATGAAGATTTTGAATCGTGTCGGTGCAGCGTTTGCAGGGCCGGATATACGTATAACGGGGGGGAGCTACACAAGCTAATCTTAGGACCCCCACTTTCTTGGGACCCAAAAAAATTTAAATATAGTATAAATAGTATTAAAATATATTATAAGACTTATAAAGGGCCTCATATAGCAAATAGCTTAGGGGCTTATCAAGTTTAAATCCGGCTGTGGTTGGATGTGCCATTGATCATTCCCGGTGCGATTTGGCGGCGTTGGAGTAAGTTAATGGATAGTGTAGCCGTAGACATGTTACATATCAATGTTTTCTGTCCCGGCTTTAAGAACAACGAAAATGTCAATGTTTAAAGAAAATAAAAGCACCTTCAGATCGCTAAATTTCGATGAGTTCAGTCCGCTTGCATTCTAAAACCCCAATCACATACGATATTTGTTGCCGAAACAAAACGTTTGGTGGAACAGTGCTGAGAAACGCTCTTTGGCCAAATAGGGTTACCATCTTCACTTGGTAAATAGGCTTATCTCTCAGATTGTCGAAAGTGACATTTCCTTTCAAGTGACGTTTGCTTCTTCGTGTTGTTTTGAATCGCTCACACTCTTTTCATTTTAAACTTTATTGTTAGTAATGGAAGATAATAGAAAGATGATTGCTATCAAGTTAATCACTTTGATCTCCAATCTGGCACTTCAAGTAACAGATAAACACACTTCTGGTTATAGCAATCAATTACATCAGTAATAGCCAGATTCTGTATACACTAAGAATAGTTTAAAAAGTGTGCAGGATAAGTCTATTTATCACACATTACTTATGTGTATTTTCTGTTGTCTGCATTCCAATGAAAATTTGATGGCTCACTGGAAAATTTGTGACCTGGTGAAACCATTTTCTTGACTAACTTTATGGCTCATAATTACTGTTCTGTCCATTCAAACAAACAAACAGACAAAAAAAAAAAAAAAAAAAAAAAAAAACCCTGAAATGTTTCAGATTTTAAATTACGTCCAAATTAAATTACTTTTTTTAACGTTTTGTGCGTTATCTTTATTTGTTAAACATCATGTTCTTCGTGCTTAAACCATAAAATTCAATTCAACAGGAATATCGCAAAATAGTTTTAAAATGAGCATATCTTTAGAATTTCCGATACAAAAACTCACGCGCCGGAGATAAAAATGTTTTTTCTGCATAACGTTGCCATTGCTCGCTTTGAAATCCTTGAGTTTGTTAATCAAAAATTCGTCAAAGTTTTAAAAAATAGGAAATCGATCATAAAACAAATTTCAAATTTCAAATTTGGTCTTCCACATGCTCATATTCGTTGGAGGATTACGTTATTCAAAATTCGATGACTCTATGTACCGTTGTTTTATCAGAATACGAGAAATATACATACATTTATGCAGATTTTTCATTATTTAATTTCTTCAAATATAATGCAGGACTCTAACATTTTGTGGCAACAGTTTGAAAAGTGAACCGACAAAACGAAACTAATAGTCCTTCGGGATTCAAATCCCTTTGGACTAAAAAAAAAAAGACCTTGTATGACAAAAATCTATATGGCTGATATTTACATCCTCACAGCCAGCAGATACTATTTAGCAAAATGAAGATCAAATAAAGCATATGAATACATGAGCAATTAAACATGTACGAGTTGTTTACTGTCCCATAGAACACTCGGTAATATACCTAAAACACATTAATTATACCAACTCTAGAAATTAGATGGTGCACATCATGAGTTTGTTTTATGTGATTACATCAAAGCCTCGAAACATAGGGATATCTGCCTAACAGGAGGGATCCCTTTGTAGAAGATTTTTTAAAACTGGCTCGTATACCAGTTACAAATGGGGAAAACCAAGAAAACGCCCATGTAGCCAGCCCGTTCTCGGCATTCTAACCTGAGACAGAATTAACAGTGTTCAACGACGCTTCGGCCACTAGTAGGCCGGTGCACTTAATTGGAAAGTACAATTCATTATGTAAACAGACGTGAAGGTTATAATCAGTTGTGCACTGTTTTAAGTAATCTAATGTTATAAATGCACAGCTGTTACATTTCTTATTATTTATTAGTCATGTTTATATTACGTAAATCATACATATGATATAATTATGAATTAACCCAATAGCAAAATGTGTACACTCTTTAGTACTCAAATGCTCATCAATTATTTTTCAACTGATTATTATTACATATTCATAATAATTTGCAAAGAACTGATGACTGCAGTTGCTGCCAATTACATGACCGTTATATGAATTAAAAGTAACTTCAAATAAACATTTTGGCAATGTTCATTTTTGTATTTATACATACATATATGCACATCTAATAAGTCATTTATTTACATACAGATAGAGAGATGCGATGGTTTAGAAGTTGTTAATATATATTTATTAGTATTAATGTAATGAATAAGATTTATATTAACGAATGTATATACAAATGCATCATCATGCATAATAATAAATCCATAAATTTCCAATGTGCCAATGTGTAGCATTTACAATAACAGTATAGTTTCTAATGTATTTATAATCCAAAAAGTATTTCATTAATAACATGAAAATAATAGACAAATTTGATGAGTATTCTCATTATAACATAAGCTATACTTTTCTTTTTTATGCATCTTTTATGCTGTTCAAAATGTGTCACTGATTATGCAATTAACAATTTAAAAGATAAGTAATTAGGAAAAAAGCCGCGCATATACAAATGGATTTTAAAAAAATTATTCAACTTAAATTTAAAAAATAAAATTCTATTATATAACAGTGATAATACATGATCAACACGAAATGCGACAAATCTGGCGAACTTTTGGCGACGAACAATTTGTAAACAAATCTGATCTGCAAGAACGTCGTAAAATACTGTCAACTCTGAAATTTCCACGATTATATATTTAATGAATATATAAACATTTTAAAAATGACTCAGGCAGTTATATTACAACAAAACAACAATAATTAAATCGGCCTCTATTTCCACCGTCCATGACTTCACAATGAGAGCCATCGCCATATTGAAAGTTACCCGTGATCCTTCAGAAGCAGAACTTTCGTCTGATTGGTTGAACATTCGAGGAACACGTCTCCAGCAGGAACATTTTCGGAAAAGTTTTAAAATGTTGCTCGTAGCCGAAACATGTTCTTCCTAACTAGACGAAACATTTCTCGGAAGCCTCCCGCTTAAAACAGTGCTACTAGAATCTCGTTTTGTCCCAGGTACTCGCGGGCGTCCCTAGAAGTGATAGCCTCTTAATATTCAAAGATATGAATTTCGGCTGCATTGCGGTGTTGTTTTCATCCTGAAAAAGGCAGTGTGATCGATGTGTAGCGCCGAGTCTGCTTCTCCGTCTATTGGCAAGGTTATTCTGTGATGGTATGCTTGAAAGCGCAGAAAACGGATAGCTCATTTAGCGTTCTCCAGAGAACCCTATACGGAGAGACGAGCTGAATTACCCCCAAAATAAACAGAACAAAAATAAGGATCTGTACTCTTTCAGTTTCAAATGTTATTACACACAAGAGCTCATGAATCGATGGCACCTATAATCTTAACTGAATAATGATCACCTGATAGCCTTGATCAGTGCAATTTAGTTACATGCTAATAACATTTTTCTCTCTGAAACTGATTCTCATCGAAGTCAGATAGTAACATTTCTCTATTAGATCTGATTTGCTGTCATCGAAAATACTCTAAGTGATTTGTACGTAAACATTCTTCTGTACTCATGATAAGTATCAAGCTGAAGTAACAAATATCCCAAAGATCATCTACTTTTTCTGTATTCTGTGAGTATATGAAATAATAATATTCCATTTCTTTATCTCAATTAATAATCATTACACATACGGGTAACATTATCGTTCCTACGTTAGACGCCGCTTAATGTTACCCCGGTTAATCTTAGCCTTCAAATATTTTCTTCAAATTTCCGAATTGTATACGAAAATATGGAAAATGCATACATTATTGTGATAAAAAATTCTTTTAACATGAATAAAATATTATAGAATATATTTTTTACCTTGAAGTAAAGTCGCCAAATAAGTTTAAATACAATACAAAAATTAGCAATTTACAAAGAAATTTTACCAACTAAGTCGTTCAATTTTAGTCAATCATTTCAAATAATGCAAAAACCAACTTTAGTTTGCTGTAGATTTTCAACAACTCTATCGATTTTAAAGACATCAGAAACAAGCTCCTCATTTTCAGCGGCAAAAAAGTCCATATTTTTTTCCCTGAAAACATTTCCGCCAAGCTGAAGTTTTTTTTTTTTTTTTAGTCCAAAGGGATTTGAATCCCGAAGGACTATTAGTTTCGTTTTGGCATTTTGCGTCGGACTCATAAATGTCGGTTCACTTTTCAAACTGTTGCCACAAAATGTTAGAGTCCTGCATTATATTTGAAGAAATTAAATAATGAAAAATCTGCATAAATGTATGTATATTTCTCGTATTGTGATAAAACAACGGTACATAGAGTCATCGAATTTTGAATAACGTAATCCTCCAACGAATATGAGCATGTGGAAGACCAAATTTGAAATTTGAAATTTGTTTTATGATCGATTTCCTATTTTTTAAAACTTTGACGAATTTTTGATTAACAAACTCAAGGATTTCAAAGCGAGCAATGGCAACGTTATGCAGAAAAAACATTTTTATCTCCGGCGCGTGAGTTTTTGTATCGGAAATTCTAAAGATATGCTCATTTTAAAACTATTTTGCGATATTCCTGTTGAATTGAATTTTATGGTTTAAGTACGAAGAACATGATGTTTAACAAATAAAGATAACGCACAAAACGTTAAAAAAAGTAATTTAATTTGGACGTAATTTAAAATCTGAAACATTTCAGATTTTTTTTTTTTTTCCAAACTTCACATTTTACCTTAGCAAGTTCTCTTTCAAAGTAGCAAGTCTCTTTTCAAAGTTTCAAAGTTGCCATCCGAGTATTAAGATTAGCGGTGCAGCATGGGTCGTCACCATCGAGATAGATAAGGCCTGCGCGCTGAGTTACTACGTCACTGCTAGGGGACCGGTCTTCGCGCAGTTTAGCTTCCTTGCTAAACACCCGTTTTTCTAAACCTATTCTATGAAATTGGTATCTCGTACTATAAAATCAGTCTAAAACAAAATTACAAGCGGCAATATAATGTTTTACAAAGCTTATCCGAATATGAAATATTTTCATTTTCTTTTGTTGGTATTTATTTTCAAAACAAAATTATTTGAGAATGGTGTGGTGCTTTTAAAAGCAAATCATTTCTTTGAAGAAAAATTGGTTTTAAAATTCAAGTAGCTAAAATTTTTACTTTGATTTTTCTGCGCTGTCTTTGTGTCTCTCGTTGATTCTCATCACCGCACCAAAATTTTTTGTTTCACCCACTACTTTAACAAAATGTTTGCCAGTGGGAACACATGTTATCTCTCATTCTATAATTATTGCATATTTTTTATATCTATCATATTAATGTAGCAGGATTATAAAACATCAAACGAATACAAGAGACTACTTAATATTTAGACTAACATTTAAATGACTTACATCAGTCAGAAAATTTTCCTTAATGTAATAAATTACTAAATAGTCTAGTTGTTACATCTAAACTCCGAACTATCAGCGCCTCCACATCTAAACTCTGAACTATCAGCACCATTACATCTAAACTCGAGAATAATCCTACGGAAAAACGTAGTTAGAACTCTGAATCCGAACTCGATTGACTGTTAGCTGGAGAGCGCGTAATTTCATGTAATCTAATAATTGTATATAACTGTATCTAAATATAATATCTTTATTTATACAGAAGTGTCAGTTTTTATGCAAAAGCTTGGAATTATTTAGATATTTCATCGAATAAGAATTAGAATGGAACAAGCTCGGCTCCCGGGTGAAAGAAAAGGTAAGAGATTTCTTTTTACCTTTTAGAATTCTATTGAGAGATACAACAAATTTTGGCATCCCTGCCGGGACGCCCGAGCTAAGAATAAGAATTTAAATTAGAAAATAAAGATTAAGAATACAATTATTGATTACATTTTGAATTTTTGAACTGTTAAGAACATGTCTGAAGAGATCTTAAATAAATTAAAAAAGAAGCGCGCAGCTCTCCGAACATCAGTAACGAAATCGCTTAAAGATTTGGAATCGCAGCTTTCGGAAATTGATCCGAAAATTCATGATTTGGAAGAAAATTTAGAAATATTAAAGAATAATTTCGAATCGCTTAAAAGTGTCGATACAGAATTAGAACCTCTTTTTAAAGTCGAAGAATTTGATGCTGAATTCCAAAAATCTGAAGAATATCGCCAAAAGGTCGTTAAATGCAGTTTCCGTACCTCCAAAAGAATCGACGAATTAAAACGCAAATCTACCGAAACGGTAGTAAATAACCAGTTCAGTACTGATAGTCAAAGCGAACCAAAACATAACGAGTCTGTTCGAATTAAATTACCTAAGTTAACTTTAACGAAATTCTACGGAGATATAAACAACTGGCTAACCTTTTGGAACAGTTTCGAGTCTGCCATTCATAAAAATGATTCATTAGCTAAAATAGACAAATTTAATTATTTGAAAGCTCATTTAGGTGGTTCTGCTTTAAATACAGTCGAAGGATTACCGATTACTGCTGCTAATTACGATTCCGCAATTGATCTTCTAAAAGAAAGATTTGCGAAAACAGATGTGCTCATTTACACTCACATAAATAACATTTTGAACACTAAACCGTTGAAAATCTCGAATGATGTTCGCGCCTTTAGAAAATTTTATGATAATATTTCTATCGAATTAAGATGTTTAGAAAATTTGGGTCAGTCTCTCGAGAATTTATCAAGTGTGTTATGTCCAATAATTCTGAAATCACTTCCCCAAGATATTTTGCTTGAGATTAACAGAATGAGTAATGGAAGTGCATATTGTAATATTAAAAGCCTGTGCTTGATTATAGCTCAATGTTTAGATTCACGCGAAAGGGCGGAAGTCATAAATAAGAATTCAGAGCATTCGACAGCGAATAGTGGGCGCCGTCAGTCTGCGTATGCGGTCCAGAAAATAAACACTCGTCATTTCAGCGATGGAAAGAGCAATAAATTAGAAACGAAAGCTTCTTCTGCTTCTGATTTAGTGTCCACGGGTATTAAAGAAAAATTGATTAAGGCATGTGTTTTTTGCGGAGATCTTTCCCATTCAAGCCATAAATGTCCTATTGCCCAGAAACTAACGAATGACGAAAAGGTTGAAATACTACGCAAAAATGGCACTTGTTTTAGGTGTTTACAAAATAAGGGTCACATCAGCAAATTTTGTGATTCTAACATTTTTTGCACCCATTGTCACTCTAAGCATTCTACGATTATGTGCAACAGAATTAATTCCGAGAGTAAAAAGGGAACGATCAAAACTGTCCAGGAAGTTGAAAATAAAGTACTTTCGAATCAAAGCAACCGTTCTGAAGTTTATTTACAAACTTTGGTCGTAGGAGTAGCTGGGAAAACCTTAAAGGGTTATTTAAGATTGCTAATAGACACCGGAAGTCAGAACACGTACATAAGTCAATATGCTGCTAAAACGTTGAAATTAGAAAAGATAGGAACTGAAAGAATTAAACATGGGTTATTTGGGGGTGTAGAAGTTTCGGAAGATCATAATCGTTATCAAATAGATTTAACTAGTTTGGATGGAAAGTACAGGTGTAAAATCGAAGCACTAGACCAGAGGAAAATTTGTTCGTCACTGCCTAAGATCAAAGACGAAAAATTAATTAAAGTAATGGAAAAAAGGGGAATCCTTATCAACGACAATCATGTGAATGGAAATCTCTGTCTGTTTCAAGAAAATCCGGAAGAGATTCATATGCTGTTAGGAGCGGACACCGCAGCACAATTGTTCACTGAAAGAATTGAACATTTTGCGGGGGATTACGTAGCCTTTGAGACCAAGTTAGGCTGGACTTTAATGGGCAAGATTAAAGAGAATACGAATACGTCGAGTTCCCTGTCCGTTCTTTCTTTATCCTTACATGTTTCCGATACAAATTTGTCCAATCTTTGGCGTTTAGACACTTTGGGGATTTCAAGTCGGGAAAACAAAACGAAAAGTGTCTTGGAAGAAGAAACCCGAAAACATTTCTTAAAAAGTGTAAAACGAGATAGCTCAGGGAGATATGAAGTAACCTTACCCTTTATTTTAGATAAATCCGTCTTATCCAGTAACCGTACTGTGGCAGAAAGACACCTCGTCAAAACCGAAAGTAAACTAATTAACACACGCAGAAGAAAAGATTACGAAGAAATATTTGATGAGTGGGAAGCGAAGGATATTATTGAGGTAGTAACTGAGGAAAAGGAGGAAGGAGTGCACTACTTGTCACACAGACCTGTAATAAAAGAGTCTAGTGAAACTACAAAGATACGGCCTGTTTTCAATGCATCTGCACGTTCTAAGAATTCACCCTCTCTCAATGATTGTTTGAGTAAAGGACCAAATTTAATAGAAATTATTCCACGTATATTGAATCGTTTTCGAATATATCGCATAGGAGTGTCATCTGATATCGAAAAGGCCTTTTGTCAAATCAAAATAGCAGAAAGGGATAGAGATTTTTTAAGGTTTCTATGGTTCGATAATCAACATAAGTTTAAAATTTACAGACATAACCGAGTTGTTTTTGGACTCACATCAAGTCCGTTTCTGCTAGCCGCTACACTTAGTCACCTTTTGGTTACAGTCCCAGAAAAGTTTCTAGAAACTTCTAATATTTTGAGGGATTCATTTTACCTCGATAATTCGTTAATTAGCTTAAATCACGTAGATGAAGCCGAAAATTTCGTTCAAGAAGCAAGATTGATTTTGGCTTCAGGGCATTTCAATTTGAGATGTTGGCGATCAAATTTTCGCATTGACATGATCGATGAGATAGAGAAGAAGACGAAAGTTGTCCCAATATTAGGATTAGTATGGGATTTAGAAAAAGATAGTTTGAGTTGCAAGATCGAAGAAACATTTAACTTGAGGGAACCTATTACCAAAAGAAAAGTTTTGTCAATTACCCAGAAAATTTTTGATCCCATTGGCTTTACTGCACCGATAACTCTAATTCCTAAGCTAATTTTGCAAGAAACATGGAACGAGAAGATTAAGTGCGATGAAGATCTTCCTCTTCCCCTAAGTGAGCAGTTTGGGACTTGGTTGAACCAATTGCCTCTGCTATCTCAGATTGAAATTCCTCGTTGGTTAAATATTGATTACGAAAACGAAGATACCGTAGTGCTCCACGTTTTTTCGGATGCTAGTAAAAGAGCCTATGCCACATGTGCATTTTTAAGAGCTGAAACCATCGAAGGTGTAAAGGTTCAGTTAGTAAGTGCGAGAAGTCGAATAGCCCCTATTAAGGAACTTACGATTCCACGGCTTGAACTTCTTTCCTGTCTGATAGGTGCCAGGCTTGCCAAAACAATTCTATCAGATTTGAAACTTAAGAATTGTAGAACAGTGTTCTGGAGTGATTCTTCTACACCTTTGGGGTGGATAAGAAGGGATCAAGCATGGGGTACGTTTGTTCACAATCGAGTACAAGAAATAAGATCGCTTACCAGAATATCTGACTGGAGGCATGTACCTGGAAGTTTAAACCCAGCGGATCTCCCATCGAGAGAATGTACTATTGAGCAATTACAGAAATCGGCATGGTGGGAGGGCACATCGTGGCTTTACTTACCAGAAGACGAGTGGCCCCATGTAGAAGAAAAGCCTGATGAAGAACTTATAAACAAGGAAAAAAGGAAAACGATTCTGAATCTTCTAGATCATGGAGACAATTTGGACCGGTACTACAAATACTTCTCTTCATATAGAAAAACCGTGAGAATGATCGCTTGGATTTTCAGGTTTTATCACAATTTAAAGAACAAAGATTAAAAACCTCACTCCTGATGTCTCAGTTGATGAATTGGAGAATGCTGAAAAGGCACTTTGTAGACTAGTACAGAAAGAATCATTTACCGGCATAAACGATCCCGCCATTCGTGCGCTGAGACCAATCGTAGACCAAAATGGAATTTTAAGTGCCAAAACGAACGTCCTACAGCGTCAAGATAATGAAAATTTCCGATATCCTATCATTTTACCTTCAAAACACCTTCTTGTTGAGAGACTAATCTACGAGAAACATCTGGAACTCCAGCATGCTGGTGTCAGCACTTTAATGACAAATCTTAGAGAAAACTTTTGGATATTAAAATCCAGGAAAAGTATTCGAAATATTATCAGAAAATGTGTAAGATGTAAAAGATTTGTTTCACAAAGAGTGGAAGTCGAGCCAGGATTTCCACCCGAAGATCGAGTCAGAGAAGGGGCGGCTTTTGAAGTCGTCGGTGTAGATCTAGCGGGTCCTCTCTATCTCCGTGAGGGGTCTAAAGCGTGGATAGTCTTGTATACATGTGCCATTTATAGAGCCATTCACCTCGAACTAGTTACTTCTCTATCTACAGAAACTTTCATCCAATCTTTACGTAGATTCATTGCCAGAAGAGGTAGACCTTATGTGATATATTCCGACAACGGAACTAATTTTGTAGGGACTAACAGTGTTCTTAAGAAAGTTAATTGGAACGCCATATGTTCAGCTGCTTCTATCCAAAGGATACGATGGAAGTTCAACCCTCCGACCGCCGCCTGGTGGGGAAGTTGGTGGGAGAGGCTTGTGCGAATGGTGAAAGAAAATTTAAGAAGAGTCTTAGGTCGAACGTCCTTAAATTATGAAGAATTATACACTATATTATGTGACTGTGAACAAGTGATTAATTCGCGACCTATCACATATGTATCAGAGGATAATCAAGATCCATCACCACTGACCCCTATGATGTTTCTGCAAGAATTGCCGTCATCTGGAGTTCCTGATATGGACTACGTAGATTCCAAAGAACTAAACCGTCGAGCCAAATACCGACAGAGAATAAGACATGATCTACGAAACAGATTTCGTAATGAATATCTTGGTCAGTTGAGACAACAGGCAATAAAGAAGGGAAAATTTCAACAGTTGCAAGTAGGCGATGTCGTTCTATTGGAAGACAGCCAGAGACGACGCATACATTGGCCTTTAGCCAAGATAGTCGAGCTTTTCCCCAGTAAAGACGGAATAGTTAGACTAGCGAGGGTCAAGACAAGAAATGGAATTCTGCTTCGTCCAGTGCCCCGGCTTTTCCCGTTGGAGATCTCTACTTCCGAATCCGTTGGCCCTCCGTTCCCCGACAGAGCACCTCGAGATAGAAACGACCATGCAACTGGTCAGGCTGATCAGGCTGCTAGTATTCCAGAACCTGCCTCAAGTCCTCGAGTGATGACCAGAGCTGGACGAGTTGTTCGGCCTCCTCATCGACTGGACCTGTGTGTATTGAGTTCCTCCGCATCGTCGGATCTCAATGGTGGGAGGAGATGTTACATCTAAACTCCGAACTATCAGCGCCTCCACATCTAAACTCTGAACTATCAGCACCATTACATCTAAACTCGAGAATAATTTTTTTCTATTTTTTCGCAGATCTGTCCCAGTCCAGTAGGCGGACAGAGATTGCACTTTACTTTTTTCTTACCTTCGGGTAGTTAAAATGTCCTTTTTTAGGACAGTCGGCGATACTGATGAAGACATTACGGAACCGGATCAACGGACTTATGATTTTAAGGATACGGAATTCTCAGAAAAACCTTCAAATAGCAAACAGAAACTTCCTTTAAAGTTGAATGACTTTTTGAGCCCGCCTGAGACGAAAAAGAATAAGAAAAAGAAAACTTCGCATGAGGGGAAAAATGATGAACCATCACAGGAGAGAAGCATGATACAAAATACGGAAAACGTTAAACCCACTGAATCAGCAATGTATAAAATCGATTTACATGACCAAGAAAGGGAAAGACAAATCTCTGCACTAATGAAAGAACACGGAGTTAGCAATCTTCTGGAAATTCTTAAGCACGGGAAAACTCCCGAAACCCTGACGGATGAATGGATCTCTCCCAAGAAAACTGCGAAGATTCCGAAAGAAACTGCGTCTATGGAAATCATCACCGAAAATAGATTTAAAGACTTAGAAGAAAAAGAAGATATTGAAAATAACATGGAGACCACCAGTGAAACGGAAATTCCACCACCAATTGTATTTACACAAAAAGAAGTAAATTGGATGGAGATAAGAGAGCTACTTTTAACGGTATGCTCGGATGAATTCGAAGCAGAAACGAAAATGCAATCTATTTATGTGAAAGTCAAAACTCCCAACGAATATAGAGCTGCCACACGCTTACTACATGCCAGGAATATACCCTTTCACACATATAGACTCGAAAGTGAAAAACCATTGAAAGTGATATTAAAAAATCTACCGGCCAGCATGCAAGAAGAACTGATCAAAGATGATCTTGAAAGACGTAAATTCCCAGTCTTGAAGGTGAAACAATTCACACGCAGCCCAAAATTTAATCTCGAAAAATTACCTATTTTCCTAATTGAATTGAAGAAAAGCAAAGCAGGATATGCCATTTATCATCTTGACAATATGTTCAATATGAACATAAAAATTGAAAAATATCAACCAAAGAAAAGAATATTTCAATGCTTTCGCTGCCAGGAATACGGACATTCCCAACATTTATGCACGAAACCGGAACGATGCTGTAAGTGCGGAGCACACCATCGAAGCAAACTATGACCATTAAAACCGGAAGAAAAGCCAACATGTATTTTCTGCTCGAAGCAACATGTATCCTCATATCGTGGATGTGAGGTTTATCAGAAAAAATTCGAAAAGAAAAAACCTGTACCAAGTGCACCAAAATTTAGAAATAACAACGAAGATTTTCCTCCTCTCCCGACAAGAACTGATAATGGAAACACTCAAAACGCCGAATCCAGTCGTAATAGAAGTAGAAACATCCAACCTCCGCCTGAAGATCTTAATGAAGCAATAGAATGGATCAAAGACCCCAAAATCAATAACTTATTAAGTAACATCATCAATCATATAAGAAAAATAAGAACAGCGAAGAACTCTGCTGAAAAGTTTATGCTAGGATTTCAAGCAGTCATGTCGATAATAAAGTTCGCCGAGGATTCTGATTAACTTCAAGTATCACAGTTAAAAATATTATCTGAAAAATTCTATTCATTAACGCCATGAACCTCTCTTTTAACTTTTGGCTTCTTTTCAAGCAGCAACCGGAGAGTCAGCACTTGGGTGGGTGACCACCCTCGTGACTGGCCTCGACGAATGACGACCTTGGTGGGTGAGCGAAGAAATTCAGGAGTAAACGCAGAAACGTTTCGCCGCTCGGACAGCCACTGCTCATTTTGTTTTTGCTTAAAATCGCAGGATTTTTATCCTTTTGAATTTTTTCGCCTCTGTGCGGGTGCGTATTGCACCACTATTCTCTCTAATCAACTGGCCGTATGGCATGATCAAAACCGATTGGATTAAGGCTCGTTGTAGCCAAGGCCAATTTTGTAAAAGATACCGATTAGATTTCCTACGGAAAAACGTAGTTAGAACTCTGAATCCGAACTCGATTGAATGTTAGCTGGAGAGCGCGTAATTTCATGTAATCTAATAATTGTATATAACTGTATCTAAATATAATATCTTTATTTATACAGAAGTGTCAGTTTTTATGCAAAAGCTTGGAATTATTTAGATATTTCATCGAATAAGAATTAGAATGGAACAAGCTCGGCTCCCGGGTGAAAGAAAAGGTAAGAGATTTCTTTTTACCTTTTAGAATTCTATTGAGAGATACAACACTAGTCTTAAATTATTTCTTACTTACATATTGTATGTTAATCTGTATTACAGTTAATGTTTTCCTCTTAATGCTACATAATTATTCGACAGAATCTGTAGTTAAATTGAGGTAACGTTTATTACATAGCTCTGAAGACTATCAATATTAAAATTCCAAATAAGACAGGAAAAAAGTTTTTTAAATAAAGTTATACACAATTTTTTTGAAAATATTTTAAAAATATATGAAATACTTAAAAAACTTTTAGAAACTGAAATTTCTTGCAAATATTTGCATCATACCTATTTAACTATAAGTTACCTCTGTTCTGAAAATATTTTTTTCTGTTAATATCCAGATGAAAAGAAAATATAAATCCTAACATCATGTTCAAAACTTTTCTGTAAGCAATTTTTTTAACTTAACTTACATAGCTTTTGGTGGTGCCACGTACTCAAATTAAAGATTGTAATTTAAAAGATAATTTAAAAAATTGTTTTTAAAATTGCATTGAATTGAATACAATGAAAACAAGTATGTCTACATATGAATTCAATTACTACTGCTTCTTCAATAACTGTACATTTTTAAAATTTCATTTTTCAGTTTCGCAATTTAATTACCTTAATATGAATCTTACATACATTACTTTAGAATCTTTTCTATCATTCTCAGAAAGATTTATATTGCATAACAAATTTTAAGCAAACTGATTGCATGATAATAACATTTTTAAAAGTGAACAGAATCTATATTAGCTAAACATATGCATTTAAGTTTCATCATGATAAAATGATATTTAACGATTTACAGAAAACATTGATATTTAAATTTAAGAACACAGAACTCTGTCAAAAATCAAATTTACTCTGCATTTGATATTCTACATATTATGTAATGAAATAAGTGTTATGCTTTCAACCCCTTAGGACAGTTATTTCATATAAAATTAGTTTCCAATTAAAATAAATAATCATAAATTTTGCTGACAATTTTTATATTACTAGTGTTAGTAATTATTACAAGAGATGATGCTTCAGATGTCAAAAGTAAACATAAATTCAATTCTTAAAACATAATGGATAAAAAATTACAACTTATAAAAGTCAACAAAAAATTTACTGAGGGTCTCCTAACCGTGACGTCACAAGCCAGTTTCGTTTCAGAGCGCAGGCCTTATCTATCTCGATGGTGACGCATGGGTCAAATGATTTCCAGAAATGCTATGAAATGAACTTTTGCCTTTTCCTAACTAAAATACTGTGAAAGTAGATATTTGTGTGTTTCTAGTTAGATTTATGTTAAATTGGTTGAATTTCATTGCTGTTTTGAAGGATTATTAGTCCAAAGGGATTTGAATCCCGAAGGACTATTAGTTTCGTTTTGGCATTTTGCGTCGAACTCATAAATGTCGGTTCACTTTTCAAACTATTGCCACAAAATGTTAGAGTCCTGCATTATATTTGAAGAAATTAAATAATGAAAAATCTGCATAAATGTATGTATATTTCTCGTATTGTGATAAAACAACGGTACATAGAGTCATCGAATTTTGAATAACGTAATCCTCCAACGAATATGAGCATGTGGAAGATTAAATTTGAAATTTGTTTTATGATCGATTTCCTATTTTTTAAAACTTTGACGAATTTTTGATTAACAAACTCAAGGATTTCAAAGCGAGCAATGGCAACGTTGTGCAGAAAAAACATTTTTATCTCCAGCGCGTGAGTCTCTGTATCGGAAATTCTAAAGATATGCTCGTTTCAAAACTATTTTGCGATATTGCTGTTGCACTGGATCTTATGGTTTAAGTGCGAGGAACATGATATTTAATAAAGAAAGGTAACACACAAAATGTTAAAAAACGCCCCTTTGGACGTAATTTAAAATCTGAAACATTTCAGATTTTTTTTTTTTCCATTGTTTAACGTTATCACATTCCGTTAATGTTGTCAAATTTGTAGTGGATGAATGGATCGTATTAAGCGGGGTCTACTACACCTAATTCATCAACATGGATTTATCTTCGAATCATATTTCTGCACGAAAGAAAAGCTCAGGTACATGCTTATCAAGTATTCTTTTTTTTTTTTGTAGAAAAAAATTACAAAACTTTATTCGAAAATAATTCGATAACTTATTCCAGCAATGCATGCAAAGTACTCAAGGCTACCACAGTAGAAATTTTCAAAGGAAATCCCTCAATTCTGTTATTATGCGTTCTAAAAACTGCAAAATTCGCAAGCAATAATCAGGTACCTTTCAATAACAAATACGAAATTACCAGCATTCTCTAATGTTTTCTATTGCTTGTTTATCAGTAGGTCATTTGGTAGCAAGATGTCTTGTAAATTTTGCTGCGCTTTCTTTCATATTTCAGATGATATAAATTACGCAAAAATAAATAAATAAATAAAAAATCTGAAATGTTTCAGATTTTAAATTACGTCCAAAGGGGCGTTTTTTTAACGTTTTGAGTGTTACCTTTATTTATTAAATATCATGTTCTTTGCACTTAAACCATAAAATTCAGTTCAAGAGCAATATCGCAAAATAATGTTAAATTAAGGATATCTTTAGAATTTCCGATATACACAGTCTCGCGAGCTGGAGATAAAAGTATTTTTTTTTCTATATAACGTTGCCATTTCTCACTTTTAAAGCATTGAGTTTGTAAATCAAAAATTCGTTAAAGTTTTACAAAATATAAAATCTATAATAAAACAAATTCCAAATTTGGGATTTCAGATGCCCATATTCGCAGTAGGATTTCGTCATTCAAAATTCGATGGCTCTATGTACCATTGTTTTATCACAATGCGAGAAATAGACAATCATTTATGCAGATTTTTCATTATTTAATTTCTTCAAATATAATGCAGGACTCTAACATTTTGTGGCAACAGTTTGAAAAGTGAACCGACGTTTATGAGTCCGACGCAAAATCGCAAAACGAAAACAATAGTCCTTCAGGGACAAAGCCCCTTTGGACTAAAAAAAATTGCGTAATTTATATCATCTCAACAAAATTAATAACAAAAAAATTTTAATTAAATTATAAATAATTTAATTACAAAATTAAAATATTATGGCATGTTTTATACTCTTTTATTATCATATTTAATACAACCTGCCCTTATAACGCCGCTGGTTAACAAAGCTAACTTCCAAAACTACTGGATTAAGTTAAAAAGCCAGAGAAAGCATGCTTGTATGCAGGAAGGGGTGGGAATCATCTGACTAGCTTAGCCAGTTTCCATTACATGTGCCAGCATCTTTATGCAAGTTGATCATTGTTAACCTAAGTACAAGGGTATCTCAGCATTAAGACACAAAAGTGCCTGGCACACTTATGAAGTTCAGTATACAGTATCATGACGAGTGCAACCATCATCGAGATTACGAGATATTGTTTTCCTTCGAAGATCTAAGAGAACAATAACCAGTTTGAATAAAAATGCAATTTTCAAATTAGTCATTGTTCATCAAGATATTAGGAGTTCCCTGCACACTTATGAAGTTTAGTATATAGTACTATGAAAACTACTACCTTCATCAAGATTCCTGGACGTTCCTTTGCCGATCTAAGTAAAAAATCGCCAGTTTGAATAAAGGCTTCGTTTTGAAGGTTTACTATAATTTAGGAATGGATGGTGCTTCGGGAAATTTCTCCCAGCACCTGTGCCTGCTCGTTACCTAATATCCGTGGTTTAGAAAAATGAAATGTCGATCTTAATTTTAAAATTCATGCACCATAAAATGATAAACTCATAGGAAGACAAAATTTTAGTAATACCCTAAAAATTCGAAAGATAAACTAATGATAATATCGTATTAAAATGTGCCTTAAGGCAATCATCATTAGCTCGTCGCTAATTCATAAGTGTTGCACCTGACTATTTACTCCATAGATACCAACTAGGAGTGAGAAATAATATTCTAGGGTGGGCGAGAAAATATTTTTCTTTTTGTTAAAAAAAAATTAACTCATTGTTTAAAATCCCACGCACATCACTGATGCACGTGCAAAACATATTTCTTGCGCATGAGAATATGCGCGGAAAAATTTGCCGTACATTTGGAAATATTATAAGGTATTTCTTCCACTTCCCTAGCGTGCCTTCGTGGTGTAATGGTAGCACGCTGGGCCGGTATTCCAGAGGTCCGTGGTTCGATTCCCGGCGAAGGCGGTTGCATAGTCATTTGGTGTATATTTTAAAGGAGAAAATCTGAAAACTTCGCAAACATGTACTTTAAACCCATACTCTTTCAATTTGGATAATATGCCGGATGATGAAGAAGGGATGATAGATCTTTTAGAACTGTGTACAAGTCGTATTCTTGAAATGCAGTTTAAAAGCAATAATTTTGAACAATATTGATGTTTCTCAATTCTCAAAACTTAGTGAAAAGGCACTAGTGATCATCCCATTAGCAACAGCATACTTATGTGAGTCTGAATTTAGTGCTATTTTGTGAACCAAAACAAAATTCAGAAATACCTAGGATGCACAAATAGATATGCGAATTGCTGTTAGCAACAATTTGCCGTGATTTATAAAACTCCAATAAATAGGAACCAAAATATCATTAGCTTGTTTTCTCTCCTGCTTCCTTTGAAAGATTTGTGCAAATATAAATTTTATTAACAATTCCTTATTGCCATGTTTAATTTCTGTTTATTAAAATTTGACTACAGAATATTGTTTTCGGTTTTCTTTTTCTTTCTTTCTTTTTTTAGCTACTTTAAGAGGTTCGAGAATATATTAAGAATTTTTCAGGGGTTTTGGACATGAAAAAGTTGGACTTGTGGTTTACCCCATTGCATTGGAAGAAGGAATTTTTTTTTTTTTTTTCCTAGAAAAAGGTTCAGGACTTGTGCTTTACCGACACAACTGAGAGTTAAGAAAGCCTTCTCACTGAAAAGTGACATCACAACAAGGAGACCCCGTACCTTCGTCCGCAGGGAGGAAACTAAGAACATATAGTGAATTTGAGTTTCAGAAAGCAGCGCCTCCTTTTACTCTGTATCACGTGAAGAACATCAGTAAAACCAAAAGACGAAAGTAAATGTCAGGTGGCAGCCATCAGTCGACGATAATAATTATCTTTCAGTACTTTACTAGAAAACAAAGTTAAAAAAGTGTTGTTCAATAGCATATTTGTAATAAATATTAAAAGCACGAAAAATATTTTTAAAGTAACTAAAAATATATTTTAAAAAGTTACTATTAGTTTCATTTACCAAAAATCTTCCAGTTTGAGTTTCATGAAAAGAATGAGAAAATTTTGCTTCAAAAAAATTTATTAGCATTTCAAAGATTATAAAATATTAAAAACTCACAAAGAAAAAAATCAACACTATTTAGCAGATAAATGACTTTAAAAAGTTTTTGTAGTGCCATTACTTATTAAGCATTACTCCAGTTTTTAATCCCAAGAATAACTTTGAGTGAGTAATTACTATCATTATCTAATTTCTCAAAGCTCGAAAAATTTCAGACCCTTAAAAATGTTTGAGAAACCTGTTTTTTTTTTTTTTATTATTTATTTATTTATTTATTTCAGTTAAGTATGATTATTCAAATTAAAAGCTGAAACAAAATTTAGAATTTAAACAATATGTAACAGAAACTGAAATTACTGCACCATTATAGCAAGTGAATTCCTTTCCGCATAAATTTAAACGCTGTCAGCAGCAATTTTAACAATATTTATACTAGTACTAAATAGAATAAACTAATACTTCGACCTACTTACAGAATTCATTTCAACACATTTAGAATAAATTTGCATTTTATTGAAAGTCCAGTTAATCAGCAGAAATTTTATTAAGGAACCACTTAAAAAAAAAACCATTAGAAAACCACTTTAAAAAAAAAACTGAATTTTTAGGAAATGAAATTACAGCATACTGGAAATATTAATACAGCTGTAAAATCCTGCACTTAGAGAAATGTATGTAAGACCAAAGAATTATCTAAGCAATTAGAGAATTATACGCAAAACTTACCAAACAATTACATATTAACTGAAAGCCTCATTTAAATTAACGACAAATTATCTATTTTACTGAAGTTTTTTCCTGATATGTTCCTCAACTCATCACCAAAATTTGAATACAGTAGTTTTTTAAAGAATTTGTTGCATGAATCCTTAATAAACAAAATTTAGAATATTTTCCAAGGAGTTCCTTTTAATACACTTGTCATAAGCTATAAACGTTAATATAAAACTCTTACAGTTTGGTACAGTAATGCATAAGCGATACTTATTTTATTACATTCAAAAACTATCTTCATAATCTTCAGGTAGTAAATTTTTACTTCAGTACAGTTATACGATACCTTAGTTATTATATCTGGATGCAGACAAAGCAGTCCACCTTGGTCCACATTCAGTATGAAACGCTACTCTTCACCCAATTCCAACGTTTTTTATTTAAAGTAAGGTTTTCCTGACAAAATTCACATTTCACGGTCTTTAAAACCTATACTCACAATAACCAGCGACATAAGTTATGGCAGGCAGAACATTATGTGTTACTTGTAATGTATGGAAGGCACTAGTAAAATCCTTCTCAGTGTGAATAAGTCAATATTATTTTCATCAAAACTTTTAATTTCAATTTCTCCAAACAACATTTCTGCCGGATTTCTCATCATACATTTCCAAGAATCTTTCAATTTCACATGCAGTAAAATGAAGCTCACAGACCTAATGAAATAAAAGAGATAATTAGAGTCCTTGTAAAAATTCATTAACCCTTTTTTAACTTTTCTAAAGCATTGCAATAAATGTTGCCTAATTATACTGGCGAAAATGTTAGCTTAACAGAATATCAAGACCTTTTTAATTCAGTATATTAGGAAAATTTCTTCTTATAACAAGAAAACAAAATATGTTTAATTAAAAAGTTGAATGGTTTTTCCAGATTCTTTATTACCCTGAATTAGAAGGTTAATGAACGAACAGTTTTAAAATATTTATGATTACAGTTCAAGAATATATTTAATGGAATTTTATTTGTTTTGTTTCATTTATTAAACTGTACCTATAATTTTGAATAATGTGCTTCATAACGTGTTAAAATTCTTCTCTTTTAAATATTACTGAATTTGAAAGCAGACATGAATTTAGTTTTTCATGCCAATTAAATTTTGAATTTTTCTTAGTTGCATAGATCATAAGTACCCAAAATATTGTAGTGCCGATCGCTTGGAGCTGTGATGAAAACCAGATGCCGTGACGTCATTCTCTCTACGAGCTGCGAAGGCGCCAAGCAAAAATTAGGGAAATTACCGTTTTGAGATGATAGACGATAGACGTGGAAAGCAGAGATGCTGCTTCTGTTCAAAAAGAACTTTGACGAATCATTACTTGTTTAATTCTCTTAAATGTTAAATTTATGTAATAATCGTTTGTCTAATTAAAATGTCTTTCGTTAATTAATTTGTTCATCGTTTAAAATCCCCACAAAAATTTTCTCAGAAGTGGGATAGCACTTCAGCACTCGAATGAACTGTAGTTTTACCTGCTTTCTCCTGGATTACTACCGGTTTTGAAGAACAACTGTTGCTGTTCTGGACTGTTTTGCAATGTATAATCAACTATGTTTCGAACAAAAACCTCATCAAACTCCTAGGAATGTATGCTGATTTACCTGAACTGAAACTGCGTAATAGTGAGTAAATAGTGTGCGGCTCTATTAAGGACTGGAATTAATTTTAATAATACTGGATGTCAAGTGTCAAGACGTGAATTGTGGCCAAAAATCCATCGGACATAATCTGTTTGTACTCGCCTCTTGTCGACAGCATTTGTGATCCATTGGATGGTATGGAAGTAATTTGTTTCGTTTCTGTTTCCGGATTATAGAGCCAGGAACATCGTGGATTACCATTATATGAAGTGAGTGATTTTCTCAATTTTATTAACTATGTTTCTAATTGATGTGCCGGGAATGGAAGATGTCCTGAAAAGTGAAAAAGCGCATAATATAAAATTATTACACAAAATAATATTTAACGATGTGGGCGACAGAAATAATCGAAAAAGGTTAAGACAATTTAGTGGTTTCTCTTTAGAAGAGAATAGTAAAGAACTTAATGAAAAACTCGAAAAAATCAAACAAGATTTTCAGGCTTATGAATTAATTTCCATTGCCAATGTTTTATGCATTAATAGCTCTGGCACACAAGATGACTTAGCAACCCGAATTGTTTCTTATCTGAATAATTTAGAATTGCTTAAAAATAATGTAATTTTAGAAGAAAGTGAAAACGAAAGTGATTTAGAGGGTGTGGATGGTGGGGATAAAAATGAAGTAGATGATAATGTTCGAGATGAAACGAAACTAAGAAACAATTCTGGTGCCACAGTGAGACAACTTCCTTCCCAATGTGCTAATGATAATATTCTTAGTACAATTGAAAACAAGTCGAATGTATTTCATAACTGTAGTATAAATGTTACTATTGAAGACATCAAATCTTTTGTTGCTCAATTTGATGGCCAAAGCCACGAAAATGTCAGTAGTTGGGTCGAAAGTTTTGAAGATGCAGCTACCATTCTTCAGTTAAATGATTTACAAAAACTGATTTTTGCTAAACGCCTGATGACAGGCAAAGCAAAACTATTTGTTCTTAGTGAACCAAAGTTGAACTCATGGCAAGTTTTTAAGAATGCCATTCTTGATGAATTCCGGTCCAGCTGCAATTCAGCCGAACTGCATGAGTTATTATCAAAACAAAAAATGAAGAGCAATGAAACATTTGATGAGTATTTTTTAAATATGAAAAGAATTGCTAAAAATGGTCAAATTGAAGATGTTGCTTTAATACGATATGTTATAGATGGTATAACAGGCTCCGCGTTTAAAAAATCTTGCTTGTATGGGTCACAAACATTAACTGATTTTAAGAACAAATTGAAGCTTTATCAACAGATATGTGATGATGAAGAAAAGTCGCGAACGTCTAAAACAAAATTTGAAAGTAAACAAAAAATTGAATCTAGGCATAAATATGACTCAAAATATTCTGTTAACCAGACAAAGCGTAACGTAACCGATAGTCGAGGAACAATTCCTGAAATTAAATGCAATACAACCTGTTTCAACTGCGGTGAAAGCGGTCATATTTCCAAACAATGTGTTCATAAAGATAAGGGAGTCAAGTGTTTTAAATGTAAAGAATTTGGGCACCGAAGTTTCGAATGCTCAAATACGAATTCGAAACCAGAAGTATCAAACGTGAATATTGATGTAGTCTCGAAGTTGACCAAAGAAGTAAAAATTAATGATGTATATGTAACCGCGTTAATAGACACAGGAAGTCAAACTACTTTGTTATGTAGATCGACTTTTGATAAACTGAATATCGAAGGCCTCGTGCCCGTAAGTTCAACGCTGAGTGAGTTTGGTAAATGTCAAGTAAAACCTCTAGGTTTCTTTAAAGGTAATATTAAAATTAATGATTTCCAGTGTACTGCAGATATTTGTGTTGTAGACAACAATGTAATGACACATGAAGCCATTTTAGGCTTAAACGTAATATTAAAAGGTGAAATATTAATAAATGAAAATGGGGTTACCATAAAAAGTAAGTCACAGAGTGTAGAGAAAGTAAATATTATATCTGTTTTACCTGTTGACCTAGCTAGTAACGAAGAAGAAATAAACATTGCACGTAGTGTTCCAAACTACTTTAAAGAGACTGTTCAACAGTTAGTTTCGAACTATATGCCACGTAAGACCAAATCAACGGACATACAGTTAAAAATTTTCGTTAAAAATAACAAACCAGTATCGCATCAACCGCGTAGATTACCGTTTGCGGAAAAGAAAATTGTTGAAACCCAAATATCCGAATGGCTAAAGTCAGGAATTATAGAACAGAGTTCTTCGGAATATTCGAGCCCATTGGTCATCGTTAAAAAGAAAGACGGGACACCAAGAGTTTGCGTTGATTATCGTCGTTTAAACAAAGTTGTCGTAAAGGATAGATTTCCCCTTCCCCTGATTGAGGATATCCTAGACCGCCTTCAAGAAGCACGTATTTTCAGCACTATTGATCTCAAAAATGGCTTTTTTCACGTGGACGTCGAAAAGGAAAGTCGGAAGTACACATCATTCGTTACGCATGAAGGACAGTACCAGTTTTTGAAAGTGCCGTTTGGACTCTGTAACTCACCAGCTGTATTCCAGAGATTCATAAATACCATTTTCCGACCGTTAGTTAACGATGGCATCGTTTTGCCGTACATGGACGATATCATCATTTTGTCCGCCTCATACGAAGAGGGAATCGAGAGGCTGAGTCAAGTTTTAAATCTAGCGAGTGAATACGGATTGGAAATAAATTTTAAAAAATCGCAATTCTTAAAGAAACGAATTGACTTTTTAGGTCATGTCATAGAAGAGGGTAAAATTTTCCCATCCACCTTGAAGACGCAAGCTGTTATAAATTTCCCTGAACCATCTAATTTAAAACAGATCCAGTTTTCTTGGGCTGACAGGGTATTTCAGAAAATTTATTAATAAATACTCTATAATTGCCAAGCCACTTAGCGACCTGCTAAAAAAGGGTAATAAGTTCGAATTCGGTGAAGAACAAAAGATCGCATTCAATCGTTTGAAATCAGCGCTAGCTGAGAAGCCTGTGCTTGCAATTTATAACCCTAATTATGAAACCGAACTACACACAGACGCCAGTATAGAAGGATATGGGCGATTCTAATGCAGAAACCCCCAGGTGATAGCAGTTTTCACCCCACTTATTTTATGAGTAGGAAAACGTCTGATGCAGATAAAAAGTACTCAAGTTACGAGTTGGAGGTCCTCGCGATTGTAGAAGCACTGAAAAGGTTCCGTGTTTACCTTTTGGGAATTTCATTTAAGATAGTGACGGACTGTTCAGCATTTCAACGGACGATGGTAAAAAGAGATTTAGCGACGCGTGTTGCTCGTTGGGCTCTGTTGTTACAAGAATTCGATTATGTTATAGAGCATCGTAAAGGCGTTAGAATGCCACATGTAGATGCTCTAATGCTCTAAGTAGAGCTCCTGTAAACGTCTTATGTATTTCTGTTGAAAATATCTTACCTAAATTAAAACTTGCTCAAGAAAATGACACTGAAATAAAAACCATTAAGGAATTATTGAAAACCTCAAGTTATGAAAATTATTGTAATAGAAATGGCGTACTATACAACTTTATTGACGGTAAAGAATTGATAGTCGTACCGGAAAGTATGCAGACTGAAATCATAAAAGATGCTCACGAGAAAGGGCACACCGGTATCAAACATACAGAGAAACACTTGGATGAATACTATTTTATTCCCAAACTTCGGCAGAAGATAGAAAACGTTATCGCAAATTGTGTTCTATGCATCTTAATAAATCGTAAAGCTGGGAAAAAGGAAGGATTTTTACATCCGCGATTCAAAGAGGACATTCCATTGCATACCTATCATATAGATCACTTGGGTCCTCTGGAAAGTACCCATAAAAACTACAAACACATATTAGTAGTGGTCGACGCCTTTACTAAATTTACTTGGATTTATCCAACAAAATCTACGACCTCAGCCGAGGTGATAGCGAAGTTAGAGAATCAGAAGGCCATTTTTGGAAGCCCTTGTCAGATCATTTCTGATAGAGGAACGGCTTTCACATCCAGTGAGTTTTCTGACTACTGTGCTAAAGAAGATATTAAACATCATCTAATCACCACAGGCCTGCCGAGAGCAAATGGACAAGTCGAACGAATCAACCAAGTCATTATATCAGTATTAGCGAAACTGTCCTTAAAAAAACCAACCGAATGGTATAAACATACACACAAAGTTCAGAGAACGCTTAACTCAACATGTCAAAGAAGCATTAACACTACTCCGTTCGAATTACTCTTCGGTACTAAAATGAACAGTAAGGGCACCGATCAGCTCAAAGAACTGATAGAAAGTGAGTTTCAATCTCAATTCGAGTCTCAAAGAGAAGAATTACGAAAGCAAGCCAAGAGGCAAATTTTCCAAGTCCAACAGGAAAATAAAAAAACATATAATGCCAAAAGAAGACAAGCACAGCCGTACAAAGTTGGTGACTTAGTGGCAATCAAAAGGACTCAATTCAGACCACACTTAAAATTAAGAGCGAAGTATTTCGGACCTTATAAGATCAAGAAAGTTAAGGGTGGCAACACCTATGACGTAATAAAGGAAGGATGCCATGAGGGTCCCATATGCACCACCACATGTGCCGAATTCCTCAAGAAATGGACGGCACCTTAAAATTTTTCACGAACACTTATTTCTGTTATTGTATATTCTTGCTTGTTGCTTTTTTTTTTTTTTATTATTATTATTATTATTATTATTATTATTATTATTATTATTTTGCAGTGTCCTGGAGGGCCAGTCCACCCTCGGATGGCCGAAATGTAGTGCCGATCGCTTGGAGCTGTGATGAAAACCAGATGCCGTGACGTCATTCTCTCTACGAGCTGCGAAGGCGCCAAGCAAAAATTAGGGAAATTACCGTTTTGAGATGATAGACGATTGACGTGAAAGCAGAGACGCTGCTTCTGTTCAAAAAGAACTTTGACGAATCATTACTTGTTTAATTCTCTTAAATGTTAAATTAATTTATGTAATAATCGTTTGTCTAATTAAAATGTCTTTCGTTAATTAATTTGTTCATCGTTTAAAATCCCCACAATATTAAGTTGCCAAGAGTTTTCAATATCATGACAGTTATTGTTCGTAAAACGCAAACTGAGAGCCTGCTTAATTATGTTAACGCCAATAACAATTTCTTTTGTATTACAATATGTTAAAATCAATGTAAACGTAAATAGTACATGTGCCGAAGATAGGGAAAAGAAAAAAAAAAAATTGGGCTACGCTTAAATACTACGCTAAAGATTATAATTATTGTTGAAATCCTATTTGTCATATGTAGAGTTTACTCTCCCCCCCCCCCGGGGTTGACTCAGGAGAATTCCTGGGAAGTACTGGCTAGGATCTGTACTTAGGCAGTCTCAACAACGGGGGGCATATAATCACTCCTCACAGGACTAGAATCTCTGTTTATTGTTGGATGGTTCAGGCTTGGCAGGAGCCGTACTGGTACTGTCTGTCTGCCCCTTGGTTGTGGAGTTGTTACATCGTATGATACGTGGTAATCTTTGGGGGTTTGGTCTCATTCGGTCCCTCGTGGGGGGGACTTGTACTGGTATGGACAAACGAGATATATACTGGGTATACGAGATAACTTTGGGGTTCCTGTTATATAAAGTCGTTGGTATGAACCAGCCTTTTGAATATTCGATGCTCCTGGAGTGGTGACCGGGGCAAAGGGTCTTCATTTTTAACTCGTCATAGCATTCTTTGGTTCCATACTTCGTGGAAGCCCAAGTGGGACCAGTGAGATTCGCGCCCCCCTGAATGGTCTCCGGAGTACGGACGCAATTCCTAGAAGGCATAGTACCATGGCAGGGTTCCTCTCTGGTGTTCTCTTCTATCATATGTAGAAAAGGCTAAAGATATTTACAGTTTATGCCATACTTAAACATACAAAATTATTCAGAAGTTCTGTGGGAAAATTGGCTCTTAAATAATTACTTTTTGAAACGAATAAACAGCATTAATATTAGATGAAATTTTATTATTTCTTATTTTCATTTATAAGCCTAAAAACGTTATAAAAATGCAAAGGGTAAATACAAATAATGCCTAAAACATGACAACTAACATTTATTATGCTAAGTCCCTTCGTTAAACCTTTTAGCTTTCACATAAAAATTACTTAATTTCAGATAGCTTTATCACTAACAAAATCACATTTTCCTTAAGATTTAATAATTCAAATATTGGATATTAATAACTCACACATTGGGGGAACTACATTAAATTTCAAACCATGAATACATGCTTAAATGGAATTTTTGGGATAACAACACATTTTGAGAAAATTATATAATCTACGACAATCTATGGAGGTTTACAATTTTTGAAAATAAAATTTGAAATTGAAGAAAATAATTTTTTTATGTATTTCTTATCTAGAACGAAAAATTTAGTTACATAAATACAGTGAATGATATGGAATATAAGTAGAATAACTTGATTTCGCACTAAGTGAATTTAAGATCATACACCAGTGGCGTGCGGTACATATGTGCACTGCACACCCTGGCAAAATTATGAGAGACAATAATTTTCTCCACCTATCTTTATATAGTATATAATAAATATTATTTATAATATATTCAAATATTATGTTGATTTGCTTGCTTGTATTCCCTCAGTGCGAGCGGTACTAGGTGCTGCACCACGTAGCACGTTCAAAAGCAAACGAACATAGGAAGTTTTGATGTGTGCGCACTGAGCACCAATAGACAATCACGCTTTATATGTATGGGCTACTGGAGAAGCAGCACAGCATACTATAGCACTGAAGCAAATGCAGCTATTTTCCCTGCACTTGGCATTCGGAATCATCCGAAGGTACGGTTTGTTAAGCGTTGCATTAGAGCGGGGACTTACGTGCTGAAGCGCTTTTGGTTTTTTAACTGATTAACTGGCCATACGATTTTGTAGACGGTTAATGTTTAAATTTATATATTGTAAGACTTTGTTTTTATGGAAATATAAAAGAAGTATTTCATAAATATAAAGGGAAATGTTTTAGTGTAGTAAAGTAATTTCGAAGATGTATTATATTTATAGAAATAATTCTCTGAAAAACAATTTTGTTTTGTTAGACAAAAAAGAAACGAATTTTAACAGAACAGTCCAAATTTTACCATTCATTGTGTCTTACAGACAGTATATAAGTTATATCTGTCTAACACCATATCCCTGCTTTTGTTTTTAAAAATTGTCAAGATGTTTTTCGCAGAATATATGATTTCCAAATGTTAAAAACAATTAATAAATATAATTTAATTCACTGACCGAACAAGAAACAGTTCGTTCTATTGTGCCAGCGTGCAGTGAAATCCTCTGCACGTGGAATAGACTTTCGGTTTGTCGGCACCAATGAACATCCCAAAGACTCATCCTGATGTCATTAGGCTGATGATGAGGCACCGCAGCAGCGGGCGCCGTGTGGTGCTACTTCTGCTGAAAATATAAGTTTTTCATGGAAGCCCGAAGCTTTGCTTTTTCGCCGACGATATGACACCATACAACGCAAGACATGATTTTTGCTTCAGTGCTAGTAGAATTTCTCGTAAATTTAGCTGTTTTTATAGTTATAACCTCGACTACTCGTAGGTAAATACTTTGTTTATTGTATTCTTTAAAAGCTACTATTTATTTATTTATTTATTTTATTACTACTATTTTTTTATTTATTGTATACTTTATTTATTGTATTAAATTTATATTCATAATAAATACCCCATTTCAGAAGGGAGAACTCAGATGTCTCAATAATTAAAGATTTATTGGAAACTCCATTTTCGAGACGAGAGTTTACTACAAAAAACGAAATAGTTATATTAAGTAGACCGGTACCGGATATTATTCTATCGCAAAACGTTAAGATTAAAGGACAACAGTGTGTACGACATTTTCAAAAATCTATGTATGAAAAATTTAAATGGTTAACCGGTTGTAGTGAATTGAATAAGTTGTACAGTTGGCCATGTTTACTTTTTATTGTAATTGAAAAGGACAAGAATATTTGGATAAAACAAGGCTATACAGTCAAAAGTCGTTAATTCGGACACCCATAATCTGGACCTCAAAGCTAAAATCTTTCTGCGCATGCGCCGCGTTGACGCATGCACATAGGCGTTTACGCGTGCGCGCAAGAACTTTACGACTTGCATATGTGTCTGCGCAAGCGTAGAATACGTTTTCGCGTGCGCGTTTAATAACGGACGGTATAAGCTAAAATTATCTAATTATCTATTACAGTTAATGTTGATGATTGCGTTCTTAATCGAGAAAATTATATAGAATTATAACTTTAATTAGTAAATATGATGACCTTTTAGCAACCTATCTAAGAACTGAAACTGTATTTTCTGGAACCTCTAATAGAATACAAAATGATATTATTGCATCGATAAAATGCTGTAATTTCAGAAATTAGAAATGAGGTAAAAGAAACGCCATTCGTTGCTATTATGCTGGATGAAACATCTGACATATCTCACAAATCGTAATTATCAGTTGTACTACGGTATGTTAATAATTGTAATGTACCAGCGGAAAGATTTTTGTTCTTTAAAGATGTTAGTGGTAATCGTTCAGCGGAAGCTTTGTGTAATGTTGTGCAAGAAATGATTTTGAGTTGGGGGTGTAAGAATAAACTGATTGCTCAAACGTACGATGGGGCGGCAGTCATGGCAGGAGCGTTGAATGGGACGCAGAAAAAAGTAAAAGACATTTTCCCAGAAGCTATGTTTGTGCATTGTTGCGCACATGTACTTAATTTAGTTCTGTCGCAATCTGTATTGTTTATAAAAGATTGTAAATTATTTTTTTCAACAATATCTGGCATAGCCTCATTTTTTTCGGTGCCTACTAAAAGAAATCATGTTTTAAATGAAATTATTAAAAGAAAATTTACAAAATTAGCTACAACACGTTTAAACTATTCATCTCGTTTGGTAAATACCATAAAACGCGAAAGGCAAGGCCTATCTCATTTATTTGAAAATATTATTGAGAATCCAGAAGGCTGGGATAACGATACAATTAATATTGCAAAAGTTATCACATGTTTCTTGAAGAATTTAACGGTAATTTTCTCCTAAGTATTTTTGCCAAAAGTGTTTAGTTGTACTGATGTTCTATTTGATACTTTACAAAAAACTAACTTAGATATAGCATATTCTAGTCAAAAAGTAGAGGAAGTAAAAGATGCAATTCAAAATATGCGAACTTCTGTTGCGTTTTATGAAGTTTATGAAGAGACTATTTCTGTAGTGTGTCTCCCAAATTTAAAAAGACATCGTGTAAATTTACAAAACTCAAGTGTAGACCAAGACCAACATTTTAAAAATTTATATTATGAAATGATGAACACTATTTATTGTCAGTTAGATGTGCGTTTTAAAAAATTAAATTCACTCAAATTTTTTAAACTATTGAATTTTAGTTTTTTTAAGAAATATCAAAGTAAATTTCCGGATGACTGCCTTAATTCGTTAAAGAACGCTTATGCAAAACATTTCAATTTTGTAAAGCTAACCAATGAATTAAGCATTCTTTATCGTAGTGAGTAAGTAGTTCATCGTAGTATCATATTCACAAAACCTACAGACCATTTCTCTACGGTCTGCTCTCATTGGATGAAACATCTGCTTGGTGGTCATATTTAGAATGGCAAGTTATCGCCCTGTAGGTGTGGTAATTAACGCCAAACAAAAGGAAACAGCGTTTATTTCATTCGATATTAGTTTATGAATGAAAGATTGGAGGAACAGTGTGGAATACATTTTAAATAACTTACTTTTCTTATTAAAAGTTTATTTGTATTTGAATTTAAACTTTTAAAAGTACGTAATTGTTTTACAAGAAAAAGTTGTTTACGTGGAGATACCATATGCTCTTTTTCGTCATTTCTGTTTACACATCATTACAATTTTTAAGTGATGCCGTGTCCTTAAGGAATAGTGTGACTTCTTTGGTAAGCCATTACTTTTTAAATTTATATAATTTGGCTTATAAAGTAAATAATTTCCCTTTACTATTTGAAAATTTATAGAATTGTTTTTAATATAGTCAAAACTTTAACAGTTTTTGTGATAAATAAAATAATATTGTTATACGTACTTAGCTGTGTAAATTATATTAGCCAAATCTTCAAGCTCATGCAGCAGATGGGTCATCTGCAAAAGCTCACACTTCACAGCAATTTCTATATAACTTCAGTACAAAAGTATTATTTTATTTATGTATGCTATTTAATTTCTTAAGTGAAATCTTTATATTTAAAGACTATTCTTAAGCTCATTTACTTAAAAAAAATTCCATTTCCCATTAAAGTACAGGTGCAATACCCATTAAAGTATAGGTAAAAGTGGATAGGACCAGGGCTTAATTTCTAATATCAGAAGTGTCAGAGTTAGTAGAAGTTATATTTTAAATTTATATGAAGAACTAATCTTTTTCCAATGAATGATATTCTATTGATAATTTCCAAAATAGCTGAGCAATAAAACTGCTAAATAACTGGTAATTCAACCAGTGTTCGAATGCCAGCAAATAAGCTGACTGTAAGGTTGGTTTTTGTTTTTTCTTATGCAAAACATGGATACGAGCCATTTTTCCCTAAAAATTCTTCTATGAAGCATCCCTCTCTATAGGCAGATAGTCCTTGAATTGCGTTGTCTTAATCAATTAGTCTAACATCCAGAAAAGCATATATAATTTATTTTGAAATGAGAGTTAAGGTACTTAAATTTCTCTTCGTAAGTCTATTTTGGTACTCATGTATTAACACAACCACCTTGTCACATATTTGGTGGTCTTTATAAATGTAAAGTTAAAAATTACTTACTCGTACAAGTTAGTGGTTTTTATGACTTTTTTTAAAAAGAACCATTTCCAAATATCTGATAGTAAGTCAGAAAAGTATTATCAACCTACCGAAAAAAGAAATCTAAATATGAATTTTAATTATTAAGTAAAAATTATATGATACATTAAAAAATAGGTTCTTACACGTTATCACAAGCACTTTAGTACAAGCTCTTTTAAATTTCTAGAATGTGCTAAAATCTGTCGACCATGAGCATAACAATACTTTAGGCAACCATGCTCATAAACATTCCTTCAGTCAAGCAACATTACCCTCATTCTTTTTCATTTATAAAAATTTGCCAAACTTGAGGTGGTTACGCTAATATGTTAAGTACTAAAAAATAAAACACTTATGAATTTGCAAAATACTTCTCTAACTTTTAGCGTTATTCTTTTCTCCATGTACACAGTGATCTGTTTTCACTTAAAAAAACAATAAATTGCATAAACTTGTACTGCACATCAACTGTTTACCAAACACATCTCATCGCTGTTTGCGTTAACGGTTTTGTGACAAAATACTATATTCTGCAGAATTTTTACTGCAGTTTCTTCCATTGCTGGCAGATTCCACAAGTGATATTTTAAAAGTAAGTTAAAGGTTCCCAACTCCAAAAAAAAATTACAATGTCTGTCAAAATCATTAGAATTCCAAATACAACAAAAATAACACAACAATTAAAACATTGCTTGACTGAAGGATTTTTATGAACAGGGTTGCCTGTGAAATTTTTATGTGCAGAGTATGGCAATTTTTATTAAGGTGGTTGAGATAATATGCAACTACCTCTAATTTAAAAATATTAATAGAGAAACATGAATTTTTATTGCATTTTAAGTAATTATTACTATCAAAATCTTACTCATTATTGTTAAAGTTTTTACAAGTAAATGAAGTCCAACCCCGCTTCACACTGAAAAGTTATAAAAATATGGGATGTACATGCACAGATACTGTTCTTTTAAAAACACTCGAATTATTTCTTTTTACTGCAGTAATTATTAGCTTTGCTTTCTTCTCGGTTTCTTTATATATATATATTTGTAAATTATATATATATATACACCATTTTCAATGATAAACTTATATTCACAGCTAAATCAGACATAAGTTAGTGAATATTTTGTTACTTTTAACATACTTAAACATAAGCATTAACTTCTTATATATTTTCTTTTAAATATATGTATTGCATGTTTTTATTGATACCAAATACGCTACAACTTAGACAACAGAATTACGAGTTTTTTTCGTATTCTTATTCAAAATATTTGACTATTCAACTTTGTTATCTCTTGAAAAATTAAGCTTAGGAAATATATTCATTATCCTTATAAATATTTATTTCTGCATGTTTTCCATAGCTTGTTAATTCTGATTTGTTATATATGAATGAATGATAGCTGAAAATAGTAAAAATTAAAGTGGTTTTTTTAATTTTCAGGATTTTAATGATACTACTACACAAGAAAGAAGTGCAGAAGTTACCAGATATTCTGAGGAGATGTTTGACATCAACGATTTTGAAGACACTGAAGAGACACAGAGAGAACTATGTCATACACAAACACTACCACAGCTAAAAAGACACACATCAAACACTACAACTTCAAACAAAAAAACAGAAACACGATCACATTTACACAGCAGCCACAACAACACTTGAAGAAATTTCTACAATATTAAAATAAAAAAAACACTACTCCAAATACATTTACACAGTTCGGTTCCTTTGTTGGTTCCGAACTAAATCTAATCCGTGACCCTCAACTCCTCCCAGACACAAAATATAAAATATACCAAATTCTCACAGATGCACAGACAGAACAAAATGTATTAGATTCCATGAACAACACAGAATAAATAAGAAACTTAGATATATTTATTACTTACCACATTATTTTGTAACATAAAATAAAAATAATTATAAATAATCTTTATTTCTTTATCTTTTATTATAACATATATTGAGAAATCAGGGAACATATATTGAATAACATATATTGAGAAATTAATAATATTTTATATGTTTATCTTGCCACGCAACTTTTCCTTCATTATTTACATAATCACAAACTTTTTCTCACATCAGCAGACCCTGTGTTATAACCATTTTGTTTACACAGGGATTTCATCTTACTTAGCGATTCCTCATTTTGCCATGATCCAGGTATAAAATTAAAGTCCCCATCTTCATGATCGATTAGTTCTCTTAATGTATACAATTGCCTGGATGGTCTTTCTCGTAGAAAGTTATGCAAACAGCAGCATACAGAAACAATTTTATCAATTGTCGCAGGAGGCAGCTGTATTGGTTGCATCAAGATACGAAATCTATTTGATAATATCCCGAATGCAACGCCTTGCCCTGGACAGTCGATAATTGGAAATCCTTTGCTGAGGAGAGATTTTTTGACCAGGATATGGCCTCATCAGATAACGTTTCAAAGGAAATGCGTCATCTGCAACCATAAAATAATTCACAGGCTCACTACCTGGAATCAAAGGTGTTGGGCTGGGCAGATCGAACAAGTTATTGTCTAACATCGAAAATAAACTTGTTTGAGCAAAAACTCCTCCGTCTGATATTCGTGCATTACATCCAACATCAATAAATGTAAATTTATAATCTGCATCAACTGATGCCATCAGCACAATGCTGTTGAAACTTTTGTAATTGTAAAAAGTGCTGCCATCCCCTGCTGGTGCTTTTATCATAACGTGTTTTCCATCGATGGCACCAACACAGTGTGGCAGGTTCCACTTTTCAGCAAAAGCTTCTTCTATGGCTTGCCACTCCTGAGCAGTGTTTGTTGTCTACAAAATGAGAAAATAAGTATTAATTATGAAAATGAAAAAAGGATGCGAATACAAAGTATAAATGCAGAAAATGCTATTTGAATATTGGCAAATAGTAAAATCAAATATTTTATCAATGAATATTAGCTACTCATTTGTTATAAAATTCACATCAGAGAAGTAGATAAAAAAATGTGCTTATATATTTTGGTTGTGTTCCTATGTTTCACTTTTTATCTAATTTTTTCTCTCTTGTTTTTGATTAAGCTACACCATAGATTCTATTTAAAGTTTTTAAAGTAATGAATGTGTCAGATACAATAAATGAAATTAAAGCTAAGTGACTGTGGGTAAATGAATGTTTTTGATCACAATAGCATTACAGACAGAAAGACTGATAATTTTTGGAAAGTAAATGATTAAAAAATAAACTGTTGTTGTACAAACAATAATACAATAAACAAAAAGTGATTATGCTTGTTTGTACACAGAAACAGAATTTTCATTTAAACATTTTATAACTGAATATATATGCTTCTTAATTTGAAGAAAACTCAAAACTAAAAGTGTCTATTGAAGAATTTTGGTTGAACCCATAGGTGGTCAATTTAGCAGATTCATTGTGTTTTATACAGGGTTGATACTAGGTTGTCAATTTGCTGTCCAATGCAATCTCTGCAGTTCCTACATTCTATTACTAGATGCCTCCCTAATTATAAAACAATGTTTATTATGTTTATTCAATGTTTATTATGATTTTTCCAAAATCAAATAATCATATCTCTTCTTATAATTTAAAATTTTATTTAAATATACTGAAAAGTATAGACAACATTATGACAGACTAACACTCACATTGAAAATGGTTCTTTCTAGAATTTGAGTCAAATTATAATCTAGAGCATGGACCAACAAACTGGCACCTGCAAAACAATTTTAAAATTTTAAGAAGCTGACGAGATATTTTAATGTTGAGTGGGATAAACAATTTTATTTATTACTTAAAATTATTTTCTTAAACTGTTGGTCACGACCCCCATGGAGGTCGCCAAAACATTTTAGCAGTTTTTGATAATCCTTTAACTTATTCTAATAATTTTACAATTAGAAAATATTTTTACACAATGTATCTGAAAATAGATAAAGATAAGGCAATACATAAAGTTCTCTTTCTAACTAAACAAAAATCTGATTTTGCAAATTTATTTCATAATAAGTTATGGCTACAAAAGCTGCGTTATTTGAGTGACATATTTGAAAAACTAAATGATCTAAATTTGTTGTTTCAAGAAAAAGGTTGCAACATAGTCATATTCAAATTAAAAATTGATGCTTTTATTAAGAAAATGACCATATGGAAAACTATGATGTAAAAGGGTTTGTTAGAAATGTTTGTCGCAACAACTGAATTTTTAAATGAAAATTATGAAATAGATAAATCAAAAAGATGACTTGTTGAAAAAAATGATAAATGAACATCTTCGATGTCTTGAGAAAAACTTTAAGAAATATTTCCTTTCAAATTTTAGTGTCAAAGAACTAATATATATTGTGAAACTATTTATAATTAATGTGGAAAATATTACTCATTTGCCATTAAAATCACCAGAACTTGCTGATTTATCAAATAATTCGGGATTGAAACTTCATCTTTAATACGAAGTCTTCAGAAGATTTTTGGCTAACAATTGCAAAAGATTTCCAACAATTTCTGAAACTGCCATAAACTTTTACCTTTTTCTGCAACATATTAGTGAGAGACATTTTCATCTCTAACCACCATAAAATCAAAAAAGTTTAAAAAGCCCTGATTTATTACATGGTAAAAAGTGCATGCTTATGCAACTGGAGTATAATGGTTAGTGTTATATAACTTGGAGAGACATTTCATCAGTACGGTGTTTGCATAACATTTTCAAGGGAATGTTACATGAATAATGAAATTCCAATTGCTATACTAAATCTCTCTCTGCTAGTACTTAAAAAGAAAAAACTCAAAGTTATCCGTTATCCAGATATCCCAATGCAACTATTTTATGACTTTAATTGTAAATATGTTACTTAAATTAAAATATCGCAAAGCCTTGAGGACTATCTGCGTAAGAGGAGGGATACCTTCGTAGAGGCCTTTCTAAGGGAAACTGGCTCATATTTATGTTACACATAGGGTAACCACAAAAGCCAACCTGTTCGCCTGGGACGGAACCCAAGCCAGGTCGAACTACCAGTATTCAGTTGTCTTAACCACTGGTGGGGCTCTTAATTCTAAATAGAAAATTATATATTGCACTCCTGTAATACTCTTTTTAAATGAATCACATTTCAAGGAAAACAAGCTCTGAAATTAATTCAATATTACAAATTTGAGAAAAATTCAACTTAACATTAGTATTCTGATCTTGTAAAAATGAACATTTTTTTTTAAATTAAAAGGTCATGATGTTGTTGTGAATTATAAGACCTCATATGTAACATTGATATATTAAGTTTTAACTCACCTTTATGTAATCTTACATGCATTCCCATAAAGCATCCAATACTTCTGGTATCACTCTTGACAATGTTTGTTTAGGTATTTTAAACAAATACTGTAAATTTGAATAGGAACACCCTGTAACATAATAAACTTAAAAAGTAAATTTATTAAAAATGATGTAGTGATATAATTATGATATTTATTCATTATAAATTTCTCAAAATTTAAAAAATAGTGATTAAAATTATTGTTTGAATTTGTATTTCAATTTTTGTGAATTTGATTTATTAATTTTATCAAAATTAATTGATTTTTTTCCAATAAAATAAAAATTAACTTACCACCAGCTAGAAAGCGTAAAGTAACATGCAGCCTCTCAGATGGTGAAATTGCAAAACGCATAATCGTATCCTGTTTTTTAATTTTGCTGCTCACTAAGTTTAATAAATAATCAAAATCGCACGGCATCATTCGCAAATACTTTTCCAAATTCCACCCTGTCTTCAAAACGCAGCGCTTGAAACAGGGTATTATGGGCTCCATGAATTTCTCTACGTTTCAACCAATTTCTCGTCCAAATACGCTTTCTTTCTTCTTCTTCTGGAGCAGCAGCAGCGAAGATCAAAATCGCAGATGTTGCTACAGTAGCAATTAACGAGAAATCTTCATCCATTTTTATTATTGTCGCTTAAATTCACTCCCGCACAGTTTTGTTTACACAGTTGTTGATAGTGTGACGCTATAATAGGGCGGGAATTCTTCCTCGGACAGTGATTGGTTAAGGCATTTCCTGTACCGACGACAAAATCGTTGCGTGTGGACAAGCAAGCTCTCTCATTAGCCTGCTGCCCAGTATGGGTAAGATATTCGAGAGAATCGTCCTTAGCCGTATACAGCCACATCTGGATAAGTTACCACTCGAGCAGTTTGGTTTTAGGAAGGCCCTTTCTACGACGAAGCAGCTGGTTAGACTGAATGAATTCATAGGAAGTGCACTGCACAACAAAAGATATGTTGCCTTACTCATGCTGGACGTGGCGAAGGCGTTTGACCGCGTCTGACATGAGGAGTTAATTTATAAGTTAATCAGCTTACAGTTCAGCAATGAGTTGATCAAAATTATTCACTCGTTTCTTTCTAACAGAACATTCAGTATTCATATTGGCGAAAGCACTTCAAATAAGAAGCAAGTTAAGGCCGGGGTCCCGCAGAGATCTATTTTAGGGCCCGTGCTCTATTTATTCTACATGGCAGACCTACCTGCAGAACATCTAGATCAAAATTTCTTCATGGGTTGCTACGCAGATGACACAGCTTTTGCTGTCAAGTCTGGGTCACCAGATTTTGCTGTTAAGAAACTTCAACGATTTATGCCTAAGCTTGAACATTGGTGTGCCAAGTGGAAGATTGCAATTAATGCTGACAAATCCAAACTTCTGATTTTCAAAAAGAATAAAATGAACCACCCCTTCACTGTACAGCTGTTGCTCTTTGATACTGTCGTTCCAGTTGTCAAAGGTGCTACATACCTAGGATTAAAATATAGTTCTAATTTCCTCTGGAAAGAGCATATAAATTGTGTCAGAGGCAAGACTATCGGGGTCATCCAAAGTCTTACGCCACTCCTGTCTGCGACCTCCACATTAGATATTAAGAGGAAGAGGCATATTTACAATTCCATTATTCGTCCCATTTTTGCGTATGCTTCTCCAGCCTGGGCTACAGTTCAGAAAAAAGAGTTAAACAAGCTGCAAATTATTCAAAATAAAGTCTTAAGAATGATTACTAATGCACATTATTATGTCTCAAATCACACCCTGCACCGTGACCTGAAAATAGAGTCCATCGAAACGTATCTACATAATGCAAATGTCAAATTCTTTAAGAAGGCTCAAGAATGTAATCACATGTCTGATCTCAATGTTTTGGACTATGTTATTCTTGAGGAAGATGCTTTGTTAAGACCACTCGCGGCCACCTCGCCAGGGACTTAAATTTCCCCACGTAATATTTCATGACAGGTTTGCACTGCACTTGTATATAGTGTACATATTTTTATTTCTCAATTGTAATTTGTATCATTTAATTTGTTTCCTTTCACGTTATTGTAGTATTATTGTTAATATTGCATTAGTATGTTTACTTGATTATGAATTGTATTACTTCAGATGTCATGATTGAAACTGTTGGATTTTGTCTGTGTCTTCTTTGATGATACAACACAAACATATCACACAGATCCTCACGGCTCCTGTTTCGCGAATTTCTCGATGCGCTCGCCACACATTGGAGTCGCCCCCTGTAACCACCTTTGACCTCTCAAAAATTGTCATGAAAGATCAACGTCATGCGCCCTTCGGGGTCATTTTCAAGAGCCGGATAAGTTGCGCAGCTGCGCGACATTTCGGCAATAGCCGTACAGACTAGACTAGACTAAAGCAAGCTCTCAGAGATAAAATCGTACGAGAAAGTCGGCCGATAAAATCGGTACGTGTAGACGGGCCTTTAGAAAGAGTCTGCTATGTAAATTTCCATAGCGCATTTAATTTATACAAATAAAGAAATATTAAAAAATAAACCAAATGAAGACATTCAGTAAACATTTAAGGGCTTCTTTTTACCTAAATTATGAAAAGTATAACTAAAATTATATTTTATTCCATTATGCGCTATTTCTATTGAAACGCTTTTCGGGATCTTGGATCGTAATCTTGCTACTGGTACCTACTACAAAGAGTACAAACCAGTAAATAAAAATAAGAAAAATTAACAAAAATAGAGAAAATAAAGGCGTTTAAATTTTAACACCGCCCCCGAAGGCGAAAAGACAAATAATGACAAAGTTAAAAATAAATCCTTGTAGAGCACAGTTTATGAAAGCTACGAGCGGGGATAGAACCGGCGATCTAGAAGTCTGAGAATTTTTGCCGCACTCGTTACCGCTGAGCTGCGGTTTCTCCGGGGGGGGGAATTACGCACAGTATTTGGTACACCATGCTCAAATACAAATTGTAAAGGTGATGAACCAAAAGTCGCCAAGCACTAGGTTCTGTAACCCTACGTTTCCTGTTTTAACCAATCGGAGCAAACAGCAGTAGAAACGGTCTGTAGGCTTTGTGAATAAGCGAGTTATACAACGAAATGAATTTATCGAAACTTATTCAGCATATAATGCTGAATGATTTGACAGATGCCCTAAGCGAAGTAAATAAATTGGCACATTTAATTTGTACAATTCCATTTTCAACTACTTCGGTGGAGAGATCATTTTCAGCATTGAAAAGAGTAGAAAATTATGCACGCAATACAATGAGCCAGGATAGATTAAGCAATTTATATCTAATAACAATAGAAAAATAAATGTTACACATATTACAGTTAAAACCACAGTTTTATGATCCTGTAATTGATGACTTTGTTAGTAATACGGATAGACGTATGGATTTTGTGTACAAATGAGTAATAAAAAGTTAAAGTAGTGTTTAATGTATATTTTTATGGTTTTATTATTATTGCTGTTGTTCTCTGCACACCCTGCATGAAAACCTACCGCACGCCACTGTCATACACATTAAATATATATTTCCAGATGATACAATGTAATCTGAAATTAATGTTATATCTCTCTGTTCCGTCTTTTTGGTAGATAGGTGGCGCTCTTGATGCGCGCCGATGAAAAATATTTCACTTGACGCTTGAACATGAAGAATGACGCATGTCATATTTATTTGATGCTTGATTATGTTTCATGGCCGCTATAGGCGGAAGTAATATAAGTAATATAAGTTTATCGTTAATAAATGTTATTTCTATGTTCTGTGAACTCTTGAAGTTTTGCTTTGAAATTCTAATGCTCTCCCAACCTTGACTCCTGAAACGAAACGATCTATGAATTTATGACTCATGAAGAGATACACCATACATTTTTCTCCGCGACAAGGGGAATTACCTTTTGAAAGGTAAGACTTTTGATTCATTTGTTCTTAGTATCGATCTTTGAAAACGAAGCATGATGGATGATTTAGCAAAAGAGAAAAAGAAACGTGCTATTGTACGTAGTAAAGTTACTACATTTCTAAATAAACTTGAGAAATTATTATCGGGAGAATTAAGTAAAGAACATCTAGAAGATCTAAATTCATCATATGAATTGTTAACTGAATACCATGAGAAACTTAAAACTCTTGACTCAAAGATCGATGCTCTCATAATTGATGAAAAAGAATATGATAACGAACTACTTGTATGTGAAGAATATGATGAAAAAATTATAACGTTTAAAGCTAAGATTGTTAGTAAAGTAAAGAAAATTAACAGTAATGAAGTTGTTGAAAGAAGGATAATTACAACTAGTAATGGTATTAGTAGTACTCTGAATGGTAATAATGTTGTTACAAATAGTGCTTCAGTAAAATTACCTAAATTAAATATTGAAAAATTTGCTGGTGATCCCAGTAAATGGCTCGAATTCTTTAATTCGTATGATAATGCTATTCATTCTAATCCAAGTTTATCTAAAATAGATAAGTTGACATATTTGAAAAGTTTATTATCTGGTTCAGCATATAATTGTGTTTCTGGTTATGCTTTATCTGAAGAAAATTATGATCTATGCATTAAAAGTTTAGAAGAGAGGTTTGGTCGTAAAGATGTTATTATATCAAAATTCATGCAGATGTTGTTACAGTTAGAACCAGCTAAAAGTTCTTCAAATGTTTTTGAGTTAAGAAAGCTCTATGATCAGTTACAAATCTGTGTTAGAAATTTAAGTAGTTTAGATGTTACTAGCGGTTCATACGGACAGTTATTGAACCCAATAATTCTTACCTGAAGATTTAGCTCTTGAATTCCATAGAAAAAGAACATCTAACCAAAATATAGAAGTAAGTGAATTAATAGAGTTCATTAAAATAGAAACTGAATGCCGAGAAGCAAGTATTTTGATTAATAGCTCAAAAGGTAATAAATACACAGGGGTTAATCCTAAACAAGGGTTAAAAAATTATAAAGTCAAATCACAAGCTTCTGCTTTTAACACATCGGTAAAAATGTTTTGCATATTCTGCAAATCAAACGAACATACATCTGCCGGATGTTTGAAATTTTCCGACGAACAAAAACGAAAGAAATTAAAACATGAAGGTCGCTGTTACAGACGCTTTCTGAGATCACATTTGCGGTCGTTTTGTCATTCAAAAATACAACCATGCGAAAATTGTAACGACAAAAATCATAATAAACTTTTCTGCCGTTTGAAATCGAAAGAAATGAAAGATGTTAACTCCGCAGATACGCAAAATAAAACTTTAGTATCTACTTCCCACTGTAACACTCTAAATCCTGAAAATAGTGTGCTTTTACAGACATGTTCTGTTATTGCTCAAAGAAAAATAAATCGAGAATCGTAAGATTATTAATTGATTCAGGTAGTGAACGAAACTTCATCACCCACAAGTTAGCGCGCGATTTAGAATTGCAAGTCATTAGAAAAGAATTTCTAACAATTTATTCGTTTGGAAATCAGCGCGGTAACTCGCAGGAATTTGATGTATATAGTCTAAATATAAAAAATAAAAACGATGATCGCTGCCTTGTTGTAGAAGCTATAGGGATAGAATTAATATCATCAATAAAATTCCAGGCGCCATCAACATGTCAAAACATTAAAGAATTTATGACTAAAAAAGGTTTGGAACTTTCGGATACAAGTCCCGTTAATGAGAACATAAATATTCTGCTTGGCGCGGAGCATTTCTGGTATATACAAACAGGAAGTAACTCAATGATAAATGATGGTTTGTTTATAGTACCGACCATATTTGGATACACAGTGATGGGTAAAGTAAAAAATAATAATACTCGAATTAATGCGTTGTTTTTATCTGCCGTTGAAGGAAACACATTTGATTTGCAGTCATTTTGGAAATTGGATTCGCTAGGAATTGAAAATGAAAACAAAACATTTTCGGAAACTGATTTGGATACTATTAAGCATTTTAACGACAGTTTAAAATTTAATAACGGCAGGTACGAAACGAAACTCTTTTGGAAGGACAATAAATCACAACTCGCTGATAATTTTTTCGTTGTTAAACAACGATTTCTAGGACTTAAGCATAAATTAAAGGGAAATGATTTCCTATATAATGAATATGATAATATAATTAGAGAACAAGTTGAAAGGGGGATTGTTGAACAATGTAAGTTTGTTGAAAATGAACCTAACTGTTATTATATGCCTCATAGGCCCGTTATACGTGAAGGAAAAGTAACAACAAGAATAAGAATAGTTTATGATGCCTCTTCTAAGTCTGAAGGAGCTAAATCGTTAAATGAATGTTTGATATCAGGCCCTAATTTAAATCCTAACTTGTTGGATATAATTTTAAAATTTCGCGTACATAAAGTTGCATTTTGTGCAGACATAGAGAAGGCTTTTCACCAAATTCAAATTGATAGTGAAGATAGAAATTTTTTAAGGTTCTTATGGTTTGATCATTCTTACGACAATAGTGACAATAGTTTAGGCTTTAAGGTTTTCCGAATGCGCCGAGTGCCGTTTGGAATGACAACAAGTCCGTTTATTTTGTCCGCCACTATCAAACATCATATTAAGGGTTATGAAAAGAAATATAGCAAAGCTGTTGACATGTTAAATAAGTTCTTATATGTTGATGACCTTATCCATGGAGCAGACTCCGTTGAAGAAGTTTTCTCATTATCAACTGATGCAGTTCAAATTCTTCAAGACGTTGGTATGAACTTAAGAAAATTTGAATCAAATTCCGTATCTTTAAAAAATCATTGGCAAGATATTGGTTTAATTAATAAGGAAGATAATTTGGATAAGAAAACGTTAAAGGTGCTGGGAATAATTTGGGATTTGGATGAGGACACATTGAAATTAGATGTACAAGAACTTTTACAACCAGTTGACTGGAAACACGTTACAAAGCGAAAGGTATTACAGATTGTGGCAAAAATTTATGACCCAGTTGGCTTCATTGCACCTTTTGTTATCAGAATAAAATTCTTATTACAAGAGTTATGGGAATTGGGTATTGATTGGGACACAATTTTGCCCAGCTATTTGAGTGAAAAATTTAAAACTTGGTACTTTGAAATTGAAGTTATTCTCAACTTGTGTATTCCTAGAAAATACATATTAAATGATGAATGTGTAAATTTCGATAAAATAGAGCTTTTTGTCTTTTGTGACGCCAGCCTCAAGGGATATGGAGCTATTGCATATTTTCGTGATCCTGATTCTTGCTGTACGTCTTTTGTTCTTTCAAAGAGCCGTGTATCCCCACTTAAAAAATTAACCTTGCCTCGTTTAGAACTTATGGGAGCCATTATTGCCGCAAGAATACTTAAATATTTAAGGAAATTATTTAATATCCAAGAAGATAATGTATTTTGTTTTAGTGACTCTAAAATTGTTCTTCACTGGATCAGGGGTACCGCTGATAAATGTAAACCCTTTGTTGCTAATCGTGTACGTGAAATACAAGATGTTGTATCACCTTCGCAATGGAAATACTGTAAGGGAAATGACAATCCGGCTGACATAGTTTCACGTGGATTAAGAGCTTCTGATCTAGTGGAAAATAAACTTTGGTTCAATGGATCAGTGTGGTTAAAAGAGAAAAATGTACCTTCATCATCTTTTGATCCTTTGATCGAGCCTATGGTGGAAGAGGTACAGGTAGAACAGCGTCAAACTACTGTATGTTCTGTTATTAGCCAAGAGGCTGAATTTGAATTGACATCCAGATTTTCATCCTGGAAAAAATTGAAACGCGTAACTGCATGGTGTTTAAGATTCTGCCACAATATTAAACCTACATCTGTAAAACTCAAGGTTTTTTTAACAGTTCAAGAATTGGAAAAGGCAAGCAATTTGATTTTTAAAATCATGCAAAATTCCGAATTTAGAGAAGAAATTAGACTTTTGAAAGCAAGGAAGAAATTGAATCTCAGCAGTAAAATCCTGAAATTAAATCCTTTTCTTGATAGAGAAGAAATCCTTAGAGTCGGTGGTAGACTCTGTAACTCGAATCTTTCAGAAAATACAAAGTACCCAATCATTCTTCCCAAGAGTCACCAAGTTACTGAATTGATAGTCAAACACTTTCACGAAGTGAACCTTCACGGAGGAGCCACATTAACATTATCTGCTCTGCGACAGAAATATTGGATCGTTAATGGCCGAGAAATTGTAAGAAAAATAATTTGGAAATGTATAAAATGTTTTAAAAATCGAACAAGGACATCCAGTCAGATAATGGGCGACCTACCTGCTTCTCGCGTATTGCCGGATAGAACATTCTCGAATACAGGACTAGATTTTGCAGGCCCCTTTTTAATTAAAGCTAGGAAAGGAAGAGGAGGAACGAGATATAAATGTTACGTTTGCCTTTACATATGCTTCACCACAAAGGCCAATCACTTAGAAGTGGTCAGTGATCTAACAACTGAAGCATTCCTAGCATCTCTGACTCAATAGAATTCTAAAAGGTAAAAAGAAATCTCTTACCTTTTCTTTCACCCGGGAGCCGAGCTTGTTCCATTCCAAATTCTTATTCGATGAAATATCTAAATAATTACAAGCTTTTTCATAAAGACTGACACTTCTGTATAAATAAAGATATTACATTTAGATACATTTTATATACAATTATTAGGTTACAGAAAAATTACGCGCTCTCCATCTAACAGTCATTCAAGTTCGGGTTCAGAGTTCTAACTACGTTCTTACGCAGGATTATTCTCGAGTTTAGATGTAATGGTGCTGATAGTTCGGAGTTTAGATGTGGTGGCGCTGATAGTCTGGAGTTTAGATGTAACATCACCTCCCACCATTGAGATCCGACGATGCGGAGGAACTCAATACACACAGGTCCATTCGATGAGGAGGCCGAACAACTCATCCAGCTCTGGTCATCACTCGAGGACTTGAAGCAGGTTGTGGAATACTAGCAGCCTGATCAGCCTGACCAGTTGCATTGTCGTTTCTATCTCGAGGTGCTCTGTCGGGGAATGAAGGGCCAACGGATTCGGAAGTAGAGATCTCCAACGGAAAAAGCCGGGGCACTGGACGAAGCAGAATTCCATTTCTTGTCTTGACCCTCGCTAGTCTAACTATTCCGTCTTTACTGGAGAAAAGCTCGACTATCTTGGCTAAAGGCCAATGTATGCGTCGTCTCTGGCTGTCTTCCAATAGAACGACATCGCCTACTTGCAACTGTTGAAATTTTCCCTTCTTTATTGCCTGTTGTCTCAACTGACCAAGATATTCATTACGAAATCTGTTTCGTAGATCATGTCTTATTCTCTGTCGGTATTTGGCTCGACGGTTTAGTTCTTTGGAATCTACGTAGTCCATATCAGGAACTCCAGATGACGGCAATTCTTGCAGAAACATCATAGGGGTCAGTGGTGATGGATCTTGATTATCCTCTGATACATATGTGATAGGTCGCGAATTAATCACTTGTTCACAGTCACATAATATAGTGTATAATTCTTCATAATTTAAGGACGTTCGACCTAAGACTCTTCTTAAATTTTCTTTCACCATTCGCACAAGCCTCTCCCACCAATCTCCCCACAAGGCGGCGGTCGGAGGGTTGAACTTCCATCGTATCCTTTGGATAGAAGCAGCTGAACATATGGCGTTCCAATTAACTTTCTTAAGAACACTGTTAGTCCCTACAAAATTAGTTCCGTTGTCGGAATATATCACATAAGGTCTACCTCTTCTGGCAATGAATCTACGTAAAGATTAGATGAAAGTTTCTGTAGATAGAGAAGTAACTAGTTCGAGGTGAATGGCTTTATAAATGGCACATGTATACAAGACTATCCACGCTTTAGACCCCTCACGGAGATAGAGAGGACCCGCTAGGTCTACACCGACGACTTCAAAAGTCACCCCCTCTCTAACTCGGTCTTCGGGTGGAAATCCTGGCTCGACTTCCACTCTTTGTGAAACAAATCTTTTACATCTTACACATTTTCTGATAATATTTCGAATACTTTTTCTGGATTTTAATATCCAAATGTTTTCTCTAAGATTTGTCATTAAAATGCTGACACCAGCATGCTGGAGTTCCAGATGTTTCTCGTAGATTAGTCTCTCAACAAGAAGGTGTTTTGAAGGTAAAATGATAGGATATCGGAAATTTTCTTTATCTTGACGCTGTAGGACGTTCGTTTTGGCTCTTAAAATTCCGTTCTGGTCTACGATTGGTCTCAGCGCACGAATAGCGGGATCGTTTATGCCTGTAAATGATTCTTTCTGTACCAATCTACAAAGTGCCTTTTCAGCATTCTCCAATTCATCAACTGAGACATCAGGAGTGAGGTTTTTATCTTTGTTCTTTAAATTGTGATAAAACCTGAAAATCCAAGCGATCATTCTCACGGTTTTTCTATATGAAGAGAAGTATTTGTAGTACCGGTCCAAATTGTCTCCATGATCTAGAAGAGTCAGAATCGTTTTCCTTTTTTCTTTGTTTATACGTTCCTAATCAGACTTTTCTTCTACATGGGGCCACTCGTCTTCTGGTAAGTAAAGCCACGATGGGCCCTCCCACCATGCCGATTTCTGTAATTGTTCAATAGTACAGTCGGTCACAAAAGTATTCGAACACCGGTACCCTATCAGAAAATGACAAGATGGCGTTTCTCTCTCTCTCTCTCTCTGTGTCGTGTTATTCCATCCTAGGTTTTCTTCTCCCCCATCTTGGAAAAAACTGGAAAAAAATGGTCACGATCTCTCTTTGAATGGGGGGGGTGCCATTTTGAGAAAAAGCAGACGACCCCATCTTGGAGAATGAACATGACCGCTCTACACACACTTTCTCTCTCTCTTTGAATTGGGAAGCCATTTTGGGAAAAAGCAGACGACCCTATCTTGGAGAACGGAAATGAACGCCCCTCCCTCTCTATTTGAAATGGGAAGCCATTTTGGGACCCTCTACTCTTGGGAAGGAGAAACTGAAGTCTGCACCCCGCTGTCTCTGAATGCGGAAAGCCATTTTGGGAAAAGCGGACCCTCTTCTTCTGATCTTGGAGAACTGGAAATGAACGCTCTACACGATCTCTCTTTGAATTCAGAAGGTATTTAGGGACCTACTAATGTTGGGAAACTGAAATGAACGCTCTACGCCTTCTCTCTCTCTTTGAGATGAGTAGCCATTTTGGAGGATTCTCCACCCCCATCCTAACCTTGGAAAACTGAAATGAACGCCCTACACCTCCTCTCTCTCTGAAATGGGTAGCCATTTGAAAACTCCCTAACTTTCGAAAAAACAGAAATGAACGCTCTACACCATCTCTCTTTGAAAATGAGGTGCCATTTTGAGACTTCCCTCCAATAAACTTTGAAAAAAAACTGAAATGAACGCTCTACACTCTCTCTCTTTGGACATGGGTAGCCCTTTGGGGACCCTCTCCTCTTGGTAGAAAAAGAACTGAAGTGAAGGCTCTACACAGTCTCTCTTGGAATGGGATCCATATTTTGGGAAACGTGGAGCACCTCATGCTGGAAAACTGAAGTGGACCACCAAGATTAGACTCTATATAATATTTTTTATTGATTACATGACCCTCCTCCAATTTGTAAAAAAATTGTTTTTTGTTTTGGTTTTTATCCCATTTCCGATGTGATTTCAGAAATGCAATTCCATAACAGTTCAATTTCATTCGAGGTTAACTGATCTAAACAGTCTTTGACACACCCATACGTATGATTATTTTCTTCTTCCTGTTCCATCAAACTTTGTAAGTCCATATAATCATTCCATACGGGAAGGGCTGGATCCTCGCAAGGCTGTCTTGAAACACTTGGAGTCTCTTTGGGATGAGTGGAGGGATCTAGGATGTCTGGACCCGGCTGCGATTCTGCCTCCATGATTTCTGGACCCGTTGGAACTTGTGGACCCGGCTGAAATTCTACCGCTACGATTTCTGGACTCGTTGGAACTAGTGGACCGGGCTGTGATTCTGCATCCATGATTTTGGACCGGTTGGAACTTGTGGACCCGGCTGAAATTCTACCTCTACGATGTCGGAACTCGTTGAAACTTGTGGACCCGTCTGACATTCTACCTCTACGATGTCGGGACAGGTTGGAGGAGAAGAAGAAGAAGAAGAAGAGGATACTGGAAGGGGTTCTGTCTGTGAGGAGTCCGAAAGAGGCAGCTTGTTTGAGCAAGTCGGGGAAGAAGAAGAAGAAGCTTCTGGTTCTGGAGCGGATCTTGCACGCCAGGTAGGTTCCGGTAAGTCGACCGTTTTTTAAGAAATAATTTTTTTCTTCCACCTTATCTTCAATCGTGATGACTTCAATTTCATTCCTTTGCCGGGTCGATTTTGTTTCGGGCCATGACGGTTTCGTCCAGCTCCTCTTATCATCTAAGGAAAGGATGGGTAAAGGTGGCGGGGGGTTCTCCTCTTCTTGAAACACCATCGGCGATTGGAAAGGAATCTCCTTTTTCAATTGTTTCCAAAGCGTCCACGAGCACCGATCGACAAGAAAGAGGCTCTTCTGGGTCGTGACGATGAGATATTGCGTTTTCGGGGGAACGACATAGTTTTGGATAGGTCTTAGGATATATTTCTTATATTTCATCCTGTCGGTGACTTTAAAACTTCTTTCCTTCAGATTGGAGGACGATGATTCGTAATAGGCGAGAGGAGCGGCTGTGGTCTCAACAATATGAACTTCGTCCTCAGCCGTCGTTCTCACTCCAAACGTAAAGTATCGTTTCGTGAGAAAATATTCTTCCACCGAAAACTCGCGCGCCGGTCTGTTTGAATGGGCCGTCTCAAAGCTCGATCCATCCGGTTTCAAGAGAAGAGATATTCCTCTTTCGTTTGTTGCGATTCGAATAAATTTCTGTATATATTCTGAACGAGCAGGTTGGAGGATTCGACATCTTGGTTGAAAGAAACGATCGCTTGATGAGCTGGTAAATGCGGAATAAATGTCGCACAATGACACGCCGAAAAGATTTTCAGGTTGGCGATTTGCTTTAGCGTCTTCAAATCCTCCCCGTTCGAAATCCCTTGAGTCGGAAAAACATCTAACAGCGACATAGCTCCCAATGGAAAGAAATGATCTCGCCCAGTACTCTCGCCCTTTTATATATACGTATATACACACACACACAGACACATAGAGGCTCTATGACGTCCGTTTTATTTGTTTGTTTTTTGTTTCTCTCTCTCCTTTCCAAGAAATCTTATCTCCATGACCTGTTTTTTTTTAAGATGAGTGGGTGGGAATGAGGAAGTGAAAATAGTAGTTTATTTTAAAAAACTAACCAACCATGTCCCCAGCTCACCACGTGTATTCCTTTCAAATATAAATATGTTGAACTTTCCTTTTATATCATCCAAGGAGTCGTTTACTTGAAAGCCTCCGATTTTTCAAAATGTGCGGGTTATCATACCATGGGGAGCTGTCAAATGATGCGGGACGAATTTTTGTCCGACGAAAACCTGTTGATGGCTCGTGACATTCCACCTTTGGATGCACAAATTTTGTTAATGAAACGAGCCAAATATTTTTATACGTCCAACTTTCTAACCGTCTCGCAAATGAATAGGATTATGGATCGTCTTGAGAAGACAAAGTGAATTCTCGTTCATTTTAGTGAATGGTTGCACAAATGTCTGCACGAACCTCTCTCGATCTAGAGGACTGGGAAGAATGCCTATTATATTCTTTTCGAGGACTCTCCTCCTTCGTCTCATCTTAAGCAGGCCACGACTTTTGAAAAAATTCTCGAGCAAGAAAAAATAGAATGGTGGAACAAATACCCCATCCCTCTCCCCGAGAATCAGGAGGATCCTGTTCACAAGAGAAAGAAGAAACCTTTCCAAAAGCCTATCCTCATCCTCCTCGATGATAAATGAGGAGAATGAGGAGAAGCCTGTTCAGATTCCTCTCCGTTTGTCAAAACCGGTCGAGGATGAAAAACCTCTCCCTTTCTCAAGACCCCTCGAGAAGGAGAGATCTCTCCCACTGTCAAACCTCCTCGAAGATGAAAAACCTCTCCCTTTCTCAAGACCCCTTGAGAAGGAGGGACCTCTTTCTTTGTCAAACCTCCTCGAAGATGAAAAACCTCTCCATTTATCAAGACCCCTCGAGAAAGAGGGATCCCTCGAAAATGAGGGACCTCTCGATTTGTCAAGACCCCTCAGGGATAAGGGAACCGAAACTCCTCTCTCTTTCTCAAGACTCCTCGAGGAGGAGGAGGAGAGAACGCTCCATGTCTCAAGACAGGACCCACCTATATCTCTTGAGGATCCTATTGAAAAACAATCTATCAACGATCCTCAGAAAAGATCTTCGGAGGAGACTAGACTTCCATGTAGAAAACGACTCTGTCACAATCATCATAATAATAATATACCCAACCCCTCTCAACAACAGAATCCTACAACATTTTCAGATAAATGCATTCAAACCAATCTCTTTATAGTAACCCTTTTGATTGGAGAACCCGTGCATTAGCCTCAAAAAATGAGATTCTAGACTGTTTCTATGACCAGAATGTTAAGCCAATAGAACTGGGCTACATCACTTGCGATTTAACCTTATGCGGATCCATGATTTTTCTCCTTCCTGTCCATTACGATGACTTATCGTCCCGCAATCAAGCTGTGGTCAACCAGACTACAAATAACCGACACGGCCTGCAATGGACCGAGGGTCGTCTTTCCTATGCGCATCTCCCTACGATCCTGAAAATGCTGACAGAAAATGTGGAGGCGATCTACGTCAAAGAATACGATAAAGCCGAATTTTTCAGCAAGCTCTGCCAGCGATCCGTTTACGAGTTTTACATCCCGGTGAAAACCGAGTGGCGATACAAGTCGAAATGCACGCGACATAAATTTTTTTAAAAGATGATTCATTGTGCCGAGAACAAGGTGAGAAATTTTCGATACCATTTGATGGAGGGCAGTTACGTTCTCCGGAAACTACATTGTTACCCCTCCGAGAGCAAAGCCGTCGTAGACGAAGAGGAGGCGGAAGAGGAAGAATCTCCCCAGGAGAACCCGTGTGACGATTAGGAGGAGGAGGAGGAGGAACTTTCTAATAATAATTATAATAATAATAATAAATGTTTAAGTTGGGACGCTTTAGAGACCCAAGAATATTGCTCTCAATCCTTATCTCACCTAGACCTAAAAGAGAATCCTCAAGTGTACTCTTTGTGGTCCTCTTCTAAAATTTGGTCTTGGAGAGATCCCTTGAATGTTCATGAATGGAATGGTATGTGAATCCCTAGAGAAAAAATTTTAAAAAAAGTTCCTTTTTTGTAATGTGTTGATTTCTTTCCCATCCCATTTCTTTTCCATAACTCCAGCCAAATCGACGAGAAGAAAAAATCTTCCAAGTTACACAAGACGTAGAAAGATTTCACAACGATTTATGAATCACTCTTCCACATGATATATATATAGAGAGAGAGAGAGACCCTCTGTTCTCTAGCCAATACGTCAAGACTTTCCTAAACTAAGAGAGACCATGAGTACCGAGGAAACCTTAGCAGAGCAAGTGAAAAGACTTTCAAAGAGATTAGAAGAGTTAAAACGGGATAGATTTACAGTTCCGCCGACTAAAGAGGAAACTATCATCGATTTCAACAAACCGCTGTACTTTCATGCCCTACCCCAAAGAAGTGGACTCGCCGTTGAACAGTTCCAATGAGTTTCCCTCTCTCAGAAAAATTCTCTAACCTAAAAAAAAATTAACTCTACCCCCTCCCTTTTGTCTGGGAATGTTGTCTCACACTTTCTAAAAATAGACCATCACTCATCCTTTTCTAAAGAATAGAATTCCAAGAATGGGATCTGGTCTATTTTTAGAAACGGTGAGACCCCATTCCCAGACAAAAGGAAGGCCGTTAATTTTTATCCTGTCTAAAGACACGATAAAAATTAACTAAAAGTTTTTTTTTTCTTTGAGCCAGAGAAATTTTTTTCTCGGCTCTCAGAAATTTTTCCCTGCCGACTCGATCAACAAGACGTCACCATTTTCCTTAAAAAAATGAACCCTCCCTGATCTCTTTAAGTATTCCAAGTTTCACTTCCGTTCGGTCTGTGCTAAAAATACAAACTACTACGGTTTCGTGGTGTATGGAAACAGACTCTAGTCCAACGATCCCCCCGATTCTCTTAAGAGTGGATTTTCAGTTAACTCATTTTTCACTATAGATCCTTCTCCCCGTTTCATCAAGCCCTCTCTATCGCTCTGCATGAAAGATATGTATCCATTAGCTTCCCATGACCGCCTTCCCCTAGCCAAGATAGGATTCAAAAGGTTATCGAAAAAAACTGGGTTGAGTAAAGGAAAAAGTACATTGGATAAGACCCGTTTGTTTCTTCCTTTCTAATGTACTATTTCCTTCACTCAACGCGGTTTTTTTTCGCCTCCTCCCTGACAGACGGGAAAAAAAAGAGGAGGAGGTCCCGTATAAAGATTGCCTAAAAAATACCATCCCTTTTATATAGACCGCATGATGCCACCTCATCTCATCATGATTTCTTTTTTTTAGGAGGACTCGATGATGAAACTTTAATAATACAGATGAAAGTCCAAGATGGGCTTAAAAAGCCATTGCATTGAGCATGCATATATCTGCTCGAAAGAATCTCGAATAAGAAGAATATAAAAAAGGGGGGAAGGGGAAAACGAGTCCTTTTCTCTCTATATAATATTTCTCTCGTTTTGGAAGGGTTCCAAGCCGACCCGTTCTCTTTTTTGAAAAAAAAAAAAACCTCCAACCAGATGAGTCTTTATTTTTCGCCCCAAGGTGACTTTTACAGGATAACTCTTTCAGGGTCCATCCATCCTCTTATGTGAAACGGTAACTCTGACGAGATCGAGATAAACAAGTCCTGCGAGTTGTTTTGTGATCTTGACGCGATCCAAGAAAGACTTTTTATTTTTTTGGAATAGGCGGGGGGAGAAAACGTTCTCACGACCCTCAGATATCCTTTCATAAATATATTTTTTATCAAAGTGTTTCTTTCATCCCAATCCTTTTAAGAAAGAGGTTGGAATGACCCTGACATTTGGATGGGGTCGCGATCCCGACAGATGTCGCGCGAGTATAAAAGTGTGTGTCCTCCGCGACATTTCTTCAGAGAACAGAAGAAGACGTGAAGTGAGCTGGTTATATGAATATGGTTATAAAATCGATTTGATTCTTTTTTTAATAATAATAATCATAATCATAATAACTTCATTTAAATAACTCTCTTCTTAGGCCTTTGAAAGAAAAATGTCTCTTTCAGGACGATGACTCTAAAACGTTCTATTTTTTTACTTTCTAGATCTTCCCTGTTATATATATACCTTTTCGATTCTTTTTTCCTGTTTGTGGGAGACATCATCGTATTCATCGCCATGGCGTGTTCGGAAAACTTTATCGTGCTCGATCTAGAGGGTTTGCAGCCCTACAACCACAAGAAGGGTGAATTTACCTATGTTTTAAAAGAATTGGGCTCTGCGACAAAACATTTTTTGACCGTGGGATCGTTGACGTTTGCTCCTCCTCAACCCTTCCACCAACTGAGTGACAAAAACCAAAAGACGAATGCCTGGCTGACAAGAAACCGGCACGGGCTTCGTTGGAACGAGGGCCATACTACAACCATTTAGGACGCATTCTCCAATCGCTCACTCACAGCTTCTCCACGATTTATGTGGTGGGATGCCAGAAAGCTAAATTCTTTCCTAAAGCCTTGGACTATCAGAAACCGTGAAGGAAATTTATGTGCCAGATGGAATCATTTGGAAGTATCGGGGAAAATGTGCCCGACATCATCAAAGGAGGAAATATTTCCATTGTGAAGAAAGACGGATCGGAGAAGGAGGAGATGATCCAGGAGGAAGCAGACAATCCTTTGCAAGCTTTTGATGAGGCCTACGATCAGTTAGAGAAGGATCCGTCCCCGAAAGCGTATGATGAGCTCCTCCAGAAATGGAATAATCTTTCCTGTTTCCATGTGATGGAACATCCGGATGAGCATACGCCTTTCCACTTGATGGGCTCTTCTACTTCTTCTTTGTCGTCAACTTCCTCCAATAACTCGAGGAAGACGGAGGGTTGGGGAGACGTACCTGAAAATATTCCCCATTACGATCCAGCAGCCTGTTGGGACGAACCTCCCAAAGAATCTCCTGAGACCCAAAATATCTTCAGAGGATCCAAAGACAAAATCCACTGAGACTATGTCAGAGTGTTGGGACGATGAACTGACGACCCATGCTCCAAAATCCGCTGAGATTTTATCAGAGTGTTGGGACGATGAACTGACGAATCATGCTCAAAAATCAACTGAGACTATGTCAAAGTGTTGGGACGATGAAACCGAAAAGACGACAGAGAATTGGGATGACCGTTCTCAAAAGTATTTGAATTGATATACATAAACTCAGGAAAAAAAGATTTTTAGAAATAGGTAGGGAAAAATTCTCCGCTTTCCGTATATTTATGGAAATGGACTAAGAAGAGAGAGAGACGAATCAGGAGACCAAAAAAATGGGTCTTGGAAGGAATGAGTGCAAATGCATTCGATTTTTTCCGAGACCCATTTTTTGGGTCCCTCTCTCATCTAATCTTGGAAAAGAACTTTGTCCTATTTTTCTAGGTCCATTCAAAAAGAACTGAATCCATCCATAAATTTTCTAAAAAAAGATCCTTCACCTCTTGACAGTCCAAAGTCGGGAATCTTGGGAAAAGTCATCCAATCTCCATCCAGTCAAGCTTCTCTGGTGAAAATCTAGTAGGTGCAACTTCATTCTTGAACACCCGGCAGTTATTGTTGGACGCGAAACGTCGAATGCTGAAATAGTTAACAGTAAGCCCATTCTTAAAAAACGTTGATGTTTTATTCATCAAGTCGAGTGGGAAAACATTTCTGAGAGCCGGAAAAAAATTTCTCTCCCAGAAAGTTAGATATGAAAAAAAAAAAAAAACTTTTTGTCTGAAAATGATGTCTCAATTTTTTTTCAAAAACAAACCGTGACTCTGTCTTACATTGGGTGCAATTAAAAAAATAAATTACCCCCTTTTCGTCCGAAAATGATGTCTCACAATTTCGAAAAATTGAAGACATCAATTTCAGACGAAAAGGGGGTTAATTTTTTTTTTCACTGTGTGTTGACATTTTTCTTCTTCGAATATCGTCAATATTCTCGATGTGACTTGTAAGCGACCCGTTTAATTACAGGATGAAACTAGAGAGTGAGTGTAAAATTTTCCGAATATCCTTTTCCGTTTCATCTATACTTCTGTGTGCATCAACAAGGTAAACATTTTTTTCTTTAAGTAAAAATTTTTTATATTGATTTTCTAATTTGTTGAGATATTCTAATGTAATATTATGTTCCTCGGGTTTATTTCTCAATTTTACTCGTTTGTATGCCTCCAAGCTATCAATTTGTAAATAAATATAATAATCCACATCGTACGTCAGGGATTTATATAACTCATCGTAAATGTCAATAGTCGGTTTATCAAATATCAATTCGCTAAAGACGTGTCTCGATGTCCAGGGACAACGTTCCACAATGATAAGACCAGGTATATCTTTAAACTTTTCTTTCTGATCAAACTGAGATAATAAAACTTGAAATTGAAAAGCCTTCTTGTATTTTTGAGGTTCATCATAGAAATGACATAAAAGCGTAAATTTTTCAATGGGTTCTTCAAAACAGGGATAATTGCTTTTTAAACGTTTCATGATACTGGATTTACCAGCTACAATTAAACCATCTATACACACAATCATCTGCTTCATATTTTTTTTGGGGGGGGGGTACGGGTAAATCTAAAAAGCGAGAGTACTCTTCTTGCTACTAAATGTAAAAGTTTGGCTCACCTATTCCAATAGTAGAGGGTTTAAATAGGCAAGCGAGAGTCCATTCTAGAAAGAATTAAATCCTATCTTGTCCATCGAGTTGGCTGGGAAAAAACTCTGAGGGCTGGAAGAAAATTTTCCAATAAAAAAAAAAAATAAAAAAAAAACCCTTTTCGTCTGAAATTGATGTTATCAGGTTCTGTTTTCATCCTTACTTGCTTTGGGAACATTAAATGTCCTGACTCGGAACAGGGAGCTTACTAAAGCTATGTTCAATAAATTTGGGAAGTAGACAATACACACAGGAAGGCTATACGAAACCCTTTATTTTTATCTCTTTACAATGATTTCCGGACTTCGGAATACAGAGACCAACCACTTGTGGTCTGAACGTAAGAATATAAAAATATTAACTAAACTCTAATTGAACTTAACTTTGGATTAATCAAACAAGTGCCTACTCCAAGATTGTCCGTATATTAGCAAAAAGCCGTATGTAGTACAGAGAACAGCTAACACTACGATATGTTTAAAATTATCAAGAGGATTAAACCTCTGGCCTTGAAGGCAACCAGCAACCGAGTAAAACTACTATGGCAAGCGGCCTGCTTCTAATAACTCCTTCCTCTCTCTTGCTTGGCAAAAAGCCACAACTTAAGTACTTGGCGTTCGCAAGACAAATTTGCATAAATAAGTTAAAGCTTTAAATTCTGGCCGGAAGTAGAAAATAAGAAGTGATAGTAAAGATTTAAAATAAAATAAACGTTAGTAAAACTTAAGATCCTTACATACTTCCCGCCAGAGTTAATTAGTTTGAAACTGAGGTCTAAAACTACCTTGTTGAAAACTTTTAGCTCTAGAATCTAACGCGAGGCCAATCTTTTACAAACATTTCTCACTAGAAACTAGAAATTTAAAAAAAAAAAAAGTTGTTTTTACATTATCAACTCCATGGACAATTACTTTTCATCTGTACTGCATCTAAAGAGGAGTTCTTAGTTGAAATCTGGTTCCTTCCAGAGATCTGGAAGGAAAACTAGTTTAATGAAATGTTACACAATTAAATGGCAAGTAACATGAATACTTATATTTCTCTTAACATTCTTATTTCATTCATGACGTTATTTAACTATCTCCCCGTGCTCTCTGACATGTGTTGTAAAGGAAAACACCAAACACGAACGTGTTTATGTACAAGTGTTCAACACTACAGCCAGCAATCAAAACACTAACGTGTTAAAATTCAACATAACAAGACCTCATAACACACCTTATATTCCTCTCTAAACCCTGAGGTACTATCTGAAAGTGGCTAACTCTGAAGTGTAGCGTCAGAGAGCCTAACTACATTCATTCAACCTTTAACATATTATTCACAATAATTTGCCCTTTTTACAGTCACACGAATAAGTTAAAATTTTTGGCATTACTTTCACTCTTAACATATCACAGTATTTCTTAACGTTTAAAATAACAGTTCACATTGTATATAAGGACATATTAACATGCCGTTAATTTTACGCATTTTAAAACATACATTAGTAGTACATTGTTAACTTCTATTCTTTTCCAAGCAATTGCCAATTCTTCTACATTGAAATACTACATTTCAAAAGTCTTTCAGACTAAAACTTCTTTCTTGCCAGAATCTTTTAAATAAAATTTTATACAATAACTTTTACAATATTCAAGTATTTACACATTCCTATTATACATTAATTTTAGTTTTACTCGCGAGTAATTGAAAAACATAAAACCAAAATAGGTTAACAACTCATTTCTCGCCTTTTTGGCGATAAAGGTAGACCTCACATGAGGTAAAACGTCTTGAATTCTGCCACTTGCAGTAAGAATGAAAGATTAACTTAAGGTTTCAAAGTAACATAAAGTTTTACTTATCTTTGTGATATTCGGACATCCTTTTTTCTGCCCAGTCCTGGAAGGTAGCGAAGATTACGGTTTGGTTTATCTTCCTTCTTGTGCGGGTTCGCCCTTCAGTTCCTTCCTCCATGAGCTTTCTTTTCCTTCCAGTTTGGTCACCCTTGAAGACCTTCTTTTTAGCCTCTGCCTGTGGTCTCGGCCGTTTGATGGCAGCTGGTCTTGGCGGAACCGGGACAACTCTCTCTCGTTCCTGCTTGGATCTCGTTGCTGGCTGTTCAAATTTTCCTTGTTTCTTTGCTTCCGCAGCTGGTGTTCCTTCATCAATTCGTCGACATTTGCTGCGTAGACTCCTGTCCGATGGGTAGATCTTCCGTTTTGGAGCTGGGTTATAGTTGCCGTCATTTCTCCTGGCTCTCTTTGCATTCGTCGTACTTCTCCCTTCTTCATTCTGGGGGTGGTCGTGCTCTCTCTTTTCTGGTCGGTGGAACGGCTTCTTTTTCTTGTTACCTTCAATTTTCCAACGGGGAAACTTTCTTTTCAATTGCTCCTGCCTCCTAATGGCTTGCCCTTGTGATTGTTGCTGTTCCACCTCTGGAGCTTGTGCCTGCAGTGCCTGCCGTGCCGGATCCTGCAAAAGATCTTTAAATATTTGCATTTTATTACGATTATAGAATGGTTTTATCTGGTCAAAGTTTGCGGAGCATGTTTCACCATTCCTGGCTTTTAACACCACTACAGCCTGAGTTATTTTTTCTATGACATATGGTCCTTCAAATCGTGGAAAAAATTTGGCAGTTTTATCTTCTGGTGCTGAAGAAAGTGAATGCTTAATCTTTAACACTTCATCTCCTACTTTATAAGTTACTCCCCGTCGTTTCATATCATAATAAAGTTTCTGTTTTCTCTGTGCTACTTCAGTGTTCTTTTTTTGCTTCTTTAATTAATTTTTCTATATCGCCCATTTTAAATTCTGGTGCTCTTTGTTGAACATAAAATAATTTATCTAACGCCGTTATAATCTTTCTGCCTAAAAATAACTCAGCAGGAGTTTTGCCCGTTGTATCATGTTTTGCGGTCCTAAGGGCAAAAGCTAATTCATTGACATAGTTATCTCAGCTTTTATGAAAATTTTTAACATAACTACGGATAATTTTCACTATATTTCTATTGACCCGTTCCGCTATATTTGATTGCGGCCGATACGGGACCATTTTTAAATGACGTATGCCCAGTTTTTGGCACATGTCTTCAAATATATTACTTACAAATTGAGGACTATTATCCGATATAACTTTTAGGGGCGCCCCGTATTTTAAAATATATTTATTTAAAATAGAATCAGTAACTAATTTCGCGGAGGCTCGTTTTAAGGGAACAATTTCGGTCCACTTACTAAAATGATCAACCATAACAAGGAGATACCGACTTTTATGTAACTGACTTTTTGGGAAAGGGCCCAATAAATCGATGCCAATTATTTCATTTGGAAATTCGGATTTAATGCTATTTAGAAACCCGGCCGGGCGGAAATTAATATAATTAACTGCTTGACATGTTGGGCAGGACTGGACATACGCCCTTGTTAACTTTTGCAGTTCAGGAAAATAAACTGCTTCGCGTACGCGTTGGATGGTTTTTCGAATACCAGCACGATAAGCTAAAGGGCAGTCGTGTAACTCCTGCAGTATATTTAATCTAAGACTAGCTGGGATTACAGGTTGAAATTCGTTGTTGGAATTTGTAGTTTTTGTATAAAATAATAGACCATCTATTAGTTCGTAATGGGAAGCCCTATTTCTTATCGCCACAATATCTTGGTGGCTAAAATTTTCAGGATCCTTTAAATACTCATAAATGTTTTTAAATTCAGGATCCTTACCCAGTTCGGTTATTAGAGTTTCTCGGGAATTTATCGTACATGCTGTGAGCATTGCCACCTTTACAGTATTACCTTCTTCATCTATTTTTATTCTGGATAGGGCATCTGCTACGATATTTTCCTTTCCGGGGGTGTGCTTGATTACCAGATTATACTCTTGTAACTTGAATGTCCATCTTATTAACCTTGGGGATAAGTTTTTCCCTGAGTACAATCTAGTTACCGCTGCATGATCAGAATACACTGTTATTGGCGCCCTTCCAAAATAGACTCGGAACTTTTGCACTGCTAACAGAACTGCAAGTGCCTCTCTCTCAGTCGCGGAATAATTTCTTTGTGTTTGATTTAAAGTTCGACTAAAAATGCCACGGGCTGCTGATTTTGCGAAAGTACCCCTCCTACCGCATAATCCGAAGCATTCTAAATTCTCATCATTTTCAGGAAATTTCAAAACAGGGGCTTGCGTTAATGCTTGCTTTAATTTTTCGAAAGCACTATTGGCTTCGGCCGTCCACGAGAAACTTGCCTTTTTCCTTTTTAATTATAACAATGGTTCAGCAATGGCTGCAAAATCTTTTATAGAGGACCTATAATATGAACAAAATCCTAGAAAAGAAGAGAGCTTCTTCGCCGTATTTGGCGGCGGATACTTTTGCACAGCGATTATTTTTGATTCGTCTGTCTCGATTCCTTTCTGAGATATTTTGTAATCTAAGTATTTTAATTCAGGGGCTGCAAATTTGCACTTTTCGACATTAACTTTTAGACCGGCCTCATTTAATAATGAAAACACCTGTCTTAAATCCTGTACATGTTGGTCCAGATTATCACTAGTAATAATGATATCGTCTAAATAGATAAATGTGGACTTTCCAAGAACAGGCCTTAGCACAATGTCCATACATCGCTGAAATGTTGCCGGTGCTCCTGAAAGGCCAAACGGCATACGCAGGAATGCATAAGTGCCAGACTTGGTTAAAAGCAGTCTTAGGCACATCTTCTGGTCTAACCCCTATTTGAAAATAACCAGTCGTTAATTCTAAAGTAGTCATGTATTTGGTAGAATTTATGTTCCTTAGAATTTCTTCGATAATAGGTAACGGATATACCGGATATTTAGTTATGGAGTTTAATTTACGATAGTCAATTGCAAAATGCCACCTTTTTGGATGTGTTACCGGATAGTCATTATTTTTCTTACATAACACAAGCGGGCTAGCATAACTACTTGAGATGGGCGTTATGATCTTTTTACGTAACATATCTCTAATGTGCCACTCTATAATTTTTTCTTTATTCTTATCATATCGGTATGGTTTGTGGCGAACTGGCAGTGAATCTCCGGTGTCGATACTATGGTTAGTAACTTGAGTAAATCCTGGAATATCACTAAATAACGAAGCAAATTCACTTACCCCTTGTCGAATTTTTTGTTGCTCTTCTTTAGGCAGGTGGTCGAGGTTTAACGTTGGTGGTTCTGTTTTTTCTTCTCGAACTGGTTTCATCGTCAGCTTAAGGGTCGCTTCGTTAAAATCCAGCGTTGCTTCTGCCTCTGAAAGAAAGTCTATCCCTAAGATGACATGTGCTTGCAAATTCTTTACGATAAAAAACATAATCTTTACTTGCTCGTCCTTGATACAAATGTATAACGGTAATTTACCTATGCACTTGCATCTTTCTCCCTGCGCAGCTAACACTGTCGTATTATCCGAATTATATATGCGGTATTTATGAAAATACTTCCTAAAAAAATTTTTTCCACACAGGAAAACTGCGCGCCTGTATCCAGGAGTGCGGTGGCTGGGATGTTATTCACCAACACTTCAAACTTTGGAAGAGTCAAATTTTTCACCATCACTGTATTTAACTTGAAGGAAGAGGGGTTTTCTTGGGCTTCGGATTTCCGCACCCTCCCGTCAGCAGAAATCCGTTTTAGTTTAAATCTTGTTTCTTCCTTTCCATACCTTCCTTCTTTTTCCACTGGCCTTCAGACTTTTTTCCTGGATTACTATTGAACTGTCGACGTTCGCCGGTTGTTTTTGGATACTCGGGTTTCCTTGCCCACTGATTCGCTTTGCTTCCGTAGCCGTGTTCTTGACTTTGCTGTGGTCTTAGCGCACCAAATTGGCTTCGTTGCTCATACTGGCGTCTTCTTTCAATGTCCGCCGTTCTTCTACTTTCAAACTGGATTGCTAGCTCAAATAACTTCTCCAGTGTAGTCGGATTCATTAATTCAATAAAGTCTTGTACTTGGGGAAGTAACCTCGGAAAAATCACTTGAATTATCTCAGGATCCAGACGGTTTCCATACATAAGTTTGAAAACGTAAATTTTTCTTAAAATAAAGCTTGAGAGATTTTCAATTCGTTTCTGGTATATGCTGAAAAGTTCCGTTTCTAATCTTGCACGATCTCTTACGACAGGGAAGGCTTTTACTAAGGCGGTCTTAAAAAAATTTTCGTAAGTATAGGTAGGACTTCCCGCTTGACCCAAGAGGCTTCTGCCTATACATTTGAACCAATTAAACGCTTGGCCCCTCAAAGCGCTGGTAGCTAAGGTGACTTTCTGGAACTCATGCACTGGATACAGCATGAAGTGGTCATCCAATTTTTCCAAAAAACTGGTTACCGGTGAGTTTCCATTAAATGTTGTTTCTGGTTTCATCCATGCGCGCATGGTCTGGACGATGTAACCAAATCCTTCCAGGGCGGCAGCTGGCATTTCTGGATTCTGAGCCGCTTCTGCAGGCAGCACAGGTTCTTCTTGAAACTCGGGCATGGTTATTCTTCTTCGTCGGGCGCCACTATCAGGTTCTGTTTTCCTCCTTACTTGCTTTGGGAACATTAAATGTCCTGACTCGGAACAGGGAGCTTACTAAAGCTATGTTCAATAAATTTGGGAAGAAGACAATACACACAGGAAGGGTATACGAAACCCTTTATTTTTCTCTCTTTACAATGATTTCCGGACTTCGGAATACAGAGACCAACCACTTGTGGTCTGAACGTAAGAATATAAAAATATTAACTAAACTCTAACTAAACTTAACTTTGGATTAATCAAACAAGTGTCTACTCCAAGATTGGTAGTATATTAGCAAAAAGCCGTATGTAGTACAGAGAACTGCTAACACTACGATACGTTTAAAATTATCAAGAGGATTAAACCTCTGGCCTTGAAGGCAACCAGCAACCGAGTAAAACTACTATGGCAAGCGGCCTGCTTCTAATAGCTCCTTCCTCTCTCTTGCTTGGCAAAATGCCACAACTTAAGTACTTGGCGTTCGCAAGACAAATTTGCATAAATAAGTTAAAGCTTTTAATTCTGGCCGGAAGTAGAAAATAAGAAGTGATAGTAAAGATTTAAAATAAAATAAACGTTAGTAAAACTTAAGATCCTTACAATGTCTTCAATTTTTCGAAATTGTGAGACATTATTTTCGGACGAAAAGGGGGGTAATTTATTTTTCTAATTGCAGCCAATGTAAGATATAAAAAAAATTACCCCCCCCTTTTCTTCCGAAATTGATGTCTTCAATTTTTCGAAATTGTGAGACATCATTTTCCGACGAAAAGGGGAGGGGGTAATTTCTTTTTCTAATTGCATCCAATGTAAGATAGAGTCACGGTTTGTTTTTTCAAAAAATTTGAGACATCATTTTCAGACGGAAAGAGGGGGGTATTTATTTTTTTTTCAGTCTATCCACAAGAAAAGACTCAGTTTTTAAGAATGGAATTTCGTTGATCGATTTGTTTCTACTTGCTACTATTTCAAGAATGAGTTATGGTTTGTTTTTTCGAAAGAGTGAGACATCATTCCCAGACAAAATGGGGGGGTCATTAATTTTTATCATGTCTAAAAAACATGATAAAAATTTAAAAGTTTTTTTTTTTTTTTTTTTTTTTTTCCATATCTAACTTTGAGCCGCGGAAATTTTTTTCCGGCTCTCGGAAAATTTTCCCAGCCGACTAGTTTCGATGTGAATAAAACTTCACCATTTTTTAAGAATGTTATTTCCTGGATCGATTTCAACCTATCGAGTTTCGCTTGAGTTCCGGCCGTGCTGTGGGCCCACCTGGATACAAGTTTTTCCCTTCTGGAATAGAATTTCCGTCAAGGTACCTCCTTTTCCTCTTTTTGCATTTTTCATGTCATTTCATTTGTATTGCAATATACTGAAAACGGGCGTTCGAACCGATTTCTAGGCCATTTCTACACAAATGGAGCTCGATCCAAGAAAAAAATTGTCTTTTTTTTTTTTTTTTTTTTTTTTTTTTTTTTTTTTTTTTTGTGCACAGCCAATTTGTATTGGAATATACTGAAAATGGGCGTTCGAGCCGGTTTTCAGTATATTCTAATACAAATCGAGCTCGATCCAAGAAAAAAATGATGTCTTTTTTATTTTGTGGACAGCCCTATTTGTATTGGAATATACTGAAAATGGGCGTTCGAGTCGGTTTTCAGTATATTCTAATACAAATGGAGCTCAATCCAAGAAAAAAATGATGTCTTTTTTTATTTTGTGGACAGCCTATTTGTATTGGAATATACTGAAAACGGGCGTTCGAGTCGGTTTTCAGACTATTTCTATACACATTCCACCGTATCAAAATGACGTCATCGTTGAGTCCAAACAGAGTCGTCCCCGGACAATCTTATACCGAATTTGTATAGAAATATACTGAAAATGGGCTTGAGGGCCGATTTCTAGTGTATTCCTATATAAATTCGGTTGCATTCAGAAACAAAAATAATGTCTTTTTGAAAGGACAGGATGACTATGGAAACCGGATCTCTCTCTCCCAAGATTGGATGAGAGAGTGATTGAAGACATCAATTTCAGACGAAAAGTTTTTTTTTTTTTTTTTTTTTTTTTAATAGTAACATTGAAACATCAATTTTTAAACAACTTTTTTACTACTCTGTATATTTTTCGTTTGTCTTCCCATCCTTACCTTTATCTACTATTACAAACTCGGGAATTTCTGGTTTATATTCTTGTAAACGATGAAAATAAACCAAAGCTTCCTGAAAAGCACAATATTTTGTTCGGCCTAAATGTTTATAACAAAACGATGTGCATGTTTCTGTACGAGATACACTCGTTGAATCGCATAAATTTTCCTTTGAATCAGATAAATTTTCCCTCTCTGATCGAAAATTCACTATAACTGGACGAGCGAGAGTCTCAGATAAAAAATTAATCTTCCAATAAGCAGGACAATAAATGGTTTTATATCCTTTAGTTAATGAAATAAGGAATGCTTGTACTTCATCATATGGTAAATGTCCTTCGTTCCACGAAAAGCCATGCGTGCTGTCAGCTAAAGGTAAGTAAATGGAAGTGAAACATTTTTGAGTAGAATAAGATAATTGTGTCCATGGTACAGGTGGTTCTACATAAATGATTCCTTTCGACTGGTCACTTTTTATATAAGCCAGTTCTTTTATTATGTATTTGGGAAGCTCATTGCTGCAAGACATATGCAACTTTTTGAGAGTTTTTTCATTTTCAATTTCAAAACCTTCGTAATTAAGAATAATATACAATTCCATATTTTTGCTATATATATCTTGATTATTAAAAAAACTTAAATTTGAATACATCATTTTTAGACAAAACATTTTTATGTATGCTTTCGATAAGATGTAATTTTCATGAATCACTTAATCATAGTATAAGAAGGATTTAAATTTCGATTAGGAAAAATGTAATTAAATTTTCGTTTTAATTGGGACAGATATGTCATGCGTGTTTTGGGGAAAATGGGACCATCTGGAATTGACGCTAAATATTCGTACAGGTACCGATTTTTTTAATCTGATCTGGAGATCTTTCTTCTGGCCCTCAGAATTTTTTTCCAGCCAACTCGATGGACAAGCTAGGATTCAATTCTTTCTAGAATGGACCCTCGCTTGCCCATTTAAACCCTTCAAGTTTCGCTTCAAATCCCTCTGTGTTGTGGAAACAGTTGGTAAATGATTCATTTCTCAAGTCATTGCCCCTCAGTTCGCTTTTCATGGGAGTTGGGGGTCTATCCAAAAGATTTAGTGTAGGAAATTTGGTTTCTTGAAGATTTAGCTATCTATATAACATTATGTTTTCTTTTCAAAAAAAAATCCAGTCTTGATCGAAATGGACTTTACGCACAATTTATTGTGTTCCCCTTTCCAAGATTGGCTTAAAGAAGTGATAAAAAAAATGGGTCTGGAAGGAAAAGAGTGCATTTCGAGAAAAAAAGAGGACCCTCTTTTTCTCGCAATGCACCCGTTTCCTTCCAGACCCATTTCTTTTGCCTCCTCAAAACTCTCTTTCTTTTCTCCTCCCTCTCTGTCTTAAGAGGAATTGAAAGAAAGAGGCTAGATGGGGAAGTTTCTTTTTTTCTTTCGAGAAGAAAAAAGAAAATTTGGAGGAGGAGCAAATTTTTTTTGGTGGTGGTGGTTGTTTTTTTTTTTAGAAGGTGATGACTTTGGTGACATTTAAAGAGACAACCAGGGGATCCGTTTGAGTCTCGGCGACCTTTTCTTGACGGGGGTCTGTCTTGCAATAAGCGCTGGCATATTGTTTAGGGTAAGTAGAAGAGTCCGTCATGCCTGGATGCGGCGGTATGTAGCGCACTCCCAGATTAAAGAGGGTGATGAAGGGAAATCTCTCCCCCGGATAGAGCAGTCGGTAAACGGGTCGACTGGGTACAACTCGAACCAGCGGCTGAGTTAAAATGCTATACACCCAGGCCAGAAGCTGATTAATTTTAAGATTCTTTTCGGCCAGATGTAACATTTCTTCGCTGGAGAGGACATATCCCTCTTGAGAACTGCCGAGATTCTCGAGATCTTTTATTTTCCTGAAGACGTGGTGTTCGTCGAAAAACACGGAGAGAATGTCCCAGGTTCTTTTACTGGAAGTATGAATCAGAGGCAAAATATCCGTAGCGTTCCAAAACAATCTTCCGCCATCCACATAACAGCGAATGCACACAAACTCATTATATAAGACGCGGATCATCATCTTGAGTAGAAATACGGCTACGCACAGCAGTCTCTCTCTCTCTGGGAAATAGAGCCTGAACACTGTCTGACTGACTGACTGTTTGTTTATTGCCAGAATGCAGCACATGGCCGCTTGTCCGGCTCCATAAAATTGCCATGAAGGCACGTCGCAGTAGTACAATCTTCAGATAAGAGAGGTAGGTGGTAAAAAGGGGGGCCAACATCGCAGACCAAGCAAGGAGACGGTCATGGACAGACGGGAAGTGTGTAAGTCATCAGTGTGAAATAAACAAAATACATAAACAAAGTACAAAAATTTTATTATTAAAAATACAATCAGAATGTAAAAATACTATGTACAAGATGCTTTACAATTATATACAATTCTTAATTATGTTGGAAAATTAGAGTCGTGGGTGAGGTGAGCCGCGAGAGGTCTCAATTCTTCGTCGTCAGAAAGGATAATATAATTGAAAGTATCTAATATTGCAAGATGGTCACAGTTCAGTGCTTTATTGAAAAATTGTGTGTTCAGCTTGTGCAGGTGTTCTTTAATTGAATGCAGTTGATATTTCATGATGCAACGTGACGTTGCTAACGTACATGTGCGCATTAGTCATTTGTCTGAGCACTTTATTCTGTATAATTTGTAACTGTTTAATTTCATTATCTTTTGCAGTGGTCCATGCGGGCGACGCATAAGTTAAAATAGGCCTGATCATAGTAATATACAGAAGTCTTTTCCTGCGAAGATCAAGGCTTGAGTATTTGCCAAGTAAAGGCCTGAGGCAGTTAATAATGCTGTATGCCTTTCTCTTAAGGTTTTTAATATGATTCTTCCAGGTGAGTTGTCTGTTAAATACAACTCCTAAGTAAGTGGCCTCTTCAACATGCGGAACCGTTTCCCCAAACAGTTTAATATTTTCATTCAATTGTGTAAGTCTGCGTTTCTTTCTAATCATTAATAAATTCGATTTTTGTGCATTAATAGAGATACGCCATCTTTGGCACCATTCTTCAATGTCAGGCATGCGTTGCTGTAATTTGAAAATAGCATGTTTGGCGCTAGCGGACTTAACGGCTAAAGCCGTGTCATCCGCGTAGCAACCAAGAAAATAGTTAGGATCATTGACTACATTAGGGAAGTCTGCGACGTAAAGGAGATATAAAATGGGTCCCAAAATGGATCCTTGGGGGACCCCAGCATTTATTGGTTTGACACATGAGGAATCATCTCCTATGGAAACTGAAAAAGTCCTGTTAGAGATGAAGGAGACGATGAGCAAGATGATCTCAAGATTTGATGATTGTGATGAATTAATTTGTAGATAAGTCCCTCATGCCAGACGCGGTCGAAAGCTTTCGCCACGTTCAGCATGAGGAGAGCCACATTTTGATTTTTGTGCAGTGCGTCACCGCAAAATTCAACCAATCTTATCAGTTGCTTGGTGGTGGAAAGTTGGCTTCGAAAGCCGAACTGCTCAGGTGGAAGTACAGATAAGTAGGGCCTTAGTCTGGTAAGTATAATTCGTTCGAATATTTTTGCAAAACCGGCGAGCAGACTAATGGGCCGGTAACCATCTGGTTTTGTGATGTCTTTTCCGGGCTTTGGAATTAAAATCATCTTTGCATGCTTCCATGCGGTGGGAAAATAGCTCATATTCAAACATGCGTTAAGGATGCTTGTGTATTTAGTGACACAGCTATCAGGTAGATTTTTGATAGCGTTGTTGCTAATAGTATCATAACCTGGTCCTTTCTTAGCTTTAAGTCTTTTAATAACTTCTTTAACCTCAGAAGGCGAAGTGAACTTGGTAAGATTCCTAGCAGTCGGTGCATTTAGCCAGTCTCTGATGAAATAGGAAACTTCATAAGTAAAATTGATATTTCTGGGTTCTCTGTTCGGCATAAATTGTTGTTCAAAATGATTAGCAAAGATCTGTGCTTTTTCACTATTGGTGGTGGCAATGTGGCTGTCCGTATAAATAGGTCTGTTGCTGAAAGGCTTACGTTTTAAGTTTTTAGCAAATTTCCAAATAGAGCCGTCAGCAGGGTTGAGATTGATGAGTTTCTCTTCCCAAACTTCGTTACGATATTCAGCAATTTTCTTTTTAATATCTCTATTTAATTTATTCCATTCTCTTTTTACATGGGGACTCCAGGTCAAATGCCATCTCTTGCGTAATTTATTCCGTTCAGAAATAAGATCCCTAATGCTGCGGGGGAGAAAATTGGCGAATTGTTCTCTGCTGATTTCTTTAGAGGCATTATTAATGGCAGTTTTGACGCCATTAGTCAAGTTTTCAATTGCAACATCAATATCATTTCTAGTTTTGAGCGTGCCGATTTTCGGGGGATGAATCTGAAGAATATCTCTGTAGAGATTCCAGTCAGGGAGTTTAATTTTATCTGCATTTTTATCCCTGGCTACTCCAAGTGTGACAACCACTGGCAGATGATCAGAGGTGAGTTCATGTAGAACTTCTATAGTCATGGGAAAGGAAGTATTAGTAAGGAGGAGATCTAAAATCTCTGCTCTGCGAGGATCATTTGGCCGGTAAGTGTATTCAGCCGGCGCCTCCTAGCGCTGTCTTCCACTCGCCTCTCTATATATACGAGAAGACCACGTGATGAGCGACGTGACGGTTGACTTCTAGAAAAAAAATCAACTTTGTCTACCTCTCTCTCTATGACCTTCTATTTTTTTTCCCTAAAGGACACCCCGCCACCTTCTCAAAGGTCATGGGATTGAGAGGAACGGAAAAACAACCATCCTTTGTATACTACCTATGACCTTCTCCTAGAGACCCTGTCATCTTCTTCTCGAAAGCTACGTGATGACAGCTTTTTTTTTATTCTAGAGTTTATCAACTTTGTAGACACATGACCCCGTCACCTCCTCAAAGGCCATGTTGTATGGAATGGGACCCTTTTGGTTTTACTTTTGAGGAAATAAAAAATAAAACAACTTTATAGTCACCTCTCTATGACCTTCACAAACACTCATGTTTTATCATTTTTTTTTATTTTAGGATTCAACAACCTTGTTCCTCCTCCCCTCTCCCTCTCATTCTGAGGAGTCTATATAAACGGATCGCCAGCGAGCTCTTGTTCATATCAGACGAGTGTTTCGCCTTCAGAACGGAAAAACAAAAGCCATGCTGCTCAAACTGGAATATAACGATGACTATTACGTGCACGTGTATGTGGATCTAGGATTCCTGTACTGGAATGCCAAAGATATCTTGACTCTCTTGCCTACGAACGTCTCGCATACGACGAGTGTTCTCCAAGTCTTTTTCCCCAATCGACACCATTTTCTTCGACTAGGCGATTTGGACAACTACTCCAAAGAATGGGGTCATCCGAACCAGATTGTCCTCACCTCGAATGAAGCAGCCTTCGTCGCTTCGAAATCCCTGCATAACAAGTCGCTCTTCCCTTGGATGTGTAAAGTATTCATGAGACCTCTGACGAAAATCGTGGAGGACGGGGAAACGTATATCACCCTCCGAGAGACCGTGCAAGACGAACAAGAAAGGAAAAAGAGTCCCCTCTTTTTCCTCACTCAATTCGGGATCCATCACCTCCCCAAAATCATCCAGAGGCAACAAGCCTTAGTTGAAAAGTATGAGAAGGATGATGATGATGATGGTGGTGCGCTATGGTCTCCAGTCGCTTAAGGAAGGGGAAACGTTCTCCGCTTTCCCTATTTCATAGGCTGGAGAGTTGAATCAGGAGACCAAAAAATGGGTCTTGGAAGGAACGAGTGCATTTCAAGATGCATTCGATTCCTTCCGAGACCCATTTTTTTGGGCCACTCTCTCCTCCAATCTTGGGAGAGAGAGAGAGAGAAAAGAAATTTATCCTCTCCTGTCAACCCAAAAAGAAATTATGTATTTTTGTTTTTCTGGATGCGGCCGAACTTGTAGAGGAATCGTCTAGAAACCGGTCCTCAGGCCCATTTTCAGAATATTTCGATACACATTCGGTCATCAAGATGGTCCGGGGACGACTCTGTTTGGACTCAACGATGACATCATTTCTATATAGACGGTGGAATTTGTATAGTAAGAGTCTAGAAACCAACTCAAACGCCTGTTTTCAGTATATTGCAATACAAATGAAATGACATGAAAAATGCAAAAAGGGGAAAAGGACCTTGACGGAAATTCTATTCCAGAAGGGGAAAACTTGTATCCAGGTGGGCCCACAGCACGGCCGGAACTCAAGCGGAACTCGATAGGTTGAAATCGATCCAGGAAATAGCATTCTTAAAAAACGGTGAAGTTTTATTCACACCGAATCGAGTCGGTGGGGAAAAATTTCCGAGAGCCGGAAAAAAATTTCTGCGGCTCAAAGTTAAGTATGAAAAAAAAAAAAAAAAAAAAAAAACTTTTTAATTTTTATCATGTCTAAAAAAAACAAACCGTGACTCTTATCTTACATTGGATGCAATTAGAAAAATAAATTACCCCCTCTTTCGTCCGAAAATGATGTCTCACAATTTCGAAAAATTGAAGACATCAATTTCAGACGAAAAGGGGGGTATTTTTTTTTTATTCAAAAATTTTCTTCCAGCCCTCAGAGTTTTTTCCCAGCCAACTCGATGGACAAGATAGGATTTATTTCTTTCTAGAATGGACTCTCGCCTGCCTATTTAAACCCTCTACTACTGGAATAAGTGAGCCAAACGTTTACATTTAGTAGCAAGAACGGTACTCTCGCTTTTTAGATTTACCCGTACCCCCCAAAAAAAAAATATATGAAGCAAATGATTGTGTGTATAGATGGTTTAATTGGAGCTGGTAAATCCAGTATCATGAAACGTTTAAAAAGCAATTATCCCTGTTTTGAAGAACCCATTGAAAAATTTACGCTTTTATCTCATTTCTATGATGAACCTCAAAAATACCAGAAGGCTTTTCAATTTCAAGTTTTATTATCTCAGTTTGATCAGAAAGAAAAGTTTAAAGATATACCTGGTCTTATCCTTGAACGTTGTCCCTGGACATCGAGACACATCTTTAGCGAATTGATATTTGATAAACCGACCATGGACGTTTACGATGAGTTATATAAATCCCTTACGTACGATGTGGATTATTATATTTATTTACAAATCGATAGCTTGGAGGCATACAAACGAGTAAAATTGAGAAATAAATCCGAGGAACATTATATTACATTAGAATATCTCAACAAATTAGAAAATCAATATAAAAAAACTTTACTTAAAGAAAAAAGTGTTTACCTTGTTGATGCACACAGAAGTATAGATGAAACGGAAAAGGATATTCGGAAAATTTTACAGTCACTCTCTAGTTTCATCCTGTAATTAAACGGGTCGCTTACAAGTCACATCTAGAATATTGACGATATTCGAAGATGAAAAATGTCAACACACTGTGAAAAAAAAATTAACCCCCTTTTCGTCTGAAATTGATGTTTTCAATTTTTCGAAATTGTGAGACATCATTTTCGGACGAAAAGGAGGGGGGTAATTTATTTTTTTAATTGCACCCAATATAAGAAAGATAGAGTCACGGCTTGTTTTTTCAAAAAATTTGAGACATCATTTTCAGACGAAAAGAGGGGGTAATTTTTTTTTCTACAGTTAATCCACAAGAGAAGACTGTTTTTAAGAATGGAATTTCCTTAATCGATTTCTTTCTACTTCCTATTATTTAAAGAATGAATCACGGTCTGTTTTTCGAAAGGGTGAGACATCATTCCCAGGCAAAAAGGGGGGTCATTAATTTTTATCATGTCTAAAAGACATGATAAAATTAAAAAAAAAGTTCTTTTTTTTCATATCTAACTTTCAGCCAGAGAAATTTTTTTCCGGCTCTCAGAAATTTTTTTCCACTCGAGTTGATGAATAAAACATCACCGTTTTTTAAGAATGGGCTCACTGTTAACTATTTCAGCATGCGACGGTTCGCGTCCAATAATAACTGCCGGGTGTTCAAGAATGCAGATGCACCTACTAGATTTTCTACAGAGAAGCTTGACTGGATGGAGATTGGATGACTTTTTCCAAGATTCCCGACTTTGGACCGTCAAGAGGTGAAGGATCTTTTTTTTTTAGAAAATTTATAGATGGATTTCTTTTTGAATTGACCTAGAAAAATAGGACAAAGTTCTTTTCCAAGATTGGACGAGAGTGGGACCCTAAAAAATGGGTCTCCTAAGGAATCGAATGCATTTGCACTCATTCCTTCCAAGACCCATTTTTTTTGGTCTCCTGATTCGTCTCTTTCTCTCTTCTTAGTCCATTTCCATAAATATAGGGAAAGCGGAGAACCTTTTCCTACTTATTTCTAAAAATCGTTTTTTTTTTCCTGATTTCATATATATCAATTCAAATACTTTTGAGAACGGTCATCCCAATTCTCTGTCGTCTTTTCTGTTTCATCGTCCCAACACTCTTACATAGTCTCAGTGGATTTTGGAGCATGGGTCATCAGTTCATCGTCCCAACACTCTGACGTAGTCTCAGTGGATTTTGGAGCATGGGTCGTCAGTTCATCGTCCCAACACTCTGATATAGTCTCAGTGGATTTTAGAGCATGGGTCATCAGTTCATCGTCCCAACACTCTGACATAGTCTCAGTGGATTTTGTCTTTGGATCCTCTGAAGATATTTTGCGTCTCAGGAGATTCTTTGGGAGGTTCGTCCCAACAGGCTGCTGGATCGTAATGGGAAAAATTTTCAGGTACGTCTCCCCAACCCTCCGTCTTCCTCGAGCTATTGGAGGAAGTCGACGACGACGACGACGAAGGAGAGCCCATCAAATGGAAAGGCGTATGGTCATCCGGATGTTCCATCACTTGGAAACAGGACAGATTATCCCATTTCTGGAGGAGCTCATCATACGCTTTCGGGGACGGATTCTTCTCTAACTGATCGTAGGCCTTATCAAAAGCTTGCAAAGGATTGTCTGCTTCCTCCTGGATCCTCTCCTCCTTCTCCGTTCCGTCTGTATAGACGTGATTGATATGAAAATCCCCTTCCGTAATGTGCCACCGATAGTCGCGCACTTTGTTTTCGGCACAATGGAAATATTTCCTCCTTTGATGATGTCGGGCACATTTTCCCCAATATTTCCAAACGATGGACAAGAGTCTGTTCCCATACACCACGACAGACTGAACGGAAGCAAAACTTGGAATATTTAAAGAGATCAGGGAGAGTTCATTTTTTTTTTAAAAAAATGGTGACGTCTTGTTGATCGAGTCGGCAGGGAAAAATTTCTGAGAGCCGAGAAAAAAATTTCTCTGGCTCAAATAAAAAAAAACTTTTAGTTAATTTTTATCGTGTCTTTAGATAGGATAAAAATTAACGGCCTTCCTTTTGTCTGGGAATGGGGTCTCACCGTTTCTAAAAATAGACCAGATCCCATTCTTGGAATTCTATTCTTTAGAAAAGGATGAGTGATGGTCTATTTTTAGAAAGTGTGAGACAACATTCCCAGACAAAAGGGAGGGGGTAGAGTTAATTTTTATCATGTCTAAAGACATGATAAAAATTAACAAAAATTTTTTTTTAAAGGTTAGAGAATTTTTCTGAGAGAGCTCAGAAAGATTTTTCTTCCCAATCTTTTCCGACGACGGACAGGGAAAAACTACTGATCCGCTTTCCCTACGCTTTAGGGAAAAATAACAAAAAAATATTATGAAATATTCATGTGTTGAAATTGGCTATTCAAATAAGTGACGTTCTGTTTCTCATTGGAACTGTTCAACGGCGAGTCCACTCGTCTCGTTCTTTGGGGTAGGGGATGAAAGTACAGCGGTTTGTTGAAATCGATGATAGTTTCCTCTTTAGTCGGTGGAACTGTAAATCTATTCCGTCTTAACTCTTCTAATCTCTTTGAAAGTCTTTCCACTTGCTCTGCTAAGGTTTCCTCGGTACTCATGGTCTCTCTTAGTTTAGGGAAGTCTTGACGTATTGGCTAGAGAACAGAGGGTCTCTCTCTCTCTATATATATATATATCATGTGGTAGAGTGTGATTCATAAATCGTTGTGAAATCTTTCTACGTCTTGTGTAACTTGGAAGATTATCTTCTTCTCGTCGATTTGGGTGGAGTTATGGAAAAGAAATGGGATGGGAAAGAAATCAACACATTACAAAAAAAGGAACTTTTTTTTTTATTTTTTCTCTAAGGATTCGGATACCATTCCATTCATGAACATTCAAGGGATCTCTCTCCAAGACCAAATTTTAGAAGAGGACCACAAAGAGTACATTTGAGGATTCTCTTTTAGGTCTAGGTGAGATAAGGGTTGAGACCAATATTCTTGTGTCTCTAAAGCGTCCCAACTTAAACATTTATTATTATTATTATTATTATTATCATTAGAAAGTTCATCCTCCTCCTCCTCATCCGCCTCCTCTTCATCTTCGACGGCTTTGCTCTCGGAGGGGAACAATGTAGTTTCCGGAGAACCTAACTGCCCTCCATCAAATGGTATCGAAAATTTCTCACCTTGTTCTCGGCACAATGAATCATCTTTTAAAAAAATTTGTGTCGCCTGCATTTCGACTTGTATCGCCACTCGGTTTTCACCGGGATGTAAAACTCGTAAACGGATCGCTGGCAGAGCTTGCTGAAAAATTCGGCTTTATCGTATTCTTTGACGTAGATCGCCTCCACATTTTCGGTCAGCATTTTCGGATCGTAGGGAGATGCTCGTAGGAAAGGCCACCCTCTGTCCATTGCAGGCCGTGTCGGTTACTTGTAGTCTGGTTGACCACAGCTTGATTGCGGGACGATAAGTCATCGTAATGGACAGGAGGGAGAAAAATCATGGATCCGCATAAGGTTAAATCGCAAGTGATGTAGCCCAGTTCTTTAAAGATGAAACATATATCTCCCGTCTTTGGATCATGACAGAGAAAGTATTCCATGTCTAGAACAATGTAGGAACCTTTGAGAGGTTTGGCACTCAAAATGTCCATCTTCTTCAATTGAAAAAACAAAATTCTCTCTCTCTCGCTGTGTGTGTCCTGAAGGAAAAAGAGGATAGCGTTCTCTCGCCATCTCCTCTTTTATATAGAGAGAAGGTTGCACGTGACAGGTCGTATGAATTCTAGGAAAGGTCACATTCGTATATTTTTTGAATAATATCGTGCGTATCTCAATACACATCCATCATCATAATAATAAAGGTCACCTTGGAAAGAAGAAGAAACAAAAAACATGGAACTCGTGCTCGACTTTGAAGGTTTCTACGATTCTCAAGGAGCCTTTATTGTGAAAGAATTGGCTTACGTCACATTGGACGGTACTTCTCGAGGGGTATTTGTTTTTAAACCCCCGTTTCAATGGAAAATGCTCACCGAAAAAGAAAAACGAACCGCTGTGTGGGCGAGTGATTATTATCACGGCTTGTCGTGGTACAAAGGAGAAATTCCGTACAGTTATTTTCCATGGGCGTTAACGATGTTGACGGAACCCTTTTACGTGATTTGGGTGCGAGGAGAAACGAAAGGGCGGTTTTTAGAGAAATGGTTGCAAAGATCCATTTATTGCATTTCGGGATCGACGGAAGAGATTCTCAAATACAATGGGATCGAACGCATGAATTGTCCTAACCATACAAATGGTTTTTTCCATTGCGCTCTACAAAAAGCGGTTCGGTATCATTATTATTTAAAGACACAGAGAAGAAATTCGCAAGGTCGATCCTGCACAATTCAATCTTGACAGAACTCATTAAAAATACATATATACGTTACTTCTTCAACAGCACAGATGGTGCGAAAGTTGGAATTCTGAAATAATAGATCAGGGAGAAATCTTTCTTAAGAAACGGTGATGTTTTATCCATCGAGTCGAGTGGGAAAAATTTCTCAGAGCCGGAAAAAATTTCTCTGGCTGAAAGTTAGATAAAAAAAATTTTCTTAATTTTTATCATGTCTAAAAGATATGATAAAAATAACCGACTCCCCTTTTTGTCTGGGAAGGATGTCTCACCCTTTCAAAAAATACACCATGACTCATCCTTTCTAATGGCAATCAATTCAAGAATGAATCACGATTTGTTTTTCAAAAGAGTGAGACAACCTTCCCAGACGAAAAGGGTAGGGGTCGTTAATTTTTATCATGTCTAAGACATGATAAAAATTAACAAAAGGTTTTTTTTGAGTTGGAGAATTTTTTCTCAGCTCTGAAAATTTTTTTCCAGCCGACTCGAGACTTTACCATTTATATTTACGAATGGTCTTTGGATTATTTTCTTTTAAAAAGAAAATTCTGAGCTAGACCTAACTATTGGCTTAACATTCTGGTCATAGAAACAGTCTAGAATCTCATTTTTCGAGGCTATTGCACGGGTTCTCCAATCAAAAGGGTTACTATAAAGGGATTGGTTTGAATGCATTTATCTGCAAATGTTGTAGGATTCTGTTGTTGAGAGGGGGTGGGTATATTATTATAATGATGATTGTGACAGAGTCGTTTTCTACATGGAAGTCTAGTCTCCTCCGAAGATCTTTTCTGAGGATCGTTGATAGATTGTTTTTCAATAGGATCCTCAAGAGATATAGGTGGGTCCTGTCTTGAGACATGGAGCGGTCTCTCCTCCTCCTCCTCCTCGAGGAGTCTTGAGAAAGGGAGAGGAGTTTCGGTTCCCTTATCCCTGAGGGGTCTTGACAAATCGAGAGGTCCCTCATTTTCGAGAGGTCCCTCTTTCTCGAGGGGTCTTGATAAATGGAGAGGTTTTTCATCTTCGAGGAGGTTTGACAAAGGAAGAGGTCCCTCCTTGTCGAGGGGTCTTGAGAAAGGAAGAGGTTTTTCATCTTCGAGGAGGTTTGACAATGGGAGAGATCTCTCCTTCTCGAGGGGTCTTGAGAAAGGGAGAGTTTTTCATCCTCGACGGGTTTTGACAAACGGAGAGGAATCTGAACAGGCTTCTCGTCATCTTCATCGTCGAGGAGGATGAGGATAGGCTTTTGGAAAAGTTTCTTCTTTATCTTCTGAACAGGTTCCTCCTGATTCTCGGGAAGAGGGATGGGGTAGTTGTATTAGGGTCAATGTTCCTTCTAACCTTCTTCGGGAACATACAAGGACCTGACTCGGAACAGAGAGCTTACTAAAGCTATGTTCACTAATTGTGGTAAGTAGACAGGATACAGACGAAGGGTATACCCTTTATTTTTCTCTATATACAATAACTTCCGTACTTCGGAATACACTGACCCGCCACTTGGGGTCTAACGTAAAAGTATAAAAATAAAACTAAACTCTAAATTAACTTTAGAATAATACACGTGGAAGATTGGCCTTATAATAACAGGAAGCGTATGTAGCACAGAGACTGTGAACACTACAATACGTTTAATTTATCACGAGGATTAAAACCTCTGGCCTGGAAGGCAAACAGCAACTGCGTAACTTCTAAGGTAAGCGGCCTGCTTTGACTCACTGCTTCCTCTCTCTCGCTTGGCAAAAGGCCACAACTTAAATACTTGGCGTTCGCCAGACAAACTTTGCATAAAAACCTTAACGGTTATAATTCTGGCCGGAAGTAGAAAATAAGAAGTGATAGTAAAGATTTAAAATAAAATAAACGTTAGTAAAACTTAAGATCCTTACAGTTGTTCCACCATTCTATTTTTTCTTGCTCGAGGATTTTTTCAAAAGTCGTGGCCTGCTTAAGATGAGACGAAGGAGGAGAGTCCTCGAGAAGAATATAATAGGCATTCTTTCCAGTCCTCTCGATCGAGAGAGGTTCGTGCAGACATCTGTGCAACCATTCAATAAAATGAACGAGAATCCCCTTCGTCTTCTCAAGACGATCCATAATCCTATTCATTTGCGAGACGGTTAGAAAGTTGGACGTGTAAAAATATTTGGCTCGTTTCATTAACATAATTTGTGCATCGAAAGTGGAATGTCACGAGCCATCAACAGGTTTTCGTCGGACAAAAATTCGTCCCGCATCTTTTGACAGCTCCCCAAATGTGCGGTATGATGTGCGGGTATGATAACCCGCACATTTTGAAAAATCGGAGGCTTTTAAGTAAACGACTCCTTGGATGATATAAAAGGAAAGGTCAACATATTTATATTTGAAAGGAATACACGTGGTGAGCTGGGGATGCCTCCTCATGATCCACTTGGACAAAAATACGACTTTTGGGCTCTCCACTTTTATTTATAGAGAGAAAGAGAGTGTGACCTTTCCTCCCTCCTCTCCCTTCTTCCTCTATCTCTGGACGTCCTTGGGATGGAAAGGGTGACTGTAGAAAAGGAAGGTCATGGTTGGTTAGTTTTTTAAAATAAATTATTATTTTCACTTCCTCATTCCCACCCACTCATCTTTAAAAAAAAACAGGTCATGGAGATAAGATTTCTTGGAAAGGAAAGAGAGAAACAAAAAGCAAACAAATAAAACGGACGTCATAGAGCCTCTATGTGTCTGTGTGTGTATATATATATATAAAGGGCGAGAGTACTGGGTGAGATCATTTCTTTCCATTGGGAGCCATGTCGCTGTTAGATGTTTTTCCGACTCAACGGATTTGGAACGGGGAGGATTTGAAGACGCTAAAGCAAATCGCCAACCTGAAAATCGTTTTGGCGTGTCATTGTGCGACATTTATTCCGCATTTACCAGCTCATCAAGCGATCGTTTCTTTCAACCAAGATGTCGAATCCTCCAACCTGCTCGTTCAGAATATATACAGAAATTTATTCGAATCGCAACAAACGAAAGAAGAATCTCCCTTCTCTTGGAACCGGATGGATCGAGCTTTGAGACGGCCCATTCAAACAGACCGGCGCACGAGTTTTCGGTGGAAGAATATTTTTCTCACGAAACGATACTTTACGTTTGGAGTGAGAACGACGGCTGAGGACGAAGTTCATATTGTTCAGACCACAGCCGCTCCTCTCGCCTATTACGAATCATCGTCCCCCAATCTGAAGGAAAGCGGTTACCGATAGGATGAAATATAAGAAATATATCCTAAGACCTTTCCAAAACTTTGTCGTTCCCCCGAAAACGCAATATCTCATCGTCACGACCCAGAAGAGCCTCTTTCTCGTCGATCGGTGCTCGTGGACGCTTTGGAAACAATTGAAAAAGGAGATTCCTTTCCAATCGCCGATGGTGTTTAAAGAAGAGGAGAACCCCCGCCACCTTTACCCATCCTTTCCTTAGATGATAAGAGGAGCTGGACCAAACTGTCATGGCCCGAAACAAAATCGACCCGGCAACGGAATGAAACTGAAGTCATCACGATTGAAGATGAGGAGGAAGAAAAAAAATTACCTCTTAAAAAACGGTCGACTTACCGGAACCTACCTGGCGTGCAAGATCCGCTCCAGAACCCAGAAGCTTCTTCTTCTTCCCCGACTTGTTCAAACAAGCAGCCTCTTTCGGACTCCTCAGATCCTCTTCTTCTTCTTCTTCTTCTCCAACCTGTCCCGACATCGTAGAGGTAGAATGTCAGACGGGTCCACAAGCTTCAACGAGTCCCGACATCGTAGAGGTAGAATTTCAGCCGGCTCCACAAGTTCTAACGGGTCCAGAAATCATGGAGGCAGAATCACAACCCGGTCCACAAGTTCCAAACGGTCCAGAAATCGTAGAGGTAGAATTTTAGCCGGGTCCACAAGTTCCAACGGGTCCAGAAATCATGGAGGCAGAATCGCAGCCGGGTCCAGACATCCTAGATCCCTCCACTCATCCCAAAGAGACTCAAAGTATTTCAAGAGAGCCTTGCGAGGATCCAGTCCTTCCCGTATGGAATGATTATATGGACTTACAAAGTTTGATGGAAAGGGAAGAAGAAAATAATCATACGGATGGGTGTGTCAAAGACTGTTTAGATCAGTTAACCTCGAATGAAATTAAACTGTTATGGAATTGCATTTCTGAAATCACATCGGAAATGGGATAAAAACCAAAACAAAAAACAATTTTTTTAACAAATTGGAGGAGGGTCATGATATCAATAAAAAAATATTATATAGATTCCAATCTTGGCGCTCCACTTCAGTTTTTCAGCATGAGGTGCTCCACGTTTCTCGAAATATGGATCCCATTCCAAGAGAGATTGTGTAGAGCCTTCGCTTCAGTTCTTTTTCTACCAAGAGGAGAGGGTCCCCAAAGGGCTACCCATGTCCAAAGAGAGAGAGTGTAGAGCGTTCATTTCAGTTTTTTTCCAAGTTTAGGGGAGGGAGATCTCAAAATGTGACCCTATTTTCAAAGAGAGATTGTGTAGAGCCTTCACTTCAGTTCTTTTTCTACCAAGAGGAGAGGATCCCCAAAGGGCTACCCATGTCCAAAGAGAGAGAGTGTAGAGCGTTCATTTCAGTTTTTTTCCAAGTTTAGGGAAGGGAGGTCTCAAAATGGCACCCCATTTTCAAAGAGAGATGGTGTAGTGCGTTCATTTCTGTTTTTTCCAAAGTTAGGGAGTTTTCAAATGGCTACCCATTTCAGAGAGAGAGGAGGTGTAGGGCGTTCATTTCAGTTTTCCAAGGTTAGGATGGGGGTGGAGTATCCTCAAAAATGGCTACTCATCTCAAAGAGAGAGAGAAGGCGTAGAGCGTTCATTTCAGTTTTCCAACATTAGAAAGTCCCAAAATACCTTCTGAGTTCAAAGAGAGATCGTGTAGAGCGTTCATTTTCAGTTCTCCAAGATCAGAAGAAGAGGGTCCGCTTTTCCCAAAATGGCTTTCCGCATTCAGAGACAGTGGGGTGCAGACTTCAGTTTCTCCTCCCCAAGAATAGAGGGTCCCACAGGGTTCGTACACATTTCCTTACATGAAAATTAAGGACTTTTAGGGCCTTTTAAGGACCATCAAAGAAAAAATTAAGGACCTATCAGCAAACAAAAAAAAAAAAAAACCCGAATAGAATAAAGCAATTATCCATACAATCGACTTCATGCTTGTAATTTCACTTTAAGAAACTAACAGAAGTGTGTATTATGCACTATTATTAAATTCAATTTAATACTTACCATAAAACAATTTTGAAAATTAAACTAACTCCCTACAAGTTATGAAGTAGATAACATTAAATTAGGAACATAATTTCTTGAAAAACCTGTATAAGTGTATTTTACACTAATAACAGTCACTATTTTAGAGATTTAATGATTATTATTTAAATTATTTGATATTTATTTAAACACAGTCAACTATTATTATAATCACAATGTAAGAATATTTTGCAGATTAAAATAACTGATTTGTAAACATACAATTTATTTCCTTGGTTTTTTGAAAGATACTAGAATAATAAACTGTACAATAAAAGATACAAAACATTTGTGCTTTTTTTAAATCTGAAATCTTTTCAGCTATTTTAACATCTAATTTATTTATGTCTATTTCCTTTTCTTTAACTATTCTTCTAAGTTCATTTGCTTTGATAAACAAATCAATGTTCCTGCTGGTCTCAGCTTCATCTGCTAAAGCATCTACTTCTTCATTAATATCTTTAATGTCCCTTTGAAGAATTTTTTTCTTCTGCTTCATATAATCAATTTCTTCCTCAATAATATTTCTTTTCCTCTTTGAATTTTCAAATGTAGTTAAAGATTTTTGTTCTTCTAAATACTGCATATATTTAGACCTTGCAGAAGCTGCTGCTGATCTCATTTCTTTATTGATTTCGATATTAAGAACACCTCCAGAAAATTTTATGTAATCAAATACTGTGCGTTGAAAAATGTATGATGAGTCACTTAAATTTCAATTTCTTTATTTACAGAGAAGCCCCTTTCCACAGAAGCCTGTCCATGTGACAAGATAAGAATCATTTTCACTATTTTCCATATTTTGAAAATCATGAAAATAAGAAGTGAGAAATGTGTCAAGAGAAAGATTTTGAGGATCAAAAGTAGAAAATTCATGTAAATTTGTCTTAACTACTTTGTCTAGAAACTCTCCAAACTTCAGCAGAATTTCATCACAATCATCTTGTAAAACACGTTTATTCCGCATTAATACCGTTAGAACTATTTTCATTTTGTTCTGGGCTTTTTCTGGACTTTTAACCATCAATCGCGGGTCTATACAAGATGCATTTCGAATAAGAGAATAATTTATTGGACATTTAGACATTAAGTGTTGTACCATTGTTAAGACACATTGTTGACCTTCTTGTTTCAATACAAAACTTTCAGCTTGTGAAATGTCCTTCTTGCGGCATTTATCATTCATTAACTGCTCAGCAATGAATCCCAAATAAACTTTACTTTTATCATTATAACAATTTGGATCATAAAAATTAAATTTATAAAGATTTTCTGCTTATTTTTGAATATTCTAGTTTTAAAATTTTAAAGTGCTGAAGGCAACCATTTACAAGTTTTAAGATATCTTCAGCAAAAAAGGAAATAAGTGGTTTATCACTTTGATAATATTCAAGGAAAGGCAATAATATTTTCGACAGAGAGAGAAAAAAATTTAATTTTATAAGAAATGTTTTATCTTTAGTTGCCTCCAAAATATTTGAGAAGGATTTCGATGAGTTTTTTTAAACTTCCCCATTTCAACTTTTTTAATGTACAGTAGCAAGTCATCCCATATTTCAACGGCTCTTTCAACTGCTGGGACATTTTGCAACCATCAGTAAAAGCAGAACTTCACAGGTAGCCTTTTTAAGCCAGATTTACTTAAAAAATCTTCATGTCTTGCAGGAGAATCTTTAAAAATCCAATATAAGGAGGATAAGAATGATGTAACGTCCCAGCCAGTGGATGACATCCCATGCTTGAAAGCATTGTTAAGAATGTGTAAACCGCATGTCCCTAATGTCAAGCATTGAATGTTATATTCCTTTGTCAAGTCCTGTTGCAATAAATCATAACATTTCCAGTTTACTGCAGGACCATCCATCGATATTTCTAAGAGTTATGACAAGTCTAGTTTTTCAACACATTCATAATATTTGGATAAAATAATTTCACTTGTTGCATGCCCTATAAATGCAGAAGTAAGGTACTGAGTTTTGACCTTATTTTCGTGATGCCAGTACCTCACATGAATTTCCAGTTACTTCTTTTGATTTGTGTGCATAACGGCCCAATATCATCGCACGATTTAAAAGAATAGTGGCTTTTGATGCACTTAAAAGCCCACAATATTTCTGCATCTGTACCTTCAGATTTGAAAAGAAAAGAATTAATTTTATTATTTTCTACACTTATTGATGTTGAATTAGCAGTTACATCTTTTCCTGAAGTAGATGGTTCTTCTAACTTGACAAAATTCATGATACTGTTAGAAGAAACTCTGCAGTTGAGAAGGGAGAGATGTTTTGCACCTAAAATGGGCGCATGCAAGGCATTAGTAAAATTAAGTATCGCATATATATGTATATAATGTATGTATATATATATATATATATATAAAACAAGAAATGTATACTGAAGATATACATTTTTTACTATATATATATACAGTACAAAGTCCGAGATCCGGACATCCAATATCTGGAATGATCTAAAATCCGGATCTCAAAGCCATCACCAACCAATTTTTAGGGCTTTTTTGGAGGGAAGGGGTATGCTTTACGCATGCGCATTAGATTTTTTTCCTCATCATAAAAAAAAGATGCCGGAAATCCCGATTCTTAATCTCAGTTTGGCGCTAAATAAAATATCTCATTATTGAAGAAATAAATATTTGTTAATTTTACACCAACTAATATTTTATATCCTTGATGCCGAAATCGCGAATCATTATTTATTGTATTTTGCTTTCATCACCGCATGTTTATCAACGGATGACAACTTGAGTGATGACTCATGCAGCGACGCCAAATAACAGAGTATTATCCGATTACAGATTTAAGTTTTAATGCGCTAAAATGTTGACAAAGGAGATTTAACAGAAATTTCTTTCCTTATGCTAAAAATAGATTTTGTTAATTATACTCATAGGACAAACGATTATATTTAGTGCTATTTTAATTAAGATTAACTGATTTATTCACATAAAGCCAGAACCAGCATCAGAGCTTGCATGGCCGCACAAGGCGGCAGAATTTAGGGAAGTTAAACAGAAGTTTTTCATTGCGATGACAATGCCCCAATATCAATCAAATAACGGAGTATGGTTCTAAATCTAGAATATACAGCTACCGATAGTGAAGAAAGTAACAGAGAGGTTATTGAACGAGAAAAAAGTTTGATTGACAAGTTATTCGGAATTTTCGACACAGCAATTACAGGACTTGAACAACTTAATAACTGAACAAGAAATTATATGTCTATAGTATTAGTCTAAAGTATTAGCAGAGAAAACAAATCAAACAACTCACATTGAAAGAAATGTTTAATAAAGTAAACATATAAATATTAAGCTCTTTTGTAAATTTTCATACCCTTTAAATCATAAATGCTTCATTATTTCATAAATCACGATTTCATATTTTCAATTTTATAATTTCTACGTGCCATCTTAGTAGATTTAAAATGATCTAATATCCGGAAAAATCTCAAATCTGGGATCGCCGAAGTCCCGACGAGTCCAGACCTCGGACTTTGTACTGTATAAATATATATATATATATATTCCGTATTATAGATATATATATATATATATATAATATGGAATGTATATTTTCAGTTAAACTTCTACCCAATAACTTTAGTAATTCATGAAAGTTAGTTTTGCGTCTAGTTAATTCAGGAAAATTAGTTTCAATTAGTTGCTTTCAGCTTTAAAAATATTTAAAAATTTTTAATTAGTTAGTTGTTTTCAAATAATAATTGTATCGCCATTAGCAAAAATAATGCATTACTATTAACAGCATGGGATTAAACCAAATACTTAATTGTCTATTGAAGCTTCAAAACGTATTTCCGAACTTCACTCTTTCTCGACTAGCGTTACCGAATTTGCCCTTGGCGACCTAAAATCGAAATGGAGCCAACAGATTTCCCGCGAAATCGATAACAGACCATCTGCAGAAATAAACTCAGAATCCCGATATCCCATACATATAGTATGTGCAAAAGAGAATAAACACCGTAGAAGGTGATAAAAAATTAATTTATGGCTTAATTGAAACACACACAGAAATTAAGCTAAGCAAAACCGTGTAAAAACAAATTGAAATGATAAAACGAAACTTAATTTTCATGTGAATTTTCAGCGCTGACTCTCCCATTCTAGAAATTTCAATTTGTTTCAGACAAAGACCACATTTAGCTTTATAAGGATTGTCATCCATCAATATCCAGTCTTTGTAATCAGCTTGATGAGGACACAGTTTATTGAAAATGTACTTTCCAGGCATCTCGTTCCTATTGGCGTCGGAAGGGTTGTGACCTTCCAGGTTGGAACTGCTCTAATTTTAGCAAATATTTTCAGATTCCCCCCCCCTTTTTTCTTTCTCGAGCACCTTCATCATCACTTTCGCCTCTTAAAGAAATTCCGGCTTCACGCTTTCGTCACAATCCGCCTAAATTTATGGATAACGCCTGTTTCGAAAGATTGGGTGAATAGCCAATCAGACACCGATACTTTCGTTCGGGTAGCTAATTTTTTTTTTTTTTTTTTTTTTTTTTTTTTTTTTGTTTGCAACGCAAATCCGCCAACAGATTGGTTAAGAGCCGTGTAATTTTAATTCCATATTCATGAGAAATCGCAATTCACACTGAGAATGGCAATCATTAGAAATGATAAGAAATGTCAAATGAGCAAAATTAAGGACCGTTTATTCATTTTGGCCAAAATTAAGGACTTTTAAGGACCAAAAATCATTTTTGAAAAAATTAAGGACTTTTAAGGACCGTACGAACCCTGTCCCAAAATGGCTTCCCATTTCAAAGAGAGAGGGAGGGGCGTTCATTTCCGTTCTCCAAGATAGTGTCGTCTGCTTTTTCCCAAAATGGCTTCCCAATTCAAAGAGAGAGAGAAAGGGTGTGTAGAGCGGTCATGTTCATTCTCCAAGATGGGGTCGTCTGCTTTTTCTCAAAATGGCACCCCCCATTCAAAGAGAGATCGTGACCATTTTTTTCCAAGATGGGGGGAGAAGAAAACCTAGGATGTAATAACACGACAGAGAGAGAGAGAGAGAGAAACGCCATCTTGTCATTTTCTGATAGGATACCGGTGTTTGAATACTTTTGTGACCGACTGTACATTCTCTCGATGGGAGATCCGCTGGGTTTAAACTTCCAGGTACATGCCTCCAGTCAGATATTCTGGTAAGCGATCTTATTTCTTGTACTCGATTATGAACAAACGTACCCCATGCCTGATCCCTTCTTATCCACCCCAAAGCTGTAGAAGAATCACTCCAGAACATTGTTCTACAATTCTTAAGTTTCAAATCTGATAGAATTGTTTTGGCAAGCCTGGCACCTATCAGACAGGAAAGAAGTTCAAGCCGTGGAATCGTAAGTTCCTTAATAGGGGATATTCGACTTCTCGCGCTTAGTAACTGAACCTTTACACCTTCGATGGTTTCAGCTCTTAAAAATGCACATGTGGCATAGGCTCTTTTACTAGCATCCGAAAAAACATGGAGCACTGCGGTATCTTCGTTTTCGTAATCAATATTTAACCAACGAGGAATTTCAATCTGAAATAGCAGAAGCAATTGGTTCAACCAAGTCCCAAACTGCTCACTTAGGGGAAGAGGAAGACCTTCATCCCACTTAATCTTCTGGTTCCAGGTTTCTTGCAAAATTAGTTTAGGAATTACAGTTATCGGTGCAGTAAAGCCAATGGGATCAAAAATTTTCTGAGTAATTGACAAAACTTTTCTTCTGGTAATAGGTTCCCTCAAGTTAAATGTTTCTTCGATCTTGCAACTCAAACAATCTTTTTCTGAATCCCATACTAAGCCTAATACTGCGACAACTTTCGCCTTGCTCTCTATCTCATCGATCATGTCAATGCGAAAATTTGATCGCCAACATCTCAAATTGAAATGCCCTGAAGCCAAAATCAATCTTGCTTCTTGAACGAAATTTTCGGCTTCATCTACTTAATTTAAGCTAATTAACGAATTATCGAGGTAAAATGAATCCTTCAAAATATTAGAAGTTTCTACAAACTTTTCTGGGACTGTAGTCAAAAGGTGACTAAGTGTAGCGGCTAGCAGAAACGGACTTGATCTGAGTCCAAAAACAACTCGGTTATGTCTGTAAATTTTAAACTTATGTTGATTATCGAACCATAGAAACCTTAAAAAATCTCTATCCTTTTCTGCTATTTTGATTAGACAAAAGGCCTTTTCGATATCCGATGACACTCCTATGCGATATTTTCGAAAACGATTCAATATAAGTGGAATAATTTCTATTAAATTTGGTCCTTTACTCGAACAATCTTTGAGAGAGGGTGAATTCTTAGAACGCGCAGATGCCTTGAAAACAGGCCGTATCTTTGTAGTTTCACTAGACTCTTTTATTACAGGTCTGTGTGATAAGTAGTGCACTCCTTCCTCCTTTTCCTCAGTTACTACCTCAATAATGTCCTTCGCTTCCCACTCATCAAATATTTCTTCGTAATCTTTTCTTCTGCGTGTGTTAATTAGTTTACTTTCGGTTTTGACGAGGTGTCTTTCTGCCATAGTACGGTTACTGGATAAGACGGATTTATCTAAAATAAAGGGTAAGATTACTTCATATCTCCCTGAGCTATCCCGTTTTACACTTTTTAAGAATTGTTTTCGAGTTTCTACTTCCAAGACTCTTTTCGTTTTGTTTTCCTCGCTTGAAATCCCCAAGGTGTCTAAACGCCAAAGATTGGACAAATTTGTATCGGAAACATGTAAGGATAAAGAAAGAACGGACAGGGAACTCGACGTATTCGCATTCTCTTTAATCTTGCCCATTAAAGTCCAGCCTAACTTGGTCTCAAAGGCTACGTAATCCCCCGCAAAATGTTCAATTCTTTCAGTGAACAATTGTGCTCCGGTGTCCGCTCCTAACAGCATATGAATCTCTTCCGGATTTTCTTGAAACAGACAGATTTCCATTCGCATGATTGTCGTTGATAAGGATTCCACTTTTTTCCAGTACTTTAATTAACTTTTCGTCTTTGATCTTAGGTAGTGACGAACAAATTTTCCTCTGGTCTAGGACTTCGATTTTACACCTGTACTTTTCATCTAAACTAGTTAAATCTATTTGATAACGATTATGACCTTCCGAAACTTCTACACCCCCAAACAACCCATGTTTAATTCTTTCAGTTCCTATCTTTTCTAATTTCAACGTTTTAGCAGCATATTGACTTATGCAGCAGTAATCGGTAATCCTTCGACTGTATTTAAAGCAGAACCACCTAAATGAGCTTTCAAATAATTAAATTTGTCTATTTTATCTAATGAATCATTTTTATGAATGGCAGACTCGAAACTGTTCCAAAAGGTTAGCCAGTTGTTTATATCTCCGTAGAATTTCGTTAAAGTTAACTTAGGTAATTTAATTCGAACAGACTCGTTATGTTTTGGTTCGCTTTGACTGTCAGTACTGAACTGGTTATTTACCACCGTTTCAGTAGATTTGCGTTTTAATTTGTCGATTCTTTTGGAGGTACGGAAACTGCATTTAACGACCTTTTGACGATATTCTTCAGATTTTTGGAATTCAGCATCAAATTCTTCGACTTTAAAAAGAGGTTCTAATTCTGTATCGACACTTTTAAGCGATCCGAAATTATTCTTTAATATTTCTAAATTTTCTTCCAAATCATGAATTTTTGGATCAATTTCCGAAAGCTGCGATTCCAAGTCTTTAAGCGATTTCGTTACTGATGTTCGGAGAGCTGCACGCTTCTTTTTTAATTTATTTAAAATCTCTTCAGACATGTCCTTAACAGTTCAAAAATTCAAAAAATAATCAATAATTGTATTCTTAATCTTTATTTTCTAATTTAAATTCTTATTCTTAGCTCGGGCGTCCCGGCAGGGATGCCAAAAATATATGTTGTATCTCTCAATAGAAATCTAAAAGGTAAAAAGAAATCTCTTACCTTTTCTTTCACCCGGGAGCCGAGCTTGTTCCATTCCAAATTCTTATTCGATGAAATATCTAAATAATTCCAAGCTTTTTCATAAAGACTGACACTTCTGTATAAATAAAGATATTACATTTAGATACATTTTATATACAATTATTAGGTTACAGAAAAATTACGCGCTCTCCATCTAACAGTCATTCAAGTTCGGGTTCAGAGTTCTAACTACGTTCTTTTGCAGGATTATTCTCGAATTTAGATGTAATGGTGCTGATAGTTCGGAGTTTAGATGGGGTGGCGCTGATAGTCCGGAGTTTAGATGTAACCATTAATACATCGTAATCTGAAATTAGTACATCATAATCTGCAAATCTGAAATTTCAGTTTCATTTTTTAAATAGATTAAAAGACCATTGAACTACAAAATCTCATTTATGAGTACTACATTTTTCAGCATTTTTGAACAAAAAAATAATCTGGTTATTTATCCAGCACTTTTTAACTGTTTACTCTAGATGTTGAGCAGGAAGTGCATGTTACATTTTCGACAAAATTACTGTTGTTTACACTGAAGATAGAGCTTGTTCACTCCAATGCGTAATGAAACTTTACCTTATCCTTTCTCTTTACATATTAAAAATGCACATATTTATTTCAAAAATGGCGCTCTGGCTTCAATGACAACCTTAGATACTATAATAAATGAAATAATGGCAACAGTGGCTTTTGTTTATGTTTACAAGAAGAAATGTGACTTGTATTATCAGCTATCATTCGCGTGAAATGTATTTGGTTTGTAAAAGGCTAATGACATCTGCAAAAGGAATTGCTTAATTTTTTAAGATGAATTTTTTCTCTGTTTTCTGTGTTGTAGTTTTTCATATTTTTATAGTCCAAAATGAAGCTAAAACCTTGCCGAATATTATAATAATGTTAATGGATGATGTATGCTGATTTTATTTTATACATTAGCTTAACATTATTTTGTGACCTTTTATTTCGTTATTTATTTTTAATGTTTATTTCAAAAATTGTTATTTGTTTCTGTGTGTGCAACTGGGTATAATAAAGTAAAATTATTTCGTGTATATTTTTAAGGTTATCTTTAATTAACAAACGCAGAATTGTTAATGTGATAAATACTTGCTAGATTTGGCCATGAATACCTAAATTTAAGAATGTAGTCTGTGCTTATTAGTCTAGACTAAATTATGTAATGTTCAATGAAATTGTAAGGTGTTTGGATTTACGAAGTGGTATATTGGAATGAAAACTCAATAATGAATAATAACTTTCTAATTAATTACTGTTCAGCATATAAGCCTAAATATAAATTTATACATACATAATTTTAATGTTATAGCCAAAAAAATAAATCCCGAACCAGCCCAAGAAAGGCATGAAAGAGAAAATGCTTGCTATTTCTAAATTTTTTAAAGCTTTTAAATGAATTTTTTTTTTTTAATTCAGTGTTTTTAAATCAAAAGAAATTTTGTAAACTATTCATTTGGTTTCTTTCTTATCTTTGTAGGTTGGTTCAGGATTTATTACTTTTTTGGTCCAAAATTAATTAGTTGGTTGATCTTTACATTACGGTAACTTGGCGATTTTTTGGCGAAAATTTGGCGACCAACTCCCCTACAGCAACCCTCTATTTTTTTTCCCCGCCGCCATTTTGTCTTCACGAAGTAAAGACATGTTTCTTTTCTTCTTATCTACTGAACACTTCTTCCAACAATCTACTAGCCGAATTACACTTATGCTAGAAATTTTATCAAACAAAACTGCTTAATCATGACAAATATTCACTGCAAAATTCGGAAAAAGTGCACAATACCATACACCTTACGCGTTTTTCAAAATAACACATACACATAAACCATGTTACACGCCGACTTATTTTTACTTAAAAAAACATCCCAGAATTGCACAAAAATGGCATTGCGCACACTCTTCACTATATCCATGTACACTGCTTTTATCTCATAAATTAAAAAAATTTCACAAAAATACATGACAATTTTCTCAATCTTTAAACCCGGTAAAAAGAACATATATGAAATTACATGATCGCGAAAAAGTATTTACCCTTTACAAATATGAACATTTCCACATATAAAATAAATAAAATATCCAAAAACTTTTACCTCTAAATCATCTATTACATTATACACGTCACCAACGAATTCATACATGAAGCATTACAAATATTTATTATCAAATATTTAAATTATTTCCATGCACATTTATTTCAACTTAAACATACACCAAATTCCTACAAGTATAAAATTCACAAAATAACTATCATTTCATTAAAATATAATTAAATTCAAAAACACCACTTATACATGAGCACATACATTCAATTAATAAAAATTACCTTACAATCCTAATTACTTTAAACTAAATCATTGCTAATAACAATTTTCCCAATAATACCAAATTCCTTTCCACCTTACATTTCCAACAATGCATAAAAATAATTAAAAATACTAACTTACCTAATCTCCTTCAGAATCTTCATTACATGGCGGATACACTTTTCTTCATTCTCTTTCAGAATCTTTAAAATCATACTTATCTTTCAAAGCAAGATACCAGGTAAAATAAATAACATAATAAAACATGTTTATTTCTCTCTCACACAACCTTAAAAAACATTTCTTACTATCCTTTTCAATACCACTAAATACCCATTTCGAATTCAATTTACTCACGGCCATGGGATCCAAAAATTCACAAACACTATTTCACACAACACAGAATAAAGCCAAATACAAAATTTCCAGATTTTTTCCCGATTTCCGCCCTTTTCCGATTAAAGAACCGTAATTCGTCCATTAATATCACATGACATATCCCATGATCTCTCATTTCCCCCACACAAAATAATGCGTAATCGGAACTCAGTACTGCTCACATTATTACCAAAGTCCCAGGTAGTAACCTTTATCGCCTCCAAAATGTCGCCAAACTACCAGTTACCGTAATGTAAAGATCAACCAATTAGTTTTGCAGCAGCATTTTGTGCAGAAATGGTTTTGGGATCTTGTTGCTTAAAAAAAATTTCTATAATTCATTAGAATTATGTTGAAATGAATTTACTCATTAGTATAATTAGCATACTTAAAATGGACTAATTAAAAGCATAAGTGCAACCAACAAACTAAGTAATTATTGTCATCAAATAACTCATTACTTCTTTTTCTCGCATTCTAAAAATATCATCAAATAGGTCCCCTCCTAGCCTACTCTCTCTCTCTTTCCCTCCATTCTCTGTCTGAGTCCGAATTCCAGATTCCATTCTGAGTACGAAGAAAGTAACGGACATTGTATCAGTTTCACAGCTAGCAAACACTTGAGTTAATTAAATTCATTTTCTGACCTTTAATGTATATTATGTAAATTTTCTTTTTTCATACATTCTTAATTTTTCAGTTTAGTCTTGTGAGAATATATTTTTTTGCATGTTCTTCCTTGTTTAATTATTTTAACAAAGTTTGCATTGTTTTAATGTGATCAAAGGTGAAAGTGTTGGGAAGTAGTTTACTCAAGTAAGAAAATAAAACTCACTGTTATAAGAATTATATGTTTTAATTTAAAGATTGTGTTTAAAGTTTGACAGTACTGCCAATTTCTTACTGATTCTTAACTAGCAATTTGAATAATTTTAACTCTTATATTACTAAACAGCTTTTTTAGTCTTGATTTGTACTTGAGGAAAAGGCAAAACACTTATTCATATATTAATTATTGTTAATTGATCAGAAGTTAGTTTGTTCCCCTTGAAAAGTCAACTAATTCCTGGTCAGTGATGATAATCTCTTAGTTTGTTGGTTGCACTTTTGCTTTTCATTATTCCATTTTAATAATTCCATTTTCAGTATGCTTATGAGTAAATTCATTTTAATAGAATTACAACTACAGTCAAAAGTCGTTAATTCGGACACCCATAATCCGGACCTCAAAGCTACAAACTTTCTGCGCATGCGTCACTTTGACACATGCGCGTAAGACCTTTACGGCTGCGAATATGCATGTGCGCATGCGCATAATACGTTTATGCATGCGCATTTAATGTATAACGGACGGTATGAGCTAAGAAAAAATTATCTAATTCAGTTAATGTTGCAGATTGCATTGTTCCTTAATCTTCTAATTGGATCCGGCTTATTATTTTTTGCAGACTGTTAGAGCAATTTTATAAAAGCTTGAACTTTTGATTATGTCAAATAGAATTTCTGATATATATTTACTAATATGCAAAGGATCTACAAAGCGAAAGTATGTTTCGAAGTCCGTTAAACAAAAAGTGGAATTGCTGCAAAAAATGGATAAAGGCATATCCTTTGTTTCTCTAACCATTTCGAAACCTGTTTATCAATTTCATGCTGCTCTGCAGGGGGGGAGGGGTTGCCGTGGCACGCAATGAATTGGAAGTTGATCTGTCAGCACTATCCTTATCTTCAGCGCAGATGTTTTTATTTTATTTGGCTCATAATTCCTTACTAAATGTAGTATTTCATCTCGATGTACTCCGTCTTTGATGTGATTTAAATCCAATTCCTCGTCATTATAATTCGTTCCCGATAGTGAAGAGGTTATTGAAAACGAAAAAATTTCTATTGACAAATTAGTCGGTATTCTCGACACAGCAATTATAGGACTTGAACAGCGAAACTTTGTAACTGAAGAAGAAATTATGTCTGTTTATAGAATTAAAGTGAAAGTATTACAGTCAAAAGTCATTAATTCGGACACCCATAATCCGGAATGATCTATAATCCAGACCTCAAAGCTAAAATCTTTCTGCACATGCGCCGCGTTGACACATGCTCATAGGCATTTTACGTGTGCGCGCAAGACATTTACGACTGTGCATATGCATCTGCGTTTCGCGTGCGTGTTTAATGTATAACGGACGGTATAAGCTAAAATTATCTAATTATCTATTTCAGTTAATGTTGATGATTGCGTTGTTCCTTAATCTTCGAATTGGATCTGGCTTATTATTTTTTGCAGACTGTAAGAGCAATTTTATAAAAGTAAGCTTGAGCTTTCGATTATGTCAAATAGAATTTCCGATGCTGGAGCTCCAAAAGGATCTAGAAAACGAAAGTATGTTTCGATGTCCATCAAACAAAAAACGAATTGCTGCAAAAAATGGATAAAGGTATATCCTTTGTTTATCGAACCGTTCCGAAATCTGTTTATCAATTTCACGCTGCTCTGCGTGGGGGGGGGACGTCGCGGCGCGCAATGAACTGGAAGTTGATCTGTCAGCACTATCGTTATCTTCAGGGCAGATGTTTTTATTTTATTCGGCTTATGATTCCTTACTAAATGTAGTATTTAATCTTGATGTACTCCGTCTTTGATATGATTTAAATCAAATTCCTTGTCATTATAAATATCACGAATACAAATCAAATAGTTTTCTGGTTGCAATTTTCTAATTTCGGCTATGCGTAAGGTACGCATGCACGCGTTGAAAGAAATGTTTAATAAAGTAAACAAATAAATATTAAGCTTCTTTTTTTTGTAAATTTCGATACCCTTTAGATCATAATTGCTCATTATTTTATAAATTACGGTTTCATATTTTTAATTTTATAATTTCTGCATGCCGTCTTACCAGATTTAAACTGATGATCTGTAATCCGGAAAAATCGATAATCTGGAATCGCCGAAGTCCTGACGAGTCCGGATTAAAGACTTTTGACTGTATCACATAAAATGAAGCAACTTAAACAACTTACATTGAAAGAAATGTTTAATAAAGTAAACAAATAAATATTAGCCTTTTTTTTAAATTTTGATACCCTTTAGATTATAATTGTTCTTTATTTCATAAATTATGGTTTCATATTTTTAATTTTATAATTTCTGCATGCCATCTTACCAGATTTAAACTGATGATCTATAATCCAGAATCGCCGAAGTCCCGACGAGTCCGGATTAACGACTTTTGACTGTACCTTTTTTCAACGGAGGTAAAGGTTGATCTTTGGATTATGGTAACTTGGCGATTTTTTGGCGACCAACTCTGCTACAGCAACCCTCTATTTTTTTGTTGCCGCCATTTTGTCTTCACGAAGTAAAGACATGTTTCGTGTCTTTTTATTTAATGAACACTTTTTCCAACAATCTACTAGCCGAATTACACTTATGCTAGAAATTTTATGTAACAAAATTGCTTAATCATGACAAATATTAACTGCAAAATTGAGAAAATGCATTAATCGCAAACTTCTTGCGCGTTTTTCAGAATAGCACATACACATAAACCATGTACACGCCGACTTATTTTTACTTAAAAAAACATCCCAGAAGTGCACAAAAATGGCATTGCGCACACTCTTCACTATGGCCATGTACACTGCTTTTTTCTCATAAATTAGAAAAATTTCACGAAAGTGCATGAAAATTTTGTGAATCTTTAAACCCGGTAAAAAGAACATATATGAAATTACCTGATCGCAAAAAAGTATATACCCTTTCCAAAGATGAACATTTCCATGTATAAAATAAAAAAATATCCAAAAACTTTTACGTCTAAATTATCTATTATATCATAAACGTCACCAACGAATTCATACCGCAAACATTACAAATGGTTACAAATACTTAGTGTCAAATATTTAAATTATTTCCATGCACGTTTACTTCAACTGAAACATATACCAAATTCTTAAAAACATAAAATTCACAAAATAACTATCATTTAATTAAAATATCACTAAACCATGTACACTTCGACTTATTTTTACTTAAAAAAACATCTCAGAATTGCACAAAAATGGCATTGTGCACACTCTTCACTATATCCATGTACACTGCTTTTTTCTCATAAATTAGAAAAATTTCACGAAAATGCATGATAATTTTCTGAATCTTTAAATTCGGTAAAAAGAACATATATGAAATTACCTGATCGCGAAAAAGTATATACCCTTTCCAAAGATAAGCATTTCCACATGTAAAATAAATAAAATATCCAAAAACTTTTACCTCTAAATTATCTATTATATTATAAACGTCACCAACGAATTCATACCACAAACATTACAAATGGTTACAAATACTTAGTGTCAAATATTTAAAATATTTCCATGCACGTTTACTTCCACTCAAACGTATACCAAATTCCTACAGACATATAATTTACAAAATAACTATCATTTAATTAAAATATAATTAAATTCAAAAACACTACTTAAAATACAAATAAGCACATACGTTAAATTAATAAAAATTAGCTTACAATCCTAATTACTTTAAACTAAATCATTGCTAATAACAATTTTCCAATAATACCATATTACTTTATTTACTCCTTACATTTAGAACAATGCATAAAAATAATATCCTCAAATAATTAAAAATACTATCTTACCTAATCTACTTCAGAATCTTGATTACGTGGCGGATACACTTTTCTTATTTCCTCTGCTAAATAAAAAGCAATCGTATGTGCGCCTGTTTCAGGATCTTTAAAATCATACTTATAGTTCACAGCAAGATGTTGAAAACCTTCATCCTCCAAACAGACTTAATAAAACTTAATAAGCAATCTTTACTTCTGTCTCGCACAACCTTAAAAAAACACTTATTACTACCCCTTTTAATCCCACTAAATACCCATTTCGAATTCACTTTAGATACGGCCATGGGATCTAAAAATTAACCAACACTGTTTCACACAACAGAGAATAAAGCTAAATACAAAATTTCCAAATATTTTCCAGATTTCCCCCCTTTTCCAATTAAAGAACTGTAATTCGTCCATTAATGTCACATGACATATCTCATGATCTCTCATTTCCCTCACACAAAATAATGCGTAATCGGAACTGAGTACTTCTCACATTATTACCAAAGTCCTAGGTAGTAACTTTTATCGCCTCCAATATGTCGCCAAACTACCAGTTACCATATTCCAAAGATCAGCCGAGGTAATATATTTGATAATATACTAGAAAATAATTTATTATTTTATTACATTGCAGCTTTAGTGCGAGTATTAGGCAGTTTATTACTAATAATTACCTTGCTTGCTTATATATATATATATATATATTACTTTGCAGCAATTGTGCAAGTAGTAGAATACTTGTTTTTTCACACTAAATGAATTTAAGATCATACAACATATATATATATATATGACATAATAAAAGCAAAGGAAAAGACGGAACACTGTAGATGCGTGATTAGACCCATAATGAAGAAGATTTTGATTGCGTAGTATGCTAGTAATGCTAACTTGGTAATATCTAAAGAACTTGGCAGTCGAGGCAGTTTTAATTCCATTTTTATTTGCAACTTATATTTGTGGCCACAATCACTTGACACTCTAGTCGGGCCTTTCCACAGAAAATTTACATTTTTGATATTGTTGAGATAGAAAGCAAGTCAAGGAAATTACATCTTAGCACAGTAGAGAGCAAAAGCTGAAGTGCATAGTTATGAAGGATGGAAGCATGGCGAAGAGAAAAGTTTTGGTTTACAACGGCAAGTTTCAATTCCCAATTATTACGTTGTCAGAGCTGCGCAACCATAGAATGATCTAGAAATGATGCAATGCAGAGAAGTTATTACAATTTTAGAATAGAGAGGAAGAATTAATGTTTATAGTTATATTATAATTCTGATTCATATATTTTTATCTTACATATATATATATGTGTGTGTGTGTGTGTTGTAAAATTAAGTATATATATATATATATTTAATTTCAAATCATAATATGAAGAAAGTACTTTTGTTGTATATAATTAAACAAAAGTAACGTGAATGAAATTTAATGTTATTTTTATAAAATTTAAATGTGATTCAGTTAAATCAGGTTATCTTCACAGATACGTCAACTATATTGCTTATATTCTTTAATTTATGTAAGTTTTTTTTTTAATTTGCATTTTTAATTATTAACAGTTAGTTTAAGTTAGTGTAACTACCATTAATAAATTTTTTGGTATTGCAAGAAATACTAGTTTAGCATTTTTTGAAATAAATGCTGTGTTTATATCAATTATTCCTGAAAATGGCTAAAAAAATATATTAATCTTTGCTGCAATTTATTATCTTTTGACATGTAAAATGATTTTATAATTAAGAAATGTATATTTTAACTATCAGAAATAACCCAAAAATAAAATTTGTTATAAACGTTTCAGATGGGATGGGGAGATTTGGGAATTTTTGGGGAACCAAGTAAGGAGACTCCCAACTTAGATCAAATGGCCAGTGAAGGCACATTACTGACAGACTTCTACTCAGCAAATCCATTGTGTTCACCTTGTAAGTATGTGAGCTTTACTTAAATAATGAGAAAAAAATATACATGCATAATGAGATTATGTTTTCTGTAACAGCCAGAGCTGCTTTGTTGACAGGAAGGCTTCCAATCAGGAATGGTTTTTACACAGATAATGCACATGCTCGGAATGGTGAGTGAAATTTTATATTGCTGAAGCTGTAGATTGAACTAAATATTAAAGTAAAATACTGTATTTGACAAGAATCCTTGCTGTAGGTTAAATGAAATGTTATTTCTTCATTTATAATTCAGTTATTATTTTTCTTTTCTTTTTGGCAGTAGATTTAATTTATTTTGGTTAAGTTTTTGCGTAGGCTAATTTGTAATATACTTCTTATAATTCTGAAAGGAAAACTTACATTATTTGTATTATACTATTCTAAATATAAGTGTTTTTTTTTTTTTTTTTTTTTTTTTTTTTTACTAGCTTGTAAAACTTTAAGAATTTTTCTTGATCAAAAATGATTTTTATGCTAAAATTTAAAATGATTTTTATGCTAAACAAAAATTATGATACATTTTTAGTTCATATTATAGTTGGTGATTCTTTGAAAATAGCTGGCCTAATTAATAAAGTATGTTATTAAATAAAATTCTATTAACATAAGAATTTTTGATAAATCATTCTTTTGTAGTTCAGATACATCTTGTATTGCTGTCATCATCTATATACATTCTTTTTAAATTTTATATATTTTTAGGTACTTCTATTTTGCGGGCAAATTTCAATATCTAAAATTCTTTGAATCTGAATTTTAACTTAGGTTAACTGTATGAAAAACTAAAATATATCATATTATCAAAAGCAATGTTTCATGTAATTTTTATTTGAAAATTTCCTTTTCCATTGAAAACAAACTCGGAAATTTACAGAAGTAAATTACTCTGAAAACATTTTATATTATTGAATTATAAAAATGCCTTTGTATCTCGTACATCAAAATTGTCTGGTAAAACTAAACTTTTCTTGTAAATTCAAAGTCATTTTCTCTTTTAATAAAATCTTATACATCAAGTGGCACTATCAAGCTGTTCATTTAAGTCCATATTTATCATATATTTATTTAATTTTCTTTAGATTGTATATTCTGTTTTAATAGGATAAAAATATTTAAGATCTGGATTAAGTATAATAATAAAAATATATCTTTTTATTTTTATTATCTGTTTGCTATGAAAACTAAATGCTGAATTTTAAAATGAAGAATCTATTAATTATGTAGAAATAATGAATAATTAAGTTAAAAAATATAAAAGCATAAAGTTTTCATAACAATATTATAGATTAATGATTAATTGTAATAGACTAATCATTAATCTATAATATTGTTAGATATTGTTTCATAATCTATAATATTGTTTCATATTGATAGACTGTTCATTCTTATATCTGTAAGTCTGAAAGATACTTACGTATTAACGCAAAGATCTTGGCACAGTTTGGCGATTTTTTATAGAGAAAAGCTTAAAAGTTTCTTATTGTGTGCAAGCTGGTGGTTTTCTTGTCTCCCTTTTTTTTATTTGCAAACCATGGATAATTATTGTAAATAGGTAACCGTTATCAACGTATGAAAAGAAAACATACTTTAGCAATTTAAAATACAAATTTGAATTATTAAATAAGGATTATATAATACATTAAAAAATAAAATACTGACATTCTTCTTTATATTTCTTTCTTATTTGTTTGCACTCTTCTTCTCCAGAAGTACACAGCAATCTGTTTTCGCTTTAAAAAAAAAATCGGAGCCTAGACCTGCAGAGACTCAGCTTCGTGCAATCCTCTGTAGCAGTGTCACCTAGGAAATGCATTTCCTGATTGTTCTGTTTATAAAATTTTCAATAAAATTCTGTGTTCCTGCAGAAATTTTACTGCAGTTTTGGCAATTTCCACAAGCTCATATTTTAAAACTAAGTCAAAAAAATATCATGATTTATTTATAAAAATCTGTTGAAATTTGGAATATAACAAAAAAAGAACGCATACAAAAATGATGGCTTGACTGAAGGATTGTTATAAGCATCTTTGCCAGAGTTTGGCACATTCTGAAAAATTGCCGATATCTTCCAAGATAGTTGTGTTAATATGTAAGTACTGTTTGAAATGTGTTTATATTTATATACTTTAATAATGTGACTAGTTGTGTAATTAGATTGCTTGTTAAAAAAGGCATATCTTGTTTGTTGCCAAAATAGAATACTTAAGTAATTTTTATGAACTAGCACACTGCATTTAACATTTCTCTTAAAAAAAAATTAGTGAAAATAATTTTTTTTTTTTTTAAATAATAGGTATTGAATGAAACCAAAGTAATCCTCTTTTGAGCTTACAATATTTTTACATTGTTTTTAGCATACACTCCTCAAGAAATAGTAGGTGGAATAACTTCAGAAATTTTGCTGCCCGAACTTTTAGAAAAAGCTGGCTATTATAATAAAATAGTAGGTAAATGGTAAGTAAATTATTGAAGTTATATTTCCTTCTGTAATTTATTGCTTAATGAAAGTATTGGAGATATTAATTAAATAAGAATTAATATGGGTTTTAAATATATCATTATTATTGTAATAGGTCATACAACTGAAATTTCTATTTTTAAGATACTGTTTCTTCTCAGAAAATGATGATATCTAGCCCCCGTTAAATGTTATTTGGGTCAAGGAAATTATAAATGAATGAAACTGCTTTTTCTTTTCTTTTGAAGAAACAAAAAGAAACATGCAACTGATTGCAATAATAACAATAATATAAATTGTTTTTTGAGTGCAGAGAAGGAAAAGCTTATTATGTAAATGTGAAATATGTTACTCTATATTAGCCATTTATTTGATGTATAATGATAATAATTTCTCATTTGTTATAGTTTTCTTATTTGATAACCATTATTTATTTCCTCCGTGTCATTTTGACATCGTAATAGATATACAACTTTTATAAACATTTTGAATACTGCATGCAATGCTATTTAATTGTATTGAGCTTTTGCATAATATTGGTAAAGTACATAAGTACTTTATCACCAATATTATAAATACTGCTTTGCATTGATAATTATGCATACAGCTTTGCACTGTGCAACAAAAAATGTTCTTTTTGATGTCAGCATAATTATATGTAATTAATCATTTGAGCTGTTATGTATGTAATAGTGTCTACAGGTTTTTTAATATGCGTTAAATGTGAAATAAATAATCGTGTAATAAATTTAACCTTTGTAAAGTAAGATCTTACTAAAGATAACATCTTTGAACAGAATGCCCTATGACAGTTACATTCTCAATGTAAATCTGAAAAAAATATTAATAGATGAAAAGTGGCAGTGCAAATCATTCTCCATGGTTGAAATGTAGCAATCTTAACTGATATAGTTAAGTAAAAATAAATTATGGTATTCTAGTCACAGATTGGTTTTTTTTTGGGGGGGGAGTTAGAATCCTAATCAAATTATACGCAAGCATTAGCTATTTTTTCTTAATAAAATTTTATGTGTGTTATGATTAAAGTAAGAAAAACCTAGATGGATTGTGTTATAAATTATTGTGATTGGCAAGTGGGATAAAATAATATTTTATGTCTGTTATAATTGGAGTAAGTAAGAAAACCCTAGATGAATAATTAACATAAGTTAAAAAAATTTAATTGACCTCTTATGGCAAAATACCTGAAAATTACTTGCTGTAGCAACAGTGCATTTTATTAAAGAATAAACTATATCATATTAACACTGTACTGAGAAAATTTCTGTACAGCTAATCTCTTTAATTTTAGTTTGCTGACAAATTACAAATATTTAGCCATTTGCTGTAGGAATATTAGTTTCAAATCTTAAAGTTAAAAGGATAAAGAATATTTTTGAAAGCCTACTGTATTTTAGAGACCTGTTTTTAGATCTATATTTAGATTATTATTTAGAGAACTGTTTATTTATTAACCCTTTGAGCACTATGGCCAGTCATGAGATTTTTTTTTGTCACTTTGCATATATTAGCTTATAATTAAAGATATTGTGCTTTTTTACTTTCTTTAATAATATAAATGTCATATTAATGAATATAAGTTTATGAAAATAGACTAAAATTAGTAAATATACAAATTTAGCTAATAAAAGCTGTTTAAATACAGATCTTCACGACAGATCCAAAAATCTGCACCACTCAGAGGTTTAAACTGTATTTTTAGAGATAAAGAAGACAATTGTATTTTCAGAGAGTTTATTATAGGAAAATATTTAGAATTTTTCATGTTCAGTGAATCTGAGATCTTCCACTTCATATGAATTTTCTTTGCATAGCAGGTTTTCCTTATATATGATTAATTATAAATTAAATCCCATGTATAGTTTTATGAAAATTATACCTATTATTTTTATCCAATATTTGATAGCTGAATATATTATATGATAAATATCTGAACTCCAATTCACTTAACATCTGTCATATTAAAAGTTTAGAAGTGAATTTTCTGTTTCATAAGTAATTAACAGAATCACCTTGCTCTGAATAATTTTATCAGTAACTTATTTTGTTAAGTTTCTTATGATGGATATCCATTACAAACTATTTTTAAAGGTTATGCAATAGTACTGCTGGAAAGGATAACATAAGCTGAAAAATAACTTTCTATTTTTGCATAATAATTCTATAAAATTTTAAATTATTGTTTATATAGCAATTAATGTGATTGAGTAGCTTTAAGTAAGTTACTGCATCTTCTAATGCATCATAATTTATGTGCAGTGTGTATTATCAATAGTTTTGCCGCTGATTTTCATTATTTAAAATTCAAAGAGAGGCGTTTGCTAACATGATTAGCCACTAATACCTAATATAGTATAGCTAAGTACAATTTTAATTTTCTATAATTTATGAATGTATTGTAATATATGTTTAATTACATTTTATTATTCTGTGAGCAATACTACACTGGTTATCATAAATTAAGGAAAAATCACAAAAATAGCGGTAACTCCCTCAAAAATAAGACAAACTGTGTAAAATTTGAATATGTTGCCAAGTAAGAGTAGCTCAGTAAAACTGCAATATGCAAATTAGTGGTGCTGCTTTCGGAATGCGTCATCTGCGAGGAGCATAAAAGTCCTTGTTTGAGAACAAGCCCACATATTTAACTGTGACAGTGACATCAGAAATGTAAGATAGCCAATTTGTAACAATGACCTTCAGGCATCATTTGTCTGCAGAATTGCGATGGAGAGCCATTGGGAGACTAGAGGCAGACAAAGTCAAACAGAAATGGTCAGATGGCTAAATGTGAGTCCTGTGGTTCATAGACTTTGGAGGCAATTTCAAACCATGGATTCGTCATCTAGGAGGTTCAGCCAAGGACTGCCAACTGCTACGACGAGCGCTGATGACCGATATTTGACATTATGTGCATGCAGGAATAGAACCATTACTCCGACTCTTCTTAGATCCTCCCTTGCTGCAGCCACCGGAAGGTTCGTGTCAACGTCAACTGTGAGTAGAAGGCTTCACGAAGGTGGTCTGTATGCGAGGCGACCAGCCATTTGTGTGCCGCTCACGTCATGTCATAGGAGGAATCGTTTTCAGTGGGCACAACAACATGTCCACTGGATGCCTGATCAATAGAGGACGGTTCTCTATACGGTTGAATCCAGGTTTAGTCTAGGAAGCGATAGTAGGCGTTATTTGATATGGAGAGAACTTAGAACCCGTTATCATCCATCAAACATCCGTGAAAGCGATGCATACAGAAGGGGCAGTGTCTGTGTTTGGGAGGCATCTCTTTGAGTGGATGTACAGACCTCCATGTCTTTTCAAGGGGAACTGTGAATGCTCAGATTTATAGAAATGACATCCTTGATGTTTATGTGCGCCCATATGCCGGGGCAATAGGTGATGCTTTCCTGTTACAGGACGGCAACGCAAGACCACACAGGACTCGCATCATAGATGATTATCTTCAACAGGAAACAATTATGTGCATGGAGTGGCCAGCTCGATCCCCAGACTTGAATCCTATCGAGCACGTTTGGGATGCTTTAGGAAGACGTCTAACTGCTCTCAATCCCTTATTGCGCTTGCAACTGCTCAAACCCTTATTGCGCTTGCAACTGCTTTGCAAGAGCAATGGCTCTCGCTTCCTATGAAACTGATAGACTGCATAATTGAAAGCATCACACATCGCTGTATGTGTTGTATTGCTTCTAGAGGCGATCATATTCCATATTGAAGGTACTTTTCCCATAGCAAACTGACACCTTCGATTTGTTCATTTTATACATGTGTTAATTTCTATACTACCATATTTGTCTGGTAATTTCTTTTTATGTTATTTGATACCTTACTGTGTGCTGTATATTGTGGGTAAGTTTCATTAAATTATACATGTAACTTTTACAGTAATCGTGATTTTTGTGATTTTTCCTTAATTTATGATAACCAGTGTACTAATATTTATTTAAGGGCTTGATTTTTATAGCATTCTTTATGTTATCATTTATGATGGATATGAGCTATATTGTTTATAGATTATGTAACTATACATTTCTAGGCATCTTGGTCACCAGTTTCAATATCTTCCACTTCAACATGGATTTCATGAATGGTTTGGGTCTGCTAACTGTCATTTTGGTCCATATAAAAAAAGTCCACCTAATATACCAGTTTTTCAAAACAATGAAATGATTGGAAGGTAACTAAAACCATGTCATGTATGGTTACTATTAAGAAAATTCTCTTTTGTTAAAGTTATATGTAAAATTGATGGCCCTTAAAATATAAAGCTTAAAGAATTCTAAATTATAAGATGAATAATTTAATATTGTGTTTAAGCTTAAAATAAAGGTATGCCGAAATCAAATCAAAAAGCATTGTATAGTATAATAGATGCTGTAATGTTATTATGTATGGCTATGGCTATTTTGATAACATTAAAATGATCCTTTAAAATATCAGTATTATTTAACTTATTTAATATAAATATACTAGAAACATATAAACATCTTATTTTCTCACAATTTCAATTAAAAAATATTATTTATAATAAATATTGCAGTTATGCCAAAGTTCACTTATGTTCATATTCATAATGTTTCTGAAAATTTACTGATACTGTCCACCTAATTTTAATACTCAGAGGACAGTCTTCATCTCAACATTTATAGAAAATTCAAAGATTTCATTGTATTCTTTTTTTTTAAAGTTTATGTTATGTTGTGCTTTGATTTATTTGAGAAAGGAACTCTCAAGTATTTTCTTCTGTTTTCAGAGATGCAATTTTGATTTTATTTTCATCGGGATCTACCCAAACTTTAAGTAACTCACAATATATGTTAGGTGGATTTGTTGCATTTTTTTAACTTCCTGTATTTCATTATGCATTAAAAGCTTGGCTTACTTAGCATAGTTCTTTATTGTCTTTTCTGAGATGCAGTTCTAAGATATTATAAGGTATTTAGTAACGCCTTCTTAGCATGCCTTCGTAATGTAACGCTCGGCATGTATTCGAGAGGTCCATGGTTCAATTCCTGGCGAGGGCACTGCTTATTTTTCATTTTTCCTGCTTTCAAAAAATACCTAATGTCTTTACAAATTTTTGTAATTCCCTCCCCTCCCCCAGTGTGTGTTTGTTTTTGTTTGTGATCCTACTTCTTGGAACCTGTATAATAAATTTGGCAGCAGGTTTTGTTTTTTACATTAAAATTTCAGCTCATCCCATCCCTATTTTCAGTAACAAAAATGGCTAAAGAAAGTTAAGTAAGAAGAATTGATTACCATTCACATTGCTTCTTTCTATTCGCAGCTGTTAGCAGGTTTATGACTGTGCCATATTGTAAGCTAAACCTTCAGTTTCTTTTGGTTAGAGTTTCTCATATTACAAAATGTTGTGTTGGTGTGGAAGTGAAAATGTCTAATGAAGAAGCAAAGAAAACAAATTAACATAACAGAAATGTAATTGGGGAGAAATAAAGTATTAATAATATGGATTTATGTGTTATATAAAATATTATGAGTTGTGAATAATTCATCCTTCTTTTGTGAAATTTTAATATTTTCATTAGCTTCACAGCCTCTCAATCCACATTAGGTTGAGTTTGCAGCACTCTGCTGTAGTATTTTAAATGTACAACCACATTACCTGCAGAAAAAGGTTTTCTAATAAAAGCAATATTGTACTGAAATTTGATCTGTGTATATTTTTATTTAGGATACCCTATATATTGTATCAATATTCTCAAGTGATATCTCATTAGAATTTATTTAATATAAATTATACATATTGTATTGTTTACAAAATCATATTTCTCATGAGTATAAATGATTTCTCTGTATCAACTGCAAAAAGATATTGTACATTTTTTAGATCAAAAACTACTTTATTTTTACGGAATTTGCTATAAATTTAATATATTCATTAAAAAATTTAACTAAATTTAACATGATTCTGTAACTCGTATTTTTCAACCATGAGTGTGGCTCTAAATGAATATTTACCCACATTTTTTCATTCCACATATAATTTATGTAAGTGTGCATAAATAACTACTGAATTTTAGAACAAAGGGAGAATGTTTTTATCTAAATTATTTTATCAGCACCTTTTAATTTTTGTACTTTTGAAATTGTAAAAACTCTGTGTACTGTTCAGTAAAATAGATTACTATTAGCTGGACTCATTAAAATCATTATATATATATTTTATAATTTATATTAACTATTTGAAGCAGCTAGCCACTCTAGCATCTAGTCATAACAAAAATTAATGATATGTTTAGAATTTAAACAATGTCTAAATTTGTATATGTATAATCCCCAACCTCTTGTAAAAAAAAAAATAAACTCAATTCATATACTTTAGTGTGAAATTGCTAATTGCACTGTATTAATTGGGTTTAAATTAAGAAAAATAAAAAAAAATATCACTCACAAATGGTTATGTGTTTTTAATATGTAGTTCAATATGTAGGGGTGTCCCTAAATTTATGGGCCAAACTTTAAGGGTAGGTAAAATACATGTAAAAGCATTTTTTGTGCAGCAGTGTGGATCAGGAATGAAAAGTGTAGGTGGAAAAACAGGAAATGCTAAGAAAATAGAAAAAAGGCTCTTTATCTACATATTTATGTAAAAAGTGCTGAAACATCTGACCATTAACAATGTTAAAGCCCTGGAAGTATCGTCTCAGTTACCAGGGCACAGTGTGGCGGTAGAGGGCAGTGTCATAAACAGTTATGCTGTATTTATTCTTGTATACTACATATAGTGAGTAGTAAAGAGGAATGAAATGCAATGAACCTTTTCTAAAAAAAATTTCCATGGTTTTGATCTATGGTGGTGCTCATCTTGAAGAAGTGTTACTGATATTTATTTGTGTTCTCAAAAATACTGTTCGCTTTCAGTTGTGGTTTTCTGAGAGAAGTTCTGGGTAAAAGATTTTTAGGGCAGACGGTATTACAAGGTTAGTGACATAGCTTTAAAAAAAAAAAAAAAAAATTGGGGGGAGGAAAAGTAATTGAATTTGGGAGTTTAGTTTGCATAATCAAATCATTTGCAAATCAATTTTAATAAGTTCAAATAGCATTAAGCAAGCTTCAAACAGTTTTTTGCTGTTAAATAATTTTGTGTGTGATGGAGCAACTTACATTCTCTGAGAAAGCAGACATGCATCTTGTTTACAGGGCGGCGAATTGTAACACAATGAGGTGTTAAAGTTGTACCTTGGGTGTTAAAGTTGTACCCTACAGGACAAAGCTGCGTCAAAAAATTTTTCTATGTTTACACTTCGAGCTTTAGGAGAGTGGTTTATTTCATATCAAGAGAACAGATGCCAGTTGCTCGAGATGTATAAGAGTTCCAGAAATGGAAGAACATGTTCTGAGAGAGATTGAAGGTAATCCAAACATTAGCCCAAGATTGATTACTTGAACTACTGGCATGAGTAAAAACACTGTATGAAAAATTTTGCACAAGGAAAGACTTTTTCCATCCCACTTACAGTGAATGTAGCTGATTATCATCGATGTGTAGATTTTTGTTGTTAGTTTTTGCAGCAGAGTACATTCACTCTAAGTTTCTCCACAAATGTACTTTTCACAGATGAGGCCACTTTTATATGAGATGGAGTTTTTAATTTGCATATTTTCCATGTGTGAACCACCTTTAACCCACATGCTTTCCAGGTGCAGTTCTCTGTTAATGTGTCCATGGGATTTTAAATGATTTTCTTATTGGCCCATGCATGGTACCACATCGACTCAATGGCATGACATATTGAATCTTTCTGGAAGAGGTAGTACCAAAATTACTTGATACTGTTCCAGTTGCTGTTTGAAATGCCATGTGGTTTCAGCATTATGCCCAATTCTGCAATAATGAGTGTTAATTATCTCAATGCCACTCTTGGCCCACAATGGATTGGATGAGATGGACCAGTTGCTTGGCCAGCACATTCACCAGATTTATAAAGTATTAATTTTTTCTTATGGGGACACTTCTAGGCACTCGTCTATGAGACTTCAGTTGACTTTGAAGAGATCCTCATTGCAAAACTTTAAGTTGCTGTTGTAACTGTCTGTGAAACACTTTCGAAAAGGTACGCCAGTCACTTGCTAAATGCTACCAAGCCTGTATCGATGTTATTGGTGGTACATTTGAGCACTTACTGTAATGTTATGTAAATAAAGACTTTTTGTATTTCCACTGCATTTCTTGTTTTTCCATTTACACTTTTTATTTCTGACCTCACATTGCTATACAAAAAATGCTTTCTCTATGTGTATTTTACCTACACTTAAAATTTAGCCCATGAATTCAGGGACACCCCATATAGTGAGTAGTGAAGAGGAATGAAATACAGTGAACCTTTTTTAAAACATTTTTCCATAATTTTGATCTATTGTGGTGCTCTTCTTGAAGAGGTGTTACTGATATTTATTTGTGTTCTCAAAAATACTGTTTCCTTTTATTTATGGTCTTCTGAGAGAAGTTTTCAGTGTGAAAGGATTCACTGTATTGTATAGTTTTATAATATAATGATACAGTCAAAAGTCGTTAATTTGGACACCCATAATCCGGAATGATCTATAATCCGGCCCTCAAAGCTACAACCTTTCTGCGCATGCATCGCGTTGACGCATGCGCGTAAGACCTTTACCGCTGTGAATTTGCGCGTGCGAAAAATACGTTTACGAATGCGCGTTTAATGTATAACGGACGGGATAAGCTAAGCTAAAATTATCTAATTATCTATTTCAGTTATGTTGCAGATTGCGTTGTTCCTTAATCTTCGAATTGGATCCGGCTTATTATTTTTTGCAGACTGTTAGAGCAATTTTATAAAAGTAAGCTTGAACTTTGGATTATGTCAAATAGAATTTTCGATATATATTTACTAATATGTAAAGGATATCCGAAAGTATCTTTCGGAGTCCATTACACAAAAAGTGGAATTGCTGCAAAAAATGGATAAAGGCATATATTTTGTTTATCTAAACTTTAACGCTTGTTTATCTAAACTTTAACGTTTGTTTATCTTTAACACGGCGTGCAATGAATTCACTATCCTTATCTTTAAGGGCAGATGTTTTTATTTTATTTGGCTTATAATTGCTTACTCTATGTAGTATTTCATCTCGATGTACTCCATCTTTGATATGATTTAAATCAAATGCCTCGTCATTATAATTCGCTTCCGATAGCGAAGAAAGTGACAGAGGTTATTGAAAACGAAAAAATTTCGATTGACAAATTAGTCGGTATTCTCGACACAGCAATTATAGGACGTGAACAGCGGAACTTTGTAACTGAACAAGAAATTATGTCTGTTTATTTATAGAATTAAAGAGAATGTATTATCACATAAAAAACGAATCAACTTAAACAACTTACATTGAAAGAAATGTTTAATAAAGTAAACAAATAAATATTAAGCTTTTTTTTTTTTTTTTTTTTTGTAAATTTTGATACCCTTTAGATCAAAATTGTTCTTTATTTCGTAAATTATGGTTTTATATTTTTAATTTTATAATTTCTGCATGCCATTTTACCAGATTTAAACTGATGATCTATAATCCGGAAAAATCGATAATCCGGAATCGCCGAAGTCCCGACGAGCCCGGATTAATGACTTTTGACTGTATTTTAATGATATTTATTTAATTTTATCAATATACCATTATCTATTGTATCATTTGTCTCTTAATGCTGTATGCCTTTCAATAATTATTCAGTGGTTAAACTAAAAGCACTACTTTATACCTAAGTACATGATTATAAATGATGTCTGGCTCCTTTGTAAATGTTTTAATTTAAGAAAGTAACTGAGTAATATTATAAATATTGAGCAAAATGTTATAATATATAATTATATCTCAGATACATAATTTAGTAATTTATTATGATAGTAAGAAATTAAATACTGCCTATACTGATTTAATTGTAAAATTAGCCTTTGTAGTTGAACCATTGAGTAAAAATGACTCGGATGAGAGTTTCCTATAAGCTGTGTGTGTACACACATTTTTCAAAAATTCATAACACAAAGAAAATTAACAAGCGCACACACAAACATGCCACTAATCAAAATAAAGAGTAACAGTAATAATTATTACATTATTTTAAAAATAAATCATGTTAAATATGTTTGTTATTTATTAGTTGGTATTTAATATGCATGCTCAGGTTGTACCATATAACTGTAGGAAATTGTGCTATTTATATGTAAACCATAGAAAACGTTGTGAAAAAATAAAAACAACAAGTGATCTTAAAATCTGAATTGCTTAAGATAAAAAGATTTAATATATACTTATATAAAGGTAGCTTTATATACATATAAATCTAAACATTATTATTAGAGTTATGTTTATATTTTGGGAAGTAATTTTGTTATGTTTACATGTATGTTAATGTATTAATTTTTACAACTAATAAATAGTTTTTGATATATATATATATATATGTTTTTGGAAATAATGAATATTATTGAAATAGAATTAATTTAAATATTAAAGTAAAAAATAAAAGTATCACAAACAATCTTTGTGTAAAAAATAAAAGTGGCAAAACAATTCTTGCAGAAAATTTTGCACAGGTCAAAATAAAGTTGCACATCAGTGTTAAAAAATTAGAGGAAACATTGATCATAACCATTTGACTGTGTTATAAGCAATCTCAAAAGAAGTATCTAATACATGCTGCACATTATTGTATGAAATGTCTTATCTTTAACATCCAAGTGCTGATAAGAAGTTTTGACCCATACTTGAATACTTGTCTAAACTAAAATGTGTTTTAGGTTCTCTTTTCAATATTTTTTCTTGTGAAACATTTTTATGTAGGCTGAATTTGAAAGTTTGCAAATTTTATTTGTGTATGTGTCGTTAACTTCATTCTAGTTTCCATTATTAAAAAAAAAAGTTATTTATTTTTTATTCTTTGTTTTTTTTATTTTATTTATTTATTTTTATTTATTTATTTATTTTTTTTATTATTATTTTACAGCATCATCTTCTGAAAATTTTATGTTATGCTCAGAATTTATAGCGTGCTGTTTGTAAATACAGACTGAGATTAATGCACCATATTTGTACTTGATGCGTTTTATTTGATTTTGATATTCAGGCTTTTTGATTTCATTCATTATGTAAAAAGAGACCATTTTACAGTTTTGTGATTGATCTAGTACATGTCGCATGATGTGGAGAAAGGGTCTCCAATAGTCCAATAGGTCTGTGCACTCTGATGTGCACCTGTGTGCGCCACTTCCTCTTCGATGTGCACATACACCTTTCTGAATCCATCGTGTGACACAAGGTTGGATGGTAATCACATCATCCCAACACAGGTGGCTATTGAGCGCAGCAACAAACCAAGCTCATGAAGTTTGATAATAAGGTCACATTCCCTGGTCGCTAACTGATGGTATTGAGCTTGACGACATCTCAGAGGCATTTTCTATGCTTATTCTAAAGTCTCCAATGCTCCGTAAATCCTCAGATGCTGTTTATGAGAGAGAAAGTGGCTGACCTTTATAGCCCGCATATGTGTACCACGTGATCCGATGCGTGCGCAACTTTTATCATTTGCACCTCACAACTCTCGCTTCTGCAATTTGCATGATGCTATGCGCATTATTTCTTGGTGTTGCTATTTCACTTTTGAGGAGTGTACATCTTTATATCCCCAGGCATCTAATGTAAGACTTTTACCACCAGAAGTGCAATCAGTTTTAAACCTCACCTTTTTTTTTTGTTCATATTACTTATCAAATGCTGCCACCAAATATTATTGTCATGTATTATTTTTAATGAAATGATGTTCTGAATATGAAAAAATAATTTGGTAACACCAGTAAAAAGGATGTTGCTATCAAATGTTATCTCTGTATATTATTAAAAAGTAATAATGTAGGAAATATTCTAAAAAGTATGGCAATGTAAATATAAAGATGTTGCCATCGTATGTTTTCACCATGTATTATTTTTAAGGAAATAATGTAGCAAATAAAAAAGGGGTGGCAACATTTTTAACACTTTATCCTGGTTGACAGGATTGTAATTTGTGTTCTTCATATCCCTCCTCTAGGGTCATTTATTGTATTAGCTGAGTCCTGTACTCTGACAGTCTAAGCTCTGGGGATATAAAATATATAAGTCCAGTTCCTTCTTAACACCAAAAAGTGTGACCAGTCATTCAGACATCAGTGTTAGAAGTATCCTTGGTGTGCTTGAGTATTATAAAAGTCCATCCAAATAAAAATCCTTGAAGTAAATTTTTTGAAGTTCCCTTCAGGAACATTTTCTGTCAAGCCTGCTCTTCGTGCCTTATACAGACTTGAGCCAAAAGGGTGAGACCTTTGTTAACTAATGACATTTTTTACTACATTTGCAACCATGATTGCATCATTATACTATTTTCCAGGTACTTTTAATTTAAGTTTGTATCAAAAATATGACAACATGAGTGTTTACATAATTTTAGAATGATATCAGGGCCTTTTAGTTAAGGTTTAAAATGTAAAGAGTATTTTTTTAAATGTTCAGACTGATAGCCTTTTTTTCTACACTATAAGTCTGCATTGTGATTACTGTGATAGAAGGCATTTTCGTAATATTTCCATTCCTCTTCTACTACTTTCCAAAGCCTATCAATTATGGTGAGTTTGCATACAGAAAGAGCTTTTTTCTGGAGACCAGAGGTACAATAGAACAATGAAAATCATGATACATCACTGGAGTGCATTGAAAAGGTATATATGCAATACATGCATCAGTCTTTAGTTTTTCAAGAAGTGGAGTGATACTTTTTGATGTATGACTTGTTGTTTTGTCTTGATGAAATTTCACGTTTTGAAAGTCACTGGGGTAAAGAAATGGAATTTCTTCTGTAAATATTGTATGCAAAACTTTTTCTTGATCATATATTAATTTTAACATTTTTTTACACTGTTCTTATTTTTAATTTCCCATTATAAGAGAATCCTGCACCAGTCATAAACCTGTTACTGAAACTTTCTTTGCACCAGGTTTGCAAATTTTTTTCTCCTCATTTAGAGTAATAAATAGATTTTTTGTCACAGTCATTTAGGTAAACCTATGTTTCATTAACATTTACAATGTATTTCATTGATCTCCTGCTAAATAGTTTTCATACAGGGTTCTACAAATTGTTCTGCCTTTAGCCATATATCTCAGCAAAAGCTGGTGAACATTGTTTTTTAGCTTTTCAAAGTTGTAAATCTTGATTTATTGTTTTATTATATTTGTTATGGATGTATTTAAAGCCTTTGTAATTAGTTTCTGCACCAGTGGGTTTTTGCTTATTTCGCACTTAGAAAAATCCCATGCATTTGACAACATTTTTGAGTGGCGGAATAGGGATATTTCTCTTCGGAAAGGTCAAAAACATATCCTTCAGTCCACAGCTAGTTTATATGTGACATTTTGAAAGAAGAAAAATTTTAAAAGTAACAGGTGATATTTCTCTTTTCATGTAATAAGCTGTTGCCAGATATTTTTATTCTGAAGCATTTGCCTTTCTAAAATTCTTTATCAAAATCTTACTAAAATGTGTAAACATCCTCTGTATTTTTTGAGAAAAATGTATTTAAATATTTCACAATTATGAAGGAAGCTAAATAAACTTCATATCAGTTTGTAAATTTGGTTGGTCAGGTTTATACTGATGCACAAAATTTGAAATATTCTAACCCTAGAATAATTTCAAATTCTTTATTCTAGAAATTTTGCTTTTATTCTAAAAATTCATCTATTTCTCTGATGATTCTCTGAGTTGTGTTAAATTTCCATTCAAATGCTCCAAAGACAATATTTTACTGTAACTTCTTTCTCATTTTCCCTCGAGATTTATAGTCTAAGTTAAAATTTTCAGATATTAGCAAATTTTCTTCCAAATTCAAGCATGATTAATCTATTAGTTTAATCAAAGCACTAGTGCCAAACTCAGCATTATAACAGTTCTCTCCACTCGTATGTTTTAAGAGTTTTAGCAATATAATTTCTTTTCTTGCTTTCAAATTCATTGTTATATGTACTTAAGTTTCTTAATCTTGCTTGGCATTTAAACTGTGAAAATTTTAAATACCTAACTTCAACTATGGTAATTATGCATTTTGATAATACAGTTCTTAATTATTTACATCTAGACCATTTGATCATCCATCTTAAAAGTCTTATCATTTTCCACCTTATCTAACTTATTAAGCAGTATCTATTGGAAAAGTTTTCTTGAAAATAATCATAATAAAATCAATATAACTTTCTTCTTTTGCACTTAGAGAAAACTGATTTATTAACCATGCAGAAATTTTTCTAAAGAAATCAACCAAATTTAAAATGTAAGATTTGGAGGAGGAAGAGAATTCAATTCAAAATGCAAAGCTTCGCTTCTGCTATATTTTATATAAATTTAAATCACATTTTTTAATCAGTTTTCTGTTTAGTACAATTAACATTGTAAATTAGTTTCTAGAATATTTTCCCCATCAAAGATATATAGACTTATCATCAATTTAGTTATACCTTTCCAATTGTAAATAAAATTTTTAAAATGTTCAACAATGTTGAAAGTGTTTCTTATTCATTCAGTAATCAATACTGCATTTTTCATTCTATTTTTTAATGAATGCAAGTTTCATGCTATTAATAATTTCTTTATTGTATCAACTACACCAATTCCAATTCTTGTTCATTTTTTGTACTAGATGCTGTCATGATTTTCCTAAGTAAAGTTTATTAATCTTTCCTTCTTTTCAAAATGCATTCTAAAAAGAGTCATAAGAGACTGGCCAGGTCAATTCATTCGATCAGGTTAAATCATTAATGTCTGTTGCTAAGTGAATATTATTTAAAGCTAATTTCCATTTCTGCATTGCTCAGTGTGTAAGAACCACCTCATTCATAGATTTTCATAAGTTCATATCTCAACTAGCATCCTATTTGTTATATAACCATTTTATTAAATATTCAGATTTTCTGCATGCTTGTAAAAGAGAACAAAAATTGGGTTGGAGGTACCTCTGTACTTTTGGGCCTGATGCCAGCTATTAATCTGAATTTTCCTTCAATTAATGAGATACCTGTTTACTTCTTTCTGAAATTCTGCTGAAATTTTAATTTTAAATCTTCATGTGTATCTAACATACCAAATATAGAATTTAAATGTGTATTTTTTAATTATTATTACTAAACATTGATTATACTCTTATTCTTCATCACTACACTGTTCCATTTACTTTTTGCTCATTAGTTAATCAAACCAAAAATTCTTCTTTGATTGCTTAAATAAATCTCATTTTAATTGAAAGGGGGAGTTTGTTATTCAGCTGTCCATAAATAAATCGTGCCTTTGTAAATTAGCCATTTTAAAACTTTAATTTTAAATTTGATTTTCTGTAACTTTTTTGGTTACTTGTTGCAGACTTTAATGTACAACTTAAAATGTTGAAATGTAAATAGTAATTAATAGTAATTAAATTAGCTGATTCAGCGTCTGTCCAGAATCTTTCTGAATGCTAAACGAAGAAATTAAAAACTTTTATTTTGTGCATAATTTAAAAGCTGAAAAGATCTTCACGTAATATTCTGTTAATGTAATCTGTAGATCTATTTTTTTAAATGATGATTTTTAATAAATGTGGAGTATATTGAAAACAATATCTTGTAACCAATCAAGTGGTCAATTTTTAGTTATCAAAGTACTTATAGCCAGATATAAGAATTATCAGAAGCAAATAGTAAGTAAACAGACATATTTTATGCTAAAATTCATGTACCTCATGACCAGTATAACAGTTATGTTAGCACAATAATATTTCATTTTCTTGAATAAAAGGTTGCCTTTCCTTTTCGTTTTAGACCCACCTGTTACGGATTTGGTAAGTCTGCTGAAAACATATAGTTTATTTTAGTTGTGGCTCCTGGTGAGTGAATGGGTTATCTGTATGGGATTTTCATGCTTCAATTACTTATGCTAAATGAAAAAAGATCTCCTATGCAGGTACTTCTTCTGAAGAAGGCAGCTTTCCTTACCATAAATAAATAACCTGACATAATTTTGCTCTAATATTGTAACAAAACATTTAAATTTTTTCATTTTTCTTATCATTGGTAATTGTAAGCTGCTTATAGATCTATGCAGCCCATAAATAATATTTTATTGCAAGGATGTCAAACTCGCGGCCCACAATAAATATTTTTGTGGCCCGGCCAATATATCGGCCAATAATAATATATAATAATAAAATAACATATCAACGAAGAAAAAAATGATATGTTTACTGCTAAGTAATTAATGATAATTTATTCAGTGTTGTTAGATTACTCACAGCGAGCTGACACACACACTACTTAAATTACAAATGCGTGTGAGTAGCTTGCGTTCAGCTACCTTCGGCTTTTGGGGGACACGTGCACTCAGAACTTGTACGCATTCCCCGATAGCCGAATGTGGCCGAACTCATGGTCTCAGTTTTCCAATCATAGTTTTGTACGATATATTGGTGCATGCATGTGCATGCACTTTGCTTTATTATTAATTATTACTTAATTCATATTGTTACGGATTTCATAGTTATTTATTTAGTTAGTTTTTTTTATTTAGAATTGTAATTAGATTTGCTTCATGTTGCCTTAGCAACGCAGACGATTTTTGAAAAGACAGCTGCGTTGGAAGGTCAAAAATAGAACAGCACGTGCATTTAATATCTAATAAATAAATATCTCGTAATTGCTGTAGCCATCCACAAAAATCCAGATATTTATAGATGTTTCCAGTATATTTGAGAAATTAATTATAAAGCTTATAAAAGCCGAGAACAAACAACTCATCTCAGTAGTAGCTGTAGTTCTAGCGAACTGTTTGTTTACTTAATACTGTGATTGATTTGTAGCGATTTCGCTGTGAGATAGAATTAGTTTCTCTGTTTTGAATTGATTTTTGCTAAACGTTTGACATTTTCTGATATTGTTAGAATATTTTTGAAGAAATATTTCAGCATTTTGATTTATCTCTTGTGGAAAGAATAAATTTTTGTTAACTTTTTAACGTTAACCGTGTTTATTCCAGCCCTTTGTATTCAGTATGTCTATATCAAAACCAAGTGGTAGTAAAATTAAACAAAAAATCGCTGACGAACATAGAATATTCCAAGTAAAATGGGAATTAGAATATTTTTGCTGTGAAATAAAATATAAAATAATCTGCTTGATATGTAATAATACAATTAATGTACCAAAGTTAAATAATATTAAACGTCATTACGAACAACACAAATCGAAATATAACAATTACGAAGGATTAATGAGAGAAGAAAAGTTGAAAGAGCTCAAGTTAGGAGTGAAAAAGCAACAGTCCATGTTTAGTAAAGTATTGCAAGAAAGTGAAGCGGCGGTACATGCAAGCTACGTCTTGTCCGAGTTGATAGCTAAACATTCGAAGCCTATTACTGATGGTGATTTCATCAAGGAATGCCTAATGAAAGCTGGAGAAATTGTTTGTCCTGGAAATGTGAAGGCTTTTCAATCAATTTCATTGTCTCGAAATACAGTTGCGGAAAGAGTTACTGATTTAGCCGCAAATTTAAGTGATCAGATCAAAGCAAAATCATCTAGTTTCAAAAGTTTCTCCATTGCCTGTGACGAGAGCACGGACATTAGTGGCAAAGCTCAATTAGCAGTGTTTCTTCATTCTTGTGACAAGAATTTTAACATTTTTGAGGAATTACTGGAACTAATACCGATGCCTGGTACTACCACAGGAGAAGATATATTTATGTGTGTTTTTGGAATTCTGCAGAAATACAATCTACCTTTGGCAAAATTAAATTCTGTAGCTACAGATGGCGCTCCATCAATGACCGGGAAAAACAAGAGCTTCGTAGCATTACTAAGAAAAAAACTTAGTGAAATTCATGGTTCAAACATTCATCATATGCATTGTATTATACATCAAGAAGTTCTATGCATGAAAGTAATAAATATGGAGAATGTTTTGTCATATATAAAAAAAAGTTATAAATTTTATACGATCTCGAGGTTTAAATCAGCGTCAATTCACTGCTTTCTTAAGTGAGTTAGATAGTGAATATTCGGGTTGGTCCTACTATACCGAGGTACGTTGGTTATCTTGCTCCAAGATTCTCAAACAATTTTGGGATTTGAAAGAAGAAATATGTCAGTTTTTAAAAACAAAAAATCAAGACGTAAGTTTGTTTTACGATCCAATATGGATAATACAAGATTTATCTTTCTTGGTTGATATAACCAAACACTTAACCGATTTAAATTTATCGTTACAAGGAAAAGATCATATCATTACGAACATGTTTGACATAATTAAAGCATTCAAATATCAACTAGTTCTTTGGGAAAAACAACTTAAAAATGAAGATTTGATGCACTTCCCGTCGTGCAGCATGAACAAATCAAGTTTAGATGATACTTGTTCGTATCAAAAATACGCAGAAAAAATTGCAAATTTAACAACTGAATTTGAAACGAGGTTTAATGATTTTAGTTCCCTCGAAGACAAATTTTTTTTTTTTTGTTTTCTTCGATTTTCTCAATAAGTATTGACTCAGTACCCAGCCATATGCATATGGAGGTGATCGAGATTCAATGCAACTCAAATTTGAAAGCAAAATTCATTGAAGTGGGTGTGCCTGAATTTTACAAATATTTACCATCCAGGTTTGAAAATACTCGAAAATTCGCATATGAAATTATTTCCATGTTTGGTAGCACTTATCGGTGCGAGCAGCTATTTTCAGTCATGAAAGGTAATAAGTCTCCTATTAGGAACCATATTAATGATGCTCACCTTGGGTCAGCATTGAAAGTTATCACTGCAAACAAAATTTCTCCCGAAATAGGAAAGATAATAGCAGAGAAGAGATGTCAAGTATCAGGACGTAAACATTAAATTTTTCTTGTTCTTTTCTATATAAATATATATATATATATGTTTATTATTGTATTATTCGAAATAAATCTACGTTTCTATTAATATTGTTTTTTTTTTTTTTTTTTTTTTTTTTTTTTTTTTGTGGCCCGCCTAAAGTTAAACCTTGTTTGTTTGGCCCAAGTGTACCTATGAGTTTGACATCCCTGCTTTATTGTGTATACTTATTCAAACATCCAAACTGAGGTATTTTGTATAAATATTAAATATTTCATTGGTGTTTTTTAAATACTGATTGGCCATATTGGATCCAGTGATGGATCTTTTCATGGAGAGTTGTATTTAGATGGCATTTATTGGTTAGATTTGTCTAATTATTTATTTTGTGCTTGTTTGTCATAACCTTCTATCCATTAGGATGATATTTAGATCATTAAAAATATAAGACAAAGTACTTTAAACATTAAAGTAATGTACACCAAATGAGAACAAATCTGATAACTGGATAAAGGCTATCAAGCTGCTCAGATAGTTTATTATCCAAGGTTTTGTTTAAATTCACAAAAAAATTGTGAATTAATTCTTTCTTAGCCATTGTTAATTGCCTTTTTCCCAACAATCTGCAATCAAAATTAATTAATTGCTTTATTTCTTATTTTCTCAAAGCAACTTATCTTTGTATAAATTATGAAATATTAAATTTTAAATCAGTCTATATAGTATGTAGTATGCAGTGTTGCCATGCTACGTGGAAAACTGGAAAAAGTCATGGATTTTAAAAATTGACTAAAAAGTCATAGAAAAATCAAGGAATTTAAATATTTTAGTCAAAATCTGGAAAAGCCAGGAAATTTCATACGCCGATCCCCCAAAAAAGCCATTTTAACACCAGCATTGGAAGCGATAACTTTCTTAGTGAATTATGTATCCTGCGAGTGTCATTCGGGCAGCTGGCCTTTCAGAAAGGCAAAAGCAAGTTTCCAGTAGCCTCTAAAAATCAAGAGATGTACATGTGCAGTGCATGTTGAACTAAAGAAAATACCTTTCCATTCTCATACAAAACAAAATCGGTTTAATCCTAGTATATGGTACACACGGGATTTGGCGACATTATGATGAGCAGTAAGGGCTTTGTCATTTTGGTATTGGTGACAGTTTTCAAAATCATGCCAAGGCCATATCGTATCAGGGATAAATAGAAGGGCTAGCTCATTTCTTTGTTCGACAGCTCGCCGACTCGAGCCTAATGGGGGGACGTAACAGGCAATAATCTGACGTCACTGTGATGCCACCTGTCCTGATTTCCCGCGTTTAAAAGAGTAGTTTCATTGAGCTGCGAGACGATTTTCTAGAGGTTACATATCCCAAATTAATTTTAATAATATATATATATATCTGTTTTCTAATAATGTGTATATTTAAAATAATTTATATATATGTAATTTTAGTCAGTTTTTATTTTAAATTCTATACTGTAAAGTATCGTTTACATAATATGGCTTTTTGCGCTGCAGTAATGTGCCGTAGCACTTACAGAAGTATGAAAGGATGAGATATTTTATTTCATGGGACCAAAGGATCCAAATGAGAGTTTGCTTTTGACGAAAGAATGGATACACAAATGTCAAAGAGAAGATTCTATTAATGTGAAGAGCGGAAAAATCTGCAGCGAACATTTTCTATGCAGTGTTTATGAAGATGATATAAAAAATCGCTTGTTTGGATAGCCACAAAGAGAAACTGTTGAAATGGAATGCTGTGCCGAAAGTAAATTATGATGACACTAATAAATCGAAATTGATGATGACAATAATAAATCAAATTTTAATGATTTTGAAATAAAACTCACAAATGAAAATGTAGATCATCCTAAATGTTTAAGGATAAACAAGAATGCATTGATAATTTGTAGAACAAAATAATATCCTTAGAAAATTGTATTAAATTGTATTAAAGTATTGAAAAATAGAGAAAAGAAAAATTTTTGAATGTTTGTTCAGCGACAAAGAAGGTGGACGACATCTAGACAGAAATTGGTATCAGAAATTAAAATTTCAAATAGCGAAATTTGTGGGGGGGGGAGCACAAATCGGAGAATTTGGAAAAATGTCTAAAGCCTATTTTTATAAAGACGCAGATTAATGCATTACTGAAAAAGAAGAAAAAAATCAGGTGGACTAGTGAAAATATTTCACGTTGCATCGTCATAAGAGCTCTGTCATCTTAAAGCTATGATTTTTGGAAAGAAAAAAAATTAAGAAAAAAATTGGAATATCTTTACCTAGTATTATCAAATCAAAGAAATGGTGTTTATTTTATTTTTTAGTGTTTTCTAAATTTTAGTGTAGTCCAAGAATTCAAAGTAATGTTCTTACTCTAAAGAAGGAAAGAGGCGAATATTTGTATTCTGTAGAAAAAATATGCGTTCTCAGTTTCGACAAAATGCATATAGATTGAAAACTCTGCTATGACTCTAAACTGGACTAAGTTAATTCTTTTCAAAGTGTGCAGTTTGTTTTAATCAGAGGTCTCATTTCACACTCTGCCTCAAATTACTGAGAAACTGCGTTTTAGATAGAGGATTTGTTTTAGAAGATGTAACTGTTTTAAATTTTGATATTATTAAAGAGGTTTTAAATAGAGATTGAGAAGAAATCAAATTGTGTCACAAACTAAAACCAAATTATTTAATGGTCAAGGGAAACGAGAGACAAAAAGTCGCTCCAGAGAAAACATTATTTTCAAAAAGTACTGCAAAAGGTATACTCTACCCCACAGGAAATCAGAAAGCATCTGACTTCTATGAGTTAATCGATAATATCTTCGGTATTATGAATAGTACCAAAATAGTACCAACAAGAATAACAAGTATTTAACAAACTAATTTTGTTAAGTACTTGTTAAAGTTATTCTTATTGTATCCTTTGTAACTAATTATTGATTAGATTTTGTGCTAGATTAGCATTCTAGATAAAATATATAATATATATGTGATAAAATATATAATGTATAAAACATCAAAGTAATTGGCATAAAAAGACCTGCTTCCTTTACTCACACTTTTGAAAAATTAAATAACTGTTTTAGGTACTCTGAATAAAGCTATTTTGTCAAAATTAAGGTAACAATTTTATATACATTTATTTCATTGTAATATAGAGAAGTATAAATTACAAAATTATTTAAAAAATATCTATTATATTGAATCGGAAGAGAATTATAACAATGTAAAATTTACAATTAGGCAAAAAATCAAACGTAGGTTAGCAGAAATGTTGCCATAAATGTGATATATGTTTAAACCTATGTCAATGTAAAGTTGTTTTTTGAGTAAATTTAAATAGCTGCTATTATAGTTATCTTAGAAGCAGTATAAAAATTCTCTCAGTTAGCATGCAAATAAAGAAATGATTAGAAATAAACGTGCATTAAATAAAAAAACCTGCAAATAAAAATAAAAAAAAACCATGGAACTTTATGTTAAAAGAGTAGCACATTTTATCTATTATTTTAAAATTCAGTGAGCATTATTAAATTTTTTAATGGTTCAGTCTAAAATGCATAAAGCAGTAACATTGCTTCTTCCAAATTATAGCTATCTTTCACACACAGCTCATTTTAAACGCTGGTTCAAAAATGCTAATTTCCAAGCTGTGAATTATATTGGCGCGCTCAGTGTCATCATGGCTAGGTCATCACTTCTCACTTTCTGCTTCAGGGGGAAAAGCTCTATGAACTAGCCCTTCTCTTCTAAGTCCTGATATCGTATACTAGGATTTTACTACAAAATCTTTTAAGATTTTTTTTTCTTTTTAATAAATGCCTTATTTGTCATTTTGCAATAAAATTAAACACACACACACACACACACACAAAAAAAAAAAAAAAAAAAAAAAAAAAAACCAGTAATCGGTCAGCTTAGATAACCATTTAATATAATTATATTCGCCAAAATATCGATTATTGTAATTCAGTTTTTAATCTTTAAGTAATTTATTTTAATGTTATTTGCATCTTTTAATGTGGCTTCTTCCTTCTAAATTTATTTATTATTAGTTCATAATATTTTCAAATTTCAGGCAATTTTCTCTAGCAGACTCCTAAAACTAAATCTAGGAAAATGATGATGTCATGGCGAAATTTAATGCACGTATTTTTTGCTTATGTATGCTGCTAAATAAATATAAAATACCTAAATTTATTTTTAAATATCATTAAATAGATTTGTTTCTTTTGTTTAGCTGCAAAATGTCTGCAAAAAAAGACATTTTTAAATCCAGATTGAGCAGATTCTAATTCAATCTTCATTGGAGAAAACAACTCCTATTATAGTTATAATAGTAATGCTTTGGGGATAAGTCATATGTAATTGGCAAATTTTTGTGTTTTTAAGTGGAACCATAATTAATTTATCTCTCAGCATAGCCAATGCACGCTATGCGGGTAGACTGGAATTTTCTTAAAACACGCCTAGAAAAGTCAGGGAATTTCATTCTCCTCTTTGAGTGTCAACCCTGAGTATGTTCCTCGATACGGTGAAATAATTATTTGTGGCTTCCTTTTTAATTTCAGGTATTATCAAGATTTTAAAATAAACAAAGAAACTGGAGAGTCAAATTTTACAAAGTTACTAATCATGGTATGAACATTTTTAATATTATTCTTTATTATTAGTGTTTCAGAATTCTGCATTTAAAAAATACCTGATATGGACACTACATGACTTCCTTCTGCAGCTTATTAAATTATATACAGTTTTGCTGCAATTCATTTCAACATATTTCCTCGAATTTCATTAGAGATGTATTTCTGATTCAGTCAATTCATTTCTTACTTCATGGCAAGGCAAAAATACATATACCCCAAAGCATTTTTGTTAAAAATTGTAAGATACAGAAAACCTAAAGCACCAAATGCAGTTAAAAAGAGTTGAAAAAAATTTCACAATCAAAATTCTGCAAGTTTCTGTAAAAAAACAAATAACTCAGTGAACACACAAAATTATTGGTGCACCATAGTTAACTTTTGACCCTGCTGAGCAAAAAAAAGACATTGACGTTGGTGCATTAACTGACTTTATTCAACTAAAAGTTTCAAATGGTGGCCTCATTAGGCTTAACTCACCACTTAAACTTTTAGATTGTTGATAATTCTACAATTATGGTACGCAGATTAACTAAAGGCATAAAAACCTTAACTGGAGCATAAGAACAACATAATTCAATTGCTTTTAAAGCAAAAAATACACAATTTACCAGCATATAAGAATAAAAAAAAAAACTAAGTTTACTGAGCCTGGTAACAGAGTGAGAATATTTGTAATGCACAAAGTCTGAGATCCAGACATCCAATATCTGGAATGATCTAAAATCCAGGTCTCAAAAAGCCACCAATAGCCCCCTTTTTTCCCCTTGTGTATGCTTTACGCATGTGCATTTAATTTTTTTCCTCTTATAATAAATCTTGTGGAGAGTCTGATTCTTAATTTCAACTAGGCGCTAAATAAAATACCTTGTTATTAAAGAAACAATCATTTTAACATAAATTTGTGTGATCAATAATTTGGCTCCATAGCTGCATATCAAAGCGAAACATTCTACATAGAAACATCGTTGATTTTTCACCTACTAATATTTTATATCTCTGGCACCAACCTGGTATATCATTCATTATTTATTATATATTGCTTTTATCACTGCATGTTTATCAACACATAACAACTTGAGTAATGACTCATGCAGCAATGTCTAAAAAAATTTTTATAATATTAGTTGAATAACAAAGGGAATGGTAGCTTTCTATGTTGACATTACGCTTGGCAATGATTACAGATGTAAGTTACATGCACTAAGAAATGTTCACAAGGAAAAGTTTAACAAAAATTTCTTTCCATGTGCTAAAAATAGATTTTTTAATGATACTCATTGGCCAAAAGATTACACTTAGTCCTATTTGATTTAAGAATAACTGATTTGTTATTCACATAAAGCCAGAACTGCCGTAGCTCGTATGGCCAAACCAAGTGGCAGAATTTAGGGAAGACTTTTTTTTTTTTTTTTTTAATTTAGAGAAGCACCAAGCAACAAAGTTTAAGGATGACAAAATTTTTTGAATTTAGGGAAAGCACTGGTACCCAAAATTTTGGGGGAGGGGCGGCAAAAGTTCAGAACATAGGGAGGCACTTGGTGGAAGAATTTAGGACCCCCAGAGGCTAGCAGTAAGACATCTAGCACCAGCCCTCGATAAGCCTTAAGCATATGTGAGAATTTATTTATTCAGGAATTGGGTAATCCTTTAATAAATAACTAAACTAATACAATTCAGAATTAATTGTCTCAGTGTGGTAAGCAAGACAAAATTTTGCGGAACAACTTCTCTTTCATCGCTAATCTCATGATACATAACCAGTAATGTATACATGTATACTGAATGCTATTAAGCTAGGCTATATTATATTTTATTGATTTCAAGGAATTTCAATCAATATAGCAGATGTGCTGTTCCTTTACTTTCTGATTTGATCCAACTAATTATTTTTGCTGTTATTATTACATCAGTTTTATGAAAATTAAAGTTTGAACTTTTGAATATGTTGAAAAGAGTTTCTATTGCTGCAGCTGCAACAGGATCTGCAAAATGAAAGCAGGTGTCCATTAAACAAAAAGTGGAATTTTTGAAAAAAATGGATAAAGGTATATATATCCATATCAAAATTATGCGAGGAGTGTGACATTGGAAAATAAACTGTATAGGACATAACAGAAAAAGGAACTTCTTGAATTTTTTGTGGATTCCGACACCTCACTTGCAATAAATAACAGAAAAATTATTTTGTTAAAAGTGATGACTGAATGCGTCAGACAGCATCGCAGCAAGGGTTCATTGACGGGTTCAGTGCTAATGCTCAAGAAAAAATATCTCGTGAAGAAATGAACTTAAAACTGAGTGCAAATATCTGACAGGTTGGTTAACCAAATTTAAAAATCGCTATGCTATAAGGCAATTAAAAATTTCATGTCAAAAAGCTTCAGCTGATATTTAAGGTGCTGAACTATTTGCAGATGAACTCATTCATAGTGAAAAGTTATCTCCAGAACAAATTTACAGCGCTGCTGAAACTGGTCTTTTTCTCGAATATGTACCGCAAAATACCGAATACAGAAAAGGCTTCAACTGGTGTCAAAGATTCCAAAGTAAGACTAACAATTTTAGCATGCGCAAATGCTGCAGGAACGTACAAGTGTAAATTTTTCATAATCAGAAAAAAACACAACCTCAAGCATTAAGCATTACATGACCTCAAGCAAGTAAAGGTTTTCCCCGTTATATATATCATGCAAATAAAAGAGCATGGATGACACAAGAATTAATGAATGATTGGTTCAAAAATTATTTCATACCCGAGGCACGGCAACATTTCAATTTATTTGGTTTTACTTGATGACACAAAAATTGTCCTGATTGTAGATGACTGTTTGGCTCATACTTCACCAAATTGTAGTTTCAGTGAAAGATAATGTATCGATATTATTCTTTCCTCCAAACTGTGTCACCATCATTCAACATATGGATATCAGAATAGTGTGCGCGCTGATGGTCAAATATAAAGTAGCATTTTTAAAATCCATGTTAAATTTCTTGAACAATGGCAAGACTGTTGAGTAATTTTTTAAATATTTTAGCATAAAATCTGCTGTGTGGAGCATCGCAAGATCATGAAAAGATGTGTCTCCAGATACTTTAAAAAATGCTTCGCATAGTTTATGGCTAGCCACCATATTTCATGGTGAGGATGATGAATATGATAGCCATCAATTTGACGGTTTTCAGATATCGCAAACCAAAGGTTAAATTTTCCAGTTAATAAATAGAAATGTGGATAAGCAGTAATAAATGAAGATGATATAAAAGAAGCTGGCTTAGACCCAATTTTTGCAGTTGCAATCAAATTGTCTTTCAGAAGGGCAAAAGCAAGTTTCCAGTAACCTCTAGAATTGAGAGATTTGCATGTGCAGTGCATGTTTAGCTAAAGAAAATATCCATTCTCATATTAAACAAAATCGGTTTAATCCAAGTATATGGTGTACACAGGATTTGGCGACATTATTATGAGCAGTAAGTGAGTCATTTTGGTGTTAGCAACAGTTTTCTAAATTGTGCCAAGGCCATATCGTATCTAGGATTTTGTTACAAAATCTTTTAAGATTTTATATCCATCTCAAAATTATGTGAGGAGTGTGGCACTGGAAAGTCAACTGTATATGACATAACAGAAAAAGAAACTTTTCGCATTTTTTGTCAATTCCAACACCCACTCACAATAAACAAAAAAATTATTCGTTATGCTAAAAGTGACAGTCACGACAAAGAATGATTAAATAAGTCAGACAGCATTGCAACAAGGGCATGCCATTGACGGGTTCAGTGCTAATGGTTCAAGCAAAAATATTTCATTAAGAAATGAACTTAAAAACTGAGTGCACATATTCAACAGGTTGGTTAACCAAATTTAAAAATCGCCATGGTATAAGGTAATTAAAATTTCAAGTTAAAAAGCTTCAGCTGATACTGAAGGGGCTGAACTATTTGCAGATGAAGTCATTCATAGTGAAAAGTTATTTTCAGAACAAATTTACAGCACTGATGAAACTGGCCTTTTCTGAAATATGTACTGTGAAATACCTTTGCAACCTCTACAGAAGAGGCTCCAACTAGTGTCAAAAGTTTTTTAAAGTGAGACTAACAATTTTAGCATGCACAAATACATGTGTGCATGTGTAAACTTTTTGTAATCAGAAAAAAATACACGACCTTGAACAAGTATAGGTTTTTCCTGTTATATATCGTGCAAATAAAGGAGCATGGATGACACAAGCGTTAATGAATGATTAATTTCAAAATCATTTCATACCAGAGGCTCTGCAACATTTCAATTCGGTTGGTTTACCTGACGATACAAAAAGTTATCCTGATTGTAGATGACTGTTCTGCTCATACTTCACTTAAAGTTTCAGTGAATGATAATATATCCGTATTATTCTTTCCTCCAAACTGTGTGACCATCATTTAAACTAAGGATATCGCAATAGTGCACACTTAAATGCAAGTAGTGTTTTTATAATACATTTATTATTTTAAATTTCTTGAATAATGGCAGGCCTATTCAAGAATTTTTTAATATTTTAGCATAAAATTTACTGTGTGGAGCATCACAAGGTCGTGGAAGGATGTGTCTCCAGATACTTTAAAAAATGCTTGGCATAATTTATGGCCAGCTACCATATTTCATGGTGAGGATGATGAATATGATAGCCGCGAATTTGATGGTTTTCAGATATCGCAAACCAAAGGTGAATTTTTCCAATTAATGGATTTTGTAAAGAAATGTGGATAAGCAGTAATAAATGAAGATGATATAACAGAAGTTTTCCATTGTGATAAGAATGCCCCAATCATCAATCAATTAACTGATGCTGAAAATTTCAACATTCTGTGATACTCATTTTTTAGTTATGTGAGATGCATGCATATGTACCTACGTAGGTGCATACAGAAGTCAAGAAAAAGGATCGCTTTTAAATCCGTGAGCTATCAAAATAGGTATTTTCATTGAAATATGATACTCAAAATTTTTTGCGATTATAATATGTTATTTACTTCATAGAAGGAAATAAAAAAAGATGAGATTTTTATTTCAGGAATGTTTGATATCCGAACATTTGTCATAGTAGAAAAAAAATTATTAGAAATGTAGATAATTTCCAGTCATATTATATTCTCAAAATTGTAGGGCAAAAGGCTAATAAATGTTCTTGATATGCAATTGATGAATGTATTGTACTTGAAAGATTTAGCAATTCAGTATGAAATTCTTTTAAACATAACAGAATAGTTTGAGTATAACCATCTCACTATGTATTTTTAATCAAGTACAAATTAAATTGTCAGAATGATATTTTAATAGTGGTTCAAATGACTTTGTTACCATGTCCTTCAAAGTGTCTCTTATCTTCCTGAATTTCATGAAAGATGTATGTATAGAACAGATGTGTTTCAAAATGATTTGCCGATATTTTCCCAAGAATTTTTTTTTTCTTTCTTTTAAACATAGAAGTATCAGGATAAGCTTATTATTTTTCATTTTAAAGCTTCGCAATGATGGGCATCCATAAATAAACAGGTGTTAAGAGTTTTTCATTTACTTACAAGTTTTATTCAGAACTATTTATAAGTATCCGTACAAAGTGCAAGGCAGTGTAGATTGACCTCTTTTTTAACATAATTATATATATAATGCTTGAAAATTAAAAATTGTATGTTATATTTTGCTTCTACTTAAAGATTATTTGATTAAAATACTGTTTTCTAAAAATTAACTAACTTCTAAAACTTCGTAACTTCCTAAATAATACTAACTTTGAAAGTAACATCAAACTAACTTTCAAAAACAACAGGAAAAAAAAACTTTTGAGAAAGTAAGGGGATCAATTGAAAGCTGTTTAAAAATTTTTAGCTGAACAAATTATTTATTTGTTAAATAAAAATTTTAACTTTTTAAAGGTTAAATTAGTTTTCAGTGCTGATAAGAAATCTACAGTATTAATGTTTTTCTTAACATTAAAATCTGTGATTTTTTAAATGTAAATAATAAGTTATATTTTTATTTTCTCAGTAAGGTAACAATTATAATAGCTTATCAATAGCATGTGCTTATGAAGCTTCTAGCATTAAGCAGCTTCTGAAAATAAGTGGCATTGTGTTTCAGGAAGCTGTGAATTTCATCAAAAATGCCAGCACTTCTAAGAAACCTTTCTTTTTGTATTGGACACCTGATTCTTCACATGCACCATGTTATGCTTCCCGAGAATTTTTAGGCAAAAGCAAAAGAGGCTTGTAAGTTGCCTTTCCTTTTGTATTTGGCACTTGATTCTTCTCATGCATCATGTTATGCTTCTAGAGAATTTGTAGACTAAAGCAAAAGAAGTTTCTTAGTGAAACAGCCACATCTTATATTTTAAATTGCGCAAAATGTATAAAGATTTAACAAAATTTAGAAGACAGAAAGTGGCATGATACTTATATTAAATATCTTTATGGGGGTTATAAGATATAATACACAGTTTTTCAAGTAAAAATGGACACTCTTCATTAACTTTGCCTTCAGCTTTTTATTTTAACATTTTCTGGCAAAGAAATTTCTGTTTGTCAAGGCATATGAATATTTTTTTAATTGAAAATTTTAAATCCTTGTGCACCACATAGCATTACACAAGGCTTACAGAGGTAAGTAAAAAAAAAACAAATACAACAACACAACACAAAATAAAATAAACTTACAAATTCACAGATGACACGTCGGAGATAAATTTACAGAAGAAAGAGAAAGCCATTTTATGTTGGACAAATGCGTTAAGAGGGGGAGGAAATGTAATATTCACAGAGTTTAACCTAGAAATGAGTTCCTTTCGTCCTTTCTTGAGCTTTGAACAATAGAACAACAAATATTCGACATTTTGCTCTTCCCTGAAACTGCATGAACACAAGTCTGTACTAGATAATCTAAATCTCTTCAGATATGAATTGAATTTACCATGTCCAGTTAGAAATTGAGTAACTTCAAAATTGCAGAAAAAGAGTTTTTTATTCAGTCTCTGAGGAATGGAAGGAAAATATAGTTTAGTCAAAGAGGCAGTAGTAGAATTCCTGTATAGTTCATTCCACTTGAGTATTGCATCATCCGTACTTTTGTTCTTGTAAAATGACTTGGGAAGTATCATTAGAGTAATTACTTGAAGATGTGTAGCTTGTTTTGCCAACCAATCAGCCCTTTCATTTCCTAAATTGCCAGTGTGGCCACATACATGAGAAAAGATAACATCAACACCTTTATTATTAAGGTCTTTAAGAAGAGCATGGGAAGTGACAATTAATTTATTATATGAGAAGAAATTCTTAAGAGAATACAAGGATGAAAGAGAATCAGTGTGAATAAGAAATTTAGCACTTAGCGAACAGTTGTTAGATATCCACTTAATTGACTCACTAATGCACAGTAATTCGGCTTGGAAAACACTGCATTCATTGGGAATTCTAAAGAGTTTGTATTCCAGTTCAGAACTATGATGGAAAACAACATAAGCTAATCCAACTCGATTATTAATTTTACTGCCATCTGTATAACACACAACAGGGAAATTATCATCAACAGAATTTTCATAAATGATAGTTTGAATTGGTAAATGATTGGCAGAATGAGGAAGATCTTGAAACACCTTGGTATTGAACATAAATTTGCTGATGGTATCTTTAAACTTTTTGTCATTTAAAACATGAAGGTCAATCGGAGGAAATCCTGAAATTGCGAAACAGGCTTCATAGCTAATTGTTCTGTAGCCACGCACAACTCTTAGTAAAATTCTTCATTGAATTCTGCGAAGTATACGGGAATTAATCTTCTTTTCTAAAGCTGTTCCCCACACTGTAGAAGCATATCAAATAAAGGGGACAATACCCTGCGTATAAATCATATCAATAACATTAGATTTTAAACCAAAAGTATTGCAAGAGACACGATTAAGTCCTCTAAGTATATTTTCACACTTATTAGATAAATACATAATATGATTTTTCCAACAAAACTTATGATCAAGAATAATGCCTAAATACGATCAAGAATAATGCCTAAATTCACCTCAAAATGGTGAATGAAATATTTAATTTCATTCACCATTTTGAATAAGGTATTATCCAAGTACAGTTGTTGGTTTGTATAGCTGACATGCTTTCTTTTAATTATCATAATTTTACGTTTATTAGGAGATCTTGAAACACCTTGGTATTGAACATAAATTTGCTGATGGTATCTTTAAACTTTTTGTCATTTAAAACATGAAGGTCAATCGGAGGAAATCCTGAAATTGCGAAACAGGCTTCATAGCTAATTGTTCTGTAGCCACGCACAACTCTTAGTAAAATTCTTCATTGAAAAATTCCAATTTCTGTTCTCTGGATCAATAGGCATATGAATATTGCAGTTATTTTATAGAAAATAGTAATTTAAAATTGTTTTTTTCCTCTAATTCCTCCATCAAGCTGCAACCCTAACAAATTGTATTTAGTTATTTCTAAAAGCTATATTTTAATTATTTTTAATTTTCTAAGTAGATAAAATCTCTTAACACTGGTAGTTCAGCCTAGGTTCAATTCCCATCGAATGAACCAGTTGGCTGCAAGAGGTTTCCATAATTTCTGATATAAATATGGCTCATATTTCATATCAGTTTCCATATTCCTGATATGAATACAAGCCACTTTTTTTTTATTATACCTTAACCAGGAGCTGAGTGGTTAAAACTACTGAATACTGGTAGTTCATCCTGGCTTGGATTAACAGCCAGGTGTATGGGCTGGCTGCATAGTTAGTGTTTGTGGTTTTCTATACGTGTAATGTGAATATGAGCTAGTTTCCCACAGAAAGTCCTCCATAAAGGCATCCTTCCTCTTAGGCAGATAGTCCTCTTGTCTTTGCCAGGTTCAGATAACCTAATCTAACCCAATCCTTGAGCAAAGTTACCAGTCATTGGTGACTAATTTTTTGCAACCTAACACATGAAAAACAATACCTTTTTAAAAAATTGTAGTGCACTGAAAAATACATAAAGCAGCAACAAATTAAAAATGCAAGAAACATCCAGAATAAAACACTAAAAAATTATATAAAACAAACATTCATAACAAAACAATGTAAATTACGTAAAACAGGAATTATCTAAGTTAAACATCCATAATAAAACACGTAACTTTCTTTTAACCCTGTCTTCTGCCCATGTACACAGTGATCTGTTTAAAAACAGATCAGAGAACTGAAAAATTATTGGCACCCCTGAGCAACTTGGCACTACTCTTCATGTGCACATCGACCTGTTTTAACTTTAAAGAAAAAAGGAGACGGTAAAAGCTATTATCATTAAAAAAAATATCAGAGCAGAAATGATAAACATGACCCTCTTAATTTCAAAACTGTGTACATTAGGCTGTGGCGTAATGTCTGCATAACTGTCAGTGGGTTGCCAGACAAATACATTTTTATAAAATTTTCAACTGCCTGTTTTGGCAATATCGGGCTTTGTCCAGTGACTCTTATCAGGGATAATCAGAGTGCACATTATAAATTTAGTTTATGTTACAAATTTTTATGATGATGTTATCAATAATAATAATATACTAAGCTACGTGTTTAATTAGAGATGTACTGCCCATGTTGATTTTAAAAGAGTTGGAGTTTTGAAATCAAAAACTTTGACAATTATCATTATTTTATATTAATAGTTATTCAAATACTCACATTTGAACCCTGAAACATTGAGAATTGTGTATTGAGATTAATTATTAACTGACTGTGTGTAATGATATTTTCTTATTTCCTATTAAGATATGGAGATGCTGTGCAAGAACTGGATTATGGTGTCGGGCAGATTTTAAATACTCTGCGGGCTTTAAGCATAGAGAAAAATACTTTTGTTTTCTTTACATCCGATAATGGAGCTGCTTTAGTCAGCAAAGTAATGGGTTAGTACACATACTTATTTTAATGAGATATATATTTATCTAAACTTCCACTGTTAAAATTTGCTGAAAGAAGCTGATAATACAGTTTACTTTGTTGAAATTTAATGATATGATTTTAACTTCTTATCTCGTGTGTTTGTGTTTTATATCTTAATACCTCTTTCTCTTCAGCTAGTTTTTATTGAAAGAGTGTCAAGTCTCTTGATTTAGACAGTTTTCGAATGTACGCCTATGAAACCTCTTTATAACATTTTCCCACATTGTTTTCTTAAAAATTTCTCACAATTTTAAAATTGATTGTCTTAATATCTTTTTTTTTTTTTTTTTTTTTTTTTGCATAGTAAAAGATATGTAAAATTTTCCTGTACTAAAGTTAAATTATTAAGAAATTATTATTTTAATGAATAGCTATTTTCACACTTAGAAAAATCATCTGTTTGTTTCCCATATTGTTATACGTAAAGCAACAGAGACAGAAAAAGAAAGATAAGTTCATAACAACTTTTGAAGAATGCCATTTTGATTCACTGTTTCGCTTTATAAAAAACAAAACAAAAAAATTAGTTTTTCAGTCATTTCTTGTTTAAGTTAGATAGTACAGTAGTTCTATAGTAACGCAATGTAACATAAAGATATAAATATTATCGTAATATATTTATTAATTATTTATATAAGATATTATCATAATATAAATATAAAATATATAGATTCTATAAATCCTTGGTACTTATGAATTAGTGCAATCACCTTAGTATAAGTTGCTAAATTAAAAATTAAAAAGTATGCCAAACTGTAGCAAACATGCTCATTCTTTTGGCAAGCAAAGTCGCGGTTTCAGATGTATTCTTTTCTTTGTATTTTTAAGTTTTAACAGTCTTTATCAACCAATTGGTACATTTTTTGCCTTATATTCAATTTTAAAGTACATGCTTGTGGAATTTGCCAGCAATGGAAGAAAATGCAGTAAAATTTCTTCAAAAATACAGAATATTGCTGCAAAATCTCTAAAAGGTACTATTTGTTTTGACAATTTTTTGTTAAAGCGATTGTCTCAAAACTTGGCCTGAACAAAAGAAATAAAAAAACCAGCTTGTAAGTAGATTTATTGATTGATTTTTTAATTAAAACCTGATTAGAATATAATATATATTTATAATAGTATTTATGTGTTTGATAAGTAAATTTTTATAATTGAATTGGATGGTGACATATATCATCACTCTTTTTTATTTATAAAATATCACCAGGTGATGCTAGAGTTGATGTGTTAATGTATAACTACCAAATCTTTTAGGCTTTATGATTAATTTCCCTCTGAGACCCTGCTAGTGAATATGTTAATTAGGTTCTCAGAAATACTGATCACTTTCAATGTTCAGCATAAGTTTCACCATATCTTAAAAACATAGTTTTAGTTTGTTTAAAAAATGAATCTTTTGTATACTGCTCTGTTGCAGATAATTTTTTTTATTTAATTTTAATTAATTTTTATTTAATTTATTAATTTTAATACTTTTTGCAGCTGGCAGTAATGGCCCCTTTTTATGTGGAAAACAAACTACATTCGAGGGTGGTATGAGGGAACCTGCAATTGCCTGGTGGCCTGGTGTTATCCCTGCAGGCAAGGTGATATGTTTCCTGTATTTTTGATGATTTTTCATTGATTTCTTTTGCTTAGTAAATTTTACCTTGATTTCTTCTGCTCAATAAATTTTGCATAAGCATTAAATGCAATATTTATTTTTTACTATTTTAATAAATAAAGTAAAATGAGACACATTTGCTTATCCGAGTTTTTAATGTTCACAGAACCTGTAGTTAAGAATAATATTATTATAATTAATCATACTATAAAATTAAAAGATATGGATTGTTTAATGATTATTTGCAAGTTGGATGAATCTGAAACAAGAAATTTTTGCTGTATTTGGATTAAGTACTAAGATTTGGAGAGTGATCAAAAACTAAACTGAATTGCCAAAATAAAGAAAGAAACTTTGCCAGATTTATTTCATTATTTTTTTTTTAAGTTTAAAATATTCTGGAGGTATTTGCTACTCTATAGTTTATCATTATATCTTTTCAGTATTCCTTTACCTAGTTCATATGTGCTTGAAAATTAATTTTATTCTCTTTGAAACAAACATTCCATTTTGTATACAAATTAAATGATGCTTTAAAAGATATATCAAGAATATATTTACTAAAATTTAGAATATACATTTATTATCATCAGACTGAAACTTCTATATTACTGGAATTTAGCTTATTCATTAAAATATATTTTAAATCTATAAGGGATGCTCATTTCCTCAAAATGTTTTGCACTGGTATTAAAAATTTATTCTATAATTTTTTAATTTAATCAAATTTTAATAAGGTATTGCTAGAAAGTTCTTTAATCCTAAGACTGCTTATCAGTGTAAAAGTATAAAATTCTGGTAATTTTGGTTCATGTTCTATTCATGATGGTTCAATAAGCTTGTAGCATATTTTTTGTAATTTTCCTTGCATGCAGTGTAAATCAATATGAGCCAAATTTCCACAGAAAGTACTCTATAAAAGCATTTCTTTTCATAGGCAGATCACCCTGTAGCATTTTGCCTCAGTTTAATAATCTAATCCAATCTGTAATCCCAAGCATGACTCTGCAATTTTATCATTGTCATTTTATTAAGAAATCAGTATGTTACAAGTTACATATGTTTGTAAGCTGTCAGTGTGTTTTAATTATGAGCTTTCAACCTCTTTTTTACATTAGAGAAAAGTAAAAATCTATATTTGAGAACTAGTGCAGTTTTAAAATAACCCAATTTCTGATTCACAGACAAGCAGTCCCCCCCCCATTACTTCATTAGATTAGTCATTGGGCGTCATCTTTGCCCAAATGTTCCGCATGCTTATCATGTGAATTAAAATATAATAAGCAATGTTTTTAATAATGTCTGGGCCCACCAGCAGCCAAGCAGTAAGGCTGCTGAAACACTGGTAGTTCATAGTTCAGTGCCGCCATGAAAATGCCCATACAGCAGCCATGCATGGGCATTTTCATGGTTTTCTCTATATGTAACTTTTATACAAATTAGTTTCCCTTAGAAAGGCGTCCATTAAGGTATCCCCCCTTAAGCAGATAGGCCTTGAATACTTTGCCATAATCAAACAAAACAAACCAATCTTACTAATGAGATACACCTCACTAATGAAACATTAGTAATCTCAGTGAACATCTAATGAGACATTAGTATCAATTGCAGTTAGTCAGAAAGTCAACTGTCTGTTTCATAGATAAACTAGATAAATCTACTTATTCCCTTAAACCTTATATTCATGGAAACTAATATTTTTATATATATTTGTATTTGGACTATAATAATCAATGTTACTTTTAAGTGATATGGAAAGTTACAGCTAATCTGTTGTTCAGTTACTAAAAAAATGATTAATTATGTGTTATATAGGTGTCTCATCAATTAAGTACTGTAATGGATTTGTTTACTACTGCCCTGAATCTAGCAGCAACTGACCCTCCAAAAGGAAAAATTATAGATGGCATAAATTTAATGGATTCACTAACTAAAAATAAAATAATTGAGAGGTAAGTGAATTGAAAAGCTGTTGCTCTACATAATAGAGGTGGTTTATATATATATATAGTCCAAAGGGACTTTGCCCCTGAAGGATTTTTGTTTTCGTTTTGTGATTTTGCGTCGAATCACTATAAGCGACGTATCACTTTTCAAATTGTTGCCACCAAATGTTAGAGTCCTGCATTATATTTTAAGAATCTGCATAAATGTATGTATGTTTCTCGCATTGTGATAAAACAATGGTACCTAGAGCCATCCAATTTTGAATGATGTAATCCTACTGCAAATATAAGCATCTGAAAACCCAAATTTGGAATTTGTTTTATTATCGATTTCATATTTTGTAAAACTTTAACGAATTTTTCATTAACGAACTCAATGATTTAAAAGCGAGCAAGGGCAACACTGTTTGGGGGGGGGACCTTTTTATCTCCAGCGTACGGAACTGTGTATCGGAAATTCTAAAGATATGCTCATTTTAAAATTATTTTGCAACATTGCTGTTGAACTGAATTTTATGGTTTAAGGGCAAAGAACATGATATTTAATAAATAAGGGTAACACGCAAAATGTTAAAAAAAAAATTTCCCTTTAGACATAACTTAAAATTTGAAACCTTTCGTGTTTTTTTTTTTTTTTTTTTTTCCCCTCCTCTTTTAGTTCTTTGTCATAGTGAGTTATAATGAGAATTGGCTCATTTTAGCCAAAGTGAAAAACAGCTGTTTGCCAGTATACTAGCAATGCATTCAGTGTTGACACTGTACAGTTTATTTAATATATATGTTACTGTGAAAGACTGAAATTAGAGAATGTTAACACAAATATGTCATACTTGTGGACCTTGACCAGCATACATCGACAAGCACAGAGATAATTAAGACACAATAACACGCCGAATAAGTACTAATTCAGAAGTCAAACAACAAAAATCAGCGTTAATTTTTAAAATTTTCACAGGACTAATTTCGATGGTTTTACCAAACCACCATCCTCAGCTGCAACTAGAACTAAAAGTTTTTAGTTCTGGTTTCACCAACAGATGGCGCCACTTGCTTATCCTTGTACAGGCTTTCTTATTTTATCTAATCATTATTTCCTATCTTGTTCGTTTGCAGTTTTGCAGTTGAGGATGGTGGTTCGGTAAAACCATCAAAACTAGTCCTGTGAAAATTTTAAAAATTAACGCTGATTTTTGTTGTTTGACTTCTGAATAAGCACAGAGATATGCTATGATGGAGGTCAAAGCGAGAAACTGAGAAGACAGAAAGGCAACAAAAAATTTGATCCTTTGTTTTGCCTCCATTGAGGTTATGTGGCATCCATTTATACTACTCTGAAATACTACTGTTTGTCAGTCACATGGCATCTATTTGTTGTACTCTGTAACACTGCTGTTTGTCAGTTTTATGTGAGGTTTGCTAGTAAATGCATTATTTTCTTAATTTTTTATTTATTTTTTTTTAAATCTGATACCCTAATTTATATTGAATGGCAACTGCAGTGAATTGTGAACGTAAACTTTTTTTTTGAAAAGTTACGTGTATTATCCATGAGTAAATTAAAAGACAGTTTTTCTTATTTTTTTCAAGAAAAGTACTCTAGAATACTTTCTGAAGTGATTTCTATTAAAACTAAGTGCTGTACACTTTTGGATTACAAACAGTTAAAACATTTTAACATTTTTAAAGTTAATGATGAAGAGTAGTTAATTGTACCATTAAAACCAGAAGAAATGAATATACAGTATTATGTTACCAATAATGAATTGTTCAGTATACTATCTGAAACTCACACCAGAACAGGCCATAGAGGAAGAAAAAATATTCTTAAAAAGTTGCAAGTTAAATATAAAAATATTATGTATGAAGTTGTAATGTTGTATTTAAATTTATATAAACTGAGTCAAATGAAACACAGTGACCCTAAAAAGGTAGTGTGAAACCAATGGTCAGTTTGGAGTTAAACTTAAGATGTCTTATAGACCTACAGTCACACTGCGATGACAAATATAAGTTTATAATGGGGAAGCATGATTATTTAACAAAGTTTGTCTCCTACAACTAAAGAAGCTGTATATCACCTTCTTCAAATATTTTTAACATTTGATAGACCAACTATATTGCATTCACATAATGGTAGGGAATTCAGTAATCAAGTCATATCTGAACTATGTGCTATGTGGAAAGATGTTACAATAGTTCATGGAAAGCTTCGTCATAGTCAAACACAAGGCTCAGTTGAAAGGGCCAATCTTGATATACGAAATATGTTAACTGCATGGATGAACAATGACAAAAGAAATAAAGGGTCAGATGGTTTGCCTTTTGTTCAATTTGCCAAGAACACTGCATACCATGAAGATGTACTCCAAAGTCTTTATGAAGCACTCTTTGCCGTTAAACCAAAAAGAGACATCACATCATCATCTTTGCCTGGTGAACAAACTGCAAATGTTGATGCCAAAGATCAGCTCAGATAAATTGTTAGACTTTTGAAGAAAATTTTAGCAATGTACCATACCGAAAACCGTATTCCAAAGGAAAATATTGAAGAGACATTGCAACCTATCGCATCTGCATTTCAAGATCTGACTAAACAACATGTATTTCTGTAAAAAGAGTGACCCAAAGCGTATCTTCTTCTGCAAGCTATGAAAATGTTATGAACCTCAAAAGTAAAATTTCTACCTCCTCAAATTTGGTGATATCATACAAATACAAGTCTCTTATGTTGACCATGATTGTACAGGTGCCCAAAATGTGCTGGCAGTTAATGGAATAGGACTGACTGATATAAATTAGCAAACAAATATGGTACTCTGAAGCAGCTCTATAAATGTAATCAGTTTAAAATTTGTACCGAAAAGTTACTTTCCAAAGATGAGATTTTTTTCTCAAGAAATATTGCTGAGAGAAGCAACTGCATTTAATTCAAGAAGTGGAGGGCAAGGCTACATAAGCTGTCATTGCAGAAAGAAGTGTTCCATGACTAAATGCAGTTGTAAAAACAAGAGACTCTTGTGCAATTCAAAGTTTTATAACAGTTTAGGTTGTTGCAACAAATAAGACTGTATAACATCAGTTACATAATTAAGTTTATTATTGGTGTTGTTTTCTTTTCTCCTATTTTGACATTATCATAATATGTTTTAATAATAAAGTATGATTTAAAAACATAACGAAAATGTTTTTATTCAACATTCATCACCAGTGCATAGTGAATGCTGACATTTGCCAGTAGAAATAAGTATATTTAGCAAATATTTCAGACATACACCAAATGACTATGTGACGATATTCTCCAGGTTTCGGTCTTTCATGGTAACATTAAATGTAATAATTTTGTAAACAATGATTTGAGAATTTGAACATAGCAATAATAAAGTGTGGGAGAGAAGCCACAAAATATTTTTTAATCATGGCTGAGATGGTTATAGATGTTGTGGGCATCTAAATAGGATGTATCATAAATGGATGGAATTTAGAGACCAGAAAAAGTTGTAGACTCACCACATAAATTTATTCCTTAATGAATATTTTTTAGGACCCACATTCTTTTTTACACAACACTATGGGTGCAAAAAGCAGTCCACAATTCTGTATACAACTTAACACATATACATACTGTAATTTAATACCATGTGTCATTGTCAATTGTGCCTATAGTGGGCTCAAAAACATCAAGACTGGACCATCAATAAGTAGAAGACAGTTGCCAGTCAGTTGAATCATGGTTTTTCATTCATCTTGTCAATGGTCATATCAGGGTACTCTGTCTTCCAGGCGAACAGTTGCTCGCCCCCTGTCATACATAGGTTGGTGGTGGCAGTATGATTTGGGAGACATTCCTTATGGGTGGCTCTGGGACCCTTAGTTGTGGTAGGACAGATCATGAAAGCTGAGGGCTATCTGAACGTAATTGTGGATAAGTTGCACACTTACATGGTGTCTATCTTCCCAAGTGGAAATAGAATATTGCAGCAGGACAACGGCTGATGTTGCAAGGCTCTAATTATGTTTGAGTGGTTCGAGAAACATAAGAATGAATCCCACTTAATACCCTGGCTACCTAACTCACCGGATCGTAACCTGATAAAGCACATTTGGGATGTTATGGAACAGCAGTTCAGAACTGGAACACCACCATGTTGGATGTTGGGATATCTCAATTTTGCGCCACCGTTGCTTAGACATTTGGTTGTAACCTGTTTCCAGTCATCTGCCAAGAACTTGTGACGTCCATGCCAAGATGAGTTGCTGTTGTTTTGCATGCCAGAGGTCGTGTAACACATTATTGAGTAGGTGGTCACATTGTTTTGGCTTTTCAGTATATATAACTTTTTTTAAAATTTTATTAGTATTGTTTTATTTTGTTTTCTGTCTGTTTCGTAAATTTAAGTGTTCTGAATAAATTAAATATTTATATTTATATTCCAAAGTGATCTGTTATTTAAAATTTAAGTACATCCTAAAATATGATATAATTTCAGCCTTGGCTCAAAGCAGAAACTCATTTTTAAATTTTTTGAAAGAAAAACTTACCTTAAAACATAGATTTCATAAATGAGAAAGTATATTTTGACATTTTTCTCATTCAACATTTTTTTCTCTTCTACACTAAGCAAAATGATTTTGTAGTATGCATAATTTTAAACTAGATACATTATCATAGAGATGAGCTTGCTTTATTGAATCATACTATAGACCAGTTAATGTATTTAATGATTTATCTTTTCAATATTGAGGCACTAGCTAATTTTCTAGCATGAAACATTCTACAAAAGAATTAAAATTCTTCATGTTAATAGTTATCTGCAGAACAGCTTCTTCATGCTAGTAACCCACAAATATGATCTTCAGATTTTAACCTTTAAACGACTTTAACCAGATAGATGACTAAATATTCTTATAATTAAAAGGAGTTTTTAGATCACATTTTTTAGAATAGTACTGAACTCTGTAATAGCATCCAATTATGCTTCACCTGGCACAAGCATAATGGCCACTTGCCAATTCTGGCCTTCATCCAAGTGGCTTTCGAACGTAATTACAGTACACACTGCTTAACTGTGATCTCATTTATCCATGGCCATTTTGATAACATTAAGCAAGATAAAAAAATATCCATCAAAACAGCTATAGAATTTAACTAATTTAATACGGATACAAAAGAAATCGTATAAATAAGTATTTTCACAGAATTTGAAGTAGGAAAATGCAAAAAATTATTTATGAACTGCTCATAATGTCTTTAATGCAATACTTCATTTATGAACTGTTCATAACATTTCTGGAAATTATTTGACTAATACTAATGTATTATTCTTAAGCCTTATTCTTAATACTTGGAGGGTCTCGTTCATTTACTAGTAGAGAACAAAGAAATGTAAAATTTTAAAAATTAGGCAAAAAAGTAACCTAAGTTTGGTGCACATGTTTTCGTAGGAATGGGGGGAAAACATTCTGCAGAATTTTTCTGAAGAAGAAGGGACATATATTTGATCTCAAAATTAAGAGAGTTATTTAGAAGCCAAACTAAAGTTGCTTTTTTGCCTAATTTTAAATGGGTGGCTATAATTGAAAACAAGCTGTATGGCAGTATAATTCCGTACGTTGCTACACTTTTTAACTCTTGGCAACTTTTATAATCTGTTTTGATTTTATTTGGTGATTATACTTCAGTTTAAAAAATCGGTAGTACGTAGATCCTGTTAACTGAACTATTGATCCCGAGAAGCAATGTATTTTCCATGTTTTCGCATACAAACTTGCAGGAGTCCAGCAATTTGATAACAATATCCAAATGATGCAGTCAAAGTAAGTGGTCTCTGTTGTTACCCCGTCTGACCATTTTTACACTTACAACTTTTTATTTAATGAAGATATGTGCATCGCTTCAAACATGTTTCTTTTTTTATTGCTTTAGTTATATGTTCTGTGTGCCAGTCCCTGTGGAGCAGTAGTTAATTGTTAATTATTCTGTGTGCCATTTCCTGTAGAGCAGTAGTTAATTGTTAATTATTCTGTGTGCCAGTACCAGTGAAACAATAGTTGCAGCAGTTAATGGAGCAGCAGGTTTTGTGCTCTAAACGTAATTTTAATCAATCTGTGAAGAAACCATCACATTTAAAATTTTTCTTTAATTTTGAATTCTAGTATATAAGAATATTTTAATCGTTTTATAAATTGATCTGTATGTCAAAAGTATTAAAATGTACACTGCGGAAAAAAAGGGGGGACAGTTCTGTATCTCCCTTTCTACAGGTCTGATTGACAAAATTCAACTTGCGTTTTTCATGTCTCGAAAGCGCGACTTAGGATGTGTATTAGATTTATGTATAGCATTGTTCAAATACAGGTATTTTGACACAAAATCGGACTTATTCTGAAATAACATAGGGATTTTTCCATATTTCGATTCTACGACTCATATTACGCCAAACTACCAAGTTTTGTAAAAATTGCACAAGTAGTTTTTAAGAAATTAGCAAAAATTTAGCTTCTCAATGTTGATTTAGTATATATTTATTAATTTCTCTTTTTTTTATTAAACGTATTTGATTCTTCTTTTCACATTTCGAAATTTAGGTTCATTCCAAATAAAATTCACCCATTTTTTATGATTTCTTTTTAAAATTTGTGTTTTTAAATAATTTTTATAAATTTTTCAAAAACATTTTTGAATTATAATCTATAAAATGTTTATTATCATCTTAAAGTAGACGTATTTCTAAGCATACATGCAAAAAATTAGAGTTTTTTATTCAAAATTTCTGAAGATATATGTGAATTTATATATTGGTGCATTTTGAAATTTAACATATTTGTTGAAAGCAATAAAATATCAAATGTGGTGTAGACACTTTTCTAAAATTATTTGGAAGTAGAAACGATGTGACTTTTTCCCCGCCCATGCACAATGTAAAAAGGTAGGGAAAAGCTGCCCTTTTTTCCACTCCGCCATAATGGTAGGGAAAGGAAAATTGGTTGCCACATATTAAGAAGTTCGCCAAGTGAATTATTATTGACGGAAACTGAAAACATCGTGCCAAGATAAATTTTTGAATTTCTCCTTAAATTTTGCACCAAATTTTACAAAATTTAATATCTAGTCATGATTTGAGTCGTAGAATCGAAATAAAAAAAAATATGTTATTTCAGAAAATGTACGATTTTGTGTCAAAATACCTATGTTAGTACAATGCTATATATAAATCTAATATATATCCTAAGTTGCACTTTCAAGACATGAAAAATGCAATTTTAATTTTGTCAATCGGCCCAGTAGAACGGGAGATGCATAAGTGTGCCATTTTTTCCTTCGCCGAGTACATGTCATAACTAATGTTAAATATGTATTTAAAGTATTATTTTCTTACAGACCAGTATTTTATTATCGTGGCAACGAACTCATGGCTGTGAGATATGGCCTTTATAAGGCTCATTTCTGGTGCTGGACAAATTCCTATGAAGAATTTCACCAAGTAATATTTCTTTAGAAAAATAATACTTGAATACATTTTCTCTCAACTTTACAAAAGTGCACAGTAAAATATTAATTTTAAAGTGACCAGATTTTTTCTAAAACCAATTTGGAGTAAGATAATCTTATCAACTTAAAAAGAATAGAACACAATTCCAGTATGATATTTAAAGAACTTAAGCTAAATTCTTCACACAGTTCTCAGTCTGTATTGTATTTTTATTCCATCAGCATTTTTCAAGCAAAGTAACGAAACAATCAGATACTCAGAAACAGTTACATTCTAAAAGATTTTCCCTGACACTTACTGGCTTTAAATATTTTGTTTTTGTATAATGAGTGGCTAAACACTTGCCATATTTCAGAACGTCTTCATGTTTGTCCTGGATTTCAAAATATTGTTTAGTTGGATTTTGTCAGTTACCTACATAATATTTATTTTCAAAATACAGATTTTATTGCTGAAGTTCTTCCAATAAGTGCAGTTTAATTCTTAATGTTACAGATGTAAAGTGGAGACATACATACTCTGAAAATGGGAAAATTTTCAATCCATTTTTGCCTCAGCTATACCTAATTTGTTGGCAGAAAAGTTTCTTTATCAAAGTATTTTTGATAATCATGCAATGTACCAATTTTATTTATTTAGCATTACCTTTTGCAGTCATTGTATTGCAAAGTCCAATATGAAAGCTATTGATTATTTTATTAAACTCTTGCTACTAAATTATGAAATTATTGAAATTTAAATTGAAGTGAAGAATAAGTGGCAGCCCAAATTTCATGAACTGCTGTGTTGGATAACGATTTTGTCCTAGTAACCCAACCCCCCCTTTTTTTAAAGTTTTTAGTAATTTTATTTGAGAAACTTTTTTGGGGTGGGGAGGGGAGATAATAGGAATTAATGAGGTAGTGAAATACTAGAACAACAGTAATGTATCATACAGTACAAAGTCCGTAATCCGGACTTGTTGGGACTTCGGTGATTCCAGATTAGGGGTTTTTTTAGATTATAGATCATCAATTTAAATCTGGTAAGATGACATGCAGAAATTATACAATTCAAAATATGAAACCATAATTTGTGAAATGAAGAGCAATTATGATCTAAAGGGTATCAAATTTTACAAAAAAAAAAAACTTAATATTTATTTGTTTACTTTATTAAACATTTCTTTCAACATGCGCATGTGTAAAGCATACAAAAAATAAGTTTGTGGCTTTGGGGTTCAGATTATAGATCGTTCCGGATTATGGACTTTGTACTGTATATCTATGCAGGGTGATTCAGAATTCATCATCAATATTTGGTGGGGAGGTAGGGAATAGGAAAAGAAGGAGATTTCACATAGGAATACATGGGCACATATGCCATGTATTAGGGCAAAATGACCCTAGTTCAAAGATGGAAAGAACACATAAGAAGGAAGTAGTAAGGACAAAAACATTTATTATCTTACATGTAACATTTCTTTGCATCGGTTTTACCGACTTGCAAGAAGTGCTCGAACTGCTGACCATGTGCTAGAATGCATGACTCACAATGGCATTGCATGGACAACCAGACCTTCTGGAATATGCCTGGCATTTACATACATATTTTCAAGTTCATTCCACCTATACCGGTTCATATTACTTCTGCAAAGTCGCCTAGTTGAATGATGGCTGCACACGTCAAACAGCTGTGCTTATGTATGGAAGTTATGTACACACAGCGCCCTCTACACAACCATGCGTTCGTCTGCACCCATACTTTCCTATGTGAAATCTCCTTCTTTTCTATTCCCTACCTCTCCATCAAATATTGATGATGAATTCTGAATCACCCTGTATAATGTTCAATGTGTCCAATGCTGATACCATAAGTGATATTGCATTTGTGCAAATCTCAGATTTTTTTAACTAAAAACAGCTCACTATGTGCACTAATGCAGAGACAAACAATAATGCATATGATATAATATATGTAGTGTTTAATTTGTGTGATGCAGAGTTTAGGCAATTCTCTGTTGTTGTTTTTTTAAATGAAATCAATCGCTGTGTATATGGGGAGAAAACAGTAATGCCTAGAATAAAATATACAGTAAAAAGTCTGAGATCCGTAATAATAAGTTGATGTTTTTCCTCGTAATAAAACATGTGGAGAATTCTGATTCTTAATTTCACTTTGACATTAAATGAAATACCTCGTTATTGAAGAAACAGTCATTTTAGCATAAATTTGTGTGATCCATAATTTGGCTTCTTAGCTGCATATTTGCTTGGCATACATCTCAAACCGAAGCACTCTACATAGAAACATTGTTGACTTTACTAATATTTTACGTAGGTTGTTTTTTTTTTTTTTTTTTTTTTTTTTTTTTTCAACCTCATAGCACAGTATGATGGCCAGGTATGTGGCAGGTGGTTGGTGTGCGTAATAGGCGACTGCGCATCTCCCCCTCCACACGCTCTGTCACTGGCGTATTCAACATGCCATTTTCTGTTGAGTTGCAGTCACGTAAACATGGCTGTCGCTATTGATTCTCCTGCCAAGTGTGAATTGTGAGCTGTTATTCGTTTCTTGCAGGCAGAAGGGAACAGTGCAGAGGAAATTTATCGAAGAATGAGTCGAGTGTATGGAAACAGCTTTATGAGTGATGGCGTTGTTCGTGAATGGTGTCGAAAGTTTAAAGATGGCCGAACCGATGTGCATGATGAAGGGGGTCAAGGACGCAAGTCTGTCGCTACAGACGACATTGTTCAACGAGTTGACCAAGCGGTTAAGCAAAATCGAAGGTTCACCATAAGTGAATTATCGATGAAATTTCCGGAAGTTTCAAGATCTTCCCCGTACTCTATCGTTACTGAACAGTTGCGCTACAGAAAAGTTTACGCTCGCTGTGTCTCACAGATGTTGACTGACGACCACAAAACTCGCCCAATGGTTGCAGCGTTTGAGTTTTTGACCGTTACAATACTGACGGAGAAGAGTTTTCGAAATCCATGGTGACAGGTGATGAGACATGGGTTCAATATGACACGCCCGAAACGAAACGACAATCGCAACTATGGATGCACACAAATTCTCCAAAGAGACCCACAAAATTCAAACGAACCTTTATGGCAATTGTTTTTTGTAACGTAAGGTTATGGCAACTGTTTTTTGGGACCAAAAAGGTGTGTTGCTTTTGGAGTTTATGCAGCCAAAACAACAATTAATGCAGATTCATATTGTGAAACTTTGCAACACTTATGGAGATCTATTCAAAACAAACAAAGAGGCATGCTGACTTCTGGAATTGTTCTGATCCACGACAATGCCCGTCCTCACAGCGCTCGTGTAACCCAACGGCTCCTTCAGCAATTTCAATGGGACATTTTCAAACATCCACCATATAGTCCTGACCTAGTGCCGAGTGACTTTCATCTGTTCCCTGAACTGAAGCAATGGCTTGGCGGGAAGAGCTTCCAAAATGACGTGGAGCTGAAAGAAACGTTCACAACTCACTTCCAATCATTGGTGGGGACGTTTTATGAAGAGGGTATTGCAAAGCTTGTTCACAGATATGACAAATGCCTCAGTCATCAAGGTGATTATGTAGAGAAGTAACCTGTATTGTACATTACTTTTGGTAATAAAATCTTTTTTTTATATTCTCCCGTTTTATCTTTAAAGCCCATCGGAGGTTGAAAAAAAAATAGCCCTCGTATATCCCTGATGCCAACCTGGTGTATCATTATTATATTTTGCTTCCATCACCGCATGTTTATCAACACATGATAACTTGAGTAATGACTCATGCAGCGATGACTAAATAATTTTTTTTATATATTAATAATTGAATAGCAAAAAGTATGGTAACTTTTTATATTGACATTACGCTTGGCAATGAACAGTTTTAAATTAAATGCTAAGAGGAAAAATATAGCAAAAATTTCTTTCCATATGCTAAAAGCATATTTTTTGAATGATACTCATAGACCAAAAGATCATATTTAGTGGTATTTGAATTAAGAATAACTGATTTATTATTCACATTAACACAGAACCGGCGCTAGAGCTCATATGGTCGCATGGTTAACGGATGGCGGAATCTGTAGTATGGTTCTAGACCCAGAAAACACCACTACCAATACTGAAGAAAGAGACAGAGAAGTTATTGAAGACGAAAAAATTTCGATTGGCAAGTTAGTCGGAATTCTCGACACACCAATTATAGGACTTGAACAAAGTAGAACTTCGTAACTGAACAAAAAGCAATGTCTGTTTATAGAATTAAAGATAAAAGTATTAGCACAAAAATCGGAGCAACTTAAACAACTTACATTGAAAGAAATGCTTGATAAAGTAAACAAATAAATATTAAGCCCCTTTTTTTAAATTTTGACACCCTTTAGATCATAAATGCTTCATTATTTCATAAATCATGATTTTTATTTTTTAAATTTCTACGTGCCGTCTTACTACGTTTAAACTGGTGATCTGATATCCGGAAAATTCGGAGTCGCTGAAGTCCCGACGAGTCCGGATCTCAGACTTTGCACTGTATAATGTTTAAAGTAAGTCTCTGATGTTTTAGCAGAAACAGATTGCTGTATACATGGCAAGAGCAACAGCAATGCATTGTATATTATGCTTAATGTATCATTTGTGTATTTTCAATTTGCAGTATAATATTAATTTTAAATTGCATTTTTCATCATCATTTTTGTATTTTTAATTATTTTATTTTTATATGTTGATAATGTGCGAGTTATGATAAATATCAGAGGTTTTGCAATCATTTTCAAAAACTTGTTAAAAACTCCGATTCCCCCCCTTTGTAAGTATAATTTTAAATTCAGTGAAATTAAAAATTTTAATGGGTTATTAAATTATGTAAATGGAATTATTTTTCTTTCTGTATTTGTATATATTTTCATTAGCATTTCAGTGGTGCCATCTGTGAAAGAACTAACAAAAAATATTAGATCACATACTATATTGCTGCGTGCAAGTATTGTTGCGTGCGCCAAAAATTGTTGTTCATAAGGGTTCGTTTGAATTGAATGCGCAAGTCTGATGAAAAATGAAAAAAATTTATTATTATCACAGCAAATAAAACAAAATGCTTCAATTTCCTCAGATATTCGTACAGTATTACAATATCTCACAGTAGTTATCTTTTAACTACTCAAACATTCAACAGAACTTAATTCAAAACAGCTAGGGAAAGCTAATCCATGAATTCACTACAGTCAACAAGAGCAGTTTTCTAAACAAACTCTTAAATCAATGACTAACTAACTGAATTGATCACAGATCATCATTCATGTAAAAGGCATGTGGTCTCTTGAGACCTTTACCAGTCTATATTTCTTAAGTTCCTAATGGCATAAAGATGAGGGGGGGGGAATCTGTACAAGCGGAAAGACTTAAAGCACTAGGTGCAAATCTCATAAGAGAACTGAATTGAGAAGTTTTCCTCCTTTTTATAAGCATTTTAAATAATGTGTGAGATTTTTCTAGCAATTATGTTTATGTTAGAATTTTCATAATTATGTTTTTTAAAGAAGGCATTTTAAAATATAAAAATTTTGTAATGCATCATTCATAAACACAGCAAATTTCAAACTTTTCACTATTATTAAGACATTTAAAAGTTACTTATTCTTTACAAAACTTGAAGACTCCACAACTTTCTCTAAATACCAGCATATCCATCATATTGGTTTATCAGTTGAGGAAACTGGTGTTTATTCTTCACCAGTGGCCAAAAGATTTGCCAATTAGCAGTTATTGTAGAAAAGACCTCCGTTCCTTCTGACCACATTCCCTAGGCAACTGGCTGTTTTCGAACTGCTGTCATTCCATTATAAAAATTAAAAGCATACTCTATTTTATGAAACAATAAAAATACTTCGATTTTTTTAAATGTATTTTTTCATAAGGTGAGAGCCTTCAACGTTTATCTTGAAAACATTAAACAGGGTTGCCACGCTACCTGGAAAACCGGGAGAACCGGGAAAAGTCAGGGAATTCAAAAATTGACCAAAATATTCAGGGAAAAATCAGGGAATTTAAGTATTTTTGTCAAAATCTGGAAAAGTCAGGGAGGTTCATACAACTGGATCCCGCCAAAAAAAGCGATTTTTGCGCCGACGTCGAAAGAGATAAATTTTTTGGCGAATTATGTATCACGTGAGTGTCATTCGGGTAGCTGGCATAGAGCCAATTTTCGCAGCTCCGATTTGATTGTCTTTTAGAAAGGCAAAGCAACTTTCCCGCAACTTTTGGTTTCCAGTATTCTCGAGAATCGCATGTGCAGTGCATGAACTAAAGAAAGTACCTGTTCTCGTATAAAACAAAATGGGTTGGTACTTTTCCGTTTCGCCGGCGCAAATCTCGCCAAGCAGACTTTATTGGCGACAACACACAGACGCTTAACACAAGTTAGTTCTAAGATATTTTTATTTTGAAGGTATGAACATTTTAATATGGCTTAAAATTTTGTAAAAAGACATTAATTTAAGAATTTTCTACGCTTTCATGGAGCAACGCCCTGATTAGCAGTTTCTTATCATGTGACTCTAAGGGATCTCATCTCACGTAAACTCCGCTACAAAAAATCTAATTCTCTCAGTAATTATCTACATTCATTTCAAGTTATATCTTAATTTGGAATACAAGTTTAAATTGAAGAATTATTTCAATTCGTACGAATAGCTTACTCCGAAATTATGTAACACCGCAGTGCTTTAATTTCGCTAGTGCAATCTCATTAGAATGGATGAATTTAACCCTTAACTTTGCCTTTTCTATATTTTCGCCTTCGGGTGAGTGGTGTGATTGCATCCTAATTGACTTAATTACCGCGAATGGCCTTAGGGTATAAAATTGAACTATCTGGGTTAAAATTCTATGTAATTGTATGCCAGTATTGAAAGAAACAATCAATCTGATGAGAAATGGCTGCGAATTGTTTTGAAAATGAGGCGTAAAAGATTACCAGCGAGGATATTTCGTTTGGTAACGGTTGTATCATTTTTGGCGACTTTATTGCTTGCGCCGGCAAAATGGAAAAGTACCAATGGGTTTAATCCTAGTATACGGTACCATGGAGGTTAGAATCAAAGAATATGTATTGTAAAGAAGGAAAACCTCTCTGCAACAGACGTGGCTTCGTTCCATCATAGAGGGAAACAGCTGTGCATGTCTGATATATCTGTTGCCAAAGCTCGAAACCGGTGCTGAAGTTCGAAGGTCACGTTGTCAAGAGTTCATAAAATGAATATCGTTTAAAATTTCTTTAACGACTTGCGCTAAAAAGACGTGCCACGCACGTCGAGATGCTTTTGTCTCAAACCGTGAGCGATGTGAACACCACGTCGATAAGCATTTATCGCAAAAATGAAAATAACGTGGTGCACACGTCGCCTAACAACGAGATTGTTTATTTCTCTAGTTACAGCTCTGGATTGCACTCGCAGATGCGGAGCGGCGTAAATGAGACACTTTACCGCTTGTTATATTGTAGCGCACGGCACCGCAACCGTGAAGTTTAGTCTTAGCGCAAGTGGTTAAACTCTAAAGGAAAAGAAAATATTTTTTGGCGCAAGTAAATTAATTCATGGATTAGTTATTTTCAGGGGGAAAAAAATCCGTTTTAAAACTACGAAAATCCGTTTTTTAAAACGGATTTTCGTAGTTTTCTTTTTGTCAAAGAGCGTTTCTTCTTAACACGTGTTTCTCAACTGTACACATCGCGGAGAGGAAAATTCTGGCCGCCAGGTTCCGTCGCCAAATCCCTTGGCAAATTTTTCCTCCGCATTTCTAACGGCGTAATAGCATTTTACTTGTATGGAACCTTTTCTTCTTTACATAGACGTTCTTTGGTTAGAATAATAATGAGATTTGGCGACATCATGATGCGCAGTAAACGGGTCATTTTGGTCTTGGCGAGAATTTTCAAAATCGTGCCAAAGCCTTACCGTATACTAGAATTTTACCGCAAAATCTTTTTAAACCTTTTTTCTTTCTTTTTAATAAATACCTTGCCATTTTGCAGTAAAATAAAAAAATAGTAATCAGTCATCTAGGCTAGCCATGTAATATAACTATATTCGTTAAAATATCGTTGATTATTCTAATTCAATTTTTAAGTAATTATTTTTATGTTATTCATATAATTTAATGTTGCTTCTTCCCACTAAATTTATTTATTATTAGTAAATAACATTTCCAAATTTCAGGAAATTTTCTCTGGCATAATCCAGAAATTATAGCAGTATGATGACATACCATCACGAAATTTAATGCACATATTTTTTCATTATGTATGCTGCGAAATAAATATAAAATACCTCAATTCATTAAAATAGATTTCTTTCTTTCGTTTAGCTGCAGAATGTCTGCAAAAAAAAAAGCCTTATTTTGTTCCAGATTGGGAAGATTCTAATCTCAATCTTCAGTGGAGAAAAAAACAACTATTATAATTATATTTGTGTTTTCAAGTGTTAAGGTGCTTTTTAAGAACATACCTCACGCAAATTAAATTTACCTAAAATCTAACCTAACTATTTAGCATTGCGTTGTGATTTATAAGGACCGGATTAGCCTCGTGTTGAACTGGTGATGATCATGAGTAATAATTAAATAAAACATACATTTGTTATCCAATGTATATATCTTAAATTTTATTAAGTGGAAAACTAAACAAAATTATCAAACAAAGTATACCAAGAATAATTAAGAATAAATGTCCTCTGGGATTTATTGAATAATTAAGTGAATTTGCTACACAATACAAGTAATACCATAATTAATTTACCTCTTAGCACAGCCAACGTACATTACGCGGATAGACTGGAATTTTCTTGAAACACACCTGGAAAACCTGGAAAAGTCAGGGAATCTCATTCTCCTGTTTGAGTGGCAACCCTGATTAAAGAAATTACTAGAATTTAAAATTTCAAACAATTTCATTTTTAAAATATAGTTAAAACTAAAAAATATAAATTCAAAGAAATTAAAATAATAATACAAAAATAGTATTCGTATTAACCTTCCCTAAGTAAAATCTACAAATTACTTACCTAATTTTTATCAAATTCAATAATTTTCCCAATTCAGAAATACGAAACTACACTTTAAATAAATCGTAATATTTTTGAATTATTAACTTTGATTTTAAAATGATTTAAGCAAAACACTGCTATCAATAAATTGCAAAACAATGCAATTACTTATAATGCAAAGTAATTTTAAAAACACAATTTAGTACTTAAAGTGACCACATTTTTATTGACACAAAGCGGGACAAATGGAATGAAATAAGAATTATAATTTAGTTATGAAAGCAGAACAATAATTCAAAAAAATATTTTTTATTATATACATTCATATACTTGTCTATAAATATACAAAAATATATTTATTATTAACTATTGGTAACTATAAAAGTATTTGTAAAAAACAATAATCTGAATATTATGTTTTTTTGCTTAGTTTAATATTTTATTTTTAAAACAATTGATTTTCTTTCACGGTTATATTTTTTATCCGAGTGAATACTTTGCAATAGATTCGGATCATTTATTAAAATGTCATGAAATTTCTCACATGAATTGGTCAAATTATATTTAAGCTTAATACAGATTTTAAAGTTTTAATGTTCAACTGCATTTTTTTCAATTGTCCATATTTTATTGATACTAGAAAAAACATGTTTTGTTGCTGCATTTGTTCCTAGAAGTGAGAGCCCATGTTCTACAATTTTCAAAATACTTTCATAAGGAATATTATTCTGCTTAAAATGAGGGAATAACTCCATCCATTTTTTATGTTTCCACATTTGCAGACAACCAACGTTTAATTTTTTCATCAGTAACGTATCTTTTTACTAATCGCACCTTATCAAAAAGATCATTTTCGTAAATATTATTTTTTGGAAAATGGTTACTAATATACAGTCAAAAGTCGTTAATTTGGACACCCATAATCCGGAATGATCTGTAATTCGGACCTCAAAGCTACAACCTTTCTGCGTATGCGTCGCGTTGACGCATGCGCGTAAGACCTTTACCGCTGCGAATTTGCGCGTGCGCAAAATACGTTTACGAATGCGCGTTTAATGTATAACGGACGGGATAAGCTAAGTTAAAATTATCTAATTATCTATTTCAGTTATGTTGCAGATTGCGTTGTTCCTTAATCTTCGAATTGGATCCGGCTTATTATTTTTTGCAGACTGTTAGAGCAATTTTATAAAAGTAAGCTTGAACTTTGGATTATGTCAAATAGAATTTTCGATATATATTTACTAATATGTAAAGGATATCCGAAAGTATCTTTCGGAGTCCATTACACAAAAAGTGGAATTGCTGCAAAAAATGGATAAAGGCATATATTTTGTTTATCTAAACTTTAACGCTTGTTTATCTAAACTTTAACGTTTGTTTATCTTTAACACGGCGTGCAATGAATTCACTATCCTTATCTTTAAGGGCAGATGTTTTTATTTTATTTGGCTTATAATTGCTTACTCTATGTAGTATTTCATCTCGATGTACTCTATCTTTGATATGATTTAAATCAAATGCCTCGTCATTATAATTCGCTTCCGATAGCGAAGAAAGTGACAGAGGTTATTGAAAACGAAAAAATTTCGATTGACAAATTAGTCGGTATTCTCGACACAGCAATTATAGGACGTGAACAGCGGAACTTTGTAACTGAACAAGAAATTATGTCTGTTTATTTATAGAATTCAAGAGAATGTATTATCACATAAAAAACGAATCAACTTAAACAACTTACATTGAAAGAAATGTTTAATAAAGTAAACAAATAAATATTAAGCTTTTTTTTTTTTTTTTTGTAAATTTTGATACCCTTTAGATCATAATTGTTCTTTATTTCGTAAATTACGGTTTTATATTTTTAATTTTATAATTTCTGCATGCCATTTTACCAGATTTAAACTGATGATCTATAATCCGGAAAAATCGATAATTCGGAATCGCCGAAGTCCCGACGAGTCCGGATTAACGACTTTTGACTGTATTAAAAAGATTTTTCCACATATTCCCATAAACATAAAATCTCCTTTTTTAATGTCACCCAATGAAAGATTTTAATATCCTGGAACTGAACTGTCCATTCTTCAAGATATTCCAAACTGTTATTATAAAAGTTTCTGATTTCTTTCAGAAAATCAGGTCGTTTAATATGGCACCTTGTTCTTCCAACCTAGTGATGTACTTTCGAATAACTAAAGGAATGTAATTGTTATCAATTCTTTCTCTCAATTTTGTTTTTAAATTATTGATTTCATATGACTCTTTTGTAGTTGAAATTTTGTCCCCTTCAATAATTTTCACAGCATTTTGAAATAATGTAGCTTAGACAAATTTGTGATGTGTCATTTTCAAAAAACAGCTGCAACATTCATGGACATCATGTGATAAATATGACTTTAATGGTATAATATGATTTCAATGATAAAAAATAAATTAATGATAAAAAATATGATTTTAATGGTTCATATATTTTTTAAATATTTTCTACAGCTGGTAAAAGAGCTAGCCATCGTGTTTTGCTGTAATCAATAATTCTTTTATATTCGATTTCAGCACTTTCACAAAAATCCTTCAAACTTTCGACACACACACAGTATATATATATATAAAAATACGAATAAATTTTTTAAATAATATTTTCAACATCCACTGGAAGTAAGTCAGATGCTGTTTGAATAGTATTGTATAGAAGGTGCACTGCACAACCTACTCGAATAATTTTTTGGGTCAAACGTTCATTAAGTTTTGTAAAAACGTTATTGATGCGTCTTCTAGCTTTTCCATCAAAATTTGGGTTAGTGTCAACAATAAAATTATTCCCTCACAATAGGCAATAATTTTATTGTTCAAATTATTCTTTTTTAAAATACTACTTATTGAATCAAAAATTATATATAAAGTTTCACCTGGCAGCCGCCTAGACGGTATAGTGGTTAGGGGAGCCTGACTGCGATACCAAAAGGCCTGGGTTCAAATCCCGAAGAAGCCATGGTTGTAACTGTCTGTCCCTTCATAGGAGGGAATGGCGGCCCATTTATTAGATGTCTCCATAATAAAGAGACCACCACATCTGGCCTTAGTATAGATTAATGGACTCTGTAAGTGTTCACAGTCTGCCATTGGGAAAAAAAAAAGTTTCACCCGGCAATGAAACAAAATCTAACATTCTAAATTTCTAAGTTCTTAGAATGAATTCCTCATTTTTCTTCTCCATATAGTTATTCGACCATCGGTACCAAAAATGTTAAATTTGCTTTCGTCAGCTAATAGGACATTATTCCAGTATGTTTCGAGAGTATTTATCATTGAATTTGTGAATGAAAGCCTAAGCTTTCAGTCTTTCTCACTAACAAAATTTTTTACAGGCAGAACGCCCATGTAATCCAGCTTATCTGAGAACTTGTCGAACAGTTTCAGGTGAAATTGAAGTAGAAAACTTTGCATTAAATTCTGCAGATACTTTTACAGCACTCAAACATGGGTTTTTCTAATAATAAATCTCTCATCACGTTTAGTTAACTTTCTCAGTCAACCTTTTCTTACCTTGTTTTGAATCCGATTTTCTTCTGTAAAGTGTTTTATCACATACTGAACTGTAGAATGGGATAAATTAACTAATTTAACAATATTTCAAATTGATTTACCACTACTGTGGTGAAAAATTATGAATTTTCGAATGCTGTTTGTAATTTCTTTACGATTGCGACCCATTTTTCAATAATAAATAGAATATTATGAAGTGAACAATAAAAAATTAAAGCAAACGCTTGCCACCACAATGCAAAAATTAAAAAAAAGTGGCAAACATTAATTGTAATTTTGGTTTTATCCAAAAATATTTCAGTGTACGAAGACTTTTGTGAGATAAAATGTTTGTCATTTTTTTATTATTAATTTCTTAAAAATAAAGTTTTGCTATATTTTAAAAATATTTCATGTAATTTTGTTATTAAAATCTCATTCAGACAGCTTACTTTTAATTTTGGATAGATTCCTATTTCAATGAAAATCATAAGTGTACGAACACTTTTAGGAGCCACTGTAGTCATTATGGATCAACACGTCTACGCTATAGAAATTCTTGCTCTTCAGTTACTTCTCACTTTGTTTATATAACATATATACCCACCTTTTATTTTCAGAGTCATGCGTTGTAGTTATAGAATTGTTTTAAATGAAGAAATATTCATGTTTGGGCAATGTCAAATTTAAAAGAAAAACAACTTAATTTTGGATAAATAACAAAATCTAACTTTTAATGCTGTCTCCTGGTTCCTATACCCATTATGAAAGAAACTCAGTTTTACATTTATACTTTCACTTGTATGCTTAAAAAGCTTTTATACTCGTTATGAAAAAATAAAATTATAAGAAAAAAATAAAATACAAGAAATTTGACTCCCGTCCAACAAAAATTGACTGGGATATTTAATTTCAAAATTTACAATTTTTTATGTCATTTTGAACTTGTTTCGAGGGATCAGTTAATTGAATTAGAATAATTTAAGGAAATAATTTTAAATGATGTGCAGCAAAAAATGTGTAAAATTTAATAGCCAAGTCATGAAGTTTTTTTTTTTTTTAACAAACTCAAGAATTCAAAAGCGAGCAGTGCCAACACTATTCAAAATAAAATTCCCAGCATGTCAGACTTGCCATTTAGTAAAATGTAATCTTTTACTTTTAATCAACAAACTCAGCTATTTAAAAACAATGTGTTGCTACTACCCAAAATAATATACTTTTTATCTTCCATGCACGAGCATATTGCCATTCAGTAAGGTACAGGATATTTAACTTCCAAATTTAATCTGTCTGTTATTGATTAACAAACCAACAGTTTAAAAGCAATAAATGTAAATCTTAAGAGAATTTTTTCTAATTTTTAATCTAATTGATTTAAATAAAAATGCATTTAACTCTTTCACATCGAAGTCGCCCTAAATGCCTGAGCATTCAGGCATCGGCAGGTCGCCCGACCGCCTGAATAATCTCCTACTTAGTGCTTTCCCCATCACGTTACTGCATTGCTCATTGCTTTCAAGAGTTGTTAAATAACGTGTCAATCATTCTTTTCAAGCGACTTAAAGTAGTTCTGTTACTTTCATTTGTTTACTGTCAATGTTTAGCTGTTGATACCCGAAGTTGCAATCCCATTCCAAGAATGAATTTCACACAGGGTAAAAGCGTCCAAGAAAGTTGTCGTCGCTTTACCTAAATAGGTTATTGTTAACGCTGTAATATTCAATTTGTCATGGGGAAAGGAAACGCATTCCAACAAAAATTCGTATACATGGGCGTTTTCGATTTTTGAGTAAAAGAAATTTGGTCCTCTCTCGATGCGAAAGAGTTAAAGCATGAGCATTCTAGTTTAAAATATTAAAATATTTTTATAAAATGACAATAGCTGGACTCATTAAAACCATTATGTATTTCTTTCTTTTTTATAATTATTACTTTAAGCAGCTAGCTGCATAATTGATTAGTTAGTACAAATGTTTAATTTTTTATAGGGAATTGATTTTTGCCCTGGTATGGATTTGAAAGGTATTACAAGCCATGAACAACTTAATCATACTGCACAACCTCTTCTTTTTCATCTTGGAAGAGATCCTGGAGAAAAATATCTAATTAAGTATGTTGATGTTTTTGTTTTATCATGATTATCTATTAGAAATTACTATAATATTAATTAATTATCATCGTTAGACATAAAATTTGTAAGTTTTTTTACTGATCATTTGAGTTATCCCCATCTATCTAATCAGTAGTTTAACATTTTGCATATGGGAGATATAAATTTGCATAGCTTACTACAGTTTCTTGGATAGATTGCTGAACAATTCATCCCAATTTCAGTTTGTAGCAAAGATAGAAACCTACTTCCATAATTTTCTATATGTTGTCATCAGGAGAAGCTAATTTCTCTCTTTAAAAGTTTGAGCCCTAGTTGCTGAGTGATAAGATTGCTGAACACTGGTAGTTCACCCCAAGTTTATGTCCTGATGAATGGGCTAGTAGCATGAGAGTTTTTGTAATTTTTCACATGTGTAGCATGAATATGAACCAGTTTTCTTTAAAGAGATCCTCCATGAAATCATCCCTTCCCTTAGACAAATAGTCCACTTGCATTTTCCCATAATCCAAAGAACTTAACCTGACTTTTTCAAAATTCTCAGTGTGCTTTGTCAGAATTAATTAATCAACCAAATCACACAAATTTAATTTATTTAAATAACTAAAATTTAGTTTGGTTTTTCTTTTTTTTTTTTTTTTTCCCCTGGGACCAGATTCAGTAATGCATTATGTGTGCGTGTATATGTACATGCACACATATACATACATTTCGGAATTCGGTCCCAATAACAGAAGTATCCAAATTTATTTTGAAACAACCCGTGCTGGTTTTTAATTCGTTAAACATAAGTACAAAATCAAATTGCATTCCATAGAATCAAGTTGGCAGAGGTATCATCTTCAGTCAACATTAATGACAATTAATGATTACTCTAAATGTTTAATATAACTAAAACGAGTTCTTGCTATGAAATTGAAGATACATCTACTTTTTAATGATAAAATAATAGTTACTGAACATTTGTGTGTGCATAAATTTCATTGTTTGTATATTCAACCTCCCTTCTTTTACTCTTTGTGAGATAGTTTAGTGAAATTATGCACATTTTAAATACTGACTAAAACTTTCAGTTAAACTTTTTCAAGTGTCTGGTTCAAATTAGTATATACCACACAAACAAGTACTTTAAACTTGGCAAACAGTTCTCTCTTTTTACCTTCATTTTAAAAGTGGATTAAACTGGTATTAAAATTTTCATTTTATTATTTTATGATTACTTTTGATAAGCATGTATGATATTTTCTCTCTTTTATAAATGCTTCGTTCATTAAATGCTAACAAGAAAAATATGTTTAATAAAAATGAAATACAGCAGAAATAAAAGAAAAGCAGTTTTTTTTTTTTTTTTTTTTTTTTTAGGAAAAGATTGCATGGATACTATCTTTGACTAAATCACTACTTCTAACTTATTTTTCAATATTACTAGATTACCGAACTCATTATCTTTATTTAATATCTGCAATGAGCAGACATTGAATAAAGGTCCAATCAGTACCTTCTTAGAAAATACAGTTCTTTAGTTTAGATAAGCGAGAGTCCAGAGTCAAATCAGAAATAAATATTGCATGTTTATAAAAGGAAATTATTGCATACCATAAACTAAAACAAATTAATAAGGCCATTGGTTATTCCTAGAAAATATTGGGGGGGGGACTTTTTCTTCCCTGGAGGATCCTGTTCTCAGGAGAAGAAATGCTATTTGTGTCACAAATTATTGTGATTATGATAAAATGGATATATTTCCTTAATAATATAAATATTTTAATTTTTCAGTCCTAATTCCAATGAATATAAAGCCGCATTAGGAACAATTTTCAAAGAAGTATACAAACATAAAAGCACCCTGATTCCAGGAAAGCCACAGTTAAATATCTGTGATCAAGCAGTTATGGTAAGTTCATTTCGGCATATTGCATATGTATACATATTGTGCATATCATACGATGGACGCAGCTCAACCCTCCTGGCAGACTTTACGTTGCCCTATGGCCTTTTTGTGAGCTGCGCCAGAGCATGCCAGAAACAGCACCTTCAACGTTCAGCAGACATAAAGAATATAACTTAAAAACAAAATTCAGATTAAAATCCCAACTGTAAACTTATTATGATTAATCCTCTCCATCATTTTCCTGGCAAATTTTTTGTCTTTTAAAATCATTTAAAATATCATATATATTAAAAACATCATTTTTTTTAAAACTCCTTCCTGATATCAGTGAAATATTTACATCTTTCCACATAATGCTCTGCAGTGCCCGGTTCTTTACAGATATCACAGAGGTCAGACTCTTGTAATTTAAACCTTTTAAAATGGAAAGGAAAACGGCCATGACCTGTAATGCTTTGGTTAACGTCAGTGTCTGAATAACATAAACCTTTTTAAGTGTAACAAATTTCATATAACCTTTATTTTGGTCAGACCTTTCAAACTCCTCCCTCCATATACATATTGTGCATATATACAAAATAGAAGCAAAGTAAGAAATCTTATTTAATTAGGGAAATACCAGCTTTATTAACTACACCCTTTATCTGCCTTTAATAGTTGAATATTTTTAACTTGTTTTCTCTGTGTTAATTTTTTCAAAATTTTTATGTGCATTTGAATTCTTTTACATTGACAGTATTAAAATTATTGATGAATGAAGTGACAAAACTCAGGTAACGCATAAAATAATGATGAAAAGAAAATAACCATTAGCACAGAGATATAATGGTTCTTCATATCTTAATAATCGCAATGATGAAAGAACTTTTGCTTGTTTTTCAAAAATTCAACAACACAAATTCTGAAAATTAGTTACAGAGACTAAAAGCTGTCAGTCAGATAAAATATAGAACTATAATGCATGACGCTTAATTAAATAAATTTCTAATTTAAAGGTTCTTGATTAAAATGTTGAATGTCAAATGTCTTGCTTCATTTCTGTAAAGGGTTACAAACTATTAAACATAAATATTAAATAAATTTATTAGATAGCTAAGCATTAATGCACAAAGTGTTCTAAAACTCTTATCTTCATATTTCATTGCAAATTCTACTTTTCCTCGTTATTTTATGTGTTAAATTTATGTGTAAAGTAATTTATGTGTAAAGTAATTATTATTTATGTGTAAAGTAATTTTTAAATAATTTAAAACACCAAATAATATTCAAATTAGGTGTAATTCCATTAGGGTGGTATCACTTTAAAATGTACCCACTTTTTTTTGTCATCTAGTAAATAGTCAAAAAGAAAATTAGTTTCATTACTTAGAATAAAAAAAAAAAATTGAAATATAGAATAACAAAACAAATTTCAATCTAAACAGTGGCATAAATATCATTCAATATTGCAGAAAAATTGGTTTTTGAATATGACCGATGTTACATAAATTCTCTATCAAATATGAGTAAATGGTGGTGAGCAGTGCTCCAATGTTGTTTATTCTGCCATTAGCACTGCCATACAATCACTTCACAGTTTAGGTATAGCATCCAGTTTGGGGCTGTATAGAATTAATTATAACTGTGATTCACAGTTAAAATATTGACAGCTAGAATTTCTTAATTCCCCTTTCTCATATCCTTTTCAGCAGTCTGAAAATATAATGCTGCCATCCACGATGTTTTCCTGAATGGCAATCATCACTGTTTACAGTAGGGCTTCTTAAACTTTTTTCAACTTCTTTTTTATCACTGAGATTTTTTTTCGCGACCCCAGATATTAAATATAAAATAAAGATATAAAAATAAATATCCTTCCATAAATAATTTACTTCTTTGGTAAACAATATACATATAAAAAGAAGTATTTAAAGATTTATACAAGAATTTTAAGCAGACAAAAAGAAAATTCTTATGAGACAGATGTACTCGTTTTCTGCTGCATAACAAATTAAATGTTGGTGCAATAATCGGCACTGCTGGACATAAAGCATCTTCAACATGTTTCAACATTGAAGGACATTTGGTTTTAATTAGTGTTAAAGCTGAAAAGGTAGTTTTATAAAAAATATATGGTGCTGAATGAGAGAACAACATTTAAAACATGAAAAATCTAGTTCTAACTCCGATCCAGAATTCATCAGGAATTTTTGTGAAAACTCAAGTTTTAGGTTTGATTCGCTGGATAGTTTGAAAAGACTTTGTGATGTTACCATTTTTATATAACATCTGGCTCCATATTTTTGTTGGCTCTGATTTTATTTCTTTTTGCAACATATCAAAGAATCCGCACTTACCTCTCTCAAGTTTTTCCAGTCTACAATCATATTATGGTTGATTTCTAACTGAAGTTGACATCAATTCCTGACATCAGATAGATAAAGTGAATAGCACTGAGGAAAGAAAGAAGCTAACCTTCAAACATTGTTTTGGTTCTCAAAAAGTATTGTAATCGCGAAAAGTTTCAGGCAGCACATTTCAACAAGAATATCCATTTTGACCGCTATCGAATGCAATTTAACGATGTTTTTGCGTGATATTTGTATGTAAGAACAGAATAAAAGACTCGTTTCCTCAAAAAAAATTATAAGAGTGCTTTAAAATTAATTCTGAAGAGAATTTTTCGTGGCGTATGTACATACGTACGTATCTCGCATAACTCAAAAACGAGTAGCCTCAGAACATTGAAATTTTGTATATAGGACTGCCATAACATGTAGATGTGTACCTCGTATTTTGGTTGCAATCAGCTGCACCAAACATATATAAATATATTTATATATATATCCACTCTGTTACCCGGCTCAGTGATCTCAGTTTCTTTACTCTTATATGTTTGTAAATTGTACATTTTTTGCTTTAAAAATGATTGAATTATGCTGTTCTTATCTTCCGGTTAAGGTTTTTACGCCTTTAGTAAATTTGTATGCAGTATTTTTAGAATTATCAGCAATTTTAAAGTTGTTTAAGTGCCGCTAAGCTCAATAATTTTTTTGATGGCAGCCATTGCTTGTTTACATTTGAAACAGCAGACTAGTGGATTTGTTGCCAATCTAGAGAAACTTAGCTTTGCAACAACAAAGATAACACCTTCATTTATTATTGCCAATTAAATCATGCTTAATCCTTTCTGGAATTTTTTTGAGGAACTAAGTTTTTAAGATTTACTTCATAATTTTTAATATAGATATTTTGAGTTTTTATGTATTTTTGCCTTCTCGCGAAGTGAGAACTAAATTAATTGAATGAGAAATACTCAATCGTCTGTGAAAAACTGTTTCTTTTTTTGTTTTGTTTGCTTAATTTCTTTTATACATAGTTCTAGCTTTATTATAGCATTTGAATAGAACATGTGGCAACGATTAGATAATTCTTTAAATGATATAAATTTTGTGCAATCTGAGTTATAATATGAACGAAATATAATACTGTTAAGTGAATGTAGCGCTAGAGTGTCACTATGGTAAACAAATACTAGAGTGAATTTTAAAGAATGCATTTATTCTATTGTGGTTTATGCGCTGTCAGCGAAGTAGATTTAATACAACCCAATAAGTTTAAATGAAATGCACGAAAAAATGCATATAATTTAATATTCCGTACAAGGAAGTCATGTGGTGTACACATCGTATTTTTTTTTTCTCACAACAAGAACATATGTAACAGCATCATATAAGAGTCAAAAGTTGACTTCATCAGATGATTTTTAGAAGTCTGTTCCTATGAATAATTCCAGTGCCCCGAAACAATCTTGTCCCAGTGTCTTCATCATTAGGTTACTGCCAAATTGTGTAATCCATCTTACTCAAAAGGTAAAAAAAAAAAAAAAAATTCAATGAGTTGTATTATTCAAAAACTAGAAATCTCGAGCCATGATATTTAGTGTGGTTGTTGACATATTTTTTAACAAACGCTGCTCAAACGGAATTGTTCCTCAAATTATTATACTAATTACATTCCAATACATTTTAAGATTTTTAATCTGACCATGTACAAAGGATAGATGGGCTTTTTAAATATCATATAAATGTAAGAAAATTCAAAATTCCTTATAAATAAAATATTTGAATAACTATACTGTTACAATGAAATTTTTATCTTGTTATCGGTAACTGCCAGAAATATCTAATATGAAATTTTATTTTTTAACCTCACTAAGTTACATGTACTCTTTCAATTAGAACAAATTTTGAAATATGTTTTAATTTACAGCACTGGTCTCCACCTGGGTGCAAGAAACTCAATGACTGCTTGAATCCACCACCTTCAAAGCCTTATAAATGTGACTGGCCTCATTAAGATCATAATTTGAATTTTATTTTATAAGATGTATAAATTGTTACATATTTGATACTAACTTTAGTTTTTGTCATAATTTTCTAATCCTTTAATATTTAAATATCTGTAAATGAAATACAATGTATTAAAAATTAGCAGTTGGTAGCTCAGTTAAAAATTTATTTTCACATGATTTTTTTTAAATGAATCCCATAAGGAATTTATAGCTATTCTAATTATACATTATTCTAGGAAAGAAATACGATAAAAATGTTTTTTCAACATCCAAAATTTTAACGCAGATTGACACATGAAAGTTTTATTTGGCTTCATACACACATACATACAAAGGCCCATAAAAATACAAAAAAGAAATGATATGCCTATGTGAAGCCAAGGAAAAATACTTGGCAACTTCGGATGAAATGTTCCTTTTGTTGTGCATTCTACAAAAATGACTCGCATGCTAACACACACAAATGCTCAAAAATGCGATTAAATATAATAACATTCAAAATGAAGCATCTCTAGTGTCATACTTGCATGCAAACTCAACAGCCTTTCTGCATTTTACAATCTTTAATGTAATTTACAATTTTGGCTAACATCTAGGCTAATCCTTTCATATCCACGGGAAGTTTGCTGCAAAGATTTATACCTATCTTCATTTTTTCCCACATGAAACATGTTATATCAAAAAAATTTTTAATTTAAACTAATTTCACAATTAGCTATTTTTTAGAAGAATGCCTTTGAATAACTATAAAAAGGCAATAAGCAGATGATACATTATATGACACTCTACTACAATCTCCATCATACAACATATTTAAAACGATATGTCCATGTGATTGTTTTGAATGTGCACTGAACGTTTTTCATTTTTTATACAATTAAAATTCCTCAGCCCCACAAAAATAACTTATATGATAAATATTTCAATTTCTTGAACTTTTAATTGCACAAACTCGTCAAGATAATTTCGATTAATAAAACTAAATTTTAACAAAAGTTTTATTTAGAAAAACTGATATAGCAGAAGTTGATTCTTAAAATTTTAGAATTCAAAATGTTTTCTATTAAAAGAGTTTGCGGAAGACGCTAAAGCGGAAGACACTATAACCTTGCACTGTTTATTGTGCGTAAAGTCTTATTACATAAAACAAATAAAATTACTAAATATAAAACACTATATGCAGAATTATATTTTCTTTAAATATCTGAAGTTTCATATTCCAAATCTAAGTATTTACTCACATTTTAAAATTTGTGTTAAATGAAGACACAGTTAGCTTAATAAATAAATAAAGCACTGTGATACTTCTGAATGCAGCACAAGCAGAATTAAAAAAAAAAAAGTCTCTTGATGCAAACTAACGGAACTATAAAAAGCAGTTTCTGAAAATTTTTCAGGATAAATTTTTAAAGTGAAGGAGGAAGAATCATAATAATTGTATAAAATTAGAAAAATTTCATATGCACTTTTCATTTATAGTCGATCTTCATATCTATAATATTCAGCTTGTCAAATAATTTATGTCTGTTTCTGAATATCCCCCATTCAGTATTAAAAAACATGTTAATGAATATTTACAAATTATTACCAACATCTAACTTCAACACAAAAATAAACAAAAAATTAAATGGTCTAGTGCAAAACATATTAAGTATACACTATCAAGCATATGTGCACCAATTAATATACATGTTTTTACATATCTATAAAACAGATACAATATATTATCACACATCAGACACTTAAACTGTTAAATCATAATTCTATTTAAGACTGAAACACTGATTTGATTTGTGACTTCATAAAACCAGCCAACTGTTAAATAACTGAAAATTTGATACATTCACATTTAAGAGTTTGCAAGGCACACATGCAAAATGTTGCTATTTTATAAGATAATTATTTCAGCAGTTTGAAAGCAATTAAAATATCGAGAAATTTATTGTACCTTTTAATAGAAATTAAAAAATTCATTAAAATCTAAAAAGTTTATTGATAAGAAAAATGATTACATAATTTACTCTGTAAATACAAAAAAGTGTCAAGGGAAAATTACACCAATCTGAACAAGATATTCAGTTCTCAGACAAGAAACAGGGCGTATATTAATAAAATATTTATAAAAGCAGCTGGTCCCCATATTTATAAAGATGAATTAGCTATTTGAATATAAATTATGAAAATATATAACTAATACTCCAAAATCAAATCTTATTTTTAAGGTTAAGTTTTAGATTAACTCTGTTAACATTCTGCCACTAAATTCTAAAATGTATTAATTTTAGAAAATTAATATTGTGTACTAAAATCACATGCAGAATTTTGGAAAATGTTTTTAAAATGAATTCTGGAGTTTCTGCAGGTTTTTAATAAAAATTATTTTACATGTATTCAAATAATAGAAAATAAAATTTTACAGAAAAAACAATTTTAAAACACACTTCAGTATTTGTAAGACAAATTCAAGAAGTGCTTCTTAAGATCTAGTATTCTTAACTCTCAGAGACAGATAAATTTCAACCACTAGTTTGTTACATTTTTTAGATAACATTTTTCATTTATTAGTTAGCTATATTACTTTTAATTCTTCCAAAATAACTAGTCACATATCAAATCATGATATAATTCTGGCTTCAGAACAAAACTAAAACTTCTGCTCTTTTTACCAAGTATGTTTCACTCTTATTCAAATTATAATATGCAAATGAGATTCAGTAATTCAAATACAGTTTCCATTGTACCTACTAGCTTAAAAATATGCTAAACATGTAAATTCTTCAACTTCAAATAAAACCTATATATTGTAAAAGGATGTACAAATATGTGAAAAACAAGAAGCCACTGCATGTAACTATCATATAAAAATGGTATTTCATCAAGTATTTGTTTCAGGTTTTAAAATTTAATTATGAAATTCAAAGTAATATTCCAGGTAGTTGAAATAAATAATTGCAAGGAACAATTCTAATATATTAAATATTTATATGCTTCTAAGAGCAAAGTTCCATTTATAAATCAGCCAGTAGTTTATACTAAAACTGCAATTTCCCCTTTTATTTACTTAATACAATTTTTCCTTTACTTACTTGACTCCGAAGTATCTCTCAATGTATTTTTTTTACAGAAAAATGAATAATTGTTTATTAAATATATAATTTTTTCATGTGTGTAAGAAAATTTGCAATTTTACTATTTGCAAGTGCTTACAGATTAAAAAATCTCAAGTATGCATGCACGTACTGATTCCAGTACCTGATATGATGAAAGCTTGATATGATTTTAATTCTGTGTTATTCAGATGGCAGTGAGTACATCAAGAATTTGCATTAAAACTTCTTGATATTCTAACAAAAATTAAGTAACACACAGCAAATATGCTGTTCGCTAAAAGATAAAACCGAAACTCTACTATACATAATCAAAGTACACTTTTTTTAGTAGTTCATATCTATTGCAATTAAATAAACTGCAATAATAAAAACCTGGATCAAACCTGATGAATTCCATTTCCCAAAGTGGCACATGTACAAATAAATCATTACTTGACAAATCCTTAAAAAGGCAGGTGTTTTGATGACACCAACTCCAAAGTACAAACCACAAGAGATTGTGCAGATATTTTTCTTTTTTCAAGACGGTATTGCTGTAAATGCAAACTAGCACATACATATGAAGGCAGTCCATTTATCGCATATAGACAAAACTGGATTAAAGCTTATACAGGTATTAAGTGGTACAATTAAACAACATTTTAGTATTACAGCACCCAATCTCAAACCATGCTTTGCAAGTAGCTCTATGAAATGCACGCACATTATGTAATCGTTAGCCAAGCAGTTACCGTGGACTGGAGTACACAGTAAGCCTCTAAAAGCTTTAATCCAATCTGATGCAATTCGTACCCTTTTTCCACTAGGGGGAAAAATCATTTTATACAAGCCAATTTTCACTTTGTTGGGTAGTAGAGGCTTTCACCGTGCACTTTATAGGTGATGCCACTCCCTGGAGAATATCCACCTCCGGGATAGGGTGGGGGTTTTTCTTCGTGTTGGTTGGGAGAAGTGGTGTATCTGGGTGCAGCTAAAAGAAATGCATAATCACTTTGTACATCTAGTTTGAAACTTATTACATTTAATAATAGACACACACACGCTAGAAAATTTTCAATTAAAATAGAGAAATATATATACACTGTGGATTAAAATTTTACTTTAGATCAAGGCTTATTCAGCTGGAGCCTAGAACACAAATGAATTTTTGACTGAAATCATAATTCTAGCCAGATCTCCAAATAAAGTGATAACTATTTTTTTACTTTAATCATCTAATTTATGTTTCCCTACATCTTTGCATAGAATTCTGGTATTTCTAATCTTAAAAATTAAGTCCTAGTTAAAAAATAGAAATATATATGCAGTGAAACTTCATCATAAGGTCACCCTTAGAGACTTTGCAAGAATTACTGCAAAAGAAGATAAACTAATATATGGTGAGAATAAAAGAAGTTACAAAAAAAAACGTGGGCAAACACAATATTTTTTAAACAAATATCAACATCAAATTAATTTTTTTTAATATTTATAATGTAACTTAATAAGTGCAATTAAAATTTAAATAAACAGTGGTTTCTTTTTAAGTATAATTTATTTACACAGTTTTGTTTATGTATAGCACAATGCAAAAGTTGGGAAGTAAATCAAAAACTACTCACTGTTTGAAAAAATAGTAACGTAATTATTTTTATTTCAAAAGCTGAGTAGCTGTCTATCTATCTCAATTGTGAACAATTTTAAAATGTTTTGTAGTAGCACTGCATGATGTTGCTAAAGATCTTATAATGTCTAAAGCCTATAATATAAAATTTAGATGGTGCCCCCCCCAAATTCAATTATCATCTTCATTCTCAGTATCATTAGAATTATATTGTTGAAAAATGAAAGCTTCACAGTCTTTATCTATATATCAGAGTACATCTAGAACAGTGGTTCTCAAACTCTTTTGCCCCATGCACTCCCTTTCATCATTGCTAAGTGAACATCCCCCTCCCCCCTTTCCAAAACTCTAAAAATATATATACATTTAAATTTAGATTTATTTTTAATGTGTTTTATAAATTAAACAATAAAAGTATGGGAAATGTTGATAAATAACAAAATTTGAATAAAAGTAGTTTTTTATAAACACTTAACAGGTAAATAAAAAGATGACCACATCCTTTTCATAAAACTATGAAATTCCCTCTGGTTGAGAACCTCTGTTCTAGAACATCACATTCACATTTCTGAAGATGATAAGTCACTTGAAAAGTCTTCTTCGTAAGAGTTGATAACTAACATGTCTAAAATATAAAAATGCACTTTTTGGATATCACATAACTCTTTTCAGTTTTGCATCTAGAAACATGATGCTCCTTTTTGCTATCAGCATTTCAATCAAATCTCTATGAAGAAATTGATTTCTACATTCTAAATTGCAGTTTAATCCATAAAATACTAGCAGCATTTGTAGCAAGACTGCAAGTTCAGTAGCTTTTAAATTCGTTAGCTGTGCAATTAATACTTGAAAACTGCTTCAATGTTCTTTTCTAAATTGTTGCTGGTATACTAGCATTTTGATTAAACTCAGAGAGACAATGATTTTACAGTTTTATAATAATAGTCATTCAGTTTCCTGAATTTTCTGATCACCATGAAGTGATCTTCTCAAAAACATTCATACTCACTGTTAATACAACTGTTAACATTTTACTTCTCCCCATCCACTCACTTTTTATTTTTCAATCTCTTACAATGGAATCGTTTGAAAACTGCAACACTCAAGGACCAACAACAATAGCTTCATAAATTTTAAACATGGTTTGACTGAAATCTTTGAATGTATGAGTGAAATCCTCTTTGAATAATTTTTTAGAAATTTGTACTCCCTTTTCTTGCAGAATAAGATTCATCTGGAACACTTTGGTTTCATTAAGCTTATTTTATTTACTTTGTCAAAAATGCATCATCTATGTTTGGAAATGGTGAAAGGTACTGCTTTTTTCTTCTTGCATTGCTAGCCTGTTTTTCCTCTTTGTAAAGCCCCCCCCCTTATTAATGAAACCATCCTTTGTCAAAATATAATATATAGACAGAAACTGGAGTCTAACTGAAAAACCCAAATTCTAGGAAACATTTTAAAACCACACTTTGTCTTATCATTCTTCCTTTCATCGTTTTCCATTTCATTGTTACACACTTTGTCTCATCATCGTATTCTGTGAGTAAAAAGATATGTAAAATGTACAAAGAAATAAAAAAATTAGCAACAATTTAATATCAAGGGAAATACAGAAGTATCAAAATTTTCTGGCAACTACTTAATTCCTAAAATCTTATAACTCGAAATGACGGTGTAAGCTATACTGACACTACAAATCTAAATATGCAGTGAACTAAAACACTAAGGCTATAATTTAGTGGGGCTTTTCAAAATATAGCATTGTAAATGAAGTGGCCAATATGATGAGATTTGACAGTGGTCTGAAAATGCTATTTCATACTTCTTAAAATATTTTATGTAGATAATAAAAATATCAAACACACACACAAAAAGAAACTATCTATGAATCAATACGAAAAGAAATCTGTTGAGTAAGAAAATATATCTTTTAAATATCCACTCTTCTGTGCATAGCCAGGTATGCACTTCATTATTTGGTTTTATATTATTAAAATAATAATTTCAGAACTATTACCTCCTTGATAAGATAACTTACTTTATATTTTGAAATCAAATGTTTAAAATATAAAATTAGAACATAAAAGCATCTTAAATCATTGACTATTAAAATTATTTTTAATATATTTTTAATATTATTCCAGATCTAGTTCTTTATCAATTTCATGTTAATTTCATTCAGTAGTAAAATTAATCTTTGATTTACACCATAAAACTTAACTTCTAATTTAGAAAAAATATATAAATAAAATTTACGATACTTCTACTATTATATCCCATTACTTTTTATATAAAATAATCATTATTATAATTAACTTGCATATTTTTATATTATAATTCACTAGAAAAATGCCAAAAATTAAAGTTCAAGATTCTTTTTCTGTCTGCTTTCCAAGTAGGATAAAAATTACCTAAATTATTATAAAATTTTACATATCGTAAAATAATATGAAACTTGTTGCAATAAAAAGCAAATTTTGAAACTATCTTAAATCATAGAAATTAGCTCTAAAAACAATATTCTACAAAAAGCTGACAAAAACTATTATTTAAAAGTCTGCTGTCATAAGCATATAAAAGGATCTATTTTCTAATGTACAAAAACAAATTATATTATCTAAATTTTTCCACTTCCGCACAGAAAAATATTTCGTCCTTTGATGTCTAACTGTAGCATGCCAAAATAAGTACGTCATGCATAAAAGAATTCTAAAAAGTTACCTGGGAAACAAATCAAAGGGCACTACGGAGCACAACACAGTACGATAAAGAAATAGGCAGCTAAGAGATAACAGTAAGAAAACAAAAAATTGGCATTACACGCTTACTGGGATAAGGCTGGTTCTGACACTCATCGAGATCTTGTCTTTGCAGGCGGGCTCTTCGGCACAGGCATACTCCAACACCCGCCACAAAGATGCCACAAGCTATCAGTACAGTTACAAAAACAGCAAATGCACCAACAGCCATTCCCAAGATCTCTGTCCCTGAAGTGTCATCTGAAATTAAGCAAATCAGGTCTTTGAATTATAGCATAACTGAATAAATCCAACTCTAATGCATAATATCTACTAAAAAAAGAATCAGATTTTTATCGTTTTATAATACAGTTATTAAAGATTTTTGACACTGAAAATATAAAAAATAATAATTTTTAATCCTTAAAATACTTTAAATATCCATATTATGCTTTAGAAATTGGTAATTAGTTATGTTTTTAATTCAGATTGTTTGATCAGGAAATTTCAAAATATGTTTGCAGTTTTAAGTACCATGAACACAAAACTATTATTATACGAGATTCGGTAAGTGTTTTCCGATTTTTTAAGTGTGATTTCAAAGAAAATGTCCTTGCAGCATACAGTTCCAGAGGTATTACAGGTTTGAAGACTACAGATCCGTTATTATAAACAAGGGTGTTTGTGATCCGGGGAAGGATTCCCCGGATTCAAAATAGGGGGATTTTTCGCCGTATTAGATATTTGTCATTGATTGCTTCTCAACTTTTTTTTCTCTGCTGTGTAAAATTTTCGTTTCATTTATTGATGCACATGTAAATTTTTCATTTCGTTTATTGAAATATTTTTTTATTTATGTACGCAAGAGAATTTCACTATGAAATTTCTCGATATAAATAGTGATATTATACAATTAGAAGAAGGTGTCCAGAATGCATTTAGGTGGAATTGGATTGAACGGAGAGATGGTAATGGGGATACCATCGGCACATGGTGCAAGAAAATAAATGTTGCTGGACAAGCATATTGTGTTTTTTGTAACTCACTGCTGAAGTATGGTGGGGGAAGGATTCAAGGCTTTCACAAATCATTCTAAAACTGTGACACACATAAAATATTCAAAGTGCATTAGACATTCAATGACTTTAAGTAATTATGCTAATTCAAAAAATACTGGAGACTGATGCTCGGCCATTGGATACAGTGACAAGAAAAGCACGCCAAGAGGTATTAATAACTTCGTTTATCGCCGAGAATTCTCTTTCTTTCAATGTAGCTCCCAATTTAATTGAATTCTGCAAACAGTTGAGCCGCGATCAGACGGCACTACACTCGTTAGAAATGTCCAGGACTACTGCATGTTATAAGATGAAATATGGGCTCGCAAAAACTATTAAGGAAAATATCATTAAAACTTTAAAGGTGACTCCATTTTCTCTAAATTTGGATGAAAGTACTAGCAATGCTCAAGAAAGTATACTGGCAATATTGGTGCAGTTTTATGACAACAATCAAAATGAAGTTGTAGTTCATCATTTTGCATCTCTAAAGATGGAATCTTGCAATTCAGAAGCTGTTTTTAAAGCAGTTGTTAATACTATTGAAGATAATAATATTCCATGGGCAAACTTAATCAGTGTATTAATGGACTCTTGTAACACCATGCGTGGAAAAAAAAAAAGGTGTTGAAACCAGACTATGATCAAACAAAGCACCCTACTTATTAGATATTGATGGTGACACATGTCACACAGCTAATAACTGTGCAAAAAAATTTGCTTCATGTTTTGATAGATACTTAGAAGATTTGTTTGATGACATCTATTTTAAAATGAAAAGCTGCAGTAAAAGAGAAAATTTTTTCAAAATCTGTGAATCCCTTGCCATTAAAAAACTTAAGCCCTTGAAGAGACCAGACCATAGGTGGGTGTACATTTTATGTGTTTTAGAAAGAATCAAAGATCTGTGGGATGCTCTTATTGCATTTTATTTTCACTACTCGGATAAAACTGATAAAGGGGATTATTTTTCTTATGTTGAAACTGTATACAATAAAAGAAATATTTCTGCAGCTCAGAAAAAAATTGTTGAAGGGGTGTATTCTTGCTTGCATTCCCAACAACTCACAAAGGATGCTTTAGCTCACAAAAAAAGAATACTAAATGGGTTATTTGTTATGCAAAACAAAACTTTATTGCATATGGCATTATATTCAGCAGTATTACCAGAGTTCAACACATGTATTAAATTATTTGAAACAAAAAAACCAATGCTTCATTTAATACATTCCAGTATTTATAAATTGATGGCAAAATTTTTCTCTTTTCTTATGAAGCCAGAAAATATAGAAAGCACATCTTATAATGATTTATGAAAGGTTGATGTCACAAATCCAGAATTCCATCTACCTAGCAAAGTAATATTTACTGGTGCAGAAGCTTCCACTCTCCTGAAGAAATTATCAAAAAATCATCTAATAGCAAAAGAATTCCAAATTTCTCTGATGAAAGCTTATACTAATACAGCACAGCATATGAAACAGAAATTACCCCTTAAAAATTCATATCTAATTAGTTTTACAGCATTACATCCAGAGCTAAGAGGTAAAACCAGTACAATATTAGCTTTTGAAAAATTATCATCTTTTATGTCCCATATTTTTAGTGATAATGAAAAGTCAAAAGTAGAAGCTGAAATAACGTTATACCAGAGTGATATTGATAACACCAAAGAAATGCTCTACACATCTGATAAAAGTGGAAATCAAGTCAAGTGTACAATTGATAAATATTGGTCTAAAGTTTTTAATTTAAAAGATGATTTCACAAATGATTATAAGTATCCTACATTGGCTAAATTGGTCAAAGCCTGCCTTAGCTGCTTCCATGGCCCATTAGTGGAAAGTGCATTCAACTTAATAGATACACTTGTCACTGACTATAGAACCTCTCTTAAGATTGATTCCCTAGATGCAGTGCAGACTATTAAATATGATTTAATGGCTTCTAAAGAAACCTCGTGTGAAAAATATGGCTCAAAAAACCCAACGACTGATCCAATTCACAAAGATCTCTTACTGAATATGAACAGAAGTTGGAAAACATATCAAGAGGACTTAAAAACATGTATTTCAGATGAGTCACCTATAAAAGTCTCTGAAAAACCTTCTACATTAGCAGAAAAGCAAACTGCTTCTACCTCTGCATGTGCAGTTCTCGAGGAAATTTCTTCAACTGTAAATGAGGAAAATAAAAGTCAACCTTCCTGCAATTATGAAGTTCACCACAAAAGAAAGACAAGCCCACAAACATCAGAAAATTAAAAAAAAAAAAAAGCAGCAGAAATTAGATAATTTTTTTTTTAAGAATTAATTCAGGTAATTTAAAATATTTACATAAAATGTAGTAGTTTATATGTTTGAAAATTTATGGTTATTAATTTTGCAAAAAAGTAATTCATTGAACTTTTATAATTAGGTCATTCAATACTTCATAATTGTAATTTTTCATTTCTCTCCCCCCCTTCTCGAACCTCCAAAATGTTGGTAGTAAGTCCGTAAAAGTTTCAGGGGATTTTTTGGGGTCCCACAAACACCCCTGTTATAAAACATCATAATTTGTTCATATAATTTGCCAATTTATTACCTAATTTTATTTAACATACCTTAAAATTTTTAGGGAACATCTACTATATGCCTACAATTTCATGTTCCAGAGCAAACGATTACTCAAAGCAAAAGAACATAAAAGTTCCCTTTTTTAATACCAGCTTCTAAACATCTTGATTATCAAGTACATACTGGTTAACCACCAGTTCACTGTGTAATGACAGATGAGTATAAGGAGCATTTAAATAAAAATGAGTTGGGTTTATCAAATGTTGTGATAATCATATGAAGAAGATAGACACAGCAAGTCTCAAACTGACCATATCAAGGAATAAAATATACATGTCATACTTAACGCGTTAAGCGCAGTGCCGAATTTGCTGTCCTTTCCGTTCAGCCGGCAGCGAGCTAAGCTGTTTTTGTTTAGAATGTTTCAATATATTTCATTAAAACTAAATTTGATCACATTTCATTGAGACTATATTTATTTTTTAATTTTAATACTGTCGGTCCCGTGGACCGACGCCAGTCTAAATGAAAATTCTGAACGGCGGCCACACGGAAAGTTCACTGCTGTTCCTCAGAGACCAACGCCAGCCACATGGAAAACCCCGGCACCGCGCTCAACGTGTTAAGACGCTAAGTTCTTCGTCTCAACAGCAGAAGCCTCCTTGCAAATCAAATTTCACCAGATTGTTTGCAATAAAGGCAAAAGCTTGTGAAATTATACATTTTCTAACAGCTGATTAATGTTTCCCAGTTTAAATCTTTCCATATCCATGAAACATACAGCTCTCTGGCAAAGAATGCTTGACTCTAGTACAGAAGATACTCATTTTCTTTTTTAGTTACAGTGAGTATCTTCTCATAAAATCCACATATTACCACTAAAAGAGTACTCTAGAATGAAGTCTCGAAATTTTTTAAGGGAATGGACTACCAAAAAAATTAGTTTTGATGAATGAAATGATTTT